>NC_141700.1:76818432-78277258 GCF_964263255.1 Lissotriton vulgaris
AGGACGGTCTGACAAGTCGACAGCCCGAACCGCTGAACGGAATTACGCCAAACTTGGAAAAATTGTAGGGACTGGTACGCAGATGTGCCTTTGCTATGTTTGGTGAAAATTGCTCCAGTGGTTTTTATGAAAATTAAGTTAAAAAACACATATATATCTATAGGCGCGCTGCCGGCGCTCCCCGGTGCGCGTACCGGGGAGCGCACCCGGCGCGCTACGGGTGTGCGCGAGCGAAAGCTGATTGGCTGTCGGGTGTCTATTAACATTCTAAACAGTCCGGAGAGTCCGCCATCTTGTGTCTCGGTAGAATCGAGACACAAGAGGTGAATAAAGAAAGGGGGATATAATTAAAAGGGGGCAGAGTAGACACCCCCTGACCCCCTAGGTTTTCTGAGGGGGGCCTAGAAGGATCATGAAGGGCTAAAAAACTTTTTTTTTTTTAAAATTTTCGCGGGGTGAGCGCTGGCGGCGCTCCCCGGTACGCTCTCCGGTGTGCGGACCCTGAGTGCACCACGGGGAAAAAGTGTAAAAAAAATAGAGAACATTTTTTGGGGGGAGTGTTTAGAGGAAAGTGATGCATTGCTGGAGTGTGACAAAAAAATGATGCAACTACAGCAATGCATCCTTTCAAATGGGGCCGGGCCCATGTGAAAGGGCCTGCATCAGTCTTACGCCTGCTGTGAAACAGGCGCAATATTTGGATGCAACAGCGTCATAAAAGTGACGCAGTGATATCTCTTAGATTTCTCTGCATCACCTCTACGACCCTTTCTTGCGTCAATACACCCCTTATACATTACACCTGACGTAGGTATAATGTGACGCAGGGGTTTACAAAGTGACGCATCTACCTAGATGCGTCACTTTGTAAATATGACTCAATAAGGTGCATTTTTAACAGCACTGGTGCGTCACAAAAAGTGACGTACTGGTGGCGTAAAAGTGATGCATGGCCTCATAAATGAGGCCTTCAGTCTTCTACTCATGCGTCATATTAAATATATGACACGTTATGTCGCAAGTACTTACAGATACGTCAGCATTTCAGACGTATCTGTAAGCACAAAAGTGATGCATTGCTGGAGTGTGTCACAAAAATGATGCAACTCCAGCAATGCATCCTTTCACATGGGGCCAGGCCCATGTGAAAGGACTTGCATCAGTCTTACGCCTGCTTTAAAACAGGCACAAGATTTGGACGCAACAGCGTCATAAAAGTGGCGCAGTGATATCTCATAGATTTCACTGCGTCACCTCTACGACCCTTTCTTGTGTCAATACGTTTCTTTTGCATACATAACACTTGACGTAGGTATAATGTGGCGCAGGGGTTTACAAAGTGACGCATCTACCTAGATGCGTCACTTTGTAAATATGACTCAATAAGGTGCATTTTTAACAGCACTGGTGCGTCACAAAAAGTGACGTACCAGTGGCATAAAAGTGACGCATGGCCTCATAAATGAGGCCTTCAGTCTTCTACTCATGCGTCATATTAAATATATGACGTATTATGTCGCAAGTACTTACAGATACGTCAGTATTTCAGACGTATCTGTAAGCGCAAAAGTGATGCATTGCTGGAGTGTGTCACAAAAATGATGCAACTCCAGCAATGCATCCTTTCACATGGGGCCAGGCCCATGTGAAAGGGCCTGCATCAGGCTTACGCCTGCTGTGAAACAGGAGCAAGATTTGGACGCAACAGCGTCATAAAAGTGACGCAGTGATATCTCATAGATTTCACTGCGTCACCTCTACGACCCTTTCTTGCGTCAATACGCCCCTTTTGCATACATTACACCTGACGTAGGTATAATGTGGCGCAGGGGTTTACAAAGTGACGCATCTACTTAGATGCGTCACTTTGTAAATATGACTCAATAAGGTGCATTTTTAACAGCACTGGTGCGTCACAAAAAGTGACGTACCGGTGGCGTAAAAGTGACGCATGGCCTCATAAATGAAGCCTTCAGTCTTCTACTCATGCGTCATATTAAATATATGACGTATTATGTCGCAAGTACTTACAGATACGTCAGTATTTTAGACGTATCTGTAAGCGCAAAAGTGATGCATTGCTGGAGTGTGTCACAAAAATGATGCAACTCCAGCAATGCATCCTTTCACATGGGGAAAGTCCAATGTGAAAGGGCCTGCATCAGTCTTACGCCTACTGTGAGGCAGGCCCTAGATTTTGACACAATGGCGTCCTAAAAGTGACCCAGTGAAAGCTCATAGATTTCACTGCGTCACCTCTACAACCCTTTCTTGCGTCAATACACCCCTTTTGCATACATTACACCTGACGTAGGTATAATGTGGCGCAGGGGTTTACAAAGTGACGCATCTACCTAGATGAGTCACTTTGTAAATATGACTCAATAAGGTGCATTTTTAACAGCACTATGGTGAATTGATGTATAGAGGGAGGAAACGTGAGCAAGGGATAGGCTTCCCAAAATGCGTTGTTCTTTGTCTGCCTGCCAAAACATCCCACAACTGAAGGACTAAAATAACAATGGTCTCGCCTTTGCAAAAGTTAGAGCTATTGGCATTGTAAATGACAACATTGTTATTTATGTGTTGGTTTTGAAAACAGATAAATAAATGACATTGTCATTTACATGCCAATAGCTTAATCTCTCGCAAATGCTAGACCTACTGCATTTTCACCCCCACACATACACACACAGAGCCACACACACACAGAGCCACACACACACACACACGACGGACCTACGACGCCGCCACCCTCAACGCACTCAACACTGGCCGAACCCCCGCCTGCTACCGAGCCACCCCGAAACGCACCCACGGACCCTTCACCTGCCAAGCCTGCAAGTTCACCTGCACCGCACCCGACAAGCCGAGCACCAGCAGCACCCACCTCAAGTGCATCTGCTCAACACCCGCTCTGTCCACAGACACGCCGTCGAACTTTGGAACCTGCTCGACACAACATCACCAGACGTCGCCTTCCTCACAGAAACCTGGATGAACGCCTCCTCAGCGCCTGACATCGCCCTAGCCATTCCGGACGTATACAATATCACCCGGAAGGACCGCGTCAACCAGACTGGAGGAGGCATCGCCATCGTACACAAGAACACCATCTGCATCACGAGCAACCCCGACGACACCTTCACCGCCACCGAACACCTCCACTTCCAGATACACACCGACCCCAAGACCACCCTCAGAGGCACCCTCACCTACAGACCCCCGGGACCACGCACCCAATTCAGCGAAGACATCGCCAACTTCATCAGCCCGCACGCCCTCCCCTCCGCTGACTACATCCTCCTAGGGGACCTCAACCTCCACCTGGAGAACAACAAGGACAGCAACACCACCACCCTGCTGGACAACCTCGCCAACCTCGGACTCAAGCAACTGGTGAATACCCCCACCCACATGCTTGACCCCATCTTCTCCTCCAGCAAACACATCTACTTCAGCCACTCCACCGGACTCCATTGGACTGACCACAGCTGCATCCACTTCAGCTTCAGAAGAACCAGGACCCACCACCACCCGCAACATATTCCTCGCAGGAGCTGGAGCAAGATCACCGCTGAGCAGCTCGCCACCTCCCTCCGCCAGAACCCTCCCGCCAGCACAACGGACCCCAACGAAGCAGCCAACAACCTCACACAGTGGCTCACCAACTGCGCAGATGACCTCGCACCACTGAAGAACCCGCCCAGCAGACCAGGCAGCAAGAAAGCCCCCTGGTTCACCGACGAACTCAAGATCTCCAAGAAGAACTGCCGCACCCTCGAGAAAACCTGGCGCCACGACCAGACCACAGACAACATGACGGCCCTCAAGCACGCCACCCGCAAACACCACCAGCTGATCCGCACCACCAAGAAAACAGCATTCAAAGAACGACTGGACAACAACGCCCACAACAGTAAGGAACTCTTCAGCATCGTCAAAGAGTTCTCCAACCCCAGCGCCGGAAACAACGACATCACTACCTCGCAAGACCTCTGCGACTCACTCGCCTCGTTCTTCCACCGCAAGATCGCTGATATACACAACAGCTTCGGCGCACCAATCACGCACCCAACCACCGAACCAACGCCCCCCACCACCACCATCTGCGCCTGGACCCCGGTCAGCACCGAAGACACCACCCGCACGATGAACACCATCCACTCTGGATCACCAACCGACCCCTGCCCCCACCACGTCTTCAACAAGGCCGACTCCATCATCGCACCCCAACTCCGGGACATCATCCACACCTCCTTCAACACCGCCACCTTCCCGGAGATCTGGAAGCACGCCGAGCTCAGCGCCCTCCTGAAGAAACCAACAGCGGACCCCACCGACCTCAAGAACTACCGCCCCATCTCGCTCCTTCCTTTTCCTGCCAAAGTCATTGAGAAGACCGTCAACAGACAGCTTGCCGCCTTCCTCGAGCCGAACGGATCCCTTGACCCCTTTGCAGTCCGGTTTCCGAGCCAACCACAGCACCAAGACCACCCTCATCGCAGCCACTGACGACATCAGACCCCTGCTCGAAAACGGGGAAACAGCGGCCCTCATCCTCCTGGACCTCTCTGCAGATTTCGACTCTGTCTGTCACCGCACCCTAGTACAGTGCCTCAACAACATCGGAATCCAAGAGAAGGCACTGGAGTGGATCATCTTGTTCCTCGGCTCAAGAACCCAGAGAGTCCGCCTCCCCCCCGTTCAGATCCGAGACCACCGAAGTCATCTGCGGTGTACCACAAGGATCATCACTCAGCCCAACCCTCTTCAACGTCTACATGAGCCCTCTCGCAGCCATCGCACGCAAACACAACCTCAACATCATCTCCTACGCCGACGACCCCCAGATGATCCTCTCCCTCACCAACGACCCCGCCACCGCCACAACCAGCCTACACGAAGGGATGAAAGACGTCGCCGAATGGATGAAGAACAGCCGCCTGAAACTGAACTCAGACAAAACGGAAATCCTCATCCTGGGATCATCGCCCTCCGCCTGGGACGACTCATGGTGGCCCCCTGCCCTGGGCACCACTCCCAAACCAACGGACCACGCAGGCAACCTGGGCTTCATCCTGGACTCCTCCCTCTCGATGACCAGACAAGTCAACGCAGTCTCATCATCATGCTTCAACACCCTGCGCATGCTCCGCAAGATCTTCCGTTGGATCCCCACCGAAACCAGGAAGGCGATCACCCAGGCACTCGTCACCAGCTGGCTGGACTACGGAAACACCCTCTACGCCGGAACCACAGCCAAACTTCAGAAAAGACTCCAGCGCATCCAGAACGCCTCCGCACGACTCGTCCTGGACATCCCTCGAAACAGCCACATCTCTGGCCACCTGAGAGACCTGCACTGGCTCCCCGTTAGCAAGAGGATCACGTTCAGACTCCTCACCCACGCACACAAGGCCCTCCTCGACCTGGGCCCCAAGTACCTCAACAACCGCCTGACCTTCTACGCGCCCACCCGCCAGCTACGATCGTCCAGCCTCGCCCTCGCCGCCGTACCATGCATCTGCAAAGCCACCACCAGGGGAAGAGCCTTCTCCTACCTGGCAGCCAAGACATGGAACTCCCTCCCGATCCTTCTCCGGCTGACCCAGGATCATCTCTCCTTCAGGAAGCTCCTCAAGACTTGGCTCTTCGAGCAGTAATGGACCCCTCCCCCCCCCAGCGCCTTGAGACCCTCCCGGGTGAGTAGCGCTCATGATTGATTGATTGATTGAGCCACACACACAGAGCCACACACATACAGAGCGACACACACACACACAGAGCGCCGGGTGTGAGGGTGAGAGAGGGTGTGTGAGGGTGTGTGAGGGTCAGAGGGTGTGTGAGGGTGAGTGAGGGTGGGGGTGTGTGAGGGTGTGAGTGAGGGTCTGAGGGTGAGAGGTTTGTGAAGGTGAGGGTGAGGGGGTGTGAGGGTGTGTGAGGTGGGTGAGTGAGGGTGAGAAGGTGTGTGAGGGTGATGGGGATGAGGGGGTGTGAGGGTGAGGGGGAAAGAGGGTGTGTGAGGGTGAGGGGGTGTGAGGGTAAGGGGGTGTGAGGGTGGGTGAGGGGGAGTGAGGGTGAGAGGTGTGAGGGTGAGGGTGTGAGGGGGTGTGAGGGTGAGTAGGTGTGAGGGGGTGGGTGAGTGTGTGTGAGGGTGAGGGGTGTGAGGGTGAGTGGGTGTGAGGGGGTGTGTGAGGGTGAGGGGTGTGAGGGTGTGTGAGGGTATGGGTGAGAGGGTGAGGCACGTACACCTATTTTTACAACCGCTTATCTGCCTTTAAATAATTTGTCTGGTCTTGCTTAGCGTAGGTATATCAGGGTAGACATTTGTCTAAAAGTCACGGACTCCGTCAGACATGGTTGAAAGGTTAAAAAGCCTGTGTCAGCTTAGGCAAGAAACAGCTATAAATGTGTAAACAACAACACCTCAGGAAAATAAATACAGGGAAAAAAAACACTGAAGTTTTCTTTTTAAAAAATGCTGCAGCGAGTGCTTTGGAAGCGCGAGAGAAAAGAAACGCCTTTTGTCTGTAAGCCCTGTCCTTTTCAGACTGGGGTGCGTATTTTTGACTGTTGTTTACATCAAAGAATGTAAGAAAGAAAGTCAAAAACACGCCCCCCAGTCTGAAAAAGACGGGGCTTTTTGAATTTTGATGACATTTTATCACATTTTTGCAAAGTTTGTTGCATAATTTAAATGCTGAATATTTTAAGGGGCTCGGCCCTTCCTACTAATTTGCTGGCTGGTCCACCTCTGTGTCATGTATAGACTGCCTGCAGAATGTTCCAAAAATGCTGAGAATTAATTACTCTCAATACGTAACATACAAAAGACATTTAAAAACCTTTTAAATAAATAAATGTTTTAAAGTATAAACCTCTGACAGCAATTGCACGAGTGGCATCACGTCACTAAAATATTTTCCATTGTAATCGACAGATTCTCTTTAGGCAGCACTGTGACCATGGTTTTTTCGCGTTTTCTTTATTTATATTTAAAAATGTAACTTTTAAGTTTTTCCTCATCATCAGTCAGTCGTGATCAGGTCACTTGCAATAGGGAAGCTGGGAGTCCGCTTACACACAGCCAAGTAGATGCGTGGTAGTATCCATTTTGGCTCGGGATACCGCGCCCTCTTCGGCAGTTCAGGTTTCTCATGAACACGACTTGTTTACTTGACGAGGCCTTTGACACACAGTAACAGAACACCCGCCCAGAACAGAGTAACTATCATTGGCTGATAGCAACGTCAGTCAAATCGGGCCTCACCTTCGGGGAATAGAGAGGGAAAAGGAATTTAGAAAGGAACTGAAAACCTGGATCTTTAAGCTACAGGACACCAGCGCTAGAGCACTAGTGTGATAGTTGGACTAGTTAACATAAGCAGTCTGACCGTCTCATACATCTTTGGGTCACTCATGGGTGCTTAGATGCTCTTTGGAGCAACAGTAGCGCGGTATAAAAGACGCATTACATTACATTACAAATGGCATCGAGCAAACACAAGTCGTGTTTTCTGACCTCCTTTGCAACATCGAAGGCGGGTTCTACGGCTACAGAGTCGCCCATTGATTAGTCGGCAAAGAAGTCTATCAACCATGTGATAGCAAGACGCTGTCTTTCGAACGGTTACGATAATTGTCCATCAACCTCACGTTTCAAGACACTTCTTGTGGATCGGCTGGCGTCAGCGGCAATCAGTCCTTCTGTGCTAGGTAGGCGCGTTCCTATGATTGTTGACCTGCGTTGTCAGTCATTGTGTCGCTGCCGACTCGTCTCTCGGTTGCTCGGTGTCGGAGAATCTGGGGATTGCCCTGGGGCGTGCAGTGGGCAGGGTGGTTCTGCGCCCGCTCCGTTATGACGCAAAAGTGTCGTCATGAGCGGTAAGTAGCTTCGGCGGGCGCAAGGGGGGAGGCGGGGCTGGTGGCACGCTTCCAGTGCAAGGAGTGTAAGGAGGTACCGATGGGGCGGGGCCCAGAGGGGATGTAGACCAAGAGTAGGCGGGACGGGAAGGGTGTGGTCTCGGCGGCTCTTCCCATGGGAGGATTGATGTGAGGCCCAAAATAAGAGTATTGTGTACCCCCATGCCATATACCAAATCACGGAGTTTCTCCCTCTAGGGGGAAATCAGGGAACCTTATAACATTATCCCCAGGAAACTCCCGCCGACCTGGCAAGGCTAGCTAGGTACTGAATACATGCAGGATGATTGCATTCCCGATGCCACTCACCAAATTTACATCGACACAGGGAGTTCACAAAAATTTGGGTTTACACTTCAAATAAAAAGTTTATCTAGAAATACTGGTCTCTAATTATTTTGACAGGCACTAACTAACTCTGAACTTTTTTATTGCAAAGCCAGTCAACGTGAGATTCACCTCTTTTGGGACTACGCTCCTACGGAATATGTGCGCTACTCATCCTGTTAAGTCCATAGAGTTCAGAACCCGCACCATTCAAGACAAGCGCTCGCCATCTCTAAGCCCCGTCCTTTTCAGACTGGGGGCGTGTTTTTGACTGTTGTTTACATCTTCTCCAATGACTGGCCACCATTTAGTTGGCCAGGCAATGGAGAGGAGGGAGAAAGAAAGTAAAAAAACACGCCTCCCATTCGTAAAAGGACGGGGCTTAGATCCAAAGAAGAACGTCACTGGGACCTTTAGGAGGCCAGCCAATGGAGAAGAGGGGCGGGGCTTAACCTCGCTATTCCAAGTCATTAAATCTCCCCAGCGAGACTGCACATGTGCGCAACCTATGCTAGCCGAGACATAAAAAACAGTGTAAAAACTCAGAGTACGCGAGTTCGTCCCATTTGTTCGCTCTGTAAAGAGTGATTTGTGTCTACATTGAAAGCGGCTTGGTTCTGCCGCAGGGAACACGAACCGACGGTGGAGCACTGCACTGCCTGGCAACAGTGAACCAAATGTCAGTAATATATATATATATATATATATATATATATATATATATATATATATATATATATATATATATATATATATATATATATATATATATATATATATATATATATATATATATATGTTTTCCCTGAAGAAACAAAGGTTAGAGTGATGGTATGGTTAGGTAAAAATGTTAATTAAAAACACAATTTAAAACAAAAAAAAAAAATTAAATTCACCTGTTATTGTTAACTTGAATAGCTATAAGTTGCACGCTTGCCTTGCATGTCATTAATAATGTCACTTCAGAGTTGCCGTGCATGTCAGATTTCACCAATGGTGTTATCAATTATATCATAGGACATGTCATGAGTGATGCAATACGTGAGATCATAAGCAGTGCATGGCAAGTGCATAAGTCACCCTTATGCCAGGGGCCTTGTGAAGGGCCCCAGAGGGGCTGAATAAAATAAAAAAAAAGATTCTGGTGCCGCGAGACCCAGTGGGGCCTCTCGCGAGTTTCTGCGGGACTTATGCGGTACCCAGTGCGCCACCATGGGGGGAGGTAGGTTTGGCCAGCAATGGGAAGGTTGCTGCCTGTGGAGGATTGGCTTCCTACAGGCCAATCCCACTGCCCGCAGCAGGAGGGAGACAGAGGGAGGGAGGGAAAGGGAGGGAGACAGAGGGAGAGAGAGGGAGGGAGGGAGACGGAGGGAGGGAAAGGGAGGGAGAGGGAGACAGAGGGAGGGAGATAGCGAAAGGGAGACAGAGAAAGGGAGAGGGAGGGAGACAGAGGGAGGAAGACAGAGGGTGACAGACAAAGGGAGGGAGGGAAACAGACAGAGGGAGGGAGAGAGACAGAGGGAGGGGGATGGACAGAGGCAGACAGACAGAGGGAAGAGGGAGACAGGGAGGAGGGAGACAGAGTGAGGAAGACAGAGGGAGGGAGACAGAGAGGGAGAGGGTGACAGAGGGAGGGAGACAGAGGGAGCGAGACAGACAGATGGAGATAGAGGGAGGGAGGGAGACAGAGGGAGAGAGAGGGTGACAGAGGGAGACAGAGGGAGGGAGACAGACAGATGGAGACAGAGGGAGGGAGATGGAGACAGAGGGAGGAAGGGAGACAGACAGAGGGAGGGAGACAGACAGGGGGAGACAGACAGAGGGAAGAGGGAGGAGGGAGACAGAGGGAGAGAGACAGAGGGGGGAGAGGGAGACAGGGAGGGAGACAGACAGATGGAGACAGAGAGAGGGAGACAAAGGGAGAGGGAAGGTGGGAGGGTGATGGACACAGAGGGAGGGAGGGAGACAGACAGACAGAGGGAAGAGAGAGACAGACAGAGGGAGGAGGGAGACAGACAGAGGGAGGGAGAGGGAAGGAGAGAGAAGGAGACACAGCAAGAGAGGGAGACAGAGAGAGCAAGGGAGACAGAGAGAGAGAGAGAGAGTGAGGGAGTGAGACAGAGGGAGACAGGGAGAGAGAGAGAGAGAGAGAGAGAGGGAGAGGAAGGGAGTGAGACTGAGGGAGACAGGGAGAGAGGGAGGGAGAGAGAGGGAGAGAGAGAGATAGAGGGAGGGAGACAGAGAAAGAGAGAGAGAGATAGAAAGAGAAAGAGAGAGAGATGTGTGTAGGCCAGGTCTGGCGGCTCAGTGGACGAAGGTGTCCGCTGCACAGACCTGTGTTCAACTTCATGGTCACAGTTTTTTTGTTGCTCTAACCCCGCCCCCTCCCCCTCTGACCCCGCCCCCAGTGCGACCCTCGGACACAAGCCACACTGTAAATTTGACCCCCGAGAGAACGTTTGTGAGTACCCATGCTATATACTATATAGATATGTAGTTATAAGTAGAATTGTGTTTTCATAGGAAATGGCTTTTTGTGTTGCTAATAACTTTAACACATTTTTACAGATCTCCACTAAACTTAGCAAAAAAGTGCTACTTTTTGTGCATGCAAGGTTTCGGGATGATCCATCATGTGGGGACCGATAAAAAGTGGGGGGTTCCAAAATGCATTTTCCCCATTCATTTTTAGGTCTCGTTTAGACGAAAGCAAAAGCGAAGCTTTTGCTGTCTAGGGCGAGACAACTTATGTTGTTACTTTTGGGGGAATGTGGACAGCAAAGTGCCACACGCTTTTTCTGGCCGAGATTGTACCTCGTGAGCGCGCACGTCGCCGTGCCTCATATTCCCATGCGCAAACAAAGCCACACTCACGCATGCGCACATACACAGCCATATACACACTGCATACACACACGCACCCCCCCTTAAACAGACACACGCGCACACGGACAGACAGACGCACGCACAGACACACTCGAACAGACACACGCGCGTACACCCCACCCTCACCCCCAAGCACCGGGCTCCTCTCCCTTACTCCCTGGGTTCCTCTCCCCCGCCGATGTTCCTTCACGACGGGAGCTGTCGGACCTAGTAGAGCGGGGGCTGCCTGCGCATGCGCGGCATTTCTAACCGGGGCCGGGGCTCTCAGAATGAAAGTTAGAAATGCCGAGCATGCGCGGGCATCCCGTACCATGGCTGGCGCGCCCTTTAAGGAGGTGATACTAGTTTTTTGTATTGCGCTTGTTTCCCAGGCAGGGGGCTGCTGCTTGCTATCTTTCCCTCTACAGATGACCTCCCTCACTCAGACTTGGTGATTCCTGCCCCCAAGAGGTTATGCATCCAATACATTTCTCTCTCCTTATTCCCCGCTAGATCCAGCTCCCCAGATCTATTTTTCGCTGCTATATCTCCCTTCTCCGGGTGGATCGCCCTTCCCGGAGGAATCCTCGTCTCTCCAGATAGAGACCCGCATGCTCACTGCTCGATATTTGAGCCGTGTCCTTTCTTGGAGGATCTCTCCAACGAGATCCCTCCTTCCCGTGTGCATCCCACCTCCCAGTGGATGTCTCCCTCGCGGAGCGCAGATCTCGTCCTCCCGCGGGCCCACGATGCAGCATCGCCAGAAGGAGGCAGCGACGGGCAGAGCCGCCAGACCCTGAGCCTACCCCATGCCCCGGCCACTGCTCCCCGGAGGCGGCTGCACTGCGGACGGCAGCGGCGCTGGATGAGGCCAGAGCCCAGGGCTGGAGACGCAGCGGAGACCGACCCTGCCCCCTTTCCTCGCACCTGCCATGAAGCACAACCCGCCCTGCACCGATGGCCCCTGGCCTGTTCATGGAGGTAAGGGCCCGACTATAGCGCTGCGTGCAGAGAGCACTCAGACGGGGCTCTCTGTTCCTCCTTGTGTGAGTGGTGGGGGGCAGTAAAAAAGTGTTAGCTTTAAACCTCTGGCCTCCTAATGCCCCCACCTACAGAAACCAACTCCCTGTCTCTTTTAGTTGATAACATCTGTTCATGTATGAATGCATTTACTGTTTTTATAGCGCTAAACATACGGCTGACATTACGCAATGCCAGGCTGCACACTCCATATCACGTAGAGGGCAGGAAATAGCCCCCTCTCTCTCTCGCACCTGAGCTGCGACAGGCGTGAACTGTCCTAGCGGACTGGTGTGCACCGCCATAATCCGCTGTAATCACAGGGGGTGCCCCGGGGAGACTGGCATGCCATTTCTAAGCCCACTCCCCATATACTTTTATGTGTATTGAAAGGAGCCTTGTGCTCATGCAGCCGGGCAGATACGGAGGTACTAAAATTATGTTATAAAGTGCTACGTCTGCCACATAAGCTGGGCAAAGGCTTCACGGGGGCATCAGGCACAACTGGCAGCGGTTCTATGACGGGGCTCATCTCTTGTATTCCACGGGTCTGGTGGCAAATGGCAGTTGTACGGTGGCACATTTGCAGGGCACAGGTCTGTTGTCATGTGGAAGTTCTATAGGGCAAACTCTAGGTCTCTCCCTAGGCAATTCTACAACGTGCCCCATCCCCTGCACGGAACGTGCCTGGTGCCATGTTGCAGTTGTAGAAAGGCACATCTCCTGCAGAGCACAGGTCTGGTGTCATGTGGCGGGGCACGTATCTGGTGTCATATGACAGTTGTATAGGGGGTACTTGACCTGCCAGGCACAGGTCTAGTGGCATGTTTCAGTTTGTACAAGGGCAAAAAAGAACAATTGATGGACAGAATGCTGAACAATGTCTAACACTTACCCCCAGGGCAGAGATCTGGGCCTAAATTCATCCTTTTCCTTTTTTGCTCTCCATGACATTCCAGGTTGGACCCAGCCATATGCAAATCAGTCTTGACCATGTGCCCAATGAGAACAGTCCAGCTCGAACTGCCAGGCCAGGTCCTCCCTGAACAGGAAACAAGGATCTGGGGACCGGTTTCGGGGTATTGTTTTCACAGGACGTGGGTGGGTTAGGGTTTCAGGGCTTAATGTTTGAGCACAATGACATAAGCTGCTTCTAAAACATATAACCACCAGGCACACCATTCACATTGGTCCCCCACAGCCGTCAAAAGGCTGAAAAAACAGTTTTATCCTACTGGTTTCCATTCTGCACCCCTCATTGTTGGTTTCTTTGCATAATTTGTTTTCCTTTTTAGGTTTTAACTTTATAAATATTATAAAGTGCTAAACTCAGCCGTGGCCAGTTCAAAGCAATACAGTAGGCATTTAGGGCCAGATGTACGACCCTTCCATTTTGTGACTCACAAATTGCTTTGTATTGCGACTCGTAATTTGTGACTTGCAAAATGGAATTTACATCAGTGTCTCAGACACTGTTTGTGATTCCCAATGGGGTCGTAAATGACCTGGCTCATTTATATTCATAAGGCTGGTCGCAATTTGCGACTCTATTGGGAATGGTTAGCACTCGCAGAGATGGTGGTCTGCTGGGGTCAGCAGACCACCATGTCTGTGACTGCTTTTTAAACAAGCATTAAAAATACAATAGGTCTCGCCTTTGATTAAGTTAAAGCTATTTGCTTTGCTAATGGTATTGTATAGCAAAGCAAATGGCTTTAACTTAATAAAAGGCGAGACCTATTGCATTTTTAATGCTTGTTCTATAGGTATTTTAGACACAGCTACAGCTCAAACCGCTGAACGGGTTTACACCTAATTTGGCAGAAAACTAGATCCTGGTCCAAAAAGAAGGCTTTTTGTGTTTTAGTGAAAATCCATTCAGTAGTTTTGGAGATATTAAGGTTAAACAAATTGTATATGTCACACCGTAGAGGATCTGCGGAGCTGACAAATCTTTTGCTGAAATCTGATTGGCTGACATCACATCAACCAGGAATTGGTGGCAGTCATCTTTGGACTTGGGACTCAGTCCTGAGTCCTAAAAAACAAAAACAAAGAAGACATGGGGGCAGGGTAGAGATACCCTGACAACCTCAGCCTGGAGGTGGCACCCCTTCCTTGGGGATTTTTTAGTTTTTTAACATTTTGCTGAAACTTTGCAGAGGATCCGCGAATCTCCGGCAAAATTCAAGATCTGTGCTTGTTTCAATAAAACCCCCTGTGGTGGACTAGGGGACGTTGGAGAGGTGGGGGTGACACATTTGTTTTGGAAGAGGTGTGCATGCCCACCTCCCTGAACCTCTGAGACCGAGGGTTGCATAAGGTACCCTTCCCGGAGCCTAATTAGGCTCCTGGGATCCCATCCTCCAGGGCTGAAATATATTAAAAGGGGGAGGGGGCCATTTCCCGAGCCTAAAAAGGCCTTTGGGACCTTGCCTCTTTGGCCTAAGTGTTTGATGAAGTGAAGGGGGCATGTAACCAACCTCTCTAAGCCTCAATAGACCCGAGGGACCCTATCCCCCAAGGATGAAATGTAAATAAAAGGGGAGGGGGTCGCGAGTCCCATCTGACCGAGGTCTGTGGCACTCATTAATGAGGGAGGCCCCACAGCCCCCCTCTCTGAGACTTTAAAGGCCCAGGGACCCCATCTTCCGGGGCTGGCTCAGTGACTGTCCTGGGGAGCCCTCTCTCGGGACACTGTAGTTTCCCTGCTCACACCATCATGCGCAGGGAAAAATGTTTGCTCCTGTACGGCAAGAGCATTTTTAAATCTCCTGCAAAACAGGAGCAAACTTAAGAGTCTGCTCCCAGCCAGCCGGAGATTAAAAATGCTCCTACCAGCTGGGAGCGGCCTTGAGTTCTCTTTCACTGCCAGCACTGCAACAGGCCCCAGGGGAGGGGGTACTAAGGGGGCTTAAGAAGGATTGGGGCACAGCCCCCCATTTTAAATAAGATACGGCCTCAGAGGGCCGGGTTCCACTGGGCATTTGAAGGCTAGGGGAGGGGGACCGCGTGGTCCACTCCCATTTTTTTGTTAAATTTGGCTATGGGGAATTGGTTCCCTGGAGCCTAATAAGGCTCAGGGGGGGCCGTGGCCCCCTCTCCTTTTGAATAAAAATTTGCCCTGGCGGATGGGGTTCCAAGGGCTTTTCAAAGCTAAGGGATGGGGGTGGTGTGGCCCCTCCCCCTTTTTGTTGAATTTGGTCTCGGGGATGGGGCCCCATGGGCCCAATGAGGCTTGGGGAGGGAGGCTACACAGCCCTCCTCCTCTTACTAATAGAATTCATCCTGGGGGATGGGGTACCCCGGGCCTATTAAGGTTTGAGGAGGGGGCTGCACACGCCCCTCCCCTTAATATATATGTTTTGGACTCAGGTGATGGGTTCCCAGGGCGGTAGGCTGACCCTACGCCACGCATGCCAAAGACTCTGCAAGGTGTGGGGTTGGCAGCCCTATTACTCATGCACTAAGGTAACTATAATTAGCGCCTTTGCCATGCAATGCTAATTTCCCAACATTACCACACTCATGACATCTTCTATGACATCATTGATAATATCATTGTTGGAATGAAATTATCGATGAGAAAAATGTGCATGGCAGTGGCACGAGTTAATGTTACCATAGGGCACGAGTTATAGTTACTTGAGATAACTATAACTATAACAGGTGAATTTCTGTGGTTTTTAGAGTTACATTTTTTTAATTGTTACTGAACATTTCACATAACTATAACATTACATTAACCTTTATTTTTTCTAGGGGTGAGCGGTATTTGCGTAGTCGCGCTATGCAAAGTTCAGCAAAACGGCAAAAAACTCAGCGAGCACACGGAATTCCGCGAGCTCGCAGAATACATGTTTGTGACAGGAGCATTGTGCCAGAATGAATCCTGCCCTGCATATTTACCCAAGAAGATGCCACTGTGATGTGAAATACCTCTACTCAACGGGAGTACGTTCTACTGGCTAATCAGTAAGTGCTACCTCGTTGGGTAAATGTATAGTGCTTTTTCCTACACTACAGCTTCGTAAAGGGCTAGAAGAGTTGTCTCCAGTGACCATGTGTGTCTCTAACTTTCCCACCGTGCCGAAAGGCCCCTTGAGTGAACAGTCCATCATAATGGGCAAAGGGTGGGAAGACGTTGCATACCGCTAGTGTGTGGGGTGGCGAACAGGGCTTCTATGCGAGTTCACATGCCTCGTGTTTATAAAGGGTCAATGACCGATCAGAGCAGCAGATGAGGAGAAAGAACCCCCTGGTCACAGGAACTACACGGGGATTGCGCTAGAGAAACTCATGGATGCAAAGACCTCCATCAAGGATCACAGCTAATTTTTGACTGTAGATGTGGGAAGCAAGCACACCTGCCCAGCCTCGACCGTGCTCACAAACTTTTTGGGTTGATTAATGTAATGCGCTTTTGAATTTGAGCTTCAACTCGGGCACCTGCTTTATTTATATCTGTAAGTGCTTCCTGTTGAAGTATGATTTTTGTGACAGGAGGATTGTGCCATAATGAATCCTTGCATGCATATTTATCTAAGAACATGCCACCGTTTTGTGCAATACCTCTACTCACACCATGCTCAGAATTCCGCTACGCCGCTGATCACGGAATATTTGGCAATTCTGCGTCTTGCTCAGAACGCGGAATGGCCGACACTTTGCATATTCCGCGTGTAGAATTTGCTGCCCACCCTTAGTTTTTTCAGTAAAAAAAATAATATATATTTATATATATATATATATATATATATATATATATATATATATATATATATATATATATATATATATATATATATATATATACTAGCAGCCCTCCCGACGTTGTCCGGGAGCAATCAGGCTCTCAAACATCACCGCTCCTCCCCGCGCTCAGCCTCTCAAACATAACCGCTCCTCCCCGCGCTCAGGCTCATAAACATCACCGCTCCTCCCCGCGCTCCTGCACGCTGCAACCCCACACTCACCTACCTCAGTCCACCGCGGGCGCCGCCGCTCCTCAATTCACCCCTCCTGTCTGCTCCACGCTGCCAAAACACCGCTCCTGTCCACTCCATGCTGCCAAACTTCACCGCTCCTGTCCGCTCCACGCTGCAAGCCCACAGTGGGCGCCGCCGCTCCTCAGCCTCTGCAAACTTCACCGCTCCTCCCCGCGCTCCTGTCCGCCGCTCCTCCCCGCGCTGATGTCAGCACGCACGTCATTAGCGCACACGGCCGGCGCTACTTCCAAAGGACTACTTTTATTTATCGTCAATTTTTTAAATAACGTTTTTTTAAATTTATATAGCCTATGTCCATCTGCAGATCCTCACGATTCCAATGATGTATCGGGTGTGTGGATTGGCGCTGTGGTTTCCGAGTTTACTTGCCTCAAAGGTTCAAAGTTCTTGCTTTATTATAGTAGTATAGATATATATATATATATATATCTTGCTCCTCCGTTCGCCAAGGGCGGGGCACTTCGTGGTCGGGTGCAATGACGCAGTGGCGTGCCGCGATATAAATCCAAGCTCCGTAATTTCCCTTTTTCGTTCAGGAAAATAATAGCACTCACGAGGGTTCTGTGGCTCGAATACGACACTGACGAAGGATGTAAATCCGAAACGCGTTTGTCCTAAATAAACCGCTGCTGAGCCACAGAACCCTTGTGAGTGCTATTATTTTCCTGAACGAAAAAGGGAAATTACGGAGCTTGGATATATATATATATATATATATATATATATATATATATATATATATATATATATATATATATATATATATATATATATAGGAGTTTACTTGCCTCAAAGGTTCAAAGTTCTTGCTTTATTATAGTAGTATATATATATATATATATATATATATATATATATATATATATATATATATATATATATATATATATATATATATATATATATATATATACACACACACCTCGTGGTAGTCCACAGGAAAAGCATTTTTTGTGTTGCTTATAACTTTGGCCACGTTTGAAGAATCTTCACAAAGCTTTTCAAAAATATTATATGTTTTGAAATATTGGGGTGATCTGTCAAGCGGGGGCTGAAAAAAAGGGTTCTAAAAAGAAAAATCTCAATGCATTTTCCATAGACTTCTTTAAAATAGGCTACAGCAAAAACTGCTAAAAGGAATTACACCAAATTTGGCAGGACGCTAGAGCTTGGCCCACAGATTGTGCTTTGTGTGATTTGGTGTAAATCTGCGCAGTAGTTTTTGAGAAATTGAGGGTGAAAAATAATTGAATACTTTGGCAGTTCGGCCAGAGACTCTTGCGGGAGCGTCAATTTAAAAATAGAGCATTCTGATTTGCCCAGGGAGCTTAAACTCCTTCGCTGCTAGGCCTTTCTCTCCCTGTGCTAAGATTAAGGCTTTTTTTGGCTGTTTAGGGTAGTTTGCGTTAGATCCCTGTAACTTTTTGTCCATGCCAAATTTGCGTCCTTTTCTTCCAACATCTTGAGGATTCTAAAGGAAGTCAGGTTTTTATTTCATAAAATTGAGAGAAAAAAAGTGCTGCAGAAGAAAACTGGGTAACATAACCTGGTGAGAGCGACCCACGTCGCCCCATTCTGGCTTCACCTGGGTGTCTAGTTTGCCGGGGGGAGCAGAGAAGGGGCTATTACCCCTATCTTACTCCCGGGGGAGCAGAGAGAATGTGGCATTTTTGGGGGTACATTGGCATGCCCATTCTGTGCAGCCCCTACCCCTCAACTTAAAAAATAAATAATCCTTGGTGCCTAGTGGACTTTCTGCCCCCTATAAGGGGCTATTGCCCCTATCTGCCTCCCAGGGGAGCATAAGGACAGTAGCAAGTGTTTGGGGGTGGGGGCATTGGCGTGCGCATTCTGGCCAGCAGCTACCCCTCTGTATAAAATAAATTCCTGGTGCCTAGTGTGCTTTTACACCCCTCCCCCCACCTCTGGGGGCAGATCAGGGGCTATTGCCCCATCTGCTTTCTGGGGGGGGGGAGAAATCCTTTTGCATTTTTGGGGCAAAAGGGTGGGGGCATTGGCATGCCTTTCTGGGCAGACCTCACCACTGGCCTATGAAAACATAATCCCTGGTGTCTAGGGTGCTTTTTGCCCCCCTGGAGGCAGATTGGGGGTCACTGCCCCCATATGAGCCCTGGGGGGGGGGGGCAGAAAGAATGGCTATGCCATAATTTATTGGGGGCAGCAAAGGCCCTTGCCCAAGGAGCCGCTCCTCCCTCCCTGGTGGGTGGTGGGTGAATCCCTGCTTCGGGATCACCCTCCTGGGGCAATCCAAAAGCAGTGATCCACTAGGCAAGGGCACCACTGTAAAGGGGAGATTTTTCCATTTCTAACAATACCTCTCACGTGTGTTTCGGTGCTCGGGGGCTGAGATAGCCCCAGGAGCACCAAAACAGTGAAACTGAAAACTAAGTTTAGGTTTCAGTCTCATTTTCAATGTAATGTGTAATGACGTCAGAACGATTGTCATTACATTGAAAATAGAACAAAGGCCTCAGCGGGTTAGTGAAGCTCTCCCCCCCACCCTCAACCCCCCAAAAAAGGAAATCCCTCAGCTGTTTGCAGCAGAGGGATTTAGTGCGCTTGGTCACATGACATCATGAGCACAGGAGCACTGGTGCTCATGACAGAACCATTCCATCATGACCACCCAATGTGTTATTTTCTGTTGTAAAAAACATATAGATATATGGGGGCAGGGTAGGGATATAGGGATACCCCGACCCCAAAGGTTCCAGAGGGGCCGCCCTTGGGGCCTAAAAAGAAAGAAAATGGCAAACAATGCCGCTATCCAGGGAGCCTTTCGTAGGATAGAAAATAAAAATTGCAAATGGGTCGCATTTAAATCCCTAATACCCCGGGTAGCTTACCCCTGGTGCTGATTTCATATGGGGGATGAGGGGGGCTGCACGGCACCCCTCCCTAAGCCTCCAAAGGCCCAGTGGAGCTAACCCCCGGGGGTCGAAAACTGTTTATAAGGGGAGGAGGAATATGCAGTCCCCAAGCCGCCAAGGGCCCACATTACTTTTATGGGGAGCCCTACCCCAAAATATAAGAAAATGGAGAGGTGGGCTGCGCGGCCCGTCTCCCCAAGCCTTAAGTGGCCCCAGGGAGCCAACCCTCAAGGCTGACTCCTTCAAGGGAGAGGGGCCCCATGCTCCCCCTCCCTGAGCCACTAAAAGCCCTGGGGACCCCACCCCAGGCCAGTTCACAGGCTTTGTCCGGGAGAGCCCACCCCAAGGGCATAGCAGTTTACCTGCCTGCAGTGACGTGGGCAAGGAATCCTGGGTCTGCTCTTGCTTGGACGAAGAGTTCATAAATCTCCTGCCAGGTGGAAGCATTTTTAATTCTCCTGACAAGCGAGAGCAAACTTGTACCCGCACCAAGATGAAAAGGAGAAAAAAGTGGGTGTTCTGTTGACACAGACACCCCACCTAGGGAAAACGCAAGGTTTTGTAAGAATGCCTTCACCCACTAATAGTGGCATGCTAAAAACTAAAAACCTACCTCTTTAGGGAAGCTTAGACACTCACCCGTCTCGAACCCAAGGCACCTCTTCTCTGACATTTACAGTGAGCGAAGCGCAGAGATACCCCTTAGGGGGTCGAGACTGGCGCTATAGAAGCAAATAAATAAAATAAATAAATAAGTGCTTCATAATAGAGCTGCTACAAAATCCGTGTGCAGACCAACTCCTGGGATGGAGCATGGGGAGGGGAAAGGCAACGCAAACAAATATGTTGAGAACCACGTTGTAAAAAACACAAAGATAAACAATCAAAATGAAGTCATAGAACTAGCTCAGGAATACCCTCAACAGTATTTAAATATGGACTCCATGGATAGGAGTAAAAATGGATCCAGAAATGGAGATGAAAGCGGGCGGGAGCTTAAAATGTACTCCCTCCCGCTTGGAGTGGGCATTAGATCAGTTTCCCTGCGTGCAGTGATGCAGGCTGAGAAACAGATCTAAATATTGATCCCACCCACGGAGAGCAGCATTAGAAGCTGCCCCCTGCGGGCGGGAGCAAGGTTGGCTCCCACTGGTGGCAATGAGCAGTCTAGAGCTGCAGGGGACCTGGGTCTCCCCCCCACAGCCACCAATGGCACTATGGTGGGTGCCCTGGGTTGGGCAGCAACCTTATATTGTGCTGGGCCTCAAGAGATCATGTCCCAGGGGCCAAAGTCTGCCTGGGTTGAGCACACTAAGGGTGTAGTCACCCTAAGGTCAGTAGCCCATTGGCTACTGACCTCGAGACCCCTAAATCACCTCCTACATATAGAATTTAGGGGGCAACCCTGAATCAGAAAGACAGATTCCCGCAACCTACGAAGAAGAAGGATGAAAGAAGATGTCCAGAGGAGGAGACTGCAGAGAAGAACGGACTTGGCCCCAGACCTACTGGCCAGTCTGCAGTATCCTGAGATCCTGCACCAAAAGTTGCCTTGTCCTGCAGCCAGCGACCTCCAGAACCCTGGGAAGACTGACTGCCTTTAAGAAAGACTGTGTCTCCTGTGAACAGCAGCTCTGTTCAAAAGAAACTCCCAAGACAGACTCTGAGCCTGATGAGGACAAAGAAACCCAACGCCTGGAACCAAAGCTGTGCCCGTCGCCTACGACCCGAGTACGAGTAGCCCACTGGTTCCTACGAGGTCCCTCAGCACTCCAGAGTCTGAGTCCACCGTGGGTTGACCCCTCCAGGACTCCCTGGCATTGTCTGCAGCCTCTGCAAGGAGACACCCCAAAACGAGTGGCCAGGTAAGGTGCAATCCGACCTCAAAAAACACCCCTGCATCCAGCCACCCTGCGCCCTGGAGAAGAGAACCCAAGCTGCATCTACGTCCCCAAGCCCTCCAACTTACCTGCCCAGTTGTTGGTTCCTCCCGGAAGTCTTCCTTGACTGAGCCTGCAGCTAAAATCCAAAACCAGCAACTCCTATTGAAAACAACAGGGCACCCAATGCCAAAACAGCACCCTGCAACCAGCCGCCCCTGGGGGTGCACTTTGGGTGCTAACTTTGATCCCCCTTTGCCCTGATCCTTACACCAGGAGCTTTGCTCCCACAACCTTGTGGCCTGCTCGTGAACAGCCACCAACTGGAGGCCCCCTATACCCCATTGGATAACATTGGGCCTCAGCACTCTGCACCGGGCCGCCCCAGTGCTGCTGAGGGTGCTTTGAGAGAGAGTTCATCCTCGACCCTGGGGGAACCCTGGTTATAACCCAGAATACCAACTCCCACAAACTTATACTGACCTGTAAACCAATAACTCAATTTCCTTCCATAGGATTGTATTGACTGCTTTTCTTAAAAATTATTCTAGGTGTGGAGTTGGTTTTGTATGAGAACTTGAAAAACTGCAAATAACTAAAAACTGCTTTACTTACCTTTTCTCTAGGAAATGTCCCAGTGTGATATCTAGGCCTATCACACTGAGTAGAAAAAGTAATCCATAAAGTAATCTGTAAAGTACTCAAAGGTAATCTAACAGGAATTTCCACTGTATTGAAAAGATTAAAAAACCTGTAACAATGACATTTTCATTCATCTTGCTTGTATTGTTCAACCTGCCTTGAAAAGCACCATTTACACTTAATTGTACCAGGCGTGCTTGGTTGTAGAAAATAAATATACCTAAATAATATTTTATACAAACAAATTGGTCTGAGTTCAGTCTCTAAGTGTGTGTCATCATTTCTTGTCTGAGAGTGCACAATAAATGCTTAACACTACCCTCTGACAAAGCCTTACTGCTCGCCCACACTACCACACATAGAGAGTAAGGTGCTATCTACTTTTACCTCTGCCTACCATTGAGGTTCCACTGGACTCTGTGCACCCTATACCTCATTTTGGTATAGTATATACAGAGCCAGCTTCCTACAATTAAGACTTCAGGGGACTCCTTGTAGTGGTGCCAGATTACTCCAAAAACCCACAATGGCTCTTTTTTCAGCGTATGGGAAGGGCTTCTAGAGGAATATGGCATTTTGCCTGAAGCTCCTATTGCTCCTGGTTCTGGTTTTCTGTTGCTGGAGGGTGTTGTGGTCTTAGGGAAGGTTCACTGGTATGTGCCACACCTGACCTTAAACAAACACCACCCAAGTAACAGTGGAACCCAACCCAACTAGCTCATTATTGGTGTCAAGCAGGTGTGCAGTTTTTCTCCTGAAGAGATAGTGCAGGGATTTGGTTAACAGGGTCAATGTCTACATTGCCACCTCTTCGGTTGGTTGCTTCAGGTTGGTTTGAGATGAGAGACAAATTACACCCCAGCTGGGGGATGTATAGCTGAAGTCACATGGATGGAACTGTGCCTTGGCAATGCACAATGAAAGCACCAGTTCACTCCTGAGGCTGTAGCATCAATGGATGAAGGACATTCTTGAGTAGATGCACACACAGCTACTACTTCATACCCCTTCTTGGTGGGGCTGCGCAGTGGAAGCAGCACTGTGGCCAAGAAGTGAGCTCTAACATTAAAGGCCTGAAACCATCACATACTAAACACGGAGGAGCATATTCAGGAGGTTGACGTAGTCGTGTCTGTTAAACCCCAGGGTTGCCTATTTAGAGGTGGGAAACCCCTCATCTAGCTGCCTGAGGAGCCTCAACTGGCTTTGCCAGTGGGCATCTTTGTCCGACAGACCAAATAACATTGATCAAGGTATATCATACAGTCTGGTCTGTTTAGGGTGGGTGTTGTCGTGTAATTTCTTAGCTGGTGGTCCCGAACAAGAAAGCAAATGAATGACCACTGTGTCAGGTCAAAGTCATTTATTTTTTGTTTTTCAAAAACAAACTCCCACTTTTGGGTTTTCAAAAACAAAAAACTCTGCAGCGTGCTACATTGACCGTGGTGTCTGTGAGAAGTTGGCCTGATATGCAGTGCTCACTATTCTAGTGATCACTATGTATCAGTCCAAACAACCCTTATTGATGATTGGTTGTAAGTCAACCTTATAGACCAGCTATCCTAGTAGCATGGACAAGAGCAGTCTTTAGGCTAAACTCTAGAGAGCGTGTTAAGCCAGCTGTTATACCATCACATATACCCCTTGAACACCAAGTGAAAAGACACCACACAAGTTGTTATGAAAATAAAAGGATATTTATTTATAACAAGTCTACCCTGATCTCTTTATGAGTCAGGGAGCTAAGCACAATAGAAAACTCTTAGGAAAATACTTTAAGTTGCACAATTTACACGAATGCCCGAGGGGCACGAAAAACCATATACTACAAAAGTGGAATGCGAAGTACTAGCAGGTAAGTAACTAGATCCAAAGGCTTCAGGATCGCTAGGACTACACTACTGAAGCTTCAGGTTAGGAGCAGGAGGCCTAGGGAGATCGGGTGCAGAGTGTGCACTCTCACGCGGGATGCGGGACAAAGTCTATGGATACTAGTATCTCGTAAAGTTACAGTTATCGGACGAATCCGACTAGATAGGCTGAAAACAAAAAAGGATCTGGACACTTAGATAGTGAACCTACGTTGGAGCACTGAAATGCTCGAGTTACCTAGCCCAGGGGCTGCGGCTGCATAGGGTTCAAAAGACGTCGGGAATCCTCGTTACAGTCTATGGAGCCTGAAAGAAGAAGTTGCTGGCAGGCGACCAGTGATGAAGTTCGATGGGATCCAAGCCTGGATCGGAGTTGAAGATGACCTGAAAGCAGAGGGGACTCAGTTCTTGATCGCTAGCCAGTGATCAGATTTGCACCAGGATGGCACCGGATGAAGTCACCTCGACCAGGTGAGTGGGCGACGCTGGGCTCTGCAGGTACCTCGGACCAGGAGGCATTGTCGGCGACCAGGATGGAGGTGCGAGCTGTCCCACGAAGGTGTCTGCTGTCGGCGCTGCTGAAACCAGGATTGGAGCAACAAGCCTTGGCAAAGGCAAGCCCACGTGGTGGACTCAAGATGGCGTCTGGAGTGGACCAGGAGGGTTCGGGGTGCTCCTCTGTTGGAGGGGAGAAAGGGCCAGTCTGGAGCAACCAGACCAGCGATGGAAGTGTCGTGGTTCGTCGTCAGGAGGGCCACAAGCCAGCAGGCAAGTAGCAGGACAACGCGGTGAGCAGCAAAGAGCAGAAGGGCCCCACGCAGATCTCGTGGATGCTGGGAGGCTGGACTTCGGTACTGGAGCTGCTCAGGGTTAGGGCTTCTCAAACCCCAAAGCACTCACTCGAGGATCCCTCGGCGGTCGTGCTGGATAAGCGTCGTGCAGGTTCTGAAGATGGCCGGTCCCTCGGGTCTCGTCACACCCACGAATCTCAGCTGGGCTGATGATGTAGGTAGAGGTCAGAGATGGCAGGGAAACCGGGTCTCGTCGAGCTGGGCAGTCTTGATCCGGAGGATGGACTTACAGCAAACTGCATGCGCTTAGATGGTGCCTGCTGGTGCAGGGTGGCTACTCCTTAGCCACAAGGGAGAGTCTTCAGAAAGGTTCAAGAGTTCTTTCGTGGAAAGTCATCAAGATTCAGAATTATCTAATTTGGGAAGGGGGCCCGCTCCTACCTTTATACTAAAGAAAGGGGTGGCACGCGACTAGGTCCTGCCCATGGGTGGGACCAGGAAGGGGGGTGGTTACACCCCTCTCCCCTGTCCGGACTTTCCCCAGCTCAGGGGCTGGTGTGCCCCTGGAACTGGTTCAAGCCGGCATATGCACAGTGAGCACCGGGGTGCCACTTGCAGTCACCTTCCTCTCAGCCCTGCCTTCCTGGGATACACAAAACTCTGTATGGGATGGTGCTAGCACCTCCCCTGACAGGAAACCCTTTGTCCAAGCTCTCCTCGCTGGAAGGACTCCCAGCAGCAGGAGGTCAGACTTGTGTCTGTGGTGGCAGCATCCATTTTGTGATGCTGAGGCTCGAGTTAACTTTAACCGGGGTTCACAGTTACATACATGTCGTGTCCCTCTAGAAGGGTGGAATGCTAACCCCGTCGCCAGAATTGGCGAGGGGTTAGTATTCCAATTCGTATGACACCTTACTCGACATGTTTTGATAAAGCGATACCAAAGTTGGCAAATAACCGCGAGGATTATAATGCACTTAAGAGTATATGGTACGCGTTATCATGGAACAGCTATTAGGACTTGGTTCCGCAAGCTGCAAACGGGCTCAGCTCATGCCAGAGCACCATCTCACATAATTCCAAGCACTCTGCCTTCAGGATTGATAAGGCCTGCCATAGGAGTGACTGATAGGAATACATGTGTCCATTTTAGGGTTAGATATAGGTATACTATATCTAAAGCAAAGGGTGATTACACCACCTTGCCCCAGCTGTCGTGCAGCCAGTTGTGTCAGATTTGGATGGCCAGCCAGGGGTGGCATAATACATGCTGCAGCCCCTGGTAGGCCCTGGGTACACCTATGCCCTGGGTACCTAAGGTACACTGTACAGGGACTGATAAGGTGACTCAGTATCCAATTAGATATGTACTTAAGGTACATGGAATCCATTTTAGAGAGAGAGACCAGTAGGCCTTGGGTCCTGAATAGCAGGGTCCCAGGTCAACTAAGTCGGAAAACCAGCAAAACACCAGGCAAAAAGTTGGGGGTAACTATAGTTAGGTATCCACCCTCCTACAGTGTCCACACAGCCCAGCATCAATGCCTTCAGAGAAGCTGCCATGGACTGTGCCACTTCTGAAGGCCCAGAGAGGTCTTATCTCTAAACATGACAGGGCGGAGTCTGCCAAGCCAGCAGAATACATCCCTCCACTGCCCTGGTGGAATGAATTACAGCCCCTCTGAAGGGAAACATAAGCCCCAGAGTGCAGAGATGCCAGCACAGATTTCTCTGCCCACCCCAACGTAGGAGTTCTCAACCTAAGACCAGCAGCAGCCCATGCGGAAGAGAGCGGTGGGGCCGGGATGTGGGGAGATTCGACAGACGACCACACGGGAAAATTAAATTAATAACTAATTTTCCGTCATCGTTGTGTATCGAAATCACCTCTCATCTCCCCACCCGGTCCCACCTCCCTTACCTGTACGAGCCGCGTCTGCCTAAGGATTCGGAGTGCTTACACATGGTCACAGGAAGTTTGTCAGTGATGGGACGGCCAACTGCATCAGATTTACAGGGCACTCTCTGGTGCAATATTTAACTTCTCCTTAAAACCAGGTTGTTTCAAAATACCACATTCTTCACATGGATCACACGGTTGAACTTATAAGATACTTTGAGGTCCTACTATAGAACTTGTGAAAATGCTTATTTCATGGCGTGTCCTACAGAGCCACAAAACTCAAAGGAAAGAGATAGAGGGTGGTGAGCTGGTCAGGAAACATATACAACTGCCAACATGTCAAAGCGGCCTCTGTAAAGACAGGGACAGAGTGGCATAGGGGAGGGAAGAAAAAACATTACCTAAGACATACTAATTTGTAAAAAAAAAGAATTCGTATCTTAGCCCTTAGTTTTGCTCTGAAGAGTGGGCTGGCGTTATTAAACATTGCCAGATACTAAGGCTGCATAGCCTTGACTCCATCTCAAGTCTTTTTAATCCCCCACCAGACACTCTCCGCCCATGTATCTCACTCTTGCAAGTTCCTTCTTTCTCCATATGCCATGGTTATTCTGTCATTCTCTTCCTCCCTCTTTCTTTCCCCCTTGTGTTTTTTTCTTCTCTTGCTCTGGGTCAAAGTCTGCTCCCCACAAATGAGTGTGCCTCTGCCAGAGTGGTGGAATGGGACAGTCAGCTGAACTGTTTATGGTGCCCTCACACATTCCCTAGAGGATGTCATGCTTCATTATACGGCGTTGCTCCTCATTGGGCCGGCGCTGCAATGCCCAACGGGTCCCCTGAAGGGTCGATTTGGTGGAGATCTTTTATGAGGCTGCTGTATGATGAATGCAAGTGAGGTGGCTTGTCACATGGGGTGCGATTTACTGTCACATATGTCCTGGTTGGCAGGTTATTTGCAGCAGTTTTTTTATGTACAAGTTGACTGTCAGACTCTGCTTTTCAAGCTCCGCCCCCATTTCCTCTGCCACAGCTTGACCCCTAATTTATGGGTTACCAGGGTCAATGTTTGCCAATTCCATCACAGTCTGGGGAAGAAAAACAGGTACAAGTGAGATGTATAGAGCCTCTCAGAAACCCTTCCCTCAGCACCACTACACCTGCTGCACAATGTAAGTCAATCAATCAATCAATCAAGGCATTTGTATAGCCCGCTACTCACCCGGAGGGTCTCAAGGCGCTTGGGGTAGGGGGGTCCGCTACTGCTCGAACAGCCAGGTCTTGAGTTGCTTCCTGAAGGCGAGGTGGTCCTGGGTCAGGTGGACGTGGATGGGGAGGGCGTTCCACGTCTTGGCAGCCAGGTAGGAGAAGGATCTTCCTCCCGTTGTGGCTCTTCGGATGCGGGGGACGGCGGCGAGGGCGTGGCTGGTTGATCGCAGCTGGCGGGTGGGAGTGCAGAAGGTCAGGTGTTCGTTGAGGTATCTTGGGCCTTGATTGTGGAGAGCTTTGTGTGCGTGGGTTAGGAGTCGGAACGTGATTCTCTTGCTGACGGGGAGCCAGTGCAGGTTTCTCAGGTGTACGGAGATGTGGCTGTGTCGGGGAATGTCCAGGATGAGGCGTGCTGAGGCGTTCTAAATGCGCTGGAGTCTTTTCTGGCATGCGTAGGATGTTGAAGCATGACGAGGAGACGGCGTTGACTTGTCTGGTCATGGAGAGGGAGGAGTCTAGGATGAAGCCCAGGTTGCGTGCGTGGTCTGTCAGTTTGGGTGCGCTGCCCAGGGCAGGGGGCCACCAGGAATCGTCCCAGGCGGAGGGCGAAGATCCCAGGATGAGGACTTCCGTCTTATCTGAGTTCAGTTTCAGGCGGCTGTTTATCATCCACTCGGCTACGTCTTTCATCCCTTCGTGTAGGTCGGTTCTGGCGGTGGCGGGGTCGTTGGTGAGGGAGAGGATCAGCTGGGTGTCGTCGGCGTAGGAGATGATGTTGAAGTTGTGTTGGCGTGCGATGGCCGCGAGGGGGCTCAAGTAGACATTGAAGAGGGTGGGGCTGAGCGATGATCCTTGTGGTACGCCGCAGATGACTTCGGTGGCCTTTGATCTGAACGGGGGGAGGCGGACTCTCTGTGTTCTTCTGCCGAGGAAGGAGATGTTCCATTCCAGTGCCTTCTCCTGGATTCCGATGTTGATAAGGCGCTGCACTAGGGTGCGGTGGCAGACCGTGTCGAACGCCGCGGAGAGGTCCAGGAGGATGAGGGCCGCTGTTTCCCTGTTGTCGAGCAGGGTTCGGATCTCGTCGGTGGCTGCGATGAGGGCGGTCTCTGTGCTGTGTTTGGCCCGGAAGCCGGACTGCGAGTGGTCGAGGGATCCATTCGTCTCGAGGAAGGCGGCCAGCTGTCTGTTGACGGTCTTCTCGATGACTTTGGCAGGAAAAGGAAGGAGCGAGATGGGGCGGTAGTTTTTGAGGTCGGTGGGGTCCGCTGATGGTTTCTTCAGTAGGGCGCTGAGTTCGGCGTGCTTCCAGCTCTCTGGGAAGGTGGCGGTGTCGTAGGAGGTGTTGATGATGTCCCGTAGATAGGGTGCGGTGATGGAGTCAGCCTTGTTGAAGACGTGGTGAGGGCAGGGGTCGGTTGGTGATCCGGAGTGGATGGAGTTCATCGTGCGGATGGTGTCTTCGGTGTTGATCGGGGTCCAGGCACGGAGGGTGGTGGTGGGGGGCATTGGTACGGTCGTAGGGTGCGTCGGCTGTGTGCTGAAACTGTTGTGTATGTCTGCGATCTTGCTGTGGAAGAACGAGGCGAGCGAGTTGCAGAGGTCTTGCGAGGGAGTGATGTCGTTGTTTCCGGCGCTAGGGTTCGAGAGCTCTTTGACGATGTTGAAGAGTTCCTTGATGTTGTGGGCGTTGTTGTCCAGTCGTTCCTTGAATGCGGTTTTCTTGGTGGCTTGGATCAGTTGGTGATGTTTTCGGGTGGCGAGCTTGAGGGTGGTCATGTTGTCTGTAGTTGGGTCTCTGCGCCAGGTTTTCTCGAGGGCCCGGCAGTTCTTCTTGGAGCTCTTGAGTTCGTCGGTGAACCAGGATGCTTTCTTGGTGCCCGGTCTGGCAGGGGGGGTCTTCAGTGGAGCGAGGTCGTCTGCGCAGTTGCTGATCCACCTCGTGAGGTTGTTGGCGGCTTGGTTGGGGTTCGCTGAGCTGGCGGGAGGGTTCTGGTTCAGGGCTGTGGCGAGCTGGTCGGAAGTGATCTTGTTCCAGCTTCTGCGGGGGACCTGTTGCGGGTGGTGGTGGAGCGTGGTCCTTCTGAAGCTGAAGTGGACGCAGCTGTGGTCTGTCCAGTGGAGTCCGGTGGCGTGGCTGAAGGAGATGTCCTTGCTGGAGGAGAAGACGGGGTCAAGCGTGTGGCCGGCGTAGTGGGTGGGGTGGTCACCAGTTGCTTGAGTCTGAGGTTAGCGAGGTTGTCCAGCAGGGTGGTGGTGTTGCGGTCGTTGTTGTTCGCCAGGTGGAAGTTGAGGTCCCCGAGGAGGATGTATTCAGCGGAAGGTAGGGCGTGCGGGCTGATGAAGTCGACGATGTCTTCCCTGAATTGTGTGCGATTTCCCGGGGGTCTGTAGATGATGGGGCCTCTGAGGGTGGTCTTGGGGTCGGTGTGGATCTGGAAGTGCAGGTGTTCGGCGGCTGTGAGGGTGTCGTCGGAGTTGATCGTGATGCGGATGGTGTTCTTGTGGACGATGGCGATTCCTCCTCCAGTCTGGTTGACACGGTCCCTTCGGGTGATCATATATCCGTCCGGGATGGCGATGGCCATGTCGGGTGCTGAGGAGGCGTTCATCCAGGTTTCCGTGAGGAAGGCGACGTCTGGAGATGTGGTGTCGAGTAGGTTCCAGAGTTCCACGGCGTGTCTGTGGACGGAGCGAGTGTTGAGCAGGATGCACTTCAAGTGGTTGCTGCTGGTGCTCGTCTTGGCGGGTGCGGTGCAGGTCCGGATGCAGGAGAACTTGCAGGATTGGCAGGTGAAGGGTCCGTGGGTGCGTCCTGGGGTGGCACGGTGGCAGCCGGGGATTCGACCGGTGTTGAGTGCGTTGAGGGTGGCGTAGTCGTACGTCCGGCGGGTGGGCTGGCCTCCTCGGGGGCCAGGGGGTCTGGGGCTGGGCGCGGTCCAGGCGCAGACGGGCTTACCTTTGGCACGCCCGCTGCGCGTGGACGCTGCGCGCACGCGCAGACTCTGCCATAAATGGAGAATGTGGGGGGGCGGAGCGAGGGAGGAGCAGCTGGGAGGTGGGAGCGGGGTGGTGAATGGGAGGGTCGAGGTAACCAGCAGGAGTGGGGGCGCGGCCGCGGGGGAGCAGCGGCAGGGAGCGGGGTGGGCGGCAGCGGGGACAGCACAAGGCAACAGGAACAACAGAACAATCAGGGCAACGGAAAAGCACAATACTAAACAATACAAGTCAGGGCAATGCTAAACAATACAAGTCAGGGCAATGGTACAGACCACAGTGGGGGCACAATCAGGGCAGCGATGCGAGCGGCGGTGGCAGCAGGGAACCGGTGACTTCCTCGAGGAGCCACGCGGCGGGTAGAGCGACCGGCACTGACGAGGTCAGGCTGGGTCACAGCTCCCCGTCGCACGGTCACTCCCTTAAGTAATCCGTGGGAGGGAGGAGCAGCTGGGAGGTGGGAGCGGGGTGGTGAATGGGAGGGTCGAGGTAACCAGCAGGAGTGGGGGCGCGGCCGCGGGGGAGCAGCGGCAGGGAGCGGGGTGGGCGGCAGCGGGGACAGCACAAGGCAACAGGAACAACAGAACAATCAGGGCAACGGAAAAGCACAATACTAAACAATACAAGTCAGGGCAATGCTAAACAATACAAGTCAGGGCAATGGTACAGACCACAGTGGGGGCACAATCAGGGCAGCGATGCGAGCGGCGGTGGCAGCAGGGAACCGGTGACTTCCTCGAGGAGCCACGCGGCGGGTAGAGCGACCGGCACTGACGAGGTCAGGCTGGGTCACAGCTCCCCGTCGCACGGTCACTCCCTTAAGTAATCCGTGGGAGGGAGGAGCAGCTGGGAGGTGGGAGCGGGGTGGTGAATGGGAGGGTCGAGGTAACCAGCAGGAGTGGGGGCGCGGCCGCGGGGGAGCAGCGGCAGGGAGCGGGGTGGGCGGCAGCGGGGACAGCACAAGGCAACAGGAACAACAGAACAATCAGGGCAACGGAAAAGCACAATACTAAACAATACAAGTCAGGGCAATGCTAAACAATACAAGTCAGGGCAATGGTACAGACCACAGTGGGGGCACAATCAGGGCAGCGATGCGAGCGGCGGTGGCAGCAGGGAACCGGTGACTTCCTCGAGGAGCCACGCGGCGGGTAGAGCGACCGGCACTGACGAGGTCAGGCTGGGTCACAGCTCCCCGTCGCACGGTCACTCCCTTAAGTAATCCGTGGGAGGGAGGAGCAGCTGGGAGGTGGGAGCGGGGTGGCGAATGGGAGGGTCGAGGTAACCAGCAGGAGTGGGGGCGGGGCCACGGGGGAGCAGCGGCAGGGAGCGGGGTGGGCGGCAGCGGGGACAGCACAAGGCAACAGGAACAACAGAACAATCAGGGCAACGGAACAGCACAATACTAAACAATACAAGTCAGGGCAATGCTAAACAATACAAGTCAGGGCAATGCTACAGACCACAGTGGGGGCACAATCAGGGCAGCGATGCGAGCGGCGGCGACAGCAGGGAACCGGTGACTACCTGGAGGGGCAACGCGGCAGGTAGAGCGACCGGCACTGACGAGGTCAGGCTGGGTCACAGCTCCCCGTCGCACGGTCACTCCCTTAAGTAATCCGTGGGAGGGAGGAGCAGCTGGGAGGTGGGAGCGGGGTGGCGAATGGGAGGGTCAAGGTAACCAGCAGGAGTGGGGGCGGGCCGCGGGGGAGCAGCGGCAGGGAGCGGGGTGGGCGGCAGCGGGGACAGCACAAGGCTGACTTCCTGGAGGGGCCACGCGGCGGGTAGAGCGACCAGCACTGACGAGGTCAGGCTGGGTCTGTGATCAGTGCTCCTGGTCAGATTTAGAAAACTGAACTCTTGCAACAATAAAGTCCCTGCAGGTGCTGCCATACACTACAGTACCACACAGCCACAAAAGACACCAGAATGCAACAAATGAGCCCCAAAATAGCCTTGCTGCTTTAGGGACAGAGAGAGGCCAAATGGCAAAATATAATTTTGTCTGGTGCTCTGGAAATTCTTGAACTCCCATACACCATCACAACAAATGGCCACAAAAAACACCAGAAGGTAAAAAATTACTCAAAAATATCCTTGTTGCTTTGGAAAGAGAAAGCAGTCAAATGGCAAAATATAATTTTGACTGGTGCTCTGATAATCCTTGTATTAGCAGAAAAACATGAAAGTGTTAAAAAAAATTAGAATGAGAGCTGAAGCAGAGCTATAAATTGTGCAGCAGGTGCAGTGGCACTGGAGCCCAGATGTACGAGAGGCCCATGGAACATTGGTTATTGCTGTGTTTTACTACCCAACCAACAGTCAGAAGGCCCATTTGCCTTACTTGCACCAGTGCGGGACATACTCAGGCTGCACCACTGATAACTTTTACTGTTGAGCTCCAATGGGAACTAATCTGCAATGCAATAGGTCTTTCCAGAGACAATGCGTGAAATATGATACTTTGAATATAATTTAAAATAAAAATGGAAAGAAGTGTTTTTACACGCATGAAATTCTAAAACGCTATGTCTGAGATTGTCATGCTAGATGAAACTTTGAAATGAATTTCTATGCATTTATCAACTCAAAAGGGTTATTTTTCTCCCTAATGCAACTTTTACCATTACCGCTGCCCGTATGGAAAAAATATTCCAGAAGCTTACAATTAACTGATCCTAAGGGCCATATTATCAAGAACGGCACAAACATTATCGCCGCGTTAGTGGCAGGAAACTGCCGCTAAAGTGGCGATAATGGGCTTGATAATATGCCCGAGAGAATTCCAATAGAAGCCCAGGTTCTGGTGTCAAGGACATCACACCTGGGCTTCTATTGGAATTCTCTAGGGCATATTATCAAGCCCCTTATCGACACTTTAGCGGCAGCTTTCTGCCGCTAAAGCAGCGATAATGTTTGCGCCATTCTTGATAATATGGCCCTAAGTCTCTCAGTGGTAGCCTTCCCTAGATCAAATTATTCTCTCATGGCATGTTCAAAATTGACCAGCCTGTCTAAGCTCAACTAATAAATAGAATGGAAAGTATTTTGATAACTGCACTAGCTTCAGGTTGAAAATCTACCAGCTTTTGGGATATCTTCTTTGATATGCAAATGCATTAATGAAATTACACCAGAATATCTTCCAGCAAAATTCAAAAAGTATTGTCCTCCCGAGATCTTAGAACAGTTAATCTTGGGATTTTAATGACCTAAGAATCTCCGCCCATTGAAAGGCGAACATAGAATTGTGGCAATAAACCTAAGCAATGCTCCTTTTTGATTATAAGCGTTACAAGCACTGCCAGGTAGTAGACAATGAGCTACTTGCCTTTGTTTGTCCCCTCCCTTTTGGAAGGTGGCACTCCTTGATCCTATTGGCTAAAATCATTCTATCCAGCTTGGAGGATTTTCTATGGAGGGGGTCACTATAGCTCAGGACACCTTAGAGGTGGTCCAGGTAGAAAGGGGACACACCGCTTCTGACTTCTTCAGATTTCCCAACAATCACACTGGGATATCTTGTTAAAACACATCATTTGAGAAGCAGTACTTGAGGGGGGCTTAAGAAGCAGTGGAAAGAAAGAAGAGCACCCCCCTGGAGCTATGCCCCTTAACCTAAGCCTCGACCATGAAAAGCACCCACTTAGGAGCCCCCACGGAACCCCTGCCTGCCGCACATCTACCACAGAGCCGCCGCCGCCATAGCACCCAAACTACGCTGCACCATCAATGCCTCCTTCGGATCCGACGACTGGAACTGGGAAAAGGTCAAACCCCTCCTCAAGAAACCCTTGGCTGACCCGACGGACCTGAAAAACTACCAGCCCATCTCTCTTCTTCTTTTCGCAGCCAAAGTCACCAAAAGATTCATCAACGCCCAGCTGAACGCCTTCATGTAAGAGTACGCCATCCTGGACTCTTCCCAGTTCAGATTCCGCAGCAACCACAGCACAGAGACCGCTCTCCTTGCTGCCATCGAAGACATCCAAGTGCTACTCGACCAGGGCCATACCGCGGCCCTCATACTGCTAGACCACTCCACAGCCTTCAACACTGCCTCCCACCGCACTCTTGCAGCCAGACTCCACGACGCCGGCATACTGGGTACCGCCCTCAACTGGATCCGCTCCTTTCTCGCGGGCAGAATCCAAAGGATCAGGCTCACACCCTTTCTCTCCTAACCTACAGAGTTCAACTGCGGAGTTCCCCAAGGATCATCGCTCAGCCCCATTCTCTTCAACATCTACATGGCTCCCCCTCGCCGCTTTTGTCAGACAGCATTGGCTCAGTATAGTATCCTATGCCGGTGACGACACCCAGCTCATCCTCCCCCTCACGAAGAACACTGAAGACGCCAGACTCAGCTTCCAGGAAGCAATGATGGATGTCGCAGCCTGGATGAGCAACAGATGCCTAAAGCTCAACTCGGAGAAGACAGAGGTCCTCGTCCTTGGACCCTCCCCTTTGGCTTGGGACAACACCTGGTGGCTCTCCACCCTCGGAAACCCACCCACCCCGACGGACCACGCCCGGAACCTTGTCATCATCCTAGACTCCTCCCTCACTATTACCCGCTGTCGCCTCCACCTGCTTCAACTCCCTCCACATCCTCCGCAAGACCTTCAAGTGGATCCCCCCTCGAAGCCGGAAAGACCATCACCCACACACTCATAACCAGCAGACTGGACTACAGTAATGCCCTCTATGCTGGAATCAACAAATCCCTCCTACACAAACTCCAGACCATCCAGAACACAGCAGCCCGACTCGTCCTCGGAACCGCACAACATGAGCACATGACTCAGCATTTGCGAGACCTCCACTGGCTCCCCGTCGAGAAGAGAGTAACCTTCAAGCTACTCACCCACACCTACAAATCCGTCAACAACACCCAAATACCTCAACGAAAGAGTCTCTTTCCACGTACCTAAAAAAAAACTCTGCTCGGCTGACCTCGCCCTCGCAGATCCAGATCAGGGGGAAGAGTCTTCTTCTATATCAGGGCAAAGGCCTCGAACGAGCTCTCAGTCAACATCAGATGCTCCCCCACTCTGAACAACTTCAGGAAGAAACTCAAGACCTGGGTCTTCGACTAATCCGGAGCTGCACCCACCCCCCTCCACACACACAGTGCCTTGAGACCCTCACAGGTTAGTAGAGCGCTATAAAAAAACCCTGATTGTTTGATTGATTGAAGGTGCTAGAATATCCTGCCACAGAAGCAAAAATGTACAAGGTGCATTGTTGAACTTCATAAAAGGAGGTACAAGCCTTCTTGCTAAAACTGTTTGTTTACTTGGTTCACCAGGCAGCTGGCTGGTATTACAGCTTTTAGTGATATACTTATGTACAGGTCCAACACTAGCGACAATCTGGGTTGTGGTCTGAGATTTATGAATATTTAAATAAAAGTGAAAATACAAATAATAGTGGTGCTGCTAATACCCGTTTCGAGTAATGAGTTGACTTGACACGCGGTCATTTCAGGTATGTTTCACTATATTCCTCTAGGTGGCGCTCCTGCTCCTTGCCTCAACATGTCTCACGCGGGTAAAGCGTTCTTGAAGCTTTCTTCTCATTGAACTCGCACGGCGTATTAGTCACTCTTGCATGCGTATTTGTAACGCCATATACACAACTGATCGAAGATTCGTCCATCAGGATGGACAGTTTATGAAGGGGGTGGGAGGATGAACGAGGAGAGAACAGGTGGCAAAGGGGAAAGGGCAAATCTCACGTTTGCACTTTTCATTTTGCAAATTGGGGCTAACACCCATCAACACCCATCATTATAAAGCAGGGAATGAAACTACAAGTACCGACATGCAAAGCGCCTGCTGAAATTTCGATTTATTTAAATGTATGCATGGAAAAAGCATTGTTCCCCTCACCCAGATTTAGCATATGTGAGTAAATGTTTCGTGCGTGCCGCTCACCTTTTGTGATCTGTGAAAGTAAATCAAGTCATTTGCATGTGCAAGTTACATTGATTGACAAATAGCTTTGTGATTTGGGCCCTGCGTTTATGAAACACACTCTCCCTGCATGCTCACCAGAACAAGGGGCTGTCGGCTCTTTCCTAAGGAGCTCAGAGGTGACAAACATTGAACCCGGCCCTGTTTTTTTTATATAATGGAGCCTGCAGATAATGGGGGTGGGGGTGAGATGTTTAACCCCACCGCTGCGGCGGCTAGTCCACCGCAGCGCTAAGGGGGCAGGGCGGTGCGCCCATGCTGGTGACGGAACCGCTCCGTCACCGGTCGCGCTGTGCTCATGACGGAGCGGTTCCGTCACGGCCCCGCCCGCTCAATGGAACGCTCAGCGCAGGCGCGAAATCCACGCCGCAAAGGCGTGCTGAGCGGGCCGTGACAGAACCGCTCCGTCATCAGCACAGCGCGACCGCGGCTGATGACGGAGTGGTTCCGTCACCAGCAGGGGAGGGGTTAATCCCACGTCTCAGTGTATGCTGCCTTGGCGGGTCGCAGGGACAACATCACTGTCACTGTGTTCACTGAAGATCAGATGAACGTCAGTTTACAAATCTTACTTACCCATTTTTTGATTCTAAATCGACGCATTTGTACCTCACCGCTGGTACCTCACCTTTTCCCATATTAAAAGTGATGCACTGGCGGCGCGAAGGGCTTGTAAATAAGCCCCTGAGAGTTTTGCAACCTATAAGTTCGGGGCGTTCATCATCAGCATCGAGCATCGCTGAGAGCTTCTGGGTATCGAGTCGCCCGTTGCTAGGATACAGTCTTAATACAGGATGCAGTCCTACGAAAACTTACCTAATCGAACTGATCCCCCTTAAGGCTGCAAGCAGCACGGATAAGCTGTGACCTAGAGTTTAAAATGGGCGGCATGGATATCAGAAATGAGCCGGTGTGATACGTTTTGTAACTCAGGACAACCTCTCGGCAATGAATGATCCCCGGACATTTCAAGATAGTGACAGAACTGTTGTAAACAATGACCAGGGCCACTGTTTGTATATTATATATATATCTTTATTGTGTATAGTTAATAAAAACCTTTACAATATACAATGTGATAAAACCATTCCATATTATAAAGAAAGACAGATCTTTGATGGTATAAAGACAAGTTAAAAATAAATACATAAAATACAAAATTGTTTCTCATGTGCCTTAAGATGCTAGCAGTGGTATAATTACTAGGGCTGAGTGTAGTTCACGGAGTTCTGCTAGATGGAACTCTGCAAAGTGCCAAAAAACCTCTGCCGCGCTACGCAGAGCTCCGCAAGTGGCGGAGGGAGTTGGATAAATGCTGTTTGCAGTGATTTTCAGTGCCAGGTGCCTGTCTGCACTGTGCAGTCATCGCAAATGGCACCATGCACAGCGCAAGCGGGCGCTGCTTCCTTTCTGCCGCTCAAGTAGATTTTTACTTGAGCTGCAGCTTTCTCAACGCGAGTGGACAGTTTCTTAACGTGAGTGGTTGCGAGCATACGACACCACTCGCAATGACAAATCTGACCGCCATGCCAGGAAGTTCAATTTAGACGCTCGCCAACTTGATATTGACCATCGCGAACATGGAAAAATCTCGCCGGAAGGTGGATTTTCCTCGCTCGCGCTTGTCAACTTGACGTTGACGAACGGACCAAGGGAAAAATCTCTGCTCCGCTACACGGATCGGAGTTTTTGGGAATTCTGCGAGCTCCGCGTTACGCAGAATGCCGAAATCTCCGCAAACTCCGCGAGCGGCGCGGAATTCACCGCCCAGACTTAATAATTGCATCTAACAGCTGTAAGAAGGAGTGGGAGCTTAGGTGTAGCACCTAGTTGTTCTTTGGACTGGGTTTATTGGGAGCCACCTCAGGGCCTAAACCTTTTATATGCAAGGTGGATACATTTTGTCAGTCAGATGTTTAGGGCATGTTTTCTGGGTTAAGCGCTGCTATAATGTTCTGCCAGCAAGCTCGGACTCCCAGCCTGTTCCACTCGGCCTGAGACTTAATTTACGCATGTCCAGCATTGCTGGACAAATGCGTAGTACATACGCCAGGATTCGTGAGATTTACCACAGCTCCTGCCTTTGGTTTACTCTGGTAAACTACGCCATTGGGCTAGATGATTTTAAAAAAAAGCCATTCACTGTGTCTGTGAGCCATGAATCTTAGCTTCAAGTGATTGGAATATGTACCGACAAGAAATGGGGGTAGAGTGGTCGGCTGTTAGGAGCTGATATCTGCCCATACATGTTTGCATTTGGCTAGGATAGCTTTGTCTGCGTGGAAGAACCAGAGATGGATAAGTTTCTTGATACTTAATTTGAAAACCGATTGACTTGAGTTTAAGCCCCATCCAGTGGGGTAGCAAGGGGAGGGTGGGGGGGGGGGGGGGGGCGGTCTGCCCAGGGGAGCATGAGTTTTGAGGGCGGCAGCCTCCCCCTGCCGCTCTTCAATCGGCCGCAGAGGGACTGCAAATGTAAACAAATCCCACCAGCACCCGCTCTTTGATTCGGCCACAGCGGGGCGGCAACCACGGGGAACGCCAGGGGCCGCCAATGTGCTTGCTACGTCATTCACCCCACCTGTTCATTCGCGGACAATAGCTGCACGTAATTGTTTAAGAACAGGCGATGTGACCCAGCTGGCCCACTGGAGCTGAAATCAGCCCATAACTGGGCCTCCAGAGATCCAGCTATGGCCCTTCTCAGCTTGTGGCATAGATTGACAAGGGTCCCTGGAATTGTGCGGCAGGGGAGCGCTAATTATGCGGCAGGGTTTACATATATGCAGCAAGAAAAGCTAACTATGCAGCATTATGCAGACAGATTTTTTTAATACTTTTACTTCATTATTTTGTCATATTTACACATGGTAATACTGTCTGGACAAAGATTTCACCTCATTAGTGCCAGTTTAACAACCAAATGCAGGAAAAAGCAACCGAAAGATGACCTACTAAGCCTTGCAAAGGGCCTTCTACATACAATAAACAAAAGGAATGTGAAACATCGTGTAGGCTTTTAAAGTGCAAATTTGAGTGTTTTAACTTTCTTGATGCACATGCAGATCAATCTAAGGCGCCAGCTGAATGGCTAAATGATACTTTTAAAAGTACTTAAGATATAGGCAATAAATAGAAGAGTTACATATTGTTTCATTTGAAATGTTAAAACAAATTTGAAGTTGACCCTTTTAATAAAGATTGTATGTCAGAATATTGTCGTCAGATATATCATAAGACATAAATGTTGTGTCCTAAACATCATTTGTAGAAATATCATTGCGCTGCGTGTAGGTTTTGCATCATTAACTTGAATTCAGCAACATGAGCTCGTAACGTGGGCTACAGTGTTATTCCTCATTTTCTAGGTTACGCCCTGGCAGCCATGTCATTTAGTGGCTATATTTAAAAGACAAGTGTTGTTAGTCATTTGGAAATTCACTTTAAAAGATGATTCCAGCATTCAATTAGCATTGGGTAAGGGCTTTTATTATAAACTCTGTTAGGGTGTTAGTATAGTTATGGGATAAGCACAGAGAAAATCTTTTATGTCTGTTTCTGTCGTTGGTGAAAATAGCCAAAAATATGGAAATAGGTTTGCCTATTAAAGTAAATTAGCCAAAAGGCGTGCTTAGTCTAATATTCATCTTACGATAATAGTCATTAAACATTAAAATAAATAGATATTTGTAGCCAATTCTAAGATGGAGAATATTTTTTTTTTATGTTCCATATCAACAGTAATGTGTAAGCTAGCAAGCAGTATGTCTGGATAAGCTTTGCTCTGATATCCAGAAGGCCTTAACAAAGCATATTTGTCAGGTATTTAGAAATGCAATTATTTAAGGACTTAAGTGGACAGTAAGAGTAGGAAAGTGCCCCTTTTTGCATGGTTACCCCACACTTTTTGCCTGGCATGTGATGCACTTTGGCTGAGTGTGCCCTGGGTCCCTGCCAATCAAGTTCCCAACACCTGTGTTCTTTCCCAAAACTGTACTTTGGTTTTCACCATTGGCACACCACTGGCCCACAGTTAAGTCATTTGTAAAAGGTAACACTGGTATCAAGGGCCTAGTGACCAGAGAGGGTCTCTAAGGGCTGCACCCTGTATTATGCCACCTTCAGAGGACCCTCGCCAAGCACATACCCATTGCCATTGCAGACTGTGTGTTTTGGTGCAGACAAAACCTAAAAGTCGACATGGGACACATTCCTGTGGCATAGGTAAGTCACCCCTCTAGCAGGCTTCATAGTTCTAATTCAGGGTGCACTATACCACAGGTGAGAGCATAGCTGCATGAGCAATATGCCCCTACCGTGTATAAGTCCATTCTTAGAATCTCTAAGTCTATGTGTAAGTGCAGTGAAGCCATATTGAGTACATGGGTTGGAAGTTTGGCACTATGAACTTCACAGCTCCATGATGGCTTTACTAAAAGTTAAGTAGTTCGGTACCAAACTTCTCAGCACAATAAGCCAACACTGATGCCAGTGTTTGATTTATTGTAAAATGCACTCAGAGGGCTTATTAGAGATGCCCCCTGAAAAACAACCACCGTCCTAGTGTCCAGCTGACTGATCTTCACCAGCCTGCCACACACAGACATGTTTCTGACCCCATGAGGTAAGAGCCTTGTGCTCTCGTTGGTAAGAAACAAAGCCTGCTCTGAGTGGAGGTGCTTTACACCAACCCCCAAGCAGCTCTACCCCAAACAGGAAGAGCATTCAGAGCGGTGAGCCTCAAATACTTTTTGCCCTTTGTTATGCTAGCTAGGGCCTCTCTAGCTAATGGGGATGCTGTAGGAGAGTAAGATCTGCTTACTATGGTCACCCCCACTTTTTGCTGTGTTTCACTGATTTATCGACTTTAGTCTGGCTGGAGCCGTGCTAACCAGGACCCCAGCCTAGCTGCTTCCTCTCTAAACTGATTTCCTGTACATTAGGTACACTCCAAATTGGTTACTGGGTTACCCTTGTGAGTCCTTAGTATATGGTACCTTAGGAACCAAGGGCTTAGGTACCCCAGAGGCCTACCAGGGACTGAAGCATTTATTATGACACCCCTGGGAAGCCCTCCAAAATGGCACCACAGGTCTGCTCCTCGGCCTGGGTAAGGTGGTGTAAGCACCCCATACTAAGATATAGTATATCTATATGTACAGACACATATAAACCTATAAGTCACTCCTATGGCAGGCCTTTTGTGTGAGAGGGTGCCCAAGCATGAGCTGAGCCCCTCTGCAGCTTTTGGAATCCCTTCCTTATAGCTGTTCTGTGATACTTTAAGTGCATTATAGCCTCACAGTAAATGCTAACTTTGGAATGGCTGCATCAAAACATGTCGTGCTTGGTGTCAAACACTTTGGAATCTTACCCCCCCCCGTCAGTCTTGTTGGCGGGAGTAGAAGTCCACCTTCTAGAGGGAGAAGACATGTACATCTTTACTTATCCGGTAATAGTTTTAAAGAGCCCCAGCATCACAAAATGGATGCTGCTGCCTCAGACACAAGTCTGACCTCCTGCTGCTGGACGAAACTCCGGCAGGGGAGGCCTGGACAATAGGTTTCCTGTCACAGGGAGGTGTAACCACCTCCCCAGACTGGCTTTAGTGTATTGGGGCAGGGTGGGTGCATTCAGTGAATGCTTTTCAGACAGTGCCTGGGGCACACAAGGTGTCCCTGTGCATTTCCCAGTTCAAACCGGTTGCTGGGGCACTCAGCCCCAGCTCTGACGCAAAACTGGACAAAGGGGAAGGGGTGTAACCACCCCCTCCCCAGGTCCTCCCCTAAACTTAGTATAAGTATAGCAACTCAATCCCTAGGACTTTAGATTACCCTGGACGAAACTCTGCAACATATATCCTGGAATTTTTACATTCTATTTCGACTAGAATACGGAAGAATCTCCCTTGGGGTCAAGTAGTTACTGCCCTGTTCAAAAAGGCACCAAAGAAGCATCTTGCCGGTCTGCATTTTCGAGCATCTTGCTGGTCTGCATTTTCGAGGCTCCCGCCGGTTCCCGAAGAATCTGCAACACAGGACATGGACTTCCAGACATCTATGAGGCTGACACAAGATCAAAGCAAAGCTGAGAACCCCGCAGCCATCACAAGAGATTTGGGACCAGAACTCCTGGCACCGTGCATATTTGACAGTGCACCTACTTCCCGAGCTTTCCCGAAGTTGTGTATTGGGCTACTTGTAGTCCAAGCCCTGAGCACCATCTGCACTGAAGATTGTGGGCCTACACTCCACGAGTGTTCCGTGGGCCCGCTTCTAACATTTCTGCTTGAGGCCCCTTTGAGATCCCTGGTCCGTTGACTGGTGTGTCCCCACGAAGGCAACTCTTTTGTTTCTTGGGCTTCCTCGTTTTCTCCAGAAGTGCCCTGACTCCTCTCCAAAGGGTGAGTCCCTCCAACTTTGCTGGTCTGCCCTGAAGCCAATCTTTGTATTCTGCGTGGGTTGCTGTTGCCAAGGCTTGTTGGGTCCAATCCGGATACCGATGCTACAGCACTTGACATCCAACATGGTACAGCTCAAAGCTAGCTCCTGGTTGTCGTCGACGCCTCCTGGTCCTCGTGGCTGAAGAGTCAAGCTTCACCTCCTGCACCTGAAATCACCTGACATCGGCTGTCATCTTTTTGTTGCCTCCCTGGTCACTGGCAAGTGACCCAGACTCTGTCCCCTCTGCTTCCAGGTTCTTCAGATTATCGATCCGCCCTGGGATCCATCCGGACACTTTTCCTCTGGTTGCCTGCAGCACTTCTTCGCAGCTCTCCATAGGAAACGACAACGAAACTCCACACGAAAAGACACCTAGGCACCTGGCTTCCCTGGGTGAGGTAACACAAGTACTTTGGTGCTCCCGTGGGTCTTGACTCTCGAACTGTCCAGTACTTAAGGTGTTTGTTCCTAGTCCACCCCTAAGTTTCCTTATTCTTTAAAAGTCTACTCGCAACTTTCTCCATTGAAGTCAACTTTCTCCACTGCACACGTCCCCCGTGGGTCTCCTGCGCCCCTACCTTGGGTGGTTCCTTCGTTGCCCTAGCGGTTCTACAGGCCCTAAGCCTGGTCTCTATGTTCACAGCGGTACTTATACCACTTTCTTAGTATATAGTTTGTGAGGCCCTAGGGCAAAACGTATACTGTGTGCTAATTAAATTTAATTTGTGTAGCAGATTATAGACTGGTAAAACAAGCTGCTTTACATTCCTTCAAGACTTAGCCTGAAGGCTGATCCCCACAGCTACCACTAGGATAGCTTTCTATAAAGGTTGTGTTGAACCTACCATCAATAAGGGTAGTTTGGACTGGTGCAAGGTGCCCACTAGACTAGTGGACAGCATATGCCAGGTCAACTTCTCACAGATGCCTAGCCCCGGACCAAGCCCTGATTTTGGAGGCAAGGTCGGTTGGAAAATTAGTAGTCAGGAGAGGTGTGCCCCATTTCAGCCAGGACCAGCTCTAAGGTTTCCTGAGCTGGTGACCCCCTCCTTAGAAAATCCTCCATATAGATCCCCATCTGAAGAGGAGTAGAATCTTCCTCATCAACAAATTAAAAATGAGTTACGGAAAATCACATTGCACTCGTCTTTAATTTGTGGACCCCATCATATTAAAAACACCATACCACGTTTAGACCATTTTAAATTGAACGACCAACATGTTTCATTGCCACTTCATTTCTGGCAAATTCATCAGGGCACGAGAACCCCTTGCCACCTTTGGGATGCAATGAACCATGTAGCTACTAGGTGGACTCCTACCAGTAGACCACTTGCATAAACATATAGAGAGGTTTCCACTCAAATCGCTGCCATGCTCTGTGTCTTATGCATTTGTTTTTATATACACGTATGGAAGGGTTCATAAGTAGGCATTAGACTCTTCCCCACTAGAATAGAAGCAGTGGGGCTGATACAATATTGCCATGATGTGTAATGTGCAACAAGGGCTTTTTTGTATGAGTGCATGTGTTATCCCTATATTCTGTATTTAGGTACACCCCTGAACCTTGATCCTCAGATCTGTGACGACCTAAGAAGAAAGAAGACTACCCGGAAGCCGACCCTGCAGAGAAGCCTGAAGATGGCGACTGTCTTGGACCCAACCCTACTGGCCTGTCTCCAGCTTCGAAGAACCTGCAACAAAAAGGTGACCTGTTTTGCAACAAGTGACCTCTGAGAACCCTGGGAGGGCCGCTGCCTTCGAAAAAGCCTCCAATCTCCTGTGGACTGCAGACCGGTCCAGAGTAAATCAACTCCAAGGACTCCAGATCCTGCTGGAACTGCAACGCCTGCACACTCTGCACACAGCGCCAACGGTCCGAGTCTGAGTGGCTCAAATGTCCAGTGATCCGGACCTCAAATCCAATGTGGCTGACCTCTTCTGGGCTCCATGAAGACGCCTGCAGCCTCATCACAAAGGGTCCCGCTGACCGCGACCGGCTCCGGGAAAGAAAGTCCGACACCTGAAGGCACCCCTGCATCCTCAGCTCCCGACTATGGGGAGCCCCACCGATGGTGCCCAGGCCTCCTTCGACAACTCCAAATACCTGCCCAGTCAGTGGTCACCTTCGTCCAGCCTCCTGGTCCGAGCCGGCAGCCTCTTTGAGCGACTGAGATTCCCCATTGAAAAGTATTGGGCGCCCGACGCTGATATGCACCCTGCACCTGGCCACCCATGTGCCGCTGTTGGCGTATGGTTGGTGCTGGCTTGTGGCCACCCCTGTGCTTACTTTAATCCCAGAGCCTGTGCCCTAAAACCACAAGTACTTACCTGCAAACTGCACCTCTTATGGGTGCCCCCAGTCTCCATTGACTAACATTGGGACCAGTGACCTCTGAACCCAGCCGCTTAAGTGTCCCTGGCAGTGTAGTACCTACCTTGATCTGAACTCTGCCCGCTGTTGATCCAACCCCTAAAGACTGGATGTGCATGTTGAGTACTTAACTGTAAATGCATATTACTGTTTTCCTACCACAGGGCTGCATTGCATTACTGCATATTGCCCTAAATGTCTATCTCTTCCATTTGCTAAGTTTGCTACTGTATTGCTATTCTTGAAACTGTTACTTACCTGCAACTGAGTTCCTCTTGGTTCTAAAATAAAATACCAAAGTAATATTTTTGTATACAAAACAATTTATCTTGGATTCAGATTTTGAATATGTGTAATAATTTCTTGCTTGAGTGTGTACAAAAAAAGCTTAACACAGCCCTCTGATAAGCCTGACTGCTCACCACACTACCACAAATAGAGAGTAATTCATTATCTACTTTAACCTCTGTAAAGCCTCTGGGGATCCACTGGACTCTGGGCACACTATACCCTACGTTGGTTTAGTATATACAGAGCCAGCTTCTTACTCTGAGTAAGGTAGATTTCAATTTCTGCCTGACTCCACAATTGGCTAATTCACATTTACGACTATATACTACCGGGACAATTTTGATTAAACGTAGTTTGGTAATTTTATACGACAGTATTTGTTAGTTCCTTATGAAGGTGGAGTGATTCTAGTGTATCCACTGAAAACATTGTGTCGATAATTCATGTGGAATACTGTACACACAACAGACAGCTTAATACATTCATTAAATATGTCAAATCCCTATTTGATGTTTTTTATACAGAATACATGCTCTTTTAGTTTATATAATTATAACTATGTGTTTTTGTTAAATATATGCATATTTGTCGATGTCTTTAGAATGTTGCCTTGGAATGTCTTTTAATGCAAAAAGGAGTTTTTAATTGTGATATGGTTAGAAAATATATTTGATGCAGTACTAAAAGTTATTTATTTTTTACACAAAATCTAGAGTTATGCTTTTGATTTTGATCAGTCATGGCTAATCATGGTGCAAAGCTTTTATGGGGACCTTTGATATCTGAGTAGTAGTTTAGTAAGATAAGGGGAGTTTACCTTGGCTGGTTTAGATCCCCTAGCCTCTTGAGGGTTTGCTTTTTTATGTTTTCACTGGGATGTTGGGAACTGTGCAGCATAGATTGATAGAGGTCATACAGTAAGGCGATTACATCATATTTCCACCAGCGCGATGAAGGTCCCTCTCGAGTGACATTGCAGTCGAAACGTGCCAATGCCTGGTGAGTACAGTTGATAACTCACCAGACTGTGTGTTTCAGACTGTAATGCCACCAACTGTGTTTTGAGAATGTTTCACAGCCCAATGTCTAAATCGAATCAGTGCTCTGTTTCTGAAAGTACATGCACATTTTGATACATGGTCCTATGTACATAGAAAAAGACCATTAGTGATTAGAAACAGAAACATGTACATGTCTTATATTGAACCCTAATGGAAGCAACACCTACCAATATGCATTGACCTCACAAAATATTATTCACAATAAAATGTATTTTTATTTAATAAAGCATTACTATACAAGGCATGTGACCTTCATTACAACAGTTTATTTAAAACAATATTATGTGTACCAAAGCAATCTTAATACCAGACTCTCAAAAGATTAAAGGAGTTCTTTAAACTTTATTCCTCCCTCAGAATTGTCTTCCTTCAATTTCCAATGACCGTTCAAAGTTGAGCCAGGCCCCTAAACTGATTACTACTTACTGCTGTGATTCTAGGTGAAGTGACACTTTAGGAAGTTGCCAGGGCTCTAGAAACTGTTTCCCTTCCTGCCTCTGCCATTTTGACCCCTGGGATCAGGAACAAAAATTGTAGTACCAGGTTTACCATATGGCCATGGGCAGCCGCTACTACCACAGGCTACCCCTAATTCATGCCCATGCAGATTTGTATCTCACAATCCATCAGTTTCATAATCAATCTATCTCACTAAACCCTGAAGGAGAGCACTCATTAAAATACTTGTTAACTCTTCCCAAACTTCACAAAGTGAAAGTCATTTTTATTTCAATGATGAGTACCTACTTTGAATATTATATGAGAATTTATCAGTATGCAAATCAAATTTTCATGCATTTTTCCCTAATGTATTCTCTTGTGTACACAATTCAAACACCCATCTCACTAGTAAATATGTTCTATTCTTCAAACAGGATCCTATGTATAAGAGGAATATTAATGTTTTGTCTGGCATCTGTCCATACTTTACAAAACCACAAAAATGATCAGGTAGCCAACAAAACTGTAGAGCGATGTTTCCTACAGATCTTAAAATACAAGCTCCGAGCTCAGAGGAGTGAGGCCTTTACTGTCACCCTACAATGGTGAGGCTTGTGTGTAAACACGACTTCTCGCTGCGGACATGACAAATGATCGAACCCACGGCTGGCACATTAGTGCTGTATTCCACATCTCCTCTTTAAAACCACATGGAGGTGGCATCAGACAGTTGCTCTTGTGGTACAAGGTGTGAAAAAGGTAGGACAGGAAATAGAACTTCTTGTTGTGTAAAACTAAGATTGGGGTGTGTCGTGTACATGCACCAGCTGAAAAATTGTGCCCCAGAAAACCCTACTCACCTTGTCATTCTTCTCTTGTGGTTACTGTGCAAGGCCATTTCCTTTGTGACTGTGTTGGCAGGTGTTCCATTGCACACAGACCTGCCTGGTCCCCAGTGGGGAAGGGAGGCCACCGGAAGCCTCCATTGTAGATGACTCGTGGGGGGAGTCATTTAGATGTTGGTGGAGCTGAATCTTGAATCTTCAGTCTGTTGTTATGTTGCAAATCTCCCCACCAAACTTGTGGTTCCACCCTCCACACTATCTTAGAGCTGGGTTTCTACCAGAGAAGCTTCACATGTCTTAACGGTGGCAAATCTCATGGGCCTTCTGCCACCAGGCTGTCAGGTCACAGCGACTAGATATCCCTCCCAGAAAACTCGTGTCTTAAATTTACCTTTTTGTGCTCCACCACTCACTATAGGGATTAGTCTGGGCCAGTTTAATAGTAAATGTAAATGTTCGTTTTTTAATGCTCTAAAAGGTTTTACTAAGAGGTGGCTTGATTGTATTTCATAATCTTGGTATTTTTTGTTTCACGGAATCATGGCATGAATTGTGGCTGTCTTAGTTAGAATTGCTCATCTGGTCCTTTAATCAATTCCAGGTTCTCACAACAAAATCTGCCTGCTTTATGGATATAGCCTTGTGCTCCTCAATTGTGTTTATCTCTATTAGCTTATTTGCTCCATTACTTTTCTACATGAAGCACTTGTCAGCTAAATGTACATTCAGCCCGATTTGTTTCTAGAATTTCCCTGGGGCAAATAAAAACTAAAATGTGATGAGTGGAATCATTGTATGAATCTGAACCAAGGGAAATTACTCTGGGACGCATTCCATTCCATATTTTTTTGCCTAGTGCACCACTACAGACAGAGATAAACCATCTACAAATCTGCCTTGATCCTGCCCCAATAGGTACTCTCCATCCCAAACTGTTAAGCCACATCCCTTCTGAACAGGAACATGAGCAACCCCAGACTGTTTCGGCTTTGTCGGTGAATGTAGTAAGACTGTAACCACCTACACCTCATTCATGGTGTAAGCTGCCATAAGGGCACAAGTTGGAGGTCAACATGGATGAACATGGATGAACAGAGACCTCACAAATTTTTTATAGTAGGGACTACTTTAGCCAAGGGAGGCCTTTAGGTCTTTTTTTATGGTGCATTTGAAGACTTGTGACATCGCTATCCTTGTGCCCAACCGACCTGCCTATCCCATATGTAAACGATGTACACATTTGCAATATGGTCAGGAGGGTAAATAGCCCCTACCACGAAACTGTGACCCCACATGTTGTTACAATGTGGTTGTTTCAACGATCGTGTTGTAACAATGCATACCATTACCCCCCAAGTCATATCAACGACTTGCGGTGGGGGGAGAAGGTGTTGGATTTGAAATCCAACACCTTCCCTACTTTTCGCACAGACTGGAGTTGGAATAGTAAATTATACTATTCCAACAGCCAGCGCCCCCTTTCGCAAGTCGTTGCTACGACTTGCGGGGTAATGGTATGCGTTGTTACAACGCGGTCGTTGTAACGACTGCGTTGTAACAACATGTGGGTTCATGGACAGCGGTAAAAAGACGCATATTCAGTCAGGAGATATGTTTTAAGCCCCCACTCATCACCTCCTCCTCTTAAGAAAGGCTAGGAAGGGCATTATCTTTAGAGCTCTTACTTGAATGGATAACTGCAAAACCTTGGCCATTTCACCCCCTAGAATGGTGAAATTGAACCCTGTTGTGGTTTCATGCTGGTTATAAAATAAAGTAGGAAACAAATACATTGAAAAATAAACAATCGATTACCTTTAATAGGGGCATTAAAGACTAACGTTTTAAAATCAAGATTCAGATGTTTTCATAAAAACTGTTTTCACTATTATATGTTTTTAGTTCCAACCACTCCTCCCCCCTTTATTTTTGTAAAACTTTCAGGAGATTTACAAAATATTGAATTATTTTTCACATTGGTATTCTTGAATATATTTCTTTTTTTGCTTTTGTAAAGCACTTATACAGCCAGGAGGCCTCTTCAGTCTGCTGATAAAAAATGCTATGATCAAAAACCCTAGGCCACATGCACAAAGCGTTTTTACTGTGACAAATCGGTGCCGAATTTGTGACCGTAAAAATACTAATGTACCAATCCCATTTTGGGAGTCAGTAAACTTTTACCAACTCCTAAAATGAAATCAAACCCCTATACGGATTTGGTACGTGGAAAAGGCGTGTTATGGGTATCCAGGGCTGTCTTAACAGCATTATAGGTAGAGGTGTAGCTAGAGCTTGTGGCGCCCGGGGCTATCCCTCAGATTGCCGCCCCTTGGGGGGGTGGTGCTGGGGAAAAAGGACGGTGAGCACCTGAAAGATGTCTGAGAGACACGTAGCATAAGGCTGGCTTGAAAACCACACATATGTATAACACACCTGATAACAACAAAGGAAAGTACAGGATGTTGAGCGCCGTTGCCGAGACTCGAACCTGATTCACCAGCTTTGAAGTCAGCTGCTAGCCGTAAGGCTACATCCTCTCAGTTATTAGGAGGCTTCTGCCCTTCAGCAGATTGTTCATACCAAAAGACTGCAAAGGTAGCTTTTGTTTGTAACTATTTGTGCTGTAAGTGGTCACATTCTTTCCGCAGGTAGGTGATAACAAGATCCATATTGAGGACATAATAACATTTAAATTGGGATGCCTCATCCCTAGACCACTCTGACTAGCCATCCTATTTTTCTAACGCTCTTAAATTTTCAGATGGTTCAAGAGATCTTAGAAGCAAAAGCAATATTTTGCTGGAAGCCCCAGGTTTCAAAACCACTATTACACAGCATAAATCCTTCTCAGAACAGAAGTCGCTTCTCTTTTACGTAACTCTCTCTCTCTCTCTGCTGACCACAGAAATAAACCCATTCCCTTGCCATCCATCAACATTTAAGGACGCACACCTCTTCAAACTGTATTCAAGCTTAAAGCCGTAAGTGTCTGTATTTCACCCAAAAGCAGTAAATGTGTCTTTGACTATATGCGTTGATGCACTCGGTTCCTTTCTTGATTCTCCATCTCTTTCTTTACCCTGTCCTTTCCCCTGGCTGTGCAGTTCTCTCTGTCCCTCTCGTTCACTGTGCTGTAGATTTGCTACCTATTACCTCCTTGTCCGCCTTCCCATCCCCTTCCTTACCAATGAGAAGGTTGTCTGCTCCATTGAAACCGGGGACCTAGCAAAGCCAAAATACTTTCCCCAATATTGCGCCGCCTACCCAGGCCGGCATGCATGAAGGGTGAAGTGCGCCACACACACCTCCTGAGAACACTAAAGAAAACTGAAGAAAAAAGAAAAACACAAATCAATCGACCAAACAGAAACTAGGGAGGGAGGGGCAGGCTCAAGGATGGAACAAGAAGACCAGGACTCGGAGTAATGAAGATTACCGGCAAGTAACTGGGCACTCCCTTCTATCTTACTCTTACTCTTACCCCTCGACTTTCTCAACATGTGTGTACCTAGCCCATTCCTTAGCTGCCTAACTACACCTGCTGTTTCTTTTTTGTCTCTCACCTTCAGCTTCTTCCCTAAAGCTGCCCATAATTATTTGCTGTGAGTTTAACTTGCGTGTCTCACCCCTTCTTGTACTCCACTAGCTCTCACCCTCCGCCCCAACCCCCGTGCCTCTATGACCGGACCCTGATTCTGCTCCCTTTGCCCCCATGTAACTCCCTCAAAGTTCTCCAGCTCTTTGTCCTCTCCACACCACCCTTCACTCCTCCTGGCCCCTGGTTCTTCTCAAATATCTCCATACTATCAGGCACATCTTAAAGGTTTTGGGAGCCATGGGCCAAACGTATTTTGGGGCCTCTGTCCGTGGCAGCTTTGAATTTATGATCCAGTTTCAACTCTTTCAGGCCCTCTTTGGCCAGGCCTGACAGTGCACAGGGACACTCATGCAGATTCTAAAAGTGTTTATATCGAATATTCAGGGATAGTCATGTGTGTTTTCAACATTGTAACACAGCAGCAGCTCACTAACATTACTTCAAATAATATCTGTGACATATCACTATGTGAAGCCCTGTTTTGATCTAAAACAAACCTTTTTTGTGGATGTTGCATGAAACATAAACACTTGTCTGCAAAATGCCTGTAATAGACTGTCTCCCACACATCACCCACGTTAAAAATAAATGAAACAACAGTGACATTTGAAACAATCTGTTTAAGAATAATTGAAGGTCATGTGAGCAAGACTCTATGCATAAGAGAGCTGGCTCTATGGGGTGGGGGGCGGGGCTGAAAGGCTGGGGCCCTGGGCCAGAGCCCACTTTGCCCATGCCTTAAAACGTCTCTGCGTACGATCTCATAGTTCCCTCGCTCTTTGCCCCCGCTTGTTGTCAGCTCATGTTAACTGGTTCTCATTACCAGTTTTCATTAAGATCATATGGTCACTGTTGGTGTTATATTGTAAAGTGCCCTTATACATCGCAGTGCATTCACACGGTAAAATAATGTCATTGTTCGTGATACCTTGTAAAGAGCCCATTTACTGCTCTGTGCATATAAAACCAATAAATAAATACTTAGCTGCCTGACTGTGCCTTCAGTGCAACTTGCAAGTATGAAGCACTGCCCGCCGGCGCCCCCAGGCCAGAATGGACTCAACAACACAACGAGAGCATAGCGGTGAGCGTGTGACGCGTCACTGCTACGTTCTGATCGTGAGGCGAGGGCTGGCCAAAAATGTCCATGACAGCCTGGGCCGTCATTGGTTGTGCTCGCGCGCGCTGCACTTGATTAACGGCCCTGGACTGGGCGGCGGCACTGGATGCCCGTTGCAGCCGTGGCCGCCTTAATAATTTATTTGGGACACCGTGTCATCGTTCGCAAATAAATTATAAAGGCTGCCACAGCCGCAACGGGCCTCCAGTGACATGCGGCCGTGGCTGCCTCAAAAATTGTGCCGCCTGGGGCGGACCCCCCCTAGCTACTCCGGTGATTATAGGCCCCCCGGGCAAAGCAGTGTGCTGGCCCCTGCCTCCACAACCACTCGCAGGAATAAAGATTTAAATTATCGATAAAATAATGTATATTTATAGTATGAAATTAGCAAGGGGCCCCTATGCTCGTGGGGCTTATGGCAAACAGCCCAGCATGCCCATGCGTTATGACGGCACTGTGGGTTCCCATCTTAATACCACATTGGTAAGTTAGATATCAAGGTTTTACAACATTGAAAAGTTACTGACTCCCAAGTTGGGATAATAAAATCCTTCTCTTTTGTGAATATAAAAAAAAGTTTGTTGGAGATCAGGCAATGATCTGAGGGCCACTGGCAACTCTCATGCACCCTGTAAAAAACATGTAACTCGTTTTTTTAAGATCAGCATTGTTTCCTTTAAGAAAAAAAAATTGCCTGCGTTAAAAAATCACTTTAATTAATGGCACCACCGAATTTTCGAACCCAACTTTTAGTCCATAGATGAGTTTGTAAAATTCTACAATGAAACTATACAAAATGCGACCAGGTGTTTTGTGACCAATATTTAGTACACGCCCCAAGTTTTTAAAGTTTCCCAAACAGATGCCCTTGAAATTATATGTCATCCTTGATATCAACATGTTAAGTCCACAGTGATAAAATTAAGAGTGCATGGGTTATTTAAATAATCGCCGTTTTCCTTCTTTAAGGTTTTCTGCATCGCAGATATATATCTTTGCTCATTATTTTCTAATATTCCCATTATAAAATGTTTATAAATGTGTGACTTGTTCTCTATGTGCAGGTTTCTGGATTTCAATCCACTTCCATTGCTTTAAACTCACAGACAAGAAAACAATTCTACATATCTGTGATCTCATGACTGTATATATTGAAAACACCTATTTAACATTCATCTATCCGACACTGCATGCATTACATCTCAATTTGACTGCAAAATAGGCTCTTTCCCTTTACAAGTGAAGGATAAGTTAAGGCTATGACATGACTTCCTGTAATGTGGTTGTTGACTCACTATGGCAGTATGCTAACCATAATCTCTTTATGACTCCTTCCGGTGTGAGTAGTCTCCCCACAGGGCCTGTTTGTCCGTGAAGGACCTTTCATTTGCATGATTGCTCATAACAGCAGGGCTGGCTTTAGCACTGGTGGCGGCTGGTGTGACAATCTTTTTGGCGCCCCCCCATGACCTCTTCCTCAGATTCCCTCACTACCACCCAGCAAAAGTGCCCTTCATCTCTCCATAGCCATTCTCTCACATACATTTAATTTGTTTTAAAGCGCTGGTAAAGGCTGGCTTTACTAATCCACTCGGCTATCCACATAAAATACAGATCTGTTCTTTGCAGCAGGCAGATTAACCCTTTGCGCTACTTTATGACGAGTCAAAACTGCCACTGGGCAATACTCCAAAAACTACCGCAAAGGAACATTATGCACAAGAGTCATCTTGAGGTTTTTTTTTGCTGCCTGAAATCTGGACGCACAAGGAACTCTGCAGCGGGTGCTTTTAAATTGTAAGTAATTGCTAAACACAGCGCCCCCCCCCTCCCCCCCAGGTAAGTGCCCCCCTGCAGGTCAGCGCCCAGTCCCACTGCACCTGTCGCACTGCCCTAAAGTCGGCCCTGCATAACGGTTTACGTCTCAGGTATGGTTCTGCCATCTTTGGGGAAGTGGCTTTGATTGGGGCAGAGCCCATCTCTGTTGCTAAGTACTACATTGTAAAGTCCTAACAACTTATTCTCCTAAGCATTGTGTGGGTAGTGACAATAGAGTTTACTGCTGGTGGTGAGTATATTGAGGGATATTCGCGTGAGCCAGTACTACTGAGGTGTTTCCTGCCTGGTTGTCCAACAAGCAAATGTGGTGGTGTTTATGTACAGCTTAGAGCTGTTCCTACTAATTTAGTTCTGAATAATCTGAATTGATGGTGTTTTATTCCAGTGAAGGAAGTTTTGATATTTACTAGTGTTGCCTAGAAGGGGCAGTGTATCTGCTCATGGCTCTACTTGTCCTCAGGTCAGGGGAGGAGAGATGCCCTTTTGCTTATGTTGAGCCGCGTTACTGATGCTGGTAGGGTTGGTTTCATTTGGATAGCATTGAGTTTCATCATACGTTGCTCAGTTGGCACCCTGAAGTAATCTAATACCTGCACATAGTGCTTTATAAAACTCCACAATAACGGCGGTGGATTTGTGTGCCACACAAGAAAAAACGATGTACGAGGCACGCGGGCGGCCTAAGAAATATCGTACAGTCTGGGAGAAATGGCTGGGGGGTATGGTTTAGTCCTGAAGGGAATGTCCTAATCTATGTTGTTTCAGATTTATTAATGTCTGTACACTGGGTTGCACAAAACTTTGTATGTACTCCTGGACTTTCTTGGTGTCGTGATGATTGGCTGGTGTCCTTTGTCGAACCAATAAAATCCATAAAAATGTGGTTATAAAAAAAAAAACCAAAAAACCTCCACAATAAACAAGTGAATACATAGTTGTTGTGCATGCTTTCCCTTGTCACGCTCTCTCACTTTCTCATGGTTTCCTCAAGGAAGGAGTTGTCTTATGTTTGATTGTACTATTGTCCTTCGCTGTATCTCCATTCTCTAAGGGAGGGGGGAGTATGGTGTTCACTACGTGCACGCTACATTTGGTTTCCTTGTACATTGGTGGCTGGCTACTAAACCAGTGGTTATTTTATTACACAAATAAGACTGAGTTGGATGACCCAGTCTTTCCAGTTTTGGCTTTATTTTTCATTACTTCAAATTTCTGTGACTCAATGAAGACTATTTTTTGTTCATCTGGTGACCCGAGCCCTCTTCGGGTAATTTACCTTTTGTACACCTACATACTAGCATGATTCCACAGCAAGGTGCTCTCTCCTTTTCCATAGTATTATACTGCTAATCCCCTTATACCTCATGCCTCTCAACCCTTATACTCCTCTATGTCAAGGACACTTTTATTGGACTTTATTGAGAATAAACTATCTATTTCTAGAGAATAATCAATAACATTCAAGGTCATCAACTAAGGAAGGCATTTGATGCCTGCTCTCGATTAGTTGCATTTGACAGCTGGTGGTTGCACAATATTTGTCTTGCATGGTCTCTGACAGGTTTGTTGGGACAGAAGGTCACCTGCAGGTTTTGTCACACCTGCAGCTAATAGGACTTTGAGACCAGGTGTTATTGTTGCATTTCCTAAAGATATTTATTATCCCCTTTTAGCATTTATGTTTCCTCCTTGGTTTGGTGAATCCCATCCTTTGCATGTTCTCCCCACCTGCATGCTGATAGCCGTTGGATCCCTCAAACCCTGGTGATCTAGGTGCAAACATTGCACATTTTGAAGTTTGCTTAATGGCTACTAACTTTTGTATGCCTAACACATTAACATGTTAACACTTTAAAATGCATCAGTAGTGAAACTAAAATTATTCTGCCTTTCCATAAAACTCCTTCATGGACACTATAGTTATGTTCATCTGTAATGACCCAACCCAGGGCCTGATGCATCAAAGGGTTTTATTATCCTGTGTCTAAGTCGAGATTTATTGATACATAAGGGCTCCAGTCCCCAACATGTAGCAATTGGGTGTCATCATTGAAATCTATCACACTATTCTCCCCTGTATTTAATATGAGAATAAAAATAAGAACAAGGGTTCAAAGCTTTTCCTTGGTGCATGCCGCCGCCATTGCCAGTTTCCAGCGTTGCTGTACACTAAGGCTTCCTAGTCTTGACTCCACCTCCTGCAACATTCTTCCATTACCCTACATTTCCTCTCCCGGTATCTCTCTCTTGCATGTTCTTTTCATCCCTGCTTTTTTTCTTTGCCAGTATTTTCCTGTATTTCTTTCTCCATTTTCTGCCTTCCTCTCTCTTTTGCTCTAAGTAAAAATCTTGTGATAAAAAATAAGCCCAGGACGCGAACGCCGGTGCTGGTGTCCACCACCTGCAACAACTCACACAAATTAAGCATTGGTCTTCCCAAATGAATCATTTACATAAAATAATCTATTTCAAATGCCAGAGACCGAATTCTTGCTGTTGCTATTTCTGTTTTTATTATTTATTTGATTAAACCTGGGTCAGTGCAGTGAATTACGTCTGGGGCCTGCATCCCCTCACTTCGAAAAGCACGACGGATAAAGAATGCCACATCAAGAGACCTGTGGAAGCTTAAGCAGAAAGTCCATCACTCACCAGCATTGGCCTTCCTAAAATGTCTACTATTCAAGAATACACAAAGCACAAAAAAAGCCTTTTGCTAATTCTATAAGTCAACTTACTCTAAACAGTCTTAGTCGTTCTTGAAAAGTTTCTCTGCGATTGATCCAAACAGTTTACGCCATTAACATTGGCTCTTCTTTTCCCAATCCCATAACTTAGGCCACCAAGAGTAGGAGGTAGTGGCATTTTGGTTGAGATGGTCAACCTGTGAAATTCTCTGCTAGAATCAATCCACTGTGTGTCAGGCCATCCGGGTCAAGAAAATTGGTTTACTCATCATATGTACACAATCAATGCTAAAGTTCTTCACAGACATATTGGTTTATGGTTCCAAGATGCCTCGATGAGATTGTTACACCTAAAAGTCCATGTACCTGTTTAGAGCCTTCATTTTGATGTAGTGATTTTTATTTACTGCAATCTAAAATCAACCATCTTACTCCAACTCATTCCCATCCTTGAATTGCTCTTAAAAAAACATAAAGGCATGATCCTTCCATTTTTTTTTTTTTAAATCTTGGGAGCCCTTAAAAGCATAGGAAGACATCAGACTACTCAGACAAAGCTTGAAAAGCGGTCCATTGTCCAATACTTTTGTAAAGTCACTTTGGGTACATGTTACTAATGTGGGCAATGAAATAACTAGAGTTGGCTTTTCCTGCAATAGTGGTGCTATGTAGTAAGAGTTCATCAAGAACATTATGTAAGAAAAAAATTGCATAACAATAGTCTGTAATTCGCATAAGTAAAAAAGTATGCATTAGTTCAAACAGAATGTTGTTTCCAATTTAAATCATGTTATAAACTTGGTTGAGCATCCTGGTACAGGAGGGGGAAATCTATGGTAAAGTATTGGATATCCTCAATAGATCAATTTGTAAACAAGGAATCTAAATGGAATTCATTAATGTAGGAATTTGTTATTCTGAAAATCTGGCCTAAATGTAGCCCTCTTGAAAAATGTTTGATAGCTCTAACATAATCTGTACAGGCGGCCTCATATCGGCATTAATGCAATACCAACACAATCTCTTTAGCACTCCAATGAGTGTCAACGCCACAAACAAATGCAAAAGCTAATGGTAAATTATTCACAATATGTCTCCTTGGTCCATGTGCAAACATGCTCCAAACCTACTGTTGACACTTTCTGGCTAATTTACAATGCTTGATCCTTTCTCTAGGCTTAATAATATAGACACATATTAGGAAAATTGATGTTTTGGTAACAAGGCCACATGCATATTTTTTCGACCATTCAATGTGAAGAAACTCAATCTGAGCTCTTAAATGGACCCATGTCTGCAGTCAATGCTGGGAGATTGCTGTTTGTGAAAGCATTACTTCCTGCGTAAGCAACATTTGGGTGAAAATGACTTGCGACGTCAGAGTTGTGGTAGCTTGCGTTGGTTATGGGATACCACAACATGGTTTCTGGGAAAGCATTAGCTGCCAACGAAGAGACATTGTGCCAGGTAATCCCTGGGTTCCTCGTCAGCCCCTGGCCTTTATTGGTCGTTACGCTGCTGAAGGCACTGGTTTGTGAGATTGGAAATGGAGTGATCTTTGTTAGATCTGAGAGGAGTTCATTCCCAGTACCTCTGATAGAGGAAACGGGGAAATCATGGCCATCAGCCACCTCTTTCTCTCCACTTTTTGTTTTTTTGAGCTTTAGTTTGTAGGGCAGCCTTTTTGAGAGCAGCAGCTCTGAGTCTGACAAATTCAGTGGAGACTCTGTTAGACCATTTCGTTCATCCTTGCAAAGAGATTTGTTCATGATGAAGTTCTGGAGGGGCATATTAACACCCTTCATTGGGTCATTGTTAGGTCTGATCAGGTTCTTGGGCTCCGCATTCAGGCAGTGGACCATCAGTTCTTTGTTTGGAGACATATGGCTCAGGTAGGGATTTTGAAGAAGATTACAGGTTCTCGCGAATGATAATTCCCAGGCTGGTGTTAGACCATTGGACACCAGGTTCGGCCACATACTGTAGCCCCAGATGTTAGGCCGAACAGGTGTTATTGTGTGACAGGAATGTGCTGTAAAGGGCTGCTGGTCCTTTATCAGCATCTCACACTGTAATTTGGCTATCCTAAGCTCAGCCTTCAAGCGTACATTCTCCTCCATAATGGCCATCTGCTTCCCTTCCATTGCCTGGTCATTCATTCTTTTTTTTTCCCTGGACCGCTTGGCTGCATCATTATTCTTTTTTCTTTTGTCCCAGTAGCTGGAGTCTTTTTTGTCCTCTGGGGTGAATGATTTTTTCCTTCGGGTGATGCTCAAGATCTTTTTTCGCGCAGCTCTGATACCCATGGGGTTGCCAGCAACTAGTGCAGAATGTGGGTAGTAAGTGAGTGGCTTATGAGACAGGTCATCTTGAGTGCTTTCAGCCATTGAGGTGGGTGAGGGGTATTTCAGCCCACGATTGGCACTGGAAGTCAACATTCTTCTGTTGAATAAAAGCTACAATAAAAGAACAAGGAAACATGTTTAGGATGCTCAGTTAATGTCGTTCTAATGAGCTATGCATTCGGAAGAACTACACATTCCAAAGCCCTACATATTCTAAAGAACTACACATTCTAAGGATCTGCACATTCTAATGAACAACACATTCTAAGGATCTACACATTCTAAAGAACTACACATGTTAAAGAACAACATATTCTAACAACTTACACATTCTAAAGAACTACAGAGTTTAAATACCTATTTATTCTAAAAAACGACACATTCCAAAGAATTACACATTCTAAAGACCTACCAATCCCCTTCGCCGGTGGGCTAATTCCCCCACGGCGCGGGAGAGGGGGGGCGCGCGCGGCGCCACGGTGCTCATGACGAGTTGAGCTCGTCATGACCCCGCCCGTTCCAATGGAACGCCCAGTACAGCAGGGGAATTATCCCCGCATGGGCGTTCCGTAACCGTCATGAAGAGCTCAGCTCGTCATCAGCAAAGCGCCACCGTGCTGCATGACGAGCTGAGCTCGTCATGAGCACGCAAGAGGCTATAGAGCAGAATAAAGAGCACAGTTTGTGAAATGAATGTACGACCACTAAAGAAAGCTTAAACTTTGACAAAAGGTAAATGTTGAATAATGATGAATGAACAGGTTGGTAGTTAACATAGCAAGGTTCATATGACAATTGAGTGTATTACTTATGCAGCATCAGCTGATGCTCAGCTCACAATACAGTTCCTACTGGATTGCTGTGCGCTGAGCAGAAGGCCATTACTGTGAATTTTGAGGGTGGTCTAAGCAGCGAAGCAAAGCACTGAATATTACTGAGGACATTTCTACCAAGTCAAGTATTTCAAATTTTTACTCACCTAAGTAAAGATACGCCCTAAGGTCTTTTCTTAGTACTTATGTATGTATGTATGCATATCTGTATGTATGCGGTATTTCCATTGTTTGAACTTAGGTAAAAAGCAGAACATTGGTGAGTAGTGTCAAATGCTGAGATAAATCATTGAGAAGCAGATGGTTTCTAGACCAGAGTGGACTATTACTGCATCATGATGTAGTGCTTTTTAACATGGTATGTGATCATCACTTACCTAAATCGTAAAGAGCATGGAAGGAGCTGTTCTGATGGACTGGTCGATGTCATTACAACTTTTGGCCATAAGTATGCCGAGAGCAGAAACTCTCCACTTGGTTTGCGGTGGAGCGATCTCACCGCTCCCTCGCTCCTAAACGCCCTACTGGAGCTCCCGCTCGCCCCATTATCCTTCGAATCTTCAAGTTCCGGGACAGGGATGCGATTCTGGAGGCCACCAGGGCTCTGGGTCCACTACACTTCCAAAACTCCAAAATTATGGTCTTCCCGGACTATTCTAGGGAGGTGCAAACTCAACGCCGGTCATACGACGAGGTCAAGCAAAAGCTTAGGGCCATGGGCCTCTGCTATGGACTCCTCTTCCCGGCTCGCCTTAAGGTGTTTTTCCAAGACAAACCCTTTTTCTTTGACACCCCACAGGCAGCATGGACCTGGCTTACGGAAGAGCGGCCCCTCCTACCTGGTGCGGCCCCCTCCCCTACCCGGAAAACAACGACTCAACCCAGCCAGGAGGTACCCAAGGCACAGCGGCGCCGAACTGGATCTAGAAGATGATGGCAACCGCCGAGAGGGGGAGATCTCAGTCGCCGGCACCCCGATTCAGACCTCGAGCCAGAGGGCCTCCTCCCCTACTCTGGTGTCTTCCCTTATCGACATGGGTAGCGCCCTGCGCTCAGACGTCACCCGGCAGAGGGCCAAGTCGGACTCAAACCTGTCTGGGAGCCCCGTGATCCGTGGCTCTGGTGGGGAGGAGGGGGTGTGATCAGTGTTATAAGTTGTGTGCCTTCATTCCACCCTTCAGGACCGGATATAACGAGCCTATACCCGACCCCGTGAAGGGGGCTCTCCCCTGGCTCCTCTGGAAGACCCGGCCAGGATTTACCTTCTTACTGCCATCCTGGATCTGAACCATCTGTGGGCATGCACCCGTATACATGGAGGGGGGTCCAACTCAGCCATTTTCCTGACTGATTGTTGCTAACCGTTTTAGAGTAGTTAGTAGTTGGGGTGTTCGGGCGACAAAATGCTTCCACATCAGAAGTGTAGGGTAGGGGGAGTTGGGAGGGATGGGGGACCGTTGTTCCTTGACAGTTTGTTTTGTTTAGCCGCCTACGGGCCGCTGGTTGCAGTTCTTCTTGGTAGCTGTGTTTCTCTGATTTGTCCACACACGCAGATCACATCTTCCACCAGTGTCTTATTTTTGGCCGCCATTGGGGGCTCCCATCGGTAGTCGTGTTCCCTCCTTCCTTGCTTTCCACAGTTGACATGCAGATCACCAATTTACATGGCCCCGTTTCTGAGCTCGGATTCAGGTGGGTGCTCCCCTCCGGCTGGGTAGGGTCCCACGTAGATATCCGCCCCTCCACAGTCCATTCCCTTAGATGACTTACACCCTCACTAGACCTATCCTTATCCTTTCCTGGAATGTCAATGGCCTCTTAGACCGAATCAAGCACACTGCTGTCCTCCGCGCTGCTCAACGCCACACACTGGACATTCTCTTGCTCCAAGAGACGCACCTCCTGGGTACACAATGCAACTTCCTAGCTCGCTACGGATTTGACAGGGTCTGGCATTCTGGTTTTACACGGGGCTCCCGGGGCGTGGCTATTTTACTTAGGAAAGGGCTTCCCTTTACCCTGGCTAAGGCCGAGACTGATGCACAGGGCCGCTATGTGGCCGTCTCGGGAACCATTGAAGGGTGCCCCTTGATGCTCCTATGCCTTTACATTCCCCTTGCACTCCTGCCTCCAACACTTTGCCACCATACACAAGTGGACACCTCCCTCCCGCAGGGACTTACAGTTGTAGGGGGGATTTCAACGCCGTCCTGCAGCCCCTGCGTGATACCACGGAGACCCGATCCGGGGCCCATGTCACCTCCGCGAAGATCCTCTCAAGCTGGTCCTCGGCCCGAGGTCTCTGTGAAGTGTGGTGGGTTTGGAACCCCTGTGGGGAACAATACACCCACACGTCGCCAGCCCATCATAATCACTCCAGAATTGACCTTCTCCTGATGCCGGCCACAGACTGCCAGCTGTTATCTGGGGCCGCGATACTGCCCAGGGGGATCTCAGACCACTCTCCCATCTCCCTCGGTCTCGGGTTCCCTCCGATGGGTCCGCAAGCGACTTGGCGACTAAACGTCTGGTTCTTGCAGGACTCTGCGACAGTGGAGCCTCTTGGTCAGGAGTTGGGTCACTATTTCTCCACTAATACGGGCTCGGTTCCCTCGCCGGGGACAATGTGGGAGGCTAGCAAGGCCGTTATCCGGGGGGTGGCCAGGGGACTGGTCCACACGAATCGGTCGGAGCAGACGGCCCAGCTTGTCCAGCTGGAATCCCCGGCGACACAGCTGGAAGCAGCTCAACTCACTAGCGACCCGGGGGATTCCTCCCGACAACTGGCAGCAGAGCGTGAGGCGATCCGCCAGATCTCCCTGGAATCCGCTAAGATGCTTTGGCGTTCGTCGGTTGCTCGTATTTATGGGTGGGGTGATAAGAATTTCAAGCTCCTCCACAACCATGTGTCCTATCCCAAAGTCAACCATATTATTCCTGAGGTCCGTTCGAACACCGGGGCCCGCCAAGTGACGTCCTCAGCCATCGCACACACTTTTGCTGCTTACTACGCAACCCTTTACACCGCTCTTTTCCTGGGCGCTCCTCTGGCTGACTTGCTGGACAGGACTGGTACCCGACTGCAGTGTCTCTCCCAGGAGACTACAGAGGCTCTGGACCGCCCCTTCACCCTGGAGGAAATCCAGGACGCTATCTCGCTCTTACACCCTGGTAAAACGCCTGGTCGCGATGGGTACCCTCAAGAGTACTATGCGGCCTTTCAGGATATTTTGGCCCCACATTTGGTGGACCTTTTCCGCCATGTGGCAGAGACAGGGACATTCCAACCCAAGTCTGATGTGGCCACGATAGTGGTTATTCCGAAGACACAGCCGCCCTCCCTGAACTGTGCGGACTACCGCCCGATCTCACTGATCAACACGGAGATCAAGATCTTCGCCACTGTCTTGGCTCAGAGACTCTGACCCCTCCTGCAAGACCTGGTCCACCCCGAGCAGGGCGGATTCATGCCTGCCAGGGGCACTCACCACTGCATTCGTCGCCTCCACCTGGCTCTGGCCCACCGCGGTCGCCTAACCCCGTACTTGGCACTGCTTTTCATAGACTTTGAGAAGGCCTTCGATACGGTGAATTGGGATTCTCCAGTATTAGGGGTGTCTTTCATAGATTCACATGCCTGAATCATTCCCCGTCGTCGGAGTGGGAGTCCCACGGTACATAAAATAGCAATAAAATGCCATAATTATACAGTAAAAACCATTAGAATAAACCAGGAAGTAAAGTAGTCAAGCTACAGTAGGAAAAAAAAACTTCCACATCTATGACTATCATAGTCATTTTGTATAGTCCAAACTACAGCCAATCAGGCGCCAGCACCCACCAGAATGTTCTCCCCAGAGGCTTAGGCTCTCAGATTTTCTACCGCACGTCGTGTGAAGGGAGTCTCCCTGAGCTCTGCTCAGTTTCTTTTGGAATATCTCTACTTTCTGGTTAAAATGTCTTCAAGGAAGTCTCTGTTCAGAGCCTGCGAATCCTGTGGTAAGCTCCGGCTTTTTAAAGAGGATCCTCATGAGAAATGTATATATTGTCTCTACCCAGATCATCTAGTCAAAGACTGTAAGATCTGCAGGAAATTTCCTCCAAAGACCCTCAGAGACAGAGAAGGTCGATTGCTTTTGTGGCTACAAAGGCTAAAGGATTCTGATAAGGCTGTGTCTGATGTTGACAGTATTGCCTCGGGTTCCACTTCAGTGTCTAGGAAGAGGCCTGCGTCTGAACATCAACCCTCTTCTGAGGCTAAGGTTGCTAAGAAAAATCAACCTACAAAGGGTTCTGACAAACCTTCATGTTCAAGGGCTGCCTCTTCAGGCAAAGGCTTGGAGAGTTCTTCTCATAAAAAGCCCGCCAAGAATTTGCCTCAGAAAACTGTCCAGAGTTCTTCTCAGGACTCGTCTTTTCAGACGCCTTCCACTGTCAGCTCGTCGACGAAGACCTCCGCCGATGCTTCATCCACGTCGACGATGACCTTCTCATCTCCTAAATCGTCAATGATTATGACGACGGCGGCATCTTCCCCAACTATGGTCTATGTTACGGTAAGGCCTATCTCGTCGACGACGGCCGTCTGCGATTCCTCGTCGACATCGAGTCTGAAAGCCTTGCCGTCATCGAGAAGATCGGCAGCGACAATATCGTCGACGGCGCTGCCACCGACGAAGGTCATTCCGACGACGACTAGCGTCCCGTCGACGAAGGCCTCCACGTCGACGATTAAAATCCCGTTGACGAAGACCGATTAAAATCCCGTTGACGAAGACCAATCCGTCGACGACGGCCATCCAGTCGTCGACGATCATACCGTCGACGAAGAACATACCGTCGACGAAGAGCATACCGTCGACGGAGATGAAACCGTCGACGAAGGGCGTACCGTCGACGAAGGGCGTCCCGTCGACGAAGAGCGCACCGTCGACGAAGGGTGTACCGTCGACGAGGGACGTACCGTCGACGAAGGGTGTACCGTCGGTGAAAGGGGTACCGTCCACGAATGGCGTACCGTCATCAAAGGATGTACCGTCGACGAAATCCATCCTGTCGACGACAGTTTCAAAGGCATCTATAATATCGGCCACTGACACATCGGAAAACGCGCCTTCGACGCCGCAGTTTTCATCCTGTACCGCGTTGCAAGTATGGTCTCCGTCTACGGTTTTCTTTACACCAAAACCGACGACGCAAGTTCCTGACCGTCTTTTGGACTCGGATAGTGAGGAAGAAACAGATCAGAGGTTTGGAGTGGCTACAAGTCCTTCTGAATTGAATATCCAGTTGAAGGAGGATGAGCAGGAGGAAGATCATCCAGGGGTGCAGATGCCGTCCCAGGTGGATTCCTTGCCACTCACTCAAGTGCCTATGGCTTTACTGTCCAATCTCCAATACATGTTGGACGATTACTACAGGAGGTTTCCACCTTCAGAACCAGCGGGCTCAGAGCCAACTACTCCTAATACTGAGGTTCCGACACCAAATTTGCAGCCAGTACTTCCTACATCGCCTGCTTCACAGGTACAGGCGGAAGGAGCCGACCCTTTGTCTTCTGAGGAGGAGGAACAAAGGGAGGAAGGTGAGGTTCAAGATGAGTCGGAGTGGGATGAATATCAGAAGCACACACCTTCCCCTTCGCGCCAAGCAGTTTCGATTTCTCCACCGGTGGACGTGGTTGGCTTCCATCTCTTGATGGAACGCGCCTACTAAACGTTTTCATATAGATATGGAGCATAAAGAGCAAGATTGTTTTCTTTATGACTTTAAAGACCAACCAAAGAGACAGATTAAGTCAATTCCCATTATTGATTTCATCTGGCAGGAGGGAATTAAGGTCATGGCAACACCAGCATCCATTCCTCCAGTCCTACCACGTTTGGAAAAGAAGTACAGGGCACCAGACAAATCTCCAGCATGCCTTATAGGACAGCCTAAACTGGACTCTGTAATAATTCAAGCGGCACAGAAGAGGGCTAGAAATCCTTCGTCCCAGCTGACGGCCCCTCCTGACAGGGATGGCAAACGCTTGGATTCTATAGGAAAACGCGTCTCTACAATGGCGGCTACGACAGTTCGAGCGGCAAATTCATTGGCCATATTAGGAAGATATGACCGGCAAATGTGGTCTGATATCGCACCATATCTTGATCTTCTACCTGAACCTTCAAAGACTGAGGCGCTCAAGATACTTCATGAAGGCCAAAGAATCTCGGAGGAGATTATTGATTCAGCTGTGGATGTGGCCTCAACAGGTTTTCGGCAGCTGGCAGGAGCTGCAGTTCTTCGCCGGCAGGGTTGGCTGCGATCTACTTCTTTTAGGCAAGAAGTACAACATAAAGTACTGGATTTACCATATGATGGTGAATATCTGTTTGGACCTCAGGTAGAAGAAGCCTTGCAAACTATAAAGAAGGATTCTGAAACTGCGAAATCCTTAGTGTCTCTTCAATTTCGAAAGCCGCCCTTTCGAGGAGCGAGAGGACGGGGAGTATCCTCTACCAGAGGTGGATATGGCCAGCAATCCTCTTACAGGCAAAATAACCAAAGATACCAGACTCAACGCTATCAGTCTTACAACCAAAGAAAGCCTTCCTATCCCCAAAACAAAGGTAGAGCAAGTTACCGTGGAAAGGATAAAAGACAATGAAAATTTTCACCTGCCGCCACCGCTGCCCTATTCAAAAGAAAAAATTGGAGGGCGAATATCCAAATTTTACTCAAGTTGGCAGTCAATAACATCAGACAAATGGGTCCTAGACATAGTGTCCAGGGGTCATGCCCTAGAATTCGAGAGATTTCCCCCAAACGTTTCTCCAAAAGGACCCCCCCCAGCTCACCTGAAGGAATTATTTGCTCAAATCAGAATAATGATGCAGAAGGGAGCGATCGAGAGCGTGCCTCAAAAGATGAAAGGAATGGGGTTTTACTCCAGATTCTTTCTGATAAAGAAAAAGAATGGAGAGTGGCGCCCGATTCTAGATCTTCGCGCTCTGAACAAATACTTGAGAAAATTGACATTCAGAATGTTATCGCTCCAGGAAATATTGCATCTTTTGGCAGCAGGGGATCACATGGTCACATTAGATCTCCAAGATGCGTATTTCCATATTCCAATTCTACCTCGTCACAGAAAGTTCCTGCGCTTCAGGGTGGCTGGCAGGGATTACCAATTCAAGGTTCTTCCTTTTGGACTACGATCGGCGCCAAGAGTTTTCACCAAGGTTCTGGCTCCGGTAGCGGCGCATCTCCGGCTACAGGGAATCCAAATATTCCCATACTTAGACGACTGCCTTATAAAGGCCAGTTCTCGAGCAGTCGTTCATTCGCATCTGCAACAGTGTCTACACCTGTTCAAATCCCTGGGCCTCTCCATCAACCACGAAAAATCCAAACTGCAACCGTCACAAAGACAAGCCTTCTTGGGAGCAACTTTGGACACTCAGGAACTTCGGGCCTTTGTCTCGGAGGAAAGGCAACTCAGGATAAAGGGCATGGCACAGAAACTGTTGTCAAAAAAGTCAGTTTCTGTTCGGATATTCAAATCCTTTCTGGGGATGGTCTCTTCTTGCATCCCATTGCTACCGAACTGTCGCCTCAGAATGAGGCCCCTACAGGAAGAACTGACCCAGCAGTGGCTACAGGTCTCAGGAACGTTCGAGGATATGATCAGGATCACACAGACAATGCAAAACTCTTTAAGATGGTGGATGCAAAAACGACATCTTCAGAAGGGGTGTGCGTTTCTCCAAGAGCCACCAAGCCTCACCATCACGACAGATGCCTCTCTCGAGGGCTGGGGAGCGCACCTTCAAGGCCTCACTATCAGTGGCAAGTGGACTTCCCTGCAACAGCGTTGGCACATAAACCGCTTGGAGCTGAGAGCCATTTTCCTGGCGCTCAAGGCGTTTCATGCAGTCATTCAAGGTTCCAATGTGTTGATAAAGACGGACAACACAACAAGCATGCACTACGTCAACAAACAAGGGGGAACTCGATCTCTCCTCCTCTCCCAGGAAGCCCAGGAGTTGTGGACGTGGGCTTTGGAACACGATGTACATCTTCAAGCGGTGCACGTTCCAGGTATAGAGAATGTCTTGGCAGACACACTCAGCAGAACGAAGGTCTCCACTCACGAGTGGGAGCTTCATCAACAGACGGTGGAGCGCATCTTTCGACTATGGGGTCGCCCAGACATAGATCTATTTGCTACAAAGACCAACAGCAAATGCAAGCTCTTTGCAAGCTGGCATCCCCAAAAGGACTCTCAAGGGAATGCGTTTTCTCTGGACTGGTCCCTAAGTTATGCGTACGCATTTCCACCAATCCCTCTTGTACCCAGAGTTCTGCGGAAAGTGAAGAAGGAACCGTGCAGACTAATCCTAATTGCACCCAGATGGCCACGCCAATATTGGTTCACGGAACTCCTCCTACTATCAGAGTGCAAACCAATTCAATTAGATCCAGTCCCGAACCTACTCAGTATGCAGGACGGTCAGGTCTGTCACCCAGATCCAGCATCTCTGAAATTAGCAGCCTGGCGCCTGAATACCGGGAGTTCGCCCACTTGAACATCCCAGAAGAATGCAAAGAGGTACTGGCCAAGGCGAGGGCACCGTCCACAATAAGGACTTACAGTCTAAAATGGAGACGTTTCTGCATTTGGTGTCAGGCAAACGGGCTTCACCCGTTTTCAGCAACACCGGAAGAGATTCTACCGTTCTTCCTACATTTGGCAAAATTAGGTCTCTCTCACGCAACTTTAAAGGTGTTCCTGGCAGCGATATCCAGATATCGGCAAGACGGTACTACTTCCTTGTACTCGACTAGGATTGTACAACAATTCTTCAAGGGACTCTTTAGGATGTTTCCTCCAATACGCCGACCTCCACCAATGTGGCATCTCAATGTGGTCTTGGCACAACTTATGCGTCATCCTTTCGAACCCATTCACAAGGCTGACCTCAAATATCTCTCGTGGAAAGTGGCATTGTTACTGGCGTTGACATCCGCCAGAAGAGTCAGTGACCTCCAGGCCTTTACAATCCAACAGCCTTTTCTGCAATTTACAAGCGACTCTGTAGTGCTCCGCACTAATCCAAAGTACATTCCCAAGGTACCCTTGGAATTCCACCTCAATGAGCCTATAATTCTGAAAACATATTTTCCTAATCCGCAGTCACAAGCAGAAAAAGCATTGCATACCTTGGATGTCAAGAGATGTCTTAAATTCTATCTGCAGAGAACATCCGCCTTGCGCTCTTCCAATCAGCTGTTCATCACTTACGGGACTATTCGTAAGGGGCAGGCAGTCTCTAAACAGACAATTGCAAGATGGATTTCGTCTGCCATTGCCTTTTGCCATACGCAAGCGGGACGACCGCTGCAAACAGCTCCTAGAGCTCATTCCACAAGAGCAATATCTTCATCAACGGCTTTGTTTGCTGGAGTTCCAATTCAGCAAATTTGCAGAGCGGCTACTTGGGCTAGTCGCCATACATTCACCAAACATTACTGTCTGGAGACAGCCAGCGAAGCAGATACGTCTGTGGGTCGAGCAGTCCTGCGGAACCTTTTCAAATAAGGTGAGCCTCTGTTTCCCACCTCCTTTTTTACTGTCAGGCTCTGTTATGCCATGTTTGTTACTTTTGCTTGCAGAACTGTGTTCTACTATACGTAAACAATATGTGTATTTTCAATTATACTGTTGTATGTACTATTCACTGGCAAGCTGGACAAACATGCTCATCTGCCTGACAAGGATGTACTGCTAGCTACTCTGATTCAGGCATGTGAATCTATGAAAGACACCCCTAATACTGGAGAAGAACAATAGTTACTTACCTGTAATCTGTGGTTCTCCAGTATTGGTGTCTTTCATAGATTCACATGCAACCCGCCCACCTCCCCTCAGAGGCTCTGTTAGGCTAATTTGGGTTACCTTCACTCCTTGCGAGAAAATCTGAGAGCCTAAGCCTCTGGGGAGAACATTCTGGTGGGTGCTGGCGCCTGATTGGCTGTAGTTTGGACTATACAAAATGACTATGATAGTCATAGATGTGGAAGTTTTTTTTTCCTACTGTAGCTTGACTACTTTACTTCCTGGTTTATTCTAATGGTTTTTACTGTATAATTATGGCATTTTATTGCTATTTTATGTACCGTGGGACTCCCACTCCGACGACGGGGAATGATTCAGGCATGTGAATCTATGAAAGACACCAATACTGGAGAACCACAGATTACAGGTAAGTAACTATTGTTCTTATCTGCAGGATGTGCTGGACAGGATGGGTTTCGGTCCCTCGTTCCGCCATCTGATCAGAGTTCTCTACACTAATCCCAGAGCCTGTGTACTCATTAATGGGGAGCTTTCTGAGGCATTCCCGATCCGGAGGGGCATGCTTCAAGGGTGTCCGCTTTCACCACTCTTATTCGCGCTGGCGATGGAACCCCTGGCAGCACACATCCGACAGGACCCACTTATTCGGGGTTGGGCCTGGGACTTGAGCCAGGTTGATAAGATAGTCCTATATGTGGACGACGTTCTGTTTTATTTGGCGGACCCAGATAGCTCTGGCCCCAGGTGCCTGGCGGTTCTTTCCGCTTTCGAGCGGGTCTCTGGTCCCCTTGCATCCCTCCAGAGACTGCTACGACTGGCAGTCGAACATCCCCCTTAGGAGACACTCGGTCAAATATCTTGGCGTTTGGGTAGCTCTTCTGCCAAAACTCGAATGGGCCTTGAATGTTACACCTTTGGTCGTCAGGATGAAGGCGGATCTCAAGAGATGGTAGACCCTTCCCCTGAACCCCCTGGGCAGGAGTGCACTCTTCAAAATGATGATCCTCCCATGTTTTCTTTACATACTGCAAAACATCACTATCCACCTCCCGGGTAGATGGTTCCGCGAGCTTGATGGTGCCCTCACCCGGTTTCTCTGGGGAGGAGTGGGAGACCACATTTATCCCTGGCGCACTGTCGTATTCCCCCCTTTGACAGGGGTATGGGGGTTACCAATCTCCACCTCTATTACCTGGCCACGAAACTCATCATCATCCACAATTGGTATGCGGACGGCTGGTCCGTCCCTGCATACCGCTTGGAACTCAGCACGTCGGACTTCACGCAGATCCAGGCGTTTTCCATACGGTAGCCCAGTGCCACAGGCTATGCCCCCGGTCACCAGGACGATGTTTCTGGCCTGGCGCACGGCCCTACGCCATGTGAGATGGGACCGGAAACTCACACAGCAGACACCACTTTGGCATGGGTCCTGGAGGCAGGAGGTCTCGTCCCTGCAGGGGTTCTGATGGAGGGACCTCATTGGGGTTTCAGTGCTCGAAGATGTTTGGGTGGGGGACCACATCCGATCCTTTGCGGACCTGCAGCAGTGCCATGCCCTTCCTCACTCCCAACTCTACAAGTACCTACAACTCAGACACGCCCTTCATACACGTCTCACCCCCTGTCTCCCTTCCAGAGTTCAGCCCGCTGGAGGCTCAGGTGAAGATGGGGAACCTAGGGAGGGGGGAAGTGTCCCGCATATACCTGTCCTTGGTGAACAATGGTCCCGCTTCCCTAAATCGGCTCAGGACTCGATGGGAGGGTTGGCTGGGCCCCCTAGAAGAGGCGGACTGGAGGGATGCCCTTATGGCGCCCAAAACACTGACCACATCCTTCAAGTTTCGCCTGGTGCAACTTTATTACCTTCACGCGGCATGCCTCACCCCGACACGTCTATGCCAGGCCCGGATGAAGCCCTCTCCAGCATGTACACGGTGTGCCTCCGCCCCAGGTGTGGTGCTGTCCGGCTTTGGCGCTCTTTTGGAGGGGGGTGGAGCGTGAACTCATGCAGGCCCTGGGATGGGAGGTTCCCCATGATCTGATGCGTATGTTGTTGGGGGTGTTTGACGGCTTGGATGGCTCTAGAGCGGACAAGCGCCTGTTGGGGACAGCTGTGGCGGTGGCCAAGAGAGACATAGCGGTGCACTGGTCCCAGGCTAAGGCACCTACGGTGCACTGGTCCCAGGCTAAGGCACCTACTGTACAGGGATGGAGGAGGGTAGTGGACTGGTGTGGGATCCAGGAGGAAGCCCTATTCAAAGCCCGGGGTTGCCCTGACTTATTCAGTAAAGTGTGGGGTAAATGGTTTAATATGCTGCCACCATGATGATCTGCCTTCATTTTATTGTATCTACAATTGTACTTAATGTCTGGACTGCCTTGTTACATACACCCCGATGGACCGCCCTTTTCCCTGTCAACTGTATGCATTGTCATGCTCATCCCAATGATTATTGAACTGCAACCAATAATTTAACAAGTTGCTATAAATCTAATAAAGTTGATTATCAAAAAAAAAAGTATGCCGAGAGCAACCAGAGATGATGAGCTTGTAATCCAAATAGTAGGAATTCTGTTTTTGATGAGGTATATCTCGGTTCATCTTCAGGGTGGTGATAGACCTCACACCCTTGGTGCTATGCAGACCGAGTTTGACTTGTTGGATTCTGAAGGGAAGAAAACTGTCAGGTGTGGTTGTGTAATTCAGAATATTAGTTAATTGCAATGCTTTTATCAGAAAGTTGAGACCCAAGAGCTCCATGTAGAGTTTGAAAAGGAGCCATGACAGAATTCAGGGTGGCTTCTGGCACTAAGGGGGTGCCCTTGTAAACTAACTGGTATTGATTGATAGGTATGAGAGAGCCGGTGAAAGATGCTGCCAATAAATCTATTCATCACTTGTGGTGTGGATAAGGATGGGATGGTCAACGGTGTTGAAGGCGATTAAAAGGTCCAGCAATATCTGGTTGTACAACTCATGTTTATCTGTGGTCAGAAGGGCATGTCTTTAAGGTGTCTGGCTGTCTCTATGCTGCAATGTGATCTGAATCTGCATTTATAACCATGCAGGACATGACCAGTGACGATGAAATATCAGTGTTTTGCATGGACTGATTGTTTGGTGGTATTTCCCAAAGAGAGTGAGTAAGTGAAGGGCCAGTAGTTTGCAAGGTCATCAGTGTCTAGTGTTGATTTGTTCGGACTGAGGGCCTGATGTAAAGTTTGACAAACAGGTTAGTCATTCACAATTTGACAAATATCTTGTCCACCTTATTACAAGTGCCAGGTGTGATTATACACTTGTTAGAAGACAGTCAGGATATCTGTCATGTTTGTGACAGTGTAATCCATCTGCCAAGCTCTAAATAAGGCAGAAGAATGTAATGCTGGTGGAAGCATAATTTTCCCTTGAAGGTACTATAGCTTCAGATGTAGGAAGTCCATAAAAATGCATAACGTATGTCCCATACTGTGGCATGCCAAATGTGTTAGGCTTGGACTCAATTCTCTTGGGGTCTTCATACACCTTCAGTTTGCTCTTTGTTCATTGAGCATACATAATTCCTTGGCTAAGACTGTGAGTCACAAGAGTGCATATCAGAAGGAAGGCTTACAGTCCCAATTCAAAGATCAGTGTACATCTTTGACTGATGTGGTGGGATGTATGTGTTTCAGGCTATATGTCTGTCATAAAAATTGTTGTTCAAATATAGACACTCTAGAGTTTATTAGGATTACCTAATGCATAAATGTGATCACTGCACAAGCCATTCTAAAGTGAATTCAAAAAGTGCAGATTCACAATATTGTTTTGACTTGCATATTCTTGATGCAAACACAGGTCATAAAATTATGCGATATTGGAAACCCCAATCAATCCACAAACTGTACTTCAATGCGTGCGGGTGATACCGTACATGCAGTATAGGGCATACTCAGTAACACAAGTGCATTTGTAAATGCACCCCTAATTCACAGATGAATTAGCTTTTTCCTTTTCCACCCAAAGTAGGAGATAGCAAAAGCCAGAAATATGCTATGGGGCAGCAGCTTAGCAAAACAGGTATGGGTCAGAAGTGTCCCCTGTTTCAAACACTTTCCGACTCCTGGCCTGCACCTGGTCAATCCAGGCACAGGTAAGTAGGGTCAAGTTGAGTGCTTTTTTGAGCTAATTCATCTGTGAATTAGGGGTGCATTTACAAATGCACTTGTGTTACTGAGTATGCCCTATACTCCATGTACAGTATCACCCGCACGCACTGAAGTACAATTTGTGGATTGATTGGGGTTTCCAATACTGCATCATTTTTTGACCTGTGTGTGCATCAAGAATATGCAAGTCAAAACAATATTGTGAATCTGCACTTTTTGAATTCACCTAATAAACTCTAGAGTGTCTATATTTGAACAACAATTTTTATGACAGACATATAGCCTGAAGCACATACATCCCACCACATCAGTCAAAGATGTACACTTATGCATATTTCAAATGAAAAAGATGAAGACAACCAGAACTGTTTAAGAACTGCTAAAAATATTGACTACATATGATGTGGTCATTTGCTCTTCTAACACAATCAGATGTTTGTGGCATCCTGGGTGATGTTCACAAGACCCTCCTCGCAACATGAACTAACGTTCTCAAATACCACCGCATGCCTGTCACACTACCAATCGGTAGTGTGACCTATGAAGACTTGGGCAGCATTTCAGCAACCCCAGATGACTTTTCTCTGCTCTCTGCTGATGAAGGGTTAAACCTAAAAACACATGTCTAGAGATAACCAACTTTGGTGAAAAACTACTGCAACTTTGAAGTAAGTGTACACCATTTACAGAATGCAATGGGGTGAACTGTGCTAAAATGAGAGGCAGTGTGCTCTCTCCCCCCTTTTAACTTTCTAAAATACACTGGTGTTCTCATTCTAATGGTATTAGACTTGATGCAGTATCACCGACTCCAACTTTTAGGGCCTGATTTAGATCTTGGCTGATCTGGTCTCATCATCACTTTTCTGACGGTTTCCCCACTTGCCTACTAGATGGTCCACCCACTCTATTTAGATGGTGGCGGTTCGATCACCGAGAGTCTGTTGGAGTACCGCTGTCTCTGCCAGAATGTTCCTCCCACGTCGAAGGCATCATAGGCAAAAGTGGCCGTCGGAGGGAGTCCAGTTAACATTACCACCAGCTAATTATGATGTGCCTTTCCGTCAAGGAAATTGTGGCGGGTAAACCTCCAAACCTGAGTTGATACAATTGAGGGAAAGGAGGTAGAAACCTACCTTTTTTCAGTTTTCCACTTCCTTTTCCATCTTGAACCCGATTGTCCAAGTCCTACCTTTGCTGCTGCTACTTGACCACAAAGCAAATCAACTCCGTCATCACCGTAGGCTTCTTTTTAAGTTTTTTCCCTATGAATTGTCTGTTTACATTTGCTCTGGCACATTTTCACTTTGGTCTTGCATGCAATGTTATTCTTATGTATAATGTATAAGTATTAATTTTGAAACAGATTAAGATACAATTAACGCACCTGTATTGACTCTTAACAAAATTCCACTTGTACAAATAAAAAAGTCTAAATTAATGAGAAAATTCTATCATGTAATTATGTACAATTACCAAATAAAATGTAAGAAAAAAAGGTGTAAAGGTAGGAAGGGTAGTAGAGGAGCGGCGTTTGGAGGTAGAGGGAGCTGGAGTGGGTAATGTGCTTGTGTCTGAATTTTTGGCGGTTGTATGTGGGTCTGGTACATATTATGTATTTCTGATGGATACATCTGCCAGTGGATTCCTCACCTTGTGAATATCCCCTGCATCAGTAACATTCGGAAATTCTTTTGTAGCTCCAGGCCGACGTGGACGACGTCACAGAAGCACGGCATCGCGTGCGGCTCCGCTGATGTCACCGACTCCATAATAGACCCACGTCGGCGTGATGACATCAGTTCCCTTTTTTCCGCGTCGTCAACGCTAACGGTTTTCCTAGGGATCCTCAGTAGCTTCGTGGTAACCATGTTACTGTTGAATATTTCTAGTGCTTTCTTGTTTCTTTGTTTCCTGTCGAGATGTCTTCGAAGAAGACTGGGTTCAAGCCGTGCGGAGAGTGCGGGAAGATGATGTCCGTAACGGATCTGCATGAAGACTGCGTATGGTGCCTTTCTACTGACCATGATGTCCAAGGGTGTCCTTGCTGCAAAGAAGATGAAAGACAAGAAAGATAGGAAGAGTTCGAAGTAGCGCTCGAGGCGGTCGAGATTGCGTTCGAGGTCCCGCTCGAGGTCGCCTTCGAGGTCATCTTCGGGGCATGCTTCTCGATCCAAGAAGAAGCACAAGAAGAGGAAGCATGGGTCTCAACGCCATTCTGAGAAGGATTCGGACACGAAGTCAAAGTCTCCAGGTAGAAGACATCAGAGGATTATGTGTCTCCTTCACCTGATGTTCCGGATCCGGAAGGTGAGACTTCGCCTGTAGAGTCTCTGGAGCATTCTCCGGCTCTGGCATCGAATCCGTCTCCGGCGCCGTCCCATTCTCCACCTCGAAAAGAGGAAGAGGCTACATTGCCAGAAGGGTCTGCGACTCCGGAGCATCAGCCAGAGGATTTGGCTGACACAGTTCCTGCACCTCGGCAGGAGCAGCCTGAGGGTCAATACCCTGTATTTCCAGGCCCAGGACAAGACCATACGCATTATTTAAATGCTATGTATGGTGTCTTCTCGAGAGCCATGTACCCCTCTGGAGCACCAACTGGTCCCATGGGTCCGATGGCCTTTAACCTAGGCGTCGTCAGGCATATGCACAGCACCGTTTATACGTTTTATGCCGACGCCGGCTCCGGCTTGGCATTTTCCAGCGCCGAGGTCGTCGACGCCGATTCCATCTTCACCGGCTCCGGTCTGACCTCGTGCACTCCATACTGTTCCACCGGCTCCGAGTTCGGCACCGGCTCCATCGGAGTCAGTTGTGGCTCCTTCGACGCCGACCCCGAAGATGAGGTCCAGGCGGGAGGCCCAAAAGCTTTTGGAGGAGCGTAGATATAGAGCGCAGGAGATTGAAGAAGGTGAGCTGCAAGACTCCGATGACTTCTTTGAAGAACTTAAGGAGGCTGGTGGTCTGGAATTATCTCCAGAGTGGGAACTTTCCTCAACTCTTGACGTCCTTTCGAAGGATGTTGCGCCATATCACATGGTGATCAGAAAGGCAGCTGAACTTTTGGATCTCAATCTGCCCACATTCTCCCTCTTCAGTGGTGGAACCTATGCTGCCTTTTATTGAGGCAATTACAGAGCATGTCTTGGAAGTGTGGAAAAAGCCCTTCTCATCACCTGTTATATCAAGGGCTGTTGCTAGGAGATATAGGGTGGCTCCTGGAGATCCTGACTTTCTCTCAACCCATCCATCTCCAGAGAGTTTAGTTGTACAGGTAGCCTGTTCCAAGAAGTCAACTGGAGCTTTTCCGCATGTACCTGCTGATAAGGAGTCTAAAAAGCTGGACCAATCATCTAAGAAGGTATTCTCTTCAGCTAGCATGGCTCTCAAGTCCACAAATGCCACATGCCTTCTAGGACGCTATATACATGCTTTGATCGACTCTGCAAAACAGTTGGTACCAAAGATTCCGGAAGAGGATAGGCAGAACTTCAATGAGGTTCTTGCTGACACTCAGGCTGCTGCTTGCCAGGTGATCCAGAGCGGTTTGGTTACGGCTGACTCTGTGGCAAGGGTCATGGGATCATCTGTTGCCACCAGGAGAGCTGCTTGGTTGAAGTCTTCTGAATTTTCCCCTGATGTACAGGCTACTTTAATAGACCTTCCATTTGATGGTTCCGGCCTGTTTGGAAAAAAGGCGGATGCTGCCTTGGAAAGGTTTAAGGACAGTAGGGCGACGGCTAGGTCTTTGGGCCTTCAGACCAGAGGCACATCAGGTAAGAGATACAGAGGATTTGGGAGATCTTCCTTTCGCTCTTACAAGCAACCACAGCAGCAGCAACAGAAGCAGAATCCTCTGTACAAGTCGTACAGGGGTAGAAACAGAGGCGCCCAAGAGGTCGTCAAGCTTCCTCCTCCTCCTCTTCATCTTCCCACCCCCCTCCAACCACAGCAAAGCAGCCCTAGATCCGCCATTCCGGATCATGCTATTCCTGTAGGGGGTCAGCTTACTCATTTTCTATGGGATTGGGAATCGGTCACATCGGATCTTTGGGTTCTCAATCTCATGGAGAATGGGTATGATCTTCCCTTTTGGGAATTTCCCCCAAATTACCCTCCTTGCCAAGGGTTTTGCACAGTGGACCACCTTTTTCTCCTACAGGAGGAAGTCCTGGCGTTACTAAGGCAAGAGGATAGAGGTGGTTCCGGAGCAGGAAAGGGATCAGGGATGCTACTCCCGGTATTTCCTGATACCCAAGAAGGATAGCAGACTTCGTCCAATCCTGGACCTCAGGGTCTTGAATCTCTTTCTGAAACAGGAGAAGTTCAAGATGTTCACCCTTGCGCAGGTTCTTCAAGCACTGCTAGAAGAAGACTGGATGGTGTCGATCGACTTGCAGGATGCGTATTTTCATATTCCCATCCTGAAGTCGCACAGGAAGTATCTCCGTTTCACAGTGGGGTCACAACATTACCAGTTTGCGGTCCTTCCTTTTGGTCTTACTACTGCACCTCGAGTCTTCACCAAGGTGATGGCGGTGGTGGCAGCACATCTCAGAAGATCGGGATACCGGTATTCCAGTATCTGGACGATTGGCTGATCAAAGCAGAATCTCCAGAGATAGTGCTCCATCATCTCCAAGAGACAACTCAGTTGTTGTACAGATTGGGCTTTTTGAAAAATGTACCCAAATCTCACCTGGTGCTCTCCCAGCGCAACCTGTTCATAGGTGCGGTACTGGATACCACTGTGTGTCGGGCATTCCCTCCTCCACTAAGGATTTTCGACATACAGAAATGATTCTTTTATTTTACAATGGAGCGGTCGTTCCAGTCCTGAAGGCCCTCCATCTGCTCGGTCTGATGGCTTCCTGCATTCTGTTGGTCAACCATGCACGCTGGCACATGAGGGCACTCCAGTGGTGCCTCCGCAGGCAGTGGTATCAACACAAAGGAGATCTCAGAGAGTCAGTGAGGATCTCCAGAGAAGCTGCGGCGGATCAATCTTGGTGGAGCGTGGAAGGCAATCTGTCTTAAGGAAAGCCCTTTCATCTGCCTCCATCGGTGGCCACAGTGATAACGGATGCATCCACTCTAGGGTGGGGGGCTCAATGGGGGACCTGGAGATCAAGGGTCTTTGGTGTCCAGAGGAGGTTGCTTCACATAAACCTTCTAGAGTTACGGGCGATACGTTTGGCGCTCAAGGCCTTTCTCCCTTCCCTTTGCGGTCAGTAGGTGCAAGTCCTGACGGACAACACTACCGCAATGTGGTATGTCAACAAGCAGGGAGGAGTGAGATCGCTTTGCCTTTGCAGAGAGGCTCTGCATCTCTGGTCCTGGGTTCAGGACCATCAGATTTGTCTAATGGCAAATCATCTGGCCGGAGTTCTGAATGTACGTGCAGACAGTCTCAGTCGGCAGTTCTTGGCCGACCCCGAGTGGAGGCTTCATCCGGAGGTGGTTTGTCATGTTTTTAAGATGTGGGGAACTCCTCTAGTGGACCTTTTTGCCACTCAAGAGAATGCTCAATGCCCGTCATTCTGCAGTCTCCAGTATCCGATGCAGGGAGCTTTGGGGGATGCGTTTCAGTTGAGTTGGGGCTCACAACTCCTTTACGCGTTTCCTCCCATACCCTTGATTCCTCGGGTTCTGAGGAAGGTTTGCCAAGACCGGACCCAAGTCACATTGATCGCCCCGGATTGACCAAGAAGGTTGTGGTACACAGATCTTCTCCACCTCTCCTCGTGCCCGCCGTTCCGTCTCCCTTTCAGGGCAGACCTCCTCTCTCAGATGGAGGGGCAGGTTCTACACCCCCACCTCCAGACCTTACACCTTCAAGCCTGGAAATTGAATGGGGCAACCTGAATTCTTTTTCTCTCCCACATGACGTGGTGGATGTCATTTTATCAGCCAGGCGTCATTCCACCAAGTCTATCTACTCTTATAGGTGGTCCAAATTTGTCTCGGTGTGGAGAGAAGCCCATTGACCTCTTGCAGGCTCGCTTATCTGACATTCTTCAGTTTGCACTCTCTTTGGCTCAGCAAGGATATGCTGTAGCGACAGTGAAGGATTACCTTTTGGCCTTGTCGGCATTTCTTTGCCTGCCAGACCAGCCGTCCTTATTTAAGTCACCTATTGTTTTAAGGTTCTTAAAAGACCTTATGAATAAATGTCCTCCCACTCCTTTTATTGTGCCTCAACGGGACTTGTCCTTACTTTCTTAATGGGTTCACCTTTCGAGCCCTTGCACAGGTGTCCCTTGAGGTTGTTATCTTTTAAAACAGTCTTTCTGATTGCGATTACCTCGGCAAAGAGGGTAAGCGAGCTTCAAGCTCTAAGTTCAAAACTCCTGTTTTTGACCATTCATGCTGAAAGAATGGTCCTCAGGACCAGGGCTGCTTTTCTGCCTAAGGTGGTAACTCCCTTCCACCCGGGGCAGTCCATTACCCTCCCTACCTTCTATCCTCCCCTCACCCTTCCAAGGAGGAGAGGCGGCTTCACCACTTGAACCCAAAGAGGGCGGTGAGCTTCTACCTTGACAGAACCAGAGAGTTGATGACCAGCTCTTCATGGGTTTTGTTGGTGCCAGAAGAGGCAAAGCGGTGCACAAGCGTACGCTATCAAGATGGATTGTCTTGTGTATCAATATATGCTACTCTCTGGCCGGTAAGGAACCTCCAGAAGGTTTGAGAGCTCATTCCACTAGAGCAAAGTCTTCTACATCTGCTTTGTCTAGAGGTGTTCCTGTAGAGGACATTTGTAGAGCGGCAACTTGGGCTTCCCTCCACACATTTGCAAAGCATTACTGCTTAGATTCCGAGGTGAGGAGGGATGGTCACTTTGCGCGCTCTGTCCTTCAGGATTTCTTGTTATAGAAGGGTGGACACCCTCCTCCAGGAAAGGAACTGCTGTAGGAATCTATTCCCAAGGTGAGGAATCCACTGGCAGATGTATCGATCAGAAGAACAAGTTACTTACCTTCGGTACTGCTTTTTCTGGTGGATACAGTATCTGCCTGTGGATTCCTCACATGCCTACCCGCCTCCCCATTGTCCACTCTTCTATACCTACGATAATGCATTGTTTTAATGTATATATGTTACTTTCAAAAGAAGTGTGTTATTCTACTTGATTTGCTACATTGTCTTCACACTGTGTGTGTTTCCTTGATTATATTGTACTGTGTACACTGTATATATATCTACTGTTGGCGGTCCGTCCGTGTGCCTCGAAGGCATGGAAAAAAGGGCGGAACTGATGTCATCACGCCGATGTGGGACTATTATGGATGCCGTGCTTCTGTGACGTCGTTCAGGTCGGCGTGGAGCTACAAAAGAATTTCCGAATGTTGCTGACGCAGGGGATATTCACAAGGTGAGGAATCCACAGGCAGATACTGTATCCACCAGAACAAGCGTTACCGAAGGTAAGTAACTTGTTCGTTTGGATGTGTTTTTAGGCCGGTATTTGATAATGTGGTGAATGTGTGTGTTTGCTTTTTGTTGGTGTTAGTTTGTTTGTAGGTGTGCTTTTGTTTATGTGTGTTGTTTTGATGACTGTGTTTTTGTAGTGGGTGTTGTGCTTGTGGGTGTAGTTTCAATAGTGTGTATGAATGCTGTTTGTGTATGTTTCTTTGTGTGTTTGTGTTTATGTGTGTGTGTTATTGTGCTGCTTGTGTCTCTTGGTGTGGGTGCCTGCATAGAAGTGAATGTGCTTAGGATTGGGGTTGGATTTAGTATTTGGGTTCAGGAAGAGCCTTATTTGGGGCGCAAGGTTGAGCTAGTTGGGAGGCTGGGGTGTGTGAGGAGGCTGCTATGGTATATGTTCAAAAAAGGGCACAACATATTTGTACCAGCTTTTTAAATGTAAACACTACATGTATGTTTAGTGACACATTAAAATGTGTTATTTACCGGTCTCCACTCCACAGTGAATTCCTGTCAGGCCTTCAGGATGTGGGATCTGCAATACCTTCTCCTTTTAGGGATGTAGTGGTAAGGGGGGCTTGGAGAACCACCACCAGTCCTCTGGGACTCCAGGTGATGCTTGAAGGTATGCAGGGGACAACAATTGGCACGAACACATCAGGTGTGTGATACTACCATCCACCCTAAAGTCACAGGAATAGTACAATGTTGAATGTGTCCTGCGATGGATACACCGTCAAGAATCTGCTGCTAGCACACTGCCAGCACAACTGTGAAATCTAAATAGTCTTCGCGCAAAGCCACCACCCTGACGGCAACAAGTACTGTTTGCTAGCAGAGGAGTCCGCTACCTCGGAGGAGGTGAGCCGCTTACGTGACGGAAAACTGTCTGTTCACGTGATCAGTCGATCAGCAAGCCCACATCTAAATACGGTGGTCCCGCCGGGAGTCCCGCCAAGATCTTACTCATGCCCTGAGTCTTTGTAATGTATTTGCATAGCAAAACATGATTGGCAGTAGTAATGATATAGACATCACCACTGTAGTGCTCTATAGCGCTTTCAAGGGACCTTGTTCTTGCGCAACAAAAACATTACACAATAAATAATGAAAGACGGAAGCAAACAGTTAGTTCCTGTTGGTATAGGAAATCTGCAGGCTCACAAATTTACCAGTGCTATGTTTTTATGTTTCATTACATTTTAAAGCACAAACATACACCAAAGTGTGTTGGTGATAATAGAACACAAACCAGAAGTAGAAGCTATGGGCGGCCTAATAGGAGAATAAAAGATTGAAAAGCCATGGTTTTAGGGAAGAGGTGAAGCAAGGAGACAAGCAGTTCAATTATGGACTCTGCTAATACGGACTATCTCCATTTCAATCGAGACCTTTCAAAGGATATTTAAATAATTGGATTGATGGGGATCCTAGAATATTTTTCGAAGTGTCCAAAAATACAAATTCATCAAATGTCTGTATCATTCAAATGGAGTTTTTCTAAAAACGTATTCAAAGGATAATTAATACTCAAATCAGATGTTTTCAAAAGTTATTTTTTTAATTTCTTAATTGTTGTTGTTGCGTTATAATTAAGGAGATTTGAGTCGATTAGTATTCTTTGGGAAACTTCAGTAAAATTTCTAAGCTCTCAATAAATCCAGTTGGTCAAATAGTGTTGTTAGTGATTGTCGGAAATGACAGTGATATTTTTGCTGCTGGAATGACCAGAGATTGACTATTCAGCTGCCTAGCAGCTGTGATAAATAAGGCTTGGTCACCAAAAGTATAACAAGGTGTCCTGAGAATTTTTGTAAGAGAATGATGGCCAGATTTAATGGTACAAGTCGGGAGATACAAGGCGAATGTCTTAGTTAGGAAAGCTTGTATTTTGATATGGATTGCTCTGCAAACAATTGCCATGGCTTTAAAATAATCCTGGATAGAATTGCGAGTCAATGCAAAGTTCTTAACAGGGGCTTCTCTAGCTGCATTTGTAACCAATTAGGGGGCCATGTAATGAAGTCGATGAAATAGTATTATCAGAGCCGGCAGGTAGATTGTGTTGGCGTAGTCCAAGCTGAATTTTACTAGGGTGTTTATAACTATGATTTGTAGGCCTGGCTGAATAATCAGTATGATCTTTTTAGGATTCTAAGCTTGTGAAAGCTGGTCCTGGCCACTCTGGTTACTTGTGGTTCTAGTGAGAGTGCATTGTCCAGAAGGACCACAAGCTACACATCACTTTGTCAAGGTCAGATCAAGAACCTTATTTTGGACCACCATGCTGGCTGTGGTTTGAAGAACCAGAATAATTTCCACTATGGCTGGCTGTACATACATCCACCAGTGACCTGTGGGTAGTACCCTGATGAGAGTAAAGAGACTTTGGCCGCGCTGCTGTTTCCTCAAAAGACAGGAAGGGCAAAGATGATCTGTGTATTATCGGAATACAAGTGAAAAATAGTCCTTGTAGATGTAGTGGCATGAGAGGTAATGGTTAAAAAGTTTACTTAGGTATCTTTGCTTTTTACCTATCCAATAGAAAACATCCATAAATTCACCACATGTTCGCCTTCTTCCCAGTGTTGCTGATTTCATTGATGAAAGTGTCTTTCTATTAGTGTTTCTTAGTTCTCTTCCTTTCTCAGTGCTTTAACACTCAAACTAACCCCTTTCTCATTTAATAAGAACAATTTACTTATATTGATCTGTAAATCGTGCGGCCATCTTTGAATAGCAAATTTAATTCTAATGCTATTGTTAGGACCATTGCTATTTTGTAACCAGAGCAGTCATTTCTTATTACTGAACCTTAGAAAATACTTTGAAAAAATATAGTCAAAATTGTTGTTGTTAGGCAATGCTATTTCTTTATGAGTACAATTTATGAATCTTTACCAATCTTTACCATATCTTTAAAATATTGACAATCATTGCCAGACATTAAGAATAATGCCAACCTTAGGGGCATTGTGAATGGACTTCAGCATTTTACATCACAAAGGACATTTGCAGAGATATTCAACGGGAGGTGCTTGTAGGCGCAAACAATCTGATATGTACTAATATTGGCAACTCCGACACAATTCTGATACCCAGATATGTTTTCAGCTGGTTGAAGATTAAACAATGTTCCCTACCTACTAAAGCAGGACCAAAACAACATCAAAGCCCTGGAAACCTGACAGGTGCTACAAAACACCTTTTCAATTTTAAAATACATTTCATACCACACTCTCAAGGAGATAATAATAATTAAATGTTAAGTTACAAATTCTATTTAGTTGTTTTTTGTATTTATCTTTAAAGTTACTTCAAAGTATAGTGTATCTGTAATTGAATAGGAAGCATAGAGATAATAATCTCATTAAATGGGTGAGACTGGTCAATCAGGATCCGCTAGAAATTCTACCTTAAAGTCCATTTAAATCTCCCCAGTACAACTACTTAATATGGATGCTCAAATTATTGAACTCTTTAAAAGTTGTTGGGGATTTCTAGAAAACCAATGTACAAAAATGTGTCAAAAAACAGGGTAAAACAGTGGTAGATATGAAAGGAAACAGAGGTAGGATCGAAACAACAAGTGGTATAGAATTATATGCTAGCAGAATGTCTCTGAGTTGGAGGCCTGCCCACAGACCAAGTGATTTGAACACTGGAAGGGGTGAGTCACTTTAGCCTTACAAACCTGGCAAAATAGTTTTTCATCAACTTGGGTAATAGTCATTCAATTTCAACATCAAGAGGAATTTAAGCTGTGGTGAGCTGTAGATTCATGATTAGCATTTGGAGGATAGATAACTGTACTCCACATTAAATTATTTCTTAATAAGGTAAAATATATAGCTGTTTAGAAAACAAGGCCTTGATGTGGGACTCAAAAGTATGTTGTATGGTAGCCAAAAAGTATTTACTTTTAGAAAAATAGTCATGAATGAAGTGTTATACATTTTTCCAAATGTCATGAAAGGATCTCAGGTAGACATTAAAGAAGGCAGCGTGGACAGGGCGATAGGATTGATATGTAGATACCTCCCCTTCTGGCGCTTGCTGCCCATCTCCCACTGGGCCGAGTGGCGATCACTAAAATTCTTGTGCTGCCCCGCTTATTATACTTCTTTGCGGCACTCCAGCTCATACTTCGCTAACTTCTTCGGAGAAGTGCATGGTCTCCTGCTGGGCTTAATATAGGGAGCGGGCAAAAGAAGGGTGGCTCTTGGCACTCTGCAGCAATCTCTCCTAGAGGGAGGTCTTGGTGCGCCTTATTTAGTAAATGTACTATGGAGCAGCACAATTGCAATGGCCGGTTCGATGGCTGAACAAGACTGCATGCCCTGAGGAGATGGCCATCCGCATGATCCATGGTGGGACGAGTATTTACACATGGCTGTCAGATCCGGGTAACCACTCACAATGGGAGACATGTCAGATGACGGTGGCTCGGCTGTGCCGGTAGCGATGTGTACATGACAAGGGTGCTGTATTAATTACTCTCAGTCGATAGCGATATAGCACCATCCGGGGCTCCCTGAAGTGATGCGCAGCGATGACCTGGAACCATGGAGGGAGGCAGGGATAGACCAGTTAGGGGATCTCTTCCATGATGGCACCTTTATGCCCTTCCAAGACATTGTGGACACATATGACATAGGAGAGGGTCACTTCCTGACACATCACCTCATACAAAGCATAGTGCGCACCACCTGAAGTGTCTGGGAGGAGGAACCAACTCCAGCACCAGTGCTACACATTCTCATTACACATGCCGGAATGCGTCAAGCTATCTCCAGACTATACACGACATTGAATTCCAGCCCACCAGGAGGCACAGAGGGAATGCTGACTAGGTGGAACAGTGTTCTCCCACAACCGCTGCCGGACAAGGCTTTGGTCCGAGTGCTCCAGCATGTGAAAGAGGTGTCTTGAAACTGACATCGTCCCCTGACTGGCCTAGGAGCAGGACAATTGAAGGCGGATTCTACCATAAGGTCTGAGAGCAGGGTCGGATTGGTAAGGCGGGCACTCAGGCAATGGCTGAGGGGTCGTTATCTGAGATCCAGCTGTCGGCTGCATTTCTGGGCATCCTGGGGGGCCGATTTGGATGGTGTCTGCGTGGGTCTGATGCCAGTGGCCCAGTGAGTGCCTGAGTGGCCTTTCTGGACTCAGATAGGCGTCCATTGCCTCCCTTTCTCCCACTCGGCCGGCCCATTAATATATGCATATTGAGCTGGGAAGGGGGCCTGAGCAAAAGTGGCCTTACTTGTTTTCACGTGTGTTTCACCAGTGTGAACTAATCCGCGCATTTTTTTTATCTAAGTAAAGTTTAAAAAAACATGCCTCCGAAAGAGACTTATGGGCATATTATCAGGGGGGTTTATCTCCGCTTTTTTGGCTTTAAATGCCAAGAAAGCAGAGATAATTTTATCTCACTATTACCTAGCTGTCGCTAATACCAGTTAGCGACAGCTAGTAGGAGATAGCGACCATCTTGGGCACCGCTTTGCATGTCAGTGATATTTATCACTAATGACATGCAAAGTGGGCGTGCCAAGATGTTAGCGACTGGAAACAGTCGCTAACATCGCTATCTCCTATTACCAACTTTTGGAGATATTCGCTGAGCAGTTCTTAGCCATGTTATCCAATGGTAGGTGGATAACATGGCTAAGAGCATTAGCTCGGTAATGCATGAATATCGCTGACTTTTCAGCGATATTCATGCATTTCGGCCGATTGTTATCGCTTAGGAGATAAACCTTCATAATAGCAAGGTTCCTAAGCGATAAAAATCGCCGCAGCTCGGCGATAAAAATATCGCCGCTAAACCAACATAGCGATAATTATCGCTAGTTGTTGGTAATATGCCCCTTGGTGCCCAACATTGAATCTTTTACAAAAGAAGAACTGGGCATTCATCCTCTTCAAACCCATGTTCTTAAAGATCATTCAAAAGTGCAAAAGCTGGCATTCCTGTCGAGCAGCGCCAAGTACAAAGTACAATAAGAAATACGTACTGCAATAGGCTTCTAACTGCACTAAATGTTTCGATTACACAAACACCCAATTTACATTAAGCTACTATTTGCCTGATATCACCTGGGTACGAGAGACCAAACATACCGAGGTTGGTTCCTTTTAATAACTCATTTAAAGTATGTTTCAATGCAGGGTAAATGAAGTCTTGAACATTCTAAACATAAATGTAAATGTAATAAATGTCCCTTAGAAGTTTAGTTCCATGAAATATTTATGTTTTTTCAGGTGAGACTTCTGGTTGGCGGGGACACTTTGCTCAATTTTCACGGATATGAATTAGTTACAAAATATTGTAATTTCAAAAGTAGTCCCAGAAAGCCCGATTTACGACAACACTCCTGAATTTCACGATGCACAGTGTACACCTAGAGATGTTTATAATTCAGTGTTTTCACAAAACGTTGCGACTCATCAATGTTGGACTTGTGCAGGCTTTAAATTAATATTCCCATTGAAGAGTATTCTGCTTAGGACATTTCCTGTCACATGCTTGTTTTCCTAACACTATATACGTGTAATTTATGCATTACCTACTTTTTGAAAGGTAAAGATCAAGAGTGTTAAGGAAGTATGCCTCAATGTAAATACTTTTTCTTGCAATGCCTTTCCTTCCCACGCGCTTTCTTATTACGTGAGTTATGCTGGTGCATTTTCCAACCTTTTCCTCACCACATATGCCTGAAGCATGCTTGTGTAAATTAGAAGTCAACATATAAGTGATCAATATATTTGAAAATGTTTGTGAATAAGCACAAAGCTATACCTGAGTGGCCTCCTCACTTTTAGTGGAATCCCCGAGCATTACTCACACTCCAGTAGGAACTTTCTTACTTATACATAATTTGCATAATATGCATAAGTACGTTTATGCTTAGTTTATCCATACTTTTTATACTTTCCTCATATTTGAAACAAATAATATACTTGTACGTATAACTTAGACATTTGTGACTTTGGAATTTATAAAGCTCTTATCCACACTGAAATTACCACTTTTCAGGACTGTTTAACATAGTAAATGGTAGAGGTCTGGACCCAGAGTTATTGAATGCAGGCTCTCACAAAATACAAGAAGATGGCTTGCAAAGCAATGCAACCATCAGCATTAAGCTACTAACACATGTAAAAGAGCATAAAGCTGAAAGAGCATTATGTTGTGTACAACAAAACTAGACCTGGGCAAAATTTCAATTATGCTGTCGTAATTCGTACAACTGTCATGTGCAATTCTTGAAATGACGCCTCTTTGTGTAATACGCAATTCGCTGTAGACATTTACCGCAGATGGTGCTGTGTGCGGTAAAAATGTATAATGGGAAAACTGGAACAGAACAGTTGTTTTCTGTCTTGCTGTCGGTACGCAGTGCTTTTGTTTCAGTTCATCCTCACTCCGAATTGATGCTAAAACACATTTCTCACTAAAATAGAGTGCAATATGACATATTTTCATTTTGTGTAACTTTGCCATAATTAAGCAAAACCAAATTACTGGAATGTTGCACACCTCTACAAGAAACCCTAAATAAATGATGCAACAAGTGCATAAAGGGGTGGGAAAAGGCTCATACTCCCTTAGAATTCCAAGCACAGCCAGATCAAGTTTTACAATTACAAAAAGTCTGGCACCAAATGAAACTGTGCCCTAATGTTTATATATCAGAATTTCGAGCACAACAAAATATGTGTATCAACAAGGTGCAAAGATGTGGCATTAAGAATGGTAAACCTATACTTACCTTTGTGGTATTTCGTACTCAATATTCAGTAGCAATTTGTTTGTAGGATAATATTTAAAAGGCAATACTCTGGAAGAAAACTGGCGCAAGCAATACACAAGTTGAATAGTGTTCGGTTTCTATGCAAAATTTGTGTAATTTCTGTGAAATTGTGTAGCATTAATGTGGCTGCTGATGGCAAAAACACACCACTCTTCACTAAATACAGTGCTGCACAATCTTTCCTATTCACATAACACATCTCTGTGTATTCGGGCTGGACTGTTCCAGTTGGAGAAGGGTCGAGACTGATTTGCATAAGGCGGGGTTGAAATTGGCGAGGGACCTGGAAGCGGTCCTGCGGAATGACCAGTCGCCTTGATTAACCCAAGAATTCCATCCAATAAATGTTGTATACTGCAGTGTGATGCCCTAAGGGACATAGACATGCACAGGTGTGCCATGCTCACAGTGCCACTGACACCACGCTACACCCAACTATCGAGCCCCAATCAAGATGAAACCAGGGTTGGGTTGCTTGTGTTTCTGTTCAGGGAGGACCCGGCCTGACAGTTCGGGCTGTACTGTTCTTATTGGAGCAGGGCCATGACTGATTTGAATGCCGCTGAGTCTGAACTGAGGTGGCACGGTGTGCAAAAGACTGATGGTTTGGAATGCTACCCCGAGCGATTGCCAGTGGTTATACTGATTAAAAGCGTTCCTCTGATCACCTTTTGAGTGTAATTGTAATTCCCTTAAACCTGTGAGCATAAATCTTAAAATACACACATGGGTGGAACAAATGTATATACTTATTGCACATAAAAACAATTGGAGATGTTGTGACTGAAACCAACATGTCGAAAATGTTGTAGGGGACCAATGAGAAACAGCACGTTTGTCTTTCAGTATCATTACATACATACCGGCTGATGGTCATTACATTTTACTGATGACAGGTTGTGGGTTTTGGGCAGCTCATGTTTAATTTCAGTGTATGTTTTTGAAAAATCACTGTAAGTTGCATTTCACGATAAACATATCTGGTGAAGAGAAATGTTCTGTATATATGCTAGTTTGGGCAGGAATCCAGCCCACCAAGTGAATTTTTATGGCCTCATTGGGCTGTCGGGCGGACCGCCACCGACTGGTCCTTGGTGGCCGTCTGCCCGATATCCAGTGAATCGATCCAACCGCCGGATTAAGGTACTGGCGGTGGGAGCATTATGAGTGAGGGGGAAAGACCACCGCTCAAGAAGCCCATCAGAGCAGCGGTCAGAGCCTAATCCCTACAATGAAGGCGGTGCCTGTGGACGCACTGCTGTAGGGATTAGATGCTTCTCCAACAAGTAGCTTGTGAGCTACTGGTAGCTCTCCAGGTACCTGTGAGTAGCTCATCTGTGTGCAGCCCAGACTACCACATTAGAAGCTTTTACTTGGTTGAATTATTATATGCATACCAAGATTTAGAATGTATATGGTCAGAATTTATAAGCTGATCTATGGAGAAAATGGCTGAGCTTCCAAAATCTATTTGAGGCTGATATTTGAGGGATAAATCATGTGGAATTGGGGAAAACGTTTTACAAATGTTATTACCTTGGTATTAACCGTGTAGAGGTATCCCATATTGCCAAAGGTTTTATACATTACTGCTTGCAACCCTGCCTGATGCACTGAGATCATTGCTGGTGGTAACCTTATATATGGTGTCCACTAATGTAATCTAGTCTGATGCAGTCATTATTACAATGCTTATAATATTTGTAGCTCTTGATGAATTTCATTAAACTTAAGTAGCTCTTATTTCAGAAAAGGTTGGAGGCACCCATTAGAATGTCCCTTTCCCTCAGCCATGTAAAGGCAGACGGAAAGGGACTTTAGGGGCCATGAGCAGGGCCCCGTACCCGTGGTCCTTTGCTATGGGGCCACGGGGGAACAATTGTTGCCCCCAAACATCCATGCACCGTGTGCCAGGCACCACATGGTATTTAAAAACATACCTTTTGCAATTGAAAGAGGGATGTTTCCGACTGCCTACACAGCGGTAGCATCCTAATCTAGAAGGTGGGACCGCCGACTACTTCTCGAGCGATCTAAATCCGGATACGATGGTAACATCATAATGACCCCCTAACTGTTTTATCTACTTAAGCCACAAAATCGACCACCTTCAAAATAATAATCTTAACAGACTGAATTCACAAAAAGTTTTGCACACAAAAAGTTTCCCCTACTCACAAAAAGTATCGATTTCAAGCACAAAGTGCAGATCCTAATTGATAATTAAAAATATTCTTATTAATATTGATAGTAGTAATAATAACTTTTTGTATTCAACTCTTCAATCTGCACTTCTGCAATTTCTAATTCACAGTATTAGTTTAAGAATACTTAATTTATAGAACTTTCGAACGCCAACGAATGGAGGGCTGAATCAATCAGCTTATTTCATCAATGAACATGAACTTCATTGAACAATCCTTTTGGCCTGGAATCGCGAGCTGTAGACTTTGAGGCTGGAAGATGGAACTTAGAGCTGTTGAAAATGGAGGTTAGATTTTCACCAATTTTTAGGGTGAGTGATGTGCGCTCCCAGGAACAGGGACTTAGAGCCACCCAGAACCCTTTCATTCGTTGGTGATCACAAGCATGGCAAATTTTTGTCTACACGAAATGTACAAATGTACATATGGCACCAAAAATGTCAGAGTATGTGTGCAAAATAGAAATAAAGTTACCCCAATACCCTTGTATTATATCGGGATGTAGTGGAAGAAATTCCTTCAACTGAAAAATAGATTGTTAAAGTGGAGAATATAAAAAAAGGCCAATTCTCAAAATATTCTCTCTTGCATATTGTGCTTCCTGTGTCCAATATGCCACAGCATTTTAGATTTTTAAGTGCGCATGGAAATATATCACGTGTAAATTCAGAAGCACCGCCTGTGATTTCTGTAAATTTTCACATACGCAGAAATATAAGCAAATTTTGTGTTCGAATCTCCAAGAAATTTTAATATTTACATCCACAACTGACAGGATATCACAAGATTTCACACAGGTATTGTAGTCCTCCTAGAAAGCAGCAACAAGTATCACTTTTCAGAAGCACTTCAGGAACACATTTTGAATTCCTTTTTACATCAAAGTGAATCCACTTCCGAATGTGTTAGTGTGCCGTTGTGAGTGTGGAAAATTGCTTTGCATTTGCATCAATTTTTCCTGGTGAAGCAACTCCTTACTCCGCGCCTCATACATTTTGGCGTTTTTTTCTGACCATTTCCCCCTTAGGTACCGATTTACTGCCTTTGACAGGAGTAAATGTCCAGCCATTTCCATGCTGGCAACGGATCGTGGAAAACTTTGCGAATACGCACAACTTGAGGAAGCGTAAACTTTTAAGGGTGACTCTGCCCCTCAAACGCCACTTCACACCTATGAGAGCAGAGTTAATCGAACATAATATCATGTCATACTCAGGAAATACTATGTGTAATAAAATTTGTTTACCATTGAAAATTCACGTTTTACATTTTTCAAAAGTGAATTTGCACTTGTATAACAAACCATCTATGCCTGTAAGTTGAAGTTAGACGTGCAAATGCAGTTGTGCATATGTCTTTGACTTGCAAATTTCTGCATATTTTACACGCCTGGCCCTACATGCTTTTAGCTAGCCCTTTACATTAAAGTGCCACCTTTACATTAAAGTGTCACAGCTTCAAAGCTCTGTGAGTAAACTCCATCACGTTTGCTTATTCAATGTAACTCGTCACAGCGAACCAGCTTTGCAGTGTTGCACAAATGTGAATTCAGGTTGCAAACAAATATCTGCATTACATGCATTAACCCACTGAGCTGTCTTACGAAGGCTGCCTCTTATCCTGTCCTATCATTGTAGCCCAATGGACTTTAAGACCAGTTTAAAATCTTCAAATGCTGGCAGGACAGGTTTCAAGCAGACACACAAACCAACATTGATTTTAAAAAGAAAAAACATTTTCCATCTCAAGACACAGAGTTAATTATTTTCTATTTACCTGAGTCGAGAAGAGTTGCTGCTGACTGTCCTACTTTGGAGAAGTTTCAGAAAGTATTTGCTGAATGTGTTTTAGTTTTTTTACTGCTGGAGATTAAAATACCCAGCAGCTCGAAGGAGGGAGGCAACAAATGGAAGGCAGCCTGGCCGGCTGTGGCTGAAGCTGTGGCTTCACAGGAGAAGCTCAGTACTGTCACTGAAAAGGGGATGACAAGAGTCATCCACAGCCAAGGCTGTCGGGGGCAGCTGGCTTCTCTTGCAGGTCTAAAGGGCCCTTACTCCAAGTAGTAAAAGGGAGACCTCGAGCCTCACTCCAACAGGGCCTTATTGTAGGTGGTAATACCGCACCTGCAAATACCGATGCCGCTGGGGGAGGATCATTTATAGGGTGCTAAATTACCGCTCCCAATCGAATTCCTCTCTCAAAATGGGGAAACTCGAATGTACAGGGGTTTTTTGCTTTTAATTCCAGATTTGTAAAGCGCCACTTATCACCCCTAAGGGTATCCAGGCACTGAGGGCCGTCGGGGAGATTAAGTGAGCTATTGCCCAGAGTCACATGATGCTGAGCTCAGCTGCCGCCAGCGATTGAACCGTGAGACCCGCACTCCGGAATCAGCCACTCTGGCCGCTACACCACACCTCTCACCTACATACTGTTTGTAATGAGAGCCTTTATCTCATTGTAGGAAATGGGGGCTATACCAGATAAAGGTCAATGGCAAAGCCTAAAGGTTGCCTTCTGCAGGACAGTTAAGGGGCCCTCAGCCCTCTATATTCCTAACGCCCCTTGCCTCGTGCCTCACGCCTCACATAACTTCTCCTCTTCACCACTCATGCATCACCTCTTCTCTAGGCCTCAGAAATGGGAAGCCAGTGGGGACAGAGTTCCTCAGGCCTGCTCTTTTTCAGGGCCCCTCGCTTGTGCTGCAGAATGAGTTTTGAAGCAAGCCTGCAGTTCACTCGTGGCTGCTAACATGGCTTCAATCAATTGAGGGTTCAAGATGCCGATATGTGGGCCCGGCTTGACGGTTTTGTCCCAGGCATGTAAACTCTTATGACTTGCCTGCCTCCTTCTAGGATGTAGGCCTGTATCCTACAATTTACAGTGTATAAACTTTCAAAGATGTGAATTGAAGATGATGCTAAGATCTCAACTGATTTTAGACAACAAGGGGGACCCAGCGGGTAGCTATGGACCATGAGTATCAGCTATGTTTCAGGAGACAAAGGTCCTTAGCTTTTATGAGGGTAAAGAGCAATTATTATATGGAACACAATAGGCTGCTATATATTTAGCTTCCTTGTCCAGCCGGACAGGAAATGTATTTATCAAAAGATAAAGGATAATCAGTTCCAATACATTTCTACAGCAATAGTACATTGCAGTAAGACACACTCCTGTGCCGTACCGGGAGGAAAAGAAAGATAGAAAAGAGTGAAAGGGGTGTTTCAGGCAAAGGAAAAAGAGCAGGCAGGGTACTGTTGCGATTCAGGAGTTTAACAGTATCGCCTGGAGTAGTACATACAACTTAAAATACAAATTGTTATCATGTATGGTCACTCATAGGTGTCGACGTTTCGATCCCTCGCTCAATTAATAAAGGGGATCATCTTCAGGATTAAATTAATATTTTTGCCTGTATTATAAACGCCTGTTGAGGAAACAATGAGGACAGAGAAAAAAATGGGAGATTATCAATTTCAAGAAGTTTAAGGAGAATAGTCAGTTCAAACCCTTTTTGGCACTTGCAATAAAAGTAAACGCAGTGTGTGACAAGTGCTGGTGAAAGTGATTACATATAGTAACAGGAATTAAATATGACATAAACATTTTCCTCGGAATCGCAGTGAGAGGCTCATGCTTGAGGGGCTGTTATGGCACTCGGTGCAAGAGAGTGACTATACAATATGTTCAACCTCTGTGACAGTGTGTTGAGGTGAACAAGGTGCACATTAAAATAGCAGAATCAAGATATCCGGCGTGTTATCTTGAAGGGACAAGGGAATTGATAATGGCGCTAGGCATACCTCTTGATTGAGGTGTCAAGTTGTGAAGCTGCCAGCGTCGCGGGGGCTTTAAAGTGAAACAGAATGGGTTTGGAATCCTGGGATGAAAGAATGAAAGACATCAGCAATTGGATCAGCTTTTGAAAGGTCATAACTAGGTTAAAAAGATATCGGGGCGTACCTCTGGCTTGAGAGTGGGAGGCCCGTAGAATGCTTCCAAATCGTATTTCCTTACGGCTTAGTTTGTTGGCGTGTGCAGGATTCGTGGGTGGTATAAGTATACTCTGAGGGTAATATTAAAGCGCGTTTAAGCTGGGGAATGCGCGCGCTATTGTGAAGAAATACACTGTGTAACAGACATATCCATACGGTAAATAATGCTCCGGGTTGGCGTTTGGCGGGGAGGGCTTGATGGCCGTCGCCGCGGCACGGTCACTGTTATAAATGATCCGCTGAAAAAATAATAATGGAGCTGGGGAATAGATTACTTACTCAGCAATTGTGAGCGAATCTATGGGCTAAGGTATTACGGAGTTCCGACTTACCGAATAGCGGGATACTGCCGTGGGATATGCCGGCGAGTCCGATCCTGCTGCTGGTGCCATGTAGGGAGGTGGGCGGGCTTCAGATAAGACGACAAGCGATCACGTGATGCCGGGGTTGGGCGCCATCTTGGAGTGGGGTAATTGTCTATAGCACTCTTTGCATTTAAAAAGAGCAAAAACCTAAGGGACCATCTGGTAGGGGCAGCCTTGCCGGCTTCAACTCCAAATGTAACTATTGAATCCAACTGGGGTTTGCCACCTATCCTGGGGCATGCTAAATGTGGGCAGTGCACAGTCTGCGATCTAACAATTGAGGGTTGGACCTTTAGTCTCAACAATGTAACATTTGGTATGAAAAGCTTTACAAACTGCAACAGCAGTAACGTGAATTACGCAATTGTATGTCCATATCCAAAAATATATGTGGGTCAGACCACTCAGAAGGCCAAGACATGCATAGGCCAGCATAGGAGTCGTATCAGATGCAGGACTCCCAATGCCCCTCTAGTTGAACACTTTGCAGACTTGAAACATACCGCAGATGATCTGAAATGGACGATTCTGAAAGCAGTAAAGTTACCACAGAGAGGAGGCAACCTGCAACAACTATTGAACCACGAGGAACTCAAGTCGATAATTCAGTTTGACACCATCCAGACGGGACTCAACAGAAGCGAGGACTGAACAACCCTCCTCTAACAGAACAATTTCCTCAGAAAATTAAAATGTCACATGCATTACATGCCCACATAACTGAATCAAGACCATCTGTACAGTTACTGTTTTGTTTATTAACACAGTTATTTATATGACTGAACCTGGAATATGTTGATGTAGCTTCATGTCACTTGCATGTCCCCACACCTTTCGTTGGTCACGTATGTGATGTCTGTTGTATCACTCACTGGCTCACATTAGTCAGATTCCCAGTGATTCCCTTCCCTCACCTGCCTTACTGGTCTGAATTGGACACGCCCTGCGTATGGACGACAATACCAGACATGGTTAGTCAGCTTCCATGTAAAAGCCACACCAATACGTGATGGCGCCCATCCACACACCCCTCGCACAGCGCAAATGCGGTTTGAGTTATTTAATTATTTACCTCACATATCCGATATATCTGGATAGAGCACTATAGACAATTACCCCACTCCAAGATGGCGCTCAACCCCGGCATCACGTGATCGCTTGTCGTCTTATCTGAAGCCTGCCCACCTCCCGACATGGCCCCAGCAGCAGTATCGGGCTCGCTGGCATATCCCACGGCAGTATCCCGCTATTCGGTAAGTCGGAACTCCGTAATACCTTAGCCCATAGATTCGCTCACAATTGCTGAGTAAGTAATCTATTCCCCCGCTCCATTATTATTTTTTCAGCGGATCATTTATAACAGTGACCGCACCGCGGCGACGGCCATCAAGCCCTCCCCGCCAAACGCCAACCCGGAGCATTATTTACCGTAAGGATATGTCTGTTACACAGTGTGTTCGTTCACAATAGCGCGCGCATTCCCCAGCTTAAACGCGCTTTATTATTACCCTCAGAGTGTACTTATACCACCTACGAATCCTGCACACGGCAACAAAATAAGCCGTAAGGAAATACGATTTGGAAGCATTCTACGGGCCTCCCACTCTCAAGCCCGAGGTACGCCCCGATATCTTTTTAACCTAGTTATGACCTTTCAAAAGCTGATCCAATTGCTGATGTCTTTCATTCTTTCATCCCAGGATTCCGAACCCATTCTGTTTCACTTTAAAGCCCCCGCGACGCTGGCAGCTTCACAACTTGACACCTCAATCAAGAGGTATGCCTAGCGCCATTATCAATTCCCTTGTCCCTTCAAGATAACACGCCGGATATCTTGATTCTGCTATTTTAATGTGCACCTTGTTCACCTCAACACACTGTCACAGAGGTTGAACATATTGTATAGTCACTCTCTTGCACCGAGTGCCATAACAGCCCCTCAAGCATGAGCCTCTCACTGCGATTCCGAGGAAAATGTTTATGTCATATTTAATTCCTGTTACTATATGTAATCACTTTCACCAGCACTTGTCACACACTGCGTTTACTTTTATTGCAAGTGCCAAAAAGGGTTTGAACTGACTATTCTCCTTAAACTTCTTGAAATTGATAATCTCCCATTTTTTTCTCTGTCCTCATTGTTTCCTCAACAGGCGTTTATAATACAGGCAAAAATATTAATTTAATCCTGAAGATGATCCCCTTTATTAATTGAGCGAGGGATCGAAACGTCGACACCTATGAGTGACCATACATGATAACAATTTGTATTTTAAGTTGTATGTACTACTCCAGGCGATACTGTTAAACTCCTGAATCGCAACAGTACCCTGCCTGCTCTTTTTCCTTTGCCTGAAACACCCCTTTCACTCTTTTCTATCTTTCTTTTCCTCCCGGTACGGCACAGGAGTGTGTCTTACTGCAATGTACTATTGCTGTAGAAATGTATTGGAACTGATTATCCTTTATCTTTTGATAAATACATTTCCTGTCCGGCTGGACAAGGAAGCTAAATATATAGCAGCCTATTGTGTTCCATATAATAATTGCTCTTTACCCTCATAAAAGCTAAGGACCTTTGTCTCCTGAAACATAGCTAAGATCTCAACAGCAGGCACACCAACCACCAGCTCTAGCTGACCATTGTTGGAATGTAAGACCTGCTGGGTACCACCCAAGGGAGGAGCCAGAAAACTAAAATACCCTCCACTTTGAACCAGATCACACGGGATGGAGCAAAACAGGTAGGAACAGAGTGTGGCCTATTTAATCACTTAGAATCATTTACACCTGCGAGAAATTAACAAATGAATCCTTGCTACAAGTGTGGAGAGTTTTTCAAGGCGTGGTTAAAATTGGAAGTTTGTGATAGGCCACAAACAGTACATTTGCTGGCATTCACATTTCCCTATCAAAACTAGAAAGGGTTGTATGTCTACTCCAGCCATGGGCTGGCAGAATGCCCGTTCCATGATGCGATGAGGAATGGTTCAGCCCCAGATTTAGTGGGGTATGCAGGAAGGGGTTTTCCATGGGGAAAACCAGTCTGCTAAGTAAACTCCATACATAGGAAATGGCCTCACAATTAGAAAATTGCATGGTTGCTTCCATACAGATTTCGATTGGACTTTGTGACAGCACAAAATAGTAAAGTTAATCCCGGACATAGATTTAAATATCCGAGTATAACTCTATGTACTACAAACTTCATTTTATAGTACATAAAGTAGTACTTAATTAGTACAATTCACTTACTACAAAACACTGTTCACAAATCTATAGGTGAAAACTCCACCTTTTCTATGTGGTGATCCTGGCACACGTAAGTTTACTGTTTAGTAGTAAATGTGGGAGGGACCAGGGTAGTGGCGGGAAAATGAGGAATACTTATTACTAAATGAGAGGGGCTTAGGGAGATGTAGGAAGGGGTTTAGGAAGCCTAAGGAGCTGTTTGGGGAGGGGCGGGCGCCCATCCAAAAAAGACTAAGACCATTGCAATTCACTAACTGCGCTTCTGAAGTTACTACAGACAAAGAGAACCCAAAACAGTTGTAAATGTCCTCAAGCTTAGACCTGCGTTAAGTCCAGCACAACACACGGCCAACCACTGGTACTGCAACACCCTCCCAATAAAAATAATAGCGGTAAGGAATCAAAATTGAACCCCATGGGATTCATGTTTACATTAATTAATTTATTTTGAGTATGTAAAAATATGTATAACTATTATTTAATTTAAAAATAAGTGTATATTTCATTCAAAACATATATTTACATTAATTGAAATTAATGTTATGCATACATTTTTTAAGCTTTTATAATATAATACATTATTTTAAACATTTTACTTTAGTATATCTTAAATAAACATTTACAAAAACTGTTTTAATTGAATTCAATATATTTAAATTAATTGAATATTAAATTCAAAATTATGTTAAAAGTGTTGCCGCATTTTTTTTATTTTGGTCTCCATTTAAAATAAGTATTTAACATTATTTACAATAATTTTTTGATTTTTACTATTTTTCTCAATTAAGTAAACATTTTTAATGTTCCCAATACTTTTTCGTAGGGATATCTCTGCCCAAATGGTGGAGAATTCCACCTACATGTGCAAAGTCAATATTAGTAACTTTACACTCATACATTTGGCTTCAATCTCCCTTCAGGGGGTGGAGATATTTTAGTTTACACTTTGCAGTAAAATTACATTTTGAAATTGAGTATAGTCAGAAGCAGTAAATGTACTACAAAGTGTAATAGCACATTTACACGTGTCGAGTTATTCACTTTGTGAACGGAGTCCAATCTTAACAGATTCAACTGGCATCAACCCAAAGGTGCAAAGCCATTTAGCAGTCACAAACCCTGCACTTGTCTAAATCACACGGTACACAAATTGTGTTGTTCCTGATGGAGGGAGCGGAAAAGGAGGCGGGTGATCTTTTCCATGATTGTATGGGTCCCATCTCAGCATGGATGTCCTCCAATTGTTTAAAACGTAATTTGGGTAAGACAGAGGTTTTGAAATTTGGCAACAATCCTTTGGTCTGGACACCAGAAAAGTGGCCGGAAGATCTGGGCTTGTGTCCTGTACCCTCAAGAAAAGCCAAGAATCTGGGGATCATGGTGGATAATAAACTCACCACGGGGGACCAAGTGAACATGGTGACTTCAGCATGTTTCATGGTCCTCAGAATTATCAAGAAAATAAAGTTCTTCCTGACCAAAAATATTCTCAGGACGGTGGTGACAGCACTCATAATGTCGCGTCTGGACTATTGCAACAGTATATATCTCAATGTTCAAAAACAACATATGAACAGGTTGCAATTGGTCCAGAAGGCGGCAGCTAGAATGTTGACCGGAACATCCAGGTTTGCTTCTGTCAAGGGAGATCTTAAGAAACTGCATTGGCTTCCAGTACTGTTAAGATCACGCTTTAAAGCACTGTCTATTGTCTTTGAGGCGGTCAATGGTATTGGTCCAGAGTTCATTAAGAAGAAATTCTCTTGGTGTATCCCAGGGAGAACACTAAGATCAACCGGGTCTAAACTCGTTCTAACCCCCCCCCCTTTTTAAAAAACGAATTGGGGAGGTAGAAGTTTTGTTCATTGTGCATCTAAAGCATAGAATGAACTCCCGTTCCAACTCAGAAATGCCCCAGACCTCATCTCCTTCCGTAAGGGCCTTAAGACATGGCTTTCTCCTACAGCTAAGCCCTATTCTCCTCAGGCAATCAGTACTCAGCGCCAGGAAACCCTAGGGTAACCGTGCGCTCTACAAGTATTAATAACATAACATAAACTGCTTTTTGGAATGTACCAACCCTATTTTGTGACAGGTTACAGAATTGCAAAATGGGTTTAGAAGACCATAGCAAACCAGTTTTTGGAAGGGGTGTGTGTTTATGTTGTCCCTTCCAAACATCGATTTGTTATGGTATGTGTAAATGTTTTGAAACCAAATGGAACATTTAATTTGTACTGACTCCCAACACGGGCTGGTAAACCATTCTCGAAAGAGGACCAGGGGACCACAGCCTACTCTCCAATAAACTTTCCTTTGAGGAAATTAGGCAGCATTAAAAAAAATTTAAACAATCACAGACATGGTAGTCCACTGGCCCCACAGGCCACCAATCATAGTGAGACACAATTTGAGACCTACCTCATGAAAATTGATGAGCTCCACCAGATTGTAACCACTGTGATTCATTAGTTCTAGGATAACAATTATTAGGTTAAGGATAATTATTTTAATAGAATATGCATTTTTATTTCACATTAAAATAGTCTGATTTTTTTTTACAAATTAATAAACTTGTTTATGTTTCCCTACAATTTGCCATACAGAGATCGCCGCCCTGGTGGCAGAGGATTTAGCCTACATGTGAAAGCAACTAAAAGTACCATTATACTTGTAAATTTTGTGTTAGACGTCTCTGTCGTTTACCTTTGTGAATAGGGCCAAATGAGTTTGAAGCCTCTGTACATAGTTTTCAAGAATGAGGTCCACCTTTACTAAGGTGTTGTGAGAATGTTTTCGTGAAGCAACAGAATGTAATAGATAGCACCAATCACTTGCCATTTTAAAGGCAGCCATGCGCAGTGCTATATTGATTTGAGTAGCACAAGCCTCCGGGCAAACTTTAGCAAATGCGGATCTGAATGCCTGAAGAAAATGGAGTGGTTGTGTGTATGAGTTTAAATTATAGTGCTACGGTAGGTCATAAGTATTTACAGAAGGTGGATAATTTTGAATAAAATAACTCGAAAGTAGTGAAATGGCCTTTCTGTTTTGGATGAAAGCTAAGCAAGGAACCTCTGGTAGAAGCCAAAAAGGTAAACCAGATATTACATTGTAAACCACTGTCTGTGAGAAGTAATGCTCCTAGCTTATGATGGAGTATTACCTTTAAGAGGGTTCAGTTTGGACATGATTGAAGCGTTTCATAAAACAGAAGTGCAATAAAAGCCCTTTAGGCCTTGCAAGAGTAGGGAAAGCGCTATATAAATACCAATAAAACAACGCGAATAGAACAAGAAAAGCAGAAGAGCACAGGCCGTCAGGGACTTCAGAAAAAACAAGAAAAAGAAGGTAGGTGGAAGGGGAGAATGTGAAGAAGAAAAGCAAGGGTCTAACTTTAGTAACAAAAAGTGCTAAAAAATAAGCCACCGCCGATCAAAACACAATTAAGGTTGAAAAAGACAATTACAAATTAATGCCATAAGATGATCTTTCTGTTTCCCCTATATGTAACTTTTGGTTCACGTGTGAATCACACACATTTCTGCTTAGAAACGCAAACTTTGGGTGAAAATGTGTGAGTCGCATGTGATACTTTTGACACCTTGGATGCTGTAACCATGTGATTCACGCCAGTTGTGATGAAATGTGCGAGGTGTCTATCTTCCCAGAAATCTTTGGCAGCTTCGCATTTACCGGGGTTTTCAGCATAGATAGCTGTTTTTGTGTGATCATCTCGGTTTGGTGGTTGGTCGTTTGACAGTTACAGAAGTAAAACATCTTTGCACAACTAACAGAAGTGAGCTGAAATGACTGCCGATTCGCTGCTCTCGTCATCCCTAGGTGACTTTGGGCTTTGGTTGACCTTGCTTGGATCACGCCCCAAACTTTGATGATCTTTTGATTTCTGTTTTTCATTAGTTGTAGGTGTGTGATTAATTGTCTGCGTTACTCAAGTCATAAACCAGTATTATCTAAACCATGTAATATGTATGCAGCTCTCCAGAGTACAATATGCTATGTATTAACCTTGTTTAGGATTGGAACCATGATGCCCCTTCTCTCCCTCAGCAATGATAATAAATTCATCACCTATTTATTAAATGGCATGTTTTCATACGTATTTGTCATAACAAAAGGTATTTAACTAAAACCAGGACGCAAGGGGGGATATTTGTGGAAGATGTTAAAATCACACGAAGAAGCCTCTGGGCTATTCAGAGTTTTTCCCTGCATTAAGTAACTGCTGGTCAATTCAATCTGTGAGACACTTAGAAGAGATTTTCTCAATTCATTCTTCCACACTGTAGAAATGAACATGTGTCTCTGTGTTTATTAAAACAGTTGTCCTAAATAACATTTATTATTGGGCCCCAGTTTTTTCACTGCTATGGAGCGCAGGCACACACACATATAGATGGTTATATACATATATATATATATATATATATATATATATATATATATATATATAAATATATATATATATATATATATATATATATATATATATATATATATATATATATATATATATATATATATATATATAACAACTCCTTAAGTTGGCCACTCACAATGTGAGCAAAGCTGCTTCTTCAGCTGAAACGCGTCGTCATTCTATTTGTTGCATGAATTTTCAAATATACGGATTGAGATAACAATTATCACCCTTGTGGCATGCCAGTGTCTGTTTGGAGGTTTTCAAAGACCAATTGAAGGATACTGTGTGGTGAAGGAATTTCCACCAGTGGATACGTCTCAGGACTTGCTTACCCTTTAAAAGCCAGAGCCCCTATTTAAGATAAATGTGCATTCCTGGCATACAATCTTAGGAAGGCATGTATATATGTATTAATATTTCAAATGGGCAAACAATTGCTAGGCGTACACTTGTGGGCGCAGCAAACAATAAAACTAAAAAAATTGCAAATAATAAGATTGCTGCTATAATACAGGTGGAGGCACAAACTCATGTTCAGTAATCCATTTTTAGGGATTCAGATGCAGTGTGGACTCACTGGCTGAGGTCTAAAGACTTGTGAAGTAATTTGCTCTTAAAGCCTCTACCAAGGGCAGCTGTTTTGATTTGTGCTTGAGCGAGTGACAGCATTTACATAGCACCTACCACCCGTGGTAGGTCTCGGCACTAAAAGCGGATAAAGTATTTATTGTGTCATAATATTTATCAGATTCTCCTGGTAGGAACAGGTTTAACTGAAGTGTTTCACACCATGTTCAACCAGTGAGAAAACAGAGGTGTTAAGATAAGCTACGCTGACCAAACCCAGGTAAGTTGCTCGCAGGCTTTGGGCGCGCGTGCAAGGGTGTGGAAACCGCCACCGCCTGCCTGGTGTCGGCTGGCTCCTATGGACAGAAATAGATACAGACACGACACAGGAAGAAAAACATAGAAAGGATATTGAGGTACAGTAATTTCCACTTGAACAGGGTACCTTTCAAAGTGAAGTGGGCGGTGCTTGATGACAGAGTGTGTGCAAAGAAGGAAGCAAGAGTCAGGGGTCTTATGCGAGGAACTTTGAAACAGAAGGCTTGTTTCTGCTTCTAAAGCCTTGTCAGGACCTTGACTTCTTTAAAACATATTATATCATTCTTTTTAAAGACCCTCTACCCTAGTTGTAGGTCAGAGCAACAGTTTTTAACAAGAGAAGGGGCTTTTCACTACCAACTTACCCCAAGGCAGTGGGGCCACCTCTGAGCGGAGATAGTTCTACATTGAACAGATACAGAAAACTAACATTGAAATGCTAGGACTGAAGACTTATACAAGCCAATATTGGCCTTCCGTCAAGCCATTGTCTTCAATAAAGAGCCTACAATATTCAGATTCTAAATTTATTGATAATGTACTGTTTCTTCCTAAAGACTTAAAAGTTACTGAATAACTGCAAACCCCATCAAGAGCAGGCCTGGGCAAAATTTGCATTAGGTCAGCGTAATTCTTGTAATTTTGGTAATTTCACATTACTCGTATTACGCAAAATTACGCTATTATCCTGCATCATGTAACTAAGTGGCGTTCACAGTAAAACGTTACAGAGTGTGCATGGGAACAACAGAAAGGACAGAATGCAAGCAACTGTGTTTGCGGTATTTTTGTTTTATTTGCTCTTTTTGGCACAAATGCAGACTTGCGTCCAAAGTTGATACAAATACACATTTCACACCAAAATAGAGCGAAGAATACCAGTTTTGCATTTCATGTAATTTCACTTAATTTTTCTGGAATTTCGTTTAATTATAACACCTGCAGTTTTCATAGTCTAGGTCCAGAATAATCCCCATCTCTCTATGTCAAAAAGGGTCATAGACACTGGAACATGTGGGCCAAATACGTATCTATCCCTCAAATAAGGCAGATCTGCAGCTAAGCTCTGACCAGGAGGACTTTCAGGTCAGTCTTCTGTTACCAGAGAATGTCTATTAATTATCCCACTCCCACTAGGCATGTACTGCACTGCCACCTAGTGGCGTCTGCAGGAGCATTCACCAAGTCCTAATTCACCATTTATATATGTAACAGGCATGCAGAAAACACTACACTGCAGACACCCACAGTGTCACTATTTAAGATCAGCCCCTGGGAGCCTATATCACAAAGGCTGATTGATGTGCACAATTTTCACAATTTGCCCTTGTGTAATTATGCAACATTTCTGAAACAGATAACATGTGTATTTGTAAAGCGCATGTTCATACGGAAGGGAATCTTTGCACTGAATAACAGATGTTTATTGTTACCAAGCTCAATGGTACTCATCTTATCGATCTCAGAAGGATGAAAGGCTGAGTGGGCCTGCGAGGATTTGAACCTGTGACCAGGAGGTCGAAAACAGGCCCCTATAGTGGGTGCATTAGTCCACGAAACTTCCAGACCCGGCTTTGTTCCTGCTTCTAAAGCTTTGTCATGAAACCCTACATTGACCTCTGTAGCCCACAATATATTAATATAACAAAGATAACCCGCAATATAGCATTATAACAAACTGCTGAGGGCTGAACCAGTTGTTAAAGGCCTTCCATCCTAGTTGTAGGGCCGAGCCCCAGTTTCTAACCATGGAAGGGGTCTTTAACAGCCAATAAAGACCAAGATGGATGGACTATGATGCTCTTAGAAAATGTCACCCACTTAGGGTAGTATGTTTAAATTGAACAGAAACAAAGAAATTAACATTGAAATAAGAGGATGAAAAGCCTATACCACGCAATATCAGCCCTCTGCCACTCTACTGCCCCCAACTTTACTCCTTGGTCCTGTGAGAGCGAGTTAAGAAAAACATGGCAATCCATGCGGATGTTTATTAGCTGCAAAAACGAAAGAACAAGTTTGCACTTTTACTAATGTCACTGAGACCACCAATACAGTGCATCTGAATGTAAAAACAATGCTATATTAGACTCATTGCATGAAACCAGCCCAGAATGGCATGCAAAACATGACACATACATGTAGAAGTTTTACTACACACACCAGAATAAACTTTGATTTCCGAGCAAGAGAGAAAAAAGTCCGAAAATGGAGAAGGTAGGAGGAAGAGAAAGAGAAGAAAGCAATGAAAAGGGCAAAGCAGGGATGAAAAATGGTCTGCAAGAGTTAGATGAGAAGAGTATTTGTGTTGGGTGGTGGAAGGAAGAGGTGGAATCAAGCCTCGGTAGACTTGGTATTCTGCAACCTGTGCACCGGCAGTGGGATCCTGACAAAGACCTTGAGGCCATCCAGTTATTTGTTTTTACAAATTAAGATTTGAGTAATACAAACAGTGATGCCCTACACAGGAAGCAGCCCTTAAACCGTGTTTGTAAAAACTTCTGTATATCCTGTCTAATGAATGCAAGAAAATGCCTCCACCTGCAGTTTTCGTAGTCCAGGAACAGAATAATCTCTCTCACTCCTTGCCAGGAAGGATCACAGACACTGGACAATGTAGGCTAAATACTGCTTTATTCAAGATGATTCTTTCTCTCATGTAAGGCACATCTACAGCTAAGCTCTGACTAAGAACCCCTAAAGATCCCCGCAGACAGGTTCATCCTCCCTTTCTGATTCCAAATCTAGATCAATAATCAAAGTGTTGTGATTGAAGTCTTTTTGAACCAATTTCGCACCCCAGTTAACTGCTCAACAGAACTTGTGAACTTCTTTCACTTAGCACACATTTCTGTACAACTAACATCTCTACTTCTGTATCTTAGGAACCAAAGTTAAGGGATCACCCCCTCCCCCACCGTCCCCAAAGTGAGTTTTCTCCCCAACCACGTAAATGTTTCTCTACTACTTTGTTCCCTTACCTATTTTGATGCAAATTGTTAGTCATGCAAAGTTATGGAAGGCCAAGAATAGGCCAATTGGCAGCAACCTTCTTCTCAACAGCAAGTGTTTCATACCATCTTGTATCCTCCTAAAGCATGGAATGGCCTGCCACTACACATAAGAGCATTCTGCTCAGCTCCTGAATTCCACAAGAAGCCAAAGACCTGTCTTATCGGGTAGTCCCACCGAGCCTTAGGTGTGCCTGGACTCACACCTGCTCAGTGCCAGGATACTCTTTGGGGTGATAGTGTGCTCTTGCAAATCTGCATAACATAACATAACATGAAATCACATACTATATTGTTAGACCCGTCTGCTTCTGAGAGTCTCCTCACCACTATGATTTCTTTTGTTCCCCTGTACCTCCCAAAATTTGTCGCTTTTCTTTGTCTACCAGGACCTTTTTGTGTGCTGTTTCAATGGGGCTAGATGTTCCTTGACGCCCAGTTGTTCACAAGGTTTTTGGCACCTATTCACAAGACACCTGGCGAAACCTGTGACATTATAGACTGGGATTGGCAACCTGTATGAATGACCTCAAAATGGTGGCCATCCATTTTCCTCATGAGAGTGACTCCCTGTGGAGCCTCCATGAACCCTGACCTTTCAAGGTTTTGGCGCCCTTTTACTTGGCGCGCATTCCTGACAGGAATTACTTTATTTCCCTCAGGTACACAAAATGGCTGCTCTAGAACCCCAGTATGGTGGCTGTTAGAGACCCAAATACCCCAGTAGTGCCATGTCATTGGCCCAACCCAAAGAAGGTTCTAGAACCTACTGGCACGAGCCAGCACCTCAGGGCACTGGCTATATAAGGTCCAGTCCCTGGCGGCCATTTTAGATGACCAGAAGACTAGATAGGATAATGATGTTCCAGATCTAGGTGAAGAAGGAGATTCCAGACTTGACACCAGATTGACACCTGCCCTGTTGACCCCTGAGGCGGCTGGAAGTGTGGCGGTAGAGCAAGCAAGAGTCACTGGCGTGGATCCTGACTGGCGTTCCAGTCAGCTGTGTGTGCGGTGACCTCGCGCCTAAAGCGCCTGCCCAGCGAGTGCCTCGTCACCCCCAAGAGACTGTGGCCGATTTTTCGTGTGCCTCCCCGCCCCCCCCCCGGTGGCGAATTACGACTGACTCGGGTCACGAGGCGAGAGCAAGTTCGCCGCGACCACGAGCGTCTTCTGTGCCCCTTGTGTGACAGGCGCCTCCAGCGAGGAGCTCGGACGTCTCCGAGCTCCACCGGCGTAGAGTGCTTCCTGCGCAGACTGAGGTGAGGTGGTGCGCCGGGGCGGGACTACTGTCTCTGGCCCTCCCCAGTGGATCGGCGGCTGTAGCTGTGGGCGGGAACCTTCCCTGTTTGAGGAAGTCGGACGGAGGTCCGTGGAGCCCCTGAGAACCCGTCGCGAGGCGAGAGAAGTGCTGAACCCGACTGAATCGCTTTTCGATTGCAGCCGATGTGAGGTGGGCCCGTTTCTTCAGGTGGGAAGCGCTGTTATAAAGGAACTGTGAACCGGCATTTATTTGACTGAGCGCGAAGATTGTGTGACCTCTCCGGCAGCCCCGTTCGGCAGTCTAAAGACTTGGAACTGGTGCCGCCTGAGTGCTAGCGGGGACAGAAACCCCTAGGCGCGCTTAGACCCCCACCGACAAACAGAGATCTCAACCCGGTGGCAACCGAGTGTAAATGAAGTGTTCACTGTCTTTCCTTGCCTTTTAGATATACGCGCATAACCCCCGTGTGATTCTTAAAGAGTCCCAGCACTCCCTGTTAAACCCAGAGAAGCCTGTGTACACTAATGGTGAAATCGTCATAAACTGTAAGAGTAATCTTTCCAATCTGAAATGTATTGGCAAATGTAGTGTTCCTGAAGTATTTAATTGGTGGCAGCGATACCAGAATGAATCTGTAGATGTTTTTGAACTAAACCAGTATTTACTCTGCTACACAGACAGTGATATTTATGCTATTTATTGAAGATATTTATTCCCGATATTTATTCTATTTATTGACAATATTTATTCCTGATATTTAATCTATTTATTGATGAACTGTACTCCTAAGCTTATTTATTGAATCTATTCCAAAATCGAAACCCAGCAAATTGTGACCCAAAAGAAATGTAATTGTGCTTTCCAAATTGATCCCCATTCACAACAGAGAATTTTTACATAAAGGAATCATATTTTTCTACAACAGTGGTGTGGTGTCCTTCTTTTTGGTGGTTGTTCAAGGAGATATTATTGGGTCGAAGCCGGCTTAACACGATAGCCTTCACTTGCCTTGACACTTGAGCCAAGCTACCCCCTTTGTGCTGGGCTTGCCCATCGCAGGTCCAACATAAAATTGGTGCTCAGCGGGTGGGATTACGAGCTGTGCTTGTTTTGGACCCCATAATAATTCTGTGTGCGCCACAGGTACACACCCGGAGTTTTCTCCCAGCGGCCCTCCAATTCCATATTTTGTTTTTTCCAAATTCTCTTCTGGAGGTGGGTGGAGGTGACCCTCAGAGTTCCTATCCTTGTAACCTACTTTGAGGTGGTTGTCCATACTTTTCACTGACAAGATGGAATTCGATATGTCAGAGCTGGAGACCTATACCGTGGCGCAGCTCAAAGAGTTCTGTCAGGAAAGGGGAGTGTTCGTTAGGCGAGGGGCCAAAAGAGAGGAGCTCCGCATTAGTCTGCGAGCCTGGGTGGAGGCGCATCCGGAGGGTATGGTAGAGGAGGAGGAGTCAGACAGGGGTACTGTCATTGAGAGAGCTGCGGAATATCCCCTGGGGGCGGGTGATATGATAATCAGCCCCAAGGTAGCCTCACGGGAGGGCAGCAGTGCATCAACAGGAGGGTTGTCAGAGACCGAGTTAGCTGATAGAAGAGAGGAAAAACAATTGAGGTGGGAGTTAGCTAAACTGAAGATGGAAGGGAAGAGGATGGAACACGAGTTCAAGCTACGAGAACTCGACCTCAGAACCAATAACATCACTCCGGAGGGTGTCAAGTCTAAGGAATTTGCCAGGGAGCTCAGGCCTCACTTACCCAACGACGTGGTCGCTAGCTATACTGTTGGAGACGACATAGCTAAGTGGCTGGCAGCCTATGAGGTCTCCTTAAGAGCCCATGGGATCCATGAGCAGTATTGGGGTGGTGGATTGTATCGCTACATGCCTCCAACAGGTAGGGATGCCCTATTGGCCCTAGACCGGGAGGATCAGGTAGACTACCCCGCCATGAAGGTGGCGCTCATTAGAAAGTTTGGGTTGGCCCCCGAGAAATACAGGCAGAGGTTTAGGGGCAGCCATAAACTGAGCTCACAGAATTGGGTTGACTTCCTGGATTATGCCAAGAAAGCCCTGGATGGGTGGGTCCAAGGTAGTGAGGTTGAAGACTATCGAGGGTTGTACAATCTCATACTCAAGGAGCATCTCCTCGAGAAATGTCTTCCCGAGCTGAGGCAGCACCTGGTAGACTGCAAACTTACTTGCCCCCGTAAGCTTGCTGAGGAGGCGGACATTTGGGTAAGTACCCGAGTGTCCACGAAGGGGACGTAAGGAGATTCTCAGAAGTCCGGACAGGGAGCTCCCCAGAAGAAAGAGGGGGGAGATAATAAGAAACAGGAGTTCTCCAAAGGCCCCCAAAATAACTTTAAGGGGAAAGGTTTCTTCTCTAACTCTAAGGCTAGCCCGCAAAAGAACCCTAATCCTGGCCAGAGTCAGCAGCCAAGGGTTGTCCATTGCTTTGAGTGCGGTGGTATTGGACATTATAAGGGAGACGCGAAATGCCCAAAGAGACCACCCCCTCCCACTGGAGGAAAGCCCCCGGGAGTTGCTAGTGTAGCGCTCGGGGAGGAGATGCCCTTAGTTAAGGGGAAGGAGTGGGCGGGTGTCACCTTAGTGTCCCTGGGTGATCGGGAGATGGTTCCAAAGATCCAGGTGCCCCCAAATACTACCAAGTATGGGCAATGGGTCACCATCAATGGCCATAGAGGGGAAGCTCTGAGAGATACAGGAGCCAGTATGACTATAGTTAGGAGTCATCTGGTGTCCTCAGAGCAGGTGATTCCAGGCGTACTTCATCCAGCCGCGATGGCTGACGGCAGGATGAGCCACTATCCCGTGGCTGAGGTTCCCTTTGAGTGGGGAGGGGTTGCAGGTTCACTTCGAGTTGCCGTAAGCCCCGCCGTGCCAGTCGATTGTCTGCTGGGCAATGATATGGAGCACAATGCTTGGAAGGAGGTGGAATACCGGACTCATTCTGAGATGCTGGGTACACCTGATTGGGCCTGTGTGAGTACCAGGTCGGCGTCTGCTCGGGAGGAGAAGTCGCATGGGTTGGAGCCTGGAACAATGGCCCACCCAGCTGCCGATGAGGGAGCATCTCGAGGACAGGAAGAGCCTGCCTCGATGTCCGTGCCCCGTGAGACAGATAGGCCATCGGAGGAGATGGACCCGGAGTCCGCGGAGGAGGACATGGTTCCATTGGAGGATCTGCCTATCCCCGCTGAGTGGCGAGTGGAGGGAGGACCATCCAGGGAGGAACTGAGCAAGGGACAGAGGGAATGTCCCACCCTCGAGGGTCTAAGGCAACAGGCTGAAGCCCAGGCAGCAGGTAACGAGTCTGGGAACTATCGTGTTTACTGGGAGGATGGACTCCTCTACACTGAGCCCAGGGCGCCAGTGCACGGACTGTCACGGGCCATGGTAGTCCCACAGTGTTACCGAGCCTTCCTATTAGAGTTGGCTCACGAGATTCCCTTGGCAGGACACCTGGGACAGGACAAGACCTTTGCACGGCTTGTCCCCCACTTTTATTGGCCTCGAATGAGGGTGGCGTCCGATACATACTGTCGGTCGTGTGTGTCATGCCAAGCCAGTGGGAAAACAGGGATGAAGCTGAAGGCTCCCCTGGAACCACTTCCCGTCGTTGGCACCCCCTTTGAAAGGGTGGGTATCGACATTGCTGGGCCCTTAGATCCGCCGACAACATCCGGTCACAGGTTCATCCTGGTACTGGTGGATCATGCCACAAGGTATCCGGAGGCAATACCTCTGAGAACCATTACTGCACCGGTAGTGGCGAAGGCCCTGATGGGGATCTTTACCCGAGTGGGATTCCCCAAGGAAGTTGTGTCTGACAGGGGAACCAACTTCATGTCAGCGTACATGCGGGCAATGTGGAAGGAGTGTGGGGTGACCTATAGGTTTACCACTCCTTATCACCCACAGGCCAATGGCCTGGTGGAAAGGTTCAACAAAACCTTAAAGGGTATGATCAGAAGTCTACCCGAAAGCCTGCGGAGGAAATGGGACGTCCTCCTACCCTGTTTGCTCTTTTCTTACAGGGAAGTGCCGCAGAAGGGTGTGGGCTTTAGCCCCTTTGAGCTTTTGTACGGGCACCCTGTACGTGGACCTCTCAGCCTGGTGAGGGACTCCTGGGAAAAGTCTCCTCGGAAAGTTCCCCAGGACGTGGTGAGCTACATGCTGGCCTTCCGGAGCCAAATGGCTAAGTTGTGGAAGCAAGCTTCTGACAACTTGGAAGCCAGCCAGTCTGTGATGAAAGCGTGGTATGACCACAATGCTCACCCAGTGGAGCTGGAGCCTGGTCAGAAGGTGTGGGTGATGGAGCCTGGAGAGCTGAGTGCCCTCCAGGACTGTTGGACAGGCCCCTATGAGGTGTTGGAGAAGATGGGCAAGGCTACCTACTTGGTGGACGTGAAGACCGCTCGGCACCCACATCGGGTGTTACATGCCAACCGCCTCAAGCCCCACTACGAGAGGCCCGAAGTCATGTTGGTTATGGTGACTGATGGATCAGAGGAAGAGGACACAGAGCCTCTCCCTGACCTTTTTGCGTCTCAAGAAAAGGATGGGTCGGTGGAGGGAGTGAAACTCTCGCCATCCCTGACTCCTGAGCAGCAGGAAGAATGTCGCCAGGTCTTGGGGTCATTCGCTCCTCTGTTCTTCCTTGTCCCGGGTAAGACCCACCTGGGTACCCATGACGTGGACACAGGAGACAGCCCACCTGTGAAGTCCAAGTCTTACCGGCTGTCTGACAAGGTGAAGGCCAGCATTCGAAGTGAAGTAGCTAAGATGCTGGAGCTAGGGGTCATTGAACCTTCAAGTAGCCCTTGGTCTAGCCCGGTGGTTTTGGTGCCCAAAGCCGCTCCACCTGGCGCCACACCAGAATTACGATTCTGTGTGGATTACCGAGGACTAAATTCGGTAACCAAAACAGATGCTCATCCGATCCCACGGGCGGATGAACTGATTGACCGGTTGGGAGCTGCCCAATATCTCAGTACCATTGACCTCACTGCAGGGTACTGGCAGATTCCCATGACTGATGGAGCCAAGGAAAGGTCAGCCTTTTTCCACACCTTATGGACACTACCAGTTCTGTGTCATGCCCTTCGGCTCAGGAACGCTCCTGCCACTTTTCAGCGGCTGGTGAACACAATCCTCACCGGGATGGAGTCTTTCTCTGCTGCCTACTTAGATGACATAGCTGTCTTCAGTAGCAGTTGGGAGGATCACTTGCAGCACTTGCAGGCCGTTCTCTGAACCCTGGAAAGGGCTGGCTTGACAATCAAGGCCAGCAAATGTCAGATTGGACAGGGGTCGGTAGTGTGCTTAGGTCACTTGGTGGGCAGGGGAAAGGTGCAGCCCCTTCAGGCGAAGATTGAGGCAATCATGGCCTGGAAACCCCCCAAGACCCAGACTGAGGTCCGAGCCTTCCTGGGCCTCACAGGCTACTACAGACGGTTTGTGAAGGGGTATGGCACTATCGTGGCACCCCTTACTGAACTCACGGCCAAGAAGCAACCCAGGAGAGTCATCTGGACGGAGGCTTGTCAGCGAGCCTTCGACACTCTGAAACAAGCATTGTGTAACGCTCCCATCTTGAAGGCTCCAGACTTCACAAAGGAATTCATTGTCCAGACAGATGCATCCGACATTGGCATTGGGGCGGTGTTATCGCAACTCAATGAGGAGGGTCTGGATCCACCCGTGGTCTTCCTGTCACGGAGACTGCTTCCCCGGGAACAGAGGTGGAGTACCATTGAGCGGGAAGCCTTTGCGGTGGTGTGGGCACTGAAGAAGCTGCGACCATATTTGTTTGGTTCGCACTTCCTTGTTCAGACAGACCACCGACCCCTTCGCTGGCTCATGCAGATGAAGGGGGAAAACCCCAAACTTTTGAGATGGTCTATCTCCCTACAGGGAATGGACTTTCGGGTGGAACACCGGCCCGGAGTTGACCACGCCAATGCAGACGGTCTCTCCAGGTATTTCCGCCTTAGTGTTGAGAACTCCCAAGGGGTTGGGTAGCTCTCCCCACTTTCAGCTGGGGGGGACGCGTGTTAGACCCGTCTGCTTCTGAGAGTCCCCTCACCACTATGATTTCTTTTGTTCCCCTGTACCTCCCAAAGTTTGTCGCTTTTCTTTGTCTACCAGGACCTTTTTGTGTGCTGTTTCAATGGGGCTAGATGTTCCTTGACGCCCAGTTGTTCACAAGGTTTTTGGCACCTATTCACAAGACACCTGGCGAAACTTGTGACATTATAGACTGGGATTGGCAACCTGTATGAATGACCTCAAAATGGTGGCCATCCATTTTCCTCATGAGAGTGACTCCCTGTGGAGCCTCCATGAACCCTGACCTTTCAAGGTTTTGGCGACTTTTACTTGGCGCACATTCCTGACAGGAATTACTTTATTTCCCTCAGGTACACAAAATGGCTGCTCTAGAACCCCAGTATGGTGGCTGTTAGAGACCCAAATACCCCAGTAGTGCCATGTCATTGGCCCAACCCAAAGAAGGTTCTAGAACCTACTGGCACGAGCCAGCACCTCAGGGCACTGGCTATATAAGGTCCAGTCCCTGGCGGCCATTTTAGATGACCAGAAGACTAGATAGGATAATGATGTTCCAGATCTAGGTGAAGAAGGAGATTCCAGACTTGACACCAGATTGACACCTGCCCTGTTGACCCCTGAGGCGGCTGGAAGTGTGGCGGTAGAGCAAGCAAGAGTCACTGGCGTGGATCCTGACTGGCGTTCCAGTCAGCTGTGTGTGCGGTGACCTCACGCCTACAGCGCCTGCCCAGCGAGTGCCTCGTCACCCCCAAGAGACTGTGGCCGATTTTTCGTGTGCCTCCCCGCCCCCCCCGGTGGCGAATTACGACTGACTCGGGTCGCGAGGCGAGAGCAAGTTCGCCGCGACCACGAGCGTCTTCTGTGCCCCTTGTGTGACAGGCGCCTCCAGCGAGGAGCTCGGATGTCTCCGAGCTCCACCGGCATAGAGTGCTTCCTGCGCAGACTGAGATGAGGTGGTTCGCCGGGGCGGGGAAAGGCCAGCCTTCGTTGGGCGGGACTACTGTCTCTGGCCCTCCCCAGTGGATCGGCGGCTGTAGCTGTGGGCGGGAACCATCCCTGTTTGAGGAAGTCGGAGGGAGGTCCGTGGAGCCCCTGAGAACCCGTCGCGAGGCGAGAGAAGTGCTGAACCCAACTGAATCGCTTTTCGATTGCAGCCGATGTGAGGTGGGCCCGTTTCTTCAGGTGGGAAGCGCTGTTATAAAGGAACTGTGAACCGGCATTTATTTGACTGAGCGCGAAGATTGTGTGACCTCTCCAGCAGCCCCGTTCGGCAGTCTAAAGACTTGGAACTGGTGCCGCCTGAGTGCTAGCGGGGACAGAAACCCCTAGGCGCGCTTAGACCCCCACCGGCAAACAGAGATCTCAACCCGGTGGCAGCCGAGTGTAAATGAAGTGTTCACTGTCTTTCCTTGCCTTTTAGATATACGCGCATAACCCCGTGTGATTCTTAAAGAGTGCCAGCACTCCCTGTTAAGCCCAGAGAAGCCTGTGTACACTAATGGTGAAATCGTCATAAACTGTAAGAGTAATCTTTCCAATCTGAAATGTATTGGCAAATGTAGTGTTCCTGAAGTATTTAATTGGTGGCAGCGATACCAGAATGAATCTGTAGATGTTTTTGAACTAAACCAGTATTTACTCTGCTACACAGACAGTGATATTTATGCTATTTATTGAAGATATTTATTCCCGATATTTATTCTATTTATTGACAATATTTATTCCTGATATTTAATCTATTTATTGATGAACTGTACTCCTAAGCTTTTTTATTGAATCGAAACCCAGCAAATTGTGACCCAAAAGAAATGTAATTGTGCTTTCCAAATTGATCCCCATTCACAACAGAGAATTTTTACATAAAGGAATCGTTTTTTTCTACAACAGTGGTGTGGTGTCCTTCTTTTTGGTGGTTGTTCAAGGAGATATTATTGGGTCGAAGCCGGCTTAACACGATAGCCTTCACTTGCCTTGACACTTGAGCCAAGCTACCCCCTTTGTGCTGGGCTTGCCCATCGCAGGTCCAACATATATATACTACTTATCCAGGTTTGAAAGGCTACAAACATGGCCAGTCTGAGTGCATGCTTGTTTGCCTATGGCTGCTGTGCCTTTTAGTTCCTTATTTGCTTCCAGTCCATCCTAAGTCAAGATTTAGGAATGTCTTTTTCATGTGATGAAGGTGTTGTTTGTGCACATATTTTCATGTGACTTAAGGCACACATTGTTCCAGCCACACTCTAATCCAAAAGCAACATGATGGAGTCTATACATCTCAAGCTCCGATATATTTTTGCTGCTTGTGTAAATTTGCTTATATTTCCTGAAATTTCACTTGATTTTGCAAATTATGTGCATTTTGTACACCCCTAATTATAACCTCCATTTATAATCTAATTGCACAGCATATCCCATGCAAATTTATTCAGAAATTCTAATGACAACGGCATGATAAAATGTGTCTCCTTATGCATCACAAAATGTCCAATATCATCAAGAGTCGTAAGCGCAGCTGCATAAACACCAACACCAAACGCTATTCTGGGCACAATTTGCCACCTCTCGTACCTTCTGTAGGACAAGTTACTTACCTTTCATAATAGCTTATCTGGTAGAGCTATGATCTAGTCGCAGATTCATTACTTTTGAATTCCCCAGGCGTCAGACTGGATCCAGAAGATTTTTCTTCACGCAATACCTCTGCGCACCATTAAGTGGTGTCGGTCAGCTCCGCGTGACATTGTCAGCCTTTCCTGACGGGGATTTCTGATGCTGGCGCCTTATTACAGGTGCAGCATTCGTGGCTCTAATTCGTTTTAGGTCGTATTTGGACCTACGTTTGCTACTGGGGATACGGATTGGTTATTACTGGTCACACCATCGCCATATTTAGCGAGATACATTGACAGGGACTTATTGGCCTATTTTTATCTAGTTTCTTCATTTTGGATCTTGACGACTTGAATAGGGACGCTTACAACTGGTCCATCAATTCCTATCGGCGGGACGCCTTTCCTGATGAGGATTTCTGATGCTGGCGCCTTATTACAGGTGCAGCATCGTGGCTCTTGTTCGGTTTAGGTCGTATTTGGACCTACGTTCACTACCGGGGATACGGATTGGTTATTACTGGTCACACCATCGCCATATTTAGCGAGATACATTGACGGGGACTTATTGGTCTATTTTTATCTAGTTACTTCATTTTGGATCTTGACGACTTGAATAGGGACGCTTACAACTGGTCCTTCAATTCCTATCTGCTATATGACTGTTGCCGCTTCGTGATAAATACTGTTGCCCTGACGAAGTTCCCATGGCACAAAGGGAACGGAACGCGTTGGCGGTGCCCTTGCTTACAGAAAAATATTCTGAATAAAGAAGAAGATATTTACAAAATACTTTTCTCTACTGACTTCATTCGAGTGCACCTTCCCTTTTGGTTTTTCATGTTGTTGTAATGTATACATACTTAAGCAGCGGATGTTGGAAGTGGCTGCACCATCTAATATTGTGAATACTTGGAACCATTGTGCTTGACCTTTGTCTGCTGCTTTATGCCTTTTTGTGACATTGTCAGCGTTGTCTGATCCGTTGTAATGTCCACGTCACCTATATAGGCACCAGCTTGGTGCCCGGATGTCAAATTACTTTTCATGGGTTCCACACAAGAGGAGCGGAGCCATGAAGTGCACTCACATTGGTGTTTCTGAACAACTACGGCCCTGAAAGGGATCAGCCCTGACCCTAGAAACCTGTCGGCGGTGTAGGGAGGATGCGTGGGGTGGTAAGAAATCTACGGCTGCATCTCTCCCATCTGATACTGCTTGGGAGAGGATTGCCCGGGCCTCCTCTGGGACCGGTGGCAGCACTTGCACAACCGTTTCACACAGGGAGTGGGAGTAACGGAGTAATAGGCATTCACTGTTCACCGACCACAATGCAAGGGTGGCGGAAGCAAAAAAAACGTCTTACCCCAACTCTCCATCTCTTGGATTCCCTGTCCAGTGGTGCGGAAGGGAACGCACAATGGTAGGTAGAGGCTTGGACCACCAAACTCTAAGGGGAAGGGTGGTTGGGGAGAACATTTGGATCGCCGCATGCAGGGTGGTGGTGACAGCAATTGTCCTATTCACTGCAGCCCCAGTTCTGGTCCTGGACCAGGTTCCCAGAAAGACATATGTTAAAGCCTCATTGAAGCGCAGCAAGGGTTCCATGGAGGAGACACCAGGCTGCAGGACCTCTGTCAAGATATTCGTCGTGACTGCCACAGAGGAAGCTCTTCGCACCACCATAGCGTATGATGCTCCCTCCTCTGTGGCCACGGTAGGGGGAGAAAGCAGGCAAGAATCTGGAGAGGTATCCAGTCCACTGGCCTCACACAATTCCTCCTACCAGTCCATGTCCTGATAAGGCTGGTTTTGCACTGGGTCTAACGACCCCTCCTGTCAGGAATGAGAATGGGGCTGGTGCCGCTGGTGGTGCTGGATGCGAAGGAAGTCTCCGAGTCGGGCCGGTGCTCGGAAGGCCGAATGTGGCATGACTGGCGTCTGGCTGGATTCATCGCCAGACCCATGGGTCAGGCCACCCAAATATGAGGCATATAGCATCATAAAATTCTTTGAGCTGGGCGGGGGTCACTCCGGCTTTCAGGAAGTGTGGAGCCATACCAGGCGCAGGTTCAGAGGAATAAGGCCTAGAACCCAGAGATTCCTCCATCGCGTCAGCCAATGGAAGGGGAGATCTTCTTTTGTATTTTCTGATTTTTACCTGACCAACTCAACGACTTTGAGTGGGAAGACGAAAAACTTAAGATTCCCGGAGTGGTGCCCGAACCTTCCTCTTGACTGGGACTGTTGCTTCATTCAGAGTCTAATTGGTCAGAAAGGAACAACATACATGTTGTGATTGACTGATGCATGCCCTCAGCAGCCGCTAAACATTCCAAGGAAAGGTTGAAAAGCAATTATGAATAATCTCTAAAGTCACACCACTATGACGTGCAAGGTTTTGCAATATGTGTATTGTCAACTTCAAGGTAAATTGATATTTGCAATGCGCATTTAAGTTTTGTGAACCGATACTTCATCTTCACACAGTCAGCTGATGCCCTTTACTAATGCCAGCCCTAAGTATTACTTTTGGTTTTACTCATTTTGGCAGGTGGGTATTTGAATAGCTTATCAGTTGTTTATTATCGACAGATAAATTGTAAAGTTTACAATGACCAGCCATTAGGGGCAAAAGTGGTGCACTGCCACTTCCTGGCATGCCATTTTGAAAATAAAAATGTCCACAACCTCCCTGATTTTATTAAAATGGTGCCGCACAATGCATTTGAAATTACTAAATCATCAAAAATCTATCCGTCTTATATGCCTTAAATGGGCTGCCTCATGGGACATCAAGAAAACCTCAGTTTTGTAAGCTTTCAACAGCTACCTGTTAAAGAGGAAGTATTTTGGAAAGTACCCGAAGAGCTTGAAAAGTGTGAATCATAAGAGGAGCAAAAAAAAAAAAAGAGGTGCATGTGGTGGCTCAAGGATGCACTTGGGTTGTTCTACTTTGTACTCATACACTTATGGAATGAAAAAAAGACATCTATTATGATTTTGGCAGCTGCTTGAACACAGTATATGGTTGTTTTTTCCCCGGACTATTTCAGCAGTAATCAATTGAGAACAGTGTGTGAAAACTGTTTTTTTGGTTGTTTACTTCCTCTAAGCATTGCTCTAATTCATTGTTTGGCTTGTGCAATCTTTTTATAGTCTACATGGTAGTGATTACAGATGGCATTCACAATGTGAAATCTTCTATCCGTGGTAAGAAAATAACAAGTTGAGGAACTGAAATAAAAGGGTTTCCTTTTGCTGATATGTTGTTACTATGTTAAATGTAGCCAAAATCATAAAATATAGGAAGGCTTACAGGCTGGCTATTAATAGTGGGAACTAGATAATTTATGGTTCATCAAGCAAGTCAAAGAAGTATCCCCTTTTCCCTTATTAGGAATTTATTGGGATATCATGCACTGTAATAAGGCAGACCCGATATCAGACATATTTGTGACGGAGTACCTGTTGTCCAAACTCTAAATCTGGCCCTAATTATGTACACCTGGATCCAAAAGTCTTCACAGTTTTTATAGAATAAAATCTCGATCTATCCAATTTTTTCAAATTGAAATTAGGGCATAGAATATTTCTGACTCTAGCATATGGGATAGCCTCTATTCGCAGAAAAAGAAGTCATTAATTAGTGACTGCTATAAGTGTTTCAATACTTACAGAAACACCGACTGCAGTACTCTAGCAGAGAAGCGGAGTAGGATGCTAGGGATTAATATTACTCCGGCTGTGATTAATTCATTTTTACGTAATATTAACAATGTGGTCCTTTCGTCAAGCTTAAGATTGCTGCAATTTAAAACAACTTGCATGCTCTACCACACTCCAGAAAGAATATCTAAATGGGCTTCGAACAGTATATACAGTGAACGAACTAAATGCCCTAAGTGCGCGCTATTTGCAGCAGATCTGGTGCACATGTTGTATACCTGCCCCAAGATATCAGAATTTAGGACATCTCTCGAGAATATAATGACATTGAAGTTAGAGGGCTCATTTTCTTTAGACTCAGCTCTAGTTCTGTTAGATACTAATGTTAGGAGCACTCCACAAAGATCCCTAATTACTATTATGGTATTGTGCGCCAAACTTATAATCGCGCGCGCCTGGATCTCTCCTAACTCCACACACATAATGGAATGGTGGTCACTGCTTAATGAAATTCATAGTATGGAACTGGCGCTGGCTAGGCTCAGGGGTACTAAGTCTCTAGCTAAATTTGATAAGATTTGGGGGTCTTTCTTACTTTAGGTATGAATTATTTATTATTTAGTTAATTGTTGACTTATGTTGTATACCAGCAGCAATACATGTATTTACTTTGCTTGGACTCAATCAGAACTTGTCAAATTATTTAATGTCAATTCTGTATATGTTTAACTACCCCTCTTTTTTGTATTGTCTCTCCCCTCATGTTGCTTGCTTTGCTTTGCTTGTATACTTTTGGTTCCTGTGTTGCTAATAAAAAAACTATTGAAAAAAAAAGAAATTAGGGCATAGCTTAAACATTGGCACTGTTTCCTGAAGATAACTAAATCTTGATTCAAATGTTTGTTTAAAAATGTTGAACTGCATAAGAATATATTCATCAAGCAGTACTCTGACGAAATCATTTGTGCAGTTCCATATGTAAGGCTGCATTGTGTATCATCCTCAATTATAAGCAGTGTGTTCTGCGCAAGAGGGGCCAAACTGGGCATTGTTTATTAAATATAGATGAAAACTGTGTTTACTTTTAGATTTAACCAAGCATTTCCTTTTAAAAATCTTTCCCAGACATAACAGATGCCTGAGTCTTGTAATAGAAAAATCATCTTCGCCAAATGTCTGTTATTGGTTCCTGATGACTTTACCTTAATGTATTTAGAAGTTACAATGATCTAACATGTGCCAATGAGATTAGAAATAAGATTAAATGTATGTAAAGTCTTAAAATTTGTAAGCATTTTATTATAAAAATATCCACAGCATCATGTTTCAATATTACACTTATTTAGGTTTCCTCAAAGGCTGACCATCATCATGTCATGTTAGCGATCCTTTTTTGGATCTCCAAATTCTCTTCCAATTGGAACAACAGTATATATTTCTTCAAAGTTTTCTGCCTTTACATAATCTCATGGTCAATCTTGTGTCCTCATTCTGGTTTTCTCTATTGAGTGTGCGCTGAATAACTGGCCAGCGAATTGACACAACAGCAGAATTTCAAAGCTTTTGACTGTTAACTAATCGATTCTGCAGACTCCTTTACCCTAGGAGATCAACAACATTTGGTAGCTTATTGATGACGAACAGGCAATAGTAAAAACAAACGCAAGAAATGTAATAGAAGTACATTAGAGCCGGCCAATGAGGATGTGTAAATCATCATGCTAATTCAAAAGAAGTAACTTGAACAGATACGTCTTCTAGTATTTCCCAAAGGCTAGAAGGTGTCATTAAGTGTGGAACCAGATTGTTGAATACATTATATTCAACAATCTGGTTCCACATTCTGGGGACTATGAAGGGGAATGCATGGATTAAGGTATTACTTTTTTGTCTTTGGAATTTGTAGTAGGAAGCTGTGACTAGAGTGTTAAAAAAGGACATGGCTGAAAAGATGCCCGCCTTATAATTAGATGTACTTAGATGTACTTAAATCATATGCAATATTAATTAAACAATTAATATCAGAACTGGGGGCATACTACAGAAAATCTGTACCAATGCCAATACCAGAGAAAAATAATTTTGCACTATTTTACTATTTTTGTCAGACAGAATAGTACAAATATATGTTGTCTTATTCTATACTATAGAAAGACCTTGGCAGCTGGGAAAACAATTTGAGTGAATTATGGAATTCCTTGTGCAGCATATTTAAAAGATAGTTAAGTTAAAAGACTTGCTAATAAATTAACATACCTGAGTCAGAGACTTTGACAAACAAACCGCAATGATCTAGCAACCATTTCTCTTTTTAAAAAAATGCCCATCTTGCTTTTGTATTATTCTTGCTCCTTGGGTAAAGAAAGGAGGCAGTGCACTGAGAGTGCCTCAAATCTAGTAGCATATTTCATATTTGAAAAGTGGAAAATAATATTCTTTCTACATCTTTTTTTGTATAATCAGCAAAACAAATGTGAAATTAGGTTGTGCCATGTTTTCCCCACCATTTTCTCAATTACCTATTACATGGACATTGAAATGGAGTTTTACTCTATATTATTGGGCCAATGTAAAGTTTGTGTAGAGATGTTTCTGGTGTTCAATATGCTCCACGCTTTTAACTACTGTACTTGACAAGACACTAACTTACAACATTAATGTGTCAAGAAAGTTAACTGGGTTGAGAGCTGGCGGACACTTGTGAGCCCAACCTGCAGGTGTTGGATGCAAAGCCTACCAGAGCCGACTCAGCCCTTCATCTTTCTGTGGTTGATATAATGAGTACCATTTTTCTGGCTAAAAGTAGCAATATTACTGTAGAATGTCGTCAATTGTCCCACTTACGACGACCTTTGCGTTCTGGGTTTTTACGAAGGATGTAAGCAACTGACTGGAGTGTGTATGACACAAACAATAAAAAGTAGACATTTGGATATGAGACATTGAACAAAGGTTTTTCTGCTTGCCTCTCCAATAAACACTTGCTTTTTGTATCTTTTATAAAGAAAAACAGTAGTAATTAGAAGAAATCAATCACTTTTTTTCTTTATCGTTCTAGTACTCAATGAGATCGGTTTACGAACACCCCGTGCAGTGTTTGTTAGACTCATGCTCGTTCACATTTCTTGTTTTTACCTATATTACTATTCATGTGACGCTTCATGTTAATCTCTGCTCAGTAGATACCTTTAACGCAATCTTCTTGGAATGCTTCTGATGGCTAATGGTGCTGCAAGAGCCCTTCCCTAAGAAAATGCTGACCATATTACAGAGGAAACCACAAAATTAAAATTAAATTTGAAAATTAAAGCCCAAAACATAGTGCACTTTAAAATCCTTGCTACATCCATATCTCAGTTAATTGTGTGGCATGATGGTAAATAGTCTGTGAAGGGTTTTTTCAGTTAGCTCAACTTTTCATTGGAATAACCACATTTTCTACCATGAATGCACTGGGACTTCCTGTGTTACCATCTGATACATTAATTCCATCTAAATATTTGAGGCCGTAATGTAATGTTCTTCACACAACAAAATACAATGTTCTGTAATTTTTGGGGTACATTTCTCAGACACCATAGTCTTTTACCATGCATAGGCTAGTCACTGAAAGAATTTATCAAACTTGCACATTGTATATTGATTAATGATTACATGTCCATTTTTGTGTTGACTCACACCCTCTTGAAAATCCGCTGATAGATCCACACACATCTCTTCACCACCTGTGGACTTTAGTGGAAGTGACGTCACACACCTATTGGTCTTCTCTGACATCATACGGATGGCTTCTTGGCCCTCCTTTTTCTTTCAGTGTCCCCCTACTTGATGCTAAGGCAGTTGGGTAAGGATGGGGGGTGGAAAGTGAGCCCTGTTTACTTTCCGTTCCAGCAACTGCTGAAGCCACAGCTAACAAGGGCAGTGCAAGTTGTACCCATACACAAGCTAGGGATAGACGTTTCTATCCCTGGGTAGTTCTATTTGATGTTCTTTCATGTGACGTATCACTAGTTGGACAAGACAGGGTTCTTTTCTATCTTATCCTATTCGCTGGTGATGGCATCAGTCTATCTTTGATGTACAAAACGGGAACAGTAGAAGAGTATATGAAGGATGGGTCCTCTTCCAAGGTCGCAGTAATCAATTTGCCTCACAATCCTGTATCCTCAGGATTTCAGATATATCATTTATATTTTTATGTAATATTGGTTCCCTACTGACGGGAAACATCGGTTACATCGCAGTGTTTACCCTGCAATACCTTTTCAATGCGGGTATTACAACAAAAGACATTACAATGCCTTGCAGTAAATGGCCCTCTAACCTAAGGAATAGTATGATTTACTATTCCAACACCTTCCCTACTGTACGTAGACTGGAGTTGGAATAGTAAATCATACTATTCCTAAGTCCAGCGCCCTCTAACGCAAGTCATTGTAACAACTTGCGTTGTAATGCCTGCGTTGTAAAGGTATCGCGGTGTGAACACCACAATCAATCAATCAATCAAAGACATTTATAGAGCGCACTACCTACCCGTAGGGTCTCGAGGCGCTTTAGAGGGGGGGGTTCCGCTACTGCTCGAACAGCCAGGTCTTGAGCTTCTTCCTGAAGGAGAGGTGGTCTTGGGTCAGGCGCAGGTCGGCCGGGAGGGAGTTCCAGGTCTTGGCGGCCAGGTAGGAGAAGGACCTTCCTCCTGTAGTGGCTCTGCGGATGCGTGGGACGGCGGCGAGGGCGTGGCTGGCGGATCGGAGGTGGCGTTTGGGAGCGTAGAAGTTGATTCGGTTGTTGAGGTAGCTCGGGCCTTGGTCATGGAGAGCTTTGTGTGCGTGGGTAAGGAGGCGGAAGGTGATTCTCTTGTTGACCGGGAGCCAGTGCAGGTCTCTTAGGTGTCCGGAGATGTGGCTGTGTCGTGGGATGTCGAGGATGAGTCTGGCTGAGGCGTTCTGGATGCGCTGGAGTCTCTTCTGGATCTTGGCGGTGGTTCCGGCGTAGAGTGCGTTGCCGTAGTCCAGTCGGCTGGTGACGAGGGCCTGGGTGACGGTCTTCCTGGTCTCTGTGGGGATCCACCAGAAGATCTTCCGAAGCATGCGCAGGATGTTGAAGCACGACGAGGAGACGGCGTTGACTTGCCTGGTCATGGAGAGGGAGGAGTCCAAGATGAAACCCAGGTTGCGTGCGTGGTCCGTCGGTTTGGGTGCGGTGCCCAGGGCGGGGGGCCACCAGGAGTCGTCCCAGGCGGAGGGCGAGGAGCCCAGGATGAGGACCTCCGTCTTATCTGTGTTCAGCTTCAGGCGGCTCTTCGTCATCCACTCGGCTACCTCTCTCATCCCTTCGTGCAGGTTGGCTCTGGCGGCGGCGGGGTCGTTGGTCAGGGAGAGGATCAGCTGGGTGTCGTCGGCGTAGGAGATTATGTTGAGGTTGTGTTGGCGTGCGATGGCCGCGAGGGGGCTCATGTAGACGTTGAAGAGAGTCGGGCTCAGTGAGGATCCTTGAGGGACGCCGCAGATTACTTTGGTGGCCTCTGACTTGTATGGTGGTAGGCGGACTCTTTGTGTTCTTCCGTCGAGAAAGGAGACAATCCATTCCAGCGCCTTCTCCTGGATTCCGACGTTGCTGAGGCGCTGCACTAGGGTGCGGTGGCAGACCGTGTCGAAAGCCGCAGAGAGGTCTAGGAGGATGAGGGCCGCTGTTTCCCCGTTGTCCATCAGGGCTCGGATGTCGTCGGTGGCGGCGATGAGGGCGGTCTCGGTGCTGTGGTTGGCACGGAATCCGGACTGCGATGGGTCGAGGGATCCATTCGTCTCGAGGAAGGTGGCCAGCTGTTTGTTGACGGTCTTCTCGATGACTTTGGCTGGAAACGGGAGTAGCGAGATGGGGCGGTAATTCTTGAGTTCGGTGGGGTCTGCTGTAGGTTTCTTCAGTAGAGCGCTGAGTTCGGCGTGCTTCCAGCTCTCGGGGAAGGTGGCGGTGTCGAATGAGGTGTTGATGATGTCCCGCAGGTGGGGTGCGATGACAGCGTCGGCTTTGTTGAAGACGTGGTGAGGGCAGGGGTCGGTTGGAGATCCGGAGTGGACGGAGTTCATCGTGTGGATGGTGTCTTCGGTGTTGACCGGGGTCCAGGCGCGGAGGGTGGTGGTGGGTGGAGGTCCAGCGGTCGTGGCGTGCGTCGGTTGAGTGCTGAAGCTGTTGTGTATGTCCGCGATCTTGTTGTGGAAGTAGGAAGCGAGGGAGTTGCAGAGGTCTTGCGAAGGGGTGATGTCGTTGTTTCCGGCGTTGGGGTTGGAGAGCTCTTTCACGATGTTCAAGAGTTCCTTGCAGTTGTGTGCGTTGTTGTCCAATCGGTTTTTGAAGGCCGTTTTCTTGGCGATGCGGATCAGTTGGTCGTGTTTCCGGGTGGCGAGCTTGAGGGTGGTCCTGTTGTCCGGCGTGGGTTCCCTTCTCAAGGCTTTCTCGAGGGCTCGGCAGTTCTTCTTGGAGCTCTTGAGTTCGTCAGTGAACCATGGGGCTCTCTTACTGCCGGGTCTGCTGGGCGGGGTCCTCAGTGGGGCGAGTTCGTCCGCGCAGTTGCTGATCCACTTCGTGAGGTTGTCGGCGGCCTGGCTGGGGTTCGCTGAGCTGGCCGGAGGGTGCTGGCTCAGGGAGGCGGCGAGCTGGTCGGCTGTGATCTTGTTCCAGCTTCTTCGGGCAACCTGTTGCTGGTGGTGGTGGGTCGTCGTTCTTCTGAAGGTGAAGTGGATGCATCTGTGATCTGTCCAGTGGAGTTCTGTGGCGTGACTGAAGGCGATGTCTTTGCTGGATGAGAATATGGCATCGAGTGTGTGTCCGGCGAGGTGTGTGGGGGTGGACACCAGCTGCTTGAGTCCAAGGTTGGCGAGGTTGTCGAGCAGGGTGCTGGTGTTGCAGTCGTTGTTGTTCTCCAGGTGGAAGTTGAAGTCCCCCAGGAGGATGTAGTCAGCGGAGGGGAGGGCGTGCGGGCTGACGAAGTCGGCGATGTCCTCGCTGAATTGAGTGCGTGGTCCAGGAGGTCGGTAGATCAGGGTGCCTCTGAGGGTGGTCTTCGGGTCGGTGTGGAACTGGAAGTGCAGGTGTTCGGCGGAGGGTGGGGTGTTGTCGGTGCTGGTCGTGATGCGGATGGTGTTCTTGTGGATGATGGCGATGCCTCCTCCCACCTGGTTGGCGTTGCGGTCCTTCCGGGTGATCTTGTATCCTTCTGGGATGGCGATGGCGATGTCGGGCTCTGAGGAGGCGTTCATCCAGGTCTCCGTGATGAAGGCAACGTCAGGGGCTGTGGTGTCGAGGAGGTTCCAGAGTCCGATGGCGTGTCTGTGGACGGAGCGGGTGTTGAGCAGGATGCACTTGAGGTGGTTGCTGCTGGTGTTCGGTTTGGCAGGTGCTGGTGTCGGGCAGGTCCGATGCAGGTGAACTTGCAGGTGTTGCAGCTGAAGGGTCCGTGGGTGTGCTTCGGAGTGGCTCGGTAGCATCCTAGGGGTCGGCCAGTGTTGAGTGCGATGAGGGTGGCGGCGTTGTATGTCAGGTGGGTGGGCCGGGGTCGTCGAGGGCCAGGGGTCCTGGCGCTGGGCGCGGTCCGGTCGCGGACGGGCGTAGACGGGCTTACCTTTGGCACGCCTTCGGCGCACAATCGGCGCGCCCGCTGCGCGTGACCGCTGCGCGTTCGCACGGTCGCCATATAAGGCGAAGTGCGCGGGTGGGCGGAGCAGCTGGGAGGCGGGAGCGGGGAGGGAACAGAAGGAAAAAAGGGGCGGGGTCAGCGGTGGTGGCGGGAAGCGGGGAGCGGGGAGGGAAGACGGACGGCGGCGAGGTAGGCGGGCAAACAGGAAGGAAAACGCTAACACGGGCAAAAAATAACAATAACAATACAACAGGCACAAATGGAGATCAAAACGCTAACACGGGCACAAAAATAATAATAAACAGGCACAAATGGAGGTCAAAACAAAACAAAAACAAACAACAGCAGAGTCAGCCGGCAGCCGGCAGTGAGGCAGGCAGCGAGGCAGAGGGCAAGGCAGTGGGGCACACGCAGCAGCTGGTGGCCGTGCGGCGCGGGGGTGTCCCACAAGTGGGTCACCAATTTAACATCATATGTTCCTACTGACTACATATCATTAGTTTCTAAAAAAAAAATAAAAAAAAGGACTTTCACCGACAGAGTTTCTGTGGCATGTTTCATTGTAGAATCACAATCCATAGGATGGACATGCGTATTAACTGCATGCATTGAGTGATGTTGCTGCCTATTTCTCTGAAGAGCAGTGGAAGCTTTTAGACCTCTGGCAGGAGCAAATGTACAAGATTGTGATGAAGGGGATCCCAGAGGCCGTCAACCCCCGGGGTGAAGTGTCTCCTTACATAGTGCTTCAATAACTGTTGACGATCCCTACTCGAGCATCATAATAAATTATTCATTGTTTCTATGATGTGTAAGGTCAGTTGTATCAAGGTACCTGTGGCTTTCAGAGAGTCTGTCAGAGAGAGTGTGACACTAGTTCTTACTCTCGTTCTATTGTCGCAGGAAGGATGAAAGGTTGGCAAGCGCCTGGATAACCTATCGGGTAATTAGCAGCACTTTATAAATCTTGATTAATTGATTAAATTCAGAGGTGTTGATATCTCCAGGTGGGCTCAAGCTCTTGTGGAGGAGCTTTTTGTGCTTTAACGGCCCTTATATAAAAGGAGGTAAAATTACCTTTCGGGATAGCCCATAGTTAACCTTTGTATTAATTGGTGCCCCGGTATGGTTAAAATGTACAAAGAGTACAAATGGCGCTTGGAGATGATTGAGTGCTCTAGAGTTGCTATGAGTGGTCTACGTGTTATGGCTTTCATCTGCCCATTTGGCCAACTATTTTTCACCTGGAACCAAAACCAAAAGGTCCTGATGAAGACTGGTTTGAACCCAGCTGTGGTTCATGCAACAAACCTGCATTCATATTCCGCATGCACTCAATAATGTATGCATATGATTAAAATAGAAGTCTAGAAATTGCCCCAAATTACTTTAATTATAGCCTCTTAAGGGTCAAGAAAAGCCTGTTTTATTGTCAAACATACCCAGGTGCAGCCCTCTCATATTTGTTCTGATTGAGCTGCCTATTACAAGCTTTAATTCATCGCTTTTGTGTGCAAGGGGTGAAAGACAAAGTAGAAAAGCTATGCTTCAGACAGCACGTCAAATTCCCCATGACAACCACCAGAAAAACAAAGAGAAGATACTACACATGCCTGCATTACTGAATCAGCCTTCACAAGATCATATCTGAAGTCAAGAGACCTGTGGACAGATCCAAGACTAAGGACCTGATTTAGATCTCTGTGGACGAGCTACTCCATCACAACGGTGATAGATATCCCGTCCACCGAAATATAAATCCATTAGGATATTATGGGATTTATATTTCAGCGGACGGGATATCCAGTACCATTGTAATGGAGTAACCCATTCGCCGAGATCTAAATCAGGCTCTAAGTAAAAGTGGTGTAGTTAGGGGGCGGTGGGGGTGGCCAGGATTTGGGGGTGGCGGCCAGTCCCCGCTCCTACCTGTGGCTGACGTGGCCCCATGAATAGTCAGCAATTCCCCCCCCCCCCCCAGCTCTTCGATCAAGCCGATACGGGCATCCTATGGCCTAGCTACGCCACTGCTAAGTACTGTAATCTGGTGCTAATGTAAAGCTCTCCAATGCCCTTGGCAACAAAACATGAGTGTTTCTAGTAAAGCGTGAGCTCTACCCTCTCCTTTGGAATGACCAGTTCATGACACCACTCATAACCTCTCTGATATCTCCCTCATAGGACACACCATCGCCATTCTCTATAGTAACCACTCAAGTAAGTCAAAGAAGAGATTTAAGAGTCAGTAAGTGATTTTTTTTATACTCCTCACACTTTCCTCAAACTACACCATTCCAGCTTGCAGCATCAGGTTTGCAGGAGCACTTTGCGAGCACATGGTAGAACCTCCCGTACCCCACCAACACTTATCATATCGGATGAACACACCACAACTATAGAGGCAAGCCCAAGGCAATGAAACAAATGCAAAGTCAATAGAGTAAACTGGCATTCCTAGGGGCAGCAATATGTGATCCAAATAACGATAACAGCGTACAAGTTGTTTCTAGCATTATTACATCAACTACAAGATTCCATTTCTTTCCTTTTCATACCACGATGTCCTACCTCTAAAACTCTGATGTTGTGTTGGCTCAAGCAACAAACATAGGACAACCTTGTAAAGCATCACTGTATCCTGAGCAGAATCCTGTTTTTTGTGTCCTGGCACACCTTCCTCTTCCAGCATCATACCCTGTTTCTCCCAGAAGTTGTCTTATGTAAATATAAAAGATATAAATGTTGAATGAATTTACTACATGTTCACAATTGAGGTGTTTAAAGGTCTAATTTGAATTCCCTCTCATAAATCTAAAGCATGTAAGGCCACAAATACTCAATGCCTCAGTCAGGGTTTAGAAGGAACTGAAAATCCTTTAATGTCTAGAGGAAATTCTAAGCTTAGAGTAAAGCCCGCTGGCAGAATTTCCTTGCCCATAAGGATGGTATTGTGGAGGGATTTGGGTGGGCAGTGACTAATCTGCATTTAGAGTTCCTTTGAGAAACTGGAGGATTCTCAGTTCCCTTTGAATTTTAAATGAGGCAATTCATGTATATGAATCTACTACATGCAAAGACAAACCCTCTTGAAATTAGGAAACTCATTCACATATGCATCACATTATAGTAGTACCCTCACCAGAGAAGAATTCCTCTATAGCTGTCAACCAAGACAATCCAAGGTTTCTGCATACATGTCATTCCCACAACCAATGAAAGAAGCAGAGATGCTCGGACCAATCATGGTTGAGCTCAGATGAAGACAGAACTTGGATGAAGGGAAGTGAAAGTGAAAGTAACATTCACTTTGGTTTGCATGAAATCATCTTGCCAGAATGGAAAGTCATCACATCCTTCGTGAGCATGAGGACCTTTTCAGAATTGCAATAGAATCAAACCTGGGAGCTCTGTAATAATAATAATATTAATCCACATTTGTAAAGCGCGAACAATCACCATAAGGGTCTCTAGGCACTAGGGGCCGTCGAGAAGGTTTAGCAAGCTATTGCCCAGAGTCACATGGTGAAGGATAACCTGCCGCTGTAGCCAGGGATCGAACCATGACCCCCAGATTCCAGCGTCAGTCGCCCTGGCCGCGGCGCCACACCTCTCCCTGTGAATCGACTCTGGTTGTGCTTCTGTTGCTCAGAAGGAGAAAAGCTTAGACCTCTGCCCCTTTGGCAGCTTGCGCCGGGTCTTTTTCTGTTTTAACCGCAATGCTGTAGTAGTAGGTCCTGATTCGGTTTTCAACATCCTCAAATCCCGGGCGATTTTCAACCCTACAAGAGATAAAAACATAAAGAGAGAAGGAAAAGTAAGGAAGCCATTTTCAAGCCTTTCACGAGAAAGCATTGGAAAAGAAAATGGAGGATAAGGAAGAGTAAAAAAATATGTGAAACTAAGACTTTGCTTGCTAATTTGGGCGAAGTTGGGAAACACGAACGGTTAAAATGACTGGCAAAGTTTCCCAATTTACTTAAGACAAAGTTTTACCCAAACACCTCGTCCTGGGACCAGGATTTAATTTGCAAGTTGAACGGAGCTTATGGTTGGAGGGAAATGTTTTCATCACTTCTATGCGGGATAGACCTTGGCCCATATTAGCAGTGGTCAAGCACGATAGCCACCACCCAGCAGCCATTATCTCCTTACAGTGGATAATTTGTGAAAAAATATGTGCCAGGGCACTCGTCAGGAGGCAGTTTGCACCAGCCCATTCCTCCTATTAGCACTGCCTGTAACAGAACCAACCACTAACCCATGAAACCCTACAAGTGGGGAGAAGATGTGGTGTAACGGCCACAGCTGCCAAATTTGGAGCTGGGGAACCAGGTTCCAGTCTGAGCATAGGCTCAACATTCTGTGATTCTGGGCAAATCCTTTAATCTCCCCCTACCTACCAAAAATGAATGTGTCCTTAACTGGTGCTCATGAAAACAGCTCCAATACCCAAAGGTCGAGTTTGCACCACATGTGCCTGTGTTGATGAATAGGTGCCACTGCTGAGCACTGGAAACCACCAGCTCAAATTAAGCACTGCCTCCTCATCCCTCTAACTTAGATTCCTTACCCATGAGGCCTCTATGAGGAATGTAAGAGAGAGAAGGACTTGGAATGCTCAGTGCTTAATTTGAGCAGGTGCTTTCAGGTGCTCAGCACCGGCACTTCTTTCACAGGCTACAACGTCTGACCCTGCAGATGGTGGTCTCAATATTAATTGTTTAAATTCAAAATAAAAAGAATAACATACATTGCACTGGCTGGTAAATGTTCATAGACAGGCCAGCATACACCTGCCCTGTTCGGGCAGGCATGATTGTGTATCACTACGTTAGTGATGATGTCATCACGCCAATCACAAATCCAAGAAGTCATCGACAAACTATGGCTGCATTCTATTCCCCGAGTCTACTGCACCCTGCCACTGCCTGAGCCTAAGCCTCCCATTGGATAATTGTAGCTGGGGGCTGGCTCATGATGGAGTTGAGGCAAGGAAGCTGCGAGAGCGCACTTAGAACTTGGGAGTGAGGGCTCTTGAGGAAGAATAAACTAAAGTAAGTGTGGACTTTCCACTTGCTGCGTAGCCAGAGTAGCATATCCTGGAGCCCTGCATTGCTGCTATCCTCAACGTGCTCGATGCGGTTGTGGCCCAACATAACTTTGTGTGCCATGGCGTCACCTGTAGAATCTGTGTGCTGCACCCAAGCATAGTAATTGCTGAGCGTGCGTGAGTCCAGTAGGCACCACAGCCATACTTACCGGCATTGGCAGCATTACAGCTGGGGACAATGCCTGTGCTGTAGCAAGCAGGGTCAGAGCAAGCTGAGCAGTGGATGCGGATGCCGTCGCCATCCCTGGACCTATTATTACAGGCAGCACTAGCAGTGGCATCACCTGCTGTGCTCGAGCAGCCGTCTGTTCCGCAATAAACCCAGTCATATCGCAATGATTAATATATGCAAAAAATGAATTTTCATTTGGTGTACATTTTGTTTTTGCACTCGGTGTAGGTAAGAAAGTAAAACACACCATCTTCCACTTCTTTAGGAATGACAACAGGAAAACGCAGAGTTCAAAATAGCAGGGACATGTACAGGCTGTCGACAGGGGTCACAGGCAGCAGCAGTGTTAGAGATTAGAGAGAGGGCAGGAGTAAAGAGGAGAAAGAAACAAGAGGAGAGAGATAGGATGGAGCTTAGTAGAAGAAAAGGAGAGCAAATCAGATACAATGAGAAAGCAGCCATGATGTGAAGAAGAGAGAATTAAGAAGAGAGAAGATAGAATGAAAGGATGTAGAGGATAGGACAGAGGAAACAAATGCAGACAAATGATAAAACGGAGACACAGCTAATCACTGTTAGAAGAGTGATAGTAAAGAGCTAACATCCAGGGGAGAGAGAGCAGAGGATGGATAAAAGTGAAGAGTAAAAGGGGCAGGGCTAGAATGAATAGAGGGCAAATCAGAAATACAGGGAATAAGGTAACACACCAGGTGTGACAAAGATGATAGAAAACAATTAGAGAGGTGAGAGGATAGACACTTGGAACAAAGACTTAGTGGACAGACAACAGATCAAGGTCAGAAGATAGAGACTGAGGCAGTGAGAGTGATGAAAGTGGGGCTCACCGGAGGAAGGCATGAGCGGTGGCCTCCTAGGCAACATTTTCAGCACCTGCACTTCTTTTTTTACAAATTATGCACTGGGAATACTGCAATTTCCAGTAATTAATCAAAGCATTCCATTCCACCCCTTGCTGCCTGAAGTGTCACTTTGCACTTCTAGCAAGTATGGCCATGTGACTTTTGGCAGCAGAGAATGGGATGTGCACAGCACCGGAAGCCAGGAGAGCACAAACAGTGCAATACAGTGCAATGACCACTCTTCCAGGAAGCAGGAAAGTTCTTGCTGTCCTTCAGGGTGCCCTGTTCACTCCTACCAGTTAAGTTTCGCACTTTACATAGATGGTTTGTGGTTATAGAAAAGAGTAAAGGCCACCATAATTGGCGGCAGAAGAACGAGATTTGCAATAGGTCGATTTAATGATATACACTTGCAACCTCACTTAGGGCCTGATTACGATCTTGGCGGATGGAATACTCCATCACACGTGTGATGGATATCCAGTCCGGCATATTAAAAGATCCATAGCTATACCTTAGTTCTTTTTCTCATCTTTCCTCTTTTTTTCTTTTCTTTTCTTTCTCACTTCTTGTTTTTCTTTTCTTTTTTCTCTCTATTTCTTCCCTTTTTTATACCTTATCTTTAAAACTTTTATTCTAACTTTCACCTGTTTTAAAATGTACCCTTGCCCTTCTTATTCATCCCTTAACCATAAAATGATCTCCTTTCCCTTCTCATTATTATTTTTGAATCAGATTGCTTTTTACTATAATATTTTTCGATATTATACTCCATATTATTCCATTGTTTCATTGTATGCTCTATTGTCACTCTGGTACTTTCATTACTACATCAATAAAAATTATTTCACCCAAAAAAAAGTTCCATAGGATATAATCTAATTGTAATTTAGCGGGCCGTATATCCGTCACTTTTGGATTGGAGTAACCCGTCCGCTGAGATCTCAATCAGGTCCTTAATTTTCAGAGAAGGTGAGCTGTTTGGTTAGAGTCTGAGAGCAAAAATGGTCAGTGAAAAAAAGACATATTTAAATACTCCATTCCTCACTTGGTGAACACAAGTATAAACAACCCACTTAATCATACTATGGAAAAATACAAATATGTAGTGATACAAACATTTATGAATAAAAACGAGCGAAAGCGAAGACAATGAACAGGGGCACAGTGTTGTATAGCATTTTAGGACCCTAGTGTAATTTACCCGATTCATTCCCTTATATAGGTATAAATCACCTCGTCCTTATATAGGCATAGAAATCATAACCATATTTAGACATAGCCCATGCAGTCCAAATACAGGCATGGATACTTCCACTAGTTCCGAAAAGCCACAATGATTTTTTGGAAACTCGGGTTCAGCAGTCAGGGACTTCCCCTTGCTTGAATATTGATTTGTCCAAGAACTCATGGAGTTTTCAAAGAACTGCGAGACTTTGTTGACGTTATTATGTCCAACTTTACGTCAAACTCGGCACCTTCAAGGTATAAATATGCCCACACTTGCCCTAGCAAACACACAGTGGTTTGAAGCAGTTCGACTACCTACTTGCCCGACGCAGCTCGCTACAGCAAGTGCCGAAGGAAGCCGACCCTCCAGCTGACGCACTGAGAGAGACGCTGTCTTTTCTCTTGCCAAGAAATCCAGCTCCAGTGTTTCCAAGCTCCCCTTGCGGGGTGTTGGGAAATTGAGTCCTGAGACAGAGATACTAGACCTCCTTCATTCTAAACCAAGGTACGGAGCTGATTAGACCCTAAGAGAAATCTTGGATAGATTCTTGGCAAAAGAATACTAAACCTATGCTACACCATACTTACTTCTTCCCTCGTACTAGACTTAGGTAAGGTACATTGGGGTAGGTGTATTTTAGAAGCACTAGTCGAGTACTTTTAGTATTTATTATTTATGTATGTTTTTTATGGCTTAGAAACCATATCATGCTTTTACAATATTATTTTATAATACTCTTCTTGCTGTACATATTATACTTTGCAGCCAGTATTACGATTGTAGCAGTTCATTTCTTCTGCATGAGAAAGAAGACTGTTCAATAAATACTTTTATTGAAAACGCCTGTCTCTCTATTTCACTGCACCTCTGGTGAAACAAAGAATGCACGATTGTCTGAGTAAAATATCTATCTATTGTTTCCACGAATCTGAAGATACGTTTTATCTTGGGGAAACAAAGTTGTCATGTTTATGCGGTTGTCTGAAACTAATCCGTTTTTGTTTATTCGAGAAAGTTTCTAGTGACCTCTGAGCTAGCTGGCACTCACAATTAAATTTTATATATTCGATAGAGACCTAGTCGACCTAAGTTGTACGTCAATTCTATAGGATATATTATTCCAATGCGCAGAGCCTATTGGGAATATAGAAACTACACTACAACAGATTACTAGGAAAGATTATTTACTATGGAAGGTAATTTACAGTGAGCTTTGTTCACTCAAGTGCACCAGTAGGTTCTGCGTTTAGCACAGGTGTTTCACTTTACTCTGTGCACTATGACTGACTTTGAAACAGAACCAGGGAAGGGATGTCAGCCGATCAATCATTCAGTGATCTAAGAGAGATCTCAGGGAATATTGTGCAAGTGCATTGTAAGCCTGGGCGATACTTTCTGCCTGGTCCTTGCACTCCTTGTGTATATCTGTTCCAGAGGACAGGCCACGGATGCTTGTCAGCCACGGACAAGTGTACACAGTACGCATGGCTGCATACTGTGAAGTTTGTGTTCCCTCATTGCCGTGGAGGTAGTGCCCCCTTGAATTAAGGGAGTACCTTTGCTTATAAACCCTTATAGAGTGCCACCCAGGAGATGGTGCATGGACAGTGTGCATCAAGGGTGCCACTTTTAGAGCATGCACTGAGTGTATTAGGGGTCTACAGGAAGCCTCACTTTAGAGTGTAATCCCAACCTGCCAGTCTCTATGGGGTACTAGTGCACTCCGTGGTTCGGCGCTCAGATGGGGAAAAGGAGCCTGTGCATGTTCCCCACCAGGCTGTCCATTAAGGCCTGGTGGGGAACATACACAGTGCGCATGAATGTTTGGCCGGTCCAAGACGGCCGCTCAAACATTCATGCACCTTTGAGTGTGCTCATCACTCCTCCCCTGGCCCCTGCTCTGGCCAGCCTCGCACCTAGGAATGGAAAAATAAAATGATAATAACCTTTTGCTATTATCATTTCATTTTTCCTCTGAACTGCGCTTAAAGCAGTGGGGCGACGCTCCTCCGCCTTATGTGAGGAGCCGCACCTGGATATGGTGGGTACTTGGGCCGACTTTGCCTGCCCAATATGGATACTGTACTTCGATGTGTAAGGCAATTGTTATATGTAAAATAAATAAAAAATATATTTTAAAAAAAATTAGAGGCATGTTTTTACACCTGTTACAGACTCCGACGTATTTTACCCACCGAAGAGCTCACCTTTGAAGAGTACAGTATAAAGTGTATCCCAGTGAAAGCTCACATCTGTACCACAGAGATTAGCACTCTGGGTTACCATAGCAACCCCTTGGCAGCTATACAGTCTTTACATGTGTTGACATGATAAGGATGCCCTATTTATCTCCAAAGCCCCCAGAGAGACGTGGAGCTGGAGGAAACCACATTTGGCATCTCCATCTGTATGTGCATGCCACACTCCTGCGGCAGGAAGTGTCTATGCCAGGCAGAAAAGCAATACTGTAGTAGAACAAGAGATGTGAGATCAAGCCCAAAACAGAAATATTTGCTAGAAAAGTAGAAAATGTAAATGTGTAACATGTAATATCACTTATAAAACACTAAAGTGCTATTGGGGAAACCTTTAAAAGGGAAGGGTTGGGTCACTGTAAAGCCAATGACTCGGGAATCGAATGGATTGTGAATTATTTCTACACTATGATACTTTCTGCTTAGGATGTCCAGGACAGAGTTGTGGCCTAATTTACTAACATTTTCTGACCTGTTTGCATCCCAAAAGTGAAGCAAACCAACTGAAAATGTTTATTTTTCCTTCATGCTCTAGTGGGAAACATGTTTTGTGCTGCAGAGTTGCCCAAAAGTAACAGAAAGCAGGTTCTGCACTTTGCATTACTTTGCTTCAAGGGGGCGTTCCATTGGTGGTACATGGGTGTTTACACGAAACCACCCATGTGATGCAAACCCCTATCTTCTAACAATAGTTGAGAGGTTTTTGCATTAAAAAAATGCCTTCTTGAGGAATGCTGTTACTTCTCCAAACTTTTCATACTTTGCATGTGTGCTGAACTGTACAGCACCCATCCAAATTGGGCAACGTTTTAAAATTTACAAAATCTATGCTAGACGGTATGCAACGTTTATAACGCAAGCGTTACTACGCCATACCTTTACAACGCGGTCGTAACAACGAAAGTTGTTACCACGCATTGCGCTGGGGGGCGCTCAAGGATAGTAAATGATTTAATTTACTATCCCAACACCTTCCCTACTATCCACGGGGACTGGTGTTGGAATAGTAAATTAAATTATTTAATTTTGCGCCCCCCCCAGCGCAATGCGTGGTAACAACTTTCGTTGTTACGACCGCTTTGTAATGGAACGCGTGGTAAACGTATGCGTTCTAACGTCATACATCCATGCTAGACATCACACACAGACCCTTGCACAATGGCGCAAAAGTATGTACATGCCACTAGGCAATCTCCAGGGAAGGAGAAGGACAGTGCCAGATCTTAGTAGATACTGTGCTTTCCTGCTTTCTCCCACTCACACAATGTAGTGCAGCCGCTCTGACTGCTGCGCAGCGTTGTATAAATTGCAAAAAACACTGTTGATGGACATAATGTAGAACAATGTCATACATTCACCCCAGTACAAGGATCTGGGCCTAAATCCATCGTTTTTTTGCACTCCACACCACCCTGGGTTAGACACTGGCTATATGCAAATCAGCTCTGGCCCTGTGCCTGGAGTAGGAATAGTAAATGATATTATTCCTAAGTCTAGCGCGTCACCTAGTGCAAGTCGTTGTAATGACTTGCGATGTAAATGCATCGAGTACTAACAACACAGTCGTTGTAACGATTGTGTTATAAAAGCATGCGATGTAATGCATCGCCTTGTAATGTACCATAGTCTTTGTGCCTAACTTACAATCCCAATTCAGGCCAGTGAAATACCCATCAATGCTGCAGCAGGTGCAGTGGAACCGAGGCCCTAAGGCCAGGGGGTCCTGTGAAACCATCTGTAGTGCTATATTTATCTACTCAACGAGCAGGTCAGGCGCTCGATTTTCTTTCTTTGCACAACTGTCTATGGGACCTTTGCTGCATCAATGAGTCAGTGGCAATGAGCATTTGGAATCAAATTCTAGACGAATGTCAAACCTGCAATGAAAACAGAGCAGACTTTTCGGAGGCTGCCTGTGGATTCATTATTAAGAGAGTGAAGGTAATCTGACAATTGATTGGCCTGCCAAAGCACAATGTGACCGCTACCTTTGGTTTCTTGTCTTTAACGCCTTAACCGTGGTGGCAATTCCGCGGTGGCAATTGGGCGGGGCTGCGACGGCCAACGGTCGTTCGCAGCACCAGGGAGGGAGTGCTCCTGTCGGCCATTGGCCGACGGGAGCACGGAACAGGTTAATGTTTTGCGTTGTTTACAGATAGTTGTTGTATTTTTTTTATATATATTCAATGTAATTCCATGTAAATATATGTGAAGTTAAGAATAGTAAATCTATACTTAACTACATACATTTATCTTCATGGCATTATGAAATTCGTCATTTGTTCCCAGTATTTTGAGGTATGGAACCAGAATATTGCAGCCACTATATCATCACATCGAAGAATTGTGTCCTAAATATAATTTACATAAAAATTATCCAGTTGAAGTTAATAGAAAATGTATACATTTGTAATCAAAGAGACAATACTTTTATAAATGACATTTAGGACACTATATTTTTGTCAGACCATATATGGCATACAATTTCTTTTGACTAGTCGATATTTTGTCCTCTGTATTATGACATATGCCCCCTTACTCTCTTCTAAACCCTAAACTTTCATGTCATCTCTTCTCTTTCCACAGATTTTACTCCAGTCTCCCTCACACATTGTACTGATCTCTGTCTAACTCCCTTCCATTTCTTCATTCCAACTTACTCCACTCAGTATTTCCCCCTTTCAACACTTCGGAAACACTTTGCTCCACAAATATTTTCACTTCAGCCGCTGCCACTCCCACCTTTGTAGCCTGACCCTACTATCTCTAGTATACCCTTCAAGCAGATGTGGCAGTTCCCACTTTGAAAGACCCTCACAATAAAGGTCATGTGCTTATCCCTGCACTCTCTCTAAGGACCTCACATGTCCTTGTTCTGCAGCATCGTTAAAATATCTAAAGTGCTTGCTTTTTCATCCTGAAGTGACTCAAACACTACATCCAATGGAAGACCACCCCTCTCCAGTTCATTACAGACACTTGGGTTTAATACAAGCCTCTTGTGCTGCCAGTGCATTACTTTTTCCACATGGTTGTGTCTGTTTATTCATAAGCTCCTCTAACCATAACTACCTTTATCCCCTCTTCATCTTTCTCAATTCTTCACTACGTTTACTGCAATTCAGGACTAGCACAGTTGTAAAATGACAATAGCCTTTTAGCACTCCAGGCGCAGTATTACAGCTTTGAATTGTTCAAATACCGACCAAACCAACCTGAAATGAATAAAAGACTTTGCTGTAGAAATGGCAAAAGACTGTGACCTAGATGTAGGTAATAGCAATTTACCGAATGGTAAATACCGAATTTTACAGATTCGGTATTCACTATTCGGTAATTGCTATGTAGGTAAAATAATCGGTAAAAATACCGATTCTGTAAGATTCGGTAATTACCGATTCTGTAATTACAGAATCGGTATTTGCCATTGATTCCTATGGGCCTTGAAGCCCATAGGAATCAATGGCAAATACCGATTCTGTAATTACAGAATCGGTAAAATTACCGATTTTGCAAGGGTGACAGGGTGTCACTTTGACACCCTGTTGCACCCCTGTTTCTGGCTTGTGTGCCATGTGATGTGCATGTACGTGGCGTGCTACGACCTACGGATACGCGGGAGAACTGTTTTTGTGAAACAACTATGTTTGAAACTATGTTTGAAACATGTTGACTCACCCTCACATTCACTCCTTACCCTTTCACTCACACTCCTACACGACACATAGTCATCTCACAACAACAGTGCTCCCGCGTATCTGTAGGTCGTAGCACGCCCCGTCCCGTAGAGGGGAGGGAAGACCCCTATGATGAAGTGATGAAGCATGACACCAAGGGTCCTTTTGCTGTGTGAGGGGTATTTAAAAACACTGTGTGTATTACCCACCATTGTATGAAGCATACCCAACCTGGGAGGACACGGCCTTTGAAACTGTTTGCATCTTTGTGGTTAAATGATTATAGACTACAGGAGGACGTATCCACCTCCACTACTAGTGATAAGTAGAACCACTCTGCTCCCCCCTTGTTCTTTTCTTCCTTACTTGTATGTCCAGCAGTCTAGCATCAGTTTGTACATCTCATCTGGGCAGTTGGCCGGGCAGTCCAATCTTTTATTCTGGTCGATGAACGCCATTACCTCCGGGCCTTTCAGTTTCTGCCAGGACAAAAAAACAGCAGTCATCTGGAGCCCATACCACATATATGCTCACAAGTTATTCGGTGTAATTGCTGGCTTTCTATCAGTTTGGTGAATTTAGTAGAATTTAAAACTGCTATGTTCCCAGGGTTTGGGAAGAGAGTCGGATTTAGTATGACAAAGCCAACTCTTGGTATACTAAACTACATAGCAACAGCACCTGAAGGCCTGGATGAAAGATGGCAAGAAGTTCATGCTCTGTAAATATGCAGGGGCAGATTTATGTTAACTGGCGCATCCCCAGGGATGCGCCAGTTAATGTGCGCCACAGTGCGCCACAGCTACGCCACCCATGGTGCGCCGCATTTACAATGCGGCGCACCATGGTGCAAAAACGGCACAGATGCGTGACGCATCTGTGTCGGAAATGTGGCGCATTGCTGGAGTTGCGTCGCAAGCGCGACGCAGCTCCAGCAAGGCTCGGGGGTGCCCCATCTTCACAATGCTGCGTCAAGACCTACGCCTGCTTCAAGCAGGCGCACGGTTTTGACGCAGCATTGGCCTGAAAGTGACTGAGTGAAATCTCATAGATTTCACTCAACCACTTTCAGGAGGCGTTCCTGCACAGGAACACCCCCCCTGCGCAGGAATGCATCCTTATGGCGCAGGGCTTTACAACGTGACGCATCTCCTAGATGCGTCACGTTGTAAATAGGGCGCATTGTTTGCGCCGCCGTTGCGTCAAATAAAGTGACGCAATTGCGGCGCAAAGAGGCGCAAGGGCATCATAAATCTGCCCCAATCGTCCAACCCTATTCTCTTCTTAAAATGTAATCTTGAGTGATTATGCACTTGTATTTATGTCACTCTAACCACTAGCATTTATAGTAGACTTTTGTACATACTACCATTCTTATGTGAATATAGATTTTTTCTGTTTGCATGTTTTATGTAACTTATGTACTTTGAAGTCCTTATGTAATGTAACTGGTCCTTTTGTAACGCGCTCTGACACCTTCGGGTAAAGTTCGCGCTATATAAAATCGCACTTAATAAACGCTTCCAATAATGGGGGTGGGGGGGTTAAGCAGCAGTATTAGGGTGCTTCCTAGTGGTGGTTTGCCAGTACTGCAAGAAGAGCGAAATTGATTCAAGTTAGGCGCTCCCCAGCAGGCAATATTGTATTTAGCTTGGAACCCTGAAATTCCTTGGTCTTTCCCCGAAGGGACGACAATCCAGCCCTTTTAAAAGCAGGATTCTGCCTGAGAGAGTGCTAACATTCAAGAAATGCAATAGCTAGTAAAGAAGAGAGGTTTGCAGACCTGCAGCTGGTTTTTATCTTGGCTTAAAAGAAGACCGACGTGTAGTATGAACTAAGACGTAAGACGAGGTTTGGTGCTGATTTTAATGATAATATTAAAGATATACAACTATTACTGTTTGCTAAACTTCTTTCCCGCTTGTCTTCCCGGTTCTTTACAGCTGACAACTGAATGCCTGCCCACTATTTCTTGGTTCAGTTTTGCACACCATCTATCATTGTATTTCATGGAAAAAATGAAAGTTCTTAGACACACGTAAGCATGAAATTAAATCGTTGTAAAAACTGATGCAAATTGTTGGCGGCCTGGAGATGTCAGGTGAGAAGATATTGGATGGTAAATAGTGCAGTTATGACCCAGGCTTCACTGCCCAATTGTTTGCACACGTGTACAGGGCCTTGTGTTCTTTAAGCAACAAATAACATTTCTTTTTGAGAAGATGTTCCAATAACATCTATACTGCTCACTCCTCTCAGCCAATCACATTGTTTGTGATTAAATGAAAATCAGCTGATCTAGCCAATGTTGGCTTCTGCCGACAGTTTGCGCAGACTCCCCCATTTTCCAGGAGTCACAGAATCCCAAGGAATATGCGTCATAAACCTACGCTATTCCTTGATTTTTAGGCGTACCCCTATTCCACGAAACGTACTCCTGATGATGGACGGTATGCAGGTGTAAGTCATGCAGAAAAATGCATTTGCACGTTTTACCTCTTCCCTTTTTCTTCGAATGGAAAACATTGCTCTATTTTTTTGTTTAACTTTGTTTTTATTAATTTTAGAACAAATTTGCAGTTCACATTGCATTGTTTTGTTTCCTTGCTTTGATCAACATTGTAAATACAAGACAGGTCATGGCCTTACAGAAATAGCTCGCTCAGTATCTTCATACTCGCGGCCGATATTAACCGTTATAGTGTTCTTTGTCCAGCAATCGGTTCTGGAAAACATTGCTCTATGTGTGAAACGCCCTTCCTACACCCCAGAAAAGATGAGGTCTTTGGGTTCCGTTCCGCCCTGCTTACATTCTTACGACACATTTTGTAAGATTCCGGGGCCTTATTTATGAAGGCCTTGCACCGCCGGTGCGTGACTTTTAACATGGGAAAAAAGTGACGCACGGTGGCGCAAGGCCTTCATAAATAAGGCCCCCGGTGCGGTTGAGCCTGGGCAGGGAGGCCCTTTCCGTGATCCATCGCTCCCCGGTCATCCATGCCTCAGACGGCCTTGAACGGGTCAGGCAGAGCCGGGAGGACCGGGTGGGAGACCTGGATGATGATGAATGGAGCGAGGACTGCACGGCACCCGAGAGCTGGCGAGTTGCATATGGCTCAATTTGGCTACTTACATGTGACCTACCTCACCCTGCAGCGCTTACAGCACCTCTTCTCTGATGCCCCTGCCACCTGCGCAAGATGTGTGCTTCCAGCAGCAGATTTTTCCCGCGTAGCATGGGACTGTCCAGTGTTGAAGCACTTCCGGGAGGGAGCGTGTTGGGTTCTTTACTCTGTCCTAGGCCGTTCCTTCGAATTCACTCCCCCTATTGTGCTGCTGGGGCTGGTGGAGGAATTGGGGGACTTCGGGCTGAGCGGGTCTTTGTGGGGGTGGTCTGTTTGGCGCTAACTTGGAAGCAGCACGCATCCCCGACCATTAGGTGCCGGGTTGGACTGGTGCACACACAAGGAGAGCCCGGTTTTTGAGGCCCATGGCTGTCCTCAGAAGCACAACCGAATATGGGAGGTGTGGTGTAGCTACAACGGACTGTCGATATGATTCTGTACTGTCTCACGATATTGATGTCTGACCTTCCTGTATTGCTGTACATACACAGTTTTCCCTTTTGCTCTGTGATACTATGGGGCCTATTAGCAGTGCTGGGACCGGCTGCCAGTGGTGCGGCGGTCCCGCACCGGCAATTAGGATGCCACCGGCACAGTGGCGGTGGCATCCCGCATACATTGAATTGTGGCGGGCGGTGCTGGAAGCAGCATTCGCCACAATGCAATATATGCATGTCTCGCATTTGCATGCACAATGTGGCAGGCACCACCTTGTACCACCCCCCCAACACCCTGGGGGCCCGCAATGGGCATCCAAAGAAAAAAACACACTTCTCCGCCATCATAGTAATATGGATGGTAGTGCCTGCAAGGCACCGCCACCATATTGCTGTGCTTTTCCGCCCGGTAGGCAATCGGATTGCCTACCGGCAGAAAACCGGCAGACAGGTCTCACCACCATCTTAATGTGGCGGGGCGGAAAAGTCATACAGGCGTTAACTTTTGGCGGGCGGATCGCCACCGCCTTACGGGCGGTGGAGATCCACCCGCTATACTAATCACCCCCTATGTGTCTTGCTGCAAAACTTACAATAAAGTTGGTTATTAAAAAAAATATTACGGAAAGGTTTGCATCAGTGATGGATAAAGTTACAAAGAAGGTATGTAAATCCAAAGGATGGGACAGCTTGGTGGGTGTTCACCACACTCCGGCAGCCACTGGTGCTCTACCCTTTAGGAACACAAACAGTGCTGAGCCTGGGCAACAAGATACAAGTGCCCAATGCACATACAGGCCACTGTTTAGCCTCTTGCTTCAAACATCGCCATCCTCTCCTCTCAATGGACACAGAAAACATGAAAAACTCCAACTGATCTGAAGTTGTTTCATGCCCCTTGAAACAGGCTACTTTCACAATGTTGCAGGCAAAGAAAGTGAGTCGTTTAAGCCCTGACTTAAAAAAATCCGGGCATTCGCCACTGTGACCCAACAACATTTTGTTGGATGCAGTGATGTGTCAACAAGGAGCCAAACTTGCCTTCCATCAGAGAAACCGCAATGACAGCAGTTCTCCTGGAGGCACAGAGATCACCACTCTGTCCAATGGAGTGTCCTTTCAGCAGGTATGGAAGGGTGCTGGAAGAAAGTATGCAAGAAAATGGTCTGATTGACGTAAAAGTCCGAAATAACTTCCATTGAAAATGTAGCGCTTCCCCAAACTTTAAATGAGGCAGAGAAGCTGGGGATCTGGCGGTGTACAGCCTATTAACATCAGAGCACCGACTCCATCCAACACTAAATGAGGCCCCAACTCTATCCTTTGTTTTTAGCTTCAGTCTAAACATAAAAAAAATGCACTAGGTACATGAGGCCCATTTTTAAGGGCATTTCACTTTATAAGCAAAGCTATTCAAGTTTGTAACACAAAGTTCAAACAGTGAAGTTAAAGATTAATGGATCGGATTTAAAGTATGGATGTACTGACGCTTTCATCAGGTTGGCGGAGGACATTACATCAGCTTTAAAATGGAGAGAGTGCTGATCTCTGTGTCTTCAGAAAAAAAGAACTGCTGTCAAGGTGGTTCCTATGATGGAAAAGTAAGTTTGGTGAGTGACCACCATCTTTCAGGCAACCTCACAACAAACTTTTCTGGTTTTGAAAAACAAACTTCCAAATGCAGGAGTTTGATATTGAAAAATGAAAAACTAATGACCCCCACACATTGAGATTTTTCTCCCAGGATGTAAGAGTACATTCTTTTGTCCGGTACAAGATACAGACAGATAAAAAAATAAATGAGACCTTCTGCCCTAAATTGGCCGCTGTAGTAAGCTTTCGAACTAAAGGGACAATGTAACACTTCCATTGGAAAGATGAGGGTCTTCACGACTCATAATAGAGCGGACACACAGAGTGTGATGGACGGATGTATGACGTTACAACACAGGCTATTACAACGCCTGCCTTTACAACGCGGTTTTTACATCGCATACCTTTACAACGCATAGAGCTTAGAGGTGCTGGATAGTGAAAAGTTTAATTTTCTATTCCAACTCCAGTCCCCGTGGACACTAGGGAAGGTGTTGGATAGAAAATTAAACTTATTCCCTATCCTAGAGCGCCCCCCAGCACAATGCGTTGCAATGGTTTGCGTTGTAATGGTAGTGCGTTGTAAAAGTTTCGTTGTAAAGGCTGTTTACCGTGATAGACACCTAATGCGTAATAGGGCCCTAAAATCTTATTTTCAGTGGCATAGATGTTCACTGGTCATTCTCTGATTTGCATGTTTACGTTGCAGGATACTCACCTTTCTCGGGGATTCCTTCCTGGTGTATTTTGGCAGTCTTGTGAGAGCTCCGAAATATAGGAAATTCTTTATAAGATCTCCATAGGTTGGATTTATTTTAAAATAGGTGACCTGGCCTTTTTGATAGTGTAAAAGCCATACAAATCCTTAAAGAGTCTTATTTGGAATGTGTTGTGTCCTTCAATTCAAACCTCTCTATTTTGCCAGAGGATTTCAAGAAGTCATGGGCCCTGCTTTGTGCAGACCCTACAATACACACTTGTTACACTCACCTTGTATGGCTTGCCTCCATACGTGAAAGCCTCCCACATTGTAACGCCGTAACTCCACACGTCACTCTTGCTGGAGAATTTATGAAAGTTGATACATTCAGGGGCGTACCATTTAAGAGGCCATTTTCCTCCTGTCCGAGCCTGCAGTGGAACAGACAAAGAGACTGTGTGAAAGCGAGCAGACTACACTCTGAGAATCTGGCCACTGAATTATTGACACTAAGGTCCTGATTCACAAAGGTAAGCTTACACTTTTGTGTATATTTACTATTTTCTGGGTATTCACAGACTGCAAGTTTAATTTTACTAATAGTAATTTTACAACCGAGGAGCGTCCTCAGTCAGTGAGGAAAAGTCTGCACATAAAACCATAGGACAGGCCTAACTTTTTTGTGTGGACTCTCCGCAGCCGTAAAATTCCTGTTTTGCACTTATAGCACACCAGATATAATTCCCCCATAGCACTGGCTCAGATTTAACACTATACAAATCAATAACAATGCTAATAAATAAATAAAGATGTATTGAATTGTAAGCTGAGAAGCTAGTTATATTTTTTACTTTGCTGTCGAGTAGTGATGCTCATCACAGTAGAACTCATTCAAAACTCAGTTGCACAAATGCATATATCTTCTGTCATTCCGAATATCGCTAGTGTATTTTATTGCCCATGCTGCGGGCCTCCATGGCTTTAAAGCAAAAAAATGAACAGCCACTAGTGAGGCCTCAGATTAGTAGGTGACCAGCCCTGGAGGATTACAGTGAACAATACCATGGCTGAAGCTTGCTATCATGCGAACAAGTGCTGGAACGAATCTCTTTTTTGGGTCATTATCTCCAACCCCCCTACACATGGTGCAGGGTGTATCCAGATCAAGGTTAATCAAACCTGTGGATAGGAAACTTAGAGGGGGTCCAACTAAAGCTCAGATCGGGTCAACTAGAAGTCTGGTTGCGAGGAGGGAACTGGGGCCCTGCGGTCAGGATACAGGACATTCACTTCCTGACGAAGGAAATTCAACAGTAAGTGTGGGAAGAGCAGGAACACTCCAACAATGGCTTGAGAAGGAACAACTAGGATGGATTTAATCTGCCCGAGTCGTAAAGGAACATGTTAACACAGATTGTTATTTGATGATTGATAAATCAGAACCATATCAGCGTCTCAGAGATCTGTGGCCCTCCACTCAGTGTACAATACTGGAGATGCCGGGTCAATCTATGAGAAGTTGTAGGAAATGGGGTTGTCTGGGGAGTGAGCCCTGGTCAAGCAGCAACCACAATCCTTGTCAGGGTGAGGCACAAGCCAACCCTAAATTAACCTGTGCTCAACGTGCTGGTAGCTTGGCACAGAGCAGTCAGGCTTAACTTAGAGCAGAATATGTAAAGTATTTGTGCAATATTTTTAACAGTAATAAAGTGCAAACGCTACACAAAAAAGGATCCCACACCGGATTAGAAAAATAGAAAAATGTGTAAAGATTTTAATGAAAATAGCACCAAAAAACACAAAACGCCATCTGTGGATATCTGGTTGTGCTGGACCGTGTCAAAGTCACAAGTTTGGGCCAATGGTGATGAAGAGCAGGTCAGCTATAGTCACCAGATTAGTCTCGCTGAGAGTTTACCTTCTCAAATCAGCTCCATGAGTCCCAATCATGCTGGAGAGGACTGCGAGGAGCATGAAATGCGTCACAGGAGGCTGCCAGAGTAGCGCAAATGGAAGGCCAGGCGTTGTGTATGGTTGATGCTGTAGAGCGAATCCTGTAGTCATCGCGGACGGGCGTGGCTGGAGCTTCGCATTGGCGCTCCCGTGAGCAGTTGATGCTGTAACTAGACGTGGTGGCTGCTGAAGCTTCGTGTTCAATGGCGACCCAGGTGGTGAGGTCCTGGCATGTACAGGCTCGTTCGTGGTCGCAAATATCACAAATACTTCAATACAGCACTCTGAGGCCACAGCAAGGGTCAAGGCCCTGAGGGCAGTGTTTAATTTAGCTGGTGGGTTCCAGTGCTCAGCACCAGCACTTAATTGTCAACACTGGCACTTATGACAGATTACCACACGGTGGCGCGGTCTGTCTAATTTACAGATGAGCACTATAACAGTTTTGAATTAATTTATTATACTTTAAAAATGACTAATATCTGTCTCCCAAGCCATTATTATAGCTTTGGGGGCTTGGAATAGTCAAAATTGTCACACTAGTAGGAGTGTGATGCTACTATTTGTGTTGGTGCTGTCATTGCCAGAGATCATTACATAACAATGGGGAAACCCAGTAGACTGTAGGACCAGGGTGAGAATTGGTACAGAACACAGTTGGTCCCAACAGGAATTATTCAGGTCATGTATTACCTTGTACCTGATATCATGAATTACAAGACACCTTAATAAATTAATTTCAAGATATTTTATAAGGAATATCAAGTAATTAGATCAAAACACATTAAATCAGCAAATGTTGGTAAATATGGGGCTAATTTTGATCATTTTGCTAAAAAGCTCCTACGTCAGGTAGATAATTAATTCCTGAAGCACTGGCATAAAGTTGGTGTGTGTTTATGTTTGCAAATATGCTTTTATACATTTTAATTGAGCACATAATTACAGTGGCGGTTCCTCTATGGGGCGTTTGGGCACCGCCCTCCTGCTTTCTCGCCATGCGAGAAGGCAGAAACAAATGGTAGTTATTAACTACCATTTGTTTCTGCCTTCTCGCACGGCGAGAAAGCAGAAGTACCTGATGGGGGGTGGGCGGTGTTTCTCGAGGGCAGGGGGGAGTGGCTTGCCCACTGTTGTTAATACTGCCTGTTTGGGCAGCCTGAGGCCGCCCAAGCAGTCAGTATGAAGAACAGTGGGCAAGCCACTGCCCCCTGCCCTCGAGAAACTCCGCCCACTCTCCCTGTTCTCTCTGTATGCTGCAGCATACAGAGAGAAAATGACGCTGGTGGGGCAGCGGCCTGACCATTCACAGCGCTGCGCTGTGGTGGAGGGGAGGGAGGCTGCCTGCAGGCCTTCCTGTCTGATGATGTGCACTGCTTCAGGAATTGAAAAACAGGACGGCGGGAGTTGTGGAGTCTCCGGAACGGTAAGTTTAAACTTTCCTTTTTTTAATATCTTTTTTTTCCTCTTAAACCCCTCCCGCCTCCTCCCTCATCCCCTTCGGGGCGCGACGACCCCATTTCCATCTCCCATCCGCCCGTAATGCCGGCTGCACTGGTGCTGTATATGTGAGAGCTAAGCTGACCTTGGGGTCATGATGTCTGTGTGAGGAGTGTGTCTAATGCACAGTGCCATGGAGATAGATGCTTCCCCCTCCCCCCCACACACCACCACCACCACCACACACACGGCGGGATCACAGGGGGGATGAAGTTTCATTTACGGACTTAGCAACTTTGGGGAAAAAGTAGGACTCCTCGTTCCCAATTAGCCCTACGTGTTCTGCTGCAGACCAGTGGTAGGCTAAAGTGAGCTGCCTGCTCAAGTGGTGGGCGTCACAGCTTGAAAAGAGAGGGAAGAAAGGGCCATATTCTTTCAAGTGAGCAGCAGTATTGTGTGAAAAACAACTGCCGCTATACTTAAGTAATAGCTTCCTCACCCCTAACTGCATGGGAAAGTGTATCGTCAGCTGTTAGTAACAGAAAGGCTTCTGCCATCATCATGAGAAATTTTGATAAAAATAAGACGTAGACTGAGTCCTATCCTACTGTCTGCATGACGTCACTGGAGTGCTTGGGTCCTCATGTGAACCCTTTTTTGAAGCGTTCTCAAATCAAAGGTGCCAATAATGTGCCCTGCATGCTGTGATTCCACCCCACCACGCAAGTTGTCCACGGCGTGCTTCGCAAGCAGTTTTACGCTCCGGGGCCCCGCCACATTGAAATGAGGCTCAGTGTTCGACAGGCGTCTAAGTTGGGAAAACTACCGGGCATTTACTGCTGTGAGTCGTCTTCATTTTTATTGTAAAATTGTTTACTGTCTCCTAAAAAAACGTTGTCCCCTGAGGTGTTTGGTTGAGAAGGTTTAAATGCACGTTTTTTTTTGCTCCTAGCTTCCTCCAGACACTTATCAAAGTATCTGTTCACTCGTCGTGGTTTTGGAGTGTGCCTGCCAGTACAGATGGAGCACTTTCAGGAAATATGCCCTCGGTGCTGGGGTTAGACAGAAACAAGCAAAGGGGCTAACTGGCTGCAAAATATCGCTAAATTAAAGAATCAAAGCGACAACGTGCGACGCTGATGACAATTGTAATATTTGCTGAAAGCCTCCCGTACATTTTGGGCATCTTGAATTGTAAAATGTCACGGTTTGCTCTGCCCAGGAAATAAAAACATAAAGAAAATCAAACGTGGAGACGAGCAGATGGTGGCTCAATTATGCTGGTCTTTGTCACTCGTATTTCATTAGGAGCGGAGGTCAGAGGCGAAATGCATGCCAACTGGTGATACTTGCCTCACAAGTGTTCCATAGCCCTGACCTACCTGCATGCTGGCACAGGACCTTTGCTATGAATGAACCCCAGAGCGTGTGCCGTTTGATGAGCTGAACATATTATATTTGAATTACAAGTCGTCATCGGGCTCCTCTCTGAGGAAGGGGCACTTTTTAAGAGCATTGTTATACTGTGTTCTATCCCCCTGTAGTGATGTGTTCTAATTTCTAGTAACATCTACTGACCTATTGCTTCATTACACTCAGTGTCTGCTGGCAGGATGCTTGGCAGGGGATGGATAGGTAGATGAGTGAAAGGGAGAGTCTCTAGAAGGATGGATGGATGAATGCATGAACAGATGAATGCAGAGGATGATGGAAAGAAACATGGATGAATTAATGGGGAGGATGATTGTGTGAATGATGTATGGGCTGAGTGTCCTTATGTCGGTTGGACTCGCTTGCTACAGTAAAATCCATGCCCAGCTTTGACGCCTCACTGCTTTGAAATGTGACCAGCCGCCACTGCATAATTAGTATAGAAATGCTGTACATAGCCACTGAACAATACTAAAGAGGATTATAGACTTTTTGGATGGTGGTTAAGATTTTGTAAGTGGAATGCAAGATGATTAGTTTATTTATTTATAACACTTATAAAGCGCGCTGATACCAATCGGTGTCCTGGCGCTGAAGTGGTAACTCCCTGAGATTGGACCTCCTGGGCTAGATGGTAAAGAGTCATGTTTTCAGGTTTTTCCTGAATGCCAACAGATTGGTGTTTAGTTTAAGGGTAAGGGGAAGGGAGTTCCATGCCTTAATAAATTTGAAAAAGAAACAGACCAAAAACACCAGTACTTTTATAGTATATCAGCGTTTGGATATCACAGGCAGTATCGTAGCATAGAGACCAGAACTGCCTATCCAGTGGTAGCCTACCACAGGCAATTGTTTATGAATGTGTTTAGGTAGATATGTTGGAGTTTGGCGTAGTGTTTACTGAACGCTATCTTATTATTTAAGAATAGTTTAAATTAAAAACGCAGTACAATTTACAGCACACTGCATTGCAAAATACAAATATTTGCCTCAAATTCTTCTACTCTGGGTTTCATTTTCAAGCGTAGGCCTTAGATCCGCCACTAAGGCGCTGATTACGAGTATCAGTGATAATTATCACACATGACAAATGACGGTACCACCAGGTACGTTATTTATCAGGTTCAATCAATACCACCTGTTATGAATTGTTGAGGAATAACATGCAGATTATGGGGTTTAACGCACCAAAATACACATGATGCGGTAAATACAGTATGATTTCCCCCATTACATTTTGGCAGGCTTGACCTTCTGAAATGTAACGAAGGCTGAATTATTTAACTCATTCGATATGTATCGGTTGCGTTAAATACCGAACAATTTATAATTCCACCCAGTACTTAAACAGGGGTTTACCCACTGGTCGGGAGGAACTGCTCCACTCACAATCAGGACCTTCGTGTTGTTGTCTGAAACACAAACAAATTTTGTATACAGGTGTTTTTTTAATGCAGGTTTTCTGATACAGAAAGAAGCTGTCTTTGGCTCACATTTGTTATCTGTTGCTGCCCTCTTGTGGCACTCAGTTATTCTTGTGGGTGCTGAAACCAGTAGACCTATACATTTGAAATGAGGATCTTATACGTGTGTCGAGGAAAGGGATAAAACAGGGAGAAGGGTGTCAGGTGTCTTCAGATGCATCAATGGATTCCTTTTAGTCGGCTGCATCGTCAAAGTAATGCAAACCCAGCAGCAAATCATGATTTGCTTTGGATATTTGCCTAATATAACGCAAAGTAGCAGTATTCGCAATTTTACGTCAAGGGGGGCATCCCAAAGTTGATAGGGTTTTACTGCAAACCTCTACCTATAAACATTTGTAAAGAGGGGTTTCTGCCAAAAAATGATGGGCCTCATTTATGAGGTTTTGCCGTAGGACAGCACCACAGGCCTTCCTGCTGGGCTGCCCTATGGCAAAATCAAACGGCAGGAATGCTCGTATCTATGTGCTATAGCGCATTCCTGTCCTTTTCCCTTGCACCAGCTCACAATAGGCTGCTGTGCGCCAATGCAGATGCCTTTGCACTATGGTGCAAGGGTGCCTGCGTTGAGGGGAGGAAGGGAAACCTTCCTGCACAAAAACAATCACAAGAGACTTTTTACTTTTTCATTCTGCAGCACACATAGAAACAGGAAAAAAGATATTTCTCCTTTTTGTGCCTCTCTAGTTTTTGGCGCTGCCTCTGAGTTACGATTTCTCGTAAATCTGGGGCTGTGTCAAAATACCATGGATGTTGCTGAGAACGCCCCTAGCAACACCCATTGCGCGCCCCTTTAACGCAGAAAACTCAGTTAAAGAGGACAATATTTACGAGGCAGCATTAAACCGAAAAAAGTGGCTTAGTGCTGCCTGGTAAATATGGAGCAGGCTCCTGCGCCACGGAACGTCACAAAAGAAATGCGTTACTTACCTGTAACTGCAGTTATCCAGTATTAGTGTCTTTCATAGATTCATATGCCTGAATCATTCCCCGTCGTCGAGACGGGAGCCTCCGGTATATAAAAAAGTAATGTCCTATAGACATACATATAAAGGAATAGGCCTAAGGATCTCACCTTAGTGTCCTATCTACGTCCTTATGTAAGAAGGACCAAAATAGAGTAGGCCCAAGGGTCCCACCTTGGTAGCCTATCTGTGTCCTTTTGTAAAAAGGACCAAAGTAAAGAGAACCAACCAATCAGCTACCACCTCCTTCTGGAACCTTCCTGTCAGGAGCCTCAGTCTCTCAGATTTTCGTACGCACCAAGCTAGGTAGGCGCAAACTTGTTAGAGAGATAGGTGAGTCCTTCCAGGGGAGGCGGGAGGGTGCATGTGAATCTATGAAAGACACTAATACTGGATAACTGCAGTTACAGGTAAGTAAAACATTTCTTATCCAGTATTTGGGTGTCTTTCATAGATTCACATGCCTGAATCAGAGTAGCAAGCAATACATTATGCACATTCTGTGATGGTACATCATATATGAGTCTGTAGATAATACATATCATGCAACTGCAAACCACCAACATGCAATGTCATGTAAATTCTATGAAAAAAGAAATGTGCATACCAGTAAAGGATGGAGGGATGTAAGAAGGCTCACCTCACTGGAACAGATGGCGAAGCACTGCTCTCCCCACTGCTGCATCCTTCGTCAGCTCAGTATCCAAGCAGTAGTGCCTGGTGAAGGTGTGCGGGGACTTCCAGGTCGCCGCTCTACAGATGTCCAGTACCGGCACTCCAGCAAATAGTGCCGCGGACGTGGACATGGCTCTTGTCGAATGAGCTTTGACTCGTGCCTCCAAAGGCCGTCCGGCCTTGTCGTGACAAAAGGTGATCGCTGAAGAAATCCACCTTGAAATACTTTGTTTCGTCAGGGGCATACCTTTCCTTGGTCTACTAAAGGCAATGAAGAGTTGGGATGACTTTCTGAAGTGTTGTGTCTTGTCGATGTAGAATTTGAGACATCTCTTCAGATCTAATGAGTGCAGGGTTCTTTCGGCTGTAGTAGTTGGATTTGGGAAGAACGTCTTGAGCACCACTGGTTCGTTAAGGTGGAAGTCCGAGGGGACTTTTGGTATAAAGCGGGGGTTAGTTCGTAGAATGACCCTGTCCTCTCTGAATTGCCATAAAGGATCTTGGATTGAGAGAGCCTGCAGTTCACTGACTCTTCTGGCCGAGGTTAGGGCCAGGAGGAGGGCCATCTTCCATGAAAGGAATTTGATGTCCGCTTTATGGATGGGTTCGAAAGGGTGCTTCATTAGTTGGTGAAGGACCACGTTGAGGTGCCACGACGGAGGGATTGGTCTTGGTCTTGGAAATGATCTGAATAGACCTTTAAGGAATTGTTTTATAAGTCTGTCCGCCCACAGGGATGGACTCTTGGAAGTTCTTGTGAACCTGGATATTGCTGCTAGATGTACTTTGATGGATGCATGTGCAAGGCCTGATTGCGCCAGAAGCAGTAAATATGGTAGCAGCTGCTGTGGAGTGACATGGAAGGGGTGCAGGCCTTCAGCCACACACCAAACACAGAACCGTTTCCATTTTTGTGAGTAGGTCTTATTAGTGCTGTCAGCTCTAGCCTTTGCAAGGACGTCTCTACACTCCTGCGGGATGTTTAGGTGGCTGAATTTGCGGTATTCAGGAGCCAGGCTGACAACTTCAGAGGGCTCAGGTTCGGGTGGATAACCTGCCCTTGGGACATAGTGAGTAGGGCTGGATGGTGGTGTAGGCGAAGAGGTGGCCGGGCAGACAGGCGATGAAGTTCCGTGAACCAGTGCTGCCTCGGCCAGGATGGAGCGATGAGGATCAGAGTGCATGGTTCTGACTTCATTTTCCTGAGGACCCTGGGTATCAGTGGGAATGGCGGAAAGGCATAGGCGAACACGTTCCGCCATGCGATGGAAAATGCATTCCCGAGGGTTCCTGGTTGGTGATGCCTGCTTGCGAAGCTTGGGCATTTGGCGTTCTCTCTGGTGGCAAAGAGATCTATCTGCGGGGTCCCCCACTCCGCGAAGATATAGTCCAGCACCTCCATGTCCTGTTCCCATTCGTGGGACGGTGACCTCTCTCTACTCAGGGCGTCCGCCAAGACGTTGTCCTTGCCTGGGACGTATTCAGCTTTTAGTGTTATTCCATGCTCCAGAAGCCAATTCCAGACTCTCTGCGATTCTCGAGAGAGTGAAAGTGATCGCGTCCCTCCCTGTTTGTTTAGGTAGTGCATCGTCGTGGTGTTGTCTGTCCTGACGAGCACTGGGGAGTTTCGGATGCGTGGAAGGAACGCTTGGAGAGCTAGAAAGACTGCTCTTAGCTCCAGTAGGTTGATGTGGAGTTTGGATTCCTGCGACGTCCACTTGCCATTGATCTGGAGTTCTTGGAGGACCGCTCCCCAGCCTTCTAGGGATGCGTCCGTTGTTATTACGTGTGGTTCCGCTGGAAGCAGGAACGGTAGTCCCTGTGACAGATGTCTGGGCGACCTCCACCACTGTAAATGGGTGACCATAGCTCGTGTGACATGTATGCGGTCTTCGAAAGATCCCGCAGCTTGTGTCCATTGCCTCGTTAGTTCCTCCTGGAGAGGGCGCATTTTTAGACGGCAGTGTGGGATGAGCATAATGCATGAGGACATCATGCCGAGGAGGGACTTGAAGGTACGGACCAGCAGAGTCTTTCTCGATACCACTAACGTGGCCAAGGAGATGAGTTTGGTCTTTCTCTCCTGGGAGGGGAAACCTCTTGCGCGGTCCGTGTCCAGAGTCGCTCCAAGAAAAGTGATGACTTTGTTTGGTTCCAGTGTCGATTTCTCTCTGTTTAGGGTTAAGCCTAGGCGGTGGAAAATATTCAGACAGGCGCTGGAGGATGTGGCTGCGGCTGTCGCAGACGGTGCCTTTACCAGCCAGTCGTCCAGGTATGGGAAAACCTGGTGACCCTGTTGACGAAGGAAAGCTGCCACAGGAGAGAGGCATTTTGTAAATATCCGTGGGGCAGATTTGAGGCCGAACGGGACAACACGAAATTGGTAGTGGTCTCCTGCCACTGCAAACCTGAGGTACTTCCTGTGTCCCTTGAGGATAGGGATGCGATAGTAGGCGTCCTGCAGGTCTAGGGACGTCATGTAGTCGCCTTCCTCTAGGAGGCCCAGGATTTCCTGTAATGTGACCATATGGAACGACTGTTTCTTTAGGAACACATTGAGCGCTCTGAGGTCGAGAATTGGTCTCCACTTTTTTCCTTTCTTGTGAATTAGGAAGAAATGGGAGTAGAAACCTTTCCCTTTTTGGGTCTGAGGAACTCTCTCTATCGCTCCTTTTTGAAGCATGGAAGCGATTTTCTGAAGAAGCAGCCGTAGGTGTCTGTGGGACCGTTTGGCTGGTGGTGTCGTTGGGGGAATTGAGACAAATTCTAGAGAGTGTACGAATTGGATGAGTTGTAACACCCACCGATCTGTTGTTATTTTTTGCCAATTTTTTAGGAAGAATGTGAGTTTCCCTCCAAGTCTTAAAAAATGCAATGGTGGATGGACTGGCCATTGGAATGCGTCATTGGCGGTTGCCAGCTGGTCTTTTTTGGTTCTTACCCCTGTAGTTTGACTTATTGTAGGAAGATTGACGTCCTGTCTGGCCTTGTCGCTGTTGGTACTGCGGTTTGCTCTGGGTGTACGGGTAGGAGGAACTATTCTGGTAGGAGCCTCTATATGCAGGTTGTCCTCTTCCTCTGTTACCACGAAAGGACTGGTTCCTGAATTGCAGAGTTCCCAGAGCTTTGGCGGTATCTGTGTCCTTTTTGATAGTGGTGAGTGCCTCGTCAATCTTTTCGCCAAAGAGATGTTGGCCGTCGTAGGGCATATCGATGATTTTTGTCTGTACTTCCTGACGGAAGGAGGTGGCCTTGAGCCAGCCTTGCAGTCTCAGAACAGCGGCACCTGCCAGCTGCCTGAAGCCAGTCATGGCGACGTCTATTGCACAGTCAATCAGCTCAGAGGCAGATGTTTGGCCTTCTAGGAGAAGCGAATGTGCCTCCTCCTTTAAATCCTCTGGTAGATTAGCTAGGTAGGGTGCGATGTCTGCCCAGAGTTGACGGTTGTAGCGGCCCAGAAGTGCTATTGAATTCGCCACCTTCAACGTCATTGCCGACGTGGTGGAGAAACGTTTTCCAATGGTATCTAGTTTTCTGCCCTCCTTGTCAGGTGGTGTCGACAAAGGAGATGCTGGATTACGCGAGTATTTCTGCGCCACTTGTGTTACCACGGAGTCTGGTTTAGGGTGACCCGTGAGGCATGCTGGCGCCGATGAGGTTGCTTTGTATTTTTTATCAAGCCTGGGCACTACCACAGGAAATGAAGCTGGCGTTTGCATTAGTTGTTTGCCTTGTTTCCAGAGGAAGTCAATGATCGGGATTGACCTAGTCGTCTTTTTTGTAGGTTCCTTAAAATCGTAAAGGAAGCATTCAGTCTCCTGTGTTTCCATAGACATATGGAACCGTTTGGCTGCCCGCTCTATGAGGTTATGGAAACCACCGATGTCTACAGGTGGTGATTCCGAAGACTGTGGTTCTGGAGAGGCCGGGGATTGTGCGACGTAGTCCTGATCTGCATCAGGGTCTGATTCGTCGTCACGGACCTCACCTTCTTCATGATCTCTCTCCTCGTCGTCAGACGAGAGAATGTCTTGTGTTGGCTCCTGGTCTTTAGTAAGTACCAGTGGAGGAGGCTTATGACGAGGCACAGGAGCAGGTACCTGTGCAACTGGAGGTGCAGGTGTAGTGGTTTTCTCTGGGAACCGCTCTTTGTAGTCTTTAATGAGGAATTGCAAATCCGAGACAATGGATGCTGGTAGGCACACCATCGGTGTTACTTGTGTGTGCACCTGAGTATGGACAATCTGTTCTACGTGTTCCTCCTCTTCCTGTTCTTCGTCTGTGCTTTGGCACTTAAGCACCAAGTCAGATGGGCTAGTGGCCTGTGTATATAACTCCTCCTCCGACTCTTCATCTTGCAACAGGCAGGACGGAGTCAGTTGTTGCACCTTACTGGGTGACGTCAGCTCTGGCTTTTTCGTTATTTTAACTGTGATATGGGATGTCTGGGCATCCATGGTATGCGACAGTAGCTCAGACTCTTTCCATGAGCCTGCGGCCGTCAACGATTGTGTCGACGGTGCCGCCGAAGAAATTTCCTTCATCGACGGTAATTTACTCTTCGTCGACGGTGTCTCCGTCGTCGATGTTCTCGTCGACGTAGTCCTCGTCGACGGCAATTTCTCCGTCGTCGACGATTTCGTCGTCGTCGATGGAAAACTCTTCGTCGACGAGAGAGGCTTCGTCGACGTCACGGTCTTCGTCGACGGAGTCGTCGTCGGTCTCTTCGACGTCGATCTCGTCGTCGACGGCACAATCTTAGTCGTCGATGGGGTGACTGGGATGGTAGACGGCACGGGCCTACTCGCCGACGATGAAGGTGTCGTCCTTGTCGTCGAGGAAGTTGCCGACGATGCCGTCGTCGTCGACACTGTCGTCGTCGACGTCGAGACGGTTCTTTGCGCTGAGGTGACCATTGACGTTGTCGTCGTCGTCGAGATCAGCGGCTGCTTCCTGGAGACAGGAAGGTCCTTGTCAGACACTGGTGTTCTGCCCTCTGAAGACTTTCTGGAGGCCTTCTTAGGAGGGGTGTCTGAGGGGCTAGGGGAAGTAACCCTTGGCCTCTTCAAGGAGAACTGCGAAGTAGCAGAAATACTCTCACCTTCTGATACCAAGTCGCTTTCAGGTTTGTTCTTCAGTCTGTTTAACCATAGTAGTAGGCGTCCTTCCCGGTCCTTCAGGGTTTTGTTCGAGAAGGTTCTACATATCTTGCAGTCCTTGACTTGATGTTGAGGGTAGAGGCAATATAAACAGGTTTCGTGTTTGTCCTCTACATGGAGCCTTTTTTTACTGCAAGAAGAACAGGCTCTAAAGAGACCTTTTTTCTGGCTATCAGCCATAACAATGAAGTTGGAAAAAATTCGTTTTTTAAGAAAGAAGTAAGTTTTCCTGAGGAGAACTCAGGTGGAGACTCCCTAGCACAACGTGCGGTAGAAAATCTGGGAGACTGAGGCTCCTGACAGGAAGGTTCCAGAAGGAGGTGGTAGCTGATTGGTTGGTTCTCTTTACTTTGGTCCTTTTTACAAAAGGACACAGATAGGCTACCAACTTGGGACCCTTGGGCCTACTCTATTTTGGTCCTTCTTATATAAGGACGTAGATAGGACACTAAGGTGAGATCCTTAGGCCTATTCCTTTATATGTATGTCTATAGGACATTACTTTTTTATATACCGGAGGCTCCCGTCTCGACGACGGGGAATGATTCAGGCATGTGAATCTATGAAAGACACCCAAATACTGGATAAAGTGACGTTCTGATGACGCAAGGGGCCTCATAAATGAGGCCCTACGTTTCCCCAAAGAAGCCGTACCAGTGGAGCAACTTTTAAAAGTCTCCACATTTTTCCAACTTTGCATGCATTATACAACAAACATATAAAGTAGGAAAAGTATTAAAGCATTATTATCCTCTACCAGAACAAAACCTGTGCTTGACAGTACGACCACACTCTGTGTGTGTGCTGGCACATGGCAGCCCCAAAGTGCGTTAGAGCAACGAGACAAAGATACCAGGGGCGTAACACAGGCCCACGCATCCCCCGCAGTGCGGGGGGCCCTCAAGCTTAAGGGGGGCCCCTCAGCACTGCACTTCGGCCTGAGAGCTCCTAATAGAGTCTGGAGGGGGCCCCTCCACGTACCTGGCAGGGGGGCCCCCTCAATTATCGTTACGCCGCTGGCACCATATCTTTGTAGATATGGGGCTGTTCTGTTCTCTCTCGTTCAAGCAATGCTTCACAGGAACTGAGGTATCTGCACTGCATTGCTAGAAAAATTTGTAAATCTATCCATAAATATTTCAAGAGCCACGTTATTAATTCACACTATTTTCAGTGTATTTTTATGACAAATGGCTGCACACAAAAGGTGAGGGATGAAATGTGTCGCTCGCTGTAGCATTTCAACCCATGATACCTCCTATTAGACCCAGCCAGATGCAAGTCAGCCATGGGCCTGCTCGACCAGGAACAGTTAATTTCGAACTGCCAGGCCAGGTTCTTTCTGAACCGGACCACAAGAATCCCAAGTAGGCCTAGGCAGAGCTCACAGAGTTCTGCTACGTGGAATTCCATGGAATGGCCCAAAAACTCAGCAAGATACTGCGGATTTCCGCGAGCAGATGGAGCTGCTCAACACATCCGTTTGCGCTACATTTTTTACACTTGGCAACGCGACTTGAGCTATCGTGCTCTAAATCGTGGGCCAACAGCGCTCAAGGAGAAAATCTGCTCGAGGATGCATCTGAATGCAGTCACTGGTGCTCTCTTGTGCTCACTATTGTCACAGAAAAGGTGCTGAATTTCACAGGCGCGGCCTAAAGCCAGGCTAGCAGCTGGCAAGTCTTGCTGGTGCTCGGCAAATCTAGCTGGCTCTCGCAGGCGGCCGGCAAATCTTGTTGGCCATCGCAAATGCTTGAAAAAACCAGGCTCAAGTGCGCCAACCAAAAATACATTCCGCTACGAGGCGGAAATCAGAATTTATTACGAACTCCGCATTTCCCATGGAGTTCCTGAATTCCACAAATTCCGCGAGCGGAGTAGAATTTTACACCCAGGCCTAATCCCAAGACCGATTTCAGTTTAATTGGGACTCTTCCGGTGCAGCTCGGTTCCAGTGGCACTGTGAGCACAAGCCCCCCTTCTTGGCACACCCATGGCAACTTAGGGTGTTACATTAAACATACAAAAGGTGATGGAAGAAATGCTCACTGTGCACCGGTGCAAGTTGAATCAAGCGGAACCTGACAGAAGAGGCCCAAATAGGCCATAAAGGGAATAGGGGTTTGCATATTAAGAATTGGATGAGGATTACATATAGCCAGATGCTGAGGACTAGAGGGCAGGAATTAGTGAAGGTAGTAACCTGAGTTATGCACCTATACCATAGTTTATCTGTTCTATTCAGATCAGCAAGTGCCAAGATTTATAGATCAGCAATTCCAGCGTGAAAGTCCTGTGTCGTTTATGCATCACATACATGAACTACAGACTTAATATTTCATAGTACTGCTGTTCTGATAAATCTGGGTGTATCTGATAGGCCAGTCAATCACTTCTCCAGCACACCAATCCCTTTCACCCCCATCATAAAAGAAATGTCATTTGATCTTCTGCAAGACATGTCAAGTTTGGCATAATTATTACTAGTCATTGTGTAGCCAAGATTGACCCTCACCAAGTAGTAGCTGTCATCTGCCCCCAGGGCCTTTGATAGTCCGAAATCACTGATCTTGGCATAGTGTTGGTTGACCAGAAGGACATTCCTGGCTGCAAGGTCTCGGTGCACAAAGTTCTTTTCTTCCAGGTATTTCATCCCCATGGCTACCTGGTGCATGAGCTCCACCACGTTGCAGATGGGTATCTGGTCTCTGCGTGGACGAAGAGAGAGCAGAGAAGAAGAGAAGTCAAAAGGAGGAAAAAGGAGGAAGATTTAAATCAACAATGGCACTGCCACTGTCCACTTGATCATATGCATTTGAAATATATGGACAACTATTCCATTCTGGAAAGATGGCTCAATGGATTAACCGCTCATTGCTGAAACAAGTGAGAGGACAGCAGGAAAGCAAAACCCACACAGCACTCATCCTTCTGATGTTTGATAAACTGAGTACCACTAACATGAATATTAGCACCACCTGTTAGTCACCCCTCCTAGTAATGGCAACCGAAGCCAGGTGCTAACAGCTTTAGATTAAAATACTTATTATTGTTTCTATCACGCATCTTACAGTGGGATGTCCAGAGGAGGCCTAGGATAGCCATATTTATGTCATACTTTGACAATCACCACTGGATATATAAATTAGGATCACTGAGATAGATCAATTACAAGTGTTGTACAATTTGAATTTGATTATTTGTGTGCAAATATAAATGTGTTTTGCCTTGAACTCCTGAAAATGTAAAACATTATCAGCCTTCCTGGATCTATGTTGGGCACCACAGATGGATTGTCCACTGCCTGGAAAAGTTCCCCATGGTATTTGAAGAGATACTGAAAGTTTGGTTGAGAGACTTTTTAACACCACATTACCATTGATGTGTCTAATTTTCTAAGAAGCCCTCACTCTTAAAATAACTAAAAGTGTATTGGTTTTAACCCACAATTTCCTAATCTGCTAAATCTCCAGGAATCACTTTTGTGGACCCCTCATCCCTCATTCCTCATCTTAAGGGAGCTGCACAGCCTGATAACTCCCACGATCACTTTTTTAATAGCAAGAAGCACGTAGCCAGTTGAAGTCAGCAACTCATCATCTGGTTTCTGGACTTCGGCAACACCATCCTGGTGGGAGTACCTCGGTCGTATCTTGTTCTCTCAAAGTCGTTCCTCACTTTAGAGCAAGTCTGACTTCTTCCACAATGATTAATGGTCACATCTCCTCTACACTCAAGGACTACACCGGATTCCCACCGAAGCAAAATCATAATTCCAGAGCTGCAGTACTGCCTGTAAAGGAGTTCATCTAACAAATGCAAAAAAGAACAATTGATGGACAGAATGCTGCACAATGTCAAACATTCACCCCCAGTACAGAGATCTGGGTCTAAATCCATCGTTTTTTGCTCCCAATGCCATTCCAGTTCAGAATCAGCCATATGCAAATCAGTCTTGACCCTGTGCCTCATGGGAACAGTCCAGCCCGAATTGCCAGGCCAGGTCTTCCCTGGACCGGAAAGAAGCATCCTAGGACCGGGTCTAAACTGGGGAGGCATGGTGAGCAAAATAACAGTGGATGGAATCCAGATCTATTGACTGAGGGAGAATGTTTGATTTGCTCTGCATTCCGTCAATCATATGAGTGTTTTTTGCATTCATCTAACAAAGCCAACATTTCTCACCACCTTCGAAACACCTCAGACAAACAAAATCGCTTTGGAAGTATCTGTCCCATTGCAAGCAGCTAGATTTAAAACCTCGAAGTAATGAAACAACCATGTGCATGAGACATTATGTGTATTTGTAAAGCTTACTATCATCTGCGAGGGTATCCGGGCTCTGAGCAGTTATGTGTACCTAGCCCTGACTAGGGCACTTTGGTTCATTGAATAGCCAGGACATCAGCATCTTGCGGAATTCCAGAAGAGAGGAGGAGGCTCTGACGTGGAGAGGAAGGTCGCTCCACCCTCATTCAACAAAACTTAAACAACTATCATGTGCGGTTTGCTATCCCTCCAAATCCTCCTGTCTTGCAGGAAGTCATTAAAACCCCATTTATTTTCTGGCAGCTCCTCAACTGTTACAAATGTTATAATGTAAATCTTACCTAATATTTACTCTTCCTTCTCTTGTTTTTAACATTTTTTAGCATATTATTGATCACCACAAGGCACCCAAATGCCTCCTAGGTGCAATAGTGCTATAGAAATATGTTAAATACGTACATAAATAAATCTCACCTCTTTGCAGGCAGGAATTTGTTGAGAGGGCCGCCGGCTGCCATCTCCATCACCAGCATGAGAGACTCCGCCTCGCAGACGCCAATCATTCTCACGATGTACGGGTTGTCCAGCTGGTGCATGATCTTGGCCTCCTTCATCATCTCGTCCTTCACCCCCTTCTCGTTCTCACTCTTCAGGACCTTGATGGCCACATCAATTTGCTTCCTGCAAGATGGGACCAAATGAAGGACTACATAGGAGGCTTTGGTGACCAGCACTCAGCACATGAAATGGGCACGTATTTACATTGTTTTATGAACTGTATACAAATCAAATGTATGTACACTTTTCTACAAATCAGTAGATCCAAGGAACTGTAGTTTGGATGAATTCTACTGATGATGAGTTTGACTTCAAACTTGGTCGCGGAAAACATTGCAGGCCTGATTCACTCAAATCATAAAACTAGCTGGACAGAGCCTTCGCCCAACACCCCAAAAGACTGAGGGTCTTCCATTCCTTTTCATGCCTCAGCACGGGATTTACTCCTGCTCTTGGTGGGAGCAAATCTCAGACTATTTCTTGGTTGGAAAAATTCGGTTTGTGATTGGCCTCTCTAGGAAAGTGGAGTATTTTTATATGATGATGCTGGTTAGGCTTCACTATGTAATACTCTCACAATACCCCAAACATGGTCCTTGGATTCACTACAATAAATCCTTAGCTCAGTCCTGGTAGTGTGGCAAAGAACAGTCAGGCTTAACTAGAGGAACGTGTGTTAACCTCTTCCATTCTCATGACGGAACCGTTCCGTCACGAGCCACGGGTGGGCTGTGCTGGTGACGGAACGGTTCCGTCACGACCCTACCGCCACGCCTGCGCGGCGCGAATTCCGCGCCTGCGCTGACGTTCTAAATAACGGGGGGGGCCGTGGGGGAACCCTTCCGTCACAAGCACAGCTCACCCGCAAGCCGTGACGGAGCGGTTCCGTCACAGGCACGGAACCGACACGCGGCCGCCCCACCCTCTTAGCGCTGCGGCGGAATAGCCGCCGCAGCGAAGGGGTTAAGCATTTCAGAGTACCAACATGGATGATAAGTAATTGACACGACTTGAAAGAAATCTAACACCAATAAAGAAGATTTTTATCTTAATTTAGACACTGAAATGAATGAGATCAGATACATATACCAGAGTGGTGGATTATAGAAGAGAACATAGATCACAGCAATTCACTACTGCAGAACTATTGCATTGTGGTCAATGGTTAAAAGTGGTAGTGACAATTGGTCACTTGCAGGTCGAGTTGCGTGGAACCCAAGGAAGGTAAAGGTGATGCGGTCCTAGGACCAAGTCACAACAGTACGTTCGATTTTACTTGGCTCGAGAAGCATTGATGCAGAGTTGTCCTGGTGGTCGTTGCTGCTGAAGTGGGCGAGTTGCAGAAGAGCTGGTTTTACCACTTACACAGTGCTGGTGGGGAACAGGTTGAAGAAAGTCGACAACGAAGCCACTGCTGACATTGGATGATGGTTTTGCTGAATTCCCTCGAGGTGCAGCGTCGAGTAAAGGGGGTGATAGCTTGACTGGGGACCAACAAGTTCACACCTCGTAGCAGGGGTCAAATTCCTGTGTGGAAGGGCGGTTGGCAGCCAGAGCACAGGAAAGGCTGGGGCAAGCAGATGTGCAACATCTAAGGTAGTCACATGGGTGCATGCCATACCGTCCTTGACACAAGATATATATCAGGGGTGATGAGGCATGTTGCTTAATACCAAACATGAGATATTTAGGCAGTACCATAATGGAGCTGCCAAACTCTGGTTTGCTCGGGTGCTAGTCCATGTTATACTATGGACCATCTATCACTTATAGCGTCCTTAAACGATAGAGGCCACTATATGGACATATAAGCTTGCACTTACATGTTCATATCTTTAATTTAATACACCCTGCCTCCTGGGCTCAGGAGGCATTCCTTAGGGGTGACTGGCATATATTAAAAATAGTGCATTGACTTTGCCACACATGGTGAGTACAAAGTAGAGTTTGAGCAGTTTTCACCGCTCTTGCAGTCCGTAATGGCAGGCCTGCTGTCAGTATTTTACTTGAGTCACTCAGGGTGGCACAAACAGTGCTTGAGGCCCTGGTGACTCCTTTCACATCCATACCCTGGGTACCACAGGTACCATATACCAGGGACTTATAAGTGGATTAAAGTCCTTTGTTATTTTGGGTTATCAATTCAGACATTTCCGTTTCAGGGGGAGAGCACTGGCACTGGTGCCTGGTTTAGCAGGCTTCAGTGCACTGTCAGAGTCGGAAACCAGCATCTAGTAGTCCAAATGGGGGCAATAGGTGGGTGGCATCCGCAAAACTGCCTCTTTTCTTACAGCCTCCCATTGACATGCTGCTGTTCACAACCTCTCAAGTATTAACCTCCCTTGAAACATGCAGTCCCCATGTTTTGCATAGCCTTTACTCCCGCAGAATATTACAAAAGTGTGGGGTTTTAATCTCAGGGATAAAAATGATTTGCATGTGCGAGGTCAAACATTGCAAATAGCTTGCACTCCATAATCCATCCATTTGCACTCATAAATTTGACTTACGAATGGAAATAGATTTGAACCGAGCCCTGTGTCTTTAACAAAATCTCATTATTTTCAGTCATACTTTTTATTATTATGGCTACAAATGTTTATAAATAAGGTACGAAATATTTCCACATGAGGAATATGTAAAGTGCTTTAGAAGGTGGGTGACAAGTATTAAAGTTGAGCCGGCTTGATTTCCCATGAAATAGAAATCTGACCCTACAGCAGATCCTTTCCACAAGGCAACGCTGGTGCATCTGAGCAAAAGAGTCAGCTATAAACGGCGGCTGGGGGAGCCATGCGGTTCTCTGTCTCTTGCTCATTATATTGTTGTGGATTCCTGCTTATTTTATTTTTACAAATGAAAGCTATTTTGGGCGGGGACTGCAGGGAACATTCTCTGGCATCAATGCCATTGCTGCAGACTATATCTTCAGCACTATTAACTCTTTTACTATTCTCACTTCCAGTGCTTAATCTGAGCCGGTGGTTTCTGGAGCTTGGCACAGGCATTTCATTGTCAACACCGGTGCTTGTGACAGCCTGCCACTAGGTGGCGTTGTCTGGCTAATTTAGAGATGACCACAACAACAGTTAATTATTATTTCAATATTCATTAAAAATCATCTGCCGGCCAAGCCATTCTTATGGCTTTGGGGGCCTGAAATAGTCTGAATTATCACACCTGTTGGAGTGAGATGGCTAGAAGTTGTGTTGTTGCTATCAATGGCAGCATGCCAGGTGCAATGGGTGGTGCAAGCTGCAGTGGCCCTGGCACTTACTTTTATTAAAAATTAAGCACTGCTCACTTCCTTCCTGGTGTCAGCTCCACGCTAAGGCTGAGCAGGAGAGTGGGCACATGAGGAGCACCAGGTATTGTTGATCCAGTGCTCAAAAGGGCTGTTTCCCAAAGGCATGTATGAGTTCATGAAGTAGTTCTGTAGGAAAAGGTCTCTCCATAGCAGCTGCTGTGCTTCCAGTGTCTCCACTAACTTTCCTCCCTGTTTTTCAATTGAGCAAAGATCTTTTGTAATGAGACATTACATAAAACCCAAAATCATTGGGGCTGGCCAACCAGGGCAAAGTGTTTGCTAAAGTGGATCTGTACCCCGCCAAGATGCCCAGTCCGGGTCTTGTGGGTGCACGCTGTTCTAAATCATTGACCGGAGATCTAGGACGACCACAATCACTGTAACCCACATCTTAACCACCTTGAGTTCTCCAAACCATTTTAATAAGAACAAAACAGTTGTTGCCCCGAGGATGCAGGAAAAAGAGGATGGAGGCGGCCTCTGTGAACCAAGAAATCTAAATCAAACTAGGTCAGAAATCTCACAGGGAAAAAGCATCTTAAGGGAGATGCCATCTGTGACATCCTAAAAGAGGGTCAGGATCCCAACATTGGAAAGACCCTCTGACATAGATGGGAATATAGCTGGATGGTTATAGACAAAGGAAGCTCTGTCATCACTAAGGAAGACAAACCAGAATCATGGAAGTCTCAGGAGGCTCCAAAGAAAAAACTGTTAGCATGGCTGAGCTTCAAACTTGGACCAGGTGATAGTTATAACCTCAGATCTAAAAAGGGTGAGGAGACAGGCAATCTGGGAGTGGGTAACAGACAGACATCATCATTCTAGAGTGCGAGAATGCAAACCTCCTGAAAAACCTTATAAATTAATAAGGCATGTTCACTGTTCAAAATAGTTGTGGATTCCTATGTTTCCATTTTAAGTTCCAAACTAAAACCAAACATTGCATCCCTAAATATCCAGTCGTATCGTGGGTTCAGCCATCAAACGTATAATTGAGAAAAAATCTGCACTTTATGCCTTTGAGAGCACTTTAATTGAATGTACTTTAACTAGGCTCGGTATTAAAATGTCGATTGGGGATAAGGGATCCACTCCCAGAACACTTTGTCTTGTTGGGTTCCTAGTCTTGTATCTCATGCTTGAGACAAAAAGTTTGCACCTTAATGCACAGCCCTTTAATCTGTAATGTCACTGAAATATAAAGGGATCTCCTTCTGCTTCCTTTTCAAACCATTGCCTTCCTAAATTGCCATTTTATAAGTTTGGTCATCTGTTCCTATTTGTCTGCAGATGAATTTTTTTCTCTGTCAATAACTATTTTAAAAAAATATTTTTCTTTTTTGCCAGTAGTCAACTTCGTATTCGGCTCAGCAGGCAGCTGGGATCCCCATTGTAATCATTTTAATTAATCGCACAATAAACTGATTCATCACTTATCACTTATCCAAACCATGCCCCTATAATGCTAGGTCCCCCTTTCTGAACTGATCAAGAGATCCTACAAAATCTAAGCCATGCCCATATGTATTGTTTCGTTCCTTCCATTTTTTAAATTTGGTGTTCCCATTTTGTTTACTGCTTGTCAGACCCCATTCATGGGAGAGCAGAACTAAAGAAAAATGACATCTGGGCTACAACTGAAATAGTTAGGGTTGTTTGTCCCGGGTGTCCTGTGGTCTGTCCTACAACTGCTCAGGAAAACGAGCTGCCAGAACCTATCTGGGAGGTGGTGTCTGGGCTGAGACTCAGGCTGCAAACAAACAACAGAAACAATAAGGATTAGTTACTTACCTGTAATCCTAGTTCTCTTCCAGGGGTATCCTCATCAAAGTCATAAGCACTAGAATATTCCTGTCCATGCGCGGGACCCCGGAAACACAATAATATATGTGCCCCACATATATGTATCTCCATATATATATATACATATATATATATAAAAATAAGCAACTGCAGTCTCATACACATCAGAGCTGAATAATGCTGTAAGGACTCCCCATTATATCATGAAAACATGCATTAGAAACAGGGAAAAACAACAATAAAACATGTTTTGACAATACCTTTAAAATACAAGAATCCTTTGCCCGGGGAGGCGGTAGGGTTGCTTATGACTTTGATGAGGATACCCCTGGAAGAGAACTAGGATTACAGGTAAGTAACTAATCCTTCTCTTCCAGGGGATCCTCATCAATAGTCATAAGCACTAGGATAGAATAGTGAGCCTCACCTCATCCCCCTGCGGGCAAAGGAACATAACGGTAAATTAACCAATCAGCTTAGATAACCAAGCCTGGACAGATAGAACACTATCCGAAAAGATTCCTCAAGGAGGCTTGGCCCACTTGAGTATCAGCCCTGGAATCGGATTCAAGGCAGAAATGCCTTGTGAAGGTGTGAACCGATCTCCAGGTTGCAGCCTTGCAAATTACTGACATTGGAACATCATGCAGGAAAGCCACTGTGGCTGATTTACCGCTAGTGGAGTGTGCTTTAGGCGACAACAACAAGTGTCTTTTAGCCAGCTGGTAAGCCAATTTTATGCAGGACACGATCCATCTGGAAATGGATCTTTTAGAGGCTGGGAAGCCTGTTCTCATGGCACCATAATTCAAGAATAATTGTTCCATTTTTCTTATGCCCTTGGTACACTCTAGATAGAATTTAAGCACTATTTTTACGTCCAAGGAATGAGGCGACCTCGCCGCATGAGTTGCGGGGTTTGGAAAAAAGGATGGCAGGGAGATTGACTGATTAATATGAAAATCAGACACAACCTTACGTAGAAAAGAAGGGTGGACCCTTAATACAACTCTGTTATGGTGAAAAACTGTGTAAGGCTCTTTTGCACACAGCGCTTGGATTTCACTTACTCAGCGCGCTGATGTTATCGCTACCATAAAAGCGGCCTTCCATGTCAGATGCTGTAAAGAGGCCTTGTGAATGGGTTCAAAAGGAGTACCCATTAATTTGGACAGCACCAGATTCAACTGCCAAGGAGGAGAAGGGTTTTGAACAGGGGGATATACTTTCTTCAACCCCTGTTAGAAGTCCTTAACCAACTGCATTTGAAAAAAGGAAGGTTGGCTGGGTGACTTTCTGTACGCCGTAATGGCTGACAAATGAACCCTGATTGAAGCATATTTCAAACCAGCTTTAGCTAGATACAGAAGGTAAGGAAGAATGACCTCCTCCTGTCCCTTCATAGGGTCAAAGTGATTTTCAACACACCAAAGGAAGAACCTCTTTCACTTGAACGCATATGACGCTCTTGTGGAGGGCCTCTTAGCCTCTTTCAAAATGTGCATGCAATCTTGTGGCAGTTTCAAGTGTCCCTATTGAAGGACCTTAGGAGCCATGCTGCCAAGTTCAGTGAGGGAAGGCTGGGATGGAGAATCTTCCCGTCCATCTTGGTCAGTAGGTCCGCTCTGCAAGGTAGCCTCCTGTGTGGGAGCACCGACAACTGAAGGAGGTCCGGGTACCACCACTGATGCGGCCAGTCTAGAGCTATCAGAATAATTTTCATGTTGGATCTGATGAGCTTGGACACCACCTTCGGGATCAGCGGCAGAGGAGGAAAGGCGTTGGCAAATGTCCCTGACCAATCCATCAAAAGCGCATTTCCCCTTGTCCCTGGACGGTGGAATCTGGATGCGAAGGCGAGGCATTTTTTGTTTTTGTCATCTGCAAACAAATCTATTGATGGACGCCCCCATTGATGGAAAAGATCTGCCACCACCTCGTCGTGCAGCACCCAGTCTGGCTGATCTTCGAAGTGCTGACTGAGCGCGTCTGCTTTGACATTCTGCTCTCCTGGAAGGTGCACTGCTATACGGAGAGGTTTCGGGCTAGTAGCCATTGCCAGATCGCTTGAGACTCCAGGGAGAGAGGGCGAGAGCGTATACCTCCCTGCTTGTTTAGATAAAACATGGTGGTTGTGTTGTCTGTTTGGATCAGGACTGAGTTGGACGTGATCGAAGGTAGAAAAGCTTTCAGAGCAAGGTGGACCGTCGTAGCTCCAACATGTTTATGTGGTAGGACTGTTCCTTTGTGGACCATCGACCCTGCATTTGAAGGCACCCCATGTGTGCTCCCCATCCCTGCAGAGATGCATCCATTACCAACGATTGCACTGGAAGTGGCTGGTGAAAAGGGACTCCCACCAACAGTTTTTGAGGTCGAGTCCACCACTTGATGGATGTCTTCGCTGCTTGGGAGAGCACGATTCGATTCTCCCAGCGACCTGTTGCATGATCCCATTTGTCTTCTAGATCTTGCTGCAACGGTCGCATTCTCAGCCTGGTGTTGGGGATGAGAAATATGCAGTAGGCCATTGACCCCAGCAGGGATGCAACTTGCCGGACTGCTGGGTGTTCTGTCTGGAGCAGAGTCCTGCACTTCTGCTGCATTGAAGAAAGTCTCTCCTCTGAAGGAAACGCTCTTCGTTTGTTTGTATCCAGAATCGATCCTAGATAGTGGATCGTCTGGGTGGGCTGCTGCACGGACTTCTCCATGTTGACATGAAGGCCCAGGTCGTATAACAGCTGCAGACAAACTTGGAAGCCGCTCCTTACTTGTTGAGGAGATGGTCCTTCGAGAAGCCAATCGTCCAAGTAAGGGTAGACGAATAGACCTCTTCTGTGAAGGGCGGCTGCCACCACTGCCATGCACTTGGTAAAGACTCGTGGGGCAGACTTAAGCCCGAAGGGCAATACCTTGTACGGATAGTGTTTGTGTCCAACCACAAACCGCAGATACTTGCGATGACGTGCAGCAATGGGTATGTGGAAGTACACATCTTGGAGGTCCACCAAACACATCCAATCTCCTACTTGCAGATGTGGACATATTTGATGAAGGGCCAACATGCGAAATGTCTCCTTCACGATGACTCTGTTCAGAAGGCGAAGATCTAGGATAGGTCTGAACTTGTGCTCCTGATCTTTTTTGGGCACAAGAAAGTACCTGGAGTAGACTCCGTTTCCTCGCTGGGAGGGAGGGACCTCTTCTATGGCTTGCTTTTGAAGAAGAGCTTTCACCTCCTGTCGGAGCACCTTTAGTTGGTGAGGACGAGATCTTTTCGGAGGAATGTCCTTTGGAAGCACACGGAAACGTAGTGTGTATCCATTGCAAAGTATATTGAGCACCCAACGATCTTTTGTGATGCTGCACCACTCTGCCAGATGATGTGAAGCACTTTCTCCCACTGGAGTGGGCAACGGTGCCAGAGGAAGCCACTGCTCATGACTTTCCTCCTGTTCTAGCCGTGGTAGAGGACTGCTGCTGGTGTCCACCTCTACCTCTGTTCGATTTACAGCCCTGATATTGAGACTTGCCCTGGTTTTTCCCCTGGGACCATTGAGGGGTTTGAACCCTCTGTTGGGATCCCTTGCGCTGGTTGGACCTGTATCGGCGCTTGAATTCTTTCTTCTTTTCCAAGCTGACGCCCTTGAGGGTGTCAAGCTCTGCTTTCATTCTGCCCATCTCCTCATCTGCATGAGTGCCAAAGATAGAGGAGCCAGAGAATGGGAGATTTAGAATTCTCTGTGGCGCGTCAGGCTTGAGACCTGTCAGCCTCAACCACAAGGATCTTCTGGCGCAGACTCCATGAGCATAATAATGCGCCGATAGCGTAGCGCCGTCGGCTGCCGTGATGATCATTTGGTTTGCAACAAGTGATCCCTTGGTGACTATTTCATCAAAGTCCTTCTGATCCTCTTTTGGTAGCTTCTCCTTGAAGCGGTCCAAGGAGTCCCACAAGGCCCTGCCGTAGCGGCCTAACAACGCAGTCGCACTGGATACCTTTAGGGTCGAAGCTGCAGAGTTGCAAACCTTGCGTCCCCAAGAGTCCTGGGACCTGCTTTCCTTATCAGGGGGGACCGATGAAGATGCAGTGATAGCATGAGTCTTCCTTGCTGCCGCAACGATTACTGAATCTGCAGGCGGATCCGTCTTCAAGAAGACGGGGTCTGAAGAAGCCGTCTTGTACTTCTTTTGGATTAGAGCTCGCACCGCCTTGATCGTGGCTGGCGTAAGGAAGATGTCCATCACAGGGTCAAGAATACCTGGAACCAAGGGGAGCAATGGACGAGACGCCGCCCTCTGATGCAGAGTCTCGAAGATCACCGTCGTCGCCACCTGAGGGACGGGCATTTCGATGTTGAGCTTCTGAGCCCCACTCTGAAGCACATCATGTTAGTTGTTGATAACATCTGTCGGAGACACCCTCGAGATAGGGCTGTCCAATAATGTAGGGGAATAATCCCTCTTTGACGAGCGAGTTGAAGAAGAATAAGAAGTAGATGGTGTCCTCCTACTTCTGCGATGGACACTATACCTTCGTCCCCGCGATCTGTCCGTGCGATCCTCTCGTCTGGGGGAACATGATCTGTCATGCCTTCGTTCTCGGGATCTGCCTGTGCGTTCGCCATGTCTAGGGGAACTCGACCTGTCCACTTCTTGCACCAATCTTTGCAAAGGTGACCTATGGATAGGACTGGCATATTCTTGCATCCGAAGTGTCTCCCCAGTATCTTTTCAGTGATGCAGGGGGAGAAGCGATCTTGGGGACAAGTGCACAGCAGAGGCAGTCTCCCTTTGATGTGATGGGGACTGATGAGCAGGTCTGCTGGCTTCTGGAGAGGCTGATCTCATAGAAGGCTTTCCAGAGGCGTGAGAGGAAGAATGGCGCGAAGCTGATTCCGTCACCAGAACCACTGATCCTTCCATAGATCTCACTGAGGTAGGTCTTTACGCCGGGCGTGCGCCCCTCGACGTCGAACCGGACCTCCTCCTTGACGTCAATCTACGGTCTGATGTGACTGGTCTCGATGGTTCCTTACTCCTCGACGCCGGTGCTGACGACGCCTGGACATCCCTTCTGCTCGATGCTGAACGTCGATCCAACCGCGACCGCCGCTGTTCAGATCCAGGTGAGGGGTCTCTGCGCCTCGACGTCGAACGTCGGTGTGAAGACGACGGCGGAGGACTTCTCTTACTCGACGCGAACGTCGTCGAGACGATGGAGGAGTGGTGTCTATCCTCGACGTCGAAGGTCGTCGAGACGACGGCGGAGGGGTGTCTATCCTCGACGTCGATCGTCGTCGAGACGACGACAGAGGAGTTCCCATCCTCGACGCCGATCGTTGCCGGGTTGACGACGGCGGAGGACTCTCGCCCCTTGACGCCGATGGACTTGCGACGACGGAGGGGAACCTGCTCTCGACGCCGAACGTCGTGCTGATGACGGCGGAGGGCTTCTACTCCTCGACGCCGATCGTTGCCGGATTGACGACGGCGGAGGGCTTCTGTTCCTCGACGCCGATCGTCGCCGGGTTGACGACGGCGGAGGTTCACGAATCTTCAACGTTGACGACGTACCTGAGTGACGATGTCTTCTCGACGGCGAGCCCGCTGTCGATGGCCTTTTCTTAGACAAATGACCTACCGGTGGTCGATTTTTCAGCGGCGAGCCCGACGCTGATGTAGAAGGATGAGAGGTCATGCTTCTAGATGGAGTTCTAGACCTCTTGGAACCCTTCCTGACCGGAGACCTTCCTCTTGAAGATTTTTCTGCCAAGCCATACAGGCGAATCCTTTCTCTGTCCTTCAAAGTTCTCTTGGACAGGGTTTGGCATTGAGGGCAGGTCTTAGGGTCATGGTCTTCACACAAGCAAAGGATACAGACCTCATGAGATACTGTTTTGGCCTTCTTTTTACTACAAGAAGGACAGGAGTCAAAAAGAGAAGGCATTTTGAGTGTTACAAAATGCCAAAAACTGTCAAACAATGACAGAGCCTTACTTCAGAAGGTAGATGACGTTGAAGTAAGTCAAAAAAGTTGTGAAAAACAAAGATTATTTCTGATTACAATCAGAAAGAAGTGGAGCTGTGTAACCAGGATCCTTCCTGAAGGAGCCGGAAAGAACAACTGACCTAACTGTCACCCCTGAGGCATGTTGGGAAGCTGGGGGTCATGAGTGCCTTAAAGGCACGGTGCCAGTTTATCTCTATGTTGCTATGGGTTAGCTTTTCATTCTTTTTAGACTGTGTTTTTGCAATGCAGCCTAGGAGTTGTCTATGCTTTCGATCCTTTGTGAGATTTTCTGCTGTCTGCTAAGCATTAAAACAGATTCAAAACATGTTTTATTGTTGTTTTTCCCTGTTTCTAATGCATGTTTTCATGATATAATGGGGAGTCCTTACAGCAGTATTCAGCTCTGATGTGTATGAGGCTGCTGTGAGAAGTTGGCCTGATATATGATGCTCACTAGTTCTAGTGCAAAAACAACAAGTGATGGACTGAATGTGGATCAATGTCACACACTCCCCCAGTCAAAAGATCTGGGCCCAAATCCATCGTTTTTTTGCACTCCACACCACCCTGGGTTAGGCAATGGCGATATGCAAATCAGCTCTGACCCTGTTGCCCCATGGGAACAGTCCAGTCCGAACTACAAAAGCCATGTCCTTCCCAGAACGGAATCAAGCATCCGAGGACCGGACCGGTTTCGAGGTAACACCTCTCATCAGCCCGGCTAGCTTGACTCCAGTGGTGTGGAGTGCCTGGGACCCACGTCTGGGCATCCCCAGCGCACTTAGGGCGGCAATTGCAAAAACAACAAGTGATGGACTGAATGTGGATCAATGTCACACACTCCCCCAGTCAAAAGATCTGGGCCCAAATCCATCGTTTTTTTGCACTCCACACCACCCTGGGTTAGACAATGGCGATATGCAAATCAGCTCTGACCCTGTTGCCCCATGGGAACAGTCCAGTCCGAACTACAAAAGCCATGTCCTTCCCAGAACGGAATCAAGCATCCGAGGACCGGACCGGTTTCGAGGTAACACCTCTCATCAGCCCGGCTAGCTTGACTCCAGTGGTGTGGAGTGCCTGGGACCCACGTCTGGGCATCCCCAGCGCACTTAGGGCGGCAATTGCAAAAACAACAAGTGATGGACTGAATGTGGATCAATGTCACACACTCCCCCAGTCAAAAGATCTGGGCCCAAATCCATCGTTTTTTTGCACTCCACACCACCCTGGGTTAGACAATGGCGATATGCAAATCAGCTCTGACCCTGTTGCCCCATGGGAACAGTCCAGTCCGAACTACAAAAGCCATGTCCTTCCCTTTTGTAGTTCGGACTGGACTGTTCCCATGGGGCAACAGGGTCAGAGCTGATTTGCATATCGCCATTGTCTAACCCAGGGTGGTGTGGAGTGCAAAAAAACGATGGATTCGGGCCCAGATCTTTTGACTGGGGAAATGTGTGACATTGATCCACATTCGGTCCATCACCTGTTGTTTTTGCAATTGCCGCCCTAAGTGCGCTGGGGATGCCCAGACGTGGGTCCCAGGCACTCCACACCACTTGGAGTCAAGCTAGCCGGGCTGATGAGAGGTGTTACCTCGAAACCGGTCCGGTCCTCGGATGCTTGATTCCGTTCTGGGGAGGACATGGCTTTTGTAGTTCGGACTGGACTGTTCCCATGGGGCAACAGGGTCAGAGCTGATTTGCATATCGCCATTGTCTAACCCAGGGTGGTGTGGAGTGCAAAAAAACGATGGATTCGGGCCCAGATCTTTTGACTGGGGGAATGTGTGACATTGATCCACATTCGGTCCATCACCTGTTGTTTTTGCACTAGTTCTAGTGATCACCTTGTATCAGTCCAAACAACCCTTATGGTGATTGGTTGTAAGTCAACCTTATAGACCAGCTATCCTAATGGTAGCATGGACAAAGAAGTCTTAGGCTAAACTCTTTTGCCATGTGAAGCCAGCTGTTTTACCACATATAACCCCTTAAATACCAAATAAAAGGACACCACACAGGTAGTTATGAAAACAAACAAGATATTTATTAACTGACAAACACCTCTGAACTCTTTATGAGATCAGAGGGCTAAGCACATGACAAGACTCTTAAGAAAAATACGTTAAGTTGCACAAGTTTCAATGTTGCCCTAGGGGCGCAACAAACCATATACTAAACAAGTGGTATAAGGAAGTCGTTAGAAGGAATGGAGCTGTCCAGAGGCTGTAGGATCGCTGGGACTACACTATCCTAACCTTAGGTAAGTAATAGGAGGCCCACGGAACGCGTGTGCAGAGTGTGAACTCACACGCGAGATGCGTAACAAAGTCAATGGACAGTACAAATTACGAAAAGGTAAGTAATAGACAGTTCCGACTAGCTAGGACTAAAATGACTGGAAATCTGGACACTAGGAGAGTCACTCTACCCCTGAGCACCGATATGCTCTTGTTACCTCACCCACGGGCTGCGGGTGCATAGGTGTCAAAGTGTGTCGGGTTTCCGCGTTGAAGTCTATGGAGCCTTGAAGAAAGATGCTGCAGGCGACCAGGAGGAAGCTGTCCGGAGTGATCCAAGGGTGGATCAAGGAAGATGAAGACCTGAAAGCAGAGGGGACAATGTTCAAAGTCACTAGCCAGTGACTGGAGTGGAACCAGGAAGGAACCAGATGATGTCGTCGCGATCAGGTGAAGAATGGACGCTTGACTCTGCAGCCAGGATGGAGGCACGAGCTGTCCCACGCAGGGTCTCGCTGTCGGCAGTGTTGGTTCCGGATTCGGCGTCAACAGGCCTTGGCAAAGGCAACCCATGCGGCGAGTGGAAAAGGCGTCTGGTGCAGACCAGGAGGGTCCGGGGTGCTTCTCCTTTGCAGGGAAGCAAGGGCCAGTCTGGAGCAACCAGACCAGCGGTGTGGATTTCAAGGATCATCGTCTAGGAGGCCACTAGCCAGCCGGCAAGTGACCAGACAACGCGTCGAGCAGCAATCAAGAAAAAGGGCCCCACGCAGATCTCGTGGATGCTGGAGGGCTGATCTTCTGTGCAGGAGCTGCTCGGGGCTGGGGCTTCTCAATCCCCAAAGCACTTACTCAAGGATGCCTTGGAAGTCGTGCTGGAAGCAAAGTGCAGTTTCTTCAAGATGACAGGTCCCACGTGTCTCGTCGCACCCACGGATCTCAGCTGTGCTGCAGATGTAGGTAGAGGTCGGAGAGGTCTGGAAGTCCGGGTCTCGTCAGGCTCTGAAGTCTGGATCCACTCGGGAAGACGACAAAGTGAACCGCTGGAACGCTTGATGGTGCCTGCTTGTGCAGGGTGGTCACTCCTTGGCCACAAGGGAGATTTCTTCAGTCTTCTGTGGAGCAGAACGTCGAAGTCCAGAGTTTCTTCTTGTAAAGTTTCAAGTCAAGATTAATCTAATTTGGAATGGGACCAGCTCCTACCTTTATTCTCCTAAAGGGGGCGGTACTATGACTAGGTCCCTCCTATGGGTGGGACCAGGAAGGGGGGTGGTTACACCCCCTATCCTTTGTCCGGTTTCGCACCAGAGCTGGGGCTGGAGTGCCCCAGCAACTGGTTTGAGCCGGAGTATGCACAGGACACCTTGTGTGCCCCGGGCATGTCTCATTCCTTTCAGGCCTGTCCTACCCAATACACAAAATCCTGTCCGAGGTGGTGCTAGCACCTCCCAAGGCAGGAAACCCTTTGTCCAAGCCTCCCTCGCTGGAAGGACTCCCAGCAGCAGGAGGTCAGACTTGTATCTGTGGTGGCAGCATCCATTTTGTGATGCTGAGGCTCGAGTTAACTTTAACCGGGGTTCACAGTTACATACATGTCGTGCCCCTCTAGAAGGGTGGAATGCTACCCCCGTCGCCATAATTGGCGAGGGGGTAGTATTCCAATTCATATGACACCTTACTCGACATGTTTTGATAATGCTACACCAAAGTTAGCAATAACCGCGAGGATTATAATGCACTTAAGAGTATATGGTATAGCGTTATCTTGGGAACAGCTAAAGGACTTGGTTCCGAAAGCTGCAGACAGGCTCAGCTCATGCTAGAGCACTATCTCAAATAATTCTAAGCACTCTGCCTCCAGGATTGTCAAGGCCTGCCATAGGAGTGACTTATAGGAGTATATGTGTCCATTTTAGGGTTAGATATAGGTATACTATATCTAAAGCAAAGGGTGATTACACCACCTTGCCCCAGCTGATTGATCAGCCAGTTGTGTCAGATTTGGATGGCCAGCCAGGGGTGGCATAATGCATGCTGCAGTCCCTGGTAGGCCTTGGGTACACTTATGCCCTGGGTACCTATGGTACACTGTACAAGGACTTACAATAGTAGCCCAATACCAATTGGTAAATGCACCTACGGTACATGGATGTCAATTTAGAGAGAGAACAGCTAGGCTGTGGGTCTGATTAGCAGGCCCACAGCCAGGGAAAGTCGTAAACCAGTGAAGCAAAATGCAAAAATCTGGGGTGACCATAGGATTGCAGACCCTACTCTCCTACATAACCCCCCCCCCAAACTTAGGGACATTAAACTAACCTTGACCAGGTGAGTCTTCCTGTTCTAAGTGGAAATACCCGGAGAGACCATCTGCATTGCGATGGTCAGTCCCTGGTCTGTGCTCCACTGTAAAGTCCATCCCCTGTAGGTAAATGGACCACCTAAGAAGTTTGGGATTTTCACCCTTCATTTGATTTAGCCACAAGAGGGGCTTATGGTCTGTCCGAATCTTGAAGTGAGTTCCAAACAAGTATGGCCTCAACTTCTCCAGGGCCCAAACCACAGAAAAGGCCTCCCTCTCAATAGCTGACCAGCGTTTCTCTCTAGGGGTCAGCCTTCTACTTATAAAAGCAATGGGCTGGTCATGACCATCAATATTGAATTGGGATAGAACAGCTACCCCACCCAACTCAGAAGCATCTGTCTGGACAATGAAAGGTTTGGAGTAGTCTGGACTCTTGAGAATATGTGCAGTGCACATGGCCTGCTTTAGGTCATCGAATGCCTTCTGACAGCTAACTGTCCACTGAACTTTCTTTGGCATTTTCTTACTTGTCAGGTCATTAAGAAGGGTCACAATTGTCCCATAATTTCTGACAAATTTCCTATAGTAACCAGACAGGCCCAAGAAAGCTCTGACCTGTGTCTGGGTGGTTGGAGGAGCCCAGTCCTTTATGGCCTGTATCTTGCTCTCCAATGGTTGAACCTGGCCTCCACCTACAAGGTGGCCCAGGTACACAACCTGACTCTCCCCTATCTGGCACTTGGTGGCCTTGATAGTGAGGCATGCCTTTTGCAGGGCCTCCAAAACTTTCCTCAGGTGATCCTCCCAGGTGGAGCTGAAGACAGCAATATCATCTAGATATGCTGCACAAAAGTCATCCAATCCAGTGAGAACTTGGTTCACCAATCTTTGAAAAGTGGCAGGTGCATTTTTCAAACCAAAGGGCATCCCCACAAACTGGTAATGACCTCCTGGGGTAGAAAATGCTGTTTTGGCCTTGGCATCCTCAGCTAACCTGATCTGCCAATAACCAGCTGTTAGGTCAAATGTACTCTAGAATTTGGCAGAAGCCAATTTATCTATGAGTTCATCTGCTCTAGGTATTGGATGGGCATCTGTCTTAGTGACAGCATTGAGACCCCCGTAGCTACACAAAACCTCATCTCTCTCTTACCATCCTGGGTGTGAGGTTTAGGCACTAGAACTACAGGACTAGCCCAAGGGCTCTCTGAGGGTTCAATGACTCCCAATTCCAACATCTTTGTACTTCTTTCTTTATGCAGTCCCTGACATGGTCAGGTTGCCTGTAGATTTTACTCTTTATAGGCAGACTGTCACCAGTGTCCACCTCATGGGTGCACCAGTTTGTCTGACTGGGTGTCAGAGAAAACATTTGTCTAAAGGATTGAAGAACCTGTTTGCAATCCTTTTGTTGATGCTCAGAGAGGCTGTCAGAAAAGACCACGCCATCTACTGATCCATCATCAGGGTTCTGAGTGAGCAGGCCTGGGAGAGGGTCACTCTCTTCCTCCTGCCCCTCATCTGTAGCCATGAGCAAGCCCATGTCTGCCCTGTCAACAAATGCCTTGAGCCTATTCACATGAAGTACTTTGTGAGGGCTCCTGGGAGTTCCAAGGTCCACCAGGTAGGTGACCTCTCCCTTTTGTTCAATGATAGTATGGGGTCCAGACCATTTGTCTTGGAGAGCTGCTGGGGCCACTGGCTCCAACCCCCACACCTTCTGTCCAGGCTGGTAAACAGTAAGGACAGCCTTTTGGTTATGCCAAGCTTTTTGGAGTTCTTGGCTGGCCTCAAGGTTTTTAGATGCCTTCTCCATGTACTCTGCCATCCTGGAGCGGAGACCAAGTACTTAGTCCACTATGTCATGCTTAGGCTTTTTGAGAGGTAACTCCCATCCTTCCTTCACAAGACATAGGGCTCCTCTTACAGGGTGCCCAAATAGAAGCTCAAAAGGGCTGTAGCCAACCCCCTTCTGTGGGACCTCTCTGTAAGCAAACAGAAGGCAGGGTAAAAGGATGTCCCATCTTCGCCTAAGCTTTTCAGGTAACCCTTTTATCATCCCTTTTAGGGTCTTGTTGAATCTCTCCACAAGCCCATTGCACTGTGGATGATAGGGTGTGGTAAATTTGTAATTTACACCACACTCCTTCCCCATTGCAGTCAAGTATCCTGACATAAAGTTTGCACCTCTGTCAGAGACAACCTCCTAAGGAAACTCCACTCTGGAGAAAACTCCAAGTAGGGCCCTGGCCACAACAGGAGCTGTAGTGGTCCTAAGGGGAATAGCTTCTGGATACCTAGTGACATGATCCACTACCACTAGTATAAATCTGTGCCCAGATGCTGTTGGGGGGTCCATTGGTCCAACAATGTCAATCCCCACTCTTTCAAAGGGCACCCCCACCACAGGTAATGGTATAAGGGGGGCCTTTGTGGTGCCACCTGATTTGTCACTGGCTTGACAGGTGACACATGAGCGACAAAACTCTTTTGTGTCTTCAGACATATGAGGCCAGTGAAAGTGAGGGACAAGCCTGTCCCAAGTCTTGTTCTGGCCTAAGTGACCTGCAAGGGGAATCTCATGGGCTAAGGTAAGAAGGAAACCTATCAGAGACAAGGGGATAACGAGCCTCCTGGTAGCACCAGGCTTGGGGTCTCTTGCCTCAGAGTATAGGAGTCCATCATCCCAGTACACCTTGTGGGTACCTGTAGCATTCCCTGCAGCCTCAGCAGCAGCCTGCTGTCTGAGGGGTTCAAGAGAGGAACAGTCTAACTGTGCCTGCCTCAAGTCTGCCCTGGAAGGTCCCCCTGTCCCAAGAAACTCCACCTGTTCAGGTTCAAGCTCTTCTAGGACAGTTCCTTCTGGGGTCTTTGGGTCAGTCTCCTGAGAGAGCTGATCCTCACCTTGAGGCAGGGGAGAAGGCACTGCCTTAACCCTACTGTTCTTACTCTTGGTTAGTGTCTGGTCCATTGTTCCAGGATCCAGCACTAGTTCAGCTGGGCATTTCTTGGCCTGTGACCTGGTCACAGCAAGGACATGTGCTGACAAACCTAACATTTCCACATGAGACCTATACTCCACTTCTGACCATAAGGAGGATTCCAAATCATTGCCCAAAAGACATTCTACTGGGAGGTCTGAACTAACTACAACTCTTTTGAGGCCAGTTACCCCTCCCCAGGAGAAGTTAACAACTGCCATGCTGTGATTGGTAGTGACATTGCTAGCATTGGTCACTAGGTAGTCTGAACCTAGTATTACCTGTTCAGGTTCCACAAAGGCTGGTGTCACCATAGTGACACTGGTACATGTGTCCCTGTAGGTCTGAGCCATTTTTCCATTGATCAAAGGCGTTTGCCTGTATTTGCCTAGAGTACTAGGACTTATGGTAGGGGTCATATCCATGTCCCCACTACAAACAAGAACAGCCTGAGTAGGTATTCTGACTAAGTCAGAACCCACCTCAGTTCCCAGGGTTAACCACACTATAGCCTTGGGGGGTACACTACCACTAGTAACTATACTAGGGGATGCAGGTGCCTTAGGGGCGGTAGTGGTAGGGGCTGGGCCTTTCTTGGTGCACCCACTAAACCAGTGAGTCTTACTTTTACAGTATTGGCACCATGGTTTTCTCTGACCATCATTCTTCTTCGTTTGGGTATTAGTGGTCCCACCCTCCTTAGATTGTTGGGGCCCTGTTGAAGACTTCTGGTCATTTTGCTGATTCTGATTTCCCCTTTGGTCTGCTTTCTTCTGGCCACCACCCTGGTTCTGGTTCTGCTGCTTGACCCTTGTCCTGACCCATCTGTCTGCCTTCTTTCCCAGTTCTTGGGGAGAGGTCAGATCTGAGTCAATCAAGTGCTGATGCAACAACTGGTTCTGACAATTATTTAAAATTTGCTCTCTCATAATTAGATTATACAATCCTGTGTAATCAGTAACTTTACTTCCCAGTAACCAGCCTTCCAAAGCCTTAGTGGCACAATCAACAAAGTCAGTCCAATCCTGAGCTTGAGTTTTCTGGGTATCTCTGAACATCAACCTGTACTGTTCAGTTGTTAGGCCAAACTCATCAATCAAGGCACTTTTCAGGACTTGGTAATCATTAGCATCCTCATCTCTAACAGTGAGGAGCTTGTCTCTTCCTTTACCTCCAAAGGGGAGCCACAATATAGCTGCCCACTGACTCTGGGGTACCTGCTGTACTTTGCAGGCCCTCTCCTGAGCAGTCATCCATTTGTGGATGTCATCTCCTACTTTAAAGGAGGGCACTATTTTACTCAGGTGTCTATTATCAAAACTCCTGTCTCTATCTCTAGGGATAGTGCTGCCACCAGTGGGTTCTACCCCACTCAATTTCTGTTCTCTGGCAAAGGCAAGTTTCTCTTTGGCAAGGGCAAGTTCTTCCCTTTGGATCCTCAGATTCACTTCCTTCATCTTGGCTTCATGCTCTCTTCTCTGAGGGGAAGTCATCCTTCTCTGAGAAGATGCCAGAGAGACATGGGAGTGAACAGATTTGTTAGATTCTCTGGATTGAGATCTAGCTCTTCTGCTCCCAAGGTTAAGTCTGCCTGAGGATGATCCTGGGGCTCCCCCAGTTCCATTCCCATGTAGGCTTAAGTTGGCCCTGGTAAGTCTACTGACTATCACTGGACCATTTCCTACCTCTCCCTCAGAAGATTCCCATCCTCCTCACCATCTACTTCTTCAGTTTCAGGGAGGTTAGAGTCATCCTCTAAGGCAGGCATGCTGCCATCAGTAGGATCAGAGGGGCCTGGATTAGAAGCCCTTCTAGCATCTAAGAGACCTATCAAAAAAGGAAGGGTAGGGTTGGAACCCTGTTTCAGTCTCCTGGAGGTACACAATTGTCTCATCTCCTGGAAGCTGAGGGCTGCATATCTGGATATGACCTGTGGAGGGTCACTAGCCACAAGGGGAGCCACTGTGTTCTCTCTTGTGGTAGACATGCTTTCTAGTGAGGTGTAAGTGGTGCACTTACCTACACTATGGGTTTTCCTACTGATCCCTTGCTAAGAGTTGTAGTCAGGGTGTGCTACTCCCTTTCTACTACAACAGCTGGTTCAGTAGAACTCAGAGTATTTCTAAGCTTTGTTATATGTACCTACGGTACCTTATGTGATCTTTCAAAAGATATCTCAAGATTATATTTGGTAAAAACAACAGCAAGCTCAAATCCCAACCGCTGCACACCAATGTGAGAAGTTGGCCTGATATATGATGCTCACTAGTTCTAGTGATCACCTTGTATCAGTCCAAACAACCCTTATGGTGATTGGTTGTAAGTCAACCTTATAGACCAGTTATCCTAATGGTAGCATGGACAAAGCAGTCTTAGGCTAAACTCTTTTGGCATGTGAAGCCAGCTGTTTTACCACATATAACCCCTTGAATACCAAATGAAAGGACACCACACAGGTAGTTATGAAAATAAACAAGATATTTATTAACTAACAAACACCTCTGAACTCTTTATGAGATCAGAGGGCTAAGCACATGACAAGACTCCCTGAGCACCGAAATGCTCTTGTTACCTCACCCACGGGCTGCGGGTGCATAGGTGTCAAAGTGTGTCGGGTTTCCGCGTTGAAGTCTATGGAGCCTTGAAGAAAGATGCTGCAGGCGACCAGGAGGAAGCTGTCCGGAGTGATCCAAGGGTGGATCAAGGAAGATGAAGACCTGAAAGCAGAGGGGAAAATGTTCAAAGTCACTAGCCAGTGACTGGAGTGGAACCAGGAAGGAACCAGATGATGTCGTCGCGATCAGGTGAAGAATGGACGCTTGTCTCTGCAGCCACGTGGACCATGAGGCGTCTTCGACGACCAGGATGGAGGCACGAGCTGTCCCACGCAGGCTCTCGCTGTCGGCAGTGTTGGTTCCGGATTTGGCATCAACAGGCCTTGGCAAAGGCAACCCGCGTGGCGAGTGGAAAAGGCATCTGGTGCGGACCAGGAGGGACCGGGGTGCTTCTCCTTTGCAGGGAAGCAAGGGCCAGTCTGGAGCAACCAGACCAGTGGTGTGGATTTCAAGGATCGTCGTCTAGGAGGCCACTAGCCAGCCGGCAAGTGACCAGACAACACATCGAGCAGCAATCAAGCAAAAAAGGGCCCCACGCAGATCTCGTGGATGCTGGAGGGCTGATCTTCTGTGCAGGAGCTGCTCGGGGCTGGGGCTTCTCAATCCCCAAAGCACCTACTCAAGGATGCCTTGAAAGTCGTGCTGGAAGCGAAGTGCAGTTTCTTCAAGATGGCCGGTCCCACGTGTCTCGTCGCACCCACAGATCTTAGCTGTGCTGCAGATGTAGGTAGAGGTCGGAGAGGTCTGGAGGTCTGGGTCTCGTCGGGTTCTGAAGTCTGGATCCACTCGGGAAGACGACAAAGTGAACCGCTGGAACGCTTGATGGTGCCTGCTTGTGCAGGGTGGTCACTCCTTGGCCACAAGGGAGATTTCTTCAGTCTTCTGTGGAGCAGAACGTCAAAGTCCCGAGTTTCTTCTTGTAAAGTTTCAAGTCAGGATTAATCTAATTTGGAATGGGACCAGCTCCTACCTTTATTCTCCTAAAGGGGGCTGTACTATGACTAGGTCCCTCCTATGGATGGGACCAGGAAGGGGGGTGGTTACACCCCCTATCCTTTGTCCGGTTTCGCACCAGAGCTGGGGCTGGAGTGCCCCAGCAACTGGTTTGAGCCGGAGTATGCACAGGACACCTTGTGTGCCGCAGTCATGTCTCATTCCTTTCAGACCTGTCCTACCCAATACACAAAATCCTGTCTGGGGTGGTGCTAGCACCTCCCAAGGCAGGAAACCCTTTGTCCAAGCCTCCCTCGCTGGAAGGACTCCCAGCAGCAGGAGGTCAGACTTGTGTTTGTGGTGGCAGCATCCATTTTGTGATGCTGAGGCTCGAGTTAACTTTAACCGGGGTTCACAGTTTCATACAAGTCGTGCCCCTCTAGAAGGGTGGAATTCTACCCCCGTCGCCAGAATTGGCGAGGGGGTAGTATTCCAATTCGTATGACACCTTACTCGACATGTCTTTATAATGCTATACCAAAGCTAGCAATAACTGCGAGGATTATAATGCACTTAAGAGTATATGGTATAGCGTTATCATGGAAACAGCTAAAGGACTTGGTTCCGAAAGCTGCAGGCAGGCTCAGCTCATGCTAGAGCACTATCTCACATAATTCCAAGCACTCTGCCTCTAGGATTGTTAAGGCCTGCCATAGGAGTGACTTATAGGAGTATATGTGTCCATTTTAGGGTTAGATATAGGTATACTATATCTAAAGCAAAGGGGTGATTACACCACCTTGCCCCAGCTGATTGATGAGCCAGTTGTGTCAGATTTGGATGGCCAGCCAGGGGTGGCATAATGCATGCTGCAGCCCCTGGTAGGCCTTGGGTACACTTATGCCCTGGGTACCTATGGTACACTGTACAAGGACTTACAATAGTGGCCCAATACCAATTGGTAAATGCACCTAAGGTACATGGATGTCAATTTAGAGAGAGAACAGCTAGGCTGTGGGTCTGATTAGCAGGCCCACAGCCAGGGAAAGTCGTAAACCAGTGAAGCAAAAAGCAAAAATCTGGGGTGACCATACGATTGCAGACCCTATTCTCCTACATCTGCAGTTGCCTTTTTTATATATATATATATATATATATATATATATATATATGTATATATATATATATGGAGATACATATATGTGGGGCACATATATTATTGTGTTTCCGGGGTCCCGCGCATGGGCAGGAATATTCTAGTGCTTATGACTATTGATGAGGATCCCCTGGAAGAGCACTTTCTGCCCTGCCTTGTCTATGTCTTAGGAAAAAGAGAAGTATTTTACTGTCACAGCAAAACAAAATACTAAAGATAGAAACATGATTCTGCAAGCAAATACAATTCTTTTTTTTTTTTTTTTTTTTTAAACCTTTATTTGGAGACAAACAGGAAAAGGGGAAGTGCATACACAGTACATACAGTCACATATGGCCATTACAATGGTACGCCAGAACCAAAAAATGAGACAGAAGCGAGTACAGGGCAGCTTAGTAGTCAATACAGGGAGCCACGTTGAAATGTACAGTGCAAATAAGAGATCAATGATCCAGCATTGCCAGGCAAGCTAATAAGACAATACAGTATGGACACACTCTGGCAGCGTTTAGCAAATAAAGCAAAGGAGACTCAGATAGAGGGGACACCGAAAAAAAAAGGGGACATTACAGGGATACAATCTCAATTCCTAGCCATCCACTTGACAGAAGGGGAACTACAGCCCACGAAAGCTCGCATGTAGAGGAGAAAGCACAGCCTCTCCCCCGATACTGGACGATCAGCAGGTGTAATATGAAATCCCAGCCCACCATGTTGCCGTCAACCAACCCCCACCCGGTCCCCGAGTTCAGAATCAGAGTCCTGCACAGCTCTGGTCAGGAGGTACACCTAGAGCGGACTCCAAAAGTCCTTCGGTCTGCATCTGACAGGCATCAAGTCAGAGTAGATATTGTATTGATCTTGACAGTATGTGAGGTCGGTCACCCAATCCTGGAAGCGCGGCACCCTGCCACGACCCCAACAACAGGCAACCCTACGCTTAGCCAGCAGCAGGGCCACGTCAACAAATCTGCGGTGAGAGGCAGGCACGTCCTTAGAGTAGCCCAACAACATCACTAAGGGGTCAAATGCCACCCCACCCTCCGCCATAATCTGCAGGGCTTCATGAACCTGAGTCCAATATTCCAGCACCCCCGCACAACCCCAAGCCAAGTGCAGGAAGTCAGCGCCTTCCGCACTACACCTAGCACACCTGTCATCCTCCGCTAAATGAAACCGAAGTTTCCTCGCCGGGGTATAATAGTACCTCTGAACAAACTTGTAGTGGATAATTTTAAGGCGACAACTAGAGGAGACATTGGCCGTGAGCCCACAGCAGTACTTCCATTGCTCGTCAGTGATAGGGGCTCCCAACTCAGCAACCCACTGCTCGCGCACCCGATTGGCCGGGACAGAACGCTGCCTACGAATAGCCCCGTATAATTTCGACACCAGGTGTCGTCCATCTGATACCAACAGCACGTGGAGGGGGAGGGTAACCCCAGGCTCCGAAGGGAAATCTGGTAGCAGAGCACGCATGCCCTGCCGCAAACGGACAAAGTAGAACAGCTCCAAAGGGGAGCAAGCAGCCGCTCCAAAGAAATGAGCCTGCGTACGGAAGGCACCTTCATGAAACAAGTCACCCCACGTGAGGATACCGAGCCGCCTACACATTCGTTGAAACCCCGTTTCCAACAACAGAGACAAATCAGGATGAGAAGACAGAGGCAAGGCCGGCGAATAAAGAAAGGAAACGCCCAGCAATCGAGCCACCCGTTTCCAAGCATCCACCGTGCACGTCACCGTCGTGCGAGGCGTTTCCACATCAGACACCTTGCCCAAAACCATCCCCTCCAGTGGGGGCGGGTGGGCAACCCAATGTTCAGCAGCAATCTGGGGCATAAACGGCGTGGGGCGCATCCAGTGATAAGCATAATGCGCCTGAGCGCTAAGATAATAAAGCTCAAAGTCAGGAACGTCGAATCCGCCATCAGCATAGGGCAACGTAAGGGTAGCCCAAGCCACCCGCGGCTGCTTGCCCCCCCAGAACAATCGTATGAGCTCGGACCGAAGTCTGCGAAAAAAATAAGCACCAGGATAATACGGAAGGTTTTGAAAGAGGTAAAGAAAGCGGGGCAAGACTACCATCTTGATAAGGGACGCCCTACCGGCCATGGAGAGAGGCAAGGACCCCCACCTAGTGACATCATCTGCAAGTTTAGTAATAGCTACACCATAATTAAGGCGAACTGATTCCTCCCTGTCCAATGACACGACTATGCCAAGATACCGCAACTCCGAATCACACCACTCCAGAGGGTAATCAAGGGGAAACCTAGCTACAGCAGCAGTGAGAGGAAACAGTTGAGACTTCCGCCAGTTGATGTGGACACCGGAGACACCCCCAAAAGCGACCAGCTCCCGTAAGAGCGGGTTGAGGTTGTTCTCAGGGTCTTTAACATAGAGTGTAACATCGTCGGCGTATAAAGAAATACCGACCTGCCGCTGAAGACAATTGAAGGCGCTCTGCTGGTGAAACTGACGAATCCTGCAGGCCAGCGGCTCAATGGCAATAGCAAACAAAAGGGGCGAGAGGGGGCATCCCTGTCGGGTCCCTCTCGTAAGAGGGAACGAGGGGGATAACACCCCATTCACCACCACCCTCGCCATCGGATCAGTATATAAGAGCTTAACCCATGAGATGAAGATCCTGGGGAAGCCCATCCGACAAAGAACATCAATAAGATAGCCCCACTCAACGGAGTCAAACGCCTTAGTGGCATCAAGAAAGATAGCGGCAACCGGGATAGTAGGAGCAATGGTCGACACAAGCGAAAACAAGGTGCGAAGATTGTGGGAGGTAGCACGGCCGGGCACAAATCCCGACTGATCAGGCAACACAATAACGGGCATGAGCTCGGCTAGTCTTACTGCCAGGATCTTCGCGAGAATCTTGACATCGCAGTTGAGCAATGAGAGGGGCCTATAGGAGCCCACATCCAGCGGATCCTTACCCGGCTTGAGCAGCGACGTAATGGCGACCTCCCGCATGGAGCTCGGCAGACGCCCCTCCTCCAGGGACTCCTCAAAAACCTCACGGAGAACAGGGGCCATGGTGTCCACATAACACTTATAAAACTCAGCAGGAAGGCCATCCAGACCGGCGGCCTTCCCATTAGACAGAGTCATGATGGCATTCCTGACCTCCTCCACCTCTAGAGGCCTGCCTAAGAACGCGCGATGATCATCCGATAACCAACAGAGTGCCAGCTCATCAAGAAATCCGCCATACCGGGTCTCACCAGTCTGCTGTGTCGTGTAAAGGTGTGCATAATGGTCAATAAAAGTACGCTGAATCTCCGAAGTGTCCCGACAGCGAGTGCCATCCGGCGTCACCAATTCCAACACGTCCGACCCATGCCTTGGATGTCTAGTAAGGGCAGCGAGGACCTTACCGAGCCGCTCCCCTTCACAGTATCGCCTCGCCGTCCAGTATTTCCCCCTATGCTTAGCCTCTCTAGCAGCCTCCTCCTCATATTCGGAGAGTTTAGTACGGAACTGCGCCAGAAGATCTGGATCAGAGTCAACCTGCATCCTGCGTTCTAAGTCTCGCAGGTCAGCTTCCAAGCTCTCGAGGGCCCGAACAATCAGTCTCAGTACTCCACAACTTTTAGAAATAGTGACACCCCGGATCGTAACCTTGAACGCCTCCCATATAACCTCGACGCTGTCCACAGAGCCCTTGTTTCTAGGGAAGAACGCCTCCACCTCCACACCAAGCTCCTCCTTGAACACCGGGTCAAGTAAAGCAGTCGGAAAAAGGCGCCAAGGTGGGCGCGGCCTATGCAGCCCGGGGACGGACACTGCAACCTTCACCGGACAGTGATCAGAATACATCCGAGCCAGATGTGTAGCCTCCCGTAGGCCAGCCACCAGCCCTCTGGAGAGAAACACATAGTCCAGTCTCGCCCATGAACGAGCATGTGTGGTGTAATGAGTGTCCTCCTTGGTGGAAGTGTGGGCGTACCTCCAGCTGTCGACCAACCCAGCCTCCTCCACAATCCCACGCAACACTTCTCTAGCCTGCACATTATACTGAGGACTCCCCTCCGATCTGTCCGACTGGGCATGAAATGCAAAATTGAAATCCCCCCCCCACACAATGTAAGTGGCATCCACAGCAAGAACATGACCCCACAAAGTGACAAAAAAGATTGGCGTATCGACATTAGGAGCATAGCAATTAACAAACAGTACCGTGTCCTGCCCAAGCCGCCCCCACAGTAGCACATAGCGCCCCTCAGGGTCCCCCACAAATCCCAGTTCCTGAAATGCGAGCGATCGTTTAACAAGGATGACAACCCCTCGAGCATAAGAAGAATAGGAAGCAAACCTCCTGGCCGCAGCCCACCTCCCACCAAAGTTGGGGGAAGGAGCGGGACGCAGATGCGTTTCCTGGAGGAGAGCAACATGAATAGCATGCCTGTCTAGATACTGGATCACGCTACGACATTTCCTGGCATCATTAAGTCCCCGTACATTCCAGGACAGAATCGATATCTGATCTACAACAGCAGTTGACATTACCCAGTTTCCGGGCCCCACAGAACCCAATAAGCAAATACAGAGCATCCAACTACCAGTAACAGCCAGCAACAGGTCCACACCATAGGGCGCAGTCGTCCCCCCGCATACACTCCACACACCCCCAGTCATCTCCAAACCAAGCAACCAAAACCACAACAACCCCCCCCCCAGCCAAACCAGCCATGCAACAAGCACTCAGAACATACCGCGTGCCGCGTGCCGCGTGCTGCCAATCCAGCTTATACGGCCCACCACTCGCTCACGTATTCCTCGTGCAAAGCGCTCTGCGCCACGTGGCTGCCTAAGATGGCGGCCGTTACAGCCGGGCCCAAGACGGACGGGAGCGCGGGCCCCAGGATCAATTCCGCCACATAGATAAATGGGCCAGCCGAGGCAGCGGGCACGAAACCGCTCCTGTGCACACAGACAACAGTAGCACCTCACACATCGATCCATGAGTCCTGGGCAGGCAAGCATGGCCAGCTTCATCCCCACCCCACCCACCCACCTGATACCACCCCAACTATCAGGCCAAGTGCACAACCACCCCCCCCCGTCCCCCAACACACATCCAGTCAACCAAAGGACTAGAATCCAAACCAAAGGTACATATGGGGCACACCCTCCGGGGACCCTTCTAGAGGTACACGATACCACTCCCTCACACCACGCCAGTGTCCGAGCCAATGAGTGTCAAACGGCCCCAGGCGCAGCGCAGGGGGGGTGGGTGCCCAGAGCACGACACCAGATAGCACCATCCTGCGGTTCCACACCGACCCCAAGAAACAATACGTACACACCCATCTCAATAAAGACAGGACCCCCACTCCAACCAAAGTAAAAGCGGACAACAGTTAGGCCGCAATTGCGGAGAAGGAAGGCAGTAGAAGTCAGTGAAAAAGGCAAACGTCCAGAATGTTACAAAAGTGAAACAAAGACCAAAGTCACCACAATCAGGCGACCTCCTCCTCAGCAGCCGAATGTTCATCTTCAGGTTCTCGATCGCCTCCCCGATCCGCAGCCGCTCGCTCGCGCTGGAGGCGCTTCGCAAAATCCTCAGCATGCTGTGGGTTGGTGAAAAAATGTTGCTTAGCCTGGTGCGTCACTCTAAGTTTGGCAGGGTACAGCAAGGCGTAATCCACTTGTAGATCCCGAAGTTTCTTCTTCACCCCCAGGAACTTACGACGCTGGTCCTGCACCATCGGCGTGAAGTCGGGGTACATGGTGAAAGACACCCCATCGAAGGAGAGAGCCCTATTAGTGCGGGCAGCCCGGAGGGCAGCGTCCCGGTCACGATAGTTTAAAAGGCGCGCAATGATGGGGCGCGGTGCGGCCCCAGAGGCGGGCCGTGGTCCCAGTGACCGATGCGCTCTCTCAACGATGAACTGGGACGAGAACGCTTCCGCCCCAATGGCGCCCACCAGTAGCCTCTCCACAGAAGTCTCCATTTTACCCACAATTGTGGACTCCGGCACACCTACAATGCGAACGTTGTTGCGCCTACTCCTCGCCTCCAACTCCTCATTCTTGGCGGCAATGACACGCAGTATATTGTCCATTCTCGCCAGTTGGGTGGTATGGGTGGCCGCCGTGTCGTCATGGTCCGAAATGCGCTGTTCCGCCGCCGTCAAGCGCTCCTCATGCACGTCCAGCTTCTGGACGACCGCATCCATGCGCGACGATATTTTGTCCACCTTGTCCACTATCGTGGCAAACCCCTGCCTCATCTCCTGCATCATCTGGGTAAAGTCCGGTGGTGGTGGTTGCGGAACACTATCAGCGACAGTCGGAGAGGGGGATCGCGAAGTCCCAGCTTCCTGGAGCAAACGCGTCCCCCGCCTAGCTCCCCCAGAGTCAAAGGACAGCTTGGATTGTTTAGTGTCCGGCTTCCCCATAATGGCGCGCTAGTAATGCAGTGGGGGACCAAAGCAAATAGGAGTCAGGATGTGGGTCGGACAAAGGGTACGGCCAAGAAAAAACCCGAATCGTGGGGGCACGCGCCCCGCCACTCCCAACGACGAGCAAATGGCCGACTCCGCACCCAGAGCAAAAGGGCGATCTCCCAGACGACAAGAAGGAGATCCGCTGCAACTCCGTGAGCAATGGTATTTGGGCAGGCAGTTGTAGGAGCCAAGAGAACAGTCCAATAGCAAGGAAGATCCAAACAGCTTGCCCGGCCAGCGAGCGGGCCCGGTGGAGAGGGGCAGAGCAAGGCCTACACCCCACGTGCAGAGCCACGGACTGGCATGAACGATGACGCCGGGCCAAGGGGCACCAGACCTCCAGAGCGCAAGTCGGGGAAACTTGGGAGCCTCGTAACTTCGGCCAGCAACCTCCGAATGGCCCAGGAGTTGGACCGTGGGTGGTCAGTCGATATCCCAGTAGATCCGTAGGGTCAGATCAGGGCGCAGCGATGGTAATCAGGATCCCTAGACGGATAATAGCTCCGGGCAGCGGGAGCCTCACGACAGTGCGGCCATTCCGCTGTGCGCCCTCTAGCGCCCCCTCAGCAAATACAATTCTTGGTAACCTATAGCTCAGTTTTTTTCAGATCTTGATCAAAAGAGTTCACTGTGGAAATCCTTAATCTCCTAAATTTACACTCCAAACTTTTTGAGTTCAAGATACAGTATCTCTGTTTTTGAGTTCAGGCCGCATGTTACCTGTTTGCTGATAACAGGAGTTGCAGCAATGTTGGATTCATTGGCCTACTCAAAATTATGGCCTCAGACTACAGTAATATTGTCTATGCAAAGCTGACAACTGCCTTGATAAGAAAGGTTCATATATTTTATCTTTGCCAAACATATTTCTCCTAATCTCATTTAACCTCACTGTTAGCCAGTTAGAATCTGTATCCTATCCAAGATAGTCTTTATGGATTGTAAACAGGATGATGATAATACAAAACAAAAATAATCTACCCGAATTCTGAGCAATAAATGTGGTTTCCTTAGTTATATACTTACTTTGGGATGGTCGAATTTGATTCTTCACCAAAAGTTATTGATCTCAGCTACCTAAATTTTGACCATGAAACAACTCCAACTGAACTTCTGAAGCTGAGCTTTCTAACTGCACAAAGAGTTGAGAGGTTCTGTGTACTGTCCAAGTCATGCAATGATGACCCCTCAATTGGTACTTACTTCTTCATCCTGTAAACCCCTTTCTTGACACTGCCAAAGTTGCCGGCCCCGAGCTCCACCTCATCAATCATCAAGTATTCCCTCTTCAGGAAGAGCTTGCGATCCTTCAGCTCATCGGGATCACTGTATGGGCTTTCATAGACTGTGGTATCCATGGGCAAAATGCGGGTTTTTGCACCTCCTGGCGGATGAAAGCATGGAAGCATTGAAAGTGGAAAGACAAGGTTTGACAAGAGTAGGTTTTTTACTACTTAAAGCATGAACACCATTTACAAATGTATGGTAATTGCAATTTTTAAACCTTAATAACAGTTGTGTAACAGTTAGTCTTTTTTTGTGTAGAATTATTGAGGATCAAGATTCAGACAGTACGGTGAGTGACTGAAGAAATAGAAGACATGCTTGGTTTGGAGATTAATGGAAGGAACAGACTTGAGGTATTTAAGATCAATCAAAATGTCCCAAAATTAGATTTCAAAGAGTTGCTAATGAACTTAAAGAATGATTTCCAAAATCATCTTACAATCTCATTAGAGTGGTTCCTAAGAGACTGTTGAAATAACTTACGAACTGATAATATCTATGTGTTTGCAACAATCCTCGACAAAGTGTCCACTCGGAATCTGGACCGTCCTTTCTCTTATAATTCTTTTAGTGCCATACCTTGTCCTTTTTTTAAAATAGCTGAAATTACTCTTGTTCAAGAGATTTTTGAACCCAAAGGACTACCTCTATTCAACGCCGCTCCACTTCGCTCCCGGCACAACCTGACAATTCAAGCGCCCACACTGCATAAAGTTTTGTGTTCAAAATCTTTTAATCTGAATAACTACTCAAACTTATAAATATTTTCGAAAGTGGGCTTGAGAAAGTTCTACGTACATATCTTTGTCACCCATTTTCAGCTGGGATCTTCTGAATGTACATGTGTCCATGGATCACTTTTTTTTCAGTGTATTGAAATATTATTCTGAATCTGCCCGCCTTTTTCTACTTTTATTTTCTTCTAACGTGTATTGTTCTTGAATTACAGAAAACCATTATTATTAATATTATCACACTAGTATAGCTCCATTACTGCTTAGTAATATATATCAGTCTGAATGTGTGCGTTCATTACCTTCAAATCTCTAAACTAGCATTAAACTACCTTTTGACTGTTCAGATTGTTGGTAAATCTATTGTCCCTCCGTTCCACCTTCTTTCGCCAAAATAATTGCTGTCTCATGCTATATGCAACTGCTCTATGCAACCTCATAAATGAATGACTACCCTTCGAAAACATAAATAATGCAAAAGTCTTACCTGGAAGGGAATTTGTTTTAGCAGCTGCACCTGTAATAAGAACCAGCCTGAGTTATCTGATTATAGATATAGATGACTCCTTTAGTTTTAAGATGCGGTCTAGTTTTTGTAATCTTTGAATCACCCACAAGAAACGTGCTGTCTCTCATCCGCCCAAGTTTGATACATTGAACAATATTAAAAAGGTTAATAGTAACAACTGATGTTTACTGCTCTTTCAGATGGCAACACCATAGCATTTAATGCATTACTTATTTGAATATGTTGGAAAATGTCCTACTCATGGTTTTATATGCAGTATTCTCTAATATTTAGATAAGAAAAAAAGATTTAGATGTGAAAATGTACCAGATTGTGAATGCAGATAGTCTTGCTAAGGTATTGAATAAAGTGTCATCTAGTCAAGTAAACAAAAAGAGGAATTACTTTGGTTTCTAATAATAAAAGAGATTTTTCACAGAACCCTGCAGCACTTTGACGACAAATCAGGTCTTGGCAATGAAGTTAATTCCGGGTTTTACATCAATCAATCAATCAATCAAAGCATTTATATAGCGCGCTACTCACCCGGAGGGTCTCAAGGTGCTTTGGGGGGGGTCCGCTACTGCTCGAACAGCCAGGTCTTGAGCTGCTTCCTGAAGGCAAGGTGGTCCTGGGTCAGGCGGAGGTGGGTCGGGAGGGAGTTCCAAGTCTAGGCGGCCAGGTAGGAGAAGGACCTTCCTCCTGTGGTGGCTCTTCGGATGCGGGGGACTATGGCAAGGGCGTGGCCGGTCGATCGAAGCTGGCGTGTGGGAACGTAGAAGTTGAGGCAGCTGTTGAGGTATCCTGGGCCTTGGTTGTGTAGGGCTTTGTGAGCGTGGGTGAGGAGACGGAAGGTGATTCTCTTGTTGACCGGGAGCCAGTGCAGATCTCTCAGGTGTCCAGGGATGTGGCTGCGACGGGGGATGTCCAGGATGAGTCGTGCTGAGGCGTTCTGAATCCGCTGAAGTCTTTTCTGGAGTTTGGCGGTGGTTCCGGCGTAGAGGGAGTTGCCGTAGTCCAGACGGCTGATGACGAGGGCCTGGGTGACCGTCTTCCTGGTCTCGGTGGGGATCCACCGGAAGATCTTACGTAGCATGCGCAGGATGTTGAAGCACGACGAGGAGACGGCGTTGACTTGTTTGGTCATGGAGAGGGAGGAGTCTAGGATGAAGCCCAGGTTGCGTGCGTGGTCCGTTGGTTTGGGTGCGCTGCCTAGGGCGGGGGGCCACCAGGAGTCGTCCCAGGCGGAGGGTGAAGATCCCAGGATGAGGACTTCCGTCTTGTCCGAGGTCAGTTTCAGGCGGCTGTTCATCATCCACTTGGCTACGTCTGTCATCCCTTCGTGTAGGTTGGCTCTGGCGGTGGCGGGGTTGTTGGTGAGGGAGAGGATCAGCTGGGTGTCGTCGGCGTATGAGATGATGTTGAGGTTTTAACACCAGGTCCCAGATTATCAAATTTTAGGCGACAGTATTTAAAATGGAAGAAATGTGACTGCAAGAACACTTGGTTTTGAGGTCATGGACTCAATACTGACTTTAAAGTTGATGTGTGGTCATTAATCAGAATTAGATACAAGTTGTGGCATTGATAGCTTACCTTTGAAGGTAGGTTCTGGTGTGTAACCATCTATACCAGCTCCAAGCCGCTATATGGAAGACATAAACAGAGCACAGTATGTTTGTTGAACACTAAAATATACAAAAATGTTAACCCCTTCACATTCAACTTCAAAAGATGGATTAGAAGTCTACCACTAATAATCTAAGGGCTGTACGCTTGATGTAGCAGGGGCTGATACATCCAGTTAGGTTTGCAACTTTGTTCCCTGTCATCAGAACTTTGTGTGGGTCTGGGCTTTCATTTAACAACCCAATATATTCTTGGAGTTTTAATCTTATTGTGCCATTTAATAAATTTCATTATAACACCCTGACAGCAAAGGACTTAAAACATGATGCCCTGCTGACCTGGAGTGATGTGTAAAACCTACATCAAGAGGATTGCTGTGCTGGATCTCTGAAATGTAACCTCGCCATTAACCTTTCGGCACTTAGTCCCAAAAACACCTTCATATATGATCACTGGGTAGTCTGGTCAAAAACCCTTTCTAAATGTCGGTGAAACTTAGTACAAAAACGGATTCCTTACCCAGGGTCATTTCCCTTTTCCATTTTCCTCTTTCAATTTCTCTGTCTACACCCACCTGATATGTCCATCTAATATGGATTCAGACTCCTATTTTTGTACATTTTCAGGTACACGATCCTCTCTTAACCAATCCCTGCCTCTCTGTTAGTCGCCGATTTGAATATCCTGACCAGGGAATTTGACCCATGGTGCAAAGTTATGTTGAAGAGGTACCTCTAGAACTTCTAAGATGTCTTCTGTTGCAGGTCATCATGATACATACAGGTCTGGACTCCTCGAGCAGCAAGGTCATCTTCACAAATATCTCCTGTACCTTGCAATCATGTACTATATGTTAAAGTAGATCCAAAATCAATACCAGTGTTCTGTCCTGCGCTACTCAGTCTAAAATCTGTATTGCTCTACTGCTCAGTGGAGAATTCCAGTTACATTTTGACCATTACTTTGCCATCTATGAATAGGGTTACCCCTGCGTTGTTCCAATCTTGATCTACAGCTTAACATAAATTAAAATCCTATCCGACTACTACTAAGAATTCTTTGGACTCTACCTTTCCTCCCGACTATGACTTAAGCCCTGAGTGCAACGTTAAAGGCAAAGATCAATTTCTTCAGAGGTTTTTCATGCGCCATCTCTGGGAGATGGCTATAAGAGAGCTGAAACCTCTTCTGTTGGCTGTGATGGACAAATGTACATTTTCCGAATGATAACGCAAAGCTGTACCATCAATGCATGGATAAGTCAGCTTCAAAGTATTTTTATCATTAGATGTTTTTATCGGTACTCACATTCCTTGGCAGCGACGGTGGAGCGGGTGCCCCAGCACCTAAAGAAAAGAGAAGTACATGATATCAGATCATGTGCATACCCTCAAATCATATTTTCTATCAAAACTGTTGCACCTAAAACTCTATTTACAACTTTTACAACATTCTTTATGGGGAATTTCTCCAAATGGGCCATTAAGCATCACTTGCGATGTTCCATGGGGCATCTCTCGAGATATGCTACGGGCTGTCTCTTGAGATGTGAGTCTGAGCATCAGAGATGCCCATGGGGTGTCTAATAAGCTGCATCATGGGCCATCATGTGAGCTGTTCCCAGGTGTGTCTCTCAAAGAGTGCTATGAGCATCTCTTGCAATGCGCTATCAAGCATTTTTCAAGATGTCCCATAGAGAATCTCAAAAGATGTGTCATTGGGGCATATTTAAGGGATGTGCTGTGCTGAGGGGCATCCTTTGGGATGTGCTGCAGGTTGTCTTTTGAAATGTGCCATACAGCATCTTTCAACATGTGCCATGGATCACCGCTCCTTAAAGATAGCAAAAGTCCTCCTAGGGGCCATTAGGTATGAACTAAAATAATACGTTCAATGATTGTATTGAATCCAATCTAGTGCCCAACATATGTACATATGACTTTCAGGAGACCTGAAATGTATAGAGTTTATATACAATATCAGAAATAATGAAACCAGCAGATACAAGGGGTGGCTGCGTACAAAGGGTTTACGGTTAACAACATGGATGCTCTGTAAAATAGAGAGATCACATGGGGCAAGCGAGTGAAACAATAAAACAGCCCAATAAAGTGATCGACAACCAAGGCGGTAGCACAAGGATAAAGACATTGGTCGGCACAGACTGCTTACAAAAAATGATGGCCATGTTTGAGCTCTCACAACACGTCCTGAGTTTATTAATTGAGCCTGGCTCTGATTAGTCCTTTGATGTATTAGCCTATTTGACCGTCCTTGTGTATATCGCCTTGGTTATTGATCAATTTATTGATTTATTGTTTCACTCCCTTGCACCGTCTTATCACTCTTAAAGTAGACTTCATTGGATTGAGTGGGACAACATGTCAGTAAATGTGGCCTTCTGTGCCACCAAGCACTGTGGCGCTTCAGCCCACACAGCTACTCACCGAAGGGAAGATTGGGGTTCGGGCAGCTCTCCTTGAGACTGTAGATCACCCCATCTGGTTTCATTTTCAGGTACTCAACAAGCTTTGAAAGAGAGAGACAGTCAAGCGTCAAGCAAGAGGCATAACATTTACAGAAAACATGCACAGATGTGGCAACTATCTTTCACAAATAAACATTGCTAGCCATTTCTCACAAACCTCTGTTTGTCAAGGGTTATTATTAATGTCACCTAATTATCAAATTCTGTGTTTCCCACCCAAATTAAAAATTTAACACTCCACAAGCATCAGATCCCTTACTTTCAGAACTGGGTCCTATAACATTCAAAAGGCAACACAGCATGGTTCACAATTAACAAAGTAAATATATACCCTAGACTTTCCAAACACATATTCAAATTACATTGGATAATTTGTAGTTTTTATGGTAACAGCATTGTAAAGCCTCAGATCTCAATTGGTTGGCAGAACCAGGGTAGTCTGCCCCCTTATCCCTTCTAGGATCTTACCTGCCATAGGGTGTCAAACTTAGTCCCTTCCGGGATGGCGTACCTTCCAGACTTATCGTGGTCAATGAGGTAATGGTAGGCAGTTTTCCCATAGATGATGGCGAGTGAATATGAGTTGTTTTTACCTCTTTGTCTCAGTCTAGGGAAAAAAGTGAGTGAAAACAATCACTAATTTAGTTATTTATTTGATACATTTTCTGGAGTAACAATATTTTGCCTTTTAGACACTTTTGAGCGCCCTCCGATTATGTAAAAATTCAGACGGAGAAATTGCTCAGAGCTTTATTTGGCATCTTGATGAGGAGTTGTCAAAGACAGCAACGCTACAACAACACTACAAACTAAGGAGGTCATTACAATGTTGAGCGGAATGCCTTCCCCCCGATACCACACCGGTCATGGGACCGACTGACACCCGGTCGGTGGTCCTAACCGCCTCATTAGGATGTGACTGAACACTGTTCGGTCGCATTCCTACATTTTACTGTGGCAGCATGCATTCCGGCCGTAAACCGGCCAGATACTGGCTCCTATAGTGAAATGGGAGGTGTGGTTCATCCCTGCACCTCAAGGTGCCTGCCCCAGGGTGCAAGGATCAACAGGGGGGCCGTGCACCCAAGGGGGCCCTGCTGGGGGCCCCCAAAAACGCTTTCTGACATGGTATCCATGTTGGACAGACCGGCATGGAAACCATGTCAGAAATCGACATCGTGATCTCAAGGGCGGAAAGGCCCACCCATGAGATTACAGCCTGGCTTCTGACTGGTGGACAGGCTCTCTGAGCCCATCTGAAGCCAGCCGAATGGCCGGCTGGTTTCCTTTTCGACTGCCTCCATCGTAATTAGGCGGTCGGAAAGGAAACTGAACAGCCCATTACGATGCGGCTGTAAAGACTTCGACCGCAGGTCGGAGCCTTTACGAGCCTCACCGTAATCACCCCTTAAGTCTACAAGTAGCTGAAGTCAAAGCAAACCCTATGGGACTTTGTAGAAATATGAAATTGAGTATTTGATAACCAAATAGAACTATTGAAATCTGATTACTGCTTTAGTGGATTTCTATGTTTTTTCTTGCAGGATGGTCCCATACTTATATGAAAAACTAATTTGGATCATCACAATAAGAGTGTCAGTAAAACACATGTAGCCAATGCGGTAAATAGTAGTTGTTATTTAGGCACAATGTTTTGTTCAGTCGAGCAAAAGCAATAGTTTTAACACAAAATAGTTGGTAAAAACAGCTACAAGCTTTCAATACATAGATATTTACAACAAATTAAGTTCATAGACAGGTAGTGTAGACAAACAGAAAAAGCAACAACAGTGATGTACCAAATTGATAAATGATTAACAATATGTGATGACAATATTCGTATAATTTAGAGAAGAGCAATGCAGAACTGGAATTCAAAATTCTAATGGTGGTTCGACTCTGTACGGTGATCCTGCAGAGCCTTCCTCAGGACATAAGGGCATCCTCTTCTAGACCATCATGTCACCATAATTCAGTCTTACACCAAGAATCAAAAGAATGCTGTCAAGAATTTGAAAGCGTTACTGATAATGAATGACTTAACAGATATACAGATGTTGAGCAGGAACTAGAAATAAGAATTGGGTAAAAGTTTGAAACTTCATCAAATCACCAACAACATTCACATGGGTTGTTGCTGTGGGCAAGCAATTGTTGGTAGGAAAGGGATTACATTAATTTGTGCAAATGCTCAAGCTTTTTTGGGGTTGGAATGGGCTGTTTGTGAACAGTGTATTGACCTAAAGTATATGTCTTCTTTCTGGAATCTGTCTTTTTGATTAAAGGCCAACATAAACCTCATTAGTCCTCCTTTAGTATCATTCAGATCCCTGACTACACAACGTCTGTGAAGGTTACGAAAATCATTGATACTCATGACAGCAAACAATTATTACATTCCCACAACTCACAAGAATTTGCCATCTGGTTGTGCTCCTGAATAAAGCCTCCTCTCTGCTTCCTCTCGAGATATTGCTCCATGGAACCATGGCATCCTCTCATGGGCAGTGGTGGCAATAAGCTTCTCCACCTGAGGTGCTTGACTTATGATCGCCTGCTCTAAGGCATCACCCTACAATCACAAAACAAAAAATAGTAGAACTGGTCAATTTGGACCACAAGTCACTGAAAAAAGTTCCAGTGAGTAATAGCTAAGCAATATGTTAGTGTACGAAAGTCATCCCTTTTGCACTGATCTCTACCTTTATTTGACTGATGCTGGTGGTTACTAACTCTGAAAGTGCCCTGGGCTCTGCAAACCAGGCCAAGGGCCAATTCTGTGTCCTCTAAAGCTAAATTGTAATTGGTATATGTAGGAGAGTAGGGTCTGCAATCCTATGATCACCCGGACTTTTTGCTTTTGTTTCACTGGTTTACGACTTTCTCGGGCTGTGGGCCTGCCAATCAGACCCACAGCCTAGCTGTTCTCTCGCTAAATTGATGTGTGTACCTTAGGTGCATTACCCAATTGGAACTGGGCCACCCTGTCAGACCCTGTAACTCAGGGCATCGGTGTACCCAGGGCCTACCAGGGGCTGAAGCATGTATTATGCCACCCCTGGATGGCCATCTAAATCTGACACAACTGGCTGCACGACAGCTGGGGCAACGTGGCGTACTCGCCCGTTGCTGTAGGTATAGTATCCCTATATCTAACCTTAAAAATGGACACCCGAGTTCCTATCAGTCACTCCTATGGCAGGCCTTGACAATCCTGAAGGCAGAGTGCGTGGAACCGTGTGAATTGAGCTCTGGCACGAGCCGAGCCCGGTTGCAGCTAGCGGAACCAAGACCCAATGGCTGTTCCATGATAACGCGTACCATATCGGTAACTTCGGTATCGCTTTATCAAGACATGTCGAGTAAGGTGTCATACGAATCAGGATGCTGCCCCCTCACCAATTCTGGCGACGAGGTTAGCATTCCCCCCTTCTAGAGGGACACGACATGTACGTAACTGTGAACCCCGGTTAAAGTTAACTGAAGCCTCAGCTCCACAAAATGGATGCTGCCACCACAGACACGAGTCTGACCTCCTGCTGCTGGGAGTCCTTCCAGCGAGGAGAGCTTGGACAAAGGGTTTCCTGTCCGGGGCGGTGTTCGCACCATCTCAGACAGGGTTTTGTGTATTCTGGGTAGGTAGGGCTTTGCAGGAAGGTGACTGCAGAGTGGCACCCCGGTGCTCACTACGCATCTGCCGGCTAGAACCAGTTCCAGGGGTACGCAGCCCCTGACCTGGGGAAAGTCCGGCAGGGGAGAGGGGTGTAACTACCCCCCTTCCTGGTCCCACCCCTAGGGCAGGACCTAGTCATGTACCCACCCCTTTCTTTAGGATAAAGGCAGGAGCGGGGACCCTTCCAAATTAGATCATCTTTGAATCAAGAACTACTTTCTACGAAAGGACATTCGAGACTCTTCTCAAGATTTCTCCCTTGTGGCTAAGGAGTAGTCACCCTGCACCCGCAGGCACCATCTAAGAACTCTGCGGTTTGCTGCAAGTCCTTCCTCAGGAATCCGACGACCCAGCTCAACGAGAACCGGCTTCCCTGGCACCTCTGACCTCTACTCACATCGTCAGCTCAGCTGAGATCTGTGGGTGCGACGAGACCTCGAGGGACCGGCCATCATCAAAACCTGCACGCTTTCTTAAACCAGCACGATCACCGAAGGAATCCTCTGGTGAGTGCTCTGGGGTCCGAGAAGCCCCGACCCTGAGCTGCTCCAGCATCGAAGTGCAGTCTCCCAGCATCTCCACGATCTGCGTGGGGCCCTTCTGCTTTGCCGCTCAGCACATGGTCCGGTTACTAGCCGCTGGCTTGTGACCTCCTTGACGACATCCGACAACCACCGCTGCTGGTCTGGTTGCTCCAGACCGGCCTTTGCTCCCTTTTACGAGAGGAGCACCCCGAACCTTCCTGGTCCACTCACGACGCCATTTTAGGCCCACCACGTGGCCCTGAAATCTGCCAAGGCTTGTTGCCCCAATCCTGGGCCCAGCGACGCCGACAGCATCAACCTTCGTGGGACAGCTCGCACCTCCATCCTGGTCGCCGACAACGCCTCCTGGTCCGTGAGACTGCAGAGCCTAGCGTCACCCACTCACCTAGTCGAGGTGACGGCCATCCGGTGCCCTCCTGGTACCCTCTGACTACTGGCTAGTAGTACGAACTTGGTCCCCTCTGCTTTCAGGTATCAACGACCTCTGATCCAGGCTTGGATCTCTACGAACTATTCTAGTGCAGCCGCAGCCCTTGTGGCTAGGTAACTCCGGCATTTTGGTGCCCGCATAGCCTCCTTACTTAAGGGTCCCGAGTCCCTCGCTTCCGACTTGCCTTATCGGGTCCGCCCGAGACCACTAAACTTTCCGTGCCCTCGGGCACTTGTATTGATTGTGCACTTGAAGTATTTTCCTAAGAGTTTTGTTCTGTGCTTAGTACCCTGTCCTCATAAAGAGTACAGGGCTGTTGTGATTCTAATAAATATACTGTTTATTTACATAACACTTGTGTGGTGTCCTTTCACTTGATGTTCACTTGATGTTCAAGGGGTATGTGATGGTATAACAGCTGGCTTAACACGCCCTCTAGAGTTTAGCCCGAAGACTGCTCGTATCCACGCTACTAGGATAGCTGGTCTAAGGTTGACTTACAACCAATCACCATAAGGCTCGTTTGGACCGATGCATAGTGGTCGCTAGAATAGTGAACACTGCATATCGGGCCAACTTCTCACAGTATAATTCTAACTGGCCAAGACAACCTACCTGTAAGTCCCTAGTATATGGTAGGGCATGTAGGTTTAGAGACCCCAGAGGATTACTGCACTTAAGTGTGCACTACTGTGGTGTTTGGTGTCATTTTAAGGCCAGGCGTGCCTTGCTGGCTGGTTTTAACCCCTTGGCTGCTGGGGTAATTTTCCTGCTGTGCCGGGGGCGGGCGCGCACAGCGCCCCGGTGCTCATGACGAGCTCAGCTCGTCATGAGCTACAGTGCTCCTGTGCTCATTACGAGCTCAGCTCGTCACGGCCACACCCGTTTCAATAGAACGTTCAGCACAGCAGGGGAATTATCCCAGCGTGCGAGCGTTCTAAGGGCCATGACGAGCTCAGCTCGTCATGAGCACCGGAGCACTGTAGCTCATGACGAGCTGAGCTCATCATGAGCATGCAAGGGGTTAAAATAAATCGATGTTCAAATTCGACTATGGAATTAAACGTAATTCCAAAGTCCAAAACTACCTTTGTATAACTTATACGTCAACCCTGAGGTCTGCCCTAGGTGCTGTACGGGTAGAGTGCATTTTTATGAAAAGTGGGGACAATATAAAAGATGTTTTATATGCCCTGTATGGAAAAACAGCCAACGTCGTTTTTTCTCTATTGTAGTGCTGCTAGCCCCATAGGATAACATGGAGAAGGCTTTGTCAAACTTAATGAAGTCTAACTTTTGATTGGAGTTAGGTAGACATATCATTCAAATTATCAAAGTGACAGTTACAATAAATCCAACCACTTTCCACTGTCAGATATATTACAGCTATTACATGAAAGTAATTTTAGAATTACTATCCTGAAGGTACCTAAAGGAGCCCTGTAACAGCCTCTTCTGATTGGTCAGCCTTTTGATAGCCTGGGCCAAGTGGCTCCCTGGGTAGGTGTGAAGAAGCCTGTAGCTGCAACAATACAGCCATTTGGTGGTAGGAGATTTGCTTTCTAGAGAAGCTAGGGAGAGGAAGGAAGCTGGGTAGATAAGCTGGACTTCAAAGGTATGAGGCTGTTCAGAAAACAAATGTGACTGGACCCAGACCCCCCCTACTTACTAGAACTTGATCTACAGCCAGATGGGAGCCCCCCTAATTAGATTAGGAGAGAGGTTAGAAGGGGAGCGTAGTCAGATGTTAGTCACACCTCTGGGTTGGGTTACACAGAAACAGACACCAAGAAGAGAATTTCTTCATTTTGACTTTTGGCAAAAAAGTGCATCCTGAGTCAATAATATGCCACCCGGCACAGCAAGTGGTCAGAGCAGAGGGAGATTAGTTTGCTCCGTTTGGTTAGGTTGTGCTCCCTCTTGCCAGCCCAGTATGGAGGATACAATGGGAGAGCTGCAGGAACTCCTCAGAACAATGCCTGGAACAATAGAAGAAGAAAGACTTTCCTGCTGAACTCTTGGACTGCACCACAGAAGGCTTGCACTCAGAAGGACACACTTGCTGCACTCACAAGTCTCCAAAAGAAAGGACTGTGCCTGGCTCAAAGGAACAGAAATGGACTCCCTGATCAGCAAGGCACAACAGAGCTGAAAGAAGTCATCTGCAAAGCTAAAGAGCGGATCAGCCCAGCTGACCAAGTGGCAACTGGATTTTTCATGACTGAGCATGTGCAATGTGGGACAATGAGTCCTAGTCTCCAAGAAGCAATCCAGAGTCTCTGAGCCCTTGGTTGGAGATACTGAACCATTATTTTCATCAAAGGAATTCAAAAACAATCCGATCTCAAACTTAGGAAACTTTCTGCAAAGTTTTGCAGAAAAGCTCCAAGAGGAGACCGGCTCGATGTCGAGAGTCAAGCCGCTGTCTTTGAACACAAATCGGCCTGACCGTGCTGATTTGTCACACTGAAAAGCTCCAGAGCTCCTCGCCATCGACGGCGAGGAAAAAGACTTCCAGGGGTTCACAGAGGCATTGCACTGTAGCAGGCCACCATAGTCTATTTGAACTTTGGATCTGATAGGCCTGAGGACCGGCCAAAGAGTCCGTCGACAAGAGAAAAGTTTCAAGAAAAAGATTAAGTCCAAAGGTAAACTTTTAACTGGGACCTAGCCCTCATTCTACCTGATCCACGCTTCATTACGGTCGGCCTAAAACTTTGACTTTGTCCTGGTTCAGAACAGCGAGATAGCCGCTTTCAGCTTTTAGGTACCAGAATGCCCAATTTTTTATTTACATTTTATAAATTCATATCTCTGGTTCCCTACATTGGATTTTTGAGCTTTGGTGATATTAAATACTTTACACATATCTGTCTCCTAAGATAAGCCAACTTCCCCTTTGCCAAGCTACCAAGGGTTCAGCAAGGAATAATTTATTGAGACTTGACTGGACCTATTTGTGTTTGTGGTATTATTACTAACTGAAGGTGAACACCCCCACCTACTAGTAATCCACTTTCCTGCAATTAGGCATTCATTTTATGTAGACAAGTCATCCAAAATGGTGGCTTGTAAAACATAGTATTTCCTAAAGAATAGTTAAAGAACAATTGCAGATGTTATATTTCATATTATCAATTTTTTAGAGAATGGTATTTACTACCACAACAGCCACTTGCCTTCTAACTTCGTATTAAAATAATAATACATCCAGCCGCCTAAATCAGGCAGCTACAAAGCCAGGAGTTGGAAGTAAACCGCCCCTTATTTACAAACGCTTGCGTGGGCGCTTGAGCAATGTAATGCAATTGAACACCGCACACAATGGACTGCTATATGGTAAGTAAATGTCTTTTGCATAATTTATTTTTGGGGGGAGTTTTATATGGTACGAACTCTAGCCGAAGGTATCAGAGCGCTTTACATGAGCACCAGTTCCGCTACAGACGGAAACATTAATTTTGTTAGGCACGGAAGAGATTAAGTGATTTCCCCAGAATCACAGGTTGTTGAGTGTCCCCGCCGAGGTTCAAAACCGGTTCCCCAGTTTCGAGGTCGCCCACTCAAGCCATTAGGCCACATCCTCTCCCCACATCATGCAGACTGAGCCCCCGCACAAAACCTTTGTAAATGGGGGCTATAGAGTTCAATTATGCAAATGTCAAGTGGTAAAGAATTGTAAAAGCGCTTGTTGTTTCTCTTTGGCTCTTAATTTTTTATAATTCAACTCTGTCTCATTTTTTTCAGTTTATCTATCATTTGGTGTGAATCTTGATAGCATTTTGCAATATTCCTTTGGACTAATGCTGCAGTGCGCAAGTTAAGACTGAAAAGTCAATGTGCTATGTCTGAATGAAGACCAGTTAAGTAAGATTTGAATTTCTGTTGACAAACGCACACAGTATCAACACATTCACTGGGATGCTAAGAGTGGGCAGGGAATCAAATTAATTGCAATTAATTTATTTGTTTATTTTTGTAAAGTGAATGCAATCGAGGTAAGGTATTTTTTGTGGTAAAAAAGTGGAAGGAGGACTAAAAACTAAATATTAGAGAGGATTACCAAAAAGATGGATTTTTATAGTTTCTGGAAAAGACGATGGTCAAAATGTGATGGTTCTGGATTCAAAGAGCATTTGAAAGGGTAAGACCAAGGACTAGAAGGCTCTACCCACATAATGTGTCCTCTTGTGTACCTTCAGACACAGAGATCTCATGCCATGACATCATGGGTCAAACAAATTGAGAAAAAGACAGAGTTGGAACAATGATAGGTCAGTTGCAGGAAGCAAAGCACTTAGGGGCAGATTTACAAGCATCTTGCGACACATTTGCGCCACCGTTGCATCACTTTTGTGATGCCGTGACAGCGTAAAAAATGTGGCTAATTTACCACGTGACGCAACTAGGGAGTTGCGTCATGATGTAAAGCCCTGTGTCCCATTATGCCTGTGGCAGGTACATTGTATGCAGGGTGGGCGTTGCCACGCAGGAAAGCCTTGTGAAAGTGACACCGTGAACTCTACAAGATTTCACTGTGCCACTTCTAGGATGCCACTGCGTCAAAACCTTGCACCTGCTTGAAGAAGGCGTATTTGGCAATCGGAGATACCGGGAGTCGCAGCTCTACAACTTTGTTCTAAACTAGATCAGAAAAAAATCAGTTCTCTCAATGTCCAAGGTGTGTTTTTCGAAGGGAATGGAAGAAAGGATCTTTCTAAGTATGCACAACAGCAGAAAATAAGAAGAGCACATACCATGGTACAAAGTTATAAAGAACGAGGTTTTTAAGACAATACCAAAGGTTTTTGACCTTGGAACTAAGTAGGAAGCTTGAGTGAAATATAGAAAAAGAGACTATTGGAAGAGGCCAAGAGGTCTCCCTATCAGCTAGGATTACAGTCTATCCTCTGCAGTTTCAAAGAATTTCCAGGTTTCTCAGGTGTCCTGGATGCCTTGGCATCTGATGCACGGTGCTCCCAGGGAGACCCCGCCCTCCGCAAGCATTGTTCCGATTTCCCCATCTGCAACACAAGACAGGCCTCCAAGCCTACAAAAGAGGCTTGAAAAACACCTCAGTGCACAGGAAACCAGAGAGCGCCTAGCTCCAGGGTTCTACTATCCTCTCACATGTGTGACTTCAATCAGTCACTGATAGTCAACGAGGAAGGTGGGATTTAATGGCCAGTGATGACGCTGACAACCTGATGGAGTACCCGTTTCAGGGTGGAGTTCCCTAGATTTTTCTGTTGTCTGGGGCTCATCTGACATCAGCAGGGCCGGACTGGCCATAGTGGGCACTGAGCATTTCCCCAGTGTGCCGCGAGGTTGGGGGCCGGTTTTGGGCCTCTGGGGGGGGGGGGCGTTTTTGTTACGCCCTCTGTAACAATATCGGCCGAAACTGGCCCTACCAAACAGCTCGACCGCACCCCCCCCCTGCCACCCAGGGGGACTGGCTGAGCAGTTTGCCAGGGATGATGTCGGTTCCCAGTCCGGCCCTGGAAATCAGGTGGCTATCAGAGATGACTGCCTTGTAGCCCTGTCTATTAATATAATGCCTTGGCGAAGCCTTCTCTGGATCTTGATTTATCTCAGATGATGGCATCAGGTGGTTTTCCTACTTGCCAGAGGTGTTACCCTGGTAGGCCTCTGAATCCCCATTCTCAAAGGATGACAGCCAAAGCTGGAGCATTGGTTGTACCCAGTTGATGTGCAGGCTGCCTTACAGGATTTCCTTTTCACAAAAGAGAAATTGAGATTTTTGGGGGCATCTCAGCTCCCTGTCCTCCTGCCATGTCAGGAGTCGGAGAACAGGCCGAATACGTACTGAGTTGAGATTAGAACTGTAAGAGTAGTTGGATAGGTTTGAGTGTATGGAGCAGTTGGGATCATTGAAACTTCTCCCTTGGAAAGTGAGTGCCTTGTTGGGATAAACAGGGACACTTGTAAGTGGCAGACGCTTAAACACATAAATTCCACAACTCCCATCAGACATGGATGACACTCCAACTGCATTGTGATTTTAGCACAGTAGCTTGGAATTATACTGTTCTATCTCCACTCAAGCGATGCACAATTGAGAATTTGTAAAAAATGAGTAAATAAACACAAACTCCTTATGATATGTTTAATATAGGATCAGCTAAAGAAAACCAGGAATAAAAACTGTCCAAAAAGCTATAAGATACTAGACATATGTTTTTTCTAGATATTGTTTCTAGAGTTTACACCACCCACCAAGACTAATTTGGATCTGGAAATATACTGACAATTCTTTGAAAGCCAGACAGGAATAGTAAAGAGACAATCATACCTCCAGTTTCCAGGTCTGTCGGACATAATCCCGTACCATGTTCTCCCGTAGGCTATCGAAGATTCCAAGTTGTATCTCCACTCCACATGGTCGATTGCACGGTTTGCGTAGGATGCAGCACAATCCATCAGGGTCCTTGGAGTAGTACTCACACACCTCAGCTGGTCCACAGTGGGCCTTTGCTCCTGCGATCGCATAGGTGCCATTCAACTGACGCTCAATGGTATAGTGATAAAAGCGCAGATCATAGACCACCGAGAGGACATAACCACCTAAGTTCCGCAGACACTGTCTCAGCAAGAACAGGCCGTCCATCATGCCAGCCAGCTTGAGGTATTCTTCCGCCTCCCTCCGGGAAATGCTGCCATAATAAAATGGCAAGTGAGTTGCTGCGTCAGGCATATTCCGACTTGCGTTATTTCTTTGAGGCACTCATAAAATCTATATGAATACACCTGAAACATCAATATAAAATATTAGGATTCAATAGTACCAAAATCAGTTTTTTTCTTTGCACTTGTTAATCACTTGTAGTTGTTGTGAAATTATGTGAGCGAGGTCTAACTTTATGTTGGAAATTTCCTGATAAATCAATATCCCTGGAGGTCAACAGTGGTGGAGTAATTTCAGTGACATGTCAGATGAGTTTTGAGTTTCTTGTGTGAACTGGCTGATTGCTGTGAGGGACGGCTTTGCTAGTCTTTCCAGTACTGGAGAGAACATTTCCTTAGAGTGATCAGTAGCGTTTCCCTTATGATATGGATCCACCTCATAGACCTTTGTCTCAACCTTGCAGTAGGTGGATAGAATATACTCAGACAGCACTGTAGCCCTTCAACCAATCAATCAATAAGGGATTTGTGAGGCGCACTACTCACCCGTGAGGGTCTCAAGGCGCTGGGGGGGTGGAATATCGGGCAGCTCCAAGTCATCCGAAAAACCAGGTCTTGAGGCTCTTCCTGAATGCTTGCAGTGTGGGGTCATTACCTTCAATGCTGGGTGACATTTTTGTTGGTGATATTTAGGGCACTAGATTTATTTCAGAGGATACTTTGACAACAATATTCTAGTGCTAAACTTCATTGGCCCTTAGTCACCATTGTGGCCGCAGAGATGGATGACAGACTGGTACCAGAAGTGGAGAAGAACCAACTCAAGATGAAGGTCCCATTCCATTTGAAATGCAGATGGAGAAGAGGATTTAGTTAAGGTTTCTTACGGTGTAATGAGATGTCGATGTGGTGGGGACCAGACATGAATAGAAGAGGTAGAGCATCTCTAGTTCCATCCCTTTGGAAGCCACAGAGAATGTTTGACGTTACAATGCATACATTTACAACGCATGCCATCACAATGCATTTTTAGAAACTACATTTACAACGCTTGTCACTACAACGCATACCATTACAACGTATATTACTTTTAGGACAACAGTAGGGTAAGTGTTGGATAGTGTAGGGGTAAAAATCACTATTCCCACTCCAGTGAGTGCAACAGTAGGGTAAGTGTTGGATAGTGTAGAAGTAAAAATTACTATTCCCACTCCAGTGAGTGCAACAGTAGAGTAAGTGTTGGATAGTGTAGGGGTAAAAATTACTATTCCCACTCCAGTGAGTGCAGCCGTAGGGTAAGTGTTAGATAGTGTATGTGATGGCATGCATTGTAGTGGCATGCATGGTAATGACATGCGTTGTAGTGACATGCGTTGTAATGGCTGCATTGTAATGGCACACGAAGGATGTTGCGTTGTAATGACTGTATTGTAAAGGTAATGCGTTGTAATGTCTGTGTTGTAAAGATTGTTTCCCGCCACAGAGGGTAAAGGAAAGAAATGAGTGAGGTAATGCAGGGTACAGCACACTTTCAATGCTACACGTGCCACAAAAATCAGGACGCATGAGGCAAGGTTAGACAATGGAGTAACAGGCAGGAATCCGGTCGTACTCCTATCCTTTTTTAGAGATGGGCGCTAATGGAAAATCATCCTACATTTTGAAGAGGGTGGTAATCCTTCTTTTAGAGAATGCTCAGCCAGTGGAGAGTCATCTGGTGGAATTACTACCGTCGTAGAGACAGCGTAGCAGAGGTAATCCAGCTGTGGCGTCTGCAATCAGTGGAAAATCCTCACACAGAGGTTCCACAGATCCCTTCACAAATCAGAGGATTTACTATTACCACTTCACTCTAAATTAGGCAGGTCTGTGACTTTGTGAATACTGGGAACAAGCAAAACTTTTATTATGCTGGTGCAATCTTGAGTAATTTCCGCCATGTAACATAATACTTGTTATGCAAAATTTTTAAACTTTTGCTCTAATGCCACTTTGTGTAATTTCAAATTTGATTACAAATTCTCTATCCCCAGAGCATGGAAACAACAAAAATTATCTGAAGACAAGTTGCTGTCATATGAAGTATCTGTATTTTTGCACTGTTTTTTTGTGATATGTCAGATTGGCATTTGGAATAATCTCAGATATTTTTTCAGAAATTTTGTGTAATTATGCAAGAGAAAATTACATTGATTTTGAAGATCCCTAAAAATGCCTGAAATCAGGGCTTAATTTTAGCTGTTGTTTGCAGGTGTTGGAAACTGGACCTCATTTTTGAGGACTAGGACTTATTTTTCATCACTATTAGACTTTGACCTGGAGCAAGAGAAAAAGACAGAAAGAAGAGAAGATGGAAAAGAAAAATAGCAAACAAAAGTGGCAAAGCAAGAAAGCAGAAAAAAAAGAATTTAAAGAATGAGATCAGGAGATAGGAAGTGTAGTGAGGTGAAGCGAACTGGCATGAGGTGGCATCAAGACTAGGCTGCCTTAGTAAGAATGAAGAATATGGCCCTGCGTTCACTACAGTAGTGTTTAGAGTGCATTAACCCAGCGGCAGCTCCTCCGCTAAGGCAGAGGAGCTTTGCCCAACTGTTGTCAGAGCAGTGGCAAAAGGAAAAATAAAATGATAATAACCCAACATAAATATCAGTTTATCTTTTGCATGGGCTACTGGGCCAGGGTAGGGTGGGGCTGGGGTCACAGGGAGGAGGAGTGGTTGCTGACCATAAGTGTGCATGACAGTTTGGCTGGCCGTCTTACCTGGGCGGCACGAGTTGTGGGGGCGGCAGCCTACCCCCGCTCTTACCTGCAACCGTGCGGGGTGGTAAATGCAGAAATCATTCACCAGAACACCCCCCTCCCCCTATGATGGCCACCGAGGGCGGCAAAGCCTGGGATCACCATGGGTGGCAAAAGGCTTAGCTGCGCCACTGTGTTGCACGGCCGGGTGGAGAACAGCCCCAAGGCTCCCAGGCACTGTCTGAGCAGCCAAACAGACCATTAAGACCAATCACGATGCTGCTGTTGTACTAGTGACAGTACCGTCAAGATTGGCTTAGGGAAGCCTGTGTGCTGCCAGGAAGAGAAGAGGATGGAGGAGAAGCTACTGCAGTAATCAGGTAAGAGATCTTTTTATTATCCTGCCCCCACCCCACCACTCCCATTCCATAGCAGCCACAACTGCATTAACCTCCACCCCTGTATTACTGATACTGGTAAACTGGTTATTCTGTGTTGAAACATTACTAAAGGATTACAAGTAATTCTTTGCAAACGCCAAACAAATGTGTCATGATATGCAGTAATCAGTGTTACCACACCGATTTCCATTCTTTTCTTTTCTGGGACCAATTCTGAGTTGACTTGAATCCTAAACCAATGTGGTTAGTGTGGACCGCTATGAAATGCCAGTATTCTCTTCAATAAACAGGATTACAATTTTAGATTTATAGAATTGGTTTGGTCTCAAATGCCAGTTCCTGCACCCTCAGTCGTCTCATTTTAAGGTTGCATTATTCTTCAAGCTACACTGATTCTGACATGTCAGTGTCTGGGCAAATTTTTGACTGTTTGTGGGCCTGTTTTGTGGTCTGGTGGGCAGGTTTCTTCTGCCATTTTCCTGATATTACCACAAACATTGCCCCAGCAACCACAAATACATGCAGTCTCCCATACCTTGCAAAACACATATACAGCATATCTTCACAAGTTCAAAACCGCCCCCGATGGCAAATGTAGACCACTTTCTTTAGCTATGTGATTTGCTAATAGGGGCCACTTTTAATTTAGTGTCTGGGCCTATTTTCTCTTAAAGCATCAAAAACCCGCTTCCCAGGGATAGGCAAGAACAACGACGAAAAAGAGATTCCCTTGGGTGAGCACTTAGCGCTATAAAATACGAGTCTGATGAGCTTTACGTATGCTGTCAGTAATTTTGAGCTAGATGTATGTGCAACTGGTCGCAAAATACTGAGTGCAATTGCGACCAGTATTTTGCAACCAGTGTGGTAATTTACAAGCGACCTATGTACTAATAAGTCGTTTTGCAAATTACTGATTTGTAGCGGGTCACAGTGTGACCTACCTCATGAATATTAATGAGGAAGATCTCAATTTGTGACCCACTAAGATTCACTGTATCACAGGGATGGTGACCTGCTAGGGTCAGCAGACCACCAACTCTGTGGTTATTTTTAATTAAAGCAATCTTTTTGTTTACATGCAGCTTGTTTTCCTTAGGAAAAACCTAACGAGATGTGTTTAAAAATAATAAATGAAATGTTTCATTTCATAAAAAATATTTTTTTAAACATCCTCAAAGGGGAAGACGTTCCAAGGGCACTTTTTCCCATTTGCGAATGAGTTACCACCAACTTGTGGTAAAGTATGAATGTTTTACAACTGCATTTCGGTTTCAAACATTAGTAGATACCACTATGATTTAGTATATGGACTGGACACCCTAAACATGCCCCTTCCAAATGCCAAATCGTTGTTAGGTCGCAAACCCAAATTGCAATTCGGTAAAGAGTTACTGAATCGCAAGTTGGGTCTGATACATTAGAAAAAGCCTTTTTGCATTCCCAAACGACCCAGCAAAAAGGCTTTGTGCATCTAGGGCCAGATGTAGGATGCAATTTATCAGTTGCAAATGGCCCATAGGGCCATTTGCGACTGATAAAATGCATTTTTCTATGTACAACCCCTATTTTACGAGTTGGTAACCTATAACTGACTCTCAAAATAGGGTTCGTGAGTTGCTATTTGGAAGGGGTGTGCCAAGGGTATCAATTTCTAATAGGGTATTGTAGGGGGATGTACGATTATTTTGTGACCGGAATGCGGTCGCAAAACAATTTGCAGTTTGCCACCTACTTCAAGTAGGTGGTAAACCAGTCCAAAACAGGAACGGGTCCCCAGGGCCCCTTCCCCATTGTGAGTGGTAGCAAAAACGTTTTTTAAGAGTAGGCAGTGGTCCCATGTTTTCTTTTTATTTTTTTTAATGCATCCCATTTGCATTCATGGAAAACGGGCTGCATTTAACAAACAAAGTTGCTTTATTTAGAAGCAAGCACAGACATGGTGGTCAGCTGTCCCCCGGAGGCCACCATCCCTGTGTTATTGCCCATTCGAATGGGTGGCAAATTGCGACCTGCCTCATGAATATTGAGGCGGCAGGTCAATTGCGACCCCATTGAGAACTGCTAACGTGTCTGAGACACATCAGTACATTTCATTTTGCGAGTCTCTAAAAAATCGCAATTAGAAACTCGCAAAATCAAATGGTCTTACACCTGGCCCCTAGTCCTTTAAGTGTTGTGAGGCGGATCTTAGCTGCATGACATACTTTACAAAATGAAAAGTAAAAAATGAACAGGTGCGAAGGGTGCACTGTTACACGCCACAGCACATACCTCAGTATCATTCAGTTTTCTTCTTTGAAAGCACAGAATGGGGAGAAGAAGTGAAAACACAAAATGTATAGATCTTAGCTCGTCATCCACTGCAGTATTTGAAACATTAGTAAACGCTGGAAACGGTTCTGCTTTATGCAAAACCATATAAAGGAAACCAATAGGTTTACCATAGAAAGGCCTTACCGAGGGCGGTCTCGTTATGTTGTTTATCGACAGGAAACCGAGGCAGGAAGTGTACAGAGGTAGCAGGGACTGGAGGAAGGCACATGCCTTCAAGGCTAGGTCTAACAATTTAGCAGATGTTGCAAAAACGTGCTGTCTCTCCAGGGCGTGAAACTAAGAACCATAAATATATTGCGAAAATTGGTGGAAAAAACGACCCTTGAACAAACTCTTTTTTTGATCAATATCAACAACTGCAATTTTTTTCTCATTAATGTAAATGCTGTGTGCAATAAATGTCGAAACCCAGACATTTGGCAGAATCTGCTAAAATTAACAGAAAAGAAAAATACAATTCAATTTATTGATATATGATTTGAAACTCGCTTGAGGTCCACATAAAAACAAGACATGGAAAAGAACAGCAATTACAGATACATAAAATCCTAAGAATACACTCTATTAACTCAGAGACTAAATAAAGAAATCATGTCCATTAATACAGTTCTAAGAAACATTTTAAAAAAGTTAAAAATTCTGTAGCAAAACATTTCATTGGGGGGGTTATGAATCGCATTGACTAAAGAGTTGGCAGACAAAATACTTAATTTTAAACAAATTGGTCTCACCCACTTTCGGCGATGAGCCATTAGGGCAGGGCAAACGAAAAGAACATGGGCAGTATCCTGGATCGAATTATTACACAAGTTACATTTGTCAGAGGAACCATACCATCTAGCTAATAATTTATTTAAAGGGAGGAGATCCTGCCTCAAGAGGAACCAAAAGCGGCGTAAGCCATGGGGAAGGTTCCAAGAGGCATATGGTTGCATATGTTTAAATAAACAGGAATTAATAACAGAAGAAGAACCTTTCTTTAAAATAAGGGAATCTCTGTCCCTCCTAAAACTTAAATTCCATGTTGCCAGTTTTGGGGTGGACTTTAGCTGATGTGCAGAAAGCGAAAAAAGAGTTGATTCTTCCAATTCAAGTAGTGTGACGGCCCTTCTAAAATTCTTTATAAGTAGGGAATATTCTTTTAGGGGGCCCGATAATTCTTTTTTGATGAGGTATCTTAAAGTGGCCGGTTTTCCCTTTGCCAGACAAGGGACCCAATGTATTACTCCCGCCAGGCCCTGAACCCAACTGCTTCGTATGCCAAATTCAAGCCTAAGAGATGCCACCGTACAAGCATTGTTAACCGTGGTTAAATATTGCAAAAGTCTGCCCTCGACAGTATCCAAAAAACCCCATTGCCCCAGATCAAGAAGTTCAATGCCGTAAAGCAGAGAGGCTGGAATTTTTGCCCGGAAAGCCTCTAGCAGGTGAACAAAATGTCTTTTGCCTGTGGCTTTATAAAGTGCACTTAGTCCTTTACCTTGTGTCATGGCCTTCCGAGTATTATTATCTATGTGGGCCTTGTCGCTCAAGTTACCACATACTATTTTCCCTAGGAAGACATAGGATTTTACGATTTCCAGTTTATGACCACCTAGAGACCAACTAAAATTCCCAGATTTCGTTTTTTTCTTTCCCATCATACACATTACTTTGCTTTTAGAGATATTAATCTTCAGATGATGGGACTCGGCAAATACATGTAATGCCTGCAGACGGTTATTTAGTCCTTTTGGGGTAAGGTCTAGTAGTAGTATATCATCTGCGTACATCAAACATGTAATTGGTTTGTCTCCCAGGAGAGGGGCAATTCCTTTGCTTGAAGATAAGGTCTGGGAGAGGTCACAAACATAAAGGGAAACAATAGTGGGGCCAGTAAACAACCCTGTTTGAGACCATTGACCGAAGGGATCGCTTGGGATAAGCCTCTCTCCCCTCCCAGTAATACTCTGCACCAGGTATCAGAGTGGAGGACCTGAACTAAGTCTAAAAGCCGGGCTGGCATACCAAAAGCCAATAGTTTCTTCCACAGCAAGGGGCGATCAACTTTCACAAAAGCTGTGGGGAAATCTATAAAGGCTACATAGACTCTCCCCCCTCTGACGCTGATGTATTTATCGGATATTACTTGTAGAGCTGTTAAGTTATCCATGGTGCCATGGTTCTTTCGAAATCCCGTCTGCTCTAAGGGAAGTATATTGGTCTGGTCCACCCAATCATTAATTAATTTCAAAAAGGATCTTGCAAAAACGTTGCCAATTGCGTCCAGGAGAGCAATTTGGCGATAGTTTTGGGGAGACAACCGGTCACCCTTTTTAAAAAGGGGAACCAAAATACTCCCCTTCCAAGATGGAAGAACCTTTCCGCTCAAAAAGCAAATGTTGAACACCGGGCAAAGCAGTTTTCTCCATTTTGCACTAGTTTGCTTTAGAACCGAAATTGGAAGTTTGTCCGGTCCCATTGCCCCGGAAGAGCGCATTTCCCTAATAGCTAATTCAATAGCTTTTTCCGAGTGTGGGACCAAAGGCTGACTATCCTCATTAAGACTTATGCGGGGGACCACTGTTCCATTACTTGCATAAAGGGCTGTGACATAGTCCACTCATGTTTGCTCTTCGATGGGGATAGGAAGCGGACTTGTTCTAGCCCCGCAACCCTCGCCTATGAGGGACCAAAATAGTTTCATTTCTCCATTAAAGGCGGCCTCTCTTAGTTTTATCCAAATAGAGTCCTCCCCCTTTTTTCGTAATTTGGCCTGTAACCTTCTCTTCCTTCTTTTTAATGGGGCTATTCTGAGCGCTCCTTCAGCCGATTTACTCAAATATTGTTCCCTTACTAACTTATTTATTTCTATATTGAACAGTCGCAGGGGACTGAAGGGTATTGTAGTATATCTTTTCTTATTTGGATTTTTAGCGACAAAGATCACCACCTTCATAAAGTCTGAAAAACGCACACTTTCAGACCCATGCCAATTAGCGAGGTCATTTATTGCTACATCAAGAATGCTCTCTAAGTCTCTTAGAGCCTTTGTATTCCAGTAGCATCTCCCAGATTTAGCTCCAAAACTTACCAGATCACTGTTAAGTGACCACTGGTCAGATTTGGGGGGATTTATTTTCACAGAGGTAGATAGTAATTTATGGTCGCTAAAAAGAGATTCAATAACCCTTAGATTCTTCAATAGGGCAAAGGTAGAATTCTCCACTATTACATAATCTAGAATAGATTCACCCTGATTAGATTGATGGGTGAAATTCGCAGGGGAATCGGAAGGGAGCCTTCCATTCGCAATGATCCCATCCACATCAGACAGTTCTTCGAGAAGTAACTTCCCTCGCTTATTTGTTTTAATGTTCTCAGGGAAGAGAGCTTGGGGAATCTGTTGAGATTCTTCTTTGTATTTGTCTCGAAACAGGCTCATACTTAGATTAGAGATTTTACAATTCAAGTCCCCTACCAGAATTATGTGAGGAGAGGGAGTTTTCTCCCTAATACTCTGTACATAGGCAAAGACCTTTTTTAGAATTGGATTAAAACAAGCTTCGGGGGAATATAGGCGTTAATCAGAACTAAAGGTTTAGAAACTTCAACATTGTCAAAACTAAACAACGTTACAGCCTAAAAGAGATTACAAGGATCCAGATAATGAGAGAAATTCCATTTTAAAAGGTTACACAATAGACAGGTAATACCCCCACTAGCGTGGCCCCTCCTGGAGGGGGAAGCGCAACCCTCCAATACGAAATAGTCCCTTCCTACCAGAATTTTCTCTGAACACCACGTCTCTTGGAGACAGATCACACTGGCTTCTAAAGACAGGAGGAATTGAATTTTTTCGGGACTATTCTTCAACCCAGCGGCATTCCAAGATAATATTGATATGTTGCCGCTAAAGATGAGAATGAGACGCAGACTTATTTGTCAATTTCCTCGAGAGAACACTGGGTAACCAGTTCCATCGGAGGCTTTCATCCACAACATTATCCTGGGGAGGGGGCATAGGAGGGTTAGTGTATGACACAAGGTGGAGATCTTTTGATATGCAGATTTTTAAATCATCAAAACCGCCACACCGTTCTGTATTGCCAGAGGCTGCCCACAAAAGTGAAAAAGGAGAACCTAGGGATTTTGAGGTTTTAAAAGGTCTACCAGAGAGGATATTCCCCCAGAAGGGCATAACATCGATCCCTCTACTCTGAAAATCTTCAGACCGTTGCAGGATTAGGTTTACTACTAATTTAGAGTAAAACTTTACCCTCGTTTGAGTTCCAGCCTCTGTCTTCAGAATCAATACTTTATCTATATCAGAAAATTGTATTAATTTCAAATTTGCAGATTCCTGAAAACATTTAAGAAGTAGTGATCTATTTAAGGTGCAGTCAGCGTCAAATAGTGGGAAGAAATCGAGGATAAGGGTGTCAATACTTTCCTCTTTGGGCATTTCAGGAGGTTTCTTAAAAGAAAAATACGAGTAATTGCTGATAAACATGGGATCTGGCGTTGCAGGCACTGAGTTTGGGATGCTCTGCTACACTTCTAAGTAAAGACTTGGACTAGGAAGTATACTACTGAACCTGATTAAAAAACAACAGCTGGTCTGGTAAATACCTCCAGTCGACTCTGTGTACTCGTACAACACACATGGACCAGTTTCAGGCAGGAGACTCCCGTTTCTAGGACAACATTTGCCTCTGGTTGAATAGAAGTCAATGGGGAAAATGCATTCTCCCGCTTATTTATTATTATTTTTTTAAATCTTCCACTTTCCTCTTCTAAAATGTTGACATGTCTGAACATAAGACTCTGCCATACAGAACCTTTAGTGTCTCTGTTTTATGGAATACACTGAATGTAGAATTTCATAACACAGTGTCATGAGGTGTAAGCAAGGGTGTTTCTAGCACTGGGTCGGATCATGCCTCAAGATGCAGCCATTTAAAAGCATGCTCATGACTTTAATGGTATTGGTTCATTTTTTCATATTGCCGTCTATATTCTTCCCTGTATGCAGGGCTTTAAGTGGGATGAAAAAACTGGGGATCTCTCACAGGGGCGTTGTCGATATAATTAAGGCTGTGGCGTAAAAACACCTAAGCTTAAAATCTGTACTTAGCAGAGTGTGCCACCTGACTGGTATTTTGCTGCTTGCTACTTTGATTATCTGATAAAATCCTGGCTGATTCATATTAATAAGTCATAATTATGTGAATCCTAATAAAAGTCAATTTACACTGTGATGGATCTGCAGAAAACAGAGGATACTTCGCAAACTAAATGCTAGGCAAAATCGGCGACTATATTGCAAACCATGTCTTTGCACGTCCTCCCTGAGGGGCCGATTCACAGAACTAAACTGAGATAAAATCCTAAATTTATTACTTTTGGTATTCACAGAAGGCATTTAGTAATAGTCAAGTTAGGACTCCTAACTTAATTACTACTACACTGAGACAAACTAACACTAACTTTATTACTACTTAATGCCTTCTGTGAATACCAAAAGTAGTAAGTTTGGGATTTTATCTCAGATTAGTTCTGTGAATCGGCCCCTGAGTGTCTGATGACATTTCATTCTTCTCAATTCTCTGCACTGTCTCACTTTATCAAAGCACATTGAATTAATGAAGAGAGTTATACTATGCAGCAGAGTGGAGTGAAGAACATAGAGGTGTTTCCGACCTGAGCAAGTGATGACAACAGGCACTCCTTTCTCAAGGGTAACTTTTAGGCTTGGGTGAAATTGTATATACACTGGCATCATTGGAGTAATTTTGGTAATTTCATGTAATGACATTTCTGCAAAATTGCATATATTATGCCATTACACCACATTCAATAATTTTGGGGAGAAATTTTAACGCAAAATGTAGAGTTCGGGTAATTTTTTAATAAGAGCGTCATTTCAGGTTGGTTTTTTACCTGAGGGTGCTGTTTAGATAATTTTTGATTTCGGAACTACAAATATGAGAGCGGCACTGTTTTGAACTCAAGTGGCAGTTCCTTTAATGTCAGTGATCATTTTAGGTAGATTTTTATCTGAGCAGACTGTTTAGGTAAGTTTTGAGAGCAGAACTACAAATCCGAACACGGGCAGTAGTGTTTGGAATGCGAGCGACCGGAAATCAACTCAAAATTAAATTTCCAAGTTGAATTTTTAGCCATACGGACCGCTCGAGTCATTTTATGAATGTCAGGTGCATTTCGCGTGATTATGCACATTTTATGCAATTTTGCGGTAATTTCACATAATTTTGCTACAGCAATTTGTGGGTTTTATACCCCAAGTAAGTTGTTCCATACTCAGTGTTCCTGAACTGAGAAGATATGTTAATTTTTAGGTCTCCCCATAGCAGGCACATGCGCTGCTCTGGTGAGGCATTTAGTGAGTGGGCTTTAAAAAGCCGACCACAGCTTTTTGGGTGGCCTAGAGCGTGCGGTTACGTGCACAGTAACGCGCATTCCTCACATCACTCATGCCATCTGGCTTTCCTCTCGCTTCAACACTCCTCCCTCACCACAGAGCGCATCTCACTTGCTTTGATCAGAAATTCCAAGCATACTCAGGTATGTTGCCCACATTTCTCCAGGGCAGTACTTTATTTAAGGTTTGCCTCAGAATCCTGTACTGATTTTTAAAGAAAAGTCTTTGGCTTTCTCCTGTACTGTACTAGCATTCAAAGCAGCTGATCAGATAGGGGTAAATATGTTAACCCGATACTGGATATGGGAACGCTTTCGTGGGATTGGCTGTAGAGCACTTTTCAACTGCTCACTGGCTGTAAGGTTTGTGGCTACATTGTGGTCTTCGATTAGGTAGAGACGCTTTTTTTTTTTCACAGCCTTATGGGGCCATGATGTACAATCAGCTGCTGCCTTTTCCATCGTTATTGCAAATGTGCTTATTGAAAGCGACAATCTTCTCCAGGGCCAACATGAGTCCCTTGTTGCACTTTTGTCTTCAAATCCCAACTCCCTATAAGCTATGTGTGTGAGACAGCAGCTGCTAGAATTTGAACGTACACTTTGCCAATAATAAGCCTCCCCAACCAACTTATAAGCAGAGCATAGTAAATAAGGGGCTACTTATGCACCCTGTAAAATCACTATAATTAACAAACATTGACAAAGCCAACAGGTTTTGCTTACTGAAGGCATTTGGCTTTGTCATTTTTTTTCTTTTTGAGCCATGCAGTACAAAAGAAAGATTATCATGCAGCATGGCCGAAAGTTTAAAAAAACAAGCCCTATGACGCAGTCGGCTCTGGCTGCATCAGAGCCTTTCTTTTTTTTCGGGCTAAAAAACATTGGCAAACTCGTTAGATCTTCTGATACCAATTACCATTGCCAATACTTGTATGACTTAGTATAACAGTGCTTAATTTGAGCCGGCGGTTTCCTGTGCTCGGCACCGGCATTTACTTGTCAGCACCAGCTCTCGTGACAGTCCGCCACATGTGGCGCTGTCTGAGATGTGCACAAGCGTGTTTATTAAGTCAAATGACATCGAAAATTAATAATACCAGCCTCTCCCACTATTAGAGCTTTGTGTGGTCTGAGCTTCCCCCTCGCCACAAAATGTCTGAGGCATAAGGGTTCTGACAACAAAAATCAACATCTCTCCCTCAGCACAAGAGGTGATCGGCAGACCTGCAGAACTCGCTGCATCGAAACAGCCAGGACATTGACCTTATTTTTTCTGCTCCTTCTGAAACTCTGGGCTGCAACTCCATCTATCTCTGGGTGAGTGGCCGAGCGAGGGAGGTTTGTGGCTCTTTCTGCCCCCCCCTGAGTGTGAGAAGTTGGCCTGATATGCAGTGCTCACTATTCTAGTGATTACTATGTATCATTCCAAACAACCCTTATTGATGATTGGTTGTAAGTCAACCTTATAGACCAGCTATCCAGGTAGCATGGACAAGAGCAGTCTTTAGGCTAAACTCTAGAGGGCGTGTTAAGCCAGCTGTTATACTATCACATATACCCCTTGAACACCAAGTGAAAGGACACCACACAAGTTGTTATGAAAATAAAAGGATATTTATTTATTACAAGTCTACCCTGATCTCTTTATGAGTCAGGGAGCTAAGCACATAACAAAACTCTTAAGAAAATACTTTAAGTTGCACAATTTACACAAATGCCCGAGGGGCACGAAAAACCATATACTACAAAAGTGGAATGCGAAATACTAGCAGGTAAGTAACTCGATCCAGAGGCTTTAGGATCGCTAGGACTACACTACAGAACCTTCAGGTTAGAAGCAGGAGGCCTAGGGAGATCGGGTGCAGAGTGTGCACTCTCACGCGGGATGCAGGACAAAGTCTATGGATGCTAGATTTCGTAAAGTTACAGTTATCAGACGAATCCGACTAGGTAGGCTGAAAACGAAAAAGGATCTGGACACTTAGATAGTGAACCTACGTTGGAGCACCGAAATGCTCGGGTTACCTAGCCCAGGGGCTGCGGCTGCATAGGGTTCAAAAGACGTCGGGAATCCTCGTTACAGTCTATGGAGCCTGAAAGAAGAAGTTGCTGACAGGCGACCAGTGATGAAGTTCGATGTGATCCAAGCCTGGATCGGAGTTGAAGATGACCTGAAAGCAGAGGGGACTCAGTTCTTTATCACTAGCCAGTGATCAGATGGGCACCAGGATGGCACCGGATGAAGTCACCTCGACCAGGTGAGTGGGCGACGCTGGGCTCTGCAGTCTCTCGGACCAGGAGGCGTTGTCGGAAACCAGGATGGAGGTGTGAGCTGTACCACGAAGGTGTCTGCTGTCGGCGATGCTGGACCCAGGATTGGGGCAACAAACCTTGGCAAAGTCAAGCCCACGCGGTGGAGACAAGATGGCATCTGGAGTGGACCAGGAGGGTCTGGGGTGCTCCTCTGTTGGAGGGGAGCAAGGGCCAGTCTGGAGCAACCAGACCAGCGATGGAGGTGCCGTGGTTCGTCGTCAGGAGGGCTACAAGCCAGCAGGCAAGTGGCCGGACAACGCGGTGAGCAGTAAAGAGCAGAAGGGCCCCACGCAGATCTCGTGGATGCTGGGGGGCTGGACTTCGGTGCTGGAGCTGCTATGGGTTAGGGCTTCTCAAACCCCAAAGCACTCACTCGAGGATCCCTCAGCGGTCGTGCTGGATAAGCGTCGTGCAGTCTTGAAGATGGCCGGTCCCTCGAGGTCTCGTCACACCCACGAATCTCAGCTGGGCTGATGATGTAGGTAGAGGTCAGAGGTGCCAGGGAATCTGGGTCTCGTCGAGCTGGGCAGTCTTGATCCGGAGGATGGACTTGCAGCAAACCGCATGCGCTTAGATGGTGCTTGCTGGTGCAGGGTGGCTACTCCTTAGCCACAAGGGAGAGTCTTCAGAAATGTTCAAGAGTTCTTTCGTGGAAAGTAGTCAAGATTCAGAATTATCTAATTTGGGAAGGGGGCCCGCTCCTACCTTTATACTAAAGAAAGGGGCTGGCACGCGACTAGGTCCTGCCCATGGGTGGGACCAGGAAGGGGGGTGGTTACACCCCTCTCCCTTTGTCCGGACTTTCCCCAGCTCAGGGGCTGGTGTGCCCCTGGAACTGGTTCAAGCCGGCATATGCACAGTGAGCACCGGGGTGCCACTTGCAGTCACCTTCCTCTCAGCCCTGCCTACCTGGGATACACAAAACCCTGTCTGGGATGGTGCTAGCACAGCCCCTGACAGGAAACCCTTTGTCCAAGCTCTCCTCGCTGGAAGGACTCCCAGCAGCAGGAGGTCAGACTTGTGTCTGTGGTGGCAGCATCCATTTTGTGGAGCTGAGGCTGCGTTAAGCTTTAACCGGGGTTCACAGTTACATACATGTTGTGTCCCTCTAGAAGGGTGGAATGCTAACCCCGTCGCCAGAATTGGCGAGGGGTTAGTATTCCAATTCGTATGGCACCTTACTCGACATGTTTTGATAAAGCGATACCAAAGTTGGCAAATAACCGCGAGGATTATAATGCACTTAAGAGTATATGGTACACGTTATCATGGAACAGCTATTAGGACTTGGTTCCGCAAGCTGCAAACGGGCTCAGCTCATGCCAGAGCACCATCTCACATAATTCCAAGCACTCTGCCTTCAGGATTGATAAGGCCTGCCATAGGAGTGACTGATAGGAATACATGTGTCCATTTTAGGGTTAGATATAGGTATACTATATCTAAAGCAAAGGGTGATTAAACCACCTTGCCCCAGCTGTTGTGCAGCCAGTTGTGTCAGATTTAGATAGCCAGCCAGGGGTGGCATAATACATGCTGCAGCCCCTGGTAGGCCCTGGGTACACCTATGCCCTGGTTACAGGGGCTGATAAGGTGGCCCAGTACCAATTGGTAAATGCACCTAAGGTACACGTGTCAATTTAGAGAGAGAACAGCTAGGCTGTGGGTCTGATTAGCAGGCCCACAGCCAGGGAAGTCGTAAACCAGTGAAGCAAAAAGCAAAAATCTGGGGTGATCATAGGATTGCAGACCCTACTCTCCTACACTGAGCATCTAAACTTACTTCCAGGGAGTGAACTTTTATGGTGTATGTTGTGCGATGTACACGAGGGGCACATTCTTTTTTTTATGTTGTTTGTGCTGTGAAATCCATGCAGCCTCCATGTTACTGTAGTTTCTGTGTTTTGCATCTTTTGACATAACTTTCTCGCATATCACCTTTTTGCACTCCATACTAACAAGCATTTTTGCAGCATACTCCCACAGTCCGCCGCAGCTCAAACTCACACGTTACACAAAACTCCATATTGTATTAAAAGTAGCGTGCCACTCGCCAGGCGCAATTACTCAGGTCCACAACAGGATCACTCAGCACCACCACAGTTCAGTCAGCACCACCACATCATTACTCAACACCACTACAACATCACTCAGGGCCACCACAGCATCACTCACATTCACCACAGCATCACTCAGCACCACCACAACATCACTCAGTACCACCACAGCATCACTATGCACTACCACCGCATCACTGAGCACCACCACAGCATCACTGAGCACCACCACATCATCACTCAGCACCACCACAACATCACTCAGGAACAACACAGCATCACTCAGTACCACCACAACATCACTATGCGCTACAACAGCATCACTCAGCGCCACCACAGAATCCCTCAGCACCACCACATCATCACTCAGAAACATTACAGCATCACTTAGCACCACCACAACATCACTCAAGAACACCACAGCATCACTCAGTACCACAACAGCATCACTATGAGCCCCAACACCATCACTCAGCGCAATTACAACAACACTCAGCACCAACACAGCGTCACTCAAGCCCACAACAATATCACTCAGGGCCACAACAGCATCACTCAGTGCCACCACAGCAATGCTCTACGTCACCACAGCAACACTCAGCACCATCACAGCATCACTCAGCACCACCACAGCATCACTCAGCGACACCACATTATCACTTAGGGCCAACACTTCATCACTCAACAACACCACAGAATCACTTAGCACCACCACAGCATCACTCAGCACCACTACAGCATCACTCAGGGACACAACACTATCACTCACCACCACCACAGCGTCACTCAGCACCACCACAGCATCACCCAGGGCCAGCACAGCATCGCTCAGCACCACCACAGCATCAGTATGCACCACCACATCATTACTCAGCACTACCATAGCATCACTCAGGGCCACCACAGCATCACTCACCTTCCCCACAACAACACTCAGCACCACCACAGCATCACTCACGAACACCACAACATCACTCAGTACCACCACAGCATCACTCTAAAGCGCAACAGCATCAATCAACACAGCATCACTCAGGGCCACCACAGCATCACTCAGGGCCAGCACAGAATCACTCAATGCCACCACAGCATCAGTCAACACCACCACAGCGTCACTCAACACCACCACACACTCAGTGCTTCTTACACTTGTTAATTACAACTTCTCACCAAGCTGCACAGCAGCCACACTTCTCTACTGCACAGCTTAGAAACATTGGCAAAACCAATAGCTCTACCTAAACACTTATAAGGCCCCCCAATGCATAGCCGATCCCTCTCCATCTCTCTCTCTCTCTCCGTCTCTCTCTCTCTCTCCTCAGGATCGCTGCCACTGATCCTAGAGAGGTATATGGGCCAGTGTCATTTGGCCTTTCATGTGTGCAGCCAAGGTTTGCGGGATACTGATTTCCTGCACAGTCGGACCACGGGGGACAGAAAATCAGCAGGGCGCCCATTGTTTATCGTGACAGTGGGCACTTGGGAGAATAAAGTGCGCAAGGAGAGAAAATTAAGAAAAAAAGCCAAATCATCAACACTAATGTAAAAACATGAAGAAGAGTGACTTTTCGGGGAAACTAATGAACAACGTGTGGAATGATGGGACTTGTAGTCCGGCAATAACTGATCACCGAGCCAAAGGAGAAACCTTCAAAAATCACACAAGTACAAGCAATCCTGCTGAGAAACGGTAAAAGAAAGGTTGTAAAATATCCGTAGGCCGAGGCAAAGAAAGAAGAAAAAAGCGAAAGATTAGGAATGTTAATCGGAAAAAATGGTTGCGAAACTCACCCGGAAGTCCTTCTTCACTCTTGGCTAAAAGGACATGCATATGAACCTTGCTCACCTGCCCTCTCAAGGTTGCATATGATTAAGACCTGAGGAGGTCGAAACCGGTAACGCTGTACCTGCTGAATAAAATGAGTTTCCTCTGAGGTCCGACTGGTGGGCTTGATTTCTGCACCGGTGGTGGCTGGAATTTTTTTTCATATTAAGGCGGTGACGTCGCCAACAAGCCCCGACCTAGCAGGCTGGGTTCCCCTTCGTCGAACTTTATTGGAGGTTATGGACACATTTAATAGGGAATACCCGCCGGCTGCACGCGTTAAACGGAAGGATGGATTGAGCCTAGTGAGTACCACTGAGGTATGCGGGAGGCGCTGCCACAGATCCTGAGGAGGTATACGGGCCAGTGTCATTTGGACTTTCATGTGTGCAGCCAAGGTTTGCGGGATACTGATTTCCTGCACAGTCGGACCACGAGGAACAGAAAATCAGCAGGGCGCCCATTGTTTATCGTGACAGTGGGCACTTGGGAGAATAAAGTGCGCAAGGAGAGAAAATTAAGAAAAAAAGCCAAATCATCAACACTAATGTAAAAACATGAAGAAGAGTGACTTTTCGGGGAAACTAATGAACAACGTGTGGAATGATGGGACTTGTAGTCCGGCAATAACTGATCACCGAGCCAAAGGAGAAACCTTCAAAAATCACACAAGTACAAGCAATCCTGCTGAGAAACGGTAAAAGAAAGGTTGTAAAATATCCGTAGGCCGAGGCAAAGAAAGAAGAAAAAAGCGAAAGATTAGGAATGTTAATCGGAAAAAATGGTTGCGAAACTCACCCGGAAGTCCTTCTTCACTCTTGGCTAAAAGGACATGCATATGAACCTTGCTCACCTGCCCTCTCAAGGTTGCATATGATTAAGACCTGAGGAGGTCGAAACCGGTAACGCTGTACCTGCTGAATAAAATGAGTTTCCTCTGAGGTCCGACTGGTGGGCTTGATTTCTGCACCGGTGGTGGCTGGAATTTTTTTTCATATTAAGGCGGTGACGTCGCCAACAAGCCCCGACCTAGCAGGCTGGGTTCCCCTTCGTCGAACTTTATTGGAGGTTATGGACACATTTAATAGGGAATACCCGCCGGCTGCACGCGTTAAACGGAAGGATGGATTGAGCCTAGTGAGTACCACTGAGGTATGCGGGAGGCGCTGCCACAGATCCTGAGGAGGTATACGGGCCAGTGTCATTTGGACTTTCATGTGTGCAGCCAAGGTTTGCGGGATACTGATTTCCTGCACAGTCGGACCACGAGGAACAGAAAATCAGCAGGGCGCCCATTGTTTATCGTGACAGTGGGCACTTGGGAGAATAAAGTGCGCAAGGAGAGAAAAGGAAGAAAAAAAGCCAAATCATCAACACTAACGTAAAAACATGAAGAAGAGTGACTTTTCGGGGGAACTAATGAACAAACGTGTGGAATGATGGGACTTGCAGTCCGGCAATAACTGATCACCGAGCCAAAGGAGAAACCTTCAAACATCACACAAGTACAAGCAATCCTGCTGAGAAACGGTAAAAGAAAGGTTGTAAAATATCCGGAGGCCGAGGCAAAGAAAGAATAAAAAAGCTAAAGATTAGGAATGTTAATCTGAAAAAATCGTTGTGAAACTCACCCGGAAGTCCTTCTTCACTCTTGGCTAAAAGGACATGCATATGAACCTTACTCACCTGCCCTTTCAAGGTTGCGTATGATTAAGACCTGAGGAGGTCGAAACCGGTAACGCTGTACCTGCTGAATAAAATGCGTTTCCTTTGAGGTCCGACTGGTGGGCTTGATTTCTGCGCCTGTGGTGGCTGGAATTTTTTTTTCATATATATATATATATATATGGAGAAGTGTGGCTCAGGGGTTAGAGGCGGCAGACCCAGAAGCTGAGATCGGCCCTGGACCAGGGTTCAATTCCCCGCCCGACGGGGGTTGGGCTCAATAATTCCACGGACTCGATAATTCTCACTCCGGTGCCTTCTCGACTCACGGGTTCACACTCTGCGACTCTGGGCAATAGCTTGCTTAATCTCCTGCTGGGGTATCTCACAGGGGAATACCAGGACGGGTTCCCTAAGCAAGCGCATAGATGCCTGCGATGTGGGCGATTTGCGCTATATAAATACATGTACATTTACATATATATATATATACATATATACACATAGATAGACAGACAGATAGATAGATAGATATGTGTTGATAGTGGTTAGAACAGTCACACTGTTTAGTCCTTTTTCTATGTCAATGGTGGTCCCGGTTTTTTGTACTGAAAATCTGGTACCTGGTGTATTGCCTTTTGTTTCACCAGCAGCCCAAGTGGCACTACCTCAGATACCCTACAGGAGAGATGTGCCACAAGTCTTCCCCGTCCCTGCGGCTGCTTCTGTCGCTCACTGGTGGCTCCTCCATGCTCACCATTCCCCCTCCTGCCTCTTTTTTTTTTTTTTATGTCCTCATACGCCAATAAAGATATTTTCAGTATTGATTATACCGAGATCTTTATGGGAGCTCTTTCCGCAGACACCCGGTATAAATCTCACGGTACCGCCATGTGAATAGTCAGCTCAGTCTCTCAATTTACCAGACCCTTAGACTGATCTACGGGTGAATCATTCTGCAAAAAGGGCTAATCATTGGACAAAGTTGTTATAAACCATCAAGCCAAATAATACAGGGAGTCCAAAAATGCTTCCTTTTCTTCCACGCCCTAGTATCCAAACTGAGAGTATGCCTAATTGCCCTAATCCAATTTATATATGACGGAACAGTGGTGCTCACCCACAATTTACATATTTCCCTACGGGCTAAGTGCGATTAAAGGTTTTTAGAGACATGGCATATGTGTGGGCCAGAACTAGAAGAGCGTTGAACATTTCATATTACTCCGCCCTCGCCCCAATATGGGACTCTCCTGGCTCTCCTGAATGGACTAAAGATATACTATCTATCGCTTTGCAGAATGCAAATATCAGAACATGGGGCCAGCTATTACCTGGAGGGAACCTTTTGAGTTGGGAAGACATTTCTCTCCTTACAGATAACAATCTATCCAAATTCAAGTATTTACAAATTAAAAGCTGGACCCAAGCTGTTACAGGGGTTAAAGGTGCCAAGACTGTTTTGGATGAGCTTTTAATGAAGAAGCCTAGAACACTTAAAACATCAGTCCTTTATTGGACAATACTCGAGGAAGAAGATGGAGAGTTTGCCCTTCCAGATTAGCTTTGGAGGGATCAAGTACAGGACGTTGACTTGCAGAATTTATGGCAAGTATCCTTTGACTTATTACATCTTACGGTCTCACCTGCCAATTTAAAGCGCAATCACTTGTTTTCTCTCCATAGAGTATATTGGTCTCGAGCTAGACTTGCCAAATTTTCGAAGGGGCCTACTCCCTGTTGTCCAAAGTGCAATTTGGAAAAAGCAGATGACCTGCATATGTTTATGACCTGTCCCGCACTTAGAGAATTTTGGTTTGAAATACAAGAAGGTATGGAAGCCCTTTTTGGGTATGAAATACAGGTTAGTACACAACAAGTTTTTTTTGGAATACCTTCTAATTATGAGAATGTATCACGAGATAATAATAAGTTATTTTTTTATTTAATTGTCCTCCTGCCTCTTGGGGCTCTGGAATTCTCTCAGGCTGCACAGTGCTGCAGTCACCATCTCTTTGTGCAAGAGTAGTCACTAAGGCACACAAGGGAGCGGTTGGGCCCTTAGCGTGCTGGTATATGTGATGATGCCCGGGTGTTGACTTTCTTTTTCCATGTGGTTTTGCAGAAAGGAGGTAAACATTCCTTATCTAATTCTTTTTGGGAACTGTAATTATAAGTTTTCTCGAAATCAGGGAGTCCAGAATAACCCAAAAAAACATTGCAAAGTAATCTCCCATTCAGAACCAACATTGGGGCAATGAACAGAAATCGGCTGTGCAGATCAGAAAGGGTTAAGTGCATGTGGGCAGTCTCACAGGTTTCAAAGCACTCATGTCTAGTATTTTCTGGACTTACAGTAACCAGCCAGTCACAGGCGACCACAAGCAGCCTGACCTCCAACATAAGAACATTAGTTCACGCCCCATCCTTGGCGCCTGAGGCATTAGTACATGCTGGAGCTCCTGGCCCTGCAGGTCACAGATGGGACCACAAGACATGGCATGCATTAGCCGTCCTGAGATTCCAAAACATGCCACAGGCACAATGTCCAGGTGCATGGACTGGCTTCTGCAGCTGAGGATCTGTGACTTGCCTGGCTTCAGACCACCAAGGCCCAGCATTCTAGCTCTCCTTTACTTTTACAAAGAAGCAAGTGAAATCAGGAACGCTGCTGCATGTGCTGGTCTCTGTGTCTGTGTGTGTACGTGTGTGCATGCTTGGGAGAGTGATAGGAAGCGTAATTAATGCTGTATGTGCTGTATCTGTCACGTGTGTGTAACAGTAAGACTACACTACTGGTGAACATGCACTGCTTGTTCTTTGTTTCTGAAAGCTGTGTCTGCTGTCTGTTAAGTAGTGTGTGTGTCCGTGTGTGTGCGTGTGAGCGCGAGCTTGTACTACTTGTCCCTTTCTTCTGATGGAAGCTTGGAGTGTTTTCTGTATGAGTGTGAGCTGCTTGTTCTGTACAGTGTGTGTGTGTGCGTGTGTGTGTGTGTGTGTGAGAGAGAGAGAAAGAGAGAGAGAGAGAGAGAAAGAGAGAGAGAAAGAGAGAGAGAGATGGGGGAGAGAGAGACAGAGAGAGAGAGAGAGAGAGAGAGAAAGAGAAAGAGAGAGGGTTGTATGATTTTACTACGCATTCCGTTGCAACGCATGCGTGGTTAAGTACAGCGTGGAAACGGCCTCGTTGTAGTGGCTGTTTCCCAGAGAGGGTTAGAGAGAGAAAGAGAGAGAGAGAGAGAGAGAGAGAGAGAGAAAGAGAGAGAGAGAAACTAGAGTGAGTGGTCACCGTGGGACTACAGGGACGCGATCACGAGTGAAGTATTTGCAGAGACAGTGCGCCTAAAGATGTCTGGTTACATCACACCTCTAAAAGAAACACTGAGCAACTCCTGGCACAACCATATATCAACAACATGTAACTGAAAACCCGTGAATGTTCTTCCAAGAGCTGTGGCCCCTTCAGCCAGTCTTGGATTTGTATCCCAGGGCACTTGCTTATCTGGACATCAAGGAGTATTAAAGGAATATTCAATGTTCAACTCTCAGCATGAACCTGCAGATGGCACAAAAAGCTGCACAGACATGTTGATCTGACTCTCGCCTAAGCGTAGGAAGGGTCTAAATATTTCAACCTTTTTCGCCACTGGCTTGCTAGAGCACAGGGGCTCAAGATGCACTTCAATGATAAGCCCCAAAGATGTGGGCACAGGCCTTGGGTTGCCGGTGTTCTTGCCAAGAGAGAGACAAGAACTAGAGGTCTGGGCTGGTGTGTTACTATTGGAGCAGGACAAAGATTGAGCTACAAAAGTTTGGTGCCTTGCAACAAATGCACAGACAAGCTCGAAAACAGTGGTGTGGAGGGCACCCAGAGTTAAGATTCATTCAAGCTTCCCATCCATCAGGTTTAGGCCACCCTGGTCGCCAATTGCGTGTCTATACATGCCTGCTTGTGTGAAAAGAAGCTGCAGTGAGAACATAGCCTTTGTGGCTTCCTGCGTCTAAGACATAACAACGTTTTATTGTGTCTCTCCTCACATGTGGCTAGTTAGACGTATAACAGACGTTTCAATTAGCTTTTAGAAACTTAAAAGGTGCCATGACTGTGATAGGAAGAATCTTCTCATTAAGGGCAAAGTTTCCAAAAGGGAAAGAAAAAACAAGTAACAACGATTCTCCAAGGAGTTACTTAAAAAAAACCATGAAGCTACAAAAGAAAGTTATCTGATCTAATCAATGGAAATATGAATCTCACCTGCCCATGAAACAGTCATTTCCCTGACGGCAGCATTTCACTTCCTGTCTCTGCTCTTTGATGTCTGTGGGGTTTGTAGGGTGTTTGCTGACCGCAAGCAACTTTTCCATGGTGGTGAGATAAGAAGTTGCTGAGAGAGGAGGCTGGGTGGAGGGGGTAGCTGGAAACAGATGACCTCAGCGCCACCCACTACTATTATCAATTATTTTTTGCACTCCAAGTTATATTTTTTAGCTGCTGGAAAGTGATCTGAGATCTGAATCAATGAAAAAAGCTTTTACATTTGAAAAGATCAGACACGATTCACTCACTTTATAAAACATGTTGTTTTTATTTTATTTAGGTGAGACATTGGATCTTGCCCTTGCTTCTGGTGGATTTGGGATCTCTTGCAGACAATTGCAAGTTTACTCAACCGAAGGCTTGAGTTGCGGGTGCGAATCGGTTGAGTTAAAAGACCCCCCTTATGGTCTAACATTCCATAGGGGGAAGGCAGAGCTTTCGCCTTTCCATACTAACCCCTGTGTGTATTAACTGAGTCAAGTGTTACCCCTTGTGGGTGCTCTGGGTTCCGGTCTTGCGGGCACCGCCCAACGCACGTCAGCAATGGCGGTGATGGCTCTTTTAGGAATCTCAAAGGATGGCTGTGGTAAACACATCTTCCTATACCCTCCCAATGACCTATGTGACTGCCTGTCACCGTCTCCATGGTGATGTGCTTGTGACTCCTGTGTCGTGGTCTGTTCGTAAACTAGCTTCTGGACTTGTATGTGGATCAAATGAACAGTGAGCCGAAACCAGGGGACTCCAATATTCGAGGCAAGGGCTGACTATTGCACGAATAACCGTACAAATAATAACATTACACAGAAAAGGAAGCAAGACCATACTCAAAAGCTCTAGAAGAAAAAACAAAACAAGCAGGAGTAAGTTTAGCATTTTGGGATGAGTAGTTTAGCTTGTCATCATAAATAAATCTCAAATTTCGAGCTGAAGCTCTAGGGCTAGGGAGCATGTCCAAAGAGTGCATCCACTGCTCGTGGGGCTACAAAGCGGCAGGGTCCCCAACATTCATGACTTTTGTCTTATCAGAGAAGTCCTGCAGAGATAGGACTATTCATTTGAGGAATTATCTTGATATTCCGACAAAAACAGCTGTAATGGGCCGGCGCTGCCCTTGGTCTACCGAGATGAAGTTTTATGTTTACATTTGAAGGTTTTATGACAGTATATTTTTGTACTAAGGCTATTGAATGAAACAAAATCAGTTGTATGTACTACATGGATATTCTGTACCTTTGATGGTTATATATACGAATAAAGGATCTTTGATTGACTTGCACAACCTGCACCATGGCTTTGCATGGGGATGACAACCAAACCCCTGATCTGTGTGCTTGACATACAGATCTGCACATGGTTAACTGTTCACATGCAGCACAATCAAACTTCTTCCCTGTGGGTACCAGCTGCAGTGGCATCCCCACTCACTAGTGCCATAAGGCGTGTGGCGAAGAACCCACAGCATGACCCGTTGGACATAAACTGGAGAGCCAGACCCCTGGCACACACACACACAATGCTGCAAATCTAACCCAGACCCTTGCACATGAGGTTCCTCAACAGCATGGTTGCATTGACCAGAACTTTGACCAGTACAGATAATGCACTTAAGCTGTGCTTAATTTGAGCAGGTGCTTTCCGGTGCTGAGCACCAGCAACTTATCCTCAGCACCGGTGATTATAGCACCAGGAAGGCAGCCTAGTTTTCCACAGAATCACAGGATGTTGAGCCATGCTGAGGCTTGAACCCGGTTCCCCACCTCCAAAATCGGCAGCTCCAGCCATTAGGTCAAGTCCTCTCCAGAATAATAAGTGCCGGTGCTCTAGTCAGGAGGTAGTTTACACCAGCATATTTCTCCTGTTAGCGTTGCCTCCTCAGGAGAGCCCCGGCACTTTTTATTTTACAAATTAACCACTTCACTTAAGGCAGAACTGAGTACTTATTTGGGCATTTTCAGCAGAATCGACCCAAGCATGGTGAACACGAGCTGCAGCCCCATCTGCCCTGTTATGCGCCCATGCGTCACTTGATCACACATTCTACAGGACCAAACTTTGAAGTCTGGAAAAACTGTTGCCCTGGTCTGTGCATATGCAGCAGATTCAACCCCTTGCTATATCATCAGGAGAAGCAGATGAATCTGCCGGTCCTGTGCACACACTGCAGGACCAACAACCTGACTCACACTTGCCACGCACTGTGCGCAAGCAGGCTCAATTTCCACTGTCAGTGGTATTTTGAGGGGCGATGCTCATCTGGGGTACATTCCAGAATGTTGCTGCCTCTTACTAACCTTCAAGGCCTTTTGGTCTAAGTCCCCTGAGGATTACAGTCAGAAAATTAAATTACGCCACGTCCTTTCTCTCCTCTAACTGAACCTCCTACTTCACCCAGTATATTCTCCAAAATATCTTTCAAATTTCCGCTTTTGTGTACTCCCCAGTGCCCGTTCAATGGACAAGAACCATCAGAATATCTAAGAAATGATAGTAGACTCATCACTCAACCAATGTTTGTTTTGAGAAACCAGCACCTAAGACGCTGCACCTACTTTTTGTAGCCAGGTCGGTGGGCTCAGTGAGCTAAAGCAGCCACTGCAGGGGCCTGTGTTCGACCTCATGGTCACAGGTTCAAATCTCGGCGGGTCCACTCAGCCTTTCATCCATCTGAGGTCGATAATATGAGTACCATTGAGTTGGGTAACAATAAACATCAGTTATTCAGCGCCAAGATGCCCCATGGGGGGTGAACGTGCATTGTACAAATACACGTCATGTTTTGGAACTTTCCTGCAAGGTTTAAAATAGTTTAGCTCGCTCTACATCATGGCAGGTACTACGCCCTACCGCCTGTAAAGATTGCCAACCTCTGTTGCAAGAACAGAAGGTAAAGAGTGTCTTCAGCTCCCACTGGGACATTATCAATTAGGTTGGAAAATAAATGCATGCAAATGTGCATTGCACGCTCTTCTGATACAATAAAACAAAAAAAAATTAAAAAATGCATTTAAATTTTTTAAACACGTTGTTGACATGTTTCACTATTGGGAAAACATATCTGTTTTTTATAAAACCCTCACATCTGTGCTTCACCTGACTAATAATGCCTGGAAAATTAGCATAAATCATTATTTTATATCTTTTTTTCTGTACCCTATGTTTTATCAATATATTTCCTGTTTGCAGTGTACACTAGGGAAATTACTAAATAATGAAAGTTAGTAGTATAAATAATTTAGGTTCTCAGTAGAATTCTGTGTATTTTAGCTCCAACACTATGTCCTCTCAAGATGAACACATAATTTTTCATGTAATACAAAGAGAAACCAGTAATATTCCATGGCACAGCCTGTCAACAACTTACAGGTGGTATCTGAAGTAGATTTGTCTGTGTTGTCTTGCCATATTAATCATGCAGTCATTTTGTAACTTTAGCAATGTCACATATTGTGTTGTCGTCTGAGTTAAAGTCGTGTGACATCCCTTCCTGGGAAGATTCAGGGTCAGAGGTTATTTTATGTCACTTTCTGCGCTGTCATTAAGGTCAAAGGGTGTGTGATTTCACCTCTGCTACCCACGGCATTTTGGAGCATTGACATCCATGCCATTTCCTTGACAAATAAATTCAACATTAACTTATTCTATTTGTGCTCCCTCAATTATGTTCTGATACAGATATATATATATGTGTGTGTGTTACTTCTATGTGAGCTGCATTCTGCAGCACACATAGAAGTAGCAAATTGTCATCATGTAATGATTGTTTATGTGCAGGAAGGGACACCTTCCTGGACCCCAAAAATAATGTATGGTATTTTGCTCTTTCTATGTGTGCTGCAGAATCAAACATACATAGAAAAAGCAAAACCGAGGAGAAATAAAAGTACTTCTCCTCGTTTCACCATTCTAACACCCGCTCTTGCATGGCGTTCGTTTTTGGCGCAGCCTCGATTTACACCTCCTTGTATATCTGGGTCAGGGTAAAAAAGCAATGGGTGTTGTGGTGGAACGCCCACAGCAACACCCATGCAGGCCCCTTTCATGCACATATCTGTGTGAAAGGGTAGTATATTTACAAAGCGCCGTTAAGCCACAGAAAGTGGCTTAACGCCACTTTGTAAATATGGTGCAGGGCATGGCGCCACCGGAGAGCCGAAAAAAGTGACATTCCTCTGGCGCTAGGAGCTTGTACATATGTGCATATGCCCCCTCCCAAGTTCATGCTGAGCACACTTGCAGACTAGCTCCTCACAGATCAGGGAAAACTAAGACACACTAAGGCTGTCAATTCAAAAGATCCCAAGAGATAAAGGAATATCTAAGTATTCTCAGACGTTGTCGTGCCCAGTATGTATGTAAGATATGTTGTCTATCTATGAACGTTCTGCTAGAATGTCAATTATATATCTGTCTATTTGTGTACGTAAACGCATAATAACAATTTGCATAACACACAATATCAACTTAATTTTTTAGCCCTTTATAATTGTTGAGTGGTACCCAGTGGAAGCCATTTCCTCATCCTTAAAATAAGAAAAGATTGAGATTTGAACTAAAGTCTGCAAGTCTTCAGACGTATGCCTTTAATGTTACAGATGCTTGAAGCAGCTGCATTGCTCCTTCAGTTTGTTTGTCCAGGTTGGAACGAGTGGCGTGCTGAATCAAGGTGCTGTTTGCAGGACGACCAGAAGCCCACAGAGCTATCTTGTGTAAACCACAAATCAGTCTGAGCTGCCCATCACATGCTATGACCTGAGGCAGGTTCATTAACCCTTTAGATGCTCATGACGGAACGGTTCCTTCATGAGCATCGGTCGAGCTGTGCTCATGACGGAACCGTCCCGTCATGACCACGCCAGTTTTCATTAGGGCCCAGCACCGGCGGTAAATCGGGGCAGCACGGATGAGGTTAATACTAATGACTATTTCATGACGTTTTAAACACTTGACCAGAGATAGCACATATAGAAAGTGCAATATTCAGCATCAGTATCTTACTACCATTATACCACAAAGCTGCTTGGATGCACATAGATCTCCGCTGCAGGTGCCTTAACCCCAGTGCTTTAAGTGGGCGGGTCCTGCCAGAGCTCAGCACCGTCAAAGCACACAGACTCCTACAGGGGTGCCTTTTTCTGTCCTCCATGACTTCCAAGCAGAAGGACTAGATTCACTAGCAGGACAAGGGCCACCAGGAGGACTGGAGGTTGGCTAGAAGAACCAGGACCAAGAGGCCCAGGAGGTCAAGCATAGCCGGGCCTGGAGGAACAAGAGGATCAAGATACGAAGGACTAGACGCAGCAAGACCAGGGCCAGGAGGATCATAATCAGGAAGATCAAAAGGACCGGGCCTGGAAGTCCAAGAACAGGGTACCAGGGCATAATGCACCAGGACAACCTGGAGTAGAGGGACGAAAACTAGGAAACTCAGGTGGACCAGGAAGAGGGCCAGGGCCAGAAGAAATAGGAGAACCAGGACCTGGAGGACCAAGACAAGGTCTCGGACCATGAGAACCAGCACCAGGAGGCCAGACTCAGGAGGACCCAGAAGAGCTGGAATTGAACCAGGCCTATAACGACAAAGAACAGGACCAGGATAAGAAAGACCCAGGCTGCTTACTGCAAGTTGTTAAGCCTCCTGCATAAGACTTGTAAACATTGGTTCCTGTACCGTGATAAACAAACAAAGTCATTAAGTACTTTTAACAACAATAATTTGATGATGGATGCAAATGACTTATTTCTCTGTATACCCTTGCTCAAGAAACTAGAAATGTGTACGAAAATGAAGGTCGGCACCAGACCCTGACATGCTGCCCGTGGAAGAGGTTACTTGTAGTGCAAAAGGCAACACAGGTCACATCCCAACCGCAAACTAGGGGGGAAAATTGCAGGAAAATAACTCAACCGGAATACACATTTTGGTGTATCATTTTCCCACAAAACAACTTTTGGGCAATAGTTCTGGTACAATAAAAAAAATTGTAGCACACGTCTCCCACTGGCAAACGTAGGTGAAGATGGATAACTTGGCAAACTTTGCAGACTTGCTAAAGTAAGCAGCTTGCCAACTTCAAAGGCAAAGTTTTAAACTTGGCATAGTTGGAATTATCCTCCACTATAAATATGCAAGCTTGCGTTGCATGGATGTCAGCGTGGTCTTTATGAGACCCAGCAACCTTATTAATTAATGTATTTATTGGTCTTGCAATGGTTTGGCCTGAGATTTGGAAAAGCCGAGACTTTGCAACCACAAAATTAAAGGTCACATTCTGCCAAACAAACAAGTTGCTTACCTTTGGCAACGCCTTATCTGGTAGAGACTCTATCTAGCCACTTATTCCTTACCTTAGAATTATCTCTAGGCACCAAACTAGATCCAACATTTTTTTCATGAGCAGTACCCCAACACGCTGATTGTTGCCGTTGTTTGGCTCCATGTGGCGGTGTCCGTGTCGGAAGTGATGTGCACGGTGCCTATATAGGTGCCACCCCAGTGCACTGACATCAGGGTCTTTTTCCGACTTTCCACACCAAGAGCGAGGAGCCATGAAGAAAACTGACCAATGGTGTATAAAATTGAGCCCTGAAAGGGGAAAGCCCTGTCCATAGAAATCTTTTCGCACAGCATGAAAGATGGGTGGCTCGGTAAGGAATCAGCGGCTAGAAAGAGTCTCTACCAGTTAAGAGAGAAGCCCACGTTGCTGCCTGGTAGATATCCAGGACCGAACTCTGAGTCCTAATGCAGTGTTGTACACTTAGCTTTAGTGGAATGAGCAAGCAAACCCTCAGGGCATTGCTTCTTGGCCAAAGTGTAGCAGATCTTAATGCAGAGCACGATCCATCAGGAGATGGTCCATTTCTGCATGACCTTTCCATTCTTCGCTCTGACATACCCCATGAAGATTTGATCGTCCACCTGGAGCTCTCCGTGTGGTCAAGGCAGAACAACAAGGCTCTTTTGGGTCCAGTCAGTGAAGTCGCTCCTCTTCCTTAGAGGGATGTGGCAGGGCATAAAAAGTAGGCCCAGTGGCGGACTGGCCTACAACGAAAGGAGTGACAACTTTTGGCAGAAAGGAAGCTCCAGTGGGAAGAACGAGCTTGTCTGGATAGATTTCAGGTAAGGAGGTTTGAATGACAAAGTTTGAAGCTCACTGACCCTCCGGGTAGACGAGGAAGGCCATCTTGGTGGTAATGAGCCTGAGAGGGTAACTGTGCAATTGCTCAAAAGGAGTGCACATCAGAAAAGTCAAGACCAGATTAAGGTCCCACTGAGGCATGATGAAGGGCGAAGGTGGAAACGTGTTGCAAACCTTTCAAGAACCTATGTACAAGAGGGGATTTGAAGAGGGATGTCTGATCAGGCAACCAAAAAAAGGCTGAGAGGGCAGAAAGATAGCTCTTTTACGGTGCCCAGAGCACAGGCATGAGAAAGCATATATAGAAGGACCTGAGAGAGGGGAGCAGAAAGAGGGTCAACCTGTTTCTCTGCACACCATGCCACAAACTTGCCCCAATGGCAGGCGTATACTTAGTTGGTGGAGGAACCTGTGTCTGCCAAGATAACAGTGCAGACTTCAGGCAGAAGGTCGAAATCTGTCAACTGTTGCCCCTCAATCTCCACTCATGGAGGCGGAGTTGACAGGTTCAGGTAGAGAACTCTCCCCTGCTACTGTCATAGAAGATCTTCCCGAAGAGGCAGCCTGATCGAGGGACCGATGGCCATGCTCAACAGCTTGCAATACCAAACTCTCTGAGCCCAGTCCGGAGTCACAAGGATGATTTGTGCATGGTCGCTCTTGATCTTGAGAACTCTTGGGCAGGAGTGGTATGGGCAGAAAGGTATACAGGAGGCCTGAGCTGCACTCAATATGAAAAGCTTCTCCAAATAGGAGCTGCCTTGGGAACTCCAGCAAGCAGAACTGTTAACAGTGTGCATTTTCTGCGGTGGCGAACAGATCTAACCAAGGTTTCCCCACTGGTGAAAGAGACCTTGCACCACCTCCGGATGGAGACATCATTCATGATCCGCTGGGCATCTTCGGCTGAGTTCATCTGCCCGGGCGTTCAGAGCGCCTACCAGGGGTTGAACCACCAAGAAAATGCCCTGATGTTCCAGCCATGTCCAGAGATGCAGGGCCTCTTGACACAGGGTCCACAACCTCAGCCTGCTCTGTTTGTTGCAGTACCATATGTGGTGGTGTTGTCCGTGAAAACCTGCTTTGGTCTTCCCTTGATGGAAGGCCAAAAGGCTTTTAATGCCAGCCAGATCACCCGAGCTCCAGTATGTTGATGTGGAGTCCAGATTCCGACAGAGATCAGAGGTGTCTGATCTCCACCTCTCCCAGATGGACGCTGTATCCCACGAGTACCGCATCTGTCACCACTTTAGATCTGGTTGGGAAAGGGAGAAGTGTCTGCCATTGACCTTATTGCGGTTCGTTAACCATCATTGCAGATCTTTTTTAGTTCCCTCCAAGATCTGAACCATGTCGGAGAGATTCCCCTGATGCTATGTCCACTGGAACTTCATATCCCACTACAGAACCAGCATATGCTACAGGGCATGTGTCAAAAGCAGGATGTAGGAGGCCATGAGGCCCAGCAGCCTCTAGTCAGGCTCACCGAAATCCAGGATAGAGGCTGAAACATCGGTATCATAGTCTGAATATCCTAGACTCACCATTCGTGAGGATAGGCCTTAAACTGCACCGTGTCCAGAACAGCTCCAATGAAAGGGAGCATCTGAGAGGGAGTCAGGTGTCACTTTGGCACGTTGATAGTGAACCCAAGCAAGTGCAGGATGTCTGTCGTTGTCTGGAGGTGAAAGATGACTTGAACAGCCAGTAGTTGAGATAAGGGAAGATTGGCACCCCTGATCTCTGCAGATGAGCTGCAACCACCACAATCACCTTGGTGAACACACAAGGGGAACCTGTGAGGCCAAAAGGAAGCACGGCAAATTGAAAGTGCTCCTGGCCCTCCATGAACTGCATGTAGTGCCTGTGAATAGGCAGGACGGGAATGTGGAAGTATGCGTCCTGCAAGTCCATCGCTACCATCCAGTCCACCTGGTCCAGGGCATACAGGACTTGAGCGAGTGTGAGCATTTTGAACTTCTCCTTCTTGAGTAAGAAATTGAGATGGTGAAGGTCTATGATAGGATGATTGCCTCTGTCCTTCTTGGGCACCAGAAATCAATCAATCAATCAGTACATTTGTAGAGCGCGCTACTCACCCGTGAGGGTCTCAAGCCGCTGAAGGGAGAGGGGGGTGCCGCTACTGCTCGAATAACCAGGTCTTGAGGTGTTTCCTGAAGGTGAGATGGTCCTCGGTCAGTCGTAGGTGTGCGGGGAGGGAGTTCCATGTCTTCGCAGCCAGGTAGGAGAACGATCTTCCTCTGGTGGTGGTTGTGTGAATCCGTGGGATGGTGGCGAGGGCGAGGCTGGTGGAGCGGAGCTGGCGGGTGGGGGTGTAGAACGAGAGGCGGTTGTTGAGGTATTCGGGGCCCTTGTTGTCGAGCGCTTTGTGTGCATGGGTGAGCAGCCTGAACATGATCCTCTTGCTGACGGGGAGCCAGTGCAGGTTTATAAGGTGGGCGGATATGTGGCTGTGGCGAGGGATGTCGAGGATGAGTCGTGCGGAGGCGTTCTGTATGCGCTGAAGGCGTTTCTGCAGTTTGGCTGTTGTTCCTGCGTATAGGGCGTTCCCGTAGTCCAGTCGGCTGGTGAGGAGGGCCTGGGTGACCGTCTTTCTGGTTTCGGTGGGGATCCACCGGAAGATCTTTCGGAGCATGCGCAGGGTGTTAAAACACGAGGACGAGACTGCGTTGACTTGCTTGGTCATCGTGAGGGAGGAGTCCAGGATGAAGCCCAGGTTGCGTGCGTGGTCCGTGGTTGTTGGTGCAGTGCCCAGCGTTGTGGGCCACCAGGAGTCGTCCCAGGCGGATGGGGATTGTCCGAGGATGAGGACCTCCGTCTTGTCCGAGTTGAGCTTCAGACAGCTGTGCTTCATCCATTCTGCGACATCTTTCATTCCGTCCTGGAAGTTGGCTTTGGCGGTGAGAGGGTCTTTTTTGAGGGAGAGTATCAGTTGGGTGTCGTCGGCGTAGGAGATGATGTTGATGTTGTGTTTGCGTTCGATGGTGGCGAGTGGGCTCATGTAGATATTGAAGAGAGTTGGGCTGAGTGAGGAGCCCTGGGGTACGCCGCAGATGATCTTGGTGGCTTCGGAGCGGAAGGGAGGGAGGCGGACTCTCTGGGTTCTGTCGGAGAGGAACAATGTGATCCAGTCCAGGGCCTTTCCTTGGATCCCAGTGTTGTAGAGGCAGGTTATTAGGGTGCAGTGGCAGACGGTATCAAAGGCTTCCGAGAGGTCCAGGAGGATGAGAGCGGCTGTCTCTCCGTTATCCATCAGGGTCCTGATGTCATCGGTGGCTGCGATGAGGGCGGTCTCGGTGCTGTAGTTGGCTCGAAATCTGGACTGGGATGGGTCGAGCGAGATGTTTTCTTTGAGGAATGCGGTCAGCTGTTTATTGACGGTCTTCTCGATGACTTTAGTAGCGGGAATGACAACCACAACCTACTTGTGGCATTGGCACCCTCTCTATGGCTCCTTTGGCCAAGAGAGCTGTCCCTTCCTGCAAGGAGAGATGGTCCTCTGTCAGCCTGTCGCAAGTGAGTGGCATGGATAGAGGAGTAGTCACATAGGGGAGGGAGTAGCCTTTCGGGCAATCTGAAGAACAGAGTGGTCTGATGTTATAGACCTCCACTGGGGCAGGTGATGTTGTATCTTGCCTCCCACTCGGTGCCCGTGAAGGTAAGAGGGCAAACTAGAGGGATTTGGAGGCTGCGGCTCCCGGGGGAGTGGTGGACTGGCCTGACCTCTGGCTGACTGACCCACGGAGTCTGTGAGTACTGCGTCCTGAGCCACGCAGAGGCTGGAAAACTTGTGCTCCATGGTCGCTTGGTGGGTAAAGACGTGGCTGGAAGCCCTTTCCGTGGTCAGGAAAGGAGCGAAAGGCAGGCAGGCTGAGGTTAGTGAGGGCTCACAGAAAGACCCATGGACCTGGCAATAGCCCTGCTGTCCTTGAAGAGCTCCAGCGCTGAGTCCGCCTTGCCTCCAAAGAGAAGGGAGCCATCAATGGGCATGTCCATAAGCAATGATTGGACATCCTCTGAAAAGCCAGCTGTTCTCAGTCAGACGTGGTGCAATAAGGCCACCATCGATTAAACCACTCTGCCTAGCGAGTCTGTGGTATCCCTTCCACATCTGATCATGAACTTTGCTGCATCTCTCAACAGTTTGGGAATGAATGGTCTGGGCCTCCTCCAGAACTATGGGCAGAACCTGTGCAACCGAATTCCAAAGCTAATGAGAGTAACAACCCAAAAGGCATGCGCTGTTCATGGACCACTGTGCCAGGCTAGTGGAAGAAAACATTTTCTTGCCTAAGTTGTACAGTCTCTTGATTACCTATCAGGTGGGGCGGTATGGAACGTGCCAGGATTTATACTGGAAGTAGAGACTTGAACAACTAAGCTCTCTTAGGTAGGATGTTGCATGTGGAACTGGGGGCCCCCTGGTGCGGGCGATGGGTTCGGACAATTGTCCTGTTCACAGGAGCCTCTGTGCGGGGCTTGGACCAAGTCCCAAGCAGGATGTCTATGAGGGCTTCATTAAATGGGCATAGCGGTTCTGAGGGGGTCACTCCCGGCTGAAGCACCTCTGTCAAGGTGGTACTCTTGACTTCCGGTGAGGGCAGGATGAGGTCCAGGACCTCAGTGGCCCTTCTCATCACCATAGCACATGGCACTTTCTCCAAGTAGGGGGAGAAAGCATGCCAGTATCTGGGGAAGTGTGCAGTCCACTGGCCTCCGCCAAGTCCGCACACCAGTCTATGGTGCGATCTATGGGCTTGCATTCTTCAAGGTTCAGCGACCCCTCCCAATGCTCCCCAAGTCCTAGTCCATAGGAATAGGGCTCAGTCTCTAGCCTGGAAGGCACAGCTCCAGTTGGCGCCGGAGTCGGACGATGTCCCTCTGGCTCTGTGTCAGAATCAGGAATTGAATGGGGATGAAACAGCCATAGGACGCTGGTGCCGCCAGGAGCGTCGGCATCTGGACTGACTCCGGGGAAGGTTGAAAGGGTACGACCGGTGCCGGTCCGGATCCATCTGTGGACCCAAGAGACCCAACTGGCACCGGGGTAGAACCATTGCCACGCTTTTGAGCCCTGCAGATTCGGGAGTGGCCCCTACTGGTTACCCACCTGCAGATCCACCCCTGGCACCTGTCAGGCCCCCAAACATGAGGTACATGACCTCATAAAACTCTCAAAGATGGGTGGGGGTCGCACTGACTCCTGGAAACTACGGAAGGTGGAGACCGGCCCAGGCGCCGGCTCAACCGCACAGCCAGGACTCGAATGAGAATGCTCCCTCATCAAAGGACAGGGCAAAATCGAAGACCTCTCTTTCTTGTGGGACTTAACAAAACAACCAGATGACTTTGAGTGCAACAAGGATCTTGGGCTCCGTGACCAATCCCGGGACCTTCCTCCCGACCGGGATTGAGACCGGCGCGGCGTTGCACATCGAGCAATAATGACCTTAAGGGACCGCTCTCTCAAGGCCTTGAGGTGCACAGTGCGGCACACAGCACAGGTCTTCGTGTCGTTGTCGCGTTGCAGGCACCAGAGGCAAACAAGGTCATATAGAAAACCGTCATCTGATGATGACAGGGCCGCTTGAAGCCGGCCTTCCTAGTGGACATACCTGCCACACCAGGAGAAGATCACTCAAAAAAGACTTCAACAAAAGTTGAAAAAAGGTCAGTCAAAAATTGACTGAGTGTAGCGCTCGCCAGATCTGCGTTGACTGGTGCAGAAAGAAAAGAACTGACGTCAGCAGTCTGGGCTGGCACCTATATAGGCACAACACCCGTCAATTCCAGCGCCAATGACTCCATTTGGAGCTGCACTATGCCACCTACTGCTCATGAAAAGTTTTGAGATCCAGTCTGTCACCTGGAAATAATTCTATGGTAAAGAATCTGCGCTAGAAGTCTCTATCAGATGAATATTGTACGTTTGAAATGTGTTTCCAACTTGCAGGGTTCACTTTACAACTCACTGAAAACTAGAAACAAAAAAAGAAGGAGCGTGTAAGGAGTCTTCATCCTTCTTCCGATATGAAATAGATTGTGACAATGATCTGGAAGCTCAACTGTGGTCATAAACCATTGGTTGCAATTCGACACCCAAAAGTGAGTGGTATCCATTTACAAAGTGGAAGCGGTTGGTGAGGGATGCCGTTCACAAAAATGGCTATTTAATTTTTTGATTACAGTCCTTTTAAGGATCATTTAATACATCAGAGTCTGAGATCTGTGATTTCTATTAATAGCATTGGGTCTCAGATATCGTCCTGTGCCTTGGACATGTTGTTAGTAAATCACTTTTAGAACACAGATTATAATAAAATCCAGTAGTGGCTGCTACCAGATGGGGGTGGTGGGCGGAGGGGAGGGTTGTTAAGAAAAAAAAACACTTACCTGGAACGGCTGGCCACCGCCTCTCCTCAGTCCTCATCCTCTTCAGCTTCCTTCTTCCTGGCTCCAGTCCTGGCCGGAAGCAGGTAGCACACGGGTACACAGGCTCCCCTGAGCCAATCACAACGATGCAATGCAGCGTTGTGATTGGTCTGAGTGCTGTGGTTCAGCACTTAGAGCGGGACTGGGGACCTGTACATGTTCCCCACCAGGCTGTGCACTAAAGCCTGGTGGGGAACATGCAAAGTGTGCAGGACTGTTTGACCAGCCCAAGAGGGCCGGCCAAATCATCATGCGCACTTATGGAGTGCAAACCACTCCTCCCGTGCTCAGGCCAGCCACGTCCCGCCCCACATTGAACAAGGCCACTGACTGCATGCAACAGGAAAAATAAAATGATAATTATACGTTATTTTCATTTTATTTTTCCTTTTATGTAGTGGGGCGAGGCTCCTCCGCCTTAGCGGAGAAGCCACAACTGATCTTACTTCACAGAATGTGATCTTTCCCTAAACTGTCCTATGAGCATAGTTTGGGGTGTTGACTAACTGAACTATTCTTGGTTAATCGAATGGTTTTATAAGTTTCTCCTTTTTATCAATAAATAGTTTTTGCTAAAGAACAGTCCTTATTGATGAATGTTCACTGTAGAGTTTATGTGTTAAAAAAATATAAAAAATAAAAAAAATGCTTTTTTTAATGAAGTATTCGGTGCTGAATGAAGCAGTCATGTGCTTTGTAAAATTCTCTCTTAAGATAAATTATTATTGTTTACGAATTGCGGAGAGCATCTTTATACTGTAGCACCCAACAAGTAATTAGAAATTATCAGAATACAGCTGTGGATTAGGACACAGTACTTGAGGAATGAGGGCAAATGTAGTAATTAGGGCTTTCAGTTATGTCTTGTGGACTCTAAAATTGTCGAAATGTGGTAATTGTGGTTTCCTTGCAGACACTTTGATTATGATCTTTTCCGGCCTAGCAGTGGTCACTTCACTGATTTCTAAGTCATCAAGTTTGCCAGGTTCTCCAACCACTGACCTCATTGCAAGTAGGTCAACAACTACCTCCAAGACCCTGATTACGAGTTGGGTGGTTAATTCCAACCCATGCGGACACCCTTGTTTGAGCACGGGTTGGAATAACAAGCTGTTAGATATTTAACGCATTATTATGGGATTCGTTAAATAAGTAAACCACTGTTACATTTTGGCAGGTCAAACCTGCTGAAATTTAACGGGGGGAAAACCATATGTTATTTATTGTATGATGGTGATTTTGGTGCTTTAAACACCAAATTCCTCTTGCTGTTTCCCAACAACGGGTAATAGGTGGAATTTATCGCACTAGATAAATAACGTACCCAGTGGTATCTTTGTTATCGTGTATCAATACCATCTATGCTCGTAATAGGGATCTTAGAGAGATCTTCCTGACACCAAAGTGAAAACGGCCTTAGTCCTAGGGGAAAAGATATTCCTTTAATTGTTTCCAAAGAGGTTACCAAGCCCTGTAACCAATCTTTATCCTCTATATAAAAACTTGCAAAGAATTGATCCACTTCTACTTCTTGAGTGGGGCTAAATATGTGTTGACCCTCTTAAACTGCTGAATATACATGCGCAAGCAGGACATCTGGTAAACCAGGCCATTCCATGCATATGTGCGAGAGGTGGAAAAAGAGGGTAACGTCAGCTCGGGTCCTCCCTCCAACCTGTGCTTTCACAATTACTCCATAGACCCACCACCGATGGTCAAGCCTTGTTTCTCGTCCCATCACTCCTTGGTGGACTCTGCAGGAATGAGTGTTATTTGTAAAAGTATTACAATACAATACAATACAATCCCATTTATAAATTGCACAGCTACCTCCATGGAGGCGTCCCGGTGCTAGCGGAAAAAACACTCAGAGAAGGGGCTGAAAGTTGTCTTAACAAGAAATCAAAAAGATAAATTTATAAGGGCATGAATTCCTTGATTTGTGACTTGCCACTTTTGCTTGTCTACTTTGGCTTGATTCTTTGCTGGAAGCACCCACACCTGACTGTGACTTTGAGCTCCTGGCTCCCTTACTCTGGATGGCATCCCCATCAGTCCTGGGTCCTTCCTCAGTAGTATTCACCATGACTGCATGAGCTTCGATTGCTCTTTCACACTCCTGAATTGACTTGTTACATAACTTACCAAAGCTGACTATATGTAGTGCACACATGTGGGTCGGTCTCTGGTCACTCCTCTCAGACGAATGTATGACGATACAACGCAAACATTTACAACGCATGCCTTTACAATGCAGTTTTTACATCGCAATATCCATAACAACGCATGTTTTTACATTGCATGCCATCACAACGCATTTTTAGAAACTACTTTTACAACGCATACCATAACATTGCATTTAAGGTAAGTGTTGGATAGTGTAGGGGTAAAAATTACTATTCCCACTCCAGTGAGTGCAAAAGTAGGGTAAGTGATGGATAGTGTAAGGGTAGAAACTATGCGTTGTAATGGTATGCGTTGTAGTGACATGCGTTGTAATGACATGCGTTGTAGTAACATGCGATGTAATGGTTGCGTTGAAATGGCATGCGATGTAAAGGATGTTGCGATGTAATGACTGCGTTGTAAAGGTTGTTTCCCCCACAGACACTACACTTTACAGAAACACCCAACTAGGCTTGCATACATATTTTGTGTATGTGTAATCCATACATCATGTCTATTTGAGGTGTCACTGTGGCATGATAAAGCAAGCTACAACCACAAACGTAAAAATCTCCCAGTGCCTCAAATTCCGGCACACTTACTTCACTCTAATCACCTGGAGGTCTGTCCTGCTTAAAGTAGCCCTTCCAGCTGCTGGCAGACCCAGGCTGGGAAAACAAACACTGGCCCCCGCAAGCGTGCAAGGATAATACTCCACATCTGTCAAAGCCACTGGGTGAGTTTGGTTTACAGAAGTAAATCCTAGTTACTCGTGATTGCATTGGCAAGACAAATAACTAGCTGACCCGCATCGCAGAGGTTCCAGTCGCGACATGACCCCCTAAGCCAGAAGTAAGGCAGGAGTAAAGCAGGAACAAGTCTGGAGTAAGTCACACCTACTTATCGGCCCCTGGTGTGATTAGTGCTGGACGCACGCGCTTGATGAATGTGCCGCGCGCACCGACCCGACTGCAAAGCCGCAGGCTCGCTCGGGTTTGTTATTTTAGCCTGCAGCGATTGGCTGCGGGTTTGGCCCGAGTCGGTGCATGTGTTTTTCTAATGAGAGCGCGGCAGCCATCTTGTGTGGCACACAGTGCAGGCCCCTGGTCCAAGGAAAAGAAGGTCTGTCTGCCTCCCAGACTGCGTGTCATGGCCTGGCCGTCCAGGCAGCGAGGCCGCGCCGTTACTTACCTGCGCTCCCCTCCAAAAATGTGGCATTCAGAGCAGCGCGGGTACAGTAGCAGGTGATTTATAGGTGTGTGTGAGGAGGGGGAGGGGGGACTCTGCACAACTTCCAATGATTGCCTGGTACAGGAGAAAATCCGGAGTGGGCAGCGCTCCTCCACGGAGGGTTGGGGCCCGATTCCGTCCTGTCTGATGGTCACGAGGGGTGAGGTCGGTGGCGATCAGGCGGGCGGGGGGGGGGGGGGGGGGGGGGTGGGGGAGGAGGGGGGAGCCAAAGAGTGAAAATAACAGACCTTTAAAAGGGTCTTTTAAACCTGTTTATTTTCTGTACCTAAAGTTGCCTTAACAACACCTAGAATCGGTGGTGGCCGGGGCACTGCTCAGAGTACTAAAAAGCAAACCAGAGGTATCAACTGCTACCCCTGGCTACACATAATTGAGGTGTAAGTTGCATTCATCCATATCTTACGAAGCCATTAAGTAAACATTTTGGCTGACCCATTAGTACAAAAAAAGGTGCATGGCATAGCAATTCTCTACAAATGAAACCAGGTGGTTTCCCCTCACACTATATTTCCTCTGCTGAAGACAACATCCGTTTTGAGTGAGTCGTAGGTTTTATACATAGCTTTTCTGCATCTAAAATAGTTTATTTCATTCAAACTATTATGGGAAATCTCACTCAGATCCCCTTGTTCCTTAGTTGAATCTTAGTAAATCTCCCAAACCCTCCAACATTTTGCTTACCTCAGTTATTTGTTCTCATAACGTAAGCCCAGGCAAATTTTGTCAGACCAGCCCCGTGTGGTGCATAGTGAGCGAGCCTGATCACTACAAGGGGCTGGGGGGGTTCTCCCTCCAAGAAAATTTTGAAAAATGGAAAAAACTGCATTTTGCAACACATTTTTCATGATATATTCAAGTGTATCAGCTTTTAATGCATATTAAGTGATAACCTTACAGTGCAGGGAGTCGGGGCACTTTACATCACACACATATACAGAGACAATGAATCATACACATGTAAATCAGTGAATAGAAAATAAATGCTACATACGACAAAAAAGAATACAAGGTGTAGGATTCACGTCATCCATACTAGTTGGCATGTTTTTAAGAGGACTTGGCCTGGAGAAGCACAAACTTAGGAGTCAAAACGTGCCACTGTGGTTGGTTTTTGGATTTACTAATAGGAATGCATTTTTACCTAAACAAACCCATTTTAGCAACATTCGAATAATTAAACACTAGGGAAAAACATAACTTTCAAACCTGTGCCATGCAGTTTGCGTGAAGCTCTTTGGTGGCAGTTCATAGCTCACTGTGCTATATTAGGAGTCTAACTCACAAACTGCTATTAACAAAAGAATCTCTGTGACAAAAGCAGTAACCCACTGAGCAATGCACATAAAATACTGTTCTTAGGTCTGCATGGTACAGTTCCTTGAAGCAGGCATAGTAACCCTCTGTGCTACCTTAGATGAGTCAAAACTGCCAATAGACAAAACTCTGATCTTTCGCCAGCAGGAAGATAACTCAACAGAGATATCTAGACAGTTTTATTGTTGCCTGAAAACTGCTGGATACACTAGGAACCCTGCAGCCAGAGTGAGAAGTGAATGATTATGCTGTCTAGGCCTGCTTAATTTGTTACTGGGGGGCGATATTGCAGCACTGCTGCAAAACCAGCCCCCAGTGACATAACCACCCCCCCCCCACACCTCCAGCCTCCCTGGGAAATGCCTAATGCCACACGCGGGGGAGGGGGTAACCTTTCAGATGCCCGCGCCCTCTTCAAGGGGGCCCCATTCAGCCCAAAGAGTATCCGTGAGATATGGCCGACCCAGGGGCCCCTCATCACATTCTGCATGGGGTCCCATCACTTTGCGTTACACCCGTGCCTCTTAGCAACTACGTCCACCTCTTCGTTGCTTCTCAAGTAGTTTTTTGGAGCTATATACCTTCCTATATATACCTTCCTATATACCTTCCAATGATACCCACATGTACATACATCTACGAAATACTTGACTCCCCTTCACAGTGGACCATTCCCTCAATGTGTTGCACAGTCTTTCCTTTGTAGGTGCCTAAGCAGAATACTTATTCTAAAATATTGTGTACATTGTAAAAAAGATGCAAATTTTGTTTTCAAAGTTTTATCCGTGCACTAAACAGGGAACAGGTGAAACCAGAGTTTCAGTACCAGAACTTAAATGTGAAAAAAGAGGAAACAACATATCGACTCAGTTTCTTTATTATTAAGGGACATAGAAATGGGGCCAACTCAACCTGTGTTGTTTTTCTTGACTTCAAGAACACTTTTTAAAAATCAAATATATCTCACTGGCTACCACATTCTGTATGAATAAGTGAAAAATCGTACCTTTGCAAGAGCCGGCCTTTCTCCAAGGCGAGTGTGGATAGGAGAGAAAGTCTCCCACGTCACATATGTGTGATGAAGAGATCTTGCAATAGACAAAGTAATCTTACCTAATGTCTCCAGCAGAAATGAAAATAAAATGTGAGTCTTTTTATCTTCTTAAGGGCAGCAGGTGGCGAGTCAGCGACCCTGTAACCCGGCTTCGTCGAGTGAGGTTCAGTTCCCTGCGCCGAGGGTTTCTCAGAACATTGCGACCTATTTCCTTACTGCATGGGGTGGGGGGAGGCGACCTTGCATGTCATGGGGAGGCGGGGGCGGAGCGAGACGTTTGAGATACACGTCCGCCAGTCACCATGTGAAAAGAGCGAACATTCAATTAGGAAAGGGAAGGCTTTAAACGAGTGGTCTTCAATGCAGTTGCCCCAACAGAGCCCTGGGATCACAGGCTGTATCTGAAATAGAGGTTTTAGGCCCGGGCGAAGTTTTCGGCACGCCAGCGTAATTTGTGGGAATTTCGCTCAGTGTACACTTGGGGCCCGATGTAGGTAATCCCAGATTACCGATTCTTAAATACCGAATCATACCGATTCGGTATTTAAGAACAGGCAATTGGGATGTAGGTAAAAAATTACCGAATCAGTAAGTTTCGGTATTTACCGATTCGGTAATTGACATTAATTCCTGTAGGCCGCCTATGGGAGGCCCATAGGAATTAATGTCAATTACCGAATCGGTAAATACCGATTCGGTAAAATTGGGAAACATTGAAGGGTGGCAGGGTGTCACTTTGACACCCTGTTGCACCCCTCAATTGTGTATGGGTGCACATGTTGCAGATATACATGCCCTAAGGGCATGTATGTCTGCAACGTGTTGGAAAAGCAAAAAAATGCTTTTTCAGAGGTTTTCATTATTTACCACCAACTTGTAGTTGGTGGTAAATTACGAATCCTAAAATGGGAAAATCACTCATTTGAGTGCTCCCTACATATCAGGATTTGGTAATTTACAGAATCGATATTTAAGAATTCGGTATTTTACCGATTCCTTAAATTACCGATTCGGTAAAATACTGAATCCTTAAAAATGCCACCTACATCTGGAAAGCCAATTACCGGTCGGTAACGGCCGAAATTCGGTCATTTCGGCCGTTACCGACTGGTATTTGGCTACCTACATCGGCCCCTTGGTATACGAAAATCTTGAATTTACGCTACTATGCTTTGTCACTTACTTGCGTGCTGCTTGTGGCAAAAATGTAGTGCATACACGCGAGATCACCGCAAGTGGGCAGAACTTGAGCAGCCACTGTTCGAGTCACTTGGGTATTTTGTGCAATTTGTTAAGTGGGAAATGGGTCCTCATGTCCCAAATGGGTGCGATGACCATTTCCAGCTACAATATAGTGTTATGCGCTGGTTTTCCATTTCACATTATTATGTGTAATTTAGCATAATTCCCCCGAAATTTCGTGTAATTGCACAAATGCAAATTACGCAAATGTTCTCGTTCCTCTGTGCAATTAGGAATATCTTTGAGCCAATAAAGTCAACAAACAGTTTTTCTCTGAAGGTAATGAACATGGCAAACCACAGCAGAGTAACTGGGTGGGGGCTTTAAACATTTGCAGATTAAGGCACTACCAGCTTCGGGGATCACTTTATATTCTTTTAATATTATAGTAAACACACTAGTGAAACAGGTATCAATAGCCATGGATTGTGCAGACTTCGAGTTAGAGAAGCGTTCAGACAGTGGCGGCTGGTGGAATTTGAAAGTGGCGGGCGTATGCGGATTGTATGCTTAACTGTTCTATCTGTACTGGCTGTTCTGCCTGTCACTGTTCCCATTTTTCTTTCTCGAAGTCATTCTGCCATTCTGTCTGTCTTGGTTTTGTCTTTTTCCATTCCACTCCGTATGCCTGCCTGTATCTTACTGGTTGCTTGTATTTTACTCTAAGTGTGTCTGCTTTTCTATCTCTGTGTCTGTGTCTTTCACTGTAAGCCTGTTTATGCCTACCTTTGTCACTTTCTGTCATTCTGTCGATTTCACTGTCTTTCTGAGTATCTGTCTGGTGCCCCGTCTGTCTCTCTCTCTCTACGTTGGTGATAACTCAGTGGGCCTCAAAACCTCGTTCTTTTATACCCCTAAAGTAGCATATTAACATATTAATGATACAAGCTGAAGATTATATTTTATATTTTATCAGGCCACTCTGATACACACATAAAAAACAGACAGGCTCTTAAAATGTAAGGTCGCCGGATTTTTGCAGAGCCCCAGTAATAAGTTCATAAATCGTTTTTGCTGTGAAAGTTATCGTAAGTAAACAAAGGGAATGGGTGCCTCTGCGCCGACTTTTGCCATTACTAGAAATATTACCGGTGTTAAATAACCCGGAAACCAATGTGAAACTAATCCTCTGAAACCTCTCTGGTCAGTGGTCATCACCCATAAAACCTCATCACTGTTACAATGAAAATGTGGCGTCTAGGATGCAGCGTTTATTAGTTCACAGCAGTCGGGAAAAGGTGGCAGCACTTACGTTTAATCTTGGAGTATTACTATATGTCGACTCGCCACATATCTTACCTTGTGTGCTCCCACACGCGTTTCATACCCTAAGCATATGCAAATGACCCCCTGACCCGTTGCGGCTGGCCTGAAGGGGCGAGAGTTAATTTAATGAATAGAACTTACCATGCATCTCCTCCGGTCCCGCAAACTAACTTCTCCCGCTCTTTTCTTTTGCAGCTCAACTGGAAACTAACTTCAGTGCCAAATCAGGTGATTGGATGCGACGGGGGGCTGGGCGGCTGGCATTTGATAGGGCATGGGGCGACATTACGAAAAACATGTCACCGCCCCAACATGAGGCTATCTTTAGATTCCTGCACTAAACTAGGCATGCGCAGCATACCTAATGGGTCGTGAAGGTGAGTGAGGGGCAACGCTCCTCACTCACATGCGCAGTCAGATGGCCCATCTTCTGGACTCCTGCTCTAGCGGCTTGCCTGCGTGTGCTGTGCGTTCACATGCACACTTTCACAAGTGAAGCACAGGCCAGCCTGGAAATGTAAACAGACAAATTGTGAAAGCAATTTGTCTGCTTACATTCCTGTTGCCGGCCGGAACTGCAGTGAGCAGTTTCTTTTGCGGGGAGCTGCCCCAGCGCCCCTATGGACCAGCCGCCACTGCGTTCAGATTATGGTATTTGTTTCTAATTAGCTTTAACAAAGAGCATTACAATTTGGAGCGTTCCCAAAGGCCATTAGGCACAAGATAATTAGACTTTAGTTACTTTTGGTACCCATTGGTGTATTCAGAAGAAATTCATCAACTATTGGTAATAACATCACCAACAGGACATTTCACTATTACTTACTTATACCTACTACCCATCCTTGATTTTGCCTATAATAAGAAAGCCCTGATGAAAGCCCGTGAAGAGTCCATTTAAAAAAAATCAAATTTAGGAAAATAAATGGTTGAAAAATAAAACCTAACCGCCAAAAGAATATAGTGTGGTTTTCTGAAATTTAAGAAGTGGGATCCAGGTATTCCTTTTTCGTAACTTGTATTTTAGGCCCTACCTGTGTCTTGTCATTGGGCCTAACCCCTAGGTGTACTACTTTTAGGAAGTTGGCATTTTCTTGCCCGAACCAGTTCGTGTCTGCTGCCTGTTCCTGGGTCACATGACTAGTTGTAGTTGGTAGTTGGTCTTTGCATATTCCTCCCAAACAGCCACAGAATAGAGGGTGTTGGTGTTGGCAGGATGGGCCATCCAGACCCGATGAGGGCAGTAAAGCTGTCATCTGTCACGCTGCACTTCAGAGGCACTGCCTCAGCTCACACTCAAATGACTTCACATTAGCCCATTGTGCCTGAAGTCAGATTGTGACCAAGGAAGAGAGACAGGAAATTCCAGACACCTCTAACGGGAGAAAACTCCAGAAGTTTCTCCTCCTTCAAAGTGGGCACTAGATATAAAAAGGGAACTTCCAGACCCACTCCTCAGTACACTCCTGGAACTGTGGTTACTACAGAAGAAGGACTGCCCAGCTGCCAGAGGACTACCCTTCTGTTTGTGGCCGGCCCTGCTGTCTGGGAAGGAAGATTCAACCTGCACCTTTCATCCCAGGCCAAAGTGACTCCAAGGGTTAGCTCACTGTACTCCTGTTCTGGGCTACAGGGACACAATATGCTCCAGAGGCCTCTTTGCAACAGCCCTGCTGGCCTGCTGTACTGGAACTGCAACTGGGTTTGCCTGAACCCTGATGGCCTCTACGGGAGTGAGTTCCTGATCCCCAAGAGGCGCCCCTCTGGTCCAGAACTTTGGCATCAGTTGAGTTCTTTCTAAACGAAAAGGAGAAATCCTTTAGTTTCGGGCCCTTTGAAAATGGGCTCGTTTGCACTAAGATCGTGCTGCCTGCCCCGAACTTGAAACTCCTATAAACCTGACTCTTTGTGATACAGTAACCTCTAGTGACGACTGGCAAACGCGAGAACTGCACTTCGCGTTACAGCATCAACAGCCCACAGTGACCGTAAACGTGAATCTCCAGCAACGACCGTCCAGGACACCCAACAGGATCTTCGCACTACAGTGACGACCATCCATGACTCCTGGCCTGCTCTTCACGCTACAGTGATGACCATCAACGACACTCTCCCTGTTACTTGCCGCCTCCTCAACCACAAACAGAACTCTTTGTGCTGGACTTTAAAAGGTAACTTTTTCAGCAGGACTGACTTGGTCCCTGTATTCAGCCTGCATGCTCCATCACAGTCAACCTGAACTTGTGACTTTCACCCGGTCTCACTTGACCAGATAACCACAAGAGGGGCTTTGTGCTTTTAGGCGCTATACTTAACTTAGACCTTTGAAATTGCATATCTCCGGTTCTACTGATTCGAGTTTTGTTGTCAAATAATTTATTATAAGTTACTCTATTTTTCTAAATTAGTGTGGCATTTTTCCTGTGTTGTGTTTTCACTTTATTATACCCTTGCATAAATACTTTACACGTTGCCTCTAACTTAATCCTGACTGCTATTGTGCCAAACTGCCATAGGGTTAATCACAGGTTAATTTAGTGAGTTTTTGTGTTTTACCCGTCCAAGGATTGTTGCTGTTGTTTGAGTAGCGCTTCAACCTTCAACCCAATTTTTCACAAGAGGAAAGTAAAAGAAGAGGATCAAAGAGTCTTATCAAAAGTGGAGTGTGCCAAAGAGTCAGGGAGAGTAGGATGTTAGAAGAAGGAGGCATACGAGGAATCAATACCAAAAAGCTCTGGCAGCCATCAACCTTGTCCTGGGCAGTGACAGTGGTAGCCTCTTAAGACTACACTTTGGGGCCTGCAGTTTTAGTTTTTATTAGAACTGAAGAGCTAGGTGAAATGAGACTTAGAACATCCAATTGTGGGTCACTCAAGAGCCTGCCCAGGAGAGAGATGTGTAGTTTGTCTATTGAGTCTGCTGTTAGCATACTTTACAGGCTAACTGGCTGCCCCAAAGAAGTGAGACTTAAAATCCAACTAGATTCCATTGGCCGCCCACAGTATGGAGTTTGTAATGTTTCTTGAGTGGGGTTGCCCACTGGCAGGTGATGGATGATTACAAGCGTGAAACTTATGCGCCCACCTTGCAAACACAAATACTGCAAGCACTATAAAGGCCTACCCTCACCGCTAGCCCCTTTTCCACTTGGCGACAGTTTCTCTCTCTGTGTGCTTGGGTGCATCACAGTAATGGTGGCAGAGAATCATAAGATTCTTCATCTGGATGGTAGGTGGCTGCATGGGATCTCTTAGGGACTGCCTTTGCAGGTAAAGCACAGAAACAAGCATAGAGAACATATACTGGGTCCATGACTTTCTCCTTGAAGTCTGGACCGCAGGAAGTTGCCCTGAGAGAGTCATAGGGGTGACCAGAATAGACAGCTAGACTGGTGGCCTTTTTGATCTCTTACAGGTCATGACATTGTTTGACCTACCAACCAGCTGTGAGGAATCAACTCTTTATGGAAGGAGATAGGGTGTGGAATTAAGCACCATTGATTATCATTAGGGCTCCTGGATTTATGGTATTTCTTTTTTTAACATTTACGTCTGTGTTTATCTTGTTGGTATTTATCTATATTTATTTTGTGTTTTGAGAATAAATTGAGCCATAATATGGTATGTTTCCACATTTATTTAACTCTTGGACATACACTCATAAATGGATACCTGCCACGTTTAAGCAAATTAAGCAGCCATGTATAACAAAACACTACACTCACTATACTACTGTAGCACTATACTATAAATATATGTTAACATATGTCTGTATTTAGGGAAATCTCATCCTGTTTTTCAACTCTCCGTGCTTTCTATCTGCTCAGCTATTGCCTGGAAATAATGAAAGACAGCATGGAGAGTCTCTCACAAGAAGCACCATTTTCAGTATTTTTCCGCTTTTAAATATAAATACAGACAAGAAACACATGGTTTTCTGTCTGTATTTATCTGTAGAAATCAGTAAAAATGAAAACCTGGAAGCCTTAATTATGATTGCTATTGTTACATTTAGGTGGCACCAGAGACGCAGGGGACACAAGCATGTATCTTCAGGTAATATTGGACTCGGGTAGGTTAATATTTGTTCTGTTCTTAGGACTTTTGTCATTATTTTCTCCTAAAGTAAGCGTCTAGTTTTCTTTTAATTCAATCTACTTTAAAGCCTGCTCAGTAACGGGGACAATCCACAGCCCATCTGTCCTCAGAACGATGCTGGCCAGCATGTGTATCAAAATATAAAAGTTTTCAATACTGTGCCACCATAATATTGTAGCACAAATATAGATGACAAAATATCGAGATGGTAAATATTTAAGTATAGATTTACTATTCTTAACTCCAAATCAACATATCTTGAAGCTATAATGATTGTCAAGGCACATATATGGGAGTTAAGAATATTAAATCTATACTATATAAATATATATGTATGTAGTTAAGAATAGTAGGTCTATATATATATGTATATATATATATGTATATATGTATATATGTATATATATCTATCTATATATATATATATATATATATATATATATATATATATATATATATATATTTCCCATTAAAATCTGAGCCTGGAAGTAGACTACATCAAATGTTTACCCGTGGCACCTGATGCATGATTACTGCTGTTCCCCCAACCAAAATATTAAGGAGGAGCCACTTTTTTTGAATTAATTAATTCCAATAGTTTGGACAAACTGAATCAGCCAGTTGTATCATCTTTTTAGGTTCTTGGCAACTGGTGGGCTTCTTAGAAAGTGAAGATTTCGTTTCTAAGGTACACAGAAATGGTCATCCTAGAGCAGACTGGAAATATCTTTACCATACACCATTAGTACCCAAACTAGGTCCAAGCGTGTCAGATCCACGCCAGATTTTCATGATCTCCTCAGACGATAAAAGTGCAAACAATAAATCTAAATTTCAAAAACCAATTGTAATCCAGGATGTCTCTGTTCTACATGTACCATGATATCATGGTTCTATGTCAAAATAGCAATAACAAAATTATTGTTTGATATAAACATCCTGACCTAAATATCATTTACAAAAATATTGCTCCCTACGGGGAAGACGATCTAATATTAATTCCACTGGGGCGATATTTTTGGAGATATCTGGGACACAATAATTTTGCCAGGCGACACTCAAGCCACCATTTTCTAGTACTATACCTTATTTGTGACAGTAATATGTTGCAGTACATTGGGCCTTGCTTTCAATGTTGTCAGCAGGTTTTTGATATCAAGGCAGGTTGACATAGTGGATCTTCCTGTAGGTCATTTAAAGCTCTTGGTCACTGTTTGCATTTAAACAAGAATGTAGGAAGAGGAAGCTTCCGGCAGAACAGTTGTGCAAGGCCAACCGACTGTACCAAAAGCCTTCCCAGCGGACGGGTCCATGCAAGACAATGAGCATCAACAACCAGTTGGCCAGTGGCAGCTGGCATCTTTGGGAAGGGAGGGCTGGGGCACACGTGAGCAAAATATTATTAAAAAAACGTACCTCGCCCCCGACTTATTTGCAGGAACTGGACCCAGATGCTGGAACTCCCTTACCCAATCCTGGTGCTGCTCACATGCAGCATGTGAGCAGCACCCTGATTGGAGGGAGCGGCCTCACTCGGCGCTCCACATGCACTGGAGGCCTGCACTGACTCTCAACCCAGCTGTCTTAAGACAGCTGGGTTGATAGGTTTCAAGTGTGCATGTGTGGCTGGCCCTCGCAAGACAGCCAGCTGAAAAGATATGCGCACTTTAAGTAGTTCATTAGACAGCCCACCCTCCTCCCTGCTGCTGTCATCCAGCAGCGGCTCCACCCACTTCCTGACGCTCGGCTTGGGACAGTGGATGAAAAATAAAATGGTAATGAACTAGCATGTTATTTTTTAAAGTCCAGGGCTTTTGGGGGGGGGGGGGGTTAAGTGGGGTGATGCTCGTCCGCTCCAATGGAGGAGTCACCCCTGCAGTTGACTAATGTTGGCTAAGACTGAACCTACAGATGTGCAAGACCTGCAGGAGACATCCCAGCACCGTACTGAACCTGCACTAGCTTCCTGATCCTGGACATCCCTAACATTGGGGGGGAGGGTGGCAAAAGTGCAATTACATACACCAAATTCTTACTTTCTCCACACTGATTTAAAAAAAGCAAGTCCAAGCGAGTTATTTGCCTATTTCACTTTCTAAAGAGTACTGTTATTGACTTTTGTATCTACGTTAGCCTTATATTTTTGTCTTGTTCAATTTGATTTTTTAAGAGCTGTTTTACATGTGATGTAATTGTGCTTTTTATGGTTGTTTTGTAATCTAAATAAAGTAATTTGAATAAATGAGTCTTTAATAATAATTTACACATGTGATCACACATATGTTATTAGTTACACTCTCGAGTTGTTCTGGAAACCTGTGATTGGCAGTGCTTTTCACGAGTACCTCCGAATACTTACAGAATCTGAAAAATGCTAAAGTCTACTTCCAGATGTAGTTGTAAACTTACAGGTGTAACTCACTGAATTTTTCAATAAATTGCCTCTATATGTTTAATAGTTTCTGGTCTAGTTAGTAGAACTATTGAATATGTTTTCCCTGTAGAGAATCTCTATCCACATTGGTTGTGTGTAAATGGGGTTATGAGTGTAAATTAGCGTTTTGTGAAAGTAAAGTATGAATTTGTATTCAAATCCTTTTGCTCTAGTATTTTGGACTTGCATAAGTAGCTTTCGAAATCTAGCCCAATGTTATTTAACAGAACGTCATATAAATGCCAGTTGATACAAAACGCCCCTTTATTCTGCTTAAATACTAACTCGGTTTCCCTCTTCAACTATATAGAATTAAAAAGGCTACTTTTATTTATATTACTTTTAGTCTAAAACTTAACCGCCCATTTTTAGCCCAGTTGCTTTAAAATTAATTAAAAAAATTGTGCAGGTATTTTCACATACAAGAGAGAATAGAATGACAGCCCAGCGACTGGTAAAGTATTGTGTTCAGATTCAGACAGTTCATCATCAAAAGATGCACAGAAGCTTATTTTGTGCTGCAATGAATGGGATGGGTTTTTGGTAGGATGTGCAGATTCCTGCAAAATGAATATTAACGAGGTAAGATTCTGTTTGTGAATCCTAACAATGAGCATGAGAATGGAGGCCTTCGAGGGACAACAGAGCTTCATTCCTGGGTTCAAAATCGCAAATTGCTATATTTAATTATGGCAATCACAATCCTTTAAAAGAACAGGGGGGATGCAAAAAAAACAATAATCAAATTGGCATGATGTGCAAGAGATGGCAGGAGAATGTATCAGCCACTTGGCAGTGCCCCACCAATATGTCACAGCACTCATATACAAAGTGAAAGTCTATTCCTCATAGACAGCTTCTGCTTCATGCACTGGTCGCATCCTCTTTCTGGCGTGTGGTATTCGATCAATAGTCTGCGGTGGAGAACGCAGGTGCAACCCCTGTTGGTCGTTAAGAGACGGATGCCTTTTTTTGCGAAATGTGGAAAACCAACAGAGGGCGCCCGTGGACCGCACTGTCAGATGTACAGCCTTCTTCAGCAACAGAATAAAGGACATCAAAGGTTCTAAGACAGTTTAAAGTTCCTGGCATTGATCACAAAGATTTATGTGGCTCCCCTGGAGGTTTAGGACAGCATTAAAGTGGTAACATTTAACACAGACCGAGGGAGGAGGTGATAGTGGGGCTCACTGCAGGGATGCACAGTGGGTGCTGGAGTGATGACTCCTGGCTGACACTCGTCTCCAAAGACTTTCCTGGAACTCCAGGGAGGACATTTTGCTAAAGTTTATTCCCGGGATTCCAAAGCTTTTCATTCGTTTTGTTCCCATTCTCTTTTCCTCGCAGTGGTGTGACCCATAAAACGCTTTCCCAATAATACTAATTTAATAATGTCCTAAAAGTCATTGAGTGTGCTTTTCTTTGAGTCAAATCCTCACTTTCCATTGAGGTCATGAGCCAGGGATAAGGGGTGTAGCCTGTGTGTCACGGGCCCTAGCGCAAGGGAGGAAATTGCCCCTGGTCGGCGTCTGAACTGTGAAATACTGCAATAACTTGGGTTCATTGACGCCCTTGGGCCTCTATACCCTGGTGCCACTGCACCTGTTGCACCGATGGAAGTTACACACCTGCCACAAAGGCCCTAGGCATACTGAGGGCATCCTTTAGACTAGAGTCTGACATGTGGCCTGATAGCCCGCCTTACCTCTACCCTGCTAGCGAGGGACCATCACGATAGATGAATGCCCGGAAGGGCCATGGGCGTTGGGTGGAGGGGGCGGCATGCTTTGTCCCACAAGCGATTATTGTTTTTAAACAATGACTTTAACACACAGGGAGTTCGTATTTGGCAGTCTTGGGTGAGCACCTTCCATTGGACGCCCACCATAAGCAGGATGGACATAGCAGGAGAGTGTTTCTCCAACCTCTAAATGAGACGAGAGTTTGGGAATTCAGGTAAAAACAATTGTTTATGGTTGCTCTCCACTCCCACCAAACTCTAAATGGCTCACTAAGTCTCTGATCAGCATGAAATGAACCTTGAGGAGCTTGCTACAGGGGTTTACAATAGCAAAGTTTCAGCCAGAATCACAATGATGAGTTTTGCAATAGTTGTTCACGTTAGGGATTTGCATCTGACAAACAAAGGCAAGCTGGATTTCCCCAAGGAAAAGTGGCTGGAATGTGTGACTAACGTGCTGAATTCGGTGTGATTTGCTTGGTAATCCCCACGCCAGGGCCCACAACTCACAATGTTGCAGTAATACCACTTGTAGAAGTTCCAGCATAGGCTGTTGTCAGAAAGTGATGTAGTATCACATTGGCAACTTTGAGGCTCTCATAATGAGGGTCTTTCTCCTAGCTGATTCATTAATTCCAGAAGTCCATAGCTTGTGACGCTCATACCTTAATCACATAGACTTGGTATTATCGATTTACTATTCCAAATTTCACATCTACATCCCTTGAAGATTGTACATCTTCAAAGTACATATTTATGGAAAGGAAATATGTTTAGTAAATATATACTTAGTTATAAATGCTTGAGTTAATGATATTCTGGTTGATATTCAGGTTACAATATTCAGATAACACAATATTTACAACTCGATATTCGCGTCGTGCACCGCGTCGAAGAGATTCAATACTGAATTCCCTGATTTGCACGGTGAAAGTCAATCGAACATTCATTGGATGAACTATTTTTAGATGATTTATTTACATGTATTTAGAGCCTGATTTAGATCTTGGTGGACGGGTTACTCTGTCACAGCGGTGACGGATATCCCGTCCGCCGAAATATAGATCCCATAGGATATTATGGGATTTATATTTCGGCGGACTGGATATTTGTCACCGTTGTGGTGGAGGAACCTGTCCGCCGAAATCTAAACTAGAGTCTTAGTTATTTGTTATGGTGGGGGCTAGTCCAAAGAACGGTGGAGCGTCGGAGCAACACCCCTTATGCAAGTCACGAAAGTTGGATTTGCACTTGACAAATAAATTAGTCCTGTGAGGATTTTAATATGAGTAAATCAACTAAAGAAGGAAGGGAGTAGGTAGAGATTGTTTTAAACCAGTGCTCTAATCAATTATGAGTTTTCATAAACCTACTAAGCTGTACATTTGTTGGAATTCACAAACTTGGAAAAGGTGAGAAATCTGCTCCTGAGAATGGCTGAGGTAAATCTGTTTCGAGGGACGGGGAAGTGGGCACACCCAAAACTGATAAAATGGACAAAAAAGTGTATTTGCAGTACTTGCTCGTCACTTGCCAGATATTGGACTACACGTCAATATATTTGCTCATGCGGAAAAGAAATTCACAAACTTTTTTCAGGAGAAAATTTTACAACCTGCAATCATTCATCTCCAGAACAGTTTGTGAATTCGTTATAGTCGTAAATCTTCACCCATTCAGAGTCGTAGACCTGTGTTTGGATTTTTTATAACTTTTCAGTGAGAATTGCAACCGTCCCTTGCACTACTAAGTGCTTAAAACGAGCTTCCCAACTCTAGTTCAACCCTAGCAGGGGCGGCCTTAGGCATGTGCAAGCTGTGCACCTGCACAGGGCCACCAAACCCCAGGGGTCACTACTCCAATATATATCCTTAATATAATATTCTTCTGAGGATGGATACATATTTGCGTGGTGGCCCCTGGCAGGGATTTGGCGGCCTCCGGCTCTGTTCCACTTCCAAACACCCTGACCCCCCCCCTCTACACTGGCCTCCGCGCTCCCCGCCGCCCGGACCCCCTCTTACGGGGCCCCCTACCTACGCTCCCTGCCCAGGGCCGCCATGAGCCTAGAGCGGCCCCTGACCCTAGTAACCAACTACAAAAGCATGAACCTATCCTTAGTGTACATACCACTGGTTGGTTGTACCTCTGGGCACCTTACCTCACCATCACTGCATCAATTCAGGTTGGACCTCAAGACCTGGCTCTTTGACTGAACCGCAGACCCCCCACCCAGCACCTTGAGACCCTAATGGGTGAGTAGCCACTCTTTGCAAGAACCCTGATTTATTGATTGACCATCTTTTTCTTAGCCTACTTTATGACCTGATGCCTGGTTGCTGAAAGCCAAGGATGCTTACGTTTCCCCCTGTACCTCTTTCTTCCACCTCCCTGTGCTTCCTGCATCTTTATATCCCTCTTGCAGGTTCTTTTTCATCCTTGCTTTTCCAGACGTCACTGTTTTCCTTTCTTTCGCTTTCACCTTTTTTCTCCCTTTTCTGACTTTCTCTCTCTTGGTAGAAACAAAAATAAGTCCAGCTCCCCAAAGAAGAGTTCAATTGCTTACCAATGGGAAGCATCTGCTCCAATTAAACACACATTTTTATATAGAACACTGTCAGCATCTTGCGAACCATGATGTGTTAACTGGATTACTTCAAGTAAATTTTGAATCGTTTATGAAGCCAACTCATTAAACATTTGTAACTATCCCGCAACTTCCCATATAGCACCTAGAAGCTGACTAAAGATGACATCCGCCCTTTACAAAAAAGCAAAAATTGCTCTGTTAATTTGCTTGTGCGATTTAGTGACATCAGATGACGTGTGAGTTAATCGAATATGCTTTTGTACTCGAATCTTATATGAATGATGACCATACAATTAAAAAAATGGAAAAATAAATACAATAAAATAAATAATAGCTATTCATAAGCAAGTACAATGGCTGTTGCGGGGAAGCCAACCTCTCTTTCTACGTAGCAGAACCAAACACAATAATAGTGAGGTTTGTATTCAAGGACCTGTGTTCTTGTCATAACCATCGAGGAAGAGGAAAGAAGGAGAATACAGTATGCAGGATCATCATAAGTGTGTTGAAGCGCCCTGGATTGCCTCAGTGCTTTAAAAAGAAGCAGGTAATATCTACTGCATAAAAGTCATTCATGAAATAAAAAGAAATAGCTGCTCCCAGAGGCCAACAACATTTTAGAAATGTGCAACAAAGTAAATCATAGATATTTCCTAGTGCACATTATTTCAACAATAAAACACAAGATATACATAGCTCATTTTGGGGTAGTAGCAGACAGGCAACGGGGAGGCGGGTGGACCAGTGAGGAATCCACAGGCAGATACTGTATCCTCCAGAAAAAGCCTTACCAAAGGTAAGTAACTTGTGCTTCTGATGGATAAATCTGCCTGTGGATTCCTCACCTTATGAACTGAATCCCCAAGCAGTTCCACTCCTGGCGGAGGGTGTCTGCCTGCCTATATTAAAAAAATCCAGCAGCACAGAACGTGCAAAATGGCCGTCCCTCCTCACATCTGAATCCAAGCAATAGTGCTTCGCAAAAGGGTGGCGGGAGGCCCAAGTTGCTGCCTTGCAGATGTATACCACAGGGACATCTCTAGCTAAAGCCGAATAAGAAGACGATGGTAGAAAGAGCGCAAATACCTTCAGGAGGCTCCTTCTTGGTCAAGGCGGAGCATATCTGGATACAGAGGATGATCCACCTAGACAGTGTTCTTTTGTGGACAGCCTTGCCCTTCATCTTGCCCACATATCCAATGAAGAGTTGGTCGTCCAACCTGAAGTCCTTAGTCCTGCCCAGGTAGAAGCTGGCACTCTTATGGTCCAGGCGGTGAAGTCTCTCCTCCTCCTTAGAATGGTGAGGGGGAGGGTAGAAAGTGGGCAAACTGATGGATTGTCCTAGGTGGAATGGAAGGGCCACCTTAGGCAGTAAAGCAGCTCTGGTCCTAAGAACCATCCATGGAATGATGTAAAAGGAGGTTTGGAGCTAAGAACCTGCAACGCACTCACCCTCCTAGCGGAAGTGATTGCAACCAAAAATATCATTTTAAACACCAGAAACCTTAAGGGACAATTAAACAATGATTCAAATGGTGAACCCAACAAGGAAGGGAGAAATACATTCAAATCCCACTGAGGCATGACAAAAGGAGTGGGAGGGAACCTATTTGTAAGACCCTTAATGAATCTCATAACTGTGGTAGATTTAATCAACAAGGGTTGATCTGGTAAACAGAGAAAATCCGACATGGCGAACAAGTGGTCCTTGACAGTAGCTACTGCACAACCCTGTTGTGCCAGGGAAAGAGAGAAACTCAGAATATTAGACAAATGGGCCTGCAAAGGATCAATCGATCTTTATCTGCACCATTGAACAAACGTGGCCCACCTACCAGATTAGACAGATTTGGTGGTGTGTCTCCTGGCCGATAATATAACATTCACCACATCTGGCGGGAGAGAGAGAAAGAGCTCAGGATGCCCCGTTCAATCTCCCGGCATGAAGGTGCAGGCACTGGAGGTGGGGTGCAGAACCTGCCCCTGTGACTGCAAGAGGAGGTCTTCTCTGAGAGGAAGAGGGAGAGGCGGGTGCGATGAGAGATAAAAGAGGTCTGTGCACCACACCCTTCTCGGCCAATCCGGAGCAATCATTATGACTTGGGCCCGGTCAGAGGAATTAAGGGTATGAGGAGAACGCATAAAGAAGCTGTGAGCCCAAATCTAACTGAAATGCGTCCCCCAACGATCACAGCATTGGATACTGGGTAATGCAGAACGACAGGCACTGCGTGTTCTCGTGAGTGACAAACAGGTCCAACTGAGGAAATCTCCACATCCTGAAAATGTGATGGACCACCTCTGGATGGAGACGCCACTTGTGATCGGCTGAATACCGCCAACTGAGACTGTACACACGTACATTCAGTTCTCCAGCCTGATGATTCGCAATCTTGCAAATGTGATGGTCCTGAGTCGAAGAACAGATTTGCAGAGCATCTCTGCAAAGAAGATACAACCCTACTCCTCCCTGTTTGTTGATGTACCACATCACGGTAGTGTTGTCTGTCAGGACCTGAAATGACTGACCACAACGGGAGGAAAGAAAGGCCTTGAGAGCCAAACGTATTGCCCGCAATTCCAGAAGATTGATGTGAAACAATCTTTCCTCTGTAGACCAAAGGCCATTGACCAACAGATCCCCAAAATGAGCTGCTCCCCTAGAGTGGAGGCATCCGTCATCACTGTGTCCACCGGAGATGGAGGTTGAAACGGCTTCGCTTGAGACTGGGTGCCTGGAACACTCCACCACACCCGCTCCGCTGCAGTGTCTCTGGAGATTCTGACCACCTCTTTAAGATCTCCCTTGTGTTGAAACCACTGCCTGCGAAGGCACCAATGGAGGGCCCACATATGCCAACGTGCCTAGTTGACCAACAGTATGCAGGAAGCGAACAGACCAGGCACGCGCAAGACCTTCAGGAATGGAACAGCTGCTCCATTCTGTAAAAGTGGAATCATAGCCTTGATGCCTTGAATCCTCTGTAGAGGCAGGTAAGAACGTCTTACAGTAGTGTCCATTACTGCCCCTATGAACAGGTTGCGCTGATAGGGCACCAGTTGAGATTTGGGTACAATTATTGAAAATCCCAGGTTGAACAACAGTTGCATTGTCACTTGCAAATCATGCAGCGCCATCTCTGGTGACATTGCTTTGAGGAAAAAGTCATCCAGATAGGGGAAAACAGGAACCCCCAATTTTCTGAGATGTGCTGCCACCCCCGCCATCACCTTTGTGAAGACTCGAGGTGCAGAAAGGACCGCAAAATGGTAGTCTTGAGACCCCCACCGTAAAACGAAGACACTTCCGATGAGACTTCAGGATGGGAATCTGATACGCATCCAGTAAATCATTCAACACCATCTAGTCTTCCTTCTGCAGCGCAAGAAGAACCTGAGCCAGGGTCAACATCTTGAATTTCTCCTGTTTGAGGTAAAAATTAAAAACCCTGAAGTCTAGGATCGGCCTCAAGAGACTGTCATTTGTGGGAATCAGGAAGTACCAGGAGTTGCATCCCTGACCCCCTTCCCACTCCAGAACCCCCTCGATCGCACCTTTTTTCAGTAATGCCAGAACGTCCTGCTGGAGAAGCAGAAGGTGCTCTTCCAAGCACAAACCCTGACGGGGATCTCCCTGAAAAGTTGGGCGTATGCATTCTCAATGATGTTCAACACCCATAGATCTGGAGTAACAGACCTCCAATGTTGCAGAAAATGAGACACTCATCCTCCCACGGGACCAACATGCTCTAGGATGGCCTATCTATAGCTGCTTCCCAGCCACACCACTTGGAGGGGCGGAAGAGGAGGAGGAGGAGGAGACTTGTTACTGTGCTGCATCAAGCAGACAACCTATTCCCTTTCCCCAGTAATATCTGTACAGGTGATTTGCCTGCTGTTGCAACTGCTCTCTGGCACAAAAGGATAAGGTCCTGCCATAACCATGAAACTTGCAATATCCAAAGTCCCTGGACTGAGACTGCAGACCCAAAGATCTTGCTGTGGCTCTACTGTTTTTAAAGCGTTGCAGCGCTGTGTCCGCTTCGGCCCCAACCAGGCAAGATCCTTCGAATGGCAGGTCTAACAGGGTGGCTTGGTCATCTGGAGAGAACCCTGAACCCCGGAACTAAGCGTGCCTCCTGGTCGCCACAGACGATCCCTGCACCCTGACAACCAAATCAGTAGTGCCCAGACCAGACTGTATGACCTTGCGGGCCGCAGCGTGGGCGTTAGTTAGAACTGCCAAAAAATGACATTGAACTTCCTCTGGTAGTTTTGGGAGCACCTCCCTGGCCGAATCCATAAGAACATGGATGTGGCACCACAAAAGACATGTAGCATTTGTAGATTTCAGAGCGGTACTGCCTGATGAGAATACCTTCTTCGCAGATTGCTCCATAAGCTTTGACTCCCTATCTGCAGGTGTAGATGGGAAAGAACCTGCAGACTGCTTCGGTGAGCATGAAGCCTGGACAACCAAACTTTCCGGAGAAGCTTGAGTGGCCAGGAAAGCAAGATTCCCTGGAGCCACCTTATACCTCCTTGCCACAGACCTGGACACCGCTGGAGCAGTCACCAGCTTCTACCATACATCACGGATAGGCTCAGTCAAAGACTCAATGAAAGAGAGTAAAGGCTCTGAGATAGAAGAAGGGGAAAGGAGGACCTCTGTCAAAATTTTAGATTTTAATTCTGCTGTGAGAAGAGCCAGGTCCAGCAGATCTGCTGCCTTCCTGATCATAGCAAGATAAGAAGTTACCTCCTGTGTTGGGAGACCTTACGGAGATTAAAGCTCCCATTCAGGAGAGGTATCCAGGCCACTAGCCTCCTACAGACTTTCAAAATCTTGATCAGGATCCACAATCCCCCCTTCCTCAGCCTCATCATGATGTTCTTGGTATTCCACCTCTTCCATTAATCTCTGTGCCTCTCTTCTAGGCCTCATCCTTGGAACAGGCGTCGGAGGCGCCAGGCACTGCGCCGGTGACTTAGGGATCGGTGTCGTAGGGAGGTCTATCGGAACAGTAGTCTATGCCAGTTGAGGTCGGGTCGGCGCCGGTCCAGAACCAGATGTTGCCGGGGAAGATCCATTCAGAGGCGCTCACCCCTCCAGAGATTGTACCGGCGTCGAAAATCTCTGTGTCAGGAGAGGCCAACTCCCTGGAGCCATCGGCATACAAGGCACAAGACGTGCCTTAGGGAAATGTGGAGGCAAATCTCCCAGGGAGTATGCCAGCTGACCCATGGGGCCAACAGGCGCACCAGTGAGGTTTGCCACTCTGGCGAAGAAGCCGAACATCGCATTCAAGAAATGCAACGGATCAATACCTGGAGTCGGAAAGGCAGGATACACCGGGTTCCGCACTGTTGGCTCTGAAGCAACTCAAGGAGGCAGTATTTTCGACTCCGGCTGCGGCTTTGGAGACCTTGGAGCCAGAGGTGGAGTAGTCAGCTTCGGCAACAGAGGCGGCGTAGCTTCTTTTGGAGATGGTGAAGTCGCCACTCGTGGAGTCGGAGACTGGGCAGAAGTCACCTCAGGAGAAGGAGATGGAGACTTCATCCTTCTGATAACGGCTAGGAACTGGAGACACCGATTTTGGTGTGGCATCTTTCGACGAACAATGCCGAGAAACATGGCGCCGCTTCTTCTCATGTTTCTTCAATGACCTTGAGGTATGCAGAGTCGGTGACTTGAAGAGGGACCTCGATCTTCTTCAACACCTTTTTTGTTTCTTGGCTTTGGTCTTGAACAATATGGCCTCTCTCTCCTTCACTGCTTTGGTGTTCATGCACCTGCATGACGAACACTCTTCGATGTCGTGGTCCGACAAGAGACACCACAAACAGTCTTCTTGGGGGTCAATGATAGACATCTGGCCCCCACATTCCCTGCATGGCTTGAAACCAGATTTCCACTGAGTAGCCATAGTTGCTGCTACAAAGAGACAAAGACTTGCAACTAAGAAACTCCCCGAAATGGAGAGCCCTGGGAAAAAACGTTATGCTTCAACGACGCAGGAAAAAGGGAACTGACGTCAGCACGCCGACGAGGTCTTCTTTTCTGACCTCGATATTCTTGCACCAGTATATTTTGGGGGTCGATATTCAGTAGCACAACCAATACAGGATAGGTGTAAACATAAGTGCTGTTCAGATACGTATCCGGCATCCTTGTTTATAGTTAGAAAATTTAACATTAATACACATCACCATCACCCATAGGGACACAGTCGGAAAAACGCAGGCAGAGCCATGTGTGTTCCGACAACACAAGTGCTACTATGCTTGCCTTAATCATGCTTATGGCTCAACCAGGCAAGGCAGTGCGTGGTCTAGCTGCTGCTGGTTAGAAGCAGGAAGGATCTGGAGAGGACGCGGTGAGGTAAGTGGGGCTGGGGCTTGGCTTGGTTTTGGGAGATAGTTTGTAAGAGTTGGGGTAGTTTTCAGGGCTGGGGGTCGGGGTAGTTTTCAGGGCAAGGGGGGTCGGGTAGTTTTCAGGACTCGGGGGTCGGGGTCGATTTTAGGGCTTAGGGAAGGGTGGGGTAGTTGATAGGGCTCGGTGGGGTCAGTAGTTTTTTAAATTAGGGGATAGGGTTTTAGGTCTCAGGGCAGTGCAAGGTGTTGGGGTAGTTTAGGGACAGCTCAGGGGGGGGGTGTCGGGTAGTTTATGTTTAGGGGCAGAGTTTTAGGCCTCAGGACGGGGAAGGGGAGGGAAATGGGTAGTTGGGGAGTATTTAGGGCATAGGGGAGTGCGGGGTACTTTTTAGGGCTCAGGGGGGTCGGTAGTTTTTTAAATGAGGGGTTAGGGTTTTAGTCCTCAGGGCAGTGGAAGGGGTTGGGGTCGTTTTAGGGACAGCGCGGGGTGGGGGAGTTGGAGTAGTGTATGTTATGTGGCAGGGTTTTCCGCCTTGGGCAGGAGGAGGGGAATGGATAGTTTTCAGGGAAGGTTTTGGGCCTCAGGGTGGGGGAGGGCAGGTAGAGGGTTTGTAATTTAGATCTTAGGGAGGGGAGGAGGAGTAGTGGCAACCTTAGCATGCATACCCCCTTACCATCCATGTCTTCACCAGCGCGGTAAAGGAAAGCATGGTTAAGACTTATTCGTGGTTCGGGCTGCGTGGTAGAGGCACATGTGGTTTAGCCATACGTGCCTGTATCATACAACCTCACCCATAATATGCTTGTCTGTGCCAAAGAAGAAGCTGCAGACATTTGAGCTGAGGATGCAGCTGAAATGTCACCAATGGCACCCCGGGTATTTACAATGGTCTTTATTTTAAATCCTGAATCACCTGATGGGGTGAATAGAGGACAACACACACGTTAGAATGATCCATGCTGGCTGGTACATCCCTCAATAAAAAGGCAGCTGTTTCACTGTGAGGATTTAAGACCGGTCTATATTGGGCTGCACCACTCAACGCACAAGGACGTAAAGCTATGTTACATGGCAGCTTACGAGTGGTCTTTATTGGTCTTTACAGAGATCAAACAAGCATTGACAGCTCCATTCTGTGTCATTATCCTACATGTACAACCACGACCAATTGGCATTGCCAATGCTCGTTTATGGTACTCTTTAATACAAGTCAAGTTCGATGTATTCTTTCATATTTCTGCTGCAGTTTACCTAGCGACCACTAGGTGGTACAGAAATGCAGTAAACAGGTGGTGTTTACATGTGGCTTTGTTTTCTTAGATGCAATGCAGTTCAGAGCAAAACGAATGAAAAATCTAACAATGGTAAAACCAAGCGCTACTGTGGGCAGGTCAAATACAGAAAAGGAGCAAAGCAACCAATAAGAGCAAGGCAAATTAGATTAATAGAAAAGCCATCAAATCTTGAGCAAGGCTTGGTTCTGTGGAGCATTCCTATAATGCAAGATTGTAAAACAAGATGCAGTTGTAATTAGTGGAAACGGTGCTGAGATGTACGTTTGCTGAGCTAGAGCACAACCTGGAGGAACATGGGGCAACAACCAGGCCTTACACAACTCCCTACAGTGAGGATACCCACTGTGGGCTAAGGCACCTACCTACACATGTATATTTACAAATAAGACAACTAGATGTAAATCATTTGCATAGCCGGTGGATACCCTTAAATATGCCATGTTTTGGCAACCTGGACCTTTGTAGGACATTCCTGGCTTACTCCAGGGCTACTGGAATTATACGACTGTGCATCTGCGGCTATCTTTACATAATCATAGATGTGCCACATTTGCCACATAATCCATTATCTGCCGCATAATCTCCAGATTTTAACAAAAACAACATTAGCTTCTAGGTCAAACAGTTCAAACGTTACTTAAAATGCAGCCGCCCGCGTTGCCAAACCGGGGAAGGCCATTGGCAAACTGGACTGGACATCCTTCTGTTGCTTATTGCTGTATTGGGGTGTTTAACCGGCACTATTGAGGTGCAATCAATGCCCCTCAATGACACTCTTACCAAGTTTAAAAATGAGAAAATAATGGGGTACTATTGGAAAATGTGCATCATTATGCAGCATCGTTTTCCTTTCCTGCTGCATCATTTGGCCCTCTCTTGCCGCATAATTCTGATGGCCCTGACCACAGCACAAACAATGACAGTATTTAATGTTGTGCCTTCTCTGCTGCTATCCTGACTAATGTTCTAATGCCTGCCTGAGCTGGAAAGCTAATTTGGAAATACAAACCACTCTTCAAGAAAGCAGAGTGTATATCTGCGATTCCTGATGTACATTAGCAGCGCCTTGTGTATAAATAGTCCAGCCTCCCGGTCTATTTCGGTATCCATCTACAGTATCCGATCATATGCATGTGCAATATAAAACCATGTGCACCAACTACTTACATATTTTACCAGCCATCCATCAAAATTCTTTGACTAGAGTTTCAGTCACTCACGAATACCCAAGTGCCTAGGTCATGGCGCTAGCTGGGGCGCGTGCACGCCCATCTGAGGTTATCTATAACATGGGCACATATGATATGCATTTACTTCTTTTAAACTCACTACCTAATCTCTCAGACTGCTTCATGTGATGAGGCGTGGAGGAGTTAATGATAGAATGAGCCCATTCCAGTGCTTAAGTATTCCATGCATTAGTTTTATGTTTGGCCTAAAGTTACAAAGGCTAATGAAGGCAGTTTGGACTGTGGCACTCAGTGCACTTGCTGGCTCTGTGATTGGATGATTAAGAATGGTATAGAAAAGTTATTCTTCAGAAAGGAGAGTAAGACCTGTGCTATATTCATCATAAGGCCAGTGCTGTTTTCACTATTCTGGCAATGTGAGGTGCCAGGTTCTGGCTTGATGGCATTTAAATGCACTTTCTTGGCCCTGGTGACATGCCCTGTAATCCAACGCCCTCTTCCAGGCCTTGTCCCACCCAGTACAAAGATTTTTTGCAGGCAGCTCATTGTGTGTTTAAAATATATACGAACACAGGCTATGTTGAAAATGTTGAACTGTAAAACAAAACAGTGTAAAAATGTCAGGTGCTTTATTTCAAAAACACATGTATTCCTTTGAAAGCATCAACACAATTTTAAGTAAGTGATATTGTCTAGTGTAGAGCCTACAATCTGGCGCAGTCATTGCATGCACACTGCAGTGTGACAACAGGCTTGCCATATCTATCCATATGTCTTAAATGCCACCCTTATAGTTTCTAGGTGTTCAGTTAACTGATAGTTGTAGACCTTCTCACAATTTCTTCTGAGCTATCTTGCAAACCTAACTGTAACATGTTAGTTATTGAGAGATGGAGGTTCAGAATTGCAGTCCAACATACATTTAATTATGGTAAGAGGCCAAAATGGGAATGGGTATTCAAAATACACTGTTTTCAGAGGCTAAGACTGACATGGGCATGCAGTGTGCGATGGATTTTACCCATGAGTCTTAATTTAAAAGTGCCCAAGGATGGTATGGGCATGGAACTGGAGTTTTCCATTACCAAGTGGAAATTAAACTTGAATCGCCAGCACTCCATTTAAACATCCACCAGTCCCTGCATCCGTCCACCTTCTATTTGTAAGTCATTTATTTCTGACATGTACCAGACTGAAAGGCTAGTATAGTGTGTAGCTGGCTCTGTCCCACACCACTGGCATTTCAGGGGGAAGTCCAACATAAAGCCAACTTTAATATCTTGTATCTCCCCCACCCCCATATTTTCTCACATGCCTGTGACATCCCGCCCTGCCTGTGTCCATAGGAAGAAAAAACAAAAGACACACAATGATGGTCGGAATGCGGAACAAATCAAACATTCACCCCCAGTCAAGAGATCTGGGTTAAATCCATCGTTCTTTTGCCCTGCTCCTCATGGGAGCAGACCGGTCCGAGCTGCCAAGCCAGGTCCTCCCTGGTCCATAGGGTGCCTGCATTTAGGGTCGACTGGCCTATAGGGCAATCAGGCAGTGTCCGATGGACTGGTCTGACAGATCAGTGTGTGGGCCAGTTGTTCAGCAGTTGCCCTCCCACCTACCAATTTCTTTGAAAAAAAGGGTGACGTCTCCTAACAATAGGCTACTTACCATCATGTTACATAATGCATCTTCTGAGCGATAAGCCATGCAGGGGCGTAGCATGTGCTTAATTTGTGCCGGTGGTGGGTACCAGCAGACATTTTTTGACACCAGGACTTGTTTTTCTTCAGACCTTGACCCAGACCCAGAGAGAGAAATCCAAGAAGGGTAAAAAAGGCAAAAAAAAAGAAAGATAGCAAATCATTGGCAAACAGGGAACACACAGATGAAAAAGAACCTACATAAGTGGGATAGAAGGACAGGAAGTGACGGTGCTGGTTGAAAGATGATGACCAGACTGTCCTAGTATTCGGCAACCCCAGCAATCATCAATACCAGGGCGCTCTCGTAAGAAAAACTTTGATACCCTCCACTTATTTTATTTTTTTACAAATTAAGTCTGGGTATGAGGGCCACATTGCATTCCTATTATGAATGTTTTCCAGTGCTTAATTTGAGCTAGTGGCTTCCAGTGCCTGGCACCGGCACTTAATTGTCAACACCGGCACTTGACAGCTGCCACATGGTGGCTCTGTTTGTGTAATTTAAAGATGAGCAGAACAACAGTTGATTATTATTTCAATTTACATTTAAAACAACTAATACCTGCTGCCAAGTCATTCCTATTGCTTTGGGGGCCTTGAATAGTCTGATTGTCACACTTGCAGGAGTGTAATGGTTAGTAATTGTGTAGGTACTGTCATTGGCAGTGCTGACAGTGGCAATGGGTGGTGAAAGCTGCATGGCCTCGAGAGGAAGGCCCTGGCACTTATTTTTTTTACAAATTAAGCACTGGTTTTCTTTGCCAAGCAGAAAGGCAAGTGGTATTATGGCCCGTGGCCCTCCGCTACTCAGCTGCTGTCCCATAAGACACGACGCGTGCCGAATCGCCAGTAAGTGGCGTCAGGATTACAACTGCTGACCCACGCGGCACGTGTCAGGCTTTGCTGGCCCACTGAGACTAGCTCAACTGCAGCCTTCCAGCAAACTGAAGAAATAATAGGCCGAGGGGAATATGAATAATGAACATTTAGGAGATTTACATCTCCTACACTCTGGCTGAACCCCAGGAAACATATTTGTCATAACTAGCTCTGATAGGATTCATTTCTCAAATTGTTAGCAGTGATGTTGCATGGCCAAGTCTTGAGACGGTGGTCTATCTCTGGCTCCTCCAGTAGGTGACTCAAGGTTCATTATCTCTTCATCCAGTTTAATTTATGCGCTATTCGGTAGCCACAATGCACCTAAGTCATGTGCTCCCTGAAGCCCTGCTGTTTCAACCCTGAAATTTATTTAAAACTCAAAACTTCTTCCAGTCACAGGACATACCAGCCCATCATCCACTGTGATACTTTGAACTCCAGTTGAGGGATAGGTCTTGGGTCGGATAATATTTAATTCCCTCTACATACTTGGGTCAAAGGGGTCAAAGTACGCAAAAAGTACAAATTTCCTTTAAACTGCTGATGTTGGCATAGTTAAATAGTTAATTTTGCCATCAACATACCTTGAAGATATATATATATAGATATATACAGATATATATATGTGTGTGTTTTTAATCTATATATACTTGGGATTTACAATATTTTTGTAGGTTAATATGAAAACTTTAAAATTCAGATAATAAGTTTAAGTAAGTGATTGATGTATGCAGGGTTGTTCGTGTTTTATGTCCCGCTTTCCTGAAAGTTATCACATAACATGTAAAGTGCTCTGATACCTTCAGGTCTAGGTAGCCTATATAAAACACAAACTAATACTAATAATAATATACCTCATAAAGGGAGCGCAGCCAAAAAAGCAGAAGAACCCGGAGCCAATCAGCAACAGTAAAATAGCGGTTACAGCCAATCAGCTGCGCTTCACAGGGCATCTTTAGAAACATTAAGAGGATCATCTGTGAAGGTGAGGGTGCTGCTCTAGAACTCAAACAAGCCCAACATCTTCAAGTCAACCCTCCATCAAGGCAAGAGCAGCACGCTGCCTGTGACCTTGTTATCCGACCTCTAATGAAGAAAAAACTTTTCTCACATGTTCCAGTTTTCTACACAAAACTTGACCTTTGGATACTGCCCCTGTTGTTCACTTCCTTCCTGTGCTGGAGCCAGGAAAGGAAGCAGTTACATTTGACTTTATTCAGTTTCTCAAGAAGGTTTCATTGTATTCGCAGTTTTCCCACCCCATGCTTCGCGCTGCTGGATCCTTCGAGGCGGCCCACACCTTTTGCCAGAGAAATTTCCTTTCTTCTAATCTACTTAACCCAAACAAGGTTGTTCCATAACCTTATATAAAAAAAAATGTTTGATATGCCCTGCACGGAACTATATCCATTCCAAATGTTCCAATGGGAGCCTGGCACTCGAGCAGCACTACCAACAGGAGTGAACTAACACTCTGATGAATATATGACGTTACAACGCAAACAATTACAACGCGGGTTTTATATTGCAGCTACCTTTAAAGCGCATGATTTTACAATGCATACCATTACAACACATTTTTTAGAAACTACCTTTACAATGCATTCCATTACAAGGCATCCCATTACAATGCATACTACTTTTAGGATAACAGTGGGGTAAGTGTTAGATAGTGTAGGGGTAAAAATTACTATTCCCATTCCAGTGAGTGCAACAGTAGGGTAAGTGTTGGATAGTGTAGGGATAAAAATTCCTATTCACACTCCAGTGAGTGCAACAGTAGGGAAAGTATTAGATAGCATAGGGGTAAAAATGACTATTCCCATGTACCCCAAACTCGTACCTACCCTAAAACAAAAAAAAACTCCATTACTTACCTTATAATGCGTTGTAATGGCATGCATTGCAATGGTATGCGTTGTAATGGCATGCATTGTACTGAGATGCATTGTAATGTCTGCGTTGTAACGGCATGCGATGGTAAATGCAGTCGCGTTGTAACAGCCGCATTGTAAAGGTAGTGCTTTTTAACACCTTCATCGCTACAGCAATTCTCCCTGGACGCTGACCACTCTTGAATCCCCTTGTTCATGACGAGCTCAGCTTGTCATAAGCACACGAGCAGTGTACTGCATGACGAGCTGAGCTCGTCATGAGCATGTAAGGGGCTAATGACAGCATTGTAATGGTTGTTTCCCGCTCTGATCATCACCTGTTGCATCACTTAGGGTAAGGTGCTGCATTCCGCCCCCTCTCTCTGCAGCCTAGGCCAGTAGGCAGTTCCGGATCACCAAATAGGCAAGTAGGCACCAGCCTATAAGCCCCATTACTTTTAGGGGCCCGCGACAACGGATCAAAATACAACTTAAAGTATAAAAACCAGAGATATCAGATTCACATAACAGTTTGTCTCTTAAAAGCTCATCTTCTGCCATATTGCAGTTTGTAAAAATATCCTGTGCATTGGATATTAGGAGATAGTTTGCGAGGGGGGCCTGGAAATTTCGACTGCATAGGGGCCTCCACAGGGTTTAATCCAGCACTGCCGGAAGGAAGCTACCTAGGGAGTGGAGTAAAGAAACCAAGGCTAACCAGGGTAATATCATATCCAGCCCAAGGCCTTAAAGCCTGCTTTAAAACCCGCAGACACATATTTTGATGTATGTATAACATACCATAAAAATACTGTCTTGGGCGTTGCAACATTGATACAGGGCATTCAAAGGCAATCACACACTACTAATTGGGCATCAAGGTTGAAAGTGGAGGACGGAGGGGTGTTTATGAAAGAAAGGTAACCACATTGCTTTGGCAACCAGCACCTCTTCCTGTCGGGTGTGATAGGATGACATCATCACAACGTGCCAGTGACACGCCTGAGCCCTGGCCTCGTTATCGACCTGCTCCATATCCACCTGTCTGGTGCTGGCAGTAATATGCGGCTCATCACCTCAGGTGAGCAAAATTAACAGTTGTACTCGAAAAAGCATCTCATTTAGAAAAATGAAAAAGTGATGGGTGGAATTCTTGAATTAATTTCAGCTGTATGTAATTATTAGGGTCGTATTACAGTTCATCCTTTTTTGTAATACTAATAGCCCGATTAACACTTTGGTGGATTGGTTACCAATGTGAGAGAAATCCCAGGGCTTTAAGTGGGCCAGGTCTCACCGGTGCTGAGCACTCGCAGTTTGTGAAAGGGGGCCTTGAAACGGGTCTCTATCGGGCTCTGTTTTGTGCCCTGGCACAGGCGGTCCATTGTTTTCCGGATTGCAGTGACAGCAGGCACATCAATGTGCGCGTTCTCCTTATGCTCACTGCTCACTTGTGGAGAAGTTATGGCATGACGTCATGCCAGGTGAGCGTTGTAGGAGCAGGGAAATCCTTTCAAGAGAGTCATTTTCTCTCTGGATTTTCCTTCTCTTTTTGCAACGCAGGAGCCACAACATCGTCGTGGTGTCAGCCATTGAGGTGGCGGCGCGGTGAGAGGTCCTCATATCCCCTCAATGCTCTACAGGTTGGGTGCAGACAGGAAATGTGAAATGTTGCAGATAGCGACCTTGAGCGACTAAACTTTTATATTGGCAAATGAGTTTATTCAAAATACATTGCAGAGAAATACATTTTCTGAAGCAAGGCCTTCTACTCTTGAACTAAAACGGGCGTTAAGTGATGGAATCAGGTGCAAATCGCCAATCGATTGTAGCACATTCTCTGCTGTCAGAAGTATCTAGTGTTTGCAGTTTTTAATAGTCTGTCAGTCCCAGAGCTAGTGTCATTCAGACACCAGGCAGGCCTGGAACGGGGGAGTCATCATTGGTCCCATGTTTGCCCATTACCCCAGACTGCAAGGATGGTGAGCTGCTGTTCGTGAACAGTGGGGGGAGGACTGTGATTAAATGAACGTATCGCGACCACTGCTCAATCTTGGTTTGGCGATTTATGCAATTGTTAAAGAAATGAAGTGATTTTACCACATTAATAGTGATAAGCTACGGAGGAAAGGACGATTGTGCACATTGCCGTTTAGCCCTACTGGTTTTATTGGTGCTCCCAGTTTCAGTATTTCACAAATTGAATTATTATAATACGACTGAGTGCAGACTTTTTTTTGTCAATGGGCATTTGTAAAACTGAGTAAATACTGTTAAACTCCACACCCCTACTGTGTGAATTGCTTATTAATGTCATATTTTGGCCTATTTGTCGTTCTTTTAGTTGGTTGTAATCAATGCAGAGATAAACAAAAAAAAGCCAGTATGCTACCATGCTGTAAACAAAACAGTCTTGAGGAGGGGCGACCCATACTCTTTAGACCAGGCCAAACTGTGCATCAACAATTGCACCATTATAGTGAGGCGGCACACAATGCTAGCATGGTCAGCGACTGGCTGCCGCCCCCTCCCATATGGCCATACCAACCCCAAGACACATGAACATGAAACATATTCCCTGCCAAGTCGTGCCCCCCCTAGGTGAAGTATCACCACTGACGGGGGTGTGGCATATAGAGAGAGTGGTTCCTATACTAATCCCTACTTGGCTTACGCATAGTCTTCCCACGAGGGAGTTGTTGAGCCGCCTTGTCCATACTACTCCTGCCCTTGGGCCAACCATGGTAGTATACCCTTCGCACCCCACCTGGATGACAAATCCCACTTCCACCTTAGGGAATGGGTAGCACTTACACCTGCCAGCACCGCTTGAGCCCTTGGGTGTCCTCTTTCTCTTGATCAATCACCACCACACTTGATGTTGCTGCTTGCAGTCGCCATGCTGACGTACGCTTCCCTTTTGCCGTCCACCCGTCGCTGATGTTGCGGTGTGGAACACCTCTCAGATATCCGTCATGGGCCCAGCCATGAAAACAAAGATAGACAACACAAACAATTAGTGTTTCGGGCTTCGTGGCGAAAAAACTGCATTACACAAGCCTGTCTTACATTGCCCGTAAAAGCCATTCTTGATATCAAGGGTAGCTTGGTCACATCAGTGGCAACAAATACAATGCTTACAGCTCTGCCTCTAGTAAGAAAAGTGTACGGTGGGTGCATCGTGAGGGAACCCCCCGAGGGGCCGGATGTGGAGTGCTACGCCCCCAACCCAGCCCCTCCTGCGGCCCGCCCCCCTGACCCGGATGTCCTATACTGCCATCCGGATCAGGGAGGGCGCCAACCAATCGGTGGTGGGGCGCGCCCAGGAGGGCACGCCCCACCACCAAGAAGCACGGAGGAGGAGGCGGTCGCCGCGCCGCCATGCGGGCGGGGGGGCCAAGAGCCCCCCCTTTTCATTCTCATAATTCCGGCCACGCTCCTAATTAGATTGACCACACCTCTTTAAGAGGTTTGTCATGCCCCTTTTAGAGTACCCCCAGTATTTATATCCCACATAAAGCCCTGATATATTCCATCCATCTTATAACATGTGCATTATATCCTACTACATTTGTAATACGGCGGAAAAGATGGCCGTCACCTGTCTGCCAAACTCTGAATCCGACCCTCTGTCATTCTAGACCAGTGATACTCAAAGTACAGCCCAGGGGGCGCATGCGGCCCTCCTGACCTTGTAATTTGGCCCCCTGGTTAAGAGCAGAACTGCAATGCTGGGCTGCTGTTTACTTGTTTCAGAACTGACATTATAGCAATAAACAACAGAAAGGTGACCGGTCAACCTTTGCAAAGAGCCTTCCACTGCATAGCAACTCGTTTCACTCCATATTTAGTAACTGTTGAACCTTTTGAGCTAGAAGCAAACTTTTTAAATTTTAAAATCTGCATATTATGCAGCAGATGATGGGTTATGTGAAAAATCCATAATCATGTGGACATTGCCACAACCAGACAATCCCATATTTCCAGTGGCCTTGCTTATATTTTATTAAATCAAACTCAAGACAAGGTCTTGTACAGTGCACACTCTGAAGTCATGTATTTCGAGGTTCTCTTATAAGTGATAGGGAAGAAAAAGGAGACAAAGAATTTTTTTAATTGCCTAGGATCACACAATTTAGTAAAGTGGGGAGCCAGGATTGATCACAGGTTTTCTGGTTTCACAATGTGAAGCTTTTAGATGTAAATGCTTCACTTCCCCTATGCCCACCTTACAGAGACCCCCGCACCTCCAACTGCCAACCTGCTGGCATCAATGCGGCCCTCGCTCACACCACAGACCAAACTTTTTGGCCCCTGGGAAAATGTTTGCGAGTATCCATGTCCTAGACAGAGACCAGCCACATGAAAATCAGACTAGGCCTTGCTCCAAGAAGAACAGCCCAGTTCGAACTGCTAGGCCAAATCCCTCCAAGTGGGAACATCAGCACCACAGACCGTTTTGGGGCATTTTTGGGCTAATCAGTGCCGTGCATCAGGAATCCTGTGGCACAGCAAGCATGGGACCCACATCGGGACACACCCTTTGAACTTGGGAAATCTCAATTAGAAAAGCAACATAGTGATGGGTGGAATGCTTCAATTAATCACATTTGCCAGGGCTTACCCAGTTTGTATCCTAATCCATCACTAGTGTGCCTACTATGTCACCCTCAATAGAGACCTGCCACCTATAAATCAGATTGGTCCTACTCTGAGAGGAACAGTTCATCTCGAACTACCAGGCAAGGCTCTGCCCATAAAGGAACAGAAGCAAATTCTGCTGCTTTCGGCTTCTTTTGATCTCATCAGTGAAGTGCATCTTGACCAAAAGAACCCAGTTACCACAGGACTCATAGCTAGACATACTAGTCACCTGGTATTCAACTTGAATATCTCATAAACCTGGAGGCTAAGATCAGTAGGTGGTCGAAGCACAGTCTTAAATCTCCTTTGTTGTCCTTGCCAGAGTGTCCCAACATCTTTGTGTGCTCAGCATTGAAGTTTAGCAGACGCAAACTCTTCTAGGATTTGGGAGTGGATGGAAACATCCCACAGCAGTATTCCAAAGTGGATGCCTCAGCAAAACTAGATCTCCAGGGGGTTGGTGGGAGGACGGAAGCAATTAAGACTGCACTGGAACAGAAAAGGAGGAGGAGGATGGCAATAAAGTCAGATGGACTGTTCAGAGAAGCCAGCTCAGGACATTCCAGGCTTCCACAGAAGACCTGATTGAAAAGGGAGTTTGGAAATGATGCTTTATTACCACACAGGGCTGATTAGCAAAAGCGTGCATGAGTTTAGGAAATAGTGCTACAGTAGTAATCTTTTAAGTACTCCTACATGGCTTTGTAAATTGGCAATGAAATGTACAACTCCCTCATTAATAAAAGGGTAACTGGGGAGCAGCCTTTTCTAGTTGTTCTGACTGCATATGAATATTCGCTTTTTGTACCCTATTTCAGACGTTTAGGGCCAATTCACACAGGCTTGTAAGAGTATGTGAAAGAATACTGCACGAGGGCCACTTTATGAACTCTAAACTGCATTTGTAAACAGGTCCCACATTCTATGTGCTGTGGGGCTTCACCATATGTTCCAGTCAGCAACACGATGACCTTTTGTTAATAACAACCGATTCCAAACTAATCCACTTCAAACTAGAAAACAAACCATTTGAGGTTTGGCAGGACATTCCGTTGAGCAACAGAGGCCACCCCTTCAATTAGTTTCTGAGACTCCACAAAGGTGTGACTATTTTGGGGTTTACGGCTACATACAGCCGATTGATCCAACAGTGCTCCACAAAACTCACATGTATTGACCAGGGTGTGTGGTCAGCTCCGCTCTCACCCGGAAGAGACCAAAACTAAACATGAAGCATCCAGACATCTGTATAGAAACCCAAGTAAAGATATAACAAAAACAATAAAGAAGTGTACGGTCTGTAGGCAGTTGGATAAGACGGACCGTACAGGTGAAATTACCTCTGCATATCTTTTAATGAAATTTTAACACCTAGGCCCCGATTACAAGTTTCGGGGTCTGACTGCCAGACCGACAAGCAGCTGTTGGAAGAATGTAGCGTAGGGGGATTCCCGACGGCCGTATAATGAGAACGCGATTTTCAAAGAAAGATAAAGGTGTCCCCACACAAATGGACAAATTGAAAGTATGTCCAATTTCAATGAGTATTCCCTCAAGTAAACCTATTTTCTAAAAAACAGCACGCCAACAATTGGGCGGGAAAGGCAAAGGTACAATGCGTTGTGTTAAACTTATCACAATATGTTCAAACTGGACAACCAAAACAAATTTTTTCGGAATATTACTATGTTTGATGGAAACCAAAATGAAAAATTGAAAAAGAGAGAGATGATCCCCACACTATGGGGGTCATTATGATTGTGGTTTTTCCGCATCCTCGGGGCCGGCGGAAGCCACCGCCGGCCCCGAGGATGCGGAAAAACCGCAGCGGACTGACCAAAGACCCACCGCCACATTAGGATGGCTGGTGGGTCCTGGTTTCCATCCGCAGCTTTTCCGCCGCGGTCGGATTACAACCCCCCAGTCCCCTATAAGCCTGTGTGGGGTCCTCCTTCTATTTTATAACGTATAATGAGAACACCACTGCCTTCACTTCCAGATCCTCATCGACCCCAAGACCACACTCAGAGGCACCCTCCTTTACAGACCTCCAGGACCCCGCGCACAATTTAGTGAGGACATCACGGACTTCATCACTCCACACGCGCTCCCCTCCAAAGATTACATCCTTCTGGGAGACCTCAAGTTTCACCTTGAAAAGAACAACGACCACAACTCCACCACCCTTCTGGACAACCTCGCCAACCTCGGACTTAAACAACTGGTCACTTCCCCCACCCACATCGCAGGTCACACACTCGACCCTATCTTCACCTCCAGCAATCATGTCTCCTTCAGCCACACTACGGCTCTCCTCTGGACTGACCACAGCTGCGTTCACTTTACCTACAACAAGCCCAAACCCAACAACCACCCCCAACCAACTCTGCAAAGAAACTGGAACAAAATCACCATCGACCAGATCTCCTCATCGCTTCTTCTAAACCCCCCAGCCCACTCCTCAAACCCCGACCAAGCCGCCACCAACCTCACCCTATGGTTATCCAACAGCGCCGACATCCTAGCACCACTGAAAAAACGACAAAGCAAACTTGGCAGCAAGAAGGCCTCCTGGTTCAACGATGATCTTAAGAAATCCAAGAAACTCTGCCGCTCCCTTGAGAAGGCCTGGAAAAAAGACCCAACCACCAGCACCAAGGACGCCTTCAAAAACGCCACCCGCATACACCACCAACTGATCCGAAAGGCCAAGAAAACCGCCTTCAAGGACCGACTAGATAACAACGCCCACAACAGCAAGGAACTTTTCAACATCGTCAAGGAATTTACCAATCCCTCGGCCAACTCTAACGACATCACCCCCTCTCAAGCCCTCTGCGACTCCCTAGCCTCATTCTTCCACAACAAAATTGCAGACATCCACAACAGCTTCGACAACCAACCCGGAGACCAACCCATCCAACCATCTGCTGGACCTTCACCCCCCTCGAACATCCTTAATGACTGGAACCCAATCTCCACTGAGGACACCATCCGCCTGATGAACTCCATCCACTCAGGATCCCCCACAGACCCATGCCCTCACCACATCTTCAACAAAGCAGACTCCATCATAGCACCGCACCTCCGAGACGTCATCAACTGCTCCTTCTACTCCGCCACCTTCCCGGAAAGCTGGAAACACGCTGAACTCAGCGCCGTTCTGAAAAAACCCACAGCGGACCCCACCGAACTCAAAAACTACCGCCCGATCTCGCTCCTTCCATTCCCGGCCAAAGTCATCGAGAAAGCTGTCAACAACCAGCTCGCCGCCTTCCTCGAAGCCAACAAATCCCTCGACTCCTCACAGTCCGGCTTCCGAGCAAAACACAGCACTGAGACCGCCCTCATCGCAGCAACAGACGACATTCGAACCCTACTGGACAATGGAGACACAGTCGCCCTCATCCTCCTCGACCTCTCCGCAGCCTTCGACACAGTCTGCCATAGCACCCTTCTACAGCGCCTCAGAAATCCAAGGAAAAGCACTAGAATGGATCACCTCGTTCCTCACCGCAAGAACCCAGAGAGTCCGCCTTCCACCATTCAAGTCAGAGGCCACTGAAGTCATCTGCGGCGTACCACAAGGATCTTCACTCAGCCCCACCCTTTTCGACGTATACATGAGCCCCCTCGCGGCCATCGCCCACCAACACAACCTCAACATCATCTCCTACGCGGATGACACTCAACTGATCCTATCACTCACCAATGACCCTAGCACCGCCAAAACTAACCTACACGAAGGAATGAAAGAAGTAGCCGAATGGATGAAACACAGCCGCCTGAAACTGAACTCAGATAAAACAGAAGTCCTTATCTTAGGTACCTCCCCCTCTGCATGGGACGACTCTTGGTGGCCAGAAGCCCTTGGAAAAGCACCCATCCCGACAGACCACGCACGGAACCTGGGCGTCATCCTGGATTCCTCACTTTCGATGAACAGACAAGTCAACGCCGTCTCTTCATCCTGCTTCAACATTCTTCGCATGCTCAAAAAAACATTTCGTTGGATCCCCACCGAAACTAGGAAAACGGTCACCCACGCTCTGGTCACGAGCCGACTGGACTATGGAAACACCCTCTACGCCGGTACTACCGCTAAACTCCAGAAAAAACTCCAACGAATCCAAAACGCCTCAGCCAGGCTCATATTAGACATCCCACGTAAAGAACATATCTCTAGCCACCTGAAAAACCTCCACTGTCTTCCCGTCAATAAGAGGATCACTTTCCGGCTCCTAACCCACGCACACAAAGCACTCTACGAAATCGGACCAGAATGCCTCAACACTCGACTGTCCTTCTACACCCCCTCCCGCCAGCTACGATCATCCAACCAAGCCCTTGCCACTGTACCTCGCATCAACAAAACCACCATGGGAGGTAGATCCTTCTCCTACCTGGCAGCTAAAACCTGGAACTCACTTCCCACTTACCTTCGCCTTACCCAGAACTACCTAGCATTCAGAAAGCAACTTAAAACGTGGATATTTGACAAGTAATTCCCCACCCCTCCTCAAGCGCCTTGAGACCCTCTGGGTATGTAACGCGCTATATAAATTCTCTGACTTGACTTGACTTGAAGCCTATACCACTGCCATGGCAGCGCCATTTGCACATTGGTGCACTGTGTGCCATGCACCATGTTGTGCATGGCACACCAGTGCACGCACGACAGTGCAAGCAGAGAGGGGCAGAACATGTGCCCCATGCATATCTCCCAGGGACAAATTCACCCTGAGGCTTCCCTGCATTTCAGCCTACCTTTTCATGGCAGGGTCCCCACCATGAAAAGGTTGGTCCCCACCATGAAAAGGTTGCCGGAAAAGCAGGTCGGAATAGGCATGATGGTGCCGACATTGGCACTGCCTTCATTCCCTGACGCTTTCCCCACCGCCGCCCGTCGGGATCCGGAATCCTGGAGGTGGTGTTTGTCTAGTATCGGGCTTATGGTGGTCTGACCGCCTAACTCATAATCTGGTAGTCGTACCCATGAGGAAGCGGCGTTTGAGCCGCCACCGCAGGTACAGCTGTCTTGCGACTGCTGTAATCATAATCGGCCCCTTAGCGAGATTTTGCATTGTTAATCCATGCCATTATCAGATATTGTCTTTATTCTGTGTTATTTTATTTTGCAGAGATGTACCATGCCTTAATGAAACATTTGTGTTATGTTTTAAAGGTCATGGACAGTACAAAAGTTTTCAAAATAATGTATACTTGAAGTCAATTGAGGGCCTGTGTTTTATATATCACTTCGAAGTTTTCTAAGGCTGGAAGACAGGCAGTTTTGCTCCCTTAAACCTTTCCCCAAGTCTGACCCTCCTCCATTTGAGCCTCATCCAAGATATTTTCTGTGACTAGCTATGGAAAGGGAGGACTAAGCAATAAATGTCACTATTACCTTCTGTTTATCCGAAGTCTGATGACTGATACATGTGGAGTGTAGCTCCCAAGTTGTTGGCTGCAAAAAGGGAACACTGGGGCAGTAGTGTGGATAGGATACTATTGGCCCTAGAGCAATTTAGGAAAAAATCCCCTGTGACTGCTGTTGGAGTAGTAAATAAAGAAATTATGAGGGTTCAATGGGCTCCTCTGGGCCTCGGTGCCGATGCACCTGCTGCACCTTTGGTAGCTGTAGCGTCTTCCCCAACTCAGGAGCATGCAAATGAATACGCCACACACGGAGCCCTGATGTTTTTATTCCTCAGATTAAGATCACACACTGTCCTCTTGTTATGTCATAACCGTTAAGAACCACACCTGGACACCTCCCTGCAAGTTACGTAATTCATCTGTTAAGTCCACCCAGAACTACAAGGGTCCTAACACACAGTCTCACAACACTACAACTCCCCCTTTGTTAAATAAAAAGTCAAAACAACAGCTACATCATAGCTCTTCAATAAGTCGCACTAGTCGGCCACTTCGAGTTGTCTGAGGTAGTTTATTCAGATTGGGCACTGATGGCACAGGTTCTGATGCTTGATCTGGACTATTAGGTGGGGTCGCCTAATTCATGATTGCAGGAGCTGGCGAACGTCGATGTAGGTGCTTAAAGTGTGATGAGTCCTGTGTTATGGACTTTCTGGGACAATGTGCCCTCACATGTGTCCTTTGCACTTCACAACCCTCAGAGGTTCCACTGCAAACAGAATGACTGTTTCCGCTTTTCGTTTCTGCTTGATCTGGACCCAGTCACCTTCATCAAAGACTCTTTCCTGAGCTTGTCGACGCCGATTGGCATATGTTTTCGTTTTTGCACTTTCGAGAAGTGTCTGTAACATAAACCTTATCAGCATTCATGGATCGGTCAGCTGTCCACTGTGGCAGTTTGGTTCCGATAGCTCTCCCAAATAGCAAGGTGGCAGGACTCTCACCAGTTGTGGAGTGAGGAGTTGTATGATAAGCATGGTGGGCTTGACACAGGGCCTGGTTTAACTCGATTCCCTCCATCAATGCTCGTTGAACTACCCATTTGAGGGTACCCATGAATCGTTCTACAACACCATTGGCTTGTGGCCACAGAGGTGTACTCTTCTGCTGCTTGAAATTAAGCCTGGCAAGGAACTCCTTGAGCTCTTTGCTAATGAACGGCGGACCATTGTCAGATTTGAAAATAGTGAGGATACCGCACACTGCAAAGATGTCATCCAGCCGCTCGATGACCCTGTCATGGGTTGTTGATATCTCCTCAACTAAAGGAAAGCATGAATACTCATCAGCGACTACCATGAGATGACGTCTATATCCTGAGGGCCCAAAGAAATCAACTGCAACTCTTTCCCAGGCATGTGCAGGAAGGTCAGACATGTCATAGTATGTTGCGTCACTTTGGGGGAAAGGCAGCTGCATAGATGGCACTCTTTTACTTCCCTCTAAACTGGCTAGTCTAGGCACGGTAACCACATTCGGTCTATTCGGGCTCTTTTAGTGGCTACAATGCCGCGATGTGCTTGACAGGCTAGTTCAATGACTTGCTGTCTTTGACTCTCAAGTATTGCAATTCTCGAGCATCTCAACACAACACCTTCCCTTGTAAAGGACAGTTCATCCTGTACAGGTTTGCATTTTTGGAATTCAACATCTTTAGAAAAGGTCAAGTACTCTTCTTCCATGACTGAGTTGGAATAATGTCTTTGAGGATAAGCATGTTGTTGTCAGCATTAGTAGCACCAATAATCTGTTCAACGGACAGGGCTGCCGGCGCAATGGACCTCACAATGAAGTTTATGTATTCCTCTGCCGTTTTCAATGTCACACCGTGACGATGTAGCGGCACCCGTGAAAAGTAATCAGCAGTGTTCTGAGCATTACCTGGCTTGTGTACATTTGCATAGTTGTATTCTTGCAGTCGCAACCCTCACCCTTAATATGAATGGTCCTCTTGGCCTTCAAGTTTCCAAAAATAGTGCGCAATGCTTGGTGTCTGTTCCCGGCCCGGCCGCCAGCCCCTGGCCTGCCCCCTCGCCCTGTGGTGATCAAACTTCTGCATTACAAGGACCGGGACTGGTTACTACAGAGAGCCAGGGAGGTAGGCCCCTTCCAGGTTGGCAACAACAAGGTTACCCTGTTCCCGGATTATACATTCGAGACACAGAAACTCAGGGCTAGCTTCCTCTCGATTAAACGAGAACTCCGTGTGGAGGGCATTAAATACTCCCTCCTTTTCCCAGCGAAACCCAGAATAGTGGTGGATGATAAAAAAGCTCTTCTTCACCACTTCGGCGGACGCTTGGGCATGGTGGGACACTTATAAAGCCGGGACGGATGGGGCCAGATTCAGGGCGGAAGAAGCGCAACGGAAACAGCCGACCAGGAAGTCGCAGCGTATTCGGAAACGTCGGCACAGGTCTGGGAAACCAACAGTGTCACAAACGGAGGAGGAACGGAGGGCCGCTCTGCAAGCGGTGATGGATCTGTCAGGGACGGTACGGAGCCAATCCGGAAAAGGCTCAGACTCTGAGGAACAGGTTACGGGGTCAGAAACGGACCTTTCGAAACTTGGTGGCGCCAGAGGCCCTATTGTGACACCACAAACGTCAGAAGAGATCGTTGAAGCCTCAGGGAAGTAATTTGGAGAACGGATTGGTGGACTGGTAACAGGATGCCATGCCCGTAGATGCCATGAGTTGTCAGGCAGAAACATGGAGACTCGTGATTGATCATGGGGGTATTGCGGGGCGGGATACGCGGGGTCAACCTTATGTAACAAACTCCTTCGGAATCAGACCGCGCCCTACTGGCCCCTAAGGTCATCGCAGTGGAGACTGCGAATTATAGTGGGCGTATTCGGGGGATTTCACCTAGTTGCAATGGTTTGGATGGGTTCTAATCTGGTCGGGACAGGGCCTGTCCTGGGGGGGTGGGAACCAAGAGTAGTTTGGGAGACTCAGGTTGGGGTTGGCGGAGTTTGGGGATCAGTTGTTGGGAGAGGGTGGGGGAGTCAGAATTGTGTTGGCATATCCTCATGGATGAAAACTGTTGTTATTGTGTTCGGGAATGCAGGGGGCAATGGCTAATACGGGGGCTCTAAAATGTGTGACCTGGAACGTGCGGGTCTGCATTCCATGGTGCGTAGACACAAGATCCATGCCTACCTGACCCGCAGGGGGGTACACATAGCATTCCTCCAGGAGACGCACCTCACAAAGCAGGAGGGAGTGGCGCTACAGAGGAGATGGAGGGGACAGCTGTTCAATACAACGTACTCAGCCTTTGCAAGGGGCGCCATGATATGGATACGAGCTGGGTTTCCCTTTCAGGTCACCAAACAGATGATAGATCCGGAGAGTCGATTCGTGGCTGTGGAAGGGAGACTCAGGGGACGAGTTGTGTCGTTGTGTAGCGTGTATTCTCCAAACGTGGATCTACCCGCCTTTCTGACGAAGCTCTCGGGTAAGCTGGCGAGCTACTTGACGGGCCCAATAATCATGGGAGGGGACTTTAATTCAATAGCAGACACCACATTGGATAGATCTCACCCACCATTACATTCGTCACCAGTGCATAGACTGGCAAAGCGTAGATTGGACTGGCAGGAGAGTTGGGATTTGGGAGATGCTTGGAGAACATTACACCCTACTACGAGGGATTACTCCTTTCACTCTAGTATACACGACCTACATGTCAGGCTGGATGTGTTCTTGTGCTCTTTTCCCATACTCCCGGCAGTGGGAAGTGCGGAATACCTGGCTCGCACATTGTCTGATCACAACCCCCTATTGTTGTCCCTGAATTGGATCGTTGATGTCTCATGCGTTCCAACTTGGCGGTTGCGACCGGATACCCTGGATGATTTATTATTTAGGGAGGCCCTGGGTGAGCGAGTGACTCATTACTTTGCGGAGAACAGTGGCACTGCGTCCACCAGGGCAACGGAGTGGGATGCCTTTAAGGTAGTGGTCCGGGGACATTGCATTGGGACAACTGCGGGTGCTCGTAAGACATTGTTAGATGATCTCGAACGTGCAGAACGGGGGCTGCGAAAATTAGAACGGGAACGCCCGAATCATCCTGAGCTTCAGGAAGAGGTTGGTAAAGCCAAGGAAGCAGTGGCAGTGGAGTTGGAGCGACTGCGGAGCTTTGATCACAAGGTTTAGCTGACCAAGGCGCATGCGGAGGGCGATAAGGCGGGGACAATGCTGGCCTGGCTTGCCGACCCGATTAGGCGCGGTAGTCCAATCCTGTCCATCGAGGTGGAAGGGGGCGGGCTTTGCCACACCCAGGCTGGGATCCTGAATAGGTTTAGGACGTACTACGAAGGACTCTATGAGAGCGGGCCGGTGGGTGGAGAGGAGGAGCTGGAAGCCTTTCTTGGGGGGCTACAGCTGCCACAGTTGGAACAAGCAGAGGCGGAGGACCTGGGCCGCAACATTACGATTGGAGAAATAGGGAGTGCGGTGAAGCAGATGGCTCGGAATAAAACTCCGGGGCTAGACAGTCTGCCAATAGAGTTCTATAGTAAATATCTGGAGTTCTTAGCCCCACAGTTGCAGTCGGTCTATAATGAAGCGAAATTGAGAGGGAGACTGCCTCAATCTATGTGTGAGGCTCTTATGATCCCTCTGTTAAAACCTGGTAGGATGAGCAGTGACCTCTCCTCGTATCGCCCACTCTATGCTGACAACAGATTATAAGATTCTGAGTAAGATCTTAGCTAATAGATTGCTGACCCACATGACGGGCCTGATTCATAAAGATCAATCGGGTTTTATCCCTACAAGGAACACCACGAACAGCATTCGCAGGTTGACTCGACTGCTGAGCGCTCAGTTGTCGGAGGCGACTGCGCCCCTGGTGTTCTCTATAGATATTGAGAAAGTGTTCGACAGCCTGGAGTGGGACTATCTATATGGAGTGATGAGGCATTTTGGGCTGGGTGAAGGCTACATCAGTTGGACCAAAGTGTTGTACGGATCACTGAAATAATATCTACAGCCAAAATATCGAGTTGCCATAATATCGATGCCAAAATATCGAGGGACATAATATCGACTTTCTATCTTCACTAAGGTAAGTACAAAAATATTGAGTTTCAAATATCGAGTGTTAAAAATATAGACTGTCAAAATATCGTTTTTTTAATGTCTTTAAAATAAGTTAAAACTATTATAATATTAAATATATTTAATATAAACATAGTTAATATCATTAAATAAATGTAACATTATTACATAATTAATGTAACTTTAAAAATTAATAATAATAATACATATATATATTTAAATACATGTTATTAATAAAACATATAGATTATATTTACCATAGCATAGCAAAAGGTTTACATTTAATGTAACCACTCCAGTGGGTGCTACATTAAAGAGATCGTTGGATAGCGTAGGGGTAAAAATTACTATTCCCACTCCAGTGGGTGCAACAGTAGGGAAAGCGTTAGATAGCATAGGTGTAAAAATTACTATTCCCACTCCAAAGAGTGCAACAGTAGGGAAAGCGCTGGATAGCGTAGGGGTAAAAATTACTATTCCCACTCCAGTGGGTGCTACAGTAGGGAAAGCGTTGTATAGCGTAGGGGTAAAAATTACTATTCCCACTCCAGTGGGTGCAACAGTAGGGAAAGCGTTGGATAGCGTAGGGGTAAAAATTACTATTCCCACTCCAGTGGGTGCAACAGTAGGGAAAGCATTGGATAGCGTAGAGGTAAAAATTACTATTCCCACTCCAGTGGGTGCAACAGTAGGGAAAGCGTTGGATAGCGTAGGGGTAAAAATTACTATTCCCACTCCAGTGGGTGCTACAGTAGGGAAAGCGTTGGATAGCGTAGGGGTAAAAATTACTATTCCCACTCCAGTGGGTGCAACAGTGGGGAAAGCGTTGGATAGCGTATGGGTAAAAATTACTATTCCCACTCCAGTGGGTGCTACAGTAGGGAAAGCGTTGGATAGCGTAGGGGTAAAAATTACTATTCCCACTCCAGTGGGTGCAACAGTAGGGAAAGCGTTGGATAGCGTAGGGGTAAAAATTACTATTCCAACTCCAGTGGGTGCAACAGTAGGGAAAGCGTTGGATAGCGTAAGGGTGAAAATTACTATTCCCAATTAATTATTTTAAATTATTTACCAATTATATTTTAATTATTTACCAATTAATAATTAATTTAAAACTATAAATAATTTACATAATTATTTATTTAAAATTATATTACTTCCCACCCTATTCCCCTATAAACACACAACCCGCTACAGAAAATAAATTACAAAAATTTAATTATTCATCAATTATTTATTTTTAATTAATTACCAATTATATTTTCATTAATTACCAATTATTATTTAATTAACAATTAGATTAAATTTACATAATTATTTAATTATAATTAAATTACTTCCCACCCTATTCCCCTGTAAACACACAACCCGCTACAGAAAATCAATTACTAAAAATTAATTTTTTATCAATTATTCATTTTAAATTAATTAACAATTATATTTTAATTAATTACCAATTATTATTTAATTAACAATTAGATTAAATTTACATAATTAATTATTTATAATTAAATTACTTCCCACCCTATTCCCCTATAAACCCACAACCCGCTACAGATTTATATTACACAAATATTATTAAATATTAATAACTTACCTTATTTTCGATATTTTTGTTGTCTATATTTTATCTAGTCTATATTATGTCTAGTCTATATTTTTAATTCGATATTTTGGCTATTCTAGTCGATATTTTTGTTGTCTATATTTTGTCTAGTCTATATTTTGTCCAGTCTATATTTTTTACTCGATATTTTGTCCAATCGATATTTTGGAATCGATATTATGTCTGTTTACTGTGTTGTACACGGCGAGAGTCCGAGTGGGCTCGCTTATCTCGGGTCACTATAAAGCGCGCCGTGGCACCCGACAGGGGTGTTCGCTGTCCCCCCTCCTGTTCGCGTTGGCGATGGAACCGTTTGTGGCTGAAGCCAGATCGGGGCGCTACTATAGGGGACTGGTTTATAGGGCCAGGCCGCAGGTCATCTCATTATACGCGGATGACCTTCTGATGTTTTTGGCTAACGCAGATGGGGAATTAGAGGGAGCGAGGCGACTCCTTGGACTTTTCGGGAGATTGTCGGGCCTAAAGGTCAACTGGGCCAAATCCTGCTTATTCCCGTTGCGACGGGGAGAGCCGCGCCCTCTTACCACTCAGGAGCTCAGATGGGAGCCTCACTGTCTACATTATTTAGGTGTTTATGTGTATCATACGGCAGCGGATATGTTGGACGGCAATATTACCCGTTGCATTATTGCACTGAAGGGGAGCATGGACTTCTGGGCCACTCTACCACTCTCGATGACGGGTCGTGTCTCCTTGCTGAAGATGATAGCTCTTCCAAGGCTGCTATACTACTTCCGTACCCTACCGATATGGATACCGGGTTCCATCTTCCGTCGATTAAGATCGCTAGTAATAGGGTTTCTATAGGGTACGGGAAGGCGACGGATAGCGTTAGACACCCTCTTGCGGCCCAAGGATGAAGGGGGTACGGCACTGCCTGATTTTGAGTGCTATTATTTGGCGGCACAGCTGCAATCCTTTACCCAGGAGATTGCGAGGGTCTACCGAGGTCCAGAGCAAGGTAGAGACGAGGGTACCCCACGCCATGTGCTCGCGTACATTACCCTTCACCAAAGACTTCTCGTCAGAGACTTGTCTGTAGAGGAGCAGACATTTAGACTTTGCTGGAACCGTGCGCGTCGAAGAGTGGGAATTCGGCGAATGTATGCACCGGAGATTCCGCTGGGAATGATCCCGGCCCTACCTCATGGCGGGGATTGGTCGAGACTGCAGGGTTGGGAGGATGCTGGCCTACAGATGCTGGGCGACCTCTATGAGGACGGGGTTCTACTTCCGTTCCAGACTCTGCAAGACCGGTTCGATTTACCCAGGGGGGATTATCTGTTGCATGCGGCGGTGATAGGGGCCATGCAGGAGCATTGGGGCGAGGGGCTGCAGGAACCTACCGCTTCTATGGCCTGCCAATACACGATGATGGCGGCAGGAACTTTTAAGGCGGTGACCTGCCTATATTCCCGAATGCTGCGAGAAACCCTGCAGCCACTCACTGCCCTGAAAGCTAAATGGGAACTGGACCTCCAAATGGAGATCCCCGACACCACCTGGGGTGAAAATTTAAAAGCGGACCATGTTATCCTAATGTTTTAGCCAACGGGTATTGGGAGAAAAGGCAGAAGATGGATATGTCACTGTCGCCGCCCGGCCTTCTGGATGTGGGCATACAGGCTGTGTAATGGGGTCACTCAGACAAATATATATCACAACACTGCATTGACATAATATTTATCGCTGTAATGTATACGCAATGTTTTGGTACTGCAATAAAAACGATGTTACAAAAAAAAAAAGCTTGGTGTCTGTAACAATAGTGACATGTTTTTCATATAGAAACACACGAAAATGTTTGCAGCCCCACACAACAGCCAGACTCTCCTTCGGCTGAGAATCGGCACATTCTGTGTCAGATAGGCTCTTGTTTAACACTCAAATACAACAATAAGCCACTGAAAGATGACTGGTTCACTGTTGCTAAGGGCCTTTCATTGCGCAGAAACATGTTTTTAGTTACTTTTGATCCGTTTGAGATAAGAACGATATATATATATAAATATATATATATATATATATATATATATATATATATATATATATATTGTAATTACTGGGTCTTTAACTTGGTCTAGCATAGTAACATCAGAGTGAAAAGGCATGGAAGTGTTAATATCAGATGTGGTGTTACCACCTTGTCACTATCGTTTCACTTGTAATTGGGTGGTAATATGTGAAAGTGTATCAAAGCAGGTTTTACAAAGATGTAATGTCTAGTTAGTCTGACTTAGTAAGTAAGAGCTGTCTCGTAGGCCCCTATTGGCTAACTCTTTTTGAATAATTTTGCTGAATTCAATAAATGTACTATTCCCTTGAGAATTGGTTCATTTGATTTAAGGGCAGCTTCTGTTGAACATTGGAAAATGTTACGTTCCAGACACATCCGGGGCCACCTTCCTCAAACCAACAAAAATCAGGCCAATATCTTTTCATGTTTTCAGATTCAAGAAGGTTCAGGACAGGGTGGGTGGAATGTGCGTAGTCACGCTAAGCAAAGCTCCACGAAACGGTTAAAAATCTCCGCGAGCATGCAAAAGTTCTGCGAACACGCGGAATTGCTTGTTCCGCCTATTTGCAATGCTTTTTTCCTGTTCGCAAACGATGTTTGCGTGCTCAAGGAGAAATATCTTGTGAATACGCATTTTGAAAGCGCGAATAAGCAAAAAATTCCGCGATGCTGTGGATCGCGGAATTTTTGGCAATTCAGCTTTTACCGCAGAACGTAAAATTACCCAAAGTACGCAAGCGGAACGGAATTTACCGCCCAGGCCTAATCAGGACCTGGTCGTTCTTGAATAACATATATTGTTTGAAAATCATATGATTTTTTTTTTTTGATAAAGCAATTTTGCTCAATTTTCTTAAATAACTTTTAGGAGTAATTCAGCCAGCTGCAAAATTAGTTTGAACTGTTATATATATTTTTTTGTATTTGGTGTTTGAAGTTTGATATTGCAAAGTTAGACGGGCACGGATTTTTGCCAACCTTCCCAATTATTTAACCGGCCTTGACTCAAAGAGACTCAGTAAAGCACTGGCCAAACCAAACACAGTGCTGACGACTTGAAGGCGATGCGAATAGCTCCTAGCAACCAACCCCATTCGGCGCGCGCCTTCGGGGTGCAGTCTCCTTTAACGCCGGCCACCTTCTGCCGCGGTGACGTCACGGGGCCTTTTTTTTCTGTAACCTGCTAAATTCCTGCGAGTTTGGAGGCAGCGCTTGCCCGCGCTGTCTGTCTGTCTGTCTGGCAGGTCTCGGTTATTGCTTCCCGCTTCCTGAGAGCCTCCTTGGGAGGGGGCAGGGAGGGGGGAGAGAGAGAGAGGGGAGCGAGGGAGAGGAGAGAGACTCTGGCAAATGAAAGCTGGACTTCTCTCCTCACACACGAGTTCACCGGCAGGAGGCTGGGAGCGCTGCAGGAGCCGGGACGGGCTGCACACCGATGCCAGAGCCGGGGGCTGCTGCAGGGGGGACAGGCGAGTGGGGCTGCACCAGGTAACAGCTGTCACTCTCCGGCACAGTCGCTTGATTTTTTATTTTTTTGTGTATTTCTAGTTTTGCGGTGCCTCACACTGCTGCTTTTGCAGAAGGCTTCATTGCATGAGAAAATGTCCAGTTGGGTGTTGGAACTGCTTTGAATGTCTGTGTGTTTTTTTATTTTTTACTTTCCAGTGGCTACTATTTAACTTGTTGTTTAGCAGCATTTGAAAACACTGCGTTTCAGACGTTTTTGTGAGTTGCCCTACTTTTTTAACAAGAAACAATGGAACATGGAGGTGATGTGAGTGAGATGCCCACGATCACACATTGGGATCGAGTAGGGAAGCCGGGAGCAGAATTTACACGTTTTGATTCTACAATAAGAACCTGTGCCGCCGGTCTCCGTTCCCTTTGCCAGCCACCAGGAGCCCCATATAAAAGTAGCTCTGTAGTGGAAGGAAAATTCTTCATTTTTGTTTAACTTTTGGGGGGGTGGGAGGAGGGGTGGCAAGAGAAACCAGACACCTTTTGAGGAAACGTGTGGCATTCTTAGAGAGCAGCTTCACTTTTTCATAAAAGGGCAGTGTGTTAGATTAGGGCACTGCCCACTTTCACATTTTTAAAAAAACTTTTACAGTATTGCTACTTTGACAGAAATCGTTTTTCTGTCTCCAAGTACTTTACATATCTATACCTCTGACAATGCATGTCTTATGAATGGCTTACCACTGCCAGCCTCATCCAGGGCTTGGAAGCAGCCTGCCCCCTCCCTGGCTGCTGAGCATGCCTGCCGCCTAGGGTGGAAAGATTCAAGTTAACCAATTACAAATGATTTCTAGTGGATTGAAGTGTGCCACAGTGGCATTTTTTGGTCCATGGACACTAGACTGCATATATTCGGAGTAAAAAAAGCACTAAAAATAATGATGAAAACAGATGACATTAGACACCCGAAACCAGTTCCAACCTGCAACTGGAATTTTGTTCGATTGCAGTCCAGTAGATGTCTAAAATCAATGTAGCAAGCATTGTATCAATTAAAAAAACTTTTGTAACTGGTGAACTGGGATTTCTACAAGGAACCATGTCATAGAATATGATATACAGTTTAATTTACATTTATTATGTTACAGAGGTGCCCCCTTATGAATAAATCTGCCTCACGCCAGTATTCGCTGAGAGCTGTTTGTAGACACAGACGTGTGTGAGGCTGTTAACGTATTGTGTTGTTTTCAGGGCACAATAGCCCCCCCCCCTTTCTTGGAAAGCATCCCCACTTGTGGTGTATGAACACTCAAAGGGGGTCTTTTGCTGCACATTGCAGAGGACGCTTGATCGACCCGGCGTGTCGTGTCAGCTCTATAGCCCTCGTAGCCTGTGGTCGCTTCGAAGCGCTGAGGGGCATGGCAGCCGGGGTTGTAAACGGAGGCGGTGGGGTTTGCGGGGCCCATGCCCGCCCGCAGGGTAAGGACTGCAGGACTAGGCTGGCTATAAATCCCACGGGGGTGCAGGGCGAGCAGGCTAGGCTTGCTCCAGGGAAGACCCCCACCTCCCTGTCTCCCATGCTGCAAAGGAGGATAGAGGGGGCTTGGCGAGGAGAGGAGGAGAGATCAGGTGAGAAACGATAATGTGACCTGCAGGTTTGTGAGGGCGACCACCACCCGTAAGGTCATTATGGGCACTGTTTCATGCTCTGGGCTTTTTGTGTGATGGCCCGAACGCATTCTGGGAGTTGTAGTGCTATTTTGCTTCAACTGAACTAATTAGACTAACACACCGGAAATCATGCTTTGTAGGTGAAACCTTCAGGCCTGTGGACAGTGTCTGCAGTGACCTGGAGGTAGATGATCACCCTACGTTTTCTGGGTGCCTACAATGTGCTGGTCCTGCTTTGAAATCCTTGTAGTGGGGGTGATAGATGAGGGGTCTTGGATCTAAGGAGGAAACTTGAGAAAAGATAGAAGAGAACAAGCATATGCAATGCAATCGGTCTCGCCTTTGGGACCTTGTCTGTATTTAGCTAAGCAGCACATTAGCCTGGGTGTTAAAACATCTCCTGTTCTTTAACAAGGAGGGAAAGTAAGCACCAAATTGCGTGGCACGCCAGGTATGCGAACACATGGAGAGAAATATTTACTTTCAGCTGGAAATGGTATAGTCCAAAGCTTTGCTTTTAATATAAAATCTGGGCCTTCAGTGGTCATATCACTGAAAATACACGATCTGAAAAAAATATTATTGTCTACGGGTGCTCGTGGAAGGCCATTTCTATGGACTGGAATCTAGAAAATGCTAAAGAGATTCTGGTAGTTTACTAACCTATGCTGGTCGTTTTCTATCAAGAAAGTTAAATAGAGGCAGTTGCCAGAAAAAAAACCAGAAAGTAATTCTGGTATTTTACTGACCTATACTGGTCGTTTTCTATCAAGATTGTTAAATAGAGGTAGTTAAACAAGCAGAAAGCAATTCTGGTATTTTACTGACCTCTACTGGTCGTTTTCTATCAAGACAGTTAAATAGAGGCAGTTGAAAAGGAAAAAAGTCCGTAAGCGGAAGCAGAAAAGTCCTAGGGCTGATGCCCAGAGCCCACAAAGTACATACACATATAAGTATTTACTAAAGTATATACAAGAGGTCTCGAATGCTTGACCTAAAAAGGGGGGTAAGGGAGGCATTCATCTAAGGGATCTGGCATGATGGCTGTCCCTCATAAAGGACGTCATGTGATAGTCAGCGGGGGCTAATCACGTAAAAGAAACCAGGAGAAATTGTACTTAGCAGAGTGTAGTCTGTGTTCAGCTACAGCAGCTCTGACTATGTAGTACCGACTTGTCACTACCTCTACATTACACATAGTACTGTAAAATCAGTGCTCCTGTGTAGTCGCTGGTCGTGTGAGGGGTATTTAAGCAAACACTGTGTGCTTTCTACCATGATAGGAAGCACATTCTTTTCAACCCCCTTGAAGGTGGATCCTTTTGATTTTGTATGAATTTCTGCGGAGGACGTATCCACCTCTAGTGCCCACGGAGGGCACTCCCTCTCCACTCTCTAATCTTGTTTTTTGTAACCAAATAGTGTTCTCCAAGCAGTTGGAGTTTTCTCCTGGCTCGTGAGCAACATCTCTGGACACTTTCTGTTCAGCACCCATTAGTTGAGAGGGAGCCCCAAACAGAAAAGACGCAGGTTGGAATTTTATTTGAGATCCATCCTACCGAGAGTAGGCTAATACTGAGGGTGTATCTCCGGCACCATGAACCTGGAGAACTAAGAGCAAGGGAGTGGGTATCCTCAAATGTTGGCAGATTTCCTGTTATGGTGCACCTCTAAATGAGGACCTTAATGTCTAAACTCAGATATTTTTTAAATACTTGTTCAATTTCTTAATGGCCACATTTGCCACTTACCGTTTCCTTTACTAACAAAGTACACTATTAATAAAACAGAACTTCAGCTAAGTTTTTTCAAGATTTTTTGTTGTTGTTGGATCCACCATAGATTGTCTACGTTTTTATGGAAGGAAGTTGAGGTTCCTGGTTTGGGGAGCATTATGAGATCCCACGTCAGACCCAAGGGGCTGCGATGCGGAGTCCTGCGTTATAGTCAAGGACGTCGTCAATGAGAGAATTGCGAAGCGAAGTCCTGCGTCACAGATGCGTTGTCCACCAGCGGTTCTGAAGAAGCTAAGTGGCATTTTCAGAATTATGACTTAAAATATGAATTTACCATTAAAGAGGACTTTTAATTACAATTCCTTAGAGACCATATTCTACATCCCTACCTCCTTCCAATTGAAAATTAGCATGTATTATATGCTGTTAGTTAACCCAATGTTATCTTACGGGACAGGCAGGCCTTGCAGTAGCGAAAAATGAGTTTAAGAGTTTTTCACTACCAGGACATGTAAAAGCTGAAAGTACATGTCCAACTTATTGAATACACTGCAGCCTGTCCTTAGGGCTGTTTAGAGCCTACCCTAAGGGTGACTGATTTGTATTAAAAAGGAAGGTTTAGGCATGGCAAATGGTTTATTTTGCCAGGTCAAAATGGCAGTTTAAAACAGCACACACAGGCTGCAATGGCAGGCCTGTGACACGTTTAAAGCGCTGCCCAAGTGGGTGGCATAATGAGTGCTGCAGTCCCACTAGTAGCATTTCATTTACAGGCCATGGGTACCTGTAGTATCATTTTACAAGAGACTTACAAGGAAATTAAATGTGCCAATTTGAAGTAATCAAATTTCACCATGTTTAAAGGAGCGAACACAAGCACTTTAGCACTGGTTAACAGCAACAAAATGCGCAGAGTCCTAAAAGCCAACACAAACAGGTTCAGAAACGAGGAGGGTGGGCAACAAGTTTGAGGGTGACCCTGCAGAAAGGGTCAAGTCCAACAGACCTTCATTAGACTCTTGTACATGCTCTGTATTTCATTTACTTGTTGGTCATGATGTAAAATGTGGTGTTTGCGAGGTTGCAGAGACATTCAAATGGACTTTGTAGTTTATTTTAATGGGACGGTCATAAATGAGGGATAGTGTGGAGGATGTTATCTCTTCCTCTATGAGCTTTCCCTCTGCGGTGCCCTATCTTCTCTATCTAATAAAAGATATAGCGCTCCATACCTCACTTCTGCTGTTTCTAAGTGCTATAATTAACACACGTTACGATTACAGAATGTACTGATTTTGTAAGGATGCAAGGCTGTGTTCGGCTTTGTTGGGATTTGAAGTTTTAACCTGCAGATCACTGCAGGTTTCAGTGGTGGGCAATCAGCTCACTGAGCCATGCTGCAAGAAAAACTGCACGCGTATCTTAGATGTCCAACATACAGGCCCAAGAATGAACTCCTTTGTCTGGTTTTCAGCCAGTCCTGGTGGACCGCGGACTAGCCTTTCTGTGCAAAGAAGTCCCGTGTTTAATGAAAGGAGAACTTAACTCTACCTGCATCGCTTGAGTGGAAACCAAAAAAGCCTTTTGTCAAGACATGATCCTGCACGAGGTGTGAAAGGTCAGCACAGCTTCCCTGTGAAGCTGGGATGGGGGGTAAGGATCAGGACAAAGGCACATGGTTCCCACAACATGGCCAGGAGGAGGTTTGTTGCTAAGAAAAGGCACTTGCTTAAAGTGCTTTCTACACAACTGTGAAAGCTTTCCAAACACATTATGTCTGCTTCCTATAAGATTTAAAGGAGTCCTATACCAAATGTGAATGGTTAAACCAGACCTACAAGAGCAGGCAGCACCAATTGCTAAATGCAAGATAGCTTGGATTCTTTTTTCAAGAGACAATGAAAATCAAATGCCTACTAAAACACATTATATGTAAAATAACTGCTCTATGTAAGGAGGTGTTTATCTGGAATCATAACTTTCACATAATCACCGCACAAATGTACAAGAGCAATAACAGTGGAAACTAATTGTGTATCAGTGAAACTATTCACTTTATAATGCAGTGTTTCAGCCATTCTGCTAGGATTCAGATCTGTACTCTTGCTAGCTTCATGAGGTGTTTTCAGCAGACTCATAGCTCACTGAGCTACTTTTCAGGATAGGAACTTGTGATCAGCAACTTAGCAGTTTGTGGGCAGCAGGTGATACAAGGCTAGCTACAAAAAATGCTGGAACAACTCCATACTCTTATTAGGAAAAAGCAAATATATTGTAGAGAAAATACAGAGCTCTTCAACAAGCACATGGACCCTCTAAAATGAGTCTGTCTTGCTGGGATGCAAACTTCTGCCCTTCACACCGCAAACTTCTGGGGGCATTCTTAGGGAGGCAACATTTTAATAGCGGTGCAAAACTTTAAAAGAAAAGTGGAAGGATACTTCCTCTGCCCTAGGCGCTGGCAACCACTGCTACACCGCTGCACTTCTGTTCTCAATTTCAGAGTGCCTCATCAGACATACTAATAAATATGTCTTATTAGATTTTCCATAAATTACCGACAAACTGATATTCTAATTAAATGCACCACTCAGAGCCATTATTTGTTTTTTTTCTCTAGAGCGAACCCAGTGGCGGGCGCCACAGATAAGCGTGGTGAGGCGATGGGGAGGGGGGGGGGAGGGGGGGGGAGCGGGGTGGGAGTGGGGAGGAAGTAGTCTGAATAGGTATAATTAAATAAATAAATAAATAACACCTATTCCGTCCGTCTGCTGGCTCCTCCGCCCCCTACGCCGCGCCTCAACCCGCTTACCTGTGCCAGCCACGGCTGAGAGAAGGTGGTCCTCTGGCTAACAGAGCATCAAAACCTTCACCTACAGTTAAAATGCTTGGATAGCTCTGTCTTGTCACTTTAGCTCTCTCCTCCATCTCAGCAGGGGCGTAGCTTGGTTAGAAAGATTTGAGGGGGGGGGCTTGACATTTCCCAACAATCACGCTGGTTAAAATACACTATAAGCCAGGCGGGAGGGGGCCTTAAGGAGCAGTAGGAAGGGAGAGGAGTGCAGATTGTGAGGGGTAGTTAAAACTCAATTTTGGGTCACATAACCATTTTATGACCTTTAAAACAGACGTGTGTGTGTGTTTGAGTTTGTCTGCAAGTGTATGTAAAAATCCCAGGTTTAATCCGACAAACACCCCACCGTACCCGACTTGAAGCATCTGTATGCAAACTATTTACTACAGAATACATTTATTAGAGGGGTGTAAACCTCCCCCCCCCCCCCAGGCTACACCCCTGGCTCTGAGGCCCTTTCTTCTCCTCTTCCTGTCACACATTCTCTCTGTCTTGTTAGTAATGTTTTTCACATTTCCTGTTGCTATTTTTACTCTCTCTCTCTCACTCTGTTTCACTTGATCTCTTTCTCCTTTCCGTTCCCTCTTCTCTTCCTTTTCTTGTCCTTGGCTATACTTTCTGTGCTTCTCTTCCTCTTTTTCCCTGCCCCAAAGTCCCTTTCTTTTGTCCTTCACCTCCCCCCCCCCCCCCACCCACGTACCCATGCCTTCTGTCTCTCCCCTCTCCTTCCGTCGCCGTCTGGCTCCTCCTTTTCTCCAATTGTTGATATAAGCCGAAGATAATCCCCATCACGTTTCTTCTTCCTAGTTTTAAGTAAGCCCTCAACAAAAAAGAAGTTTATTTTGTAAGTAGAAAGAAAACACCTCTCATGCCAAAACGGCTCCTGTTTCCCTGGTTCCCCCGAGGCCTGTAATTACAGAGCCTCCCACTGCTGGGGGATCATTGGTGCTGCAGAATGAAGCCTTGAATGTGACCAAGTATGTAAACAAGCTCCCAGCTGCCTGAGGATCTTGTCGGGGCGCTAAGTGCCTGGAAAGTGCAGTTGGATCAGACTGCTAGGCCCTGGCAGTGCTTAATATGTGCAGGTGGCGGGCACTTATATCGGGCACCAGGACTTACTTTTCACCACCAGACTGTTTCAGAGCAAGAGAGAGAGAGGCAAAAACCAAAACAGATGAACACACTGGTATAGCTAAAAGCAGATATGAAAACGAATCTGTTAGAGTGAACTAAAGAGACTAAAAGCGTAGGGTGGCAGTCTAGAATTGTGTTTCCGAAGCTGTGAGTCGGCCACCAGCTGAGTTTTGGTAGGTGGTGAAAATCCAAGCAATAATGAAGAGGTCTTAAAATTCTGTTTTTGTCTTGTCACATTTGCTGCGCTTCAAAGACAGAGGTCAAATGTCAGGTTATGTCTTCTGACAAATTGCTGCATATTTTCTTGACATTGAGATTGGTGTGTACAAACTCCTCTCACATTGCAGTCAGAGAAAGAAAAGTAAAGCGAATTATGTGTCAACCGTGCTGGTGTACAGGAAGTGTGAGAGGAAAAACGGTAGGATGTTATTTTTGCAACACACAACAAAGTGTAAAAATCTGTAAAAACGCCTCCGCGCGCTGACGTCAGTTCTTCTTTTTTCCGCGCCAGTAAGCGCAGATCCGAAGAGCAGTACTCCGGTCTTTTGACCAAGTTTGTTAACTTTCTAATCTCTTTTTGGTGCCTGGTAGGATGCCCGGTTTCAAGAATTGTGACGGTTGTGACCGCACGATGTCGGTCACGGACCATCACTGACTCTGTCTCCGGTGCCTGGGCCCCGACCACGACGTGGACGCCTGCGTCGACTGCCGGGCTCTCACTAACAAGGCTAGACGGGAGCGGTCCCGCAAGCTGCTTGAGCTCCGGGTGTCGGCCCCGCGTCGGGAGCGGTCCCGGTCCGGCCGGAGGTCCAGGGAGCGTTCGAGGGAGCGGTCGCGGAGCCGCGCCGAGCGCTCCGGAAGTCGTCACCATTCGTCGGGCTCTTCAGGTAAGAAACACAAGAAGTCGGGGCGTCGTCATCGTACCCCCGACTCCCCCCGACGCTCGCGCGACGCGGCCGGGGGTTCGGGTGCCCGCGGCTCCGCGAGAGTCGCCGGCGCGGCCTGCCCCATACCCTCCGGTCCCTGGGCACGGTGCGACGCCTGAGGAGATTGAGGTGTTCCTCATGGCCATGAGGACGCTCAGTTCTCCGACGGGGCCTACGGCGCCTTCGGGCCCAGTGCTACCGTCTGAGGGCCCTAGCGGGTCGGGTGTCCCTGGCTCGACGCCATCGGGTGCTTCGGCCCCGGTGCCGTCGACGGCTCCGACCCCGGCGCCGCAAGGGTCTTCGGGGTCGACGCCGGCTGGTCTACCGGCCGCTCCGGCGCCGATTCCATCGGGGTTACCCCCGACGCCGTCCCCGCGCGGCGCCGGTTCTCCTGAGCCGGCTTCGGCCGGCGCCGGGGCTCCGACGCCGGCTCCGGACGGCGCCGTCCCCATACCCTCCCCGAATCCGGACGCGGAGTCGGACCGACGTCGCTCGACGCCGGGCTCGACGCCGATGGGGCCTGTGAACCCCAAGGAGCAGGTCTACATCGTTGACTCCGAATATGGAGATGATGAAGAGTACGGGGAAGGTTGGGAGGGGTCTGAGGACCCTCTGTCACGTGAGTGCCAATATGACCCGGACTGGACAGGTGATTTGGGGGATGCCAGTGGTCTGGACGACTCTCCTAACCCTGGCTTTGTCTCTCCTCCTTCCGTGGCGTCGGAGGAGGGAGCTGCATATTCAGTGGTGCTGATGAGGGCTGCCAAGGCCTTACACCTTGAGCTCCCCGTCGCGGCCGTGAGGCCTAACATCCTCACTGAGGTCTTCAAACCGCAGTCATGCCCACAGGAGCCACTGCTGCCGTTTAACGAAGCCTTGTCAGACGTTCTGTTGGGCACGTGGTCCAGGCCCGCTTCAGGTTCGCCTGTTGATCGGAACGTGGCCAGACGCCACCGTCCTTGTCCGGACGACCCCAAGTTCATGTCCACCCATCCCACCCCCGAGAGTCTGGTGATCCAGGCCTCGACCTCCCAGACCGCATTCCCGTCGGCCCCGCCCGACCGGGAATCTAAGAGGTATGACCAGTATGGCAAGAAGGTCTTCTCGTCCCTGAGTTTGGGACTGCGGTCTTGCAACACCGCTTGCCTCTTGGGCCGCTACACCCACTCTGTGTGGGATACGGTCGCGGAACTGCTGCCAGAATGCCCCATGGAGGTGCGGGCAAAACTTGGCAAGGCTGTGGCTGAGGGCCGAGACGCAGCTAAATATTTTATACGGTGTGGTCTTGATACGACCGACTCGCTAGGCAGAGCGATGTCCACGACGGTGGCGATTCGTCGCCACGCCTGGCTGAGATCCGCCAACCTTTCGGCAGATGTCCAGAATGCCTTGATGGACATGCCGTTCGATGGCTGTCGCCTGTTTGGTGACAAGGCGGACCACGCGCTGGAACGCTTCAAGGACTCCAGGGTCACGGCCAAGTCCTTGGGTCTCTCGACCCAGCGCCAGCAAACGGGTTCGTTTCGCTCCTTTCGTGGCCAAGGAAGGGGCGTCCCCACACGTGCTGCCAGCCACACGCCGCAACAATCCTTTCAACGCGGTGGCGGCCGTGGAAACCGCCGTGGAGGCGGTCGGGGTCAACGGCGGGGTCAGGCCACACCTCCCCCCGCAGCATCTGCCTCCAAATCCTACTAGTCCGTGCTTTCAGGCCCATGTGACGCCGGTGGGTGGCAGGGTTCGCCATCACCACGCCCGCTGGCGCACAATCACATCGGACAGGTGGGTGCTGCAACTCGTCCGAAGGGGCTACTCCCTCCCCTTCGAGACCACTCCTCCAGCCATGCCACCGCAGAACCACCGTGTGTCGGGGGACCACTTGACACTTCTGCAGGAGGAAGTTACGGCCCTCTTGGCCAAGGGGGCCATCGAGCGCGTTCCTGGGCCAGAAGTAGGGCGGGGTTGCTATTCCCACTACTTTCTGGTGCCCAAGAAGGACAAAGGGGGCCTACGTCCTATCTTGGATCTACGGCACGTCAACGGCTTCCTCCGGAAGGAGAAGTTCAAGATGTTGACATTAGCTCAGGTCTTGGCTGCTCTAGACCCGCAAGACTGGATGGTAGCGTTGGACTTGCAGGATGCGTATTTTCACATCCCCGTCCTGCCGGCCCACCGGCGTTACCTGCGGTTCACGGTAGGTCAGGAGCACTTTCAGTTTATCGTGCTCCCCTTCGGCCTTACCAGAGCCCCACGGGTGTTCACAAAGGTGATGGCGGTGGTCGCAGCCCATCTGCGCAGGTTAGGGGTTTCAGTCTTCCCCTACCTAGACGACTGGTTGTTGAAGGCGGGCTCGCCCCAGACAGTCTTCCACCACCTTCAGATGACGGCAGACCTCTTGCACGACTTGGGGTTCTCCATCAATGTGCCGAAATCACATCTGTGTCCCTCTCAAAAGCTCCTTTTCATCGGAGCGGTTCTGGACTCGGCGCAGTTTCGGGTTTATCCTCCGGAACGGCGGGTCCGGGATATACAGGCTTTGATTCCCATCTTTCAGCCGCTATCCCGGGTTTCGGTCAGGTTGACGCTGCGGCTGCTGGGGCTGATGGCTTCCTGCATCCTTCTGGTGCATCACGCCCGGTGGCGGATGCGGGCTCTGCAGTGGGACCTGAAGTTTCAGTGGGCCCAGCATCAGGGCAACTTGTCCGACCACGTCTTGATCTCGGAGGGCACTGCGAGACAACTGCAGTGGTGGCTTACGGACCGCGATTGGGTCAGAGGCAGATCCCTCTCCCTTCCCCAACCAAGCACGTTGTCGTGACGGACGCGTCCCTCCAGGGCTGGGGTGGCGACTTGGGAGAGGCAGAGATCAGAGGCATCTGGTCTCCGGCGGAGTCCCGGCTCCATATCAACCTGTTGGAGCTACGGGCGATTCGTCTAGCACTGAAGGCATTCCTCCCCTTTGTCAACGGGAGTGTAGTGCAGGTGTTCACAGACAACACCACCGCCATGTGGTACTGCAACAAACAGGGTGGGGTGGGGTCGTGAACCCTTTGCCAGGAGGCTCTGCGCCTCTGGCAGTGGCTGGAACGTCAGGGCGTGACTTTGACGGTTCAACACCTGGCAGGTTCTCTGAACGCCAGGGCGGACGAACTCAGCCGTCGGTGCTCGATGGATCACGAATGGCGTCTGAACTCGGACGTGGCGCAAGGCCTCTTTCTGCAATGGGGAGAGCCTTGGTTAGATCTATTCGCCACAGAAGAGAACGCGCAATGTCATCAGTTCTGCGCGTTGGAGTTTCCAAGACGGCACTCGCACGGCGACGCCTTTCGGCGCGAGTGGAGTTGCGGTCTGTTATACACCTTTCCGCCTATACCACTTCTGCCCAGAGTGCTGAAGAAGATCAGGCGCGACCGGGCCCAAGTTATCCTTGTGGCTCCGGACTGGGCTCGAAGGTACTGGTATCCCGAGCTACTCAGCATGTCAGTCGGTCCCCCGATCCGCCTGCCCCTAGGAGGACCTTCTGTCGCAGCAGCAGGGGACGGTCCTCCACCCGAACCTGTCCAGTCTCCACCTCCATGCTTGGAGATTGAGCGGCGGCAGTTGAGGCCATTTGACTTGCCTCCTGAAGTCTGTGATGTCATTCTGGCAGCCAGGCGTCCCTCCACAAAGTCAGTATACGCCTGTCGGTGGAACAGATTTGTGGCATGGTGCACAGCAAAGGCTGTGGATCCTCTCTCTGCCCCTCTTTCCGAGGTTCTTCTTTTTCTTCTCTCTCTTGCCCAGCAGGGCTCTGCTCTGGGCACTATCAAGGGCTACCTTTCGGCCCTTTCAGCCTTTCTAAGGCTTCCTGATCAGCCTTCTTTGTTCAAGTCCCTGATTGTAACGAGATTCTTGAAGGGCATCACACACATGTATCCACCTGTTCCGTTTGTGATGCCTCAGTGGGACTTGAACCTGGTTCTAACCTTTCTGATGTGTGCTCCCTTTGAGCCCCTTCATTCTTGTCCTCTCCGTCTCCTGACTTTAAAGACGGCTTTCCTGGTTGCCATCACCTCTGCCAGGAGAGTGAGTGAGCTCCAGGCTCTTTCTGTCCAACCTCCTTTCCTGTCCATTCATCCTGACAAGGTGGTTCTCAGGACTAGACCTTCTTTCCTGCCCAAAGTAGTTTCTGCTTTTCACATCGGGCAGTCCATCACCCTCCCCTCCTTCTTCCCGCCTCCGCATCCCTCAAAGGATGAAGAGCGGCTCCATCGTCTGGACCCAAAACGTGCGCTTTCATTTTATGTGGATCGCACACGCCAGTTCCGGGTGGATGACCAACTGTTTGTTGGCTACGTGGGTGCGAAGAAGGGACGGGCGGTGCATAAACGGACCATCTCTCGGTGGGTCGTTCTGTGCATCAAAGCGTGCTACTCTTTGGCTCGGAAGGAGCCTGCTGTTGGGCTGAGGGCCCATTCCACTCGGGCCACGGCGGCTACTACTGCCCTGGGCCGGGGAGTCCCTTTGCAGGACATTTGCCAGGCAGCTACGTGGGCCTCGCTGCACACCTTTGCGAGGCACTACTGCCTGGACAGTCAAGTCCGGAGGGATGGCTTCTTTGGCCGTTCTGTCCTCCAGGACTTTCTGGTGTAGGAATGTATTGGTTCGCAGACCCACCACCGGGGTTGGTATTGCTGGGGTATCTATTCTAAGGTAAGGAATCTAACACTAACGTGTTTCTTTCAGATGAACAAGTTACTTACCTTCGGTAACGATATATCTGTAAGAAACATTAGTTAGTGTTAGATTCCTTACCGAACCCACCCATCCTCCCCGTTCTGCGAACTGATACCTAGGGTTAAGGACATCCCTTTCAGGGCCCTAGTTTCAAATGGCACCAGTGTTGGTTCTCACATGGCTCTGCGTTTTCTGGCGTGGAAAAGCTGTGTACAAAGAACTGACGTCAGCACGCGGAGGCGGCGTCTATATACTCCAGCGACGTCATCACGGCGCACGACGACGGTCGCGAAGCCGCAGGGGACGCCTGCAGACGACGCCTACCGACGCGCAGGGGTACTGCTACGCAAAAGTTTCCGGATCCAGACTGACGCCTGGGGATATTCTAAGGTAAGGAATCTAACACTAACTAATGTTTCTTACAGATATATCGTTACCGAAGGTAAGTAACTTGTTCTTTCAGCAGTTAGGAAAGCCAAAATGAAGCACTTTTTTTTGTAATGCTGAAGTGTGATGGAAACCGTGGGCCCAATTCATTTAAGATACTTCTGTGTAGGAAAGTTACGAGTGCGGAGTATCCGCACTGCAGTTCTCGGTGAGGATATTCCGCCCCCAAATGGAGAGACTCCGCACTCATCACTTTACTACACATGAGCACCTTTGTGAATCAGACACACAGAGTTTTAATAGGATCGAACTAATCAAGGCAGTTTACTTGGTGATGCTCAAATCATAAATATTCACTGAAACCCGATTTCCACCCATTGTTATTTGTCTGCAATATAGTAGGTCTGTGCAGAGGCGCAACTAGAGCCGAATTTCGGGGGGGCTAAGAAAAAATTTCGGGGGGGGGGGCTGAACCTTTATTCAGTAGGCAGAGTGGAGCTGCAGGGGCTCTTAGAGGGGGGTGACACAACTGCAAGGCCTAATTAACATTCACATGGTCTTTTAAAGACCTGTGAAACGTTCGGGTGCGGCTCTGTGTGTGCCGGGGATCTGTCTCATCCCGGGCTGCCACAAACGACGAGGGGGGGGGGAGGGGCTGAAGCCAGGTGAGTCCAATGGGTGTTGCGCGCCTGGGTCTGTGCAAATGTTGTGGCCTTTTAAATGGAAAATGTGCTGTCTGTAAATGACACTGTGCTTCCGCACGAAAATTGGTTTGTGGTTCTAAAACGTTTGGGAAGCACTGGTCTAAAAGAAAGAAGCATGAGGTGGAGCCAAGACTACCTACCGGTGGGGTTCTTTCGTCCGCTACACTTTATTGGCCCTGGGCCCAATGTTACTGAGGCCAAGAGGCGTGAACGGCAGGACAGAAGAGTTACAAAACACAGAACACTCAAAGAATTAGGGCAGAGAGATGCGCACTGAAGCAGTCTGGCGCTTGCATACCTTTCTGGCAGGGCGCTGAGGCCTAGGCCTGAGATGCACAAACAGTGGTATAGGAAGGCATGGGCATTGGGCTGGAATACACTGGCACCAGGGCCGGGAGGAACTGGCACAGGAACAGGGAAATGCTGGCACTGCGACAGGAGACACTGGCACTGTCAGGAGACGCTGGCACTGTAACAGGGAGGTGCTGGCATTGGGACAAAGATACGCTGGCGCTGGGACAGGGAGGCACTAGCACTAGATGATTGAAACGCACACTGGAACCAGGAGACACAGGAAAGGAATAGGGAAATTGTTAGAACTGGGGGTCTCTAGTTGGCAGAGGTAGGTACCACTGTCCAAATAGGGACTCTTGATTCTAGTCAGGGTAAGGAGGAAACCCTCTGAGATAACCCCTGCTCACCCTCTAGGTAGCTTGGCACGAGCAGTCAAGGCTATTCAGGGGGCAATGTGTAAAGTATTTGTACCAACACTCACAGTAACACAGTGAAAATACCACAAACTGACTCCACACAGTTTAGAAAAATAAAGGTATTTAATCTAAACTACACAAGACCAACACAACAAAAATCCAACATACACAGTTCAAGAATATGGTTTCAAAAGAGTTCTTAAGGTTGTAATAAAAGTTCTTTAGGTTGTGATAAAAGAATCCACAGATGCATGAAAAGTTCACAGTTGCGTCACGTTTACTCACAGTACCTTTTAGTTGCGACAAAGTTCCAAAAGCGGAAGCTGGTGCGGTGGAAAACAAGCGATGCGTTGCTCCTGAGACCCTGGGGAGGCGATGCGACACCCCGCTGCAGCAGCGGGCGTGTTGCGGCGAATCCAGTCTGTATGGGGAGGAAGGCCACTTGTATGGATTCCGGTGCGGAGGTTCCGTAGGAAGTTTGTTCTTGCAAAGGCACGATGCGACGATCTTTGGAGTTGCGACGATCTCCGGGGCGACGATGCGCGGACCAGCGGTGATCTCTCTCGCAGCTCCTCGACGCGATGGTTTCTGCGGCGACACTCGCAGCGGCGTGATGCGATCCACAAGCAAGCGGTGCGGCGATCTCGCCCAGCGACGACAGGCTCTGCGACGACACTCGCAGCGATGTTCGACTTTCCCGCACCGGTCTGGTGCGTCCCGCAAACTAAGGATGCGACGGCTCTGGCAGTGGCAACAGACGCTGCGACGATCTCTACCTTCGCAGCGGCGGGAAACTTCTCGCACTGTCGGGGATGCGCTCCGCAAGCGAGCGATGCAACACTTTTCGATTGCAAAAGTCTCTCAAGCTTAGTTTCAAGCTTCCCAGCACAGGTACAACTTCCAGAGGCCCCACAACTGGATCAAGCACTCTAGGAAGGACAGAACTCTCTCAGCAGAGTTCAGGGAATTTGGGGGTGAAGTCCTTTTGTTCCTGGGACTTCAGAACAGGGAGCCAGCTCTTCTCAGGCCCTTGGAGATTCCTTCAAGACAGGGGACACAGCACAACAGCAAAGTCCTTCCCCTCTCCTTGGCAGCAAAGCAACAGGTCAGTCCAGCAGAGCAACAGCAGGACAGTCTTCCTTCTTCAGATTCAGCTTTCTCCTTGGCAGAGGTTCCTTCTTGATTCCAGGATGATCTAATTTTCTGTTGTCAGGGGTCCTGTTCTTATACCCCTAAATGTCTTTGTTCTCTTTGTGCAGGTGGGCCCTGAGCCCGGTCTGAACCAGTTCTGGGTGTTTCGTGAGTACTTTGTTTTCCTGTCTTCTCCTTTCCTTTCGGAGTGAGGGGCAAGGTCGTCAGCCGCCCAGCAGGAGGTGGAGCCAGCATTGTGGCAGGCACAGCCCTATTCAGGCCCAGGTGCGAACTCCTCCCACCACTCAGGTTGCAAATGCAGTCATTCAGCCTAGGGCTGACTCAACCAGCCTCCTGGGGAATCCCCAGCCCCTTTCACTCTCAAGGCAGTCAATACACAAACTTTATAAAAGTGCTGTTCTCAAACACAGGATTTAAAAACAACCTTTCCTAAAAGATATGTTATTAAATTCTGAGTTCAGGGATACTAGACTCTTATGTCCTATCTTGTTCCTATTTGAAGAAATTATGGAAGCCACTGTAACCAGCATCCCTTATGTTAATCTATGGAGCAAGATAGCCTTACAATAGTGAAAAACGAAAATGACTGCCTTTTCACTACCAGAGCATGTCACCTGCACCAGTACATGCTCTACCTTTCACATACACTGCACCCTGCCCAAGGGGGTACCTTGGGCCTTCCATAGGGGTGACTAATGTGCACAAAAAGTGAAGGGTTAGGCCTGATCAGTGGGGACACTGACCAGGAGGACACAGCAGTTCCTAGAGTGCACACAGGCACTGCAGTGGCAGGCCCAAGACACCATTTTAGGGCTACTCATGTGGGTGGCACAATCAGTGCTGCAGGCCCACTAGTAGCATTTGTCATCACCAGCCCTGGCACACCCAGTGCACTTTACTAGGGACTTCGTGGTGATACAAATATGCCAATCATGTATATCCAATCATGATAACAATTTACACAGAGAGCATATGCACTTTAGCACTGATCAGCAGTGGTAAAGTGCGCAGAGTCCTATTGCCAACAGCCACGGGTCAGGAAAATTAAGGGAGGAAGAAGCAAAAAGTTTGGGGATGACCCTGCAAGAAGGGCCAGTTCCAACAGAAATACAGATATTAACACCAACAATCACTTATACTATGTAAGAAAACAGCAACACATTCACAGTGTCAGGAACATATGAACAGTAATGGGGGGAAATTCCTCAGGGTTGGGAGCAGATAGATTTAACTTATAAGAATAAATACACAGGTGTGGACACTGGGGCAGGGAAGAACTTCATTTTCTCTAGCAACAAGCCCTTTTTTGAGGGCATTTAATGCAATCTGCTGCCCTCTTGTTGCAATCAGCGGTGGTGCAGTGAGGCAGATTCCTACACAAGCCTTAATCTAAGACTAGCCATGGCAGGTAGGTACCAACCGTGGGATATAGAGAGATGGACACAGACTATGAAGTCGGAAGATTGAGCCAGACAGACAGGAGCACGGCGGACACTGGGCTGTAGGACCCGAGAGACCTAAGCATTGATACGAAGACACAGTACTCAGCGCTAAAGAAAAGTGATGCTACCTGGTGGGCACATTCAGCAGGAAAAAATTATTAGTGTTTGTTGAAAAGAAAAGTTTTAAGCTGTTTACGAAAGGAGAGTAAATTGGGGTTGGATCTAAGATAAAGAGGTAGTGAATTCCACAACTTGGCCGCATTGTAAGAAAACGACCTGCCTCCTGCTCTGGATCTCCTGATTCAGGGGACTGTAGCCAGAAAGGCATGAGTGGAACGGAGCTGTTTGTTAGGAAGGTATGGGGTGATAAGAGAATGGTTAATCACCGGGCCAGTCTGCCAGTAAGCTTAATGGAAAATACACATAGATTTAAAATTAATTCTCTCCCTGACAGGGAGCCAATGCAGGCTCCTCAGCCCGGACTTTGCTGAGAGCCTACGGGGGAGCTGAAGCAGCGTGCGTGCAGCACAACTCTGAATCTGCTGGAGTTTCTGCAGAGTGAATTCAGGTGCACCTAAATACAGGGCATTGCTGAAGTCAAGGCGGGACTGGATCAAGCCTTGGATGACAATTTGCTTGGCTTCAACAGGTAAAAGAGGAAAAATCTTCTTCAGGAGTCTAAGGAGACCAAAACAAATGGTCGATAACTTGGTTGCCTGGGTATTGAGAGTCAGAGACTTATCCAGCCAAACACCAAGACTTTTTATATTATCTTTAGGTGTAGGGTGTGTACCCAGGCAAGAGGGACATAAAGAGTTAATAGAGGACGGGGCAGGGGAGCCAAGGAGCATAAGCTCAGTTTTGTCTTCGTTGAGTTTGAGACATGATGCGGTCATCCAATTTTTAACTTGCTCCAGACAGCTCGTCAGACTGACCTGCGCGGGGTGGCTGTCTCCTTGCGCAAGAGAGACCACTGGCTGAGTATCGTCCGCATACGTAAGGATCTTAATACCATAGGGACAGACAATCTCAGCCAGTGGTCTCATATATACGTTGAATAACGTAGGGCTCAACGATGAGCCCTGCGGTACCCCACAGCCCAGGGGTTTACTGGAGGATACAGTGTCTCCTTCAAAGACTTGAAAAGTCCTGTTGCTCAGAAAGGACTTGAGCCAGGTTAACGCTTTCCCTGACACTCCCAGGATAAGAAGTCGACACCGTGTCAAACGCGGCGCTCAGATCGAGGAGGATGACTGCCACTGATCCCCCCCCGATCCAAGATCCCTCTGGTTTCCTCTGTTACCGCAATCAGGGCGGTTTCCATCCCATGTTTGGGATGGAACCCCGTCTGAGTGGCATCGAGCAGATGATTACTCTCGAGAAACATTGTCAAATGCGTGTTAATGTGTTTCTCGAGGATTTTGCTCACCCAGGGAAGCAGAGAGATAGGGCGATAGTTGTTAGGATTGCTGGAGTCTAGATTTGTTTTTTTTAAGAGCGCTCGCACAATGGCTTGCTTCCATGTAGGCGGGACAATACCTGAAGACAGGGAGGCATTAAGTAGATCCATAACAGTGGGCAGAATGACATGAATAGCTGCAACCAGTGTGCACGGAGGACCTGGATCACAGGGGGAGCCTGACTTTACTTGACGCATTATAGGTTCAAGTGTCTCTGGGTCCAGCAAGGAAAACTGATCTAAGGTGTCTAAGAGGAGGTGAGCAGCTTCTGAAGGCGAAAATAGTACTTTGGCGGAGAGATCTGAGTCGGCATCTGGAAATGATAAATAAATTTGGTGTATTTTATGATAAAAGAATTCCACCAGATCATTACAACGGGACAGTATATTGTTATTAAAGGCAGGGGGTGGGGAGAGCTTAGTGAGACTTTTTACTATTTGATAGATTTCCTTTGGTTTCGATTTGGCCGTCATGATTTTTCCTGTATAATAGGCGGACTGTGTCGTGTTTATCTCTTGTTTATAGGCTCTTATCGCCTCTCTATATGTAGTTTTATCAGATGCAGCATATCCCAGGCGCCACCTCCTTTCTAGTTTTTTGCATTTTCGTTTTTTCCCTCCGCCGAGTACCAGGGGGCGGTTTTCCGCATTCGTTTTAGGGTGGTTTTACAAAAGGGGAGTGTGGCGTCAAGGGAGTTCGAAATCCAGTTGTTATACTCATTATTGGCTAATAGGGGCTCCTGAGAGAGTGGGGGTCTGGAAATCACAAGGGAATTGGCCCACTGCTCTAAGATAGTCTGGACCAGTTTCTAGATTTCTGCAGAATGGGAATTAGGAGAGAAGGTTTATATATATTGACCAGGTGAGAGGGACCAAAAAGTGATCGGTCCAAGGGAGACCAATAATAGAGCCTGCCTTAAGGTCAGCACAGTTGCTGAATACAGGGTCCAAAAGATGACCTTTAACCGCATCGCTGCGGCGGCTTTTTCCTCTGTGTGCGGCTATTTTCAAAATACTGCGTTACATGACGAGCTCAGCTCGTCATCAGCATCGAAATGGTTAATATGAGTGGGAAATAAGACAAGTTGCTCCAACTGTAATGCAGCTAGGCTAGCCGCTAACTCTACTGCGATATGGTCAGAAATATTATCGAAATTAATATTAAGGTCGCCTAGCAGCGTGAAGTTGGAAGGAGTGGTGACCAGGTAGGCAACAATAGAGGGTCGAGAAATGTGAAACTATTTTGGTGGACCAGGGGGGAGATATATAAGGGTACCCAAAAAGCTATTATTCGGGGAAAAATCAATAACAAAGGACATACTTTCACAGTCCGGAATAGAATCAAAGGTGCATTGGTACATATACTGATCTTTATAAATAATTGCCAAGCCACCTCCTTTCCCATGGGCATGATCTTTGCGTGCAATCTGAAATCTTTGAGGTAATGCTTGTACTAGATCAGGTTCAGAGTTTGACATAAGCCAGGTTTCAGTCAAGAAGACTGCATCTGGCATAAATTCATCCAGCAACAGTGCAATTTCAAGGCTGTGTTTGGGCAAGGACCTACAATTCAAAAGAAACATTTTAATATCCCGATTTTCATCTTCGTACATTGTAGCATTCAGCTTAACGTTACAGTGAGAACAAACATCGGGTAGGTCCAAAGGATGATAGGAGTGACGGCAGCTGGGTTCCACTGGGGTTCTTAATCTGAGGAGGGAGTTCGAGCTATAGTGCTTTTTTTGTCCAGAAAAAGATACAGGGGTTGTGGCCCCTTGCCCCGGCCGGCCTCAGACGGGCGCAGACGGGCTTGCCTTAGGCTCGCCTTTGGCGCGCCCGCTGCGCTCGTCTGCTGCGCGGTCGGCGGAGGGTGCTCATCTTATGCCGGAAAAAGAGGGAGGAGCCAAACAACTATGCCGGCAACCCGGTCTACCCCCAATATGGTGGCCTCTTTTCCCCGTCCCAGCGCCTATTTGGCTGTAGGGGAAGTATGCGAATGAGGAGAGGTAGGTCTGTGCAGTTTAAAATATCAACAAAATGAAAAACTGTTAAAAAAATTCGGCAACAGCTAATTCTCCCGGCTTTCCTCCTCAGGAGATAGCACTCAGTTCTTAGTGACATCATAGTGTTCATATTAGTGTTATCATATTAACCTCATAGATCACTAGGCAACAACAGGAATTTGTCTATTGCAAAAGTAGTTGGGACTACACATTACATCTGCAGGCCTGGTTTCACCCAGCCAGAACGGTGGATCATCTGGTGATCAAAAAAGGGGGTGGCAAAATGGCTGGAAGATCATAGCAGAGAGAGGGAGGGAGTGGTGATGAGTGAAATTAGGTGACATTTTCCAGCTAGGCAAATAATATAATTAAGGCTCCTTGTTTTCCGTTTTTCTGATTTTTGTAGATAAAACAGACAGAAAACCATTTCTTTTCTTGTCTGTATTGATTTTTAAATGTGGATAAACACGTAAATTGGGTGCTTTTTCGTGATTCTAAATTCACTTTGCCATGACTGCCAGGCCACTAACTAAGTGGATTGATAGGTAAGGGAGTTAAAAAAGAAAGGACTTTTAGTAAAGAGGCTTAAACAGCAGTAGATCTGCACTAGGCCGATACTGAAATGTGCATATTTCCATATAAGTGCATTGATTTATCTTCTGCGGGTGTTCATGTTACTGAAACCTTGCAGGCATTCAAGCATGACTGCACATTTATTCGTTAAATAAATGTGGAAAGATACCAGTTTTAGCTTTATTTTTTCACAAAACCCATAATAAATCTGGATAAATACAAAGTTGACAAAAAATAAATATGGATAAATACAGATGGAAATGTCAAAAAAATAAATACCATAAAACCAGGAGCCCTAAATATAATGCAAGCTTTACAGTAGTTGTGTTCAACACATGCAGCTTCGCCAAGAATAATATGTTTCACAAAACAAGCATTGACACTGACAAAATGCTGGCGCCCAATGCCAGACCGATATGCCTTGCTAATGCTGGTTTTGTGTCTGCTGGAACCGAAGGGAGGAGGGTGTAAGCTACAGCCAAGGTTGCTTGGATCTTTCCTGGCCTCACAGGCCTTGCATCTGGTAGACTGCACTTGGAGCTGTCTGCACAGACCTTCCCACGCGACACCACAGCAATTTACTGACACAAAAGAACAGGTTGTAGCTGTCTGATCACAGCACAGCTGTGTCTGGAGCAGGTGCACATTAGTAGAGCAATAGCCTTCCTTGCAAAGCTTGTTTTTATTTTTCGAGTGCACTGCTTTTCCTGTACCAGAAGGCCCTTTTCACAAAGATTTTCGTGCTTCATATGTAAAATTAATTTATTTTACCACAATCAAAAGACTTGGCACTGGAGCACTTGTTGAAACGATTAGGAATACATTGAAGCAATCCGTGCATATTAAATTCACTGCTTTGCTCAAGACAGCTCCATGATGCTTTGTCAGCCTCTATACTAGCTCCAAGGTAAATCTTTTGAAAATATGGAATAAGGAGGCTGGTATGAAATTTAGACTCTCAACGTGATTTTTTATTTCATTTTTTTTATTGCAAAGTTTTTCTTGCCCCAATTACTTACTATCCTACCACATTGCCACCCCCACCCGCACAGACGAAACGTCACATTGGTAGAACTTGCTAACCCTTCAGCATGTTCCCAGCAATAGTCTTCTCCATGCTTGTCCCTACCAATGTTCATCCCTTTTGGATGAACATTGCTGAACATACCTATCGGACGAACATTGCTGAACATACCTATCGGACGAACATTGCTGAACATACCTATCGGATGAACATTGCTTAACATCCCTATCGGATGAGCATTACTGAACATACCTATCGGATGAACATTGCTGAACATACCTATCGGATGAGCATTGCTGAACATCCCTATCGGATGAGCATTGCTGAACATACCTATCAGATGAACATTGCTTAACATCCCTATCGGATGAACATTGCTGAACATCCCTATCCGATGAGCATTGCTTAACATCCCTATCGGATGAATATTGCTGAACATCCCTATCGGATGATTGCTGAACATACCTATCGGATGAACATTGCTGAACATACCTATCGGATGAACATTGCTGAACATACCTATCGGATGAGCACTGCTGAACATCCCTATCGGATGAGCATTGCTGAACATCCCTATCGGATGAGCATTGCTGAACATCCCTATCGGATGAGCATTGCTGAACATCCCTTTCAAATTACCATGATCATATCATAAATGTAGTGCACTTGAAGCAATTTCTCAGCCACAGGATATCATGCATGTATGGAGCCGGACATATTCATGCTTGGAAACAGTGCAGGTAGATGGGACTGCCGATGGTGAAACGTAAAACTTTAGTTGCTTGTTTCTTGGGTGCAGCCTTCTAAATTCGACGAACTTTGCGGACAAAGAGTTTTACTTTTTGCTGGCTTCTGGGGCAAATCTGAGATCCTCTGGGCATCTCCTGTTTGCTTGACAGCAGGTGTTTGTGAGTTGGGCCCCATACGCTCCCACATTCCCATTTCAACAACAGCCATGCTCCAGTCTCTGTGCAGAACTAGAAGTCAATTTTCTGTTGCCTTCAAAAGAACGGACAGAATTGAGACTTGGATATAGGAAAATAGTCAAACTCAGTGGGTCCACAACTGGGATGTTAGCTGTATGGCAAACTGCCTTAGAAATACTGTCTGTGTTCCCCCACCTTCTTTTGCATAACTGTACCCATAAGAACTATGTATCACGGTGGGCACATATCTGAGCCAAACTCTCAAAAACAAGCCGTAGAAATAATCTTCCTCTCAAAGACCAGCTGCCCCACTTTGAGCCCAGAATCGTGATTCGAGCTGATTCCCTCATGTTCAAACGCATGGACATCCCTGCACCTCCTGATTCTTACTGCCTAGCTCTCTGCCCAGATCAACATTATAACATTCCCCAGAACAATTTCCTAAAAAGAGGACACGCCTCTGGAACAACCACCTCAATGTCGTGTACTTCTGTGACAGACTCAAACCCACTGGCTTCCGAACCCAATATATGGCCCCCTCTCATGCCTTATACATATACCACCCACCTCAATGTTGTGTACTTCTGTTTTAGACTCAAAACCACTGGCTTCTGAACCCAATATATGGTCCCCTCTCATGCCTTATACATATACCACCCACCTCAATGTCGTGTACTTCTGTTTTAGACTCAAAACCACTGGCTTCTGAACCCAATACATGGTCCCCTCTCATGCCTTATACATATACCACCCCCCCCCCAATCTGCCTCCTGAACTCAAGTTTCTACTCTACTGCTCCAATCGCATGAGGCTGCAATGCATCCTTCTATGTTTTAATGTATTACTCATGTTTCCATTCTGAGGGGGCGTGGCCTTGCAGCTCAAGCTGGAAGGTACCTTTTCAGACAGGGCCAAAGCTTGTATACACATGGCCAATCCATGGCTGTGGGGGCACATTGAGCCAAATGGCAGACTGGAATGGAGCCCAGAGAAATTACCAGTGGTATATCCCCATTCCAGCATACCATCCGTCACATTTTATTTTTTGCTACGACGTTTTACGAGCGACAGGAATGTCCAGATATGGGTCTCTAGCTCACTGTACTGTAGGACGCAAGTTGAACTTCGCAGATGTGTGAAAAAAGTTGAAATATTTTTTGAGAAGTTTATGTTCTTGTGTAAGGGGGGCATGACATAGCAGTTTGGGGTAGACTGTCAATTAGGGCTAGGCTACAACTGTTATCCACATGTATTGTTTTTATTTCATGTGGTGGCACAGTGACCAACAAAATGATGGGATGGCTTGAGCCCAGAGTAATCAACAGCATCTGGTCATTAATTCAGGAACTCTACCCATCGCAGACTCGTTTCTCTCTGTGTTGGGTATGCCAGGGCACAGAAGTTAAATAAGACATCACAGAGCTTACTCCGGTGAGTGTGCGGGCTCATTTTATGGAAACATAACTCCCTGTCCTATCACAAACATTTTGTGATTAACAGTCACCAAGTGCCTGGAAATGCCCAACACACAAGCCGTGTTTGCCCATCAAGCAGGGAACAGCTGAATGAATGTGTATGGAGTGTGAATTGGGGTCGGCAGAAGGCGCTCTTTATGCATTCCTCGATGAAGCTAACAGTCTGTATCACCCACAAATACAGTGGAAATCCCTGCTACCCTGTATCCTTCCACCAGCAGAGCCGGCGGACTACTTTGAGGACAGTATGTTTCCAATACACAGGCAATGATTGTCCTCCTGTTTTGTCTGTGGTTTCATAAACATAATAGATGAACGATATCCTGCAATAAAGATGGATTGTCCACTAAGTTTGCCAGACTGGGCAGATGAGGTCAGTCGGGTCTGCTGGTGGGAGAATACTTTGCCAGTGAGTTTGTAATGTGAGCTTGTTTGGCATGCTGAGGAGTAGGGAAGTCTTTAGCAGGGTCAGCTCCTCCACTAGGGCGGAGGAGCGTCGCCCCACTGCTTTCTCACAGTGCGAGAAGCACAAACATAAAATGTAAATAACTACCATTTTATGTTTCTGCATCTCACACTGCGAGAGAGCAGAACAGAAGGGTTTGGTTGCTGGCTGGTGGGTGGGGCTGCTCTGTGAGCAGGGCTGCACAGGAGAGGAGTGGTGTGCCCACTCCTCAGTAAGCATGATTGGTTTGGTCGGCCCTCTGGGGCCATCCAAACCATTAATGCGGACTCAGCCCTTTCTTCATGCAGCCTGCAATGCAGCATACACAGAGAAAATGGCCTCCTGTAAGCCCCTGGCTGGGCGGCGTCCCCACCAATCACAACGCTGTCATTGCAGTATTGTGATTCGCTTAGGGAAGGGGTAGGAGGCTGCCTGCTTCCTGTTCCTGGCAGGAGAACAGCAGCAGGCGCTTGCAGGACTGGCGCTGAGAAAACGCGGGACCCGGCAGGCGGACAGATAAGTTTTTTGTTTATTTGTAAATTAACAATCCCCGCCGACCCCTCACCCGCGATTAATGCCAGTGACAGGTCTTTAGACCATACCCCAGGGTCCTGTGCTTAATGCAGGGCTATTTTGATATATTTGAAGGTAATTTCTTTAAAAAAAAGTTTACAAGAGCTGTCACCAGAAACACCGGAATATGATTTTTCTTTGCAAGCAGTGGTAGAGGAGCATAGATACTCTTGCTAGACGAATGTCTTCGGCCTGCCAACATTTGGATATATATATCCTTGTCCAGACACACTTCATCGGTCCCAGAAAGATCCCCATGCTGATTGCCCGGCCTACACAAAGGGCACATATATACTTAGACTTGATCAATAAAACCAGTTTGAAAAATGTATAGACTCTTGAATTCATAAGAACTTCAAGAGTATCCTGGGCTTTATTTATTACCAATCTGCTTTTTCGGTACATCTTTAAATCTACAAATATCGTCACATTGGAGAAGTGTGGCTCAGTGGTTAGAGGCGGCAGACCCGGAAGCTGGGATCGACCGTGGACCAGGGTTCGATTCCCCACCTCGGCGGGTCTCGGGCTCAAAAATTCCACGGCCTCGACAATTCTCGCTCCGGTGCCTACTCAACTCACGGGGTCTCACTCTGCAACTCTGGGCAATAGCTTGCTTAATCTCCACGACGGCCCCTCGCGGTGGGATGCCTGGCTTTCACCCTGTGGACACCCTGCCGGGGCTTCTCACAGGGGAATACCAGGACGGGTTCCCTAAGCAAGCGCCAGGATGCCCTTTGGGTGACAGGTTGCGCTATATAAATACACCTACATTTACATTTACATTTACATTGTAACAAAATGTAGCAAAACATTAAGCTACATATTGTGTTGCTGCTAAGGGCACCTCTCATCTTGGTTCTCTAATCTGAAGCTTGGAGCCCTCTGTCCTCAATGTTACTTTTCTATCCATTATTCGGTGCCAATCTGAAAACATATCTTTTGCAACTGGTGTATCAGCTCTGGTTGCATGAACCTCATTTGGTTACTTCCAGTTGGAAAGCCAGCACTTCACTCTGAAAGGAGGCTCCCTTGTATTTGATACTGTATTAAAATGTGATTATACTATCACAACAGCAGATTAGTGGGGTTTAGGAGAACTTTTTTGTCCAAGAACAAGTAGGGATAATTGCAAGACTGTTTTTCCAGTATTGGCACCAAGGCAGGGCAAGCATTCTGCTTTCGCTCCGAATACCTTAGTACTTGGACGACTGTCACTTTCTGCTTTAATCGCAGGTTTCCTCTGATCTATATGTACATAACATAGTGTAGACACAGCATCCATTTTAGGTACTATGGGTGTAGTCCCTCCTCATTGGAAAGGCTGCTAATGTTGCTGCTCAGAGATCAAAGTTAAAGCCTGATACTCTGTGTGAATAGCACTCGTTACAACGCAAACATTTACAATGCATGCCTTTACAACGCAGATTAAACATCGCAACATCCTTTACAACGCATGATTTTACATCGCATGCCATCACAACGCATCTTTAGGAACTACATTTACAACGCTTTCCACTACAACGCATTATACCATTTCAACGCATATCATTACATTGCATTTAAGGTAAGTGTTGGATAGTGTAGGGGTAAAATTACTATTCCCACCCCAGTGAGTGTAACAGTAGGGAAAGTGTTGGATAGTGTAGGGGTAAAAATTACTATTCCCACTCCAGAGAGTGTAACAGTAGGGAAAGTGTTGGATAGTGTAGGGGTAAAATTACTATTCCCACCCCAGTGAGTGTAACAGTAGGGAAAGTGTTGGATAGTGTAGGGGTAAAAATGACTATTCCCACCCCAGTGAGTGCAACAGTAGGGAAAGTGTTGGATAGTGTAGGGGTAAAAATGACTATTCCCACCCCAGTGAGTGCAACAGTAGGGAAAGTGTTGGATAGTGTAGGGGTAAAAATAACTATTCCCACCCCAGTGAGTGCAACAGTAGGGAAAGTGTTGGATAGTGTAGGGGTAACATTACTATTCCCACCCCAGTGAGTGTAACAGTAGGGAAAGTGTTGGATAGTGTAGGGGTAAAAATGACTATTCCCACCCCAGTGAGTGCAACAGTAGGGTAAGTGTTGGATAGTGTAGGGGTAAAAATTACTATTCCCACTCCAGAGAGTGTAACAGTAGGGAAAGTGTTGGATAGTGTAGGGGTAAAAATGACTATTCCCACCCCAGTGAGTGCAACAGTAGGGTAAGTGTTGGATAGTGTAGGGGTAAAAATTACTATTCCCACTTCAGTGAGTGCAACAGTAGGGTAAGTGTTGGATAGTGTAGGGGTGAAAATTACTATTCCCACCCTAGGGTGAGTGTTGGATAATGTAGGGGTAAAAAATACTATTCCCATCCCAGTGAGTGCAACAGTAGGGTACGTGTTGGATAGTGTAGGGATAAAAATTACTATTCCCACCCCAGTGAGTGCAACAGTAGGGTAAGTGTTGGATAGTGTAGGGGTAAAAATTACTATTCCCACTCCAGAGAGTGTAACAGTAGGGAAAGTGTTGGATAGTGTAGGGGTAAAAATGACTATTCCCACCCCAGTGAGTGCAACAGTAGGGTAAGTGTTGGATAGTGTAGGGGTAAAAATTACTATTCCCACTCCAGAGAGTGTAACAGTAGGGAAAGTGTTGGATAGTGTAGGGGTAAAAATGACTATTCTCACCCCAGTGAGTGCAACAGTAGGGTAAGTGTTGGATAGTGTAGGGGTAAAAATTACTATTCCCACTTCAGTGAGTGCAACAGTAGGGTAAGTGTTGGATAGTGTAGGGGTGAAAATTACTATTCCCACCCTAGGGTAAGTGTTGGATAATGTAGGGGTAAAAAATACTATTCCCATCCCAGTGAGTGCAACAGTAGGGTACGTGTTGGATAGTGTAGGTGTAGCAATTACTATTCCCACTCCAGTGAGTGCAACAGTAGGGTAAGTGTTGGATAGTGTAGGGGTAACAATTCCTATTCCCACTCCAGTGAGTGCAACAGTAGGGTAAGTGTTGGATAGTGTAGGGGTAACAATTCCTATTCCCACTCCAGTGAGTGCAACAGTAGGGTAAGTATTGGATAGTGTAGGGGTAACAATTCCTATTCCCACTCCAGTGAGTGCATCAGTAGGGTAAGTGTTGGATAGTGTAGGGGTTAAAATTACTATTCCCACCCTAGGGTAAGTGTTGGATAGTGAAGGGGTAAAAATGACTATTCCCACTCCAGTGAGTGCAACAGTAGGGTAAGTGTTGGATAGTGTAGGCGTAAAAATTAATATTCCCAATCCAGGGAGCGCAACAGTAGGGTAGGTGTTGGATAGGGTAGGGGTAAAAATTACTATTCACACTCCAGTGGGTGCAACAGTAGGGTAAGTGTTGGATAGTGTAGGGGTAAAAATTACTATTCACACTCCAGTGGGTGCAACAGTAGGGTAAGTGTTGGATAGTGAAGGGGTAAAAATGACTATTCCCACTCCAGTGAGCGCAACAGTATGGTAAGTGTTGGATAGGGTAGGGGTAAAAATTACTATTCACACTCCAGTGGGTGCAACAGTAGGGTAAGTGTTGGATAGTGTAGGGGTTAAAATTACTATTCCCACCCTAGGGTAAGTGTTGGATAGTGAAGGGGTAAAAATGACTATTCCCACTCCAGTGAGTGCAACAGTAGGGTAAGTGTTGGATAGTGTAGGCGTAAAAATTACTCTTCCCACTCCAGTGAGTGCAACAGTAGGGTAGGTGTTGGATAGGGTAGGGGTAAAAATTACTATTCACACTCCAGTGGGTGCAACAGTAGGGAAAGTGTTGGATAGCGTAGGGGTAAAAATTACTATTCACACTCCAGTGGGTGCAACAGTAGGGAAAGTGTTGGATAGTGTAGGGGAAAAACTATGCGTTGTAATGGTATGCATTGTAGTGACATGCGTTGTAATAACATACATTGCAGTGACATGTAATATAATGGCTGCCTTGTAATGGCATGCAAAGTAAAGGATGTTGCGTTGTAATGACTGCGTTGTAAATGTAGTGCGATGAAATGACTGTGCTGTAAAGGTTGTTTCTCTGTTTGAGTATCTTGGGAGGAAATGTAAGCACTGGTCATGTGTTCGTTGAACAGAATCCACAGAGTCCGCCTCACCTAACATTGTAGTTAATGGTCCAGTCATTATGTGGAGGGTCAAAATCATTAGCAGTCCATGAAACGTTGTAGTCTTCAAACATTCCGCTTTGCTCTGAAAGCAAGTTCTGTTCAGAGTGGCCCTGGCAGCACTACAGAGGCTCCCGCAATGAACCATCCGAGGGGTCTGGATGGATTTCAAAAGGGTTATTCTAAAATAATCAAACGTGAATCCGAGAGCTGCAGTCTTGGCGGGAGCGCAGTATTCAACTCCGCTCACCATTGTCCCGGACTGTCAAATCACATTCACTGGAAAGATGTCTCTTACATAAAATGGAATCATTTATTGATCTGTCCAGTCTACAGGGTCATATGAAGGTCGTTTTTTAGTTAGACCTTGTTATATCAGACCAACTAAAACATACCAAGAACCCAAATAAAAATAAAGCAAGTGCCCTGTTAAAGTCCAGTAATGTGGTATTTTTGTTTACTGACCAAAAGGCAGAATTTCAGACATCTGAGTATCTAAATAGGTCACTTTTGAAGCATTCCCCAAAATGGAGTTAATAAGTTTCGGAAAAGGTTCAGGGCTTTTAAAAGTTTGCAGCTCTGCGGTCCCAATAATCAACTTCTGTATTTCTGCCAATGAAAGATGCTTTGGGTGAGGCGTGGTTGCATGTAGGTACCTTGTATAGGAGGAAGGGTACCTTTTTTTAAAGGATATCTAGGGCCTTCTGAAGGTTACACAGCGTCTTAAACCCGATTCTCCATTCCACGCGAGATCATGAAGATGTTTGACGTCTGATGTGCCATGCTCCATCGCCATCGTTTTAAGCCCATCTTGGTGATGTTGGAAGTCTGGCCCAGAGATAACCACTGAATATGTAAACAAGTTCCACTTACATTCGTTGTAAATGGTCCGCTTTCCACAAGGGGCAGAAAACCCTCCTTTAACCATCTGAACTGCTTAGAAAGAGGGATATGTTTTGACTCTGAACTTTGGAAATTTCAGGAAACCAATCGAGTAGAGTTGACAACACTTTGAAAAGGAATACTTGGACTACTTAAGTATCATCTTACACTGGCCAACTTGAGAATCACATTGCCAGACTGCAAAGGCTACCAAACCAGGTGGCCAAACTTTGACTAAATCTTTCTTACCGTGATCAAAGCAAGCCAATCCCGAAAGCTCTAATATGGATCCCAGTAGACGCCAAAATGAACAACAAGTTCTTCTGCACTGCAGTGTCCATAAAGCTTACTGGGACATAGGCCCACAGAAATTAGTTGTCCTCGTAACCTAACCAGAAACTTCTGATAATCATAGTTTATAATGCAGTAGTGTTATTGGCGAATAAGCGCAAGGCCTTCTACTTAAGACCCTAAGTTTAGGCAGGGAAGTGGTGGTGAGGAGACAGCTGCAAGAAAGTTAAGTAATATGCATTACGTTGATTATAAGGATTAAAGCTGTGGAGAAGGAGAAAGGAGATGAAAAAAGAAAAAGGCGCAGGCAACTGTTCCTCATTTCAGCCATGTGTCGGGTGGCAGGAATTAAATCTCAAAACTCGAGCGTTTCTGGCTCTGGCACTAGCAGCAGAAGGTAATAGGAAGCAGATGGGGAAGATGTGACCAGAGAGGAACAATTTAAGGGTTCTGCTCGAGTCATCTGAAAGAGGCAAGGATTTGAAGGTAGGCTTCTGTGTATCAGTTTGTTTCAGAGGCGATCAGAGCTGCATTGATAGCTATCTCTAGATGGGCTTTGCTCCTGGGTACTAATAGTGGCGGCTGCCTCCGAAAGGAGGGTGGTGAGGCGGGGGTATGGGTGGTAGGTGAAAAATAAATAAATAACTTACCTTTGCTGCTGCCGCCGCCGCACACCTCTCCTCTGTCTGCTGGCAGCAACGGAAGCACCCAAGCTTCCGGATTCTCCCAGCCAATCACGATGCTGCCTGAGCTGCGTCGTGATTGGTCTGATCGGCCTGTTTGGTCCGCTCTTGCAGTGCGTGGGGAGTCTGGGCAAGTTCCCCATGGGGCTGTGCAACACAGCCCAGTGTAGAACATGCCAAGTGCGCATGATGGTTTGGCCGGCACTAGAGGGACGGTCAAGCCGTTCTGCGCAATTAGGGAGGGAGTGCAAACCACTCCTGCTCCCTCTGCGGCGAGCCAGCCCTGCCGACCTGGCTGGAACAAGGAAAAATAAAATTATAATAACTTCTTGTTCTTATCATTGTATTTTTATTTTGCACTGCTCAAGGAGCAGTGGGGCGACGCTCCTCCGCCTTAGCAAAGAGTCGCCACTGGCTACTAACATCTTTGCACATGGTAAACTTCTTTTGCTTGTGGCGAGGCATTCTTGTGGGCACGAGTATGCACAAGGGTTAATACTCCCAGGCCACTGGCAGACTTTACCGCTTTGCTGTACTTTTCCAGGTAACTCATAAAACCACCACTTGAAAACTGGTTGGTATTGAACAGTGCAGAATGCTGTAATTAACTTTTTCTACACTTTTCATCTATTTTATAACTTTTCTGATACCTTGTCCAGTATTGAATATCAGTTTCTTAATTTGTCCCTTGATAAAAATAGGCCTCCGAACTTGCTCAAGGTCCCTTTGAGCAGAGCACTGTGCCTCTGGTGTGGGAGGCCTCTGTGTTGTAGCTCTGCTTTGTACTGCTTGAAATATTGCCTCATCTGATTGTGTAACCTTGACACAACCCTCTTTCAAGGTCGTGCTTCATAAATTAATTTGTCAGTGCATGCTGTTGCAGAGTTAAAGATGTATGTGCCGAAGCAGTTTACTTTAAGGGCTCGAGAAAGGCGTTCTTAATTCCCAAGCTGCAATGGTTAGTGAATTAAGGATGTGGCCTAACGGCTAGGCGGTCAACTTCAAATTTGCGGAACTGGGTTTGAGTATTGGCAACGACACTCAACATCCTGTGATTCTGGGCATATCCCTTAGGGCCATATGTATCAAGGCTTTTTCCCTTTTGCAAACGGGCAGATTCCCAAACGGGCAGATTCCCAGAATCGGCCCGTTTGCGTATTGGAAAAAGCCTTTTGGGATGTATCATCCCAAAAGGCCATCGCAAAATAGAGAATTGCAGAATTTGCGATTCTCTATTTTGCGAATGGAATTAGGAATTGCAAATTGCAATTCCTTAAACGCAATTCTTGGACTTAAGGAATTGCAAATTACCACCAAATTCAAGTTGGTGGTAATTTGCGATTTTCTTTAAAAAAGCACTTTTTTGATTTTTTTTTTAAAGTGCCATATGTTGCACATACGAATATGTCTCTTTACCCCGCAGTCTTTCTTCCTGCAGGGAATCACAACACGGCTGTACCACAACTGCGTTCTGATTCCGCATACCGTTACTCCGCAAGTCGGAACAACGACTTGCGGAGGGGGGACGCTGGATGTTGGAATAGTATAATTTACTATTCCAACTCCAGTCAGTGCGGACACTAGGGAAGGTGTTAGAGTTTAAATCCAACACCTTGTCCCCCCCCCCTCCGCAAGTCGCTGTTCCGACTTGCGGAGTAATGGTATGTGTTGTCACAACGTGGTCGTGATAACGACCGCGTTGTGATTTCATGCGGGAAAATAGTTTCGGGGTAAACGTTGTTTACCTGCACATGCATGTCCTTAGGGCATGTATGTGTGCAAAATGTGCACACATGCATACTGTAGGGGTGCAACAGGGTGTCCTTTTGGCACCCTTGCAACCCTGAAATTGCTTTCTTAATTTGCGATTCTCTAATTTGTAATTGCTAGCCCATAGGAATGAATGGGAAGGTATTCCTTATTTGCGAATCTCAATTTGTGATTCGCAAATAAGAAATATGTAGGATTCGCAAAAAATTTTGCAAATCCTACATACATTGCATTTTGCGCATCTCTAATTGCGATTCGCTAAAAATCGCAATTTGAGAATCGCAAAACTCTTTTTTGATACATATGGCCCTTCATCTCCCTGTGCCTAACAAAAAAATTGAATGGGTCCTTATGTAACGCAACTGGTGCTCATGTAAAGCGCTCGGATACCTTTGGGTCAACTCCGGAAGAAAATTAATTAAAAACGCCCCCCCCCACCCCCACCCCACCCCACCCCCAAGCCCCAGTCACTCATCATAGTGTCTTGTTTGCAGCCTTGTAGGTGTCAGAAGTGATGGCCGCATTTGCCTACGCGTCTCCTTGCGAGCTGCTAAAAATACATGGAGACTTGGACATGTGTGTGATCATGACACAAGCCAAGTATGCATGGATATTGAGTAACATTTAATGCTTCTTAGAATCAGAGGTAGAGGGAGAACTAACTGAACGACAAATCTTTCATAGTATGTAAAACAAACTGAGTTATTTTGGCATTTTATGATCTTATTACCAGAGGTCACAAGCAGAAATGTGGCAGGCGCACAAACCCACTGATTTGTCTTCCAGGATAAGAAATGTGTAACGTGCAGGGACATGGACTCTGCTTTCACTTCATGCTATGCAGAAGACATTAACAATACTGCTAAAGTACAAAAGGGTGCATTACAAAAAACACACATGCATGGACATATATGCATATACCATTTACATAGGTTTTTACGCACAGCTTTTTACCACCTGCTTGCAGTTTAGTAGTTCTCTTTCTATGAGTTCTGTACAGTGCAGGAAGAGGGCTGGCTCATTTCCCAGTTCTGTGTAAAGTAGGGCAGGCACCAGGGGCCTAACCTAGGCTGCTGCAGCACAGGTGACCCCCACCCCCGGGGAGCTGGGAAGTGAGTGCAAGGTCTCTGGCTATCTGTTTGCAGGGCCTTCCCACTCTTTGTTAGCCCAGGGGATGTTTCCCTTGATACTGCTGCAGTTTCCCAAATGGCTAGCTAAGTCTGCCTTGGGACTGACAGAGGGACTCTGCATGACTGAGGACTAGTTTTGGGTTGGCTGGGGCTCAGCCTGGCATCTCCTGAGGAGTTAGGACTGTCAGATGATGGTTTGTGTGAGGACTGGCTGCAGTAATTAAAGGGCCATGTTCGATGGCAAGCTAAGGGACCCCCTAGAATGCGGTACAAAGATCCTGAAGCGAGGCCCTGCCTCCCCCGTGGTCCCAATTCTCACACGTGGCTTCTGCTACCGTGTATAGAAGTTCAGTCTTGGGAGAAGCTTGCGCTGCAGCTGGCATGGTGCACCTGTACTTTGTGTCTCAAGAAGGCCTGTACTGCTCTTGGCAGGGCTGTGTCTCTTCTAGGTGTGTGAAGGAAGCGTGTACATGCACTGTTGTCTGGACTCTTCGCCAAAAAAGCGTTTCAACACCTCGTCAGGGGTAATAAGCGCTATATAAATGCAATTACAATACTATGTACACTGTTAGGAACAGTTAACATTCATTGTTTACAGAGCCGAAGTGAAGGCATGTCTGCTATTGTTCTGATCATGAGTTGCCTGGTACTGGGGTACCCAGTACTGAGCTCCCGAGTACCCCTTGTGCATTGGAGTGAGCGCAGAAGAGAAGGTTGTAGACCCTTTTTTGTCTGTGGAAGACTGGTGAGGTGCGTGTCCTACAACAAAGCGCGCGTTTAGGCAGAAGGTCTATCCGAAGCTCGAACTGCCGACCTGATGGGAGCTACGTCTTAAACCAGAGGTCTTCAAGAAGCATTACCAAGCTGTAGGATACCCATAATCTGTAAAGCCTAAGTATGCATACTGGGCTTAACTTTCCAAAAGTGATCAACCCTAGCCAGACAAAGATGAGTCTTAGACCACCAATGCCTCTCTGGTGGAGTTGGATGAGGGGCATTGCATTGAACGAGGTGCGTCCTCCGTCTCTTCCTGAGGTACTATGAGTCCTTCTGTGGGTGATTCTATGTAGTGCGACAGGCAGTGAGTAGCCCTGAAGGCGACGCGGACCTCCATTGATTGAGAGATTCGCTTCAGAGCTGCACCATGACCACAATTTATTTTTGGAACCCAACTACGAATTCTCTGGACCTATCATTCAAAAACGTTATAGTAGTCCATTTAAACTGTTGTTATATTTTGATGAACAGTTGCTGGTATTGGCAGGAAGGCACTGGGTTGACTGATGAAGAAGCCGCATGCAGTAACTACTGTTCCCCACTTGCTTGTTTATTTGGGTTTCCTCTTCAGAGGGGGGAGGTGGAAGGCATGGTAGGATTACTCCTACCTTTTGAGTTTAGATTTAATCCGCAGCATGGTACTGACTCTGTGACTCAAGTGTAGATCAGCCATTTAATTGCATTTAGAGTGCATAAGGAACCTCTAAGAGCCTGAGTAATACTGATTATTCTAATCGAGGGCACTGATTCCTAGTTGAAGTGCTGCACAGGGAGGATAATAGTGTGGCGGGGGGAATCTTTCTCATAGACTCACTTCTGAATTGAGTACTTTCATTGGACCTGATTTAGTGTTAATCTGCGGTGGAAAATCTCAGACCTCTTAAGTCCAATTAAGTTTGTTTTTCTCAATTTCAGACAGATGGATTTGCTTATTCCTGTCATTTTTCAGAATGTAGGTATAGTTATGCATCACAGTCGCTGGGGTGGAATTCTATGCCGAGGAGGATACATGAAATGTGAAATCCTCTGACACAAATGTAGAACTTTAAGCATCTATGCGAAAGAAGAGAATTTGATTTACATGAAATCACTTTTCAATGAAAGCTAACTCACTAATCCTGAAACACAGACTTGTGTGCGTTCTTGCTTTATTGCAAGTTTGGGATCTGAGGTTGCAGGGTGATGGAGAACCGAGTATATAACTTGCAAGAAGTAAAGCACTTTTTAAACCTGACTAAAGCATCTCCAACCCATAAGAGGTTTGACAAAGTAAGCAACAGTCTTGCTCTGAGATGCTGACTGGGAGAACACGAGACTGTACCCCAAAAGCTACAAGACCGAAATCTACTCCATGTCTGCAGCTCTGAAAAACTGAACACTGGATGCCTCACAGCTGGTGAATATTATAGTAACTTCTGTTGCCTTTCTCTTTAGTGGTGCTCTGACTTCACCTGAGCATGTTGCTTGTATGGACATGTGAACACCGAAGTCTTTGGCTGCCGGCAATACTTGCCCGTTGCTGAAACTGCGTAAGGTGGTTCACTATTGGATCCGTCATATGATAGAGCAAGTTTATCTTCCCAGAGTTACTCATTCAGCTACTCTCTATGGTCTTTAGAATGCTACCAGTTAAAGGGAGCTGACAGCTATACAAATTCATCTTATAGCATTTGCATGGGAAGGAGGAATTCTTCTAAGAATCTCCTACAATATTTGTATGCACATTCCCAATGGGACTAAAGTCTCAAATAATTGGACTCTGCAAGCTTTAGAGGCTTCCCACTAAATATGTAAATACTTATATTTACATGTATATTATGCAGCTCTCAGAACACCTTACATAGATCTTTCACTCCTGGACCTAAATTGGACAACACCCCTCCACCTGACCTAGGATCCCCACCGAGCCAGCAGCAACTGTCCTTTAAGTTGAAAACAATTTTTTTACATTTTTTTTTTAGGGTTTATAGTAATTATGACATCATCTGGGATCATTGCCGGTTTCCATGCCTGGGCAAATATGAAGCACCTATTTAACAGCATCGGTTACAAGGAAATTGCCTCTTCCTCGTCCATTTATGTCTAAATCTACATTTGAAAACATCGTATTTTTCTATCCTATAAGTATAGCCTGCCAAGGCACCTGGCAGTACTGACAGAGAAAAGGAATTTGTTGTAATAACTGCTTTCACAGCTGAGATGGAAACATCTGCTGCAGGCATCCAGTAAGGGAAAATAAAAATCATCCTGAAGTTGTTCTGGAATTTATAGGACATGAATTAATTTGAATTCCTGGCTAAATTACAAGGGCTTTCTACCAGGGTATATGATACTAATATGTCCTCTAAAAGACTGCAAATGGCCGGTGTTTTCAGCAAAGGGGGATTCAAAACAGAGACCAGATGCTAATATTCGTTTTTTTCTCCATATCTTTAATGCACCTGTCTAAAGGGGTGAATTCGATTTGCGTGTGGAAAATAGGCAATTAAATAATTGTAGAAGTCTTTATAGAGTTTTTATTTTGGAAGGTCCTTGCAAGTCATTCTAAAAGTTGCATTTTTCGGTTTATTGTTGGGTACATAAGTCAATGATGAATATATGTATGGAAGACACCATATGATCAATAATATCAAATGATTGACGACCTTACATAGTTAAACTCTTGAGCAACTATACCTTCTTTTACATTTTTTTACTTATGATAATTGATCTGTGTTCATATTTACTTTGTGCCTGTTAAAATGATCAGAGTCTTCTTTTAGTAAAAGGCATTTTAATGGATGTACCATGTTACTCCGCATACTTTTACTCCGCATACCGTTACAACGCGGTATTTACAACGCATACCATTACAACGCATAGCGCATTGGGGTGCTGGATAGTGGTAAGTATAATTTACTATTCTAACTCCAGTCCCCGTGGACCCTAGGGAAGGTGTTGGATAGTAAATTATACTTATTCCCTATCCTAGAGCGCCCCCCAGCGCAATGCGTTGTAATGGTATGCGGAGTAAAAGTCGCGTTGTAATGGTAGTGCGGAGTAAAAGATGCGTTGTAACGGGTGTATACCCATTTTAATACCATATAGATTATAATGGGAATGTATGCATGAAGATACACACATGCATATTATGTGTAGCATTACTTTCTAGTCTATTAACACAACATTTCTTTGAAATGAATTCTTTAGATAGAAAACACAATTGCATATACCAAACAAGCATTGGAAATGCAATAGGTCTCGCATTAGGAAAGTTTGAGCAATTGGTATTGTAAATGACACTTTTTTTATTTATGTGTTGGTTTTGAAAATAGAAAAAGTAATAGCTTTGTCAGTTACAATGTCAATAGTTTTAACTTTCGCAAATGTGACACCTATAGCATTTGTAATGCAATGTGTGTTGTCTTTACGTGACTTAGATGTATTGATATTGCAAATAACAATGGCTTTTAATTTTGTAAATAATTAATACTTAAATAAAATTTATTGTAATTTATAAATGGCAATAGCTTAAACGTTTGTAATTTAATTTTGTGAAGATTATGTTCAGTGTATTTTATTGTGACGAAAATCCAAGAACATTGCATTTGCACCTGGTGGTGGATGTGGTGGTGGTGGGTGTGGTGGATGTGGTGGTGGATGCGGTGGTGGTGCATGTGGTAGATGTGGTGGTGGTGGATGTGGCGGTGGATGTCATGGTGGATGTGGAGGTGATGGAGGATGTGGTGGTGGATGCGGTGGTGGTGGTGGTGGATGCGGTGGTGGTGGTGGTGGATGTGGTGGTGGTGGATGTGGTGGTGCATGTGGTGGATGTGGTGGTGGATGTCATGGTGGATGTGGAGGTGATGGTGGATGTGGTGGTGGATGCGGTGGTGGTGGTGGATGTGGTGGTGGATGCGGTGGTGGTGGTGGATGCGGTGGTGGATGTGGTGGTGCATGTGGTGGATGTCATGGTGGATGTGGAGGTGATGGTGGATGTGGTGGATGTGGTGGTGGATGCGGTGGTGGTTGTGTTGGATGTGGTGGTGGATGTGGTGGTGGGTGTGGGTGTGGTGGGTGTGGTGGATGTGGGTGTGGTGGATGTGGGTGTGGTGGATGTGGTGGTGGTGGGTGTGGTGGATGTGGTGGTGGTGGGTGTGGTGGATGTGGCGGTGGATGTCATGGTGGATGTGGAGGTGATGGTGGATGTGGTGGTGGATGTGGTGGTGGATGCGGTGGATGTGGTGGTGGATGCAGTGGTGGTGGTGGATGTGGTGGTGGATGGGGTGGTGGATGTGGTGGTGGATGTCATGGTGGATGTGGAGGTGATGGTGGATGTGGAGGTGATGGTGGATGTGGATGTGGTGGTGGATGTGGTGGTGGATGCGGTGGATGTGGTGGTGGATGCAGTGGTGGTGGTGGATGCGGTGGTGGTGGTGGATGGGGTGGTGGATGTGGCGGTGGAGGTGATGGTGGATGTGGAGGTGATGGTGGATGTGGAGGTGATGGTGGATGTGGATGTGGTGGTGGATGTGGTGGTGGATGCGGTGGATGTGGTTGTGGTGGATGCGGTGGTGGTGGATGCGGTGGTGGTGGTGGATGCGGTGGATGTGGTGGTGATGGTGGATGTGGTGGTGTTCAGTGGGAATTTGCCGAACAATTTACATTAAGATGTTTAATACTTCATGGACATTTTCAGGGTTGTCTTTGCTTTGTTGTGAAAACTAAAGGGCAGACCGAAACGAAGATCTGAACCCATCTACCCTTGAACAACCAACATAGTACCATGGCACTCGTGCACTGCAATGCTTGCACCAAAATCTGCACAGAATGAGCAATGCAAACACATTTGCACCGATTGCTGCAGAAGCCCGTTTTGTGCAGCTATCCATCTGTGGGTTTTAACTGTTAATATGAAGAAATATGTGCTGAGGCACTGGCAGGAATCACTAATTTCAGCCACCTGGTGTAGTCACACATTTCCCCCAACTCAAAGTTAGGCCCTTAAAAGGTTGGGCAATGAGACTTAGCATCTCAGGGAAAAAGTTTTGAGTTCATACATTTAATTTATTCAGAACACATTTCATGTGAAAACTGAAGTGTTCGACCACTGGAGAAATGTACATTTGTAAGTATTTCCACCCTTATGCAAAAATCCGCCTAGTACATTTAACTATGGTAAACATTTGAAACCCCAAAAAATGTAAGCTAGTCTTTGGTGCTAGCTGATTCGACAGCCGCCAGGACACAACTAGGGGTGTGCAAACTTTCTATCTCACGAAGTTGCCACAATTGATGCAAGCACTGCAATTAATAGGATTTAGGTAGACAAAACCACCATGTGTGTTCTTCAGGTGAAAGTTGGGACTTTCACATTTCTGAGTTGTTGGTTGTGAGGCCAAAAATACAGGCCAACAGCATTCTAAACAGTTTTAAAGATGTAAGAAAACTGGACAATTTTCAGCACCAACTAACACCATCGGTGGGAAATATAGGCAATGCGCTGGAAAAACTAAACTATGCTAGGGTGCAAATGAAGTTAAAGCAGAAAAGTCCACGAACTAGGGGTAGCCAAATAACTACTCAAAACGTTGTTGGTGGTGTTAAAAAAAATGTGCACTTCCCACACAGCAAACGTATTACACGCAGGGTTTAGCTGCAGATGTTTTTGCTACTGTTCAAACATTTGCGAAACTCGCCTAGAAAAAATGCTCTTTTCAGGTTTTTACTTTCAAATTGTTGCTCTTTACAGAGACATTTTAAGCGTGGGAATTTGCCGGACAATTTACATTAAGATGTTTTATACTTCATGGACATTTTCAGGGTTGAAGACAGTCATGAAGACAGATAGGCTGCGGAAAGAGTGACTGAAAGAAAAAGAGTAAAAGAAGGGGAACCAGGTTTGGTGCAGTAAGGACCTTTGCACTTGCGGTTCAGAGGACATCTAAAACAGGGTCTTGCACATGGAAGGCCACGTCGCCAACAGGGGAACATTAAAGAGGGACAGTCCTTTAGTGTAATCCCCACTTCTAGCTGAGTATATTTCATTGGTCACCTGGCTAAGCAAACTAGCTCTGGCCAACATGACTTCTCCGCCCCTGATCCCTGGCAGATGACATACTATTTGGCCCAAAGTAGTCGGGTATTTAAATGGGCACTCTCGTGCGGCCAGCAAAAATAACCTAACAGTTCTGGTGGAGCTGGTATTCCACCTGATAGTCCCAGGTCTTTGTTCTAATGTCTACTGGGGGAACACGTTTTCCAGAATGACAACCCCACCGGTAGGTTTGCACACCCTGAAATCTAGGCAAACTGGTGGGGGCTGATGTAAATGATGAGCCTTACGAGAGAGAGAATGTTTTAGTATTTGTCTCGGTTGATGCTTGTTAAGGCTAGATTCACGTGATGTTCCTTTTAATAAAAATTGGCTATATATTCTTCAATTGTTTCTCGTATTGCCTGTGGGCCTCCTGGACGCTAGTGGTGCCCAAATTCAGAGCTACGTCGCGTTGCTGTAAACGTCCATAAACACAGCTCCCTCTCGATGTAGATAGCCAGGGCACTCCGATATAGTTAAGGTAAATAGCAGTTTATTCCCAAGGGGTGGAACATCTTCCGCTTGGGAAATAAACTGCTATTTACCATAACTATACCGGAGTGCCCTGGCTATCAACTTCAAGAGGGATCGCAGTGTGTGTGTATGTGTGTGTGTGTGTGTACATATATATGTGTGTGTCTAACCTGTTCCCCGTTTTTTGTCTGTCAGGATAGAGCGGAGTGCAGTAGCCTTCTGTAGTCTTGAGTCCTGTTGGGGTCACTGTGGCTTCTTTTGCGTAGCGCCTCCTTGTCCTCTTGTGCTCGCATGTGGCGGTGGAGAGAGGTCCTTATCCTGCCATCACAAGAGTTGTTGTGCAAGGAGCCTTGGCCTCTCTCTCCTCGTTTCGCAGTGATTCTCAGCAGATGCTTGAGAGCTTCGCTCCTAGTGGCGAGAAGCCCGGCTCCGCCGAGGGTGATTATCTCGGTGTTTAATGGGGCTGGCAGCACAGGTACAGCTGCCTGATATCAGTGTTACGGTGTAGGACTGACTAACAAGCAGGTGGGAGTACACTTCAGGGAGAAGGAATGCCTCCGAGACGTTTGCAGCGCACGGATCACTAAAGACGAGGGCCTCCTTATTAGATCTGCATTTCTCTGCCTTCCACCCTGATTGAGATGTGAAAAATGTAGCAAATTGGTGGAATAATCGAGCAAATCAGACTGTTTAATTAGCCTTTATAGTGTGTAAGTAAATTGAATGTGTCAGTTTAATTGAAGTCTGGAGTTGAAACCAAGTCATTTTGAATTGGTTACAAAGTTAGTTATTGTACCGTTGTCATGAACACAGTGGGTATTTGTCACATAATTTTAAGTCCCTAAACGGAATTTGCTTCATAGGGTGGTGTGATGCTTCTTCGTTCTTTGTAGCGTGTTCAGAGTTGGGCTGTCTCAGGCCATGTGCACGTTACCTGGTGTGTCTACTGCAGTTGTATATTTGCATGCGCACTTCCGGGCAGTGTGAATACGTGTGTCATTGGCTCATGTTCTTTTCTTTTTAAAAAAACATGTCCGCAAAATGTAACTGGGACCGGGTTATATTGCTGATACTCCATAAAGGAAGTGGAAACAGCGAGGGTGTTACGATGAGTGGAAGAAGGGGAACAGCAGAGAGAGTAATGAAAGCTGAGAGCAAAAAATGTGCATGCATAAGGGAGAACGAGAGTGCCACGGAGGCTAAGAGTAAATGTGTGTGTGTTTGAGCGTGCGAGTGAGAGAATACAAGAGACGAGTGAAAGAGTGAAATGTAAATGCGGGGGCCTTTGAAGTGAAGCTTCACTTGTGTGTGAGAGGTGTGGGAGGAGTGCGGCTCGCGGGCAGGGGAGGGGGCGGAGCGGGTAAAAAAATAAATAAACAAGACGGAGGGAAGAGAGAGAAGGGGAGGGGGGAGGAGAAATGCGACACGGCGGGCAGGGGGCGGAGCGGGTAAAAAAATAAATAAACAAGACGGAGGGAAGAGAGAGAAGGGGAGGGGGGAGGAGAAATGCGACACGGCGGGCAGGGGAGGGGGCGGAGCGGGGAGAGGGAACAGACGGCGATTTGGTGATGTGCACGCACATTTTAGGTCAATGCGCTTGCGCATTGACCTAAAAGCCACGGGCACAGCACCAAATCGCCCAGTTAGTTTAACTCTGGTTAAAGCCCTATATGCTCGCAAGCTCGATGCGCATGCGCATCGAATAGCGAGACCTAAAAAAGTAAATGCGGGTCCTACTGGCTGAAGAGCCAAGTGTTTAGACTTTTTCTTAATCTGTAGTGTGATTTGCAACAGCATCAGCACCGGGGCATTCAACATGTTCACAGCTTGTATCCCGAAGACTCTGCAACCTGATATTGTGTATCTGAATTCATGGGTGCCAAGTTTGAGATGCGTTGAAGATCTTAGTGTTCACACTGTTGCTGATGTCCATACTTGTGATGGCACGGAAACACTGCTCTGTGGGATTATGGATAATTTTCACCAAGGTATTCTATATGATTCTTTACAGTTTCAATTGTGGCCCTAATTTTAAGTTAAGGGACTGAAAAAGTATAAACTTCTTCAAAAGTTTAAGATGGTACGCACAACTACTTGATTTTGCACTGATTAGGGAGTTTACCCTCAGTTTACCTTCCAGGATTATGTCCAGATTACTTTAGGTAGATTAGATAGTCAACCACAGATGTCAGCAGGAAGGATTCTGCCTGTAACACCTCCCTTTTTTTTTTGTTTGTTTTTGGTTGCGATTCAAAAGAAAATATTTTGCGAGCATCCATCATGTAATCAAACTCCAGCAGGAGTTCATATCATCACTTGGATCCTTATTCTTGTCGTCTGGATTAACAAATATTGTACAAAGATTGTAGTCAAAGGTTTCCTATAGATGTTAAATAGAACTGACAACAGATTGAACCTTTGGGCAACTCTGGCTTGACACTTTGGAGCCTCTTTGACAAGTGAGGTGGGCAGTTTGCTAATTATCTATCAGCACTGAAAAGGAGTCGTGCATTTTTTTGCTTAAGGCCTGAATGATGTATATTAAGAGGTGCTTTAGCAGGAATGGATGGTAAACCGTGTTAAATTTAACCCTGGGCAAAGCACTACGCTACGCTCGCGTAGTTTGTGAAGTTTGCGCAACTTCGCACTATGCGAACTGCACGTAGCACAGTGCAAACACGCGTAGCGTAGTGCAGCAGTCATTTATTGCTTGCTCGTGGTCCTCAATGTCAAGTTGGCGACCGTGAGCAAGCAAAATTACATCCTGGCGAGACTTTTTCCTCGTTTGCGAACAGCAACATCATGTTGCCGATCGAGAGCGTGGAAAATAAACCTCCCAGCGAGATTCTCTACGCGGGGAGGTCAGGTTTCTCATTGTGAGTGATCGCGTATGCTCGCGACCGCTCGCATTGAGAAACTACCAGTCCGCGTTGAGAAAGCTGCTGCTCGAGTAAAAATCTACTAGAGTGTCAGAAAACTACAGCTCGCAGTGTGCAAGATGCCGTTTTCAATGATTGCACAGTGCCGGATGCTTGTCCGCACTGTGCAATCATTGAAAACAGCATCTTGCACAGTGCGAACAGGGTACTACGCAGTTCGCGTAGTGCTACGTGTAGCTTGCAAAGTGCACTTCGCGTAGCTACGCATAGCGCTACTTCCTGAACTACGTCCAGGGTTAGTTAAATTGTACTGACCGACGAAGCTGAATCACCTCCTTTATCATGGAATCACACACAGATTGTGCTAATTCTAAACCTATCTGAAATTGCTCCAGAATGTGGTAATTCCTGTTAAATCCCGGCAAGAGGGTTGTTGACAAGTATTCAAGGACTTTAAGGGAAAAGTGGTGAGATTCGGGCCAATGAAGTCCTAACTCCTCACGGTGTTAAGCAGTGTTTTCATCACTGGTCTAACCACAGCTCATTCCTATACCTTGGGCAAGATTCTAGATGAAGAGGAACAGGACGTAAGTTTGCACAAATCAGGTGTGACTCCAGGAGGACCCAATTCTTTCACACTAATTTGGGGAACTGGGTAGTGGGACATAGTCACAGGTTAATTCATTTGCTTCATTTAATACTGTCCAGACTAATTTGGAATCTTTTTTTTCCTTTTGACTTCTTGATTTTTATTTTTTCACATACTGTGAAAGCTGTGTATCGTAGTCTTTCACTTAGATATATCCAACTGTGATATAGTAACATGCATATAATTTAGATTAGGCTAATTTACATAGTAGTGAATTGTCTTGAAAACCTGGCGTAGTTCCGCCTATCTCAAATTCCCTCTGGTCGCTCCTGCACCTGGCGAGCCAGGTTCCAATTCGAGATTGAATGGTTTCAGAGTAGTGGGCTTCACTATACACCATATTCAATGATTTTGATGGTTTCGTTTAAATTGGATGTAATATTTGTCACATTTTTCACTGAAAACTTTTTCTCACCTCCAGTCCAGATGGCATAGCCTTGTCACAGGATTTGATATTTATGGGGATCTGGTTCATACAAAATTGGGGTGCAATAAAGAGTTGGTGTTGAACCACGGGGACATCACTGCATGGAAGAATGGAGTATTACTGAGGGTGTGAGAACGGATGCAGTCATGCATGCAAATCCTTAGTAGTTTTAGGGGTGGTTTGTTTCATAGAGTGGAGATAACCATAGACGTTTATCTGTGCTTCAAAACAGAATTAAATGTCAGATGATCTTTTTAGGAGGGCCGGTTTTATCCACCAAAGTAGCAAATATGGCATCATGAAGTGAGTCACCCTGAACGGCACGCGGCATTCATTTACTTAAATCTTCAAAATTCTTCTGTTTAAGAAGGGACCTACAGGAGTTTTAAATGGGCCAGTTCTAAAGAGTAGCCAGTTGTCCACGTATGGATAGGAGTAAATGCTCTTGTGAAGCAAAAGGCCAAACTCACATCTTTCTACAGACCTTCATTTGGCGAGTCCTGCTCTCCTTTTAACCCTGTATGATTAAAAGAAATCACCTGTGAACAGATTTTTCCTTACAGTAATCTATTCCAGTCTAAATGAATAAAAACTTTAAACTGACCACAAATCACATTTACAAGGACCCATGACACTACGTGAACACGTTAAGATTTGCAAAAAGCGAGGACATTTGCAGAGGCCAATAAATGTCTTCATTTCGTATCTGAGATCTTTAGCAAGTCCTGTTTTTGTCTTTTTTTTTTTTACTCGGTTATGCTATGGGAATGTTCTTCCTATGCACACCTTTGTTTAAATACTGACAAAAGTGGTACAGTTTATGAATCACACTGGTATTCGTTTTTCATTGTATGGTAGTTTTATTTCAATCTCTTCAGTGGAAAGTGTTTGTTCGCCCTCCGCGGTATCCCTACCCGAAGGACGACGAGACACAATCAGAACTAAATTCTATGCCGTATGGGGCATCAGATATAAAATATCACTTCTCAGAATTTAACAGAGGGATCGAAGAAAAGATACGAAGTCTATGACCACTCCACAGAACCCAATTCAGGTCTGAAATATCACTGAATTAAAGAAACTAAGTCAAGTTACTACCCCTGAAGAAGTCGCTGGATTATTCCCTGTTACGCGATGAAACACGTGTTGGCTGGGAACCTCAGGAATCACGTGGAGGGCGAACAAACACCTTCAACTGAAGAAATTGAAATAAAACTACCATGCAATAAAAAACGAATACCAGTGTGATTCATAAACTGTACCACTTATGTCTGTATTCATACAAACATGTGCATAGGAATAACATTTACTGTATCTGTCGCCATTTAACCACAACTTTTGGGACTTAGTGGTTATCCCTACCTGATTGCACCGTATTAAATAGGAGCCAGAACTAAATATTAAACAACAATATCTTGGGGCGCCATATTCCTATCACTCACCACCACTCTGTAAAACCAGTTATGCTAAGCATTCTAGGACTTGTAAAATTGTACTTAGAATGTAAACCTTATGCTGCTATTCCATAATGTAAAGTGTCATTGACACTAGTCGAGAAGCACAAGGTTATGGATCGGGCCCAAACGGCTATTGCACAACTAGTTATATTACACTCTCAAGTTCCCCAGGTCAGTGTGTGAGCCTTGTTCAGTCCTGTCCAGTTTTTTTCCCATTCTGGGACTTTTCTGTGTATCCCATTTCAACACTGGGTCTACTTGTCCAGAATTCAAAGAAAAACCTGGACTACACTAGCTACTCACACTCGAACCAAGGAATCTCTTGGGAAATACCTAGCACAAATTGATTTGGTGTTATTTTTAGGACCATCATGTTACATAGATCTTTTTATCCCACCTTGAACAAACACCAGAGAAGTAAAAAAACAAAAAGTGAGCTAATCAGAATTCCTGTAGCGGAAGTGACATCATGAAGACTTTGAGTCTTAGTTACTGTTTGAAACTCCTTGTCAAGTTCATTGCTCCCAATAAGTCCCCTAGTTTTAGTAAAGAGTTAGAAAAATGGTAGGAACCGAAATGTGAGATTGAAAACAACTCTTTGTGGGTCCTGCTTGCTCTCTGTTACTGCCACTGCCCCCTTGAACCTTGAGACCAGGGGCACAGAGCCCTGAAGCTCCCTAGGTTCAGGCATAAATATCTCATCCGGGCTAGATTATCTCTAAGGATTCTGGGACTTGGAGTCCTAGTTTTATAATCTCACTGTCTGGATTATGAGTCCGGGAATGCACATGGAACAACCTGCTCCTGAATGAATGAATGATTACTCATTTGTATAGCGAATAGCTACCATTAGGCATCCCAGCGCATTAAGTCCATAGTCATTCCTCCAGCTCAAGGAAACAAGAAGGTTTTAAGCTGTTTCCTGAATGTGAGATAATTTGATTCCCGTTGGATGGCATCGGGAAGCTGGTTCCAAAATGTTGCAGCATGAAGGGAGAAACGGCGGCCACCAATCCTAGTCCTTTTAATCCTGGGGATTGTTAGCAGCTTCTTATGGTTAGATCTGAGTGTCCGTGGAATATGGTGGGGCTGGAACATGGGTTGGAGCAGGGCAGGCCCAGAGTCAGAAATGGATTTATGGACAGTGCACATAGCTTTGAATAGACCTAGAGAACTGAGAGTATCACTACTCAAAGCAAGATTGGCTTTTGCCTCGTGCTCTCTCATACTGCTCCGTGAACCACGGTTGGGTGAAGGTCGCTCTTTATAAGACAACAAATAAATACATAGCAAGGAAAGTGGGACAGATATCTCACTTGCAACTTCCGGTTGGCGTCCAGGGTTCTTTCCATAGCTGCCTGATGCTGTGGGCTTCCTTTGTCAATCCCAAATTTGCTTTTTTCCAAACTCCACTTGGCACTTAGGAATGCGAGCCATGGCTCAGTATGTGAAATGCGAATCTCCAATCCCAGAATGCAATGTGGTCTTGGCTGAGAACCAGGACTTCCTCGAAGGCGCCACATCTGCCATGACAGGGCAGCACGTGGCAGCTGTTCGGCTCACGTGCGCCAAGGAAGACAGATTTAGGGAGAAATATGTCAGTTCTGCCCTAACAGATTCAGAGCGGAATGTGGCTGAACTTGAACGCTTCCGCGAGGGCCAGATATAAGTGGCTGCATCTTAAATTCCTGCCCTGACCGCATGAGCGGTGGTTGCTAGATATATTTCATCAGCCTGCCCGCCGCGTAGCAGATGTCAAATTGAGAATGCTTCATTTTCCATCTGATATACGAGTCCTGCTAACAGACAGCGTGGGTCACGTGTCACCCCGGCGCACTTAGGGATACAGGAGCGAGCTTGTACCTAAATCCCCGTTGGTATGTCCTGGGGCGGAGGAGGGGGTCTGTGACGTGAGGAGGCCCTATTTAAAGAGCCATCTGCAATACTTCATGCATTCAAAGGCATAAGCTTGCTTAGGAAGCACGTACGTGTGGCAGCCAATCAGGTTGCGAGGAATGATAACTTCTGAAAACAAAAGGCTTCATTGGGGGACATGTTTCTATTCTGATTTACCGCAGTCAGGTGCCCTTTCTTGGGAAATGTTAAGCATCTTCATTGAACATAAACCTCCGTCAACAGATTATGAGCAGCAGAGTCGTCTCTAAAGTAGGCCTGTGGCTGTTACAGCTAATACAGCTGGAAAGCTCTGCATTAAAATTTACTTGTTTACGCCCTCTTCTTTTTTTTTCTTTTTTAGGTCTCGGCTAAACGCGCGGAAGCGCGTCTCCGCCGAGATCTTTTGTTAGCGAGTGTGCTTCCCAGGAGACAGTTTCGGCCGCGCACATCCTTGGAGCCGATTCGAAACGGGAACGCGCGCTGTGGCCAGGCGCTGTCTCCTGGGAAGCTCAAGCACCACACACGCATGCGCATACACACACACAAGCGCCCATGCACGCACGCACATACATACATACAGAGGCACCCCCCCCCTGCACATACACACACACGCGCACACACACAAGTGCACCGAGGCCCCCCCTCCCTCCCCCGCCGTCGCACACATACATACACACACGAGCATACACGCACACACACAAGTGCACCAAGCCCCCCCAGCCTTTTGGAACTTACCTGGCCAATGTCGGGGACTCTGCTCTCAGCACGCGGCGCCCAACCTCCTGCTGGCGCGGCCCCGGGGCTCTACACCGCTCACAGGAGCCCCGGGCCACGAGACGCATCGACTCCGCCTGCCTCCTTTTCCGGTCTGGACGTGGCCCCGCCCCCGTCACAGGCGACCGTGCCTGACTTCCGGGGCGGCCGCGGCGGGCTTCCGGGGGCATTTAGGATGCTGCTGTTATTTACAAAATATCTTCTCTGTTATTCACAATGTGTCTTTAAATTAGTTCAGCTCTACAAGTTTTTTTAGCAGCAGATGCAGAACATTGCTATAGGCACTCCCTAACATAATGAAACCTGACATACGCACAACACAACTCTTTTTCTCCCTTTGGTTTTAATTACATGTCTCCATCTATTATCCACTCTCCTTTTCAAGAAAAGGTTTTGGAGTGCTGGGGTGCCTTAGGGAATATCGTCAGGCGGGTTGCTGTGTGCTGTCCACTCCCTCCCCAGCCCATAGCCTATGACAAGGATGCCATGGGTCTATTTCACTCCTCGCCTGAGTACACTTTAGCCAACTGAAATTCCAAATATTGGCATCATGTACAGACTTCTGTTTCTCCCCTCAGATTGGTGCTAGCATCGGTGTTATGCAATCAATTAAGCACTCTCACGTCTGGCAAACGTCACGCAAAGCAGAGAATTAGCTAAACATGCAAAACAAACAAAATTGCTGAAAACGTTAAATGAAATATTTTTAAACGTTATCTGCCCCTCAGTTTCCATAGATGTGAAATGAATGGTGGTCAGCCATCAGCGGTAGTATTTTTGTGAGAAATATTTTAAATATGCATCTGCTCCACTTACAATTTTTGAGCACACCTGAAATCTGCTACCACGTCTGTGCTTTCTTGAAAGTAGCCATCAGGGCCAGTAGTGAGTGCAGAGTAGTGAGTGCAGAGTAGTGAGTGCAGAGTAGTGAGTGCAGAGTAGTGAGTGCAGAGTAGTGAGTGTGCAGAGTAGTGAGTGCAGAGTAGTGAGTGCAGAGTGAGTGTGCAGAATGCAGAATAGTGAGTGCAGAGTAGTGAGTGCAGAGTAGTGAGTAGTGAGTGCAGAGTAGTGAGTGCAGAGTAGTGAGTAGTGAGTGCAGAGTAGTGAGTGCAGAGTAGTGAGTAGTGAGTGCAGAGTAGTGAGTGCAGAGTAGTGAGTAGTGAGTGCAGAGTAGTGAGCGCAGAGTAGTGAGTAGTGAGCGCAGAGTAGTGAGTGCAGAGTAGTGAGTAGTGAGTGCAGAGTAGTGAGTAGTGAGTGCAGATTAGTGAGTAGTGAGTGCAGAGTAGTGGTAGTGCGTAGTGAGTGCAGAGTGGTGAGTAGTGAGTGCAGAGCAGTGAGTGCAGAGCAGTGAGTGCAGAGCAGTGAGTGCAGAGCAGTGAGTGCAGAGCAGTGAGTGCAGAGTAGTGAGTAGTGAGTGCAGAGTAGTGAGTGCAGAGTAGTGAGTGCAGAGTAGTGAGTGCAGAGTAGTGAGTAGTGAGTGCAGAGTAGTGAGTAGTGAGTGCAGAGTAGTGAGTAGTGAGTGCAGAGTAGTGAGTAGTGAGTGCAGAGTAGTGAGTAGTGAGTGCAGAGTAGTGAGTGCAGAGTAGTGAGTGCAGAGTAGTGAGTGCAGAGTAGTGAGTGCAGAGTAGTGAGTGCAGAGTAGTGAGTGCAGAGTAGTGATTGCAGATTGGTGCTTGCGTCGGTGTTATGCAATCAATTAAGCACTCTCACGTCTGGCAAACGTCACTCAAAGCAGAGAATTAGCTAAACATGCAAAACAAACAAAATTGCTGAAAACGTTAAATGAAATATTTTTAAACGTTATCTGCCCCTCAGTTTCCATAGATGTGAAATGAATGATGGTCAGCCATCAGCGGTAGTATTTTTGTGAGAAATATTTTAAATATGCATCTGCTCCACTTACAATTTTTGAGCACACCTGAAATCTGCTACCACGTCTGTGCTTTCTTGAAAGTAGCCATCCTGGCCAGTAGTGAGTGCAGAGTAGTGAGTGCAGAGTAGTGAGTGCAGAGTAGTGAGTGCAGAGTAGTGAGTGCAGAGTAGTGAGTGCAGAGTAGTGAGTGCAGAGAGTAGTGAGTGCAGAGAGTAGTGAGTGCAGAGTAGTGAGTGCAGAGTAGTGAGTGCAGAGTAGTGAGTAGTGAGTAGTGAGTGCAGAGTAGTGAGTGCAGAGTAGTGAGTAGTGAGTGCAGAGTAGTGAGTGCAGAGTAGTGAGTAGTGAGTGCAGAGTAGTGAGTGCAGAGTAGTGAGTAGTGAGTGCAGAGTAGTGAGCGCAGAGTAGTGAGTAGTGAGCGCAGAGTAGTGAGTGCAGAGTAGTGAGTAGTGAGTGCAGAGTAGTGAGTAGTGAGTGCAGATTAGTGAGTAGTGAGTGCAGAGTAGTGGTAGTGCGTAGTGAGTGCAGAGTGGTGAGTAGTGAGTGCAGAGCAGTGAGTGCAGAGCAGTGAGTGCAGAGCAGTGAGTGCAGAGCAGTGAGTGCAGAGCAGTGAGTGCAGAGCAGTGAGTGCAGAGTAGTGAGTGCAGAGTAGTGAGTGCAGAGTAGTGAGTGCAGAGTAGTGAGTAGTGAGTGCAGAGTAGTGAGTGCAGAGTAGTGAGTGCAGAGTAGTGAGTGCAGAGTAGTGAGTGCAGAGTAGTGAGTGCAGAGTAGTGATTGCAGATTGGTGCTTGCGTCGGTGTTATGCAATCAATTAAGCACTCTCACGTCTGGCAAACGTCACTCAAAGCAGAGAATTAGCTAAACATGCAAAACAAACAAAATTGCTGAAAACGTTAAATGAAATATTTTTAAACGTTATCTGCCCCTCAGTTTCCATAGATGTGAAATGAATGATGGTCAGCCATCAGCGGTAGTATTTTTGTGAGAAATATTTTAAATATGCATCTGCTCCACTTACAATTTTTGAGCACACCTGAAATCTGCTACCACGTCTGTGCTTTCTTGAAAGTAGCCATCCTGGCCAGTAGTGAGTGCAGAGTAGTGAGTGCAGAGTAGTGAGTGCAGAGTAGTGAGTGCAGAGTAGTGAGTGCAGAGTAGTGAGTGCAGAGTAGTGAGTGTGCAGAATGCTGAGTAGTGAGTAGTGAGTAGTGAGTGCAGAGTAGTGAGTGCAGAGTAGTGAGTAGTGAGTGCAGAGTAGTGAGTAGTGAGTGCAGAGTAGTGAGTGCAGAGTAGTGAGTGCAGAGTAGTGAGTGCAGAGTAGTGAGTGCAGAGTAGTGAGTGCAGAGTAGTGAGTAGTGAGGGCAGAGTAGTGAGGGCAGAGTGCAGAGTAGTGAGGGCAGAGTGCAGAGTAGTGAGGGCAGAGTGCAGAGTAGTGAGTGCAGAGTGCAGAGTAGTGAGGGCAGAGTAGTGAGTGCAGAGTAGTGAGTGCAGAGTAGTGAGTGCAGAGTAGTGAGTAGTGAGTGCAGAGTAGTGAGTAGTGAGTGCAGAGTAGTGAGTAGTGAGTGCAGAGTAGTGAGTAGTGAGTGCAGAGTAGTGAGTGCAGAGTAGTGAGTAGTGAGTAGTGAGTGCAGAGTAGTGAGTAGTGAGTAGTGAGTGCAGAGTAGTGAGTAGTGAGTGCAGAGTAGTGAGTAGTGAGTGCAGAGTAGTGAGTGCAGAGTAGTGAGTAGTGAGTGCAGAGTAGTGAGTAGTGAGTAGTGAGTGCAGAGTAGTGAGTAGTGAGTGCAGAGTAGTGAGTAGTGAGTGCAGAGTAGTGAGTGCAGAGTAGTGAGTGCAGAGTAGTGAGTGCAGAGTAGTTAGTGCAGAGTAGTGAGTGCAGAGTAGTGAGTGCAGAGTAGTGAGTGCAGAGTAGTGAGTGCAGAGTAGTGAGTGCAGAGTAGTGAGTAGTGAGTGCAGAGTAGTGAGTGCAGAGTAGTGAGTGCAGAGTAGTGAGTAGTGAGTGCAGAGTAGTGAGTAGTGAGTGCAGAGTAGTGAGTAGTGAGTGCAGAGTAGTGAGTAGTGAGTGCAGAGTAGTGAGTGCAGAGTAGTGAGTAGTGAGTGCAGAGTAGTGAGTAGTGAGTGCAGAGTAGTGAGTAGTGAGTGCAGAGTAGTGAGTAGTGAGTGCAGAGTAGTGAGTAGTGAGTGCAGAGTAGTGAGTAGTGAGTGCAGAGTAGTGAGTGCAGAGTAGTGAGTAGTGAGTGCAGAGTAGTGAGTAGTGAGTGCAGAGTAGTGAGTAGTGAGTGCAGAGTAGTGAGTGCAGAGTAGTGAGTGCAGACTAGTGAGTGCAGAGTAGTGAGTAGTGAGTGCAGAGTAGTGAGTAGTGAGTGCAGAGTAGTGAGTAGTGAGTGCAGAGTAGTGAGTAGTGAGTGCAGAGTAGTGAGTGCAGAGTAGTGAGTGCAGAGTAGTGAGTGCAGAGTAGTGAGTGCAGAGTAGTGAGTGCAGAGTAGTGAGTGCAGAGTAGTGAGTGCAGAGTAGTGAGTGCAGAGTAGTGAGTGGTGAGTGCAGAGTAGTGAGTAGTGAGTGCAGAGTAGTGAGTAGTGAGTGCAGAGTAGTGAGTAGTGAGTGCAGAGTAGTGAGTAGTGAGTGCAGAGTAGTGAGTAGTGAGTGCAGAGTAGTGAGTGCAGAGTAGTGAGTGCAGAGTAGTGAGTAGTGAGTAGTGAGTGCAGAGTAGTGAGTGCAGAGTAGTGAGTGCAGAGTAGTGAGTGCAGAGTAGTGAGTAGTGAGTGCAGAGTAGTGAGTGCAGAGTAGTGAGTGCAGAGTAGTGAGTGCAGAGTAGTGAGTGCAGAGTAGTGAGTGCAGAGTAGTGAGTGCAGAGTGAGTGTGCAGAGCAGTGAGTGCAGGTGCAGAGTGGTGTGTGCTGTTGAGTGCAGAGTGCTGTGTATTGGCAATGTAAATGACAATGCCATTTATTTATGATTTAAAGAAAAAAAAAGAAATGTCATGAGCAATGACAATAGCTCTACCTTTAATGATGCCGAGACCATTGCATTGCAAATGCTTGTTTTTATAAAGCGATTATTTACTCATTTATATAGTGCCTGAATCACCCCTGCAGGAGTATCTCTGCGCTTGCGGACAAATAAGAGTGCTGATACTGTATGGAACATATAAAACAGGAATGTTTTCAGGGACTTTCTAAAATGGAAATGATCCGTACACTGCCTCAGTGTAAGCGGGAGCGAATTACAGTTCCAGGGGGCACGGTAAGAAAAGGCGTCCCCCCGGTCCAGGCCTTGTTAATGCGATGGACTTTAAGAAGGGATTTAGAGCTGGACTCCAGATCTCTAAGGGGGGTGTATTGACTGAACTTCTCCGCCAGATAGGTTGGCCCGTTGCCACGCACTGCCTTATGGATGATGCAGCAAACCTTGAATTTTATTCGCTTGCGCACCGGAAGCCAGTGCAGCTGCCGCAATAGCGGGATCAACGGAGATCTATAAGGGGCATTCAGTACCAAACGCGCTGCTATGTTTTGAACTACCTGCAATCGGTCTAACAGGGCCTCATTAGCCGATATCAGTAAAGCATTGCAGTAGTCAAAATGACTCAGGACTAATGTCTGGATGAGCGTCTTCCGTGTATGGTCTGGGAGAAACGGAAATACTTGTCTCAGCAGATTTCATACATGAAAGCATGAAGATACCATTTGAAACACCTGCTCCTTCATGTTTAAACTCTGCTCAATACGCACCCCTAGATTCTTTACTGATGCCTTTGAGGCGGGAGGGGGGGGGGCACCCAGCTCCCCAGGCCATCACTCTGGTGTCCACAGCAGGGTGGTCTCTCCAAAAAGCATAATCTCGGATTTCCCGGCATTTAGTTGGAGATCGTTAGTACACATCCACTGAGATATTGCTAGCATGCCGGTTGAGAAGTTGGTCTGGGCTGTTGTGGAGTATTTATCAAAGGAGAAGGTGAGCTGGCTGTCATCCGCGTAGGATATTGGTACAAATCCATATGTCCTCCTATGATTGGCCAAGGGAGCTATATTGATGTCAAATAAGGTAGAGCTTAGACCGGATCCCTGTGGGACTCCCTTAGACAGCTTCTTGGACTTAGACCCATAAGGACCCAGATTAACTGTCTGGGAGCGGCCAGAGAGGAAGCTGGTAATCCCCTGCAGGGCCTCTCCTTTTATCCCAGATTCCGCTAATCTCCTGAGCAGAATTTGGTGGTTGACAGTGTCGAACACCGCCGAGAGATCTAATAGCACCAGTAGAGTGGATTGACCTCTATCTAGTGCTAGCCTCATATTGTCCGTGACTGCCACTATGGATGTCTCCATACTATATTTCGACCTAAAGCCTGATTGTGACACATCTAGGCAATCTGACGCTTCGAAGTGAGCTGATAAATGCTTGTTGATATGTTTTTCCAGCATTTTGATCAGGAGTGGTAGGAGGGATATAGGTCGCAAATTTGATAGATCTTTTATGGAGGCCTTGGTGTTTTTGCTTAGTGGGATGACCTGTGCTGCCTTCCATTTAGGAGGTAAATAACCTTCCTTTAATGATGCATTCCAAAGGGAGCGGATAGGAGCAGACAGTTGTTTTGCGAGGCTCGCCGAAATTTTGGCTAGTACAACATCTAGAGGGGAGGCTGATCTAACAGTATGTACTTTCCACCTCTTCACAAGTCAGGGGGGGGGGTAACTCATCAAAGGTGTCCCCTTTAAATGAGGGAGGTGTTCATATGTTGTAACATATTTCGTGTTACCAGCTGTAAGGATCTTATCATAGATAACCTCTATTTTCTGCTCAAAGTATTCCCCAATAGTGTCACGAAAGGCTTGGGAGGGTGGTTCTTCCAGACCATACTCTTTAGGGTTCGGAAAGGTTTTAAGGATCTGGTATAGTACTTTTCGGGCGCTCCCTGCCTGGGTTAACTGCAGAGCAATGAAAGTCTTCCAGGCAATTTTGATGTTTTTATGGTATTGGGCGAGGCGAGCCCTGACATTTTTTTTATCTCTAGTATTGTGGGACCGTCTCCATCGCCTTTCAAGATTTTTGCGGTGTTCTTTCTTTATGCGTAATTCAGCAGTAAACCAAGCTGCTTGGACAGGTCTTGAACAAAATACCATGAACTGATGATTACGTTAGGAATATGCCACCCGGCAAGTCATCGTTAATTACAAACCTCCGAAAATGTAGATATACTAATAGCTATAAAAGTACTTCTACATCGGGTAAGGTTACCGGGATCGAGATACGAAGTAGTGAGAAGTAAAAAAAACGGCGTCTTGATTTGTAGTTTTGACAAAGATAAACAAACTACAAATATGGCGTCAGAAACACTCGCGGAACCCTAAATGTATATAAAACTACTAAAATGGAGGAACGTCCAGTAGAGACTACAAACACAAAAATCCCAACAACTATAATTGGAGGCACTTCACAAATACGGAATAAACAGAAAAAGCAAATTGAAGATACTACACACGCAACAAACAGTTTGTGTGGGTGATACCGTTCAATATTTGCCCGTGCACATAATAGAACGCATCACAGCTGAAATGGATTAACACCCGTGATCACTATAAAAACCGCACTCCCGACACTCCTTACAAACACCATCCGACGGGAGAGAGGTCGTGTCCGAGGATCGCGAGCGGTATTCTGAAGGTAAGCAGTCAGTTACGACTGGCTTAGATAGCAGTGCAGGGTAGTTTTGGCTTAAAACATCTAAGCTAGAGAGAACCCTCGTCAATAATGATGGCGGTCCATTGAAACAGCGTAATTTAGCTCAACTTAAAATACGGGGGTCTAAATGGTGGGTGTAACTCACATACAAATATAAACACAGTGTTCACAGATTTAGCCTTACAAACCCGAAATAATGGGAGGAGACTAAGATGTGGGAATGGATATAATATCATGATCTAAATAAACACTGTAGCCCTGTATGAATAACATTAACAGAATAAATATACTGATACTGGAAAGTTAAAACAGATGTAAATACGTTTTATTATTAGGTATCTGGGATATAAAGAATAGCCAGATGAGGAAGCCGCCCAGTTATCCTATATTGTGAGAAAGTAACACAACACACACAGGACCATAAGGATTACATGGACCAGGTATGTAAATAGATAGAGTTATCAACTACCTACTTTTTAAAAAAACATTTCAAAACAGGGATAATTACATTGAAATCCTTATATCGCCTCTTTCAGCGGAAGGACGATTCTGAGTAACGTTCTACCCCTAGCTGAAGCGCAAATTCCAAAGACGCAAATAAAAGGAAAAGACACGTTAAACAGCGATTCTCCTGTTTTTAAGTAAGTGACATGAGAAAATCAACCTAGCCGCTGCTTGAATAGAAAAAAATATATAACTACATTGAAATCCTTATATCGCCTTTTTCAGTGGAAGGACGATTCTGAGTAACGTTCTGCCCCTAGCTGAAGCGCAATTCCAAAGACGCAAATAAAAGGAAAAGACACGTTAAACAGCGATTCTCCTGTTTTTAAGTAAGTGACATGAGAAAATCAACCTAGCCGCTGCTTGAATAGAAAAAAATATATAACTACATTGAAATCCTTATATCGCCTTTTTCAGTGGAAGGACGATTCTGAGTAACGTTCTGCCCCTAGCTGAAGCGCAATTCCAAAGACGCAAATAAAAGGAAAAGACACGTTAAACAGCGATTCTCCTGTTTTTAAGTAAGTGACATGAGAAAATCAACCTAGCCGCTGTTTGAATAGAAAAAAATATAATAGAATTCTCTCCTATGTTACAGAGACTATTCAAATAGTAACGTAGTTGTGGACCAATCCTCAAAGACAAGAAGTTGGATTGTCGGGATAACACTGGCTATTAAAGTAAGATGGTTATTATAATCAGACAGTGATATATAAGGTACTAGGAGTGACTAACACTCTAGAGATAGTTCTAAAACAAAAACCCTCAGCATTAAAATAAATACTAATTGTTTTTATTCAAAATTTTAGAAAGAAGCCCAATACTTTCGTATCCAAAAGTCTGTCCTGAAGAAGGTGCCCTAAAGATCCCCATGCACCGAAACGCGTCGACAATAAGGACCACTTGACTCAACACATAGTGCATGAGTTTTTTATTGAATATATGTGATAAGTTTGGTTTTTTTATTATGTAATTTGTAAAAATTTTTATGAATTTATGTTTTTGAGCGATAACAAGAACAGGAGCAATGCTGTATTAGATTAGGGAACGCTCAAAATAAATGATTTTATGCTTGATATGATACAAATTTTTCTGTGAATTGTATATGAATTTTAACCAAGTGAAAATAAACAGCTGAGAGAAACAAAACTATTCTAAAGTGGAGTATAAAATTAGTACCTATAGAGCCTGTCAGTTCAGCCAGTCATATAACATACTATTAGTAGACTAGTTGGTCACTAAATTGCAGTACAACACAGAAAGGAATCTTGTTTTTTGTTATTACGTTGATACCCAGTCCTTTCTGGTTTATCTGGGAAACTCTCTTCTTTGAAGACAGGTCTTGACTTACCCATAAAGGTTTTCAGAGGTGCAAGTTGGCCAATTGCAACTTTTGCTAGATCATTAAAGCGGGCTAACGCCATCTCTACCTTTTCATGTTCCCCATCCCATGGCGTAGGAAAGACGTCTGATAAAGCTTCAGGGGTGATTTTATGCCACTGTCTGAATGAGTAATTAGAATCAGGGCCCGCCTTTTCCTGGCCTCTAGGTCCCCAAATCCTAAAATCAATCAAAGTGTGATCTGACCAGCTAACTGGTTGGTGAGATGCAAAAGTAATGCGGGATGAATTTGTGAGAATGATATCCAAGGTGCGGCTGGCTTTGAGTGGACCATCGTTGATCTTGGTTATATCTAAAGCTGCGAGGTCGGCAAGGATAGCCACTGCTTCCGCGTTGTCTGCACACTCACTGTGTACATTAAAATCTCCAAGTAGGAGGAAGTTTCTAATAGATATAAAATGCGGCGCTAGAAGTTCCACCAGCTTAGTTGAGAAATTCCCAATAGGGCTTGGGGGACGATACACTAAAGCTCCCTTCCAGCTCAGCTGTGGGGTGAGATCTAACCAGAAAACAAGGATCTCAATGTTTTCGATACTTTGGTGTTCCAGAACAGTAACTGTAGCCCAGGGATTTGTAACTGATTTTCAATTTGTAATGCCATGATAGTCTAGTCAACAGTTTTGAAATAGAATTCATCCCCCCTCTTTATTCTTTAACCAATTACATATTCATTGGCTTTCTCTTTAAAAAAAAATGTATTGATTGATTTTAGGAACAAGATAACATTACAGTTCAGTTACTTGTCCCATCCCCCTCTCCTTACCCCCATCAAAACAAGGCGAGAGATGTGAGTCACACCATAAAGATATGAATATAAGTCCATACATAACCTTTGGATTACTTAGGCCGCACAGATGTTATCCTCACATCATATAACTGCAGATCAACACCACAGACACATCTGTAAAGTATTAATCATCTGTTCCTTTACATCTTTTCTTGGTTCAGCGCTTCCCATTTTCTGTTGTTGTCTGACTTCTACTAAGTCCCATTCCACCTTTCATCGCTGTTCCACTCTGTTGTAAACCGACCAATGACGTACCCCGCATTCCGTCCGTGCCCACTTCCCGAATTCCCATAACTGTTGCTTCTGTGTGGGCAATCTTTTGGTCATCCATCTCCGGGCTAGACACTTCTTTGCCACGGTGAGCCCTAATTCCAACACCTTTTGTGCATATTTAGCGTGTTTATTACGGATGTCTAGTCCCAGCAGAAACATCTGCATCGTTGGCTGTAGTTGTGGGTCGGTTAGTATACCTAGGGACGTGTCCACAACATGTGAATATAGGTTCCCTCTGTTGTTCTGCATTTGAAGAATGTTTTCGGCATAGATGGATCTAGTCTATGTATCACCTGTGGAGTGATGTAATCCCTATGCACACATTTATAATGTCTAAGTTGCAGGCGTGCATTACATTTCCTGCTGTTACCTACTATATATGTGAACACACAAGGGGGGTAGTAGGGTACACCCAAAAAAAAGGCAACCACAACGGAACGTAGACATGGGAAAATTCAATCATTGAAAAAAGTTGCCCTCACTCACATACCGAAGTATGTGACATTCTAACATCATTGGGCCTGCTTGCAATACGCCCTGGTGTAGCCACACCCCGGGCGGAGCATTAGGGAAGGGGAAAACAACAATAATCAAAGTCACTCGACAAGACAAACCATACATTCCAGACAACATGTATATGTTACATGTTGTCTGGTATTTATGGTTTGTCTTGTCGAGTGACTTTGATTATTGTTGTTTTCCCCTTCCCTAATGCTCCGCCCGGGGTGTGGCTACACCAGGGCGTATTGCAAGCAGGCCCAATGATGTTAGAATGTCACATACTTCGGTATGTGAGTGAGGGCAACTTTTTTCAATGATTGAATTTCCCCATGTCTACGTTCCGTTGTGGTTGCCTTTTTTTTGGGTGTACCCTACTACCCCCCTTGTGTGTTCACTTGAATTTCTGTGGGGGCCTGGGGTGGTAGAGTTAGGAGCCCTCACCCCTTCTTTGTGTTTGATACCTACTATATATGTCCAGTCCCCTTCCCTTAACTCCATGCCGATATCCCCTTCCCAGTCTGTCTTTAATGTAGTCATACGGACAGCCATGCGTGGGATCAGCAATGAGTAAACTTCTCGTCTTTCTTTAGCTTTAAACCAATTGCCTTTCGCTCACACAGGTAGCAGTATTGTACCCTGCCCCCACCCTCTGGTCCTCCTTGGAGTTTAGGGTTTGCGTGCCGTGGCACAGAGCCAGCCAGTCAGCGTGGCCCTGGCTGCACTACCTGGCTCTGTGCCCATAGGTCCACTTACTGCCTGTGTGTGGAAGGCAGCCAGGCCACCTGTTCATGGTGCAGGAATCGACATAAGTGTCCTTAGTCCAAAGGTCCCCTTCGGGTGAGGTGGCATGAAGTAATGGTACCCCCCCCCCCCCCCCCCCCCCACCACGTACCTGTGGGTTATACCGGGCAGAGGTCCTAACAGAATTTATTGGTGGGATCCTATTAGCATATATGACATGTTGGGAAGTTACATTACACCACCATAATAGCCCAAATGTAAAAGGCATTGACCTATCTTACAGCAAAGCTGAGATACTGTGTGCATACTAATACATATATCAAGGCAATACCCTTTCAGACTGAGAGTGCCGATTACATTATTTAAAAAAGGAAGCAGGGAACTCTGGGTAGTTCCTAGTGGACTGCAGCTCCTTTATATGGGGCACCCTACAACACCACAACACTCTGAGTCCGCTCACCTCAAATGTCTGTTTCTCTAGCAGAGATTTTAAGCATCGGATTAGCACCATGTCCTTTCCGCCGAGCTAGAGAGTGACCAATTAGCTGTGCCAGTGCTTATTTGTAAGGTGTTAACCACTTGATCTTTCTTTCCTACAATTGCACCAGGGAACAGGTAATAAAGTACATGTAAGTAACCCCAAGAAATCTCCCGTTGGTCCAGCCAAACCGATTAAGAGTAAGGAAGCTGCAGTGGGATGAACACACCCTAAGGCTGCATTAGAGTTTGTGATCCAATACACTGAAAAGGAAATGTGGGCCACGGGGTGAACGCACAAACACATCTAAAGGCTTCCTTGGCCTCAGGCTAAGTGGACGGAGCCCAGGCCCGGACTGGCCTTTGAGGGCACCGGGCAATCCCCCGGTGGGCCGCATGGTTGGTGGCCGGTTTTAGCCCCCTGGGGCCGTTTTTGTTACAGGGCCGTTATGCTGCAAAAACGGCCCTGTTCAAAAACGGCCGAAAACCGGCCCTGTCACAGAGCGCGGTCGCACCTCTCCCCTCTCCCCTCTCCTCACGGAGGGGGGGAGGGGGGCTGGCTGAGCACTTTGCCAGGGCCGGTTCTGGTTCCCAGTCCGGCCCTGACGGAGCCCCCACTCTAACAATAGTTGGGAGACTCCATAACCTAGTCCGCCACTGTCTTGTGCCCTGGCCTTTACTAATTGGTCTACAACTGGTTAGTTTGCTAGAAGCTGCCTTTTCTATAATGAGACATATTCTAAGACCTCAATTGCATGGGCAAAGCCACTGTTCACTATTACCTCCTGTTATACTGACCGGTGTGAGCGCCACTCAAAGTGGTTCACATCAGGCAAACCAGTAGATTTCCACCAGTGCTCTCTGAGCTTGGAGTATTCCATCTGTCAATCAGACTAGATCAGACCTGAAGTTACAAGTTTCCTCTCTCAAAATAAGATGAGTGTAAAATAATCCCCTCCCCACTAAACTCTCTGTAAGTTGTGGTAAGTGCCGCGACTTGTCAATGTTCTTGAAATACTTTCCCTTACGTTCTACTCTTATTTTCTTGTCCTGGCAGGAGGGTCACGTCCAAGGATCACTTGATTCAGATTAGCAGATGCTGAAGCCATTAGATCTGTGATATTGCGTTACACGGAGCGACCGGCCAGGCATTCCTGGGTGAAGGCCACAAGTGCCCAGACTGGCGGAGGATGGCTACGGGGTGGCTGCGCACTCCACTCGCGAAATGAGGCAACACGAGTCGGGCAAGAACTATGTTGGGACGAAAAAGTCAGGCTTGGTACAAGACTGCTTGCCTTGAGCCTGCGGTCCTTCACCATGGAAACTGTGCGGGGTCTTCTTCTGGCAGGGGTCTTTGCCCTGGCTGCAGCGGGCAGGTTCCGGAACCGCTCTAGTCCGCCGCACAAGTCGCAAGGTAAGGAATGCCCCTTTAATGCCTTTCTTTTCAATCTATTGGCGTAAGAACTGTGTGCATGTGACAGTATTCATGACAACTTCTTGTGTAGACCATTATGGTGAAAAGTGTAAGTGGTAGTGCATTTTACTGAAATAAGAAGTGCTAGGGAGATAAGAAACAGTTTCAGAAGATTATAACTCAGCAAAAACGGTAGGGCAAGAGTACAGGACAGTCATGGCCACTTTATGGTACTTGAGACTGTTTTGCTTCCTATTACTATGTTATTGTTTCGTTTTTTGGTTTAGCCTTGATTAGCACAGTATTTGCAAACTCTTAGTGCTGCAACTATGAGGTGCTACTGTTTACCCTAAAAGGACTACATTCTCCGATCTTGGAAAAGTGAAAGGCAAACTTTACCAGACTGAAACCCTACCTAGACTTTGCTGTCACAACAGATGTCTGCAGTGGGTGTTTACCTCACTGAGTCACCTTCTCGGTTGTTTCAAAGTGCAATGAAAAAACTGACAGCATAGAATGATGGTGATAGTGAAAAGAAAAAGGAAGAGGAGAGGCAAGGCTGGAATAGGTTTATTGGTTGTGGGTTTTAATCCATTATAAATCCAGAAAAGTCTGGGTGTGTGTGAAATTGTGCATTTTTTTCGTGAACTATTTAATGAAATTCTACTCTGAGTGAAACATGTTGTTTACTGGTATCCCACAAGACTTTTTTAAATATGAAATTACATAATCATAAATTTAGCAAAATTCACGTAGTGCGAACTTTGGGAATTCCATGATTTTCGTCTACCTAGTGGTACGGTGGAAACATATCTTTGTAAATCATGAGTTCACTGGAGCACACTGTGACGCATGTCCAGTACAGTGCACACCAAAAATCTTACACCCTCATTGAATAATAAAAACTGTAATTCATTGGCCATACACTTTTTAGCATTAGACTGTATTCTTCTCCCTAAGTAATTTGGACCAGGCTTACAAAAATGAAAGAATCCATCGTATTTTACCTTCTTACAATGAATATACAAATTGCAAAGCCATACAAGCCTAAACATTTGAATGACTTTTGTAAGCATTCTTGAAAAATAGCCACACCAAAGTGTAATCCTTTCAAGATATAACTTTCTTAGAATAGCTTTATGAAATTTAATGTGCATACATCCCATGACCTAATCATTTTGACTGCTGCTCTAAGTAGGAGGGGAGTAGGTGTCTTTCATTGTTTTTATGTATTACTTTATAGTTTCAAACAATTGCATATTTAACATTTCAAAAATTGTAAGAATCTTCAGTGACACCTATTAAAAAGCAATTTTGGGAAGTCAGTAGTTTAGGGACTGTGACAACCTGTGTAGCCTATCTTACCTTCTCACCGGAACCTTCTAGCCCAACTTCCACCAATCACGCGTCTGCCAAACATTCTTAAACCACTCTGGCAGCAATCATTTTTTGCATTTCCATATGCTTATAGCTTCTCAAAGAGGTGAAAAGACAAATAAATGTCCTATAAAACACTTAAATATAGAAAGTAACCAGATGACTTAATTTCATTGGTGAATCCCATTTCCAGTCCAGTGTCGTTTTTCCATCAAAGTGGTGAATTTTGGGACTTGTTGTCTTGGTTTCCTTCCATTAAGTCAATTGGACTAACAACTGATACAATAATTTGTAGAAGGAAATATCTGGACTTTAAAAGTAGTGTCTTGGTAACATCAATTATTGTGTTATCATATTAAAAATGTAAAGAACGTACAACTATGAAAGAGTTTGTGAAGTTCCGAAAACTTCGGAAAGGCTTATCTCACCAATGCAGCAGGCAATGCCCCCCATGAAGCCAGGAACCTGAGATTAGCAGACTGAGCAGTGTGGCAGCTGGTTATATGATTTCTTGACCATCCTATTGGGCACTGAGTTGTGTAAGGTGGGACTAGCTCCTGAGGTAATAGCATTGTCTCTGCTGCAAGAGAATTACCTCATGGCTAGGCTGACTGTGAACAGGGTTAGGAGGTGATGACTCCGAGTAGCTGGAAACACACCTTTCCATAGCTATTTAAGCAACAGGAGGAGATTCTGGGATATCTAGTGCGTGTTCACGTTAGTTGCTCTAAATGTACAAGATGGAAGCAGGGCAATCACCCGCAGAAAGCCCTCTGATTTCAACCTATTTGAAGATCTGCGGTCGGTGACATCCTAGCAATAGTAAAGGTGAGTATGGTGTTCAGTACTTGTCGGACACCTGGCGCTCTATCTGGGGTGGAAAAGTGTCCTCCTAAGCATCTCTTTTGCAGCTTTTTACAGGAGTCAAGGCCTAAGTCAAAGGCGGGGGTGTAAGGCTTCAGACTATGTAATATAGCACATTTACCTCAGATACAATAACAATAGAATGGCCAGAGCTGTTAGATTGTGTAGAAAAGAACAAGAGTTAAATATCACATTATACATAAATCCAGTGGAAGGTGTTAGCCGAAACGCGTCGACTATGTCTGTTTCTTGAAATCAAACATGTAATTTTAAAAAGCAAAAAGAACCGTGTTTTAATCTTATCCTGGAGTGCTGCTGTGAGCACTACTCGGATCGTGCTTCAAGCAACTACTAGTTGTAAATAATGCGTATTTAGGGAATGGAAACAAGAACCAGGAAAGGCAGCAACAAGTGTCTTACTGTTCCCAGTTAAAAGTTGAGAAAGGTTGCTTTTGGGTTTGTCTGTACTTTGATACTTGGAAATCTTGTTACCTAAAAGAACTAACACATTGGGTCCGCTGCTAAACATTCTGGAGGCGGTGGTGGCAGGCAGGGGAATTAAGGTTGTGTGGACAGTACACCTTGGTGCTGAATGGTGCAAAAATGGATGTGACTGTGTGGGGGAGGGTAACACATGCCATAAAGAGCACACATGAGGATGTCACATGACTTCTTCGAACATTTGGGTCCAGATAAAACACAGGCTGGCTGAGTGAAGGACTTCTGCAAGGCAAGTCAGAATTATGGCCCTGGGACCATTTTCAGGTACCCCCTATAAGTATATTAGACATAATTGTAAAGTAAAATCAAAAGGTCTTAGCTAAACTTTGACTTAAAAATGCAGGGGTGCAGCAAATGCACAGCTCTGTGGGGGGTGTCCTGGTCTTCCTAACTGAAATTTGGGGGGGGGAGGGGGCTCCCACCAAGTTTCGCACAAAGGGGCATCATTTGTTTTACCCTGGCACGGGGTATTGGCTGGGTCATACGTCCTCTTCTGTACCACCTGCAGGAGACACTAGTTTACCTCTACAAGTTGTGAAGGCTGCCCCTGTGCCTGAGCACGAGGCTTTTTTCTTGGGGGTGGGGGGTATTCACCTAGAGATTCAAACTTCGTTTCATTTAGTCCTTGTGCCTAAAGCTTCATCCTGGTGTGGGTTGTAACAGGGCTGCTGAACAGTGCCAGCTCCCTCTGAAGCCCAATGAACAATGCAGGGCTTGTCCTTGCACACGAGGTGGTGAGGCCTGGGGGGGAGGGAGGCCTGTTGTGTGTGCCCCCGGCCCCCCGTGGCTCTCCCATGGCAGTCAAGTTTTTTGTTTTTGAAGCCACAGACTGTTCGGAGCTGGAAATTCATTCTGGCATGTGGGCTGCTGCCATGTGGAAGGAAATAGTTCAAAAAGCACAGCCACCGCTATGTCCAGATGCTCGCCGCATCAGGACCAGATCAAAGCCTGCGTGTCGGTCAGGCGGCCGTAGCCGGGCCTTCAGCGGGGCTCGGGGGCTTGAAAGGAGGGCTCTCAGCTCACGGGATGCGGGGCGTCCTGCTGGCCCAGGCACTGCCTGGACCTGTGCTGTTTGCTTTCAAAGAAATCCTTCTTTCTTGGTTTTATGCAACTGTACGGGTGCTCAGCGTTAGAAAAAAAACCAAAATACAAAAAAATTGGAGGTGGCCAAAGTTTTCCATTGTGGTCGAATACCAAGGCAGCCCAGTCTTGGTTTTATATCATGTGCGCTATATAAATGCAATTACAATACAATACAATACAATCTCTCCATCTTCCACCAGCTACACTTCCTGTCTCTTTAACAAACCCACTCTATATCCAGTGCTTGATTTGAGCCGGTGGGGCCTGCCAGTACTTATTTTAGGGACTGGCGCTTATTTTTCCTCAAGTGATTTTGATCTAGGGCAAGAGAGAGAAAAACACAAAACCCGAAGCGAAAGACGAAAAAAACAGTGACAAAGAGGTCTGGAAAAAAGTGGGATAAAGAGGCAGGGAGGGCCTGGTTGGGGATGAGAGAGTCAAGAGTGAAACCAAGACTGCACAGGCTTGTGTGTGGCACAGCGATGACACCTGCCTCGGGCTTCTGAGCAAAACATTTGCCACTTATTCTTTTACAAGTATATGAATTGGTGCTTCATCTCTGCTTTCTACCTTTGTCGCTGTTTTCTTATTTTTCTTTCCTCTTTTTTATCTTTGCCGGCAAAATAAGCCCAGTTCTACACGCACAAGCTAGGCACTGCTTGTGACATACTTCTTTGCACGCATGACTCACGCGGCCATTGTTTCCGCATCACTTCATGTTTCAGTGCAGTAGTGGCGTTGACATTAGCTGCCGCAATCCCTACGGTATGGGTGGGCCCAAGCTCCAGGGGGCCCCTCTGGCACTGTGCATGGGTTGCGCGCCCCTGGCCTGAGAGCTCCTGACTGGGTCCGAGCGTGGGGGGCCCATCCGTGTACTTTGCAGGGGGTCCCCCTCAAGTTTCGATACGCTACTGCTGTGCAGCTCCTTGTGCGCCGCTATACAGTGGTAGGGCACCTTACACACGACACCCAATGCTTCAACAACAGGACTCAACATAACCCATGTCATGGGTACTCGCAAACATTTGCATGGGACCACAAAGTACGATCTGTGGTGATGGATTAAACCCAGATCTGTTGATTGGGTGTGAATGTTTGATTGGTTCAGATGCTCCGTCCATCACCACCCCCTTTTCTACCGCTTTGTTCGCCATAAGTTGGCAGGGTATGCTCAGACGTGAGTCCCTTGCTCACTTTGCCACTGGATTCAAGCTAGCCTGGCTGAAGACGGCTGTAATGCCAGAAAAAGGTCCTAGGAAGCTTGTTTCCGGTCCAGGGAAGGCATGGCTTGGCAGTTCGGGCTGGACTGTTCCCATGAGGCACAGGGTCAGACTGATTTGCATATGGCCGTGTCTGAACTGGGGTGGCAGAGTGGGCTAAAGAACGGTGATGGATTAAACCCAGATCTGTTGACTGGGTGTGAGTGTTTGATTGGTTCAGATGCTCCGTCCATCACCACCCACTTTTGTACCGCTGTTCACCAGGGGGGCACATGTAAAGGTCAAGAGGGCCGCAAGTGGCCCCCGGGCCGTACTTTGAGTATCATTGACCCATGTGAACAAACCATGTGCAACCAAAGGGGTAGAAGTGTCACACATGGCCATCCACAAAGCTCTTCCGAGCCTTGACGGTGATACAAAGCGCTGTATCAATTCCACAGTGTAATTTGGGTAACCAACTAACCCCTGGTTGTGACGTACACTTCTTCAGTACTGAACTTCTCAACTCCAAATTACTGATTTCATATGTGTTACTGGACGCAAAGGAAGACTACAGCACCCAGAATGCACCAGGCCATCACACAAAAGTCCAGGGTGGGAAACAGTGTCTGTAATGACCTAGAGGGAAGAGGTCCCACTAGACGCAATATAATACAATACTATTGAGTGCAATGTACAGATCTCCTTACTGTTATCAGTAGTAAATTAACAATTCTAGACTTTAATTTTCCCTGGAATCACTAAACGTAGGAATATTGGGGGTGACTTAACTTACTGTATTGGTACAGTTTGGCCAGGATGTCGGGACGTGTAGTGGCCACCCTCTGCAGTTGGTTTTCTAGGCAGGCGTGCCTAGAAAGGTATAGCGCTATGATAGAATGTTCCGCCCATGAAACACATTTCATCAGAGTGTTTCTAAGGTGAACTTGGTGTATTGGGAGGGTCGATAGAGCTTTTTGACTGGTCAGCACTTTGCCTAATATAGGACCATGGTCTCCTGCATGGTTCACGTGATGAACAAACAAGCACTGGCCTATCCAATCAAATGTAAGTGCTGGCACCTGAACTATCGTTTGCTTGAAATAACTCCCACCACTAAGCATATAATAAACTCCTCCTCAAACAATGGCCACATAAAAACAATTATTGCACAGAACAAAGTAACTTATTGGAACCCTGAATTGAAGCCACAGCATGAAAATGCCTCCTGCATGTGTGTTTGTTTTTTTATTGAGGAACATGGCAGCTTACCAGTTGCCGAGTTTCACTTTTGCTACTTCCAAGATGAAAATATTATTTGACAGTCATCCGAGTGGAAAATAAACAGAATTAAGAGTTCGCAGAAACGAGGGCGGGAAAGTGTTCTCATTTTAATAGGTTGCAAATGTCTTGTGTTATGAAATCCTCCAGTTTGGACTCGACTGAAAATGCCCTTAATTCTGCTGTTTCCTTTACAAGAGGTCTGGAAGTCAGACCTTTAGTGCAACACTCCCTAACTCACCCTGCGTTTGGCTTGGGAAGGGATTGGAACAGCTGTGGGCCGTCGGGTCAAATGTTGCATGGCTAGGACACAACTAAGAGAAAGGGAGGCTCCACACACACCAGCAAGCAAGGATAGATAGTTCTAAATATTTTCTTACTTCACAACCTGATGATGGAGAAAGAGGCGCTTCTGTGGAAGCAAGAAATGTGCCTAGAAGCCCTTTACCACTAGGCTGGTAATGCGTGAACTGGGCCACTATACAAGTGCAAAACGCCTGTGTCCAGCATAGGCCGACACCGTGAGCTCCTGGTTATAAGAACTACCACGCCACACACTGTTGTAGTGTGCACACGCAAGCAGTCCAGCTTGCTCCCAGTCGTAGGTTCTTACCGTATGGTAATTGCATTTATATAGTGCTTCCTATCTCTGAAAAGGCATCGAAAGCACAGTAGTGGTTGAGTAGAAGGCTTACGCTTAGCGGTAGTGCTTGGTTGGAAGTGTGTTTAATCTACCGTGGCCAATGTCTGAAGTTTGTTCATGTTGTACTTGACTAACCTGAAAGGCCCTCTTATCCTGAAGGGTCACTGCAGCTCTGAGCCTAGCTGAGGTATCAGTGTCCGGCATAGTTCGTTAATTGTTATGCCTCATTGAAGAGGTCTATAATAAGTGCTTCTCTAACTTTCTAGAACTACAAACAACAAAATGTCGGTACTCACCTAGCTTTAATGGACATAAGGTGGGACTATTTTTTAATAGATTTTTTGTTACATTTATTATAAAAAGTCTGATTACATATACCAGGACTTTTGCATCCCACCAAAAAGTGGCTTGTGACGCACCAAGGGGTCACGGCCAACAGTCTGGAGAACGATGTATAGTGTCCTCCCAGGAGCCGCAGCGGAGAGTCCCCTGCACTGGAGTGGTAGGTATGTGACCCACAGGCATGCCTGGGTCAATGCTATGCAGAGTTCACTCTGGGTGGCAGATGAGTGACCCAGAGGCAGGCACTGGACCCCGGAAACCAGACCTGCATGGGAGTCACACTCTTACGGAATGCTTATGAGCGACAGAGGAGGACCTCAGTCCGCGCCGCAGTCCATCCAGGAGTATAAGGTGGAGAGCCCAAAAGATCGACCCAGGATCGACAGAGGAGAAGCCTGAGTCAGTCCTTGTTACATTAAGCCAGGGTATATGACTGTAGGGTCCAGAGAACCACAAAGCTGACAAAGTAGGGGAGCAGAGGGCCCTGCTCGGAGGATCAAGAACTTCAAGCGAGAAGTAAGAGGGAGGAATGAAAAAAGTGGAAAAGAGCTGAGAGCAGGGAAGACAAGCAAAGTGTGGAGTAAGAGCGGGCTGGCTCAGTCACATATCTCAGAATGAGGTGGGTGGGGGTGTAAAGGAAGGGCAGAGGAGGAAGCGTAGGATAATACTAGACGAGAGAGAAGCGACAAAGTAGTCTAAGAACAGGCTCTGCTCAGAAGGCACTGAAAAAGAGATGCGGAGAAGGAAGGAGGTAAAGGGGCGGAAGAGCGTGGGGTCAGAGGGAAGAACGGAGAGAAGGGAGGCTAAAGTGGGAAAAAGGCTGGCCCATGACAGATAGCTAAAAACAAGAGGAAAGTGTGGAACTGGAAATGTAAAAAAAAAAAAGGTGGGGGAAAAGAGACAGGAGGCTAGGCACTCAAGTGAAACAAAAGTTCAACACAGATTCATAACTAACCATAGACTGGTCTTATTCAAACAGCACTTGGTGCTGCATAATTACGGCAAAATAAACCCCTGAACAAGCATTTGGTACAAGCATAGTCTTTGCAGTGAGTTATGGTTTATGGGTGCTTCCAACACGAAGTCTGCAGGAACCAGACTGGGAACCCAAAGCGGCCCTGGCAATTTTCTCGGACCAGCCCCTAGTGAAGCATTGCCGGGCCCAAGGAGGCTGGAAACGCTTACTTGCTGCTTTTGTTATTGGGGGCCTATATTGCAGCACTGCTACAAAACCACCCCTCCAGTAACAAAACTGGCCTCCACAGCTGCAAAACGGGCCCCCACCCTTCCAACCTCCCGGGTAATTGCCCGATGCCCACTACGGCCAGTCCAGCCCTGGTATTCTGTCCCTCACATCGTCTTCAATGAACCTCCTGGCCTCCGGGCTCCAATCAGTTTGAGGCTTTGCTTCTGATGGAGTGAAATAAGGTTGAGTAAGCGGTAGGTGTTCATATGTGGCTACCATCCTGTATCGGGATAAGCTGTTGTCCTTTTTGCGGTAGTCACCCAAATGATATCAATTTCATATTTTTCTTGTGGACAGTAAGAGTTTGTTTGTTGGTCAGTGTGACTGTACTATTCCCCAGTTATGAGCTAGGTATTTACTTCCTTTCTGAATTTCAGCTGATCAGACTTTACATTTTTTTGCTGGAAGAGAGTTCTGTGATATTGCAAGTCGTATGTACAAGTAGGCTCCACTGGCGCACTTCTTGCAGGAGAGGTAGTCAGCCAACGGCCTAGTCTGAAACAGAGGGCTTGCAACTTTTCTTTGATGAAGAGTGGCCCTTTGCCTTGGATGACTGTAAACAATGTCCCTTTTCCTTGATTAACATACAGAGAACCTTGAAAATAGTGTCTTGCTATACGGGGAGAGTGAAAAGATTGTAATACCAACGTTATACACTCCAATGGAGGGAGTAGGAGCTGTCCTGCTTCTCCTTTTGGTAATCTTTACAATTTTCGGAGAACAAAGAGCGGAGCTTGTTGATGAAGACCACTTGTCTAGTCTTAGAAGACATGATGAGCGTGGTAATGATGTGTCGTTTTGTGGCTAGCCGTGGTAGGGGGAAATATGTCTTACTGTGTGTGCACAGTGTAGAAATCTCCTGTTGTTCAGTCCGTGACTACTCAACAATTTCTTACTTGATTTGATGTTGATAGTGAGGTCTCTCGTTCCTTTGGCCAGGTGGCAATAAGAGTTGGCCGTTCCTCTATTCTTCACAGGATACACAAGTTAGAATCTGTTTTGGAAGAGTTTCAAGTGATTACTCTTTATCAATTCATTGACAACACCGAGACCGTGGAGTAGGCTTCACAGGCGTAATTCATTTGGGTTTTCCAGTGACTTGTGTGTCATCAGCATAGTTGTATAGTTGTAGAATCGTAAGTTTATGGGTTCTGTGAGGTCTGGTATTGAGTATGTTGGTTGCTGAACAGACACGTGAGCTGGTACTGTGGTACTTCGGAGTGTGTGGCAAAGGGAGCCAAAGTGAAAGGAGGAATTGAGATGGGGATGTATCAGCGTCGAAGGCAGCAAGACATCCATTTTAGATCCTTCATGTGGCCCCAAGTTCCAAGAGTATCATCAATAGACTTTGGAGGTGATGTACGAAGACAGCAGATTGATATTGTTGTAGTGGTGCAGCTACGCTATTTCTGTCTCCTGCTGTGCTGGCTGGTGGAAATAGCGCAGTTCAGTGCCTCTACGTGGTCAGAATCCATTTTGGTGGTCAGATCATACAAGCGAGCTGTCTCCGGCCTAAAATTGCCTCGGTTTCAGTATTAGTCAATTCCGAAAATACATTTCCATGATTTTCTCTGCATTGCCCCACTCTTTCCTGTTTCGAAATGTTGGCTTGAAAGTCAGAGAGAAGCTTGTCCCATCCTAGAAAGCCAAGCCTCTTTTCCTCTGTAAGTAGTTATGTTCAAGTGAGAAGCTCACAACGAATGTTAGTCCCAGAATGCACCTTGGTGTTGGCTAAAAAGCCAGAACTGGCTTTAGTTATTACGCTCAGATGAAATGAGGCGGTTTAGCAGATATGACCAGGATGCATTTTAAACGCATGGGTGGAGTGCACAAAATAGCTCATTATAAAAAGAACCTCTGCGAAAGAGAGCGGGAATAACTGAGTTGCTCAAGCAGTTCTGTGCACACATTTCATAAACCCTTATTTTTAGATTCCGTCCCTGCTGGAGGAAGCACCAATTGTAGGGTGCCCAATTTAGAATTTCCAGCCTGTAGGAGCCGCGCGGTAGGCTAGGGTCAGCGCCGGAAATGCTTGTAGGCAGAGGCCGGGTTTCCTGTTTCCGAGGAGGAGAACGGGCAGGCGACGGCTCGGCTCCCGCTGCTGAATGGCGGCCATTAACCACCTTTCCTAACAAGGGGGCGATTATGGCGGCGTGCTTGGGGTTCGCCCAGGGAACCGTGGGTGGTGCCAGGGCGTGTGCTCTGAGGTTTCCTGGGGAAGGATAGCTGCCAAGTGGGCCTGGGTCATTTGTGACAACGTCAACCAGCCAAGAGCGCCTTGCATGCTGGGAATTTTAAGCCAATATTAAAAATGAAAGCAAAAGTAAAAGTTTAGCTCAAGGTGAGTATAATGGGCATAAGTGCGAATTTCTTAAGCAACATTTCACAAAATGTACTTCCCAGTGTCATGCAAGATACTGGGGGGAGAGATCTGAAGAGGACATGACTGCTGTGACATTTTCTGCTGAAACCAGTCTCCCACATGTGAAAAATTCACAACATTCCTCTAACATGGATTGCAGAAGATTTAGCCCAGCACAACAACTGCACTTGGGACTAGATGCGAGACAAGACATGGGGCTGTACAGCTTCAGAATGGGAGTCCTTGCCTTCGCTCTCCGTTCACGGTTTCTGGCGCATGTATGGACAAGTCTTAACATAGTTCTCTGTATTTAAACCTGCCCAAGCTGTGTGTATAGTTTACATATGTTACCGTGGCGTTTCAATTACTATTGGTGTTTTAGGCAAATTGGGTCAATTTTGAACATCCAAGAAGTCCTCTTCAATGAAGCCAAAATCCAGAAAACGAGTTTCTCCAGAATGCGAGATGGTGTATGAGTTCCTCAGTCGAGCTTCTAGCGTAGGTACGGTAAAGTGTGGTGATGGGTGGCGATGAAGCAGGCGACAGGTTGAGTTGCAGGAGAGCTGCACCCCAATGCTTCCTCCTGGATGGGGCAAGTGAGGACCCAGCACCAGCAAAAGGAGAGGGCCAGTTTGTCATCATACCCTGAAGGCAAGGGACTCCAAGAGACGAGGTCCGACTCCCGTATGTCGGTGTTGCTCTTTTGACCAGTTTGCCAATTATACTTTCCTTGGTGCATGTTCTGTAGCAGTGGATCTGTAAGGATCCTAGCTAATATGGAAACCGTATTGTATATTTATCAATATTCATATGCTATGAGGCCTATTCCATACTAGTCTTTTTGACAGCTAGCATGCGCCAACTCCTATTGGGGTAAAAGGGCTTCACCCCTATTCTCCCTATGCCCGTCGTGCGCCTTTGCCTGTGCTTTCCGTGCACACAGTATTCTTCAGCTGACGTGTGCCGGACCACTCTGGACATGGGGCTTCAGCAGAGGTGATGTGACAATTTTCAGAGTATGGGTGCTGGCCAGTGACATCCACTCTCAAAAATCATTGGGGTTTTGAAAAATGCCCATTTTACTAAAGAAGCTAGTGTAGCACATGAGTGTGCTCCTTCCAGCGCCAGTTTTGCAAATATGGGCTGGCAGTGAAGTTGGAGACATTTCCCAAAATATAAGGATAGAAGATGTTTTGGTTGCCTGGCAATTTTCAGTGAGTACATTCTCCATCGAAATGGCTCTTTTGAGTGCTGGTACTACTACGGGAGGGCCGCCTTGGAGTCTTAGATACATCCATTGATCTCAATTTCGGATAGTGAAATTGTGAATTAATTCAGTGCTTTACTTTACACCGTACATCAGTGACCGACATAGGCCTCTGAACCTCAGAGAACATTTATATGGTTCTCTCCTATTCGAGGCATCTCATTAGAAGCACAAATGAAATGCAGCTTTAACCAGGCTATATTAATCTGAACTATCAAGCCGCAACTGAGGTAATGCCTACTGAGCAGAACCATGTGGCTAGACAGCATATCTTATAAAACAACGAAATGCAGAAAAAAAAGCATTTGGCAGGGAGAGCTTCCAAATGGTCCGCTCCTAGGCTTCTCTTTAGCCTGACGTGGTAGCTTTGCATGCCAGGGTTGGGTTGTAAACAAGTGGCGGCCCCTACCATGAGTGGAGGAGCTTCATTTAATTTTGCATTAGACACCTACTCTTGTGATTGTGGTATTGTTTAGACTGTGCTTTTTGGGGAGGCGTGGGGACCTCTGTGATTTGGCACCTTGTGCATACTGATGTTGTGTGTCCGCTGATAGCGCTTAGATACCCCTGGGTGATACAGCGCTCTACAAGCTCATAATAACATAACATAACATTTATTTTTGAGAAATGGCAGTTTGTTGTGTGAACACATTTTGCCTACGGAGCCATCAAGGTGGGATATGAGAATCAGGAGGGGGCCATTAAGCAGCAGTTGAATGTGAAATACAAATCCACAGTGACAAGCCCTAAGGAACTCATTAACAAAGAAATGATCCAACTCAGCCAGGCGAGACTTGTACCGAGTTACGGTCTCATTTAGAAAACTCAAACCTGATTCACAATTTCTCAGGCATACTGCATTCATAATGACTATTTTATTAACTTTATGAATGTATGTCTATGTCGCCCAAAACTAGGGGTTGGATTATCAGCATTGAATAACATATTTTCATTGAACAGTTTCTGTATTTCTGACCCACACTGTTCTTTTTTCATTTTGTCCTCTAAAGGTAGAAATCATTTTTCGACGTGAAGTTTTTTTACCCCTACCAATTCCATAAAATATGGCTAGATTGTGCACATTTTGAAACCCGGCCAAGAACTTTTTAACTCAATCTACATGACACATGCAGCAGTGATGCAAAAAATGTCGTAAAGCTCATCAGAATCTCCCCATTTCAAAGGGAATCTCGGAAGAGAAGGCCTTTCATCAAACCTATTTTTCCATCCAAGGGTAAAATATAGGTTTCTAAGTTATCCATTACCTATTCCAAAAAATCTGAAGTGACGTTAGAAAATTATTTTCCATTATAAGCCTTTGATTCGTCCCTCGGTCCTATCACACATCACTTACTCCCAGTTCAGTAGGTCCAAGTTTAGAAGTGCAGATAAATGTTGGAAAGGCATGGACAATGTTTTAAGATATTCACAATGTTGCCACTTTGTGAGTATTCACCAAATGTCCAATGACTACTACCCTGAAACTCTCTTTGCAACATCCACAAAGTGCCTTTATGACTAAAATATCTGCAAAAATGTTGGAAATTTCAGAGTTGAAACAGGCATCATCATCTTAACAAATGCACGTAATCAGACCCTATGACCCCAGGGCCACACTGCTAATTAGCAGACACGTGTTAATTATTGAAATAGTAGTTTATGAGGCCATGTGCGTGCCGCACAGGTCCAAGAATACCTTACACAGTGTAGTGTCCTCCCCAGCCCGGGAGCATACAAATGATTATGCTACACACAGAGCTCTCTAACAGATGTCTTTATTCCTCAGCATACAATCACACACTGCACTCTGATTACATCATAACTGTTAATAACCACACCTTAACACCTCCTGGAAAGTTACATAATTCCTCTGTTGAGTCTGCTCAGAACCGCAATGGTCCTAGCACACATAGTCTCTCAACACTATATCTTCCCCTTTGTTAAATCAAACGTCCAAACAACAGCCACGTCACATTCCTTCAATAAGTCATTGAGACGCTTGCACTAAACAGCAAGATCGAGTGGTATGAGGTGGTTGAGATGCATTCCGATTGTGTGATCTGGCACAGGTTCTGATGCTTGATCTGGACTTTTAGGTGGGATCGCCTCATTCATAATTGCAGGAGCTAACGAACGTCAAGGTAGGTGCTCAAAATGTGACAAGTCCCGTGTGATGGACTTTTGGGACAATGCACTGTCACCATATGTCCTTTGCTTGTCACACCCTCACAGGATCGACAGCAAATGGACTGCCTGCTTTCCGCTTTAGTTTCTCCTTGACCAGGACCCAGTCACCTTCATCAAAGACTGTTTCCTGAGCTTGCCGATGCTGATTGGCATTTGTTTTCATTTTGCACTTTTGAGAAGTTTCTGTGACACAAACCTTATCAGCATTCAAGGATCGGTCTACTGTCCAGTGTGACAGTTTGGTTCCGATGACTCTCCCAAATAGCAAGGTGGCAGGACTTTCACCAGTTGTGGAGTGAGGAATTGAACAATAAGCGCAGACGACTTGACACAGATTGTGGTTTAACTCGATTCCTCTAACGATGTACGTTGAATTACCCTTTTGAGGGTACCCATGAATCTTTTCACAACACCAGTGGTTTGGGGCCACAGAGCTGTACTCTTTTGATGCTTGACATTAGTCTGATTAGTAACTCCTTGAATTCTTTGCTATTGAACGGCGGACCATTGAGAATGGCAGGGATACCCAACGCTGCAAAGATGTCATCTAGCCATTCGATTACCTTGTCATGGGTGTGGATGATAACTCCTCTACTAAAGGAAAGCATGAATACTCATCAATTACTACAATGAAATGAAGTCCATTTCCTAAGGGCTCAAAGAAAACAACTGCAACTCTGTTTGTTAGTATGTTGTTATGCTCCCAGTCGTCCTCTTCTGTCAACTTTCGCTCCGACCACCATGAGCTCATTTGGCATTATTTATACATTGACAACTTCTTTCCGTTTTGCTGAAATCTCCTCTCAATCCACCAGCCTAGTTCCCTTCCTGAGGTCACCCCAGGTATGTAGCCCAGCGTGTCTAGGGGGAGTGCTCTATTTATCCCGTAAACATTCAGGCATCCATGGTGAGTCCCATATTGCTGCTAAGGAGGTATAGTAGTGAATGTAATTATATACCTACCCCAAAAACGTGAAGGCATCTGAGGAGTATGATACAAGATCTAGGGCTAGTAGATATTTGGAGAATGAGGATTGGTGGGCAGAAAAGTTTTACCTTTAGAGTAAAAAGTATAGCATCACGCTCGTATTAATTACTTCCTGATAGATGGTCAATCTTGCCATATGTCTAAGTCAGTGAACCCTAGTCCAGCAACATTATCAGACCACTCAGCAGTGGCATTATCCCTCAAATTTCCAGCAGTGTTGGGCAGTTCTAGATCGACCCAAGATAAAACTCTAATACAGAATGAAGGTTTTATTGAATATCGTAAAGAGAAGACCAAATAATTTATTTGATGTAAATAGACACGACAGGCAGTGGGTTTGTCTGGGATGCATTCAAAGCTTTTATAAGAGAGGTAATTATGACATGTTCACATGAGCGCAGAAAAAAGAAATCAACTGTAGAAGAAACCTTGTTGAAAGAAATCGTTGAGAAAAAGGAGGAGATAGAAAATCTCTCAGCTGTATCCCCTCTTATGGTTTTTGGTTTGAGAACAGAGTTAAAAGAGCTGCAAGGCCAGTTTGCAATGGAGTTGGAAAAAAAGTTTCAGGAATGATGGTAAGCCAGCTAGTTGCAACACTCCAAGTGTGGTGAAAAAAGGGGGATGCTGCTGGCTTGGAAGACCAAACCTGACCAGTCCAGAACCAGTTTCATTTATTGAGAGACCCAGAGAATGGACGACTGACCCAGACAGATCAGGAAAATAAGCAGTTATGTTAAGGCAAATTTCTCATATTTATGCACAGTTTTTAAACCAGATCCACTCAATGTTAGAAAAGAGATGTCAGATAAGAACTTACCAGCTGTGGAGAACCAAGAATTTACAGGTGTGCAAAGAGATATTACAGAGGAGGCAATAGGGGAACAAGTGGGAAGACTCAAAAACGGCAAGGCTGCACCCCTAGACGGGATCACTGGAGAATTGTATAAGACTATGTTACTTTTCCTGGTTCCCATCTGCAAAAAGGTTTTTAACCAAATATTATTAGAAGGGAGAGATATCCCCCTTCTCCTGGTGCCAAGCCACAATTGTTCTGATCCTGAAAAATAAGAAGTTCCGGGTAAACCCAATACTAACAGACCCACATCACTCCTGAATAGCGACTATAAAATCTTCACTCTCATTTTAGCAGCTCAATGAGTTGGCACATCTTTTAATAGAAAACCATAGATATGACAGTGACCTATGAGAGCCCATTAACTATAGCAACTTTAGATGCTATTAAGGCCTTTGACTGGGTGAATTGGATATGCTATGGGAGGCTTTAAATATGTATAGACTTAGTAGAAACGTTATCAATACAATCCAAATATTGTACAGATCCCTCACTGCCAGAATTTGAATAAATGGGGAAGCATTAGTTTTCTTTCTGTCACTAGAGGGATTAGGCGGGGTTGCCTTCTATCACCGCTGTTGTTCCACCTCTAAATAGTACCCTTTGTCCAAATGATTAGACAAGATAAAACTATCTTGCCCTTTGTTCACCAACTCCACTCCAACTTGGGCCTTAAAGATTGCGCTGTTGTATACCTCTAATCCCACACACTCAAAGCGCACTTCGAAGCATTTGGGAGCTTCTCAGGGTATCATATAAAGGGAAAATATAAGTCATGACATAACCCAATAAGGAATATTCACAGGGGATTCAGGAGATTAAGACACATATTAGAAACCTTGGGGGTTCTGTACTACAAAGCCTAGAACACCTGCCTAATCTTAACTTGGATAAGACTTTTGGAGAAATAGGACCCTTTTGAGGAAATGGGAGAAACTCCCTTTAAGAATCTACGAAAGATCCAATTTGATTAAGATGATGGTTTTCCCAAAGTGGTCTTTTTTTCTTTTCTTCTTCAATGTAATACCCTTGACATTTCCTAAAACCTCATCAAAAAAATTCAGAGAAGTCTGAGCAGCTGTATATGGGCTCCTAAAGGTGTCAGGCTTTCTTGGAACAAACTAAGGAAGAAGCAAATGGAGGGAGGGCTCGCACTCCCAGAATTCCAGATATACTGCCAAGCCTTTCAATTTAAGAATTGTAAAAGTTTGGCAGTAAAGCCAGATATGGACAAGTCTATACAGCCATACTGGGGGAGTATGGACCAGAAGTATTCTTATACAAATTCGGAGATCCGAAGTTTTAAAAAAAAGTGAGACTTCAGGTCCCGTTAGCAGCTCTAAGGCTCTGGTGCTTTATGAGAAAGACCTTTGATAATGAAGTAGTCACTGCGGTCGGAGTCGTATGACAGTATCTGTCCCATATTCGGTCTTTCTACGTGTCACTACAGTTTGTGATTCACAGCACAGGGTCTGCCCCATTTGTCGCAAACATGGCAGAAATGTTGGTTTGTTTTATTTTCTTAATTCTCTGAAGCCATTCCTTAAATCAGGCATGATTTCATGCAAACATTATATATTGTCCCGATGACTTATAATGATTCTAATTAATGTCCCAGCCTTACAAAGCCTGTCCGCTTTCCTGATTCCATTTAACTGTTGCCTTATGCAAAGTGTATTCTTGTGCAGTAGGTACTTTGTACTGTGAAGTTCATATGGCTTTTTCCTTCCACAGACGGTGTTTTAGGGATGATTAGACGCACTGTTGGACTTAGTAACGACCACCCTAATCCCCAAGATTGTACCTCCCAAGGGTAGCTCCCTTCATCTCTGTCCACTTCCTGAGCCCTGTATTCTGTGTGCTTCGAACTATATCTTACCTATATCTTACCGGACCATTCTATAGATAGAAGGTATTGACTTGTCTATACTCTGAAATTTCTACTGAGTAAGCTCAGCTACGTGCTTTTTTATGACACAGTTTCGGCGTATCAAGACACCAAACACTTCAGACATAGGCCAGTCTGCACTCACTCTTCTGTCCAACAATTAATTAGAAGTGAATGCTTAAGCGTACTATGTCTCACTCATATTCTCTTCAAATTCATGCAAAGGCATAGCAACAAAGAAAACAAGTTACTTACCTGTAACTACGGTTATCCAGTATTGGTATCTTTCATAGATTCACATGCCTGAATCATTCCCCGTCGTCGAAACGGGAGTCCCACGGTATAAATATATACAAAAGCAGTGCCTAGAAAATTTCTTGTAGTAGGCTGGAAAAGCCTAAAGGCCTAACTAGGCCTCAAAACCTAGCAGCCTATCTACATCATTATGTAAAAAGACCTGAAATAGTAGCCTCAGCTGTCCTCACCCTCTAGAACCTTCCCAGCTCAGGCAGTTCTCCTCAGATTTTCCCAGCACAAGTGAGAATGAGTATCCATAAAACAGAACTGCCGTGCCGGGGAAGAGGGTGGGTGCATGTGAATCTATGAAAGATACCAATACTGGATAACCGTAGTTACAGGTAAGTAACTTGTTTTCTTATCCAGTATTGGGGTATCTTTCATAGATTCACATGCCTGAATCAGAGTAGCAAGCAGTAACATCATGTCTGTCGTTAGAGGAAGGTGGGAGACAAATAAACCATATATACCCCCACACAACCAGAAAGGTAATAGAGCACAAACTTGTTAACATAACATATGCATCAAAACCTTCATAAATACATCATAGATAGGACAGCGTTATAAAATGCTCAAACTTTTTAATGAAAACATATGCTTAAACAGTCAAAGAAGAATAAAAGAGTATAAGAAATCTAACCTTAGTGAAGAAGATGCTGCAGTACCGCATCCCCAACTGCTGTATCATCATGAACTGCAGACAGTAATGTTTGGTAAAAGTGTGTACACTTTTCCAAGTAGCAGCTCGGCAAATGTTCTCCAGCGTCACACCAGCAAAAAGGGCTGTTGACGCTGACATTGTTCTAGTGGAATGTGCTTTGACCGTTCTTGATAAAGGTTTGTTGGCCTTGTCATGACAGAAACTAATCGTAGAAGACAACCACCTAGCTATAGTTGCCTTCGTGACCGCTTGACCCAAGGTGGCTTTGCCATAAGCAACAAAAAGTTGATTAGATTTGCGGATGTCCTTTGTTTTTTGAAGATAAAACTTCAGGCACCGTTTCACATCCAGAGAATGTAACACCTTCTCCGCTGGAGTTTTAGGATCCGGGAAAAAGGTTTTGAGCTTGACCGGTTGATTGATGTGGAATTGAGTTGGTACTTTAGGAATGAACCTTGGGTTGGTTCTAAGCGTAACAAAGTATTTAGAGAATTGCAAGAAAGGCTGTGCAATAGTGAAGGCCTGTATCTCACTGACTCTGCGAGCTGAAGTGAGAGCCAGCAAGATAGCCACTTTCCAAGTTAGAAACTTTAGCTCCGCCTTATGAATCAGTTCAAAAGGCCTTTTTAGAAGTTGAGAGAGAACAATATTAAGATCCCACTCAGGAGGAGGAGGACGAAATGGTGGAAAAGCTCTGAATAGTCCCTCAAGGAATTGTTTGATCAAAGAGGATGAACATAAGGATGGTTTGTTGGAACTCTCCCTGAATCTGGATATCGCCGCCAGATGCACCTTAATGGATGAAAAGGCTAGACCAGCCTTAGCCAAAGACAGCAGGTATGGAAGGATGGCTTCAGGAGGAGCTTGAAGTGGATGAACATTATTTTCTCCACACCATGAGTAGAATCGCTTCCACTTAAAACGATAAGTCTTGATGGTACTTTGCACACGTGCCTGTGACAAGATCGCCCTGCAGTCCGAGGAGAAGTTAAGATCCTTGAACTCTAGGAAGTCAGGAGCCAGGCGTGCAAGTGCAGCGATTGACGATCCGGATGATGGATTTGGCCTCCCTCTCTTGTCAACATTGACACTGTCAGTTTGAGACGAAACAGAGGTTGTTGAGAGAGCAGAAGGAGCTCCTGAAACCAAAATTGCCTTGGCCAACGGGGAGCAATGAGGATGAGAGTGCAGTGTTCTCTCTTCATCTTTTGCAGTACCTTCGGAATGAGTGGAATCGGAGGATAGGCGTACGCAAATATTCCGGACCATCTCATCAGTAGGGCATTTCCTCTTGACCCCTGCTGTGGACACCTGCTGGCATAAAACAGGCATTTGCTGTTCTGCTGCATGGCAAACAAATCCAGCGTTGGTGTCCCCCAAATTTGAAAGATCATCTCTACTTGATGTTGTTCGAGCTCCCATTCGTGACAGCCCGTGAACGTTCTGCTGAGGTTGTATGCTAGAGAGTTCCGAACGCCTTGTACATGCTCTGCTCTGAGGGATATGCCGTGGCGCTGGGCCCATTCCCACATCTCCTGAGCCTCCAGCGACAGGGTGAGAGATTTCGTTCCTCCCTGTCTGTTTATGTAGTACATGCTGGTGGTATTGTCCGTACGCACCAGCACGGACAAATTCGCAATCCTTGGAAGGAAGGCTTGTAGGGACAGAAAAATGGCCCTCAGCTCTAGGCTGTTGATGTGCTTCTGCCGGTACTGATGAGACCATCGTCCCTGGATCTGAAGGTCCAGAAGGTGACCTCCCCAACCTTCCATGGATGCGTCCGTAGTCAGGGTGAACTCTGGAATGTCTTGGAGAAAGGTGAGGCCTGGTGACAAATTGTGCGCCTTCGACCACCAAAGAAGAGCATTTTCATTTTGGCAGTCACTTTGATGCGGTCGTCGAATGATCCGTCGACTTGCCTCCACTGGCGAAGTCACTCTTCCTGTAACGGTCTCATTCTGAGTCTCGCCATAGGAATGAGGCTGATTGCAGATGAGCACATCCCTAGAAGGGAAGCAAATATCCGAACTGAAAGTGACCTTCTTGCAAATTTTTGTTTTGCTATTTTTAACAGCTTGTTTTGCCGCTCTTGTGTCAAGTACGCCTTGCACTGGCATGTGTTCAAGACTGCTCCCAGAAAGGTCAACTCTTGACGAGGTTGAAGCTGTGATTTTTTCGAATTGAGGGTCAGTCCTAGATTCGAGAAGAGAGAGAGCGTACTCCTGACCGCTTCCATTGTTGAGTTTCTGGATGGACCTTTTAACAGCCAGTCGTCGAGGTATGGGAAAACTTGTATTCCCTGGGACCTCAGCATTGCTGCCACCGGAGCCAGACATTTGGTAAAGATTCTGGGGGCCGATTTTAGGCCGAATGGGAGCACTTTGAACTGAAAATGGACGCCAGCCACTTGAAACCTTAGGGATTTGTGGTGTTTTGGGTGAATAGGGATGTGGAAGTAGGCGTCTTGCAGATCCAGAGAAGCCATAAAGTCCCCTTTGTTGAGACAATTCAGAATGTCCTTCAACGTTACCATGTGAAAACTCTTGTTTCTTTAGATACTTGTTGAGTTTGCGCAAATCCAGTATTGGACGCCACTCTTCTGAATTTTTCTCTACGAGGAAGAATCGAGAATAAAATCCTTTCCCTTTCTGAGAAGGAGGAACTTGTTCTATTGCATTCTTGTGTTTCATCTTTAAGGCTTCTTTGAAGAGTAAGTGAAGACGAGGGGGAGGGGGGCCCCTGGGCGGCGTTGTTGGTGGCTTCTGTAAAAACTCCAGAGTGTGTCCATTCCTGACCAGATCCAGGACCCACTGATCCGAAGTTATCGTCCGCCATTGGTGGTAAAAGGCGGAGATTTTGGCGCCCACGGGAAGGGAAAGGTGAATGGCTGACATCCGGCAAAGCTCATTGGCGCTTGTTGGAATCACGCCCTTGATTGCTTGAGCGTCGTTTCCCTGCTTGCCGAGAGAAAGAACCAGAGGCAGGCTGTCTGTAAGGGGTATTGATAGTAAGGTTGTTTGTAGTGAGATTGGTATTGACGATTCTGTTGGTTGGAATAGTTTCCCCTGGAGGAGTAACCACGGCCTCTTGCTCCTCTAAAGGATCCCCTCTTGTATTGCAGGGTACCAAGTGATTTAGCTGTGTCTGTATCTGTTTTTATAGCCAGCAAAGCGTCATCGATGTGCTTCCCAAAAAGTGAATCCCCATCGTACGCCATGTCCAAGATTTTTGTTTGGACCTCAGGCCTGAAGGTGGTAGCCCTGAGCCAACCTTGACGCCGAAGTACAGCTGCTCCAGCCAATTGTCTGAAATTGGTGTTTGAAATATCCAGGGCGCAATCAATGATTTCTGAAGCTGCCCTTTCACCCTCCTGTACAATCCTGCGCACCTCCTGCTGATGATCCTCATGGATCAAGTCAAGATATTCTGTCAGATCGGACAACATCTGCCTATCATAACGGGCCAGGATAACCAATTAATTAGCTGCTTTAATGGAGGCTGCTGCATTTGCAGAGAACTTCTTCCCAATGGCATCCAGTCTCCTGCCCTCCTTGTCAGGTGGTGTTGAAATGGGAGCAGAAGGATTCTTGGATTTCTGCTGCACAGCCTGGGATATGACAGTCTGGTTGAGGGTGACCTATTAAACAAGATGGAGTATCCGATGGTGCTCGATACTTTTTCTCTATTCTTGGAAGGACTGCAGGAATGGAAGCAGGCGTTTTCATGATGGTGAGGCCCTCCTTCCAAATATAGTCCATAATGGGGATAGCCCTGGTAACTCTGCGATATCCCTCTTTGAAGTCATGCAAAAAGCAGTCAGACTGCTCAACTGTGACGGTCAATTCAAATCTATTAGCAGCTCGCTGCATAATATTGTGAAAACCGCCAATATCCTCAGGTGGAGAATCTGAAGGACGGGGCGCAGGCGGTGAAGGCATAGGAATGACATAATCCTCCCAAGGATCTATAGGTGTATTTTCCGGCAATTCGCCTTCTTCCCTGCTTTCTTCGTCATCATGAGAAGAAGTATCTGTGTCATCTTGAGGTGCTGGACCAGTATCCTGTCTCGGCGACAATGAAGCTCGCGGCGACTGAGGTCTTGGCACGTCAACTGGAATAGGCGACACAGCGGGTGCAACTGGAGTTGGTGGAAATCTCTGGTGATAATCCGCCAACATAGCCTGCAAATCCTGAATTTAGGTAGATGGCAAATGACCAGTGTCCTCAGATGTAGAAGGTCTGGCATGGGGTGATTGATATGGCGTCGAATAAACGTCATGCGTATAATGACCATGGGCATCATCTTCATCGTCCTCCTGAAATTTAATATTCAATTAAGAAGGGTGACGGGCAATCCCAAAAGGACCGTCATCCTCTTCACCTTCATCCGAATCTTCCTCCACATATGTCTCCAAAATGTGTGATGGTAAGAGTGGAGAAATGTGAGAATAATCTTGTCTTTGATACGTTTTCATTTGAAAATGCGTATATTGAATCTTTGTCGGAGGTGAACTGTGCAACAGATGAGCAGATGCCACTGCTGAAGCCATTGTTATTGGGATTTCCGTCGACGGTACTGTCGATAGCTTGTTCGCTAATGGAACCGCCGTCAGTGACAAAGATTTTGCCATCGACGGGGTCGTCAATGGTGTCTTCGTCGACGAACCTTTCGTCGACGGGGCCGTCGATGGTGTCTTTGTCGGCGAGTCCTTTGTCGACGAGGCCGTCGATGGTGTCCTGGTCGATGAGTCCTTCGTCGACGATATAGTCGAAAGTGTCTTCGTCGACGATGATGTCGGCTTCGTCGACAGAATTGTCGTCGACGGACCGGAAGATTTAGTCGACGGGACTGTCGGCAACTTGTTTTTAGTCAGCGATGGCTTGACAAGCGATGGCAAAAGTTGAACAGACATCAGAGGTGAGGTAATAGCCGAAGTGGTAACCGTAGAAGCAGTGGAAGAAGCAGAAGTCAAAGTAGTAGTAGGAACAGACACCAGAGAAAAAGTCTTAGCCTGGGCTGTACTCACAGTTGTCATTCGTGAAGAAGCCGATGCACTCTTTGAGGGTTCTGAAGCTCTCTGAGAGGTTTTAAGTTTTTGCTTTCTCTCAGGAGAAGAACTTTCTTTGGATCTGGCTCTCTTGCTGGAGGTAGAGGCCTTGTCCTCATCAGTGGAAGAAGATTTCAACCACAAAAGAACCCTTGCCTCCCTATCCCTGATTGTTTTCTGAGGGAAGGTACGGCAAATCCTACAGTCCTTCACAACATGTGAAGGGTGTAGACAATAAATGCAGTCAGAGTGCTGGTCATCCACATGGACCCTCTTCTTATAGCAGGTTCCACAAGCTTTGAAAAGAGCCTTCTTTTCAGACATTTTTGAGGAAAAAAGTCAAAAAACTGAGTAGGCACTCAGGGAGACTCCCTTACACACGAAGTGCGGTGAAAATCTGAGGAGAACTGCCTGAGCTGGAAAGGTTCTAGAGGGTGAGGACAGCTGATTGGCTGAGGCTACTATTTCAGGTCTTTTTACATAATGATGTAGATAGGCTGCTAAGTTTTGAGGCCTAGTTAGGCCTTTGGGCTTTTCCAGCCTACTACAAGAAATTTTCTAGGCACTGCTTTTGTATATATTATACCGTGGGACTCCCGCCTCGACGACGGGGAATGATTCAGGCATGTGAATCTATGAAAGATACCCCAATACTGGATAACTTTAGTAACAGGATAATTCTACATAATGATGTAGATAGGCTGCTAAGTTTTGAGGCCTAGTTAGGCCTTTGGGCTTTTCCAGCCTACTACAAGAAATTTTCTAGGCACTGCTTTTGTATATATTATACCGTGGGACTCCCGCCTCGACGACGGGGAATGATTCAGGCATGTGAATCTATGAAAGATACCCCAATACTGGATAACTTTAGTAACAGGATAATTCTGGTACTCAAGCATTTCATTTAAAAAAAACTCCCTGTATAGGCCACACGGCAAACATGCAGTGTTCCAACCATTGCACACACAGATTAGCATGCTACCCCTCTACAAATGTGCTCAGGCAACTTGATAAGAGTATGAAGCACTGTATAAATACAAGTAGAACGCAATACAACATACTGAAAAACTACAGCATCACAATGCCATAATAATAGCAATACAGAGCTATGCAAATCTCTATTGGCATAACATATCTAGTGCTTCCATAAGGGTACAGACTTTACTTGGAGACTGCTTCAAAGATGTTTTTTAAATCCTGATTCATGTGCAAAGGGATGTTTGCGGATGGATTGGATTTCTGAGTTCTGCATCAGTTACCACACTACACAATTTTCTACTGGCAGGTTTCACCAGAAAAATCCTGAGGAAATCTATGCTACCATATAATTGCAAAACCTTCAGTAATTAGTGTGGTGAACACTGATTCCATAAGTTAGGCTTCATTCTGAGGAGGTGTGGAGCTCAGAAGAAGTTCATTACATTCCCAATAAATACCCCGCACCAAGGTAGCAGTAATTACTGTATGCTTTAATTATCTCCAACTTCTACATCACTTGGAAGCATGGCCTTGGTCCTCAAACCCATTTTTGTGCTTCTGTCACTTCTATGATGAAGATACCCTTATGGGTACATAGCTTACAATATATTAGTCTCAGTTTGTGTTCACGAAGCCCGCCTGGTTTGCTTTTATTTCTACCTGCAGAGCTTCAGGTTGAATTTTCAGTACTTAGCTAGGCAGCCTCAGCCTTTCACCCTTTGAAGGACAATACATGTATATCTTAGCAGAGGATAATAAGGCCTTTAATGTATTCCTCCAGGAACTGTTTGTCAGAGTGGTAAACAGTCAATATTATATATTTAAAATACTGTAAATTTGCATGATCAATAAGTGCTTTGTTGCTGGCACTATTTATAGCAATACTAGAAATAAATATCTCTGAATATCTTGCATTTGTAAGTTCCTCTAGGACTCTCTGACCTTCTTTCGGTGGGTGAATAGACTTAACCTTTTGAATCACTCGTAATTATAAGCCACAGGCTCTGCCTTGGAGACACAAATCATAGGTTGATGGGATTTCTTCCTGGTGGTCAATACTTGGCAGAAGTCATGTTATGCCTAAGCTAAAATAACGAACAAATAAGCACACACAGGAACCATGAAGAAACGTATTAATGCCTTGGAGCTGTTTCTCCAAAGACGTCCCACAACTCCACGGGGATGCAGACCTTTCCAAAAGAAATGAACGTAGCCCACTGTTCCGACCAGGAGCATAACCGCTCCACTGGGGCCAGCACCGCTCGTCTGGCCAGGATGAACGTCCGCATCTGAGCCAAGTGACACATCGAAGCCACAGACCGTGACCCTGATTTGCAATTTTGCTTCCTGGTTAGACACTCTGGAACCCATTTTACAAATGGACTTCAGATCTTGGGAAATAAAGAGAGAGGCGCATTTCAATTCTATGAGCCCAAGACTGCTACTCGTGCCGTTGATTGGCCAAGTCGCTCTGTTGAGTACTTCCAATTTTTTGTGGCAGGATGGATCAGGGAAAAAGGCTCCCTTTTTATTGTTTTGAGAAAAAAAGATTATTTCTCGCATTCTAATGGTACACATTGAGGTTGCTTAGAGCTGGTTACGTCTAGCATTTGCTATCGATATGAAGGTTTTTCTAACTTTCGGACTCCTCTCCTGCATTTATGATATACTTAACCTGCTCCGTGATGTTTCATAAGCGATTTCATCTTTAGCTCGTACTTCTTTCAGTGGTTCGACGTTTATGCCCCTTATAAAGCAAAGCATTTTAATAGGTTTTCCGAAGTGTCTATTAAAAAAGTTTACATTTGTCCTCATCTGAGGATAGTGTTACCTCCTTTTACATTATCTCAGCCAAATGACTGTCAATGGCCTCTTTTTACCATTCAGGTTTGAGTAAATGATGTCATGGATAATAGCCTTCTTAGCTAGTATGTTTTCACTCTGTTGCTTTTATTTGCTAGCTTTAGTGCTCTGGGTTTTGTTGTCATGGTGTGCAATCCTTGTGCCCATTTGATGAGTCAACCTGATCAGAAGAGTTTGTTACTGTAAAGGCCAGGACTGGGAACAGGGGTTCCTGCCCGTGTGGCATGAGAGTGAATCCCTAGTCATAGGCAGGTGAGTTATCTCCACCTAGTGAAGAAGCCAAACAAGACAGGATATTCAACGTGAGAAGTTGTGTTTCCTCACGTCCCATATTAGGTAAATTGAATCACCTTTGTGAAAAGTGTGGTCAAAATTGTGGGGAAAGATGACTTTTCCATTTGTGACATTACTCTTGTGGTAAGGTGAGTAGTGATGAAAGGTGGTATTTGAATTCAGCAACAGTTGCCAAGTCTTCTCTCAAAACAAATTAGTGTAGAAATCTCATAAGAATCTATAGACATGCCCACTGGGCTTATGCAAAGTTGTGTCAGCTTTGCAGAAGAAGACTATTAATTTGACCCTGGGAAGGTGCCGACACATTAGCACAAGGGCTCCATCTGCAATGCTTATCTGCTTTGCATTTCGGAAGCAAGGTAACCCATGCTTGTGAACAAATATGTAGTCTGGAGAAAAATGCACTTTATTGAAGTGTAGAACAGTGAATTTCATGTAATATTGCTCTGATTGTCTCTCACCTTGCTGTTTATTCAATAAAATACGTAAACTGCCTTCTAGGCCAAGGGACGGAATTCCCCATCCGAACATTCGTACTACTACCCCTACACACCCTAAAAAAAAGAATAATAATCCCTTCTTAAAATATATTTCTACCCCACATACCATTAGCTTTTGCATTGCTACCTCTGTCCCTGCCTGTCAGCCACCACCTGCTCTGCCCAATGCTATTTCTCGTCTGCTTCGGGTCTTAAGGCCCTAACTCATTCTTTGCATGTCCAAAATGAATTCTAGACATGTTTACTGTCTGTGGAAAGATGGACTCATGTTAATTATGGGAGTATTATCCGGCATACATAGGTTCTAATATGGGTACTCACTTTCTATGCTTAGATGGTTGTCTCAAAGTATCCAGACCTCTGTGGGATATAACTATGAAATGTCCACTTTTCCTGTTATCCACTGGATTTGCGTATATATGGCCTGGAATTGATATTCCGCTTCTTGACTGCCTCAAATAGAAAATACTAGTTTGTGTACATATTGTTTCGTAATTCTCATGCAAATATTTGCTCTTTGTATATATTTATCCATCATAGGTATCGGGTACATTATCTATATTTCTCCTACTGACCCCATGTGTTAGTATGTGAAGCACTCTGTTGCTCTCTGGCTTTGTTTGCTCTATTAAAAAAAATTGTAATCAGTGATTCTTAGCCTTTTGACTTCTGTGTCCCCCAATTAATTATGACTGAAATCCAGGGATCCTCACTGAATCATTATTGGAATCAGGAGCCCCCCGCGGAGTCATTACTCATTCCAATGATGGGGACCCCGGCTTAAGAAATGTTGATGATTTTAACATCAAAACACAACCCATATATACTGAAGCAAGCATTCATCAAAGAAATAGCCACATGATGAAATATTGTATTTGAATAAAAATAATACAATGAATAAGAAAGCTATTTTAATGGAAGGGTGGGGCTTTTCTACGTTCAACTGCAGCCCCTCATCTTCCATGCTATATTGTGTTTGATGCATGTGCACTGCTCCCAAAAATCGATCTGAGGACACCAACTTAATTTTTAGCCTCCAACTTCAAAATTCCTTCAAATTTACAGAACCTTAAAAATGTTCAGTTTTACATGGTGCTTCTTTCTTTAAATACATTTCATTAATCTGTTAATATTATTACGTTTTCTAAACCGTCACATGCCAGCAGCGTAGGCGTCGCAGACCTCCAATGGTCCTCGGAACTCAAGTTAAGAACTGCTGCTATAAATAAACAAATAAATGAAAAAGCCTGTAGCATTGCAACTTACTCTTCATAAGAAGAAACGGAATTGCTGTCTAGTGCACCACTTGCAACTTCACACAAGACAACTTCTGCAACCTTTGTCTTAAAACCTAAAGAAGTCGTCAGTAGTCACAGGGTCGTTTTCTCTACCGAACACGTTGAAGACATCACGATCCTTTTCAAGTACAACATCCTTTAATCGTCACCGAGCGCTTACTACTTTGGATTCAGCTTCGTCGCTGACGAGTAAGACCTCAGCATTGACAATGCCACCGCATTTTGTAATTGTTTGATACTATAGTTGCTTTCACCATCCAATGATTTCTCAGTCAGAACTATTACGGTGGTCTGCGGGTAATACCCAGGCACCAGTTTACTGGTCAGAGCTCAACAAAGCAAAGCTAGTTGAAAAGAAGATTTTTCTGAGGATTACAGAAGCCAGAGAGATTGGGTATAGAGTGAAAATATCATAGAAGTGAGTTCCATGCCCTGGAAATTGCAAAGCAAAAGCAGCACCCTCCCATCCTCTCTCTACGGATTCTGGGTACTAAAAATAACTTCAGCAGTACCAGAGCAGAGATATTTCAAAGGACTGTAGCAGTAAAACAATTGTTCTATCTAAGAAGGACCTGTAGGTGAAAATTGCAACTTCAAATACAGATGTTGTAGAACAGATCGCAGTGTTGATCGTAAACCACGGAAGGGACTTCAGATAGTGTAGTTGGGCAGCCAACCTTTGGAACACCGGAAGAGGTAATAAGAGTTTATCTGGGAGGCTTAAGTTTAGAGTATTGCGCTAGCCTGGTCATGAATGAACCAATGATTGGACCAATAGTTTATGGCAGATGGAAGGCAAGAAAAACAATTATACCCTCAATTTTGGGTAGGAAATCGTGGTTAGCTTACTTACCCAAGCCGACCTCTTCTAAGAAAGAGTCTATCGGGAATTCTGATTGTTGAGGATGTGAGATTGGGTGACACGACAAGCCTTTCTTCTTTTCACTTGATAGCCGTTTAAAGGCAGATGAGAAACGGAAGCCTGAGTGGTAAGCCGAAGGAAAGCCAATCCAGAGCTCAGCTCCCCATCCTAATCCTATAAAGTCAGTCCACTAGGATGGGGCGAGCGACCCAATCTAAGGATGCACCGAGGTCCATGAGGGCCAAGCTCGCCTGCCCACTCCTACTCAAAATTGCCTAAGGAGGGAGAGCGAGTGCCAGATCGATACCAGGTTTTTAGACTTGTCACAAAGATAGTTTGCATTGAATGAATACCTAAGAAATTTTCCACACAATGACCATCAATAGAACTCATTTGCATATGGATTGCTTATTCTGAAAATCTAACCTGCAATAAACACAACTTTACACCTTAAAAACTGCATATAATTAAACTCACACACGTTTTAGGATGGAAGGAGGAGTACCCTGAAAAAACGGGAAATTACTACCCGTCTGGTATCAGATTTGCTTGAAGTAATAATAATGTATGTTCTATATAGCGCTTCATACCACACGTCTGCCGTTTCAAAGTGCTGTTAACATGAAGCCTTGGAAAGGGTGGGAGGCTGAGTCTGCTGCCTTTTCGGGATTCTACCTCGTCACCTTCCAGTCACTGAAGATGGGAGCAGAGAGCATTAACTCACTGAGCCATCTTGCCAGCTGCATATGTACTTTACCTCCTTTTATTGTGTTAGGCAGCCTTGCACTGTTTCCTAGAGATTCTTTTTCTTGGAAGGGCAAGGAGTCTCGACGTCCCTTTCTATGTAAGCCCGCATTCATTATCTTTCGGTTTTTGCCTCTTTTTCACTTTCCCCCTCTCTCCCTCTCTCGACAGGCCACGTAATCCATCTGTGGAACATGCCCCCCTCCCCGGAGTAAGGAACATGACATATCGGCCCCACTAGGAGGACGGGTCAGGTGGGGGACGTATGGCGGGTGTGTGTGTGTGGGGGGGTGTAGGTGTGCTGGTGGAGTGATCCAATCAGCTGTTCAACAAATGTCAGAGCTGTGAAATGGCCCCGACTCTCCCAACAGCCAAGCAGATGGTATTCATCAAACCGGGCCTGCCTCTCCACACGAAGAATGCATGGCAGTGTCGCTTGTGTAGGGCCACGCCCCCTACATCCACCACAAACACCGCTTGAGCACACACAGACCCTAACCCCAGCTTGTACGAATTAGAAAGCATAGTGATTGGAACAACATGAGCTCACCCCTCTGGCAAACTGGGCTGAAGGCTACTTTTAATACTGAGAAGGGGTTTTTCTTCAGCATTTTGCAGAAACTCGAACACTTCTCCAAAGAGACCCTTGGCTGCCCCTTCTGCCAGGGTTACAATGAGGGGGTCTCCACAGCTGTTCATCATTCCTGGGGCACAGAGCAGGGGTGGAGGTACCACTCGGAACTGGTGATTCTGGGCCTGGCAGTTCTGGCACCCCTGCTCCATGCAGCTTGTAATCGGGGCCCAAGGGTGTGTGCCTGAGGCTTGTTCTCAGAAACTAGAATGAGTTGGAGAATGAGTTGGAGAGGGAAGAGGGAACATGTAGATATGACATTTGAAAAAAAAAAATTGCGTTAGAGTTACCAACAAGTTGAGGCCCAGTGAAATACGACTTTTGCTGCGAATCACATGACTTTTGGTCAAGTGCCAGATTGGAACCAAGGTCTCCGGGTTGAGAGGTAAGCAACTTGTCCTCTTGATCGCGTCTCATGCTCTCTAGTACCACCTGTGACCCTCAAAGCAAGCCTTGAGAAAGTTGTGAATCAGTAACAAGGAAGCGTCCAATACTGTTCATGCTTTATCTGGCGGGCTGGCACCTGGAGGCTTAATTTCTCCATTCTTGCAAAATGACAGGCAATAATAACAAGGGTTGCTGGATCATGGCATGGGGGAAAGGAGCAAAAATTGTCGTCTTCTCTCCGTAGGGGGCAGTGACGCTAGGCTGGCCTAGTATATTAGTGACACTTGAGGTACTTTATTGGGAAGAGGTCTTCTGATGCTCCAGCATATTATGTCAATACTTTCTTGACCACTTTGTCCTTACAGAGGAGTTCCTGTCCAGTCTGAAGCACTATGAGATCACATTCCCCATCCAAGTGGACAAGAATGGAGATTTCCTGAGCTACAACGTGAAGCACGATCCCAGCAGGTCACGGTCCCGTCGTAGTCCCGGCTCCACCCATGAGGTGGCCCAGCGCCATGTCTTCTATAAACTCTCTGCGCACCAGACGCGCTTCCTTCTCAACCTGACTTTGCACTCCAGCCTACTCGCTGAGCACTTCACTGTGGAGTACTGGAAAAAAGGTGGACTGGACTGGAAGCATGACCTCTATGAGGACTGCCACTATGTGGGCCACCTGCAGGACCTTCAGCTGAACACCAAGGTAGCCATCAGCAACTGCAATGGACTGGTAAGTCTCTTTCTCTGTTTGGTTCCAAACTCTTGCATAAATGTTACTTTATCTTTAAGAGACCATGTGATCTCCCACCAGAAAACAAGTCTAGCTAGATAATCGGTATTGTATTGTAGCTACATCTGTGTGGCGCTTTTACCCTTTGAGAGGCATCAACACTCCTCTGTGGATGGGTAGTGTGCTCTTCTGTAGTAGAGCTTGGATAAAAGAGACTAGGCCTGTCATGCGATCTGTCTGAGTAGTGAAGGAGGTTCAGAGATGTGCTTATACCATGTGTTTCTTCCCATGCCTTGTCGTGAAAAAAAATTGTGAGAGAGAGGATGCATAGAACAACGACAATGATGGGGAAATACTGGCACCCTCCCAGGAACATATCATGAATGAAACTCACCAGACATAGCAGGTTGCTCAGAAACAGAGGGAAGTTTATTTATTGGTACCAAAAGCATGCATCATTGCTAATTAGCAAGGAAGAAGTTAGATCTGCCACCTTAGGGGCTCTCAGACCGCTTCTTCCCAGAGTGACAAGTTTCTAGGTGTTATATACTGTATGCAATGCCATGTCAGCGGAACTAGAATAAGGCACCAAGCCAAATATGGCTGACATGGATGTGCAATGTCTGCACCATGCAAAACAGCCAGATATGGGCAGTCCAGAAAGGCAGGCTCTGCACTGTGTAACATGTGCATATCATATAGTCAAGACAAGCAAGGTGACCTGTAAGGGTGTACAGAATAGCTTGTTGAAGCTTGTCCAGTCAAGGTCAGATAGGAAGCCATTTTGAGCTCCAGGCCTCATGTTAATGTGATCTTATATACTCATGAACTCTTTGGAAGTACATGCAAATGAATTTATATGGATATTCATATATATTTTGTCACAATCCCCCCCTTTTGGATATACCTATCCAACATTAATGTAACACCAAAATATATATATATGTCTATATATGTAGGAAACATTAGTTACATATCTTTGGATGGCATTACACAGTCTTTGCATAAAATGCATATATTGTCACATTGATACATCTTGATGATATCAATATTATATCAGCAGGCTGTTGTGATACCAGCAGTAAGTGTCCAACAAATATTGTCTCTGTGCAATGCATAGTGCTACAGTGACACTTCTAACTCAGTTCCTGGGCACCTTTTGCAAGTGTCAGTACTTTAAAGGCACGCAGTAAGCGGTCTTTTGCAAGTGTCAGTAATTTAAAGGCACGCAGTAAGCGTTCATCTGCTTTTCCTCCTGGTCCGCAGTCGTCTTGTTCACGGGCAGTGTCCCGGACCTGCCCTGCGTTGTCCTCTTCAGTCTATTTTTCTGCAGGTGCAGACCATCATGTGTACTTCACACAGCAGCATCAATAGATGTAGATGTTGTGTCCCTCTGACACTTTATGATGGGCCCTCATGGATCGTGGAAATGGTCTGGTCTGTCCTCTTCTTGACTGCTGTGTTGCTCAGGTCCTCTGGTGACAGATGGTCATCTCTTTCTGGTACCGTCCTCTCAGGCGTTGAGGCGCTGCCTTGCGTCTTCTCCCCTCAATCCATTAATGGCGTTAGTTCACCGTCTGTGGTCCAGTCCACCTAAAACTAAAAGAAACAGCTTTTATTTTTCTCGCAATGACCATGTATCCATAATCATCTTAGAAGCCCTTGCCACATTGCAGGCAGTCCTAAATTCAGATCCTTAGGCCATTTCAGGAATGTTCCATCCGTTGCTTTTACTAATAATTTATTTTTGTATTTTTATTTTTATTTTGGAGTTCATTTACTCCTCCTGGCCTCAAGTTGGAGGGTGATATGGGGTATGCATGTTATACTTTATTCCCAAAACCAACCTCTTCAGCATAAATGTAGTCACTAAGTGATTTCCTTTTTATCGCTATTTATGTCCTGGTGGGTCCCTAGCCTTGGAGAGATGGCTTTACTGAGGTGCTGCGCCCCAGTTGCTGCATTATTCTTCCCTGTTGGATACACCTCCATTCATTTTGAAAACATATCCACCCACACCAGCAAATATGTAAATCCATTCACTGGGAAACAACATGCATCTGCGCATTCATCCTCCCTTGTGCAATATCAGAGGGTCCTTGCTCCAGTCTTGTAAGGGAAAGGAACACACTGCGTGGGGACACAGGCATCTATCTCATCCTGGTAGGCCCACACTCTCTTCATTATTCAGCTCACATCCATCATCGATCCTCCCTCTATGTTCATCTGTTGTTGGAGACCATTGTTCTTCCTTTACATTAGCTTGCAACAATTGTCTCTGACTGAGCTGTATTTTTGGAATGCTTTATTCATTAGTCCCATCTGCACTGGCTGTAACATATTTTCATTTAATGCTGTGTCAGCAATGGCATCATATTTGGCTAACGTAGTATTAGCTCCTATGTAGTCTTCATATTTTATTACCGCTATCCTAGTGTACAATAGTATTGCTTTTAACAAGATCCTTAATAAAGGACCATTTTTAATAAGGTGCCCTATTTCTGTTATGAATCTGTGATACTTCCACAGCTGGCCACAAATAAGAACTGCAAAGCATAATGTGAGTCAGTTTAAATGTTAACATTTTTACCCTTTGACTAGAATTCATGCTTTTGTCACAGCATACAGCTCATCTTATTGGGTAGATGTTCCAAGTTGGAGAGCTTCACTTCAGCTATTGCTATAGCATACCCTGCTCTGTAATCAGTGTCTATCAGTCTGCAGGAGGAACCATCAGTGTACCACTCCTCTAGTCTACCTTTTTTAATGGTGTCTAATCTTGGCGGGGTGCCGTTTTCTACAATCTCAACACTAACTTACTTAGGGGTCATATCTTTTCCTAAGAGAATGTATCTCATCAGAATAACCTATTGCAGGTAATACTTTTGACAAATTAACAGGTGGGCATCTTACATGGTGCCATTATAACCTGTGTGCCTGCTAGCAGAAAAATGTTGTGTCGATCCAGACAGCAACCACTGCACTAAATATGGCACCTAGACAATACAGGTATAGTCCAACACAATGATAGCCATCCCCTCCACCATCACAGCTGCTGACCCCATTCACTGCAGAAAGCAAAGTCACATAGTTGTGTCCCACAGGCCTTTCTTTTCCAGCTGTGTCAGCACACCATTGGCAGCATCACTTCTTTTGCAATGTTATTTTGCTCTGAAACAGAGATGGAAAGGCAGTTTGTATTCAGGCAGTCCCATGATGGCGCAGTACACAATGTCTCTTTCAATTTCTTTAAACAGTTTGTAAGTTCATTTGTCATAGCATCTGCATTTATGGACCCATTGATGGCAGCAGTTCATTATCCCCAGGAAGGACATCATTCCTTTCTTGGTGGGCAGGAGCTGAATGCCCTTAATTCTGTCAGGTGATATGCTGCGGGTACCTTGGAATATCACAAAACCCAGGTAAGTCATCTCTTTTTGGCAGCACTGGCATTTTGACAATGAGTCTTCTCTTCTCTCCTGGAGGTAGTTCAGCAGAGCTACAGTCTCTTTTGTCACAGTCTTTCACAGGCCTCAAGTGATGGAGATGTCACAAGGAGCTTATCAGCTTACTGCAAGACAATCTACCGCCTTCCAGGCATAGGTGGCCCAAGTCTCTCTTTACTGCCTGCGCATTGACATTGGGACTCACAGTGAACATAGTGGATTTGGTATCTCAGTATGATGGCAAAGAGTTTTCCACCCAGTGGATGGACTTTAATGCTAAAACCCACTGAGGAGAGAAAAATACTCTGCCTCTACAGGTATAAATAATAATATTGTACTGATATCAGGCACAACAGGCTCTAAGGGGACCACAAGTTCAAGGTAATCACTTTATGGGGACAGCATTTTTTCACCAGCCTCTCTTTTTTTTTTTTTTTTTTTAAATATCACTTTGTTGTGAGGGCATTATATCCTTCGGTATCAAGTTCGCGTCAAGGTAATCACTTTATAATAAATATATTTTTCCAAAACCTCTTCATTCCCTATATCTATAAACTTCTTGTTAGTTATGTGTACATCCATCCATTTTCTTTTCATATGTAACAAACTGCAGTCTAACAGCAGCATTCATCATCTCTCAACACATCTATACGTGCGCTACAGAGGTTGTATACAACAGAGAATCCTTACTGAAGCTGTAAACAGTACTTGCTCTGTTCTGACCTATCATTAGGCATTTGTGAATAAATTCCATTTATTAAAAAATATATATAGATATATATACTGTTGCAAAATTATATTTGTTTATATTAAAGTTGTGATATGTATCCCTTTATCTCCCACATTAGTGAAAACACCTTCCACTTTAGTGGAACCATGATATTCTCCTTGGGCATGTTTGATATCTTCATCCTGATGCACTGTGCAACAATAAACTGATACCATACTCTTATCTACTCTCTGGTATCTACGCTGCACCCCTTTATAATGTTTTTCAGTGGAATAAGCCCACCCTGTATATTTCCTGCAAATGTATTATTTATCAAAAACAGTTATATCCCCATCTGCTCCTAAAACAATGCAATTTATCCTTTAGCTAATGGTACCTAAACAGATCTTTGGTGTCCAATGTGCTTCCAGGAAGGCTAATGTGATATCCCTAATATTATTACCATGAATTGAGAATTAATTTGGGCCCTAATTTCCCTAGGTACATTATATTTTTAAACATCATTAGAGCAAAATGCACATTTACCTGTAGTGTTGTACCCCACAATGGTAGAATCAGGATGTTTAATTAATATAAAGGAATTTAAGTTGTTTAAACTACTCTTCAACATTACAAGCTTTCATAGTGTAATGTAGAAATCACATACTGTCACAGTGGCTTAACCTCAAATACAAAATGCTTAAAACTCCCTGCATGGACAGACTTCACATTATTTGTACAGGACTGCAGACACTTCTGAAATTATTTCTTTTAATAAAAGCACCTACAGCAGGAAAATTCCAAACTGCTAATTTTACAGGCATTCTAGTGGGTATATTTTCTTCAAGATCCAAACTATGCAACATCAGCTCTAATAAGCAGGGTCAGCTTATTTACACAGACTAGCTAATAAAGCAATGTAGACTACTTATCCTCTCATTAAAACATCAGACAGGATGGGCAGTAACATAGCATATATATATATTCATTTTATTAATGCTAACACTTTTTAAAACCGTATTACTGAATAGCCAATTAAATGTCTCATGGCTATTTCATAGACCGTTTAGACAGGCTCAAAAGAGATTGAGAAAAGGAGAGAGCAACCACATTTTTTCGTACCCTTAACAGGAGCTAACCACCATGCCCCATTTTGAAAGTAGAAAACCTGAAATATTTTTCACTTCTGTCAACATGTATATGTAGAAACTGGGCTTAAACAAACTCTTTGGAAGTAAATAGCATATTTAAGCAGCATTTCCATTAGCATGAGTGCATATAGTTCTTGCTTTGGCCAAAAACAAAGTACGCAAACTTCTCAGTCTCTCCCTGCGCTGCCATCTCCTCTTTCAAACTTTTTAAGAGGTCAAAAATGTCAAAGACACCCCTTGCTCTTGAGCCCTTTTAGGCTTCTAAATGTGGACCTCGACCTTCTAACCTATTAGCAGCTGTTCTTCCAAGGCGTTCCCTATGTCTGTTATTTGTTGAAGGAACTTCTCCAGAAGCAAGACTGAGGGTCCGTGCCTCCGTGGTGATATTTTAAAAGGTACGATCACATTGGAAAGTATCCCTCGAGAAGCATGGCTGAAAAATATTGCTGCTCCGCGCCAGCACGCCCATATATCTTTCTTTTAAGGTAGGATCTTTATTTTTTATTTTATTCTTTAGCACTATGCCCCTCCAGCACCCCAAAAAGTGGCTCAAAACATCTCAGTTTTCAGAATGCCATAATTTTTCTCCCAGTATTCTTGTGCATGAAAGCAAAAGATTGCATAAATGCAGGTCTCTAGAGCTACTCTGCTTTTCTTTTGAAAGCCTTTGTATTTGACACTGCAGCCATTAGGCCATACTACATTTTAAGTTTGTCACTAAGAGACTGTAATATTGGTGTTGTTACATAACTTAATATCCACACTTTTCATGTGGTGCAACAACATAGTTTAACCAGTTGGAGATAAATTTTAATGTGCGCATTAAAAATCTGGATATATATACTTTGATATACTTTGCACAGAATATTTTTCAACAGTGCTAAATATTCCAAACCAGTCTAAATCTATTAGCATTTTTTATTTTACAGCAGCTCATCCTCTGAGCAGCCATCCTGAGCAGCCACCCATTAATGTGAATGCCTTTTAATATTTATCTCTGTGAGGCCTACTTTTTCTATGTAGTGCATTTTACTAGGAACAGTCATTTACATTTATCATGTAAAAATGTATTTTAAATACACACTGAGGTAACCAGGTCCGTCTCTACCAAACCATTCGCCCGCACTCCTACAAATCTATTTCTGCTGACCTTTTCTGCCCTTTTGACACGTCCTGGGTTAACAGCTGCCAAGAAGCCTCATATTCTGACTGCACCACTGATGGTAGTTCCAGTGAGGCTATGTAGAATGCTCCGTCTTTTTATTTTTATTTTTCAATGCATGCCTTCTTCTAGGCATTGTTTTTCTAAACCCATATCAGTGTTGAAGCTGCTGTGCCTTCACTATTCTAACAAGCATTGGTAAAATCAAAAATCGTTTTTGGTCTCAAAAAGTACTCATTGCAACAGGAATTCTGTGTACTGTACAAAACTACTTTGTGGGTCAATATGCTCCTTGTGCAAGAGCAGAATACAGTCACTCACAGTGATGCCAGCTTAGAGAGAGAGTGACAGGCATACTTTTTATATACACAAAAGTCATGGCTAACGTCAGTCCTAATTAAAAAGCCCACTTATTAAACAAAGTCTCAAAAAGTGCATGCATGGTGTATATCCTTGCATATATAGGCCAAGAAATAGTACTCCTAGAAAATATTTGTGAACTGAATTTTCCCATGAGCAACTCTGCATGTGTAGATTTGCTCATGTGAAAATCTAAATGTTTCCAAGTTCACTTTTCCTCCAACCACTTTTTCCTAACACTGGAAGAACTTTTATGTCTGCCACTGTCAAGAGTACATTTCCAACCCCTCTCATTATGAGAATATAATTTTAGAAGAATTGGTGCAAACTCTTAAACACACAAGTCAGTAGTTTTGCACAGACTCAAAAGGGCATTCCAACCCAACGTTGTACTTCCTTCACTGTCCATATTTTCTACACTTCATATTCTTACCTTCATTTGAATTTTTCTCTCCTGACGGTCTTTTAAACAGCTTTCTAGTGCGCTTACCATTATTTTCATCTGAGATCCTGTCTTGTGATGTCTGCTTTGTACTTACAATGTGCGCGTACCCTGAAAGATAAATTCAAAATGTCTCCTGCAAAGAAAACAATGTTAGGGCAATTTCCCTCTCTCAAGCACTAATGTGCCTAATTTTTTTTTTTATAATTCATGAAACTTAGATATTCAGTACTGAAGATCAATAACCTATTCAAATGCAGTTATTCATCCATGACATAACTATGCATATTTCAAAATTATTCCCTGTGCTCCGGTGCAACCAGCAAATCAGAAGCTCCACTCACTATATTCTGGGAGATTTTCTTTTTGTGGGTAAAATCAATACCCCCCCCTAGCATAGGATCTCCTGAAATGGATTTTATAAAACTCCCAAAGAGTCTAGCCATTTGCCAATATTTATTGACATAAAGTAACTTAGTTACTTATCAGTCACCTGCTTCACTACTTCTTATATGTGTAGGTACACATACATTATTCTCTAACCCAGGGTCTCCTGCAGTATATACACATATCAATTAGTTTATTGATACAGAGAATATTTTTAAAAAAAAACATTCTCTACAGTCACCTGTCTATTTTAAATGCCAGTCAATGTCCCTTTTATTAATACTATGAGTTAAATACATATTTGAAAGACTGAAAGGTCACTTACAGCAAGGCAAGTGCAAGTTAGTTATTTAACTTACATCTCACTTATCAACTGGTGACATCACAGTCCTCCAATATGTCCCACTTTTTGACACCATTCTGATGGGGAAATACTGGCACCCTCCCAGGAACATATCATGAATGAAACTCACCAGACATAGCAGGTTGCTCAGAAACAGAGGGAAGTTTATTTATTGGTACCAAAAGCATGCATCATTGCTAATTAGCAAGGAAGAAGTTAGATCTGCCACCTTAGGGGCTCTCAGACCGCTTCTTCCCAGAGTGACAAGTTTCTAGGTGTTATATACTGTATGCAATGCCATGTCAGCGGAACTAGAATAAGGCACCAAGCCAAATATGGCTGACATGGATGTGCAATGTCTGCACCATGCAAAACAGCCAGATATGGGCAGTCCAGAAAGGCAGGCTCTGCACTGTGTAACATGTGCATATCATATAGTCAAGACAAGCAAGGTGACCTGTAAGGGTGTACAGAATAGCTTGTTGAAGCTTGTCCAGTCAAGGTCAGATAGGAAGCCATTTTGAGCTCCAGGCCTCATGTTAATGTGATCTTATATACTCATGAACTCTTTGGAAGTACATGCAAATGAATTTATATGGATATTCATATATATTTTGTCACAGACAACACTAGTGCATGGATGGAGGGAGAAATGTTTGAATGCAGTGTTGTCTGGGTGGAAACTGTTTTGGTACATAAGGTTTATGGCAGAAACAGCTCATACGGTATGGCTACAAAGACAGAAAGGCAGCTAAGGACTATTATACCGCACAACCTGTGAGTCCCACTAAATAAACATAGTTGTTGCTCACTTCTATATGTTGACTACCAAACAACCTAACATTAGAGCAATTTATATCATATCAGAGATGCAACAATTGGTTAATAAGCCAATCAATGAAATTCAGAAAGTTTTTCCAAACAGTTTCTTTTGAACCAGTTCTTTACTCATCATTTCTGCATACACGAACAGCTAAAAGAGCAGCCAACACGTTTCGCTCATAATCAAGCTTCATCAGGGCATGAAAATCATTATAGTAAAATTCCAAGACACATTCTCCAGAATTAGGGGCATTGGTAGCCAAATTATCACTAATGAGCGAAGCAGCAACCATCCAAATGTGAAGCTTGTAATGTGCAAATGCTGTATTATACAAAGCACACAATGGTCACAACACACTGTATAGGTAGTGCGGATAATGAGTTCAGTCATCAAAGTTCTCAGGCGAAAGAGTCCAATGCCGTGTACAGCAAAGAGCAGTACAACTTCATTCACAAATATGTCAAAATGAATTCAATATCTTCATTTGTGGTTAGTTGAGAGTCTAATAAACACTTAACCAGTGAGTCAGGGCAGATTCTTCTTGAGGTGAAGTGAGTGAAAAAGATACTTTGTGGTGCTACCCAGGTGCTGTGATAAAGGATTCTGTGTCTAGGAGGGCTATCCTAGTGCATTGATGCCGAACCTTGGTGATGCAAGGGATAGTACATTGAGGGTGGTGATAGGTGGACCTAGGAGAAGCAGCCTATACCAATGTAGAAGGATCGATGGGCTACCCAGAGGGTTCCATTAACGTAATTTGCAACAGACCCTGTGGTACGAGGTCTCTTTGAGGAAATATATATATAATACTCTGTTGCTTTTTCCCATTTCTCTCACACACAGACCACAGATTAGGTGCAGGTAATCTGTTTATTTGTGTACAGCCTATATATAGCATCTCCTGCTCGAAACCCAATATGTCAACCTCACAGGACTGGTGCTCGGCAGCAAGAGCAGGACATGCTTAAAATGCATAGAAAACCTCTGATGCCGTAGATCAAAGAAAGAGCTGCCACTCCAGAATGTCAGTTAACGCACTGACCTTACGGTCTGGGTCAAAGCCACAGTGTGGCTTTGACAAAGGTTGTGGCTTTGACAGAGACTGCAAAGTCGAAACGTGTCAGCCGACAGATTAAATTACTGCGGTAACTGACATTCTGGAGTGACGGCTCTTTCTTTGATCTATGGCATCAGAGGTTTTCTCTCTCGCTCTCTGTCTCTCTCTGTCTCTCTGTCTCTGTCTCTCTCTCTCTCTCTCTCTCTCTCTCTCTCTCTCTCTCTCTCTGTAAGGTGCCCCACAAGACTTACCTCTGCTTGTGAAGCAATTCCGCAGAGACGACAAGAGCACCCGCCCCTGTACCCATCTGACCCTTGTGGAATGTAGGACCCAGCAGGGATGAGATGGACGCAGGGAAGGGAGCCAGGATGTAGAGGCTTAGTGTGGGTGTGGAGCTTGTGGGGTATCTCGGTGCCAGCTGGAACCAGAAAAGAACCAGATCAGAAAAGAACCACACCTCCCGCTTTCAGAGCAACCCCTCAAACACACACAGAAATAGTTTCTCTCCGGGAACTCACCAGTGCTTCTGTAGACTACGGTACCCAGACATCATTGCAGCTCCAGAGAAGGACAGCCAAGGTGAGGCACTCCTGCGCAAGGTACCCAAGCAAAAACCAAAGGAAAGCGCTCCTGCGCAAGGCACCAATTTTTCAAATGTCAAACCAGAAGGCAAAGCGCTCCTGCGCGTGTTTCACGAATCAAAACTTAGTCACAACTAAAACTGTGGCAACCCTGGAAAACAAAGTAAGCTAAGTACAATGCTCCAGCTCTGCGGAGCTATACCCCCAAGCAGCGCTCCTGCGCGATGGGGAAATTAAATACTGCGAAGAAAACCCAAAAGTAAAGCACTCCTGTGCAGAGACCCTTAACCCCAGTACAGCGCTCCTGCGCGGCAAGGGTTAGTGTAGGCAGAAAACAAACTGCCCTGGATAGTGCTCCAGCGTGGTGAAACCAAAGGAAAACAAGCAAGCGCTCCTGCGCGGCGACAACAGATAACAAACAGCGCTCCAGCGCAGAGTAGGCCAGCTGGGTCCTGATGCGTCTCAGCTCCGGGAATTGATTACGCGTCTCAGGCGATTCCAGAAAAGATTCGAAGCACGGAGCCGGCGGGAAACGCGATGTTTAAGCGTTTCCCCCGGAAGTGCTTCTGTAGATTAAGGTCAGCTGCCCAGGACTAGACCGGGACTCAACTTCCGCCCGGAAGTGAGTATCCCGGCAATTCTGTGTGTGTTTAGCGGGATGGCGGGGAGCGGCAAGCGCCGCGAACCACGACACACTCTCTCTCTCTCTCTCTCTATATATATATATATATCTATATCTATATCTATATATATATATACAGCACAGCAAAACCAATAGGCCCTATTGGGTTTGTCAATGCTTGTTCTAATTTCAAACCATACCACTTGATTAGTACTTAAACAATAAATCACTTACACTTTCTTATTTGGTCACATAGCCGAATATACTGCTTGAGGTGTGGTGCTCGGTCCCGTCCATAGTGGCGGTGACATGCATTGATGGTGCCATCTTTGCTGGATGCTGTGAGTTTTCATGCTGAACATGTTTAATCGCCAGCCGTTAGATCACAGATTAAGAAATAGAAGTTTCATTGCACTTTGCACCTTTGGGCTTAAATTTGTATTGAATAGCCCTGGTGTTCTATTCATCGCTATTTGCTAACTGCTTGCAACTTAAGGTCAGACCCTTTAAACAGAGGTTTCCCTCAGCATTAGGTGGATCGTCTCGCCCTGTCAGACACACTGCCTTTCTGTTACAGTACCTGGAATATCGCCAAGAGCAACTTAACTGCACATTTTAAGGAAACCTGTCGGCCACCCCTCCTCTTAACCCCTCTTCCCCATTCACTCGGCTCAGTTAGGCCTTGTGTTTAGAATGTCTGTATCCAGCTAAACATGACATTGTAGCAAATGGGGACATTTTAGAGATCAGACTGATCTGCATTAATTATTACACAGAAGGTAAATATTTGTGGAAGAAGTATCGTGGAATTTAAGGATTTACCAATCACGCATTCCAGGGTGGATTATGGTCGAAATGCAAAAGGGTGAAGTGAAGCACACGCTGCCAGCGCCATTTTGTATTTCCAAACTATTGCACAAGAGAACGGACGCTGCTGGTTAAAGACTGGATTGTTGAGTTTCCTGGACCTAGCAGTAAAATCCCATCAGTCACTACGGTCCACGTTGGAATGCTGTTGGTATTGGCCTCCATATTTACTAGTCAAGTTTCTTACAGCCAGAGGTTCTACAGACTTGTCTATAAAACTGGCCGCAATTTGTGGGTAGTATTTTTGCAGCCAGCATGAACTTTACAAACTGATAAGCTGTCGGCAGCAAAACATTGATATATGTCATACCGATTTGGTGTGCGGAAGGGATGCCAACAACATGTCCTTTCCAAATACCAAATTGGTAAGATAGTTGCAATCTCATTATAGGAGTCGGTAAAAGTTTACCAACTTCTAAAATGGAATTAGTACATTAAAAAGCATTTTCACAGGCGCAAACTCCGAATCAAAGTATTTGCGACTGTAAAATTGCTCTGTACACCTGGGTGATAGTTGGTTAATTTCTCTCCTACAAAGATTTCCCGACATGCAGAAGATTCCTTTATACTAAGTAAAATATTGAAAATATCGAGATCCAGCTGTAAGCCATTAATATTGGCTCCTCTGTCCGGAATAATGTTTAAGACATTAGACTGTCCTAAACAAGGCCTCCTAATCCCTAAAGATTTAGCAATGCAGGGTCAAAGTAGCTGAAAACGAAAACTCGTTCTCCCACACTGCTGTGGGAAGGGACAGCTGTTGTTTGTTATTTAGTTTTAGGAATTCCATAAGCACAAAATGAGCTGAGTTCTTGCTAGTGGCCGGTTCTAAATTCTGCAATAAAATCACATTCTTCAGAGTCCACTAACTGCTTTGCAAAAAAAAAAACTGCACAGTAAAACTATTATCATTCTCAAGGGAACAATAAATCAAATGTCCTCTGGGTTAGTTGCCAGAACACTCATGTAAATATCTTGCATACAATTTCAAAAGATGAAAGTAGAAATGCATTGAGTGTGGAACCGAATAGGGGCGTGACAATGACAGTGACAGCCTGAGATCACATCCTGAGATAAAGGGTACATGAAACCATGCATATGGTAAGAACAGCACCTCCAAACTTTGGGGCCGATTAGGATTGCGGTGATTCCGCATCCGCCGGCCCGGAGGATGCAGAATCACCGCTACGGCCCTTCAAAACACCCACTGCCAGATTAGGATGGCGGTGGGATCAGCGGCGGACGGCATATCCGTCCGCCGCTGATCCGCGGGGTGTTGGCCGCAATTTGGTGGCGGTGTCTGCAAGACACCGCCAGCCAAATTACAATGTGTGTATACATATGCTCTTCCGCGGCGGATTCACCGCCGTGGAAAAGCATGTGGAAAATAGCTTCTGGGGGGGCGCGCGGTGCCTGCCGTTTTGTGCATGCAAATGGAAAGCATGCATATTTAACCTTGCAGCGGGTGCTGCTTCAAGCAGCACCCGCCTCAATGTTAAATATACAGGATGTGACCGCCAGGGTGGCGGTCACATCCTAATTCGCACGGAGGGACCGCCGCTGCCCCTGCGGACGGTCCCTCCACCTCGGGGGTGGCGGACGGACGCAGGTCCGTCCCCCATCCTATGGAGGGCCTACGTTCTGAGTTTATTTGAGCAATTTAATCTGTCCTGGGCAAAAATGATGGTAATGTAGTGTTATCTCCAAATGATTGAGATCACATGTGTTACATTTCCTAATCGCCAAAGGGAGTCTATGGCCAATCCAGGAAAGCCTCCCCTCGTAGGCGTAGCTAGAGCTTGTGGCGCCCGGGGCTATCCCTCAGATTGCCGCCCCTTGGGGGTGGTGCTGGGGAAAAAGGACGGCGAGCACTTGAAAGATGGCCGAGAGACACGTAGTATTGCCGCTAATAGTTACCTCGATCATGCAAGTTACATGCACATACATGACACGGTCAAAGGCTACACAGTTAAATACACCGGTGACTGGCAGTACAAAAGAGAACACACAGACTGCATGATCTATCTGGGGACTCAGAAAAACCGCATTTGATATTCATCAGAGAGCTGTGTGAACAATTACCTGGTAATCCCCTCAGCACAATGCAAACATGCACAACACTGTTCAGGGATCCATCATCTACAGCTGACATTAAATGACCATACATCATAGTCCCCCCCATTAAAGCAGTGAGGACCTGCACAAACGTGATGTGCTCTAGCTTAAAAACATGTAAGCTAAAAATCTGTGTTTCGCATAGTGTGCCGCCCGGCTTGTATTTTGCTGTTTCTGTCATTGCATCCAGATATATGATACAACAAGTAACATCAAACATATACCAAGTCAGAACTATTGCCTTTGTGAACACTGCATCTTTGCTCAGTTATCAGTCTTATAATCACAGTCAAATATCGGTTTTCCAAGATTCAGTTGTAAATCCTGTCCTCCTAAGTGTTAACATTGTGATTCTTTCTCGGAATGAGGTGGTGGAGGTTTTTTGGAGCCCCCACCTCCTTTGACACTTACTCCGTGTCAGGACATGAGTGATAAAACAATTACTGATTACCCATTATAGAAGGACTCACCCCACTCTTATCTCGCAACTAAAATCACTGCGCTGTTTTACATAATGATGACATTGGTCTGTGTTCTACGTGCTTCTATTGGCTAGAGCCTGTTGCCCACGTTGACATCACTTCACACCTACCAGCCCTCCATCCCCAGCTTGAAGACCTCTAATATATCCGCATCACTGCGGCGGCTTTTCCTGCTGTGTGCGGCATTTTTAAAATTACCACGTTACCATACGAGCTCAGCTCGTCATCAGCACACAGCAGGTAAGCCTGATGACGAGCTGAGCTCGTCATCAGCATCGAAGTGGTTAAAGACCAACAACAACAAAAAAAGATTAGTGTGCCCGTGGAAATGTTATTTCTAGCACAGGTCACAACGCTCATGGGGTTAGGACAACTGCGACCCGACTTGTTCACTGGACTGAGCTTTAATCACATTAGCTAAAATGTAATTATCCTCCCATGAAGTGCGGAAAATGTAGTCCTCGGGCACGCTGTCAGAGCTTGGATGATATACCCTGCAATTCTTCCATCCCGCCGTACTGCAGTGCCTGCCTGCCTTTATCGACGGGTGCGAATCGCTGATTCACTCTCGCGACGAAGGCAGCTTTCCTTGCAATCTCAGCAGGAGCCCTCCACAGCTGCGCTCGCTCTCAGACGGCTCCAGAAATCTGCGCCACATGCACACCAGGGCTTGCAAATCCTTATATGGGAGCGACCCATCGTATAGGGAGGGGCGTGAGCCAGCTTGATGTCCCGGTGCGGTGGTACGTTCCAACGGCTGACTAACTTTGCGTGTATATGAATACGGATGTAAATTGGAAAATGAGATGAGGGTTGTATTTTGAGGTGAGTGTTTGAATTTCACCACGTCCCTACTGCCCCAGCCACCTCACCCAAGAATTGTACCACACTGTCGAAAGGTCCGCGGGCACAGCGTTCGGATCTGACAATGTATGCGCCAGTCACCAGCTGTGCTCATCAGCACACAAGGCACACACGCATGTTAGTTCTATCTGGATAGCGCTAACCCTCATTGTTATGGTATCGTAGCACATTCTCTATCTGCGTAGTTTTTCATGCGAATCTAGGACGTCCACGAATGGTACTCAATGAACCATTGGCTTACGCTATCCATTCAGATTGTTGGGTTTTGGTTGTGTGTGGTCAGAAGTTTGTGCAGTGTTCACAATGGAGTGTATGAGTTAGTGTGAAAGTAAAATGCTAGACCTAGGGAGACCTTTGTGTGTTTTATTTGTGATGTGTGGATGTTCCATCGGCCTGGGGATTACAGGCGCTCGGTTTGGCTAGGGTATATACTGCTTTTTAAACACGTATTACATCCCGCGTCAGTGTCTTATGATGAACAATTGTTACTTACCTGTAAACAGGTGGTTCTCCAGTATTGGTGTCTTTCATAGATTCACATGCTTGAATATTCCCCGTCGTCGAAGTGGGAGTCCCACGGTACAAAAAATAGCAATAATGCTAATATATATATATATATGTAATAACATAATACATAATAAAACAGATATAATATACACTGAAAAACCTCAACAATGGTTCCTACATAGGAATGCATTAGAGAGAGAAAACTCATTTGCAACATATCAGAGTCATTATGTTAGTCCAAACTGCAGCCAATCAGGCTCAAGCACCCTCTAGAACCTTCTCCTCAGAAGCTCAAACCCTCAGATTTTGGTAGCACAAGTAAAAAGAGCGTATGAGGAGAAAAGAGCCTCTGAGGGGAGGAGGGAGGGTCGCATGTGAATCTATGAAAGACACCAATCCTGGAGAACCACCTGTTTACAGGTAAGTAACAATTGTTCTTCTCCAGTATTAGGGGTGTCTTTCATAGATTCACATGCTTGAATAGAATAGATAGCAGTAACCTCCTAGAAGCTGAGATTGCAAGAATTCTTAAAACTTGAAAACAAGAACATATGGCTTAAAAGCATATAGCAATCTCAAAAGGAAAAGGAGGAGGGAACAGAGGCTCACCTTATTTAAAAAGATGATGAAGCACTGCTTGCCCCACTGCGGTATCCGCTTCGTTGATAGCTTCCAAACAGTAATGTCTGGTAAAGGTGTGTCTGCTGGACCATGTCGCTGCCCGACAAATCTGGTGTAGAGGCACCCCAGCAAACAAAGCGGCGGATGACGCCATCGCTCTCGTTGATTGTGCCTTCACTGGACGTTGTAAAGGCTTCCCAGCTTGCTGGTGACAAAAGGATATGGCTGTTGAGAGCCATCTTGCAACTGTCTGTTTCGTCACTGAATGCCCCTTCCGCATCTGTCCATATGCTACAAACAGTTGATCGGATTTACGGAAAGGGGTGGTCTTTGAAATGTAGAATTTCAGACAAACCTTGATGTCTAAAGAATGTAGTCGTTGTTCTGCCGGAGATTTTGGATCCGGGAAAAAAGTTTTTAAGAAGACAGGTTGGTTCAAATGGAAGTCAGTAGGTACTTTCGGCAAAAAAGAAGGATTGGTACGAAGTGACACTCCATCGGGTTTAAACTGTAAATACGGAGGCTTGATCGTGAAAGCGTGAAGGTCACTTACACAACGAGACGATGTTAAAGCCAAAAGTAAAGCAACCTTCCAGGGAACGGGACCCACGACCGATTCTAAAGCCGATCTGGAGAAATGCCAGAAACTAGCCAACTTTTTCCACGACAAAATTAGACTAATTCTGGAATCTATCCCCCCCTCCAGCCCTGAAGAAAATATCACTTGTCCACACACCACCACCTTCCTGTCCACGTGGGGCCAGGTCACGGTAGACGAGGTGAGTAATGTGTTCAACTCTATGAAGAGCGGCTCCCCTAGCGACCCTGCTCCCCTCCGTTTCCTTAAAGAGGTAGCCCCCACTATCATCCCTTCCCTTACCCACTTGATTAACACCTCACTCCAACAAGGAATCGTACCCTCAAGCTGGAAGAAGGCAGTGGTAAAAGCCCTGCTGAAGAAGCCTACGCTGGACCCCGAGAATCTGACTAATTATCGACCTATCTCCCTACTGCCGGGAGTGAGCAAGGTCGCAGAAAAACTGGTCAATAGGAGACTTTCTCAGTTCCTAGAGACCAACAATAAATTAAAAAGCTCCCAGACAGGTTTCCGACCCGGACAGGGCACTGATATCGCCCTCCTGGCTGCTGTAGAGGAGGCAAGAGCACTATTGGATGGGGGAGGATCAGTGGCAGTGATCCTCCTCGACCTTAGTGCAGCGTTCGATACAGTTGACCACCAACTTCTTACCGAAAGACTGGCTGGGGTGGGAGTCAAAGGTACAGCCCTATCCTGGCTTTCATCCTTCCTGGCCCAACGGTCCTACCAGATTTGGGAAAAGAACGCCCGCTCCTCCGAAATGCCCCTCCAATGTGGTGTGCCTCAGGGCTCCTCCCTGAGTCCCACCTTATTCAATATCTATATGTCCACATTGGAGGAGGTTATCACCCCTTTCGGAGTGAGCGTCGTCAGCTACGCCGACGACACTCAACTAGTGGTATCTCTGTCCCATCCCAAGCAACAGAAAGCTGATCTGTTCAACTGCCTTACGCAGGTCCATCATTGGATGAACAGATCAGCCCTAAAACTCAACGGGACAAAAACCGAGGTCCTTATACTAGGCCCGGAAGGAGCCTCACTTCCCCTGGACAGCTGGCCAGCCTGTTTGGGTCCACCCCCTGATCCTAAAAAAGAGGTGAAAAGTTTGGGTGTGTGGATCGACTCCGATCTCTCCTTCACCTCACAAGCAAAGAAGGTTGCAGGGACCTGCTTCGGCCTCTTAAAATCGCTGAGGAAAGTTCTGCCCCTTCTCCCCCCTAAATCTCAAAAACTTTTAGTCCAAGGTCTCATTATATCGCGACTGGACTATAGCAATGTGATTTACCTGGGTGCCCCCGAAGCGACCCTCACCAAACTACAGATAATTCAGAACTCGGCCGCCCGGATCATTACTAACACCCCGGCCAGATCATCTGCCAAGCCCGCTCTTAAACTTCTCCATTGGCTCCCCATAAGGGAGAGAGTCAAATTCAAAGCCCTATGCCTTGTTCATAAAACTTTGCAGAATCAAGGCCCTCCTGTTCTTAGCAACATTATCACTCCCTATAGGAACCCTAGGTCCCTCCGCTCCAATACAGAAAACTTTTCCAAAATCCCTAGATTCAGGAAAACCCGAGCAGGAGGTAGACGCTTCTCAGTACAAGCCTCCCGACTTTGGAACTCACTTCCCCGTAATCTACGTCTTGAACCTCAATACCTGCGCTTCAGGAAACTGTTAAAAACCCATCTTTTTCCATAATTCTGAACCCCCCCTCCCCTCTTTTCTGCTTCTGTTCCCCCCTTCGACCTGGTGAATTCATGGTTCTTTTAGCGCTGGGATACCCCCGGGTGACTATCGCGCTTTATAAAAATAAATAATAATAATAATAATAATAATAATAAGATACTTGATGTGTGCTCTGTGGATCGGTTCAAATGGAGGCTTCATAAGCTGTGACAATACCACGTTGAGGTGCCATGCCGGAGGAGGGCGCCTTATCGGAGGAAACTTCCTGAAAAGTCCTTTAAAAAACTGCCGGATGATTCTGGACGAACAGAGAGACGTTGAGCCATCATGCCGGTAGCATGAGATAGCCGCCAGAAAAACTCTCAAGGTGGCATGAGAGAGACCAGACTGAGCGAGGCTCAGAAAGAAAGGCAAAAGCTGCTCCGGAGTTGAGTCAATTGGATGCAGCGCACCAATGACAAAAACGCTTCCACTTTAGCTTATATGTCTTGATGGTTGATGGAGCTCTAGCAGACGCTAGAATGTCTCTGCATTCTTGGGGCATATTTAAGGTGGCAAATTCAACGTACTCAGGTTCCATGCCGATAATTGAAGCGTGGATGGGTCTGGATGGCAAATTTGACCGTCGTCCATCGTCAGGAGGTCTGGACGTGGATGCAGATGAATGGGTGTGCATTGTGACAGCAGAAGCAGTTCCGAAAACCAAGCCTGTCTGGGCCAACGTGGGGCGATCAGTATTAAGCGGCAGGGTTGCCTGCGCATCTTCCACAACGTCCTCGGCACCAACGGGATCGGTGGAAATGCATAAGCAAACAGTCCGCTCCAATCTATGAGTAGGGCATTTCCGCTGGACTCTGGATGAGGATGCCAACTTGCGAAAGATTGGCACTTCCGATTCACTGGGGTTGCAAAAAGGTCTATCCTGGGACGACCCCAACGGCGGAACACGAGGTCTAGAGTCGGTTGATGCAACTCCCACTCGTGAGTGGATGACGCGGACCTGCTCAGGGAATCTGCAAGGATGTTGGATACCCCCGGCAGATGGACTGCCGTCAAAGAAATTTGGTGACCAAGTGCCCAATCCCAAATCCTTTGAGCTAGACGAGACAGTGGCTGAGATCTTGTGCCGCCCTGTTTGTTCATGTAGTGCATGCTGGTGGTGTTGTCTGTTTGAACCAGCACCGACTCCCCCTGCACTACGGGCAAGAATGATTTGAGCGCTAGGAAGATTGCCATCAACTCCAGCCGATTGATATGCCATGTTCGTTGTGTCGCCGTCCATTTGCCCTTGATGGAAAGGTCCAGGAGATGAGCGCCCCAGCCCTCCATGGACGCATCCGTAGACAATGTCAGATCCGGAGACTGGACTAGGAAAAACACCCCTTCGTCTAGATTGGCTGGTTGTTCCCACCAGAGCAAACTGGTCTTCATGCGGGGTGTGACCGTCACCTGATCGTTGAACGACCCCGACACTTGATGCCATTGCAGGTCCAATTCCTCCTGTATAGGACGGGTACGTAACCTGCAATTTGGGATCAGTGCGATACAAGATGATGCCATCCCCAGAAACGACTTTAACATTCTCACAGAAACTGACTGTTTTGACCTGATGATTGAGACCAGACGAATTATCTTCTGATGTCGTTCGAGGGAGATGAAGGCTTTTGATAGGCTTGTGTCTAGGATTGCTCCGAGGAAGTTTCTTCTTCGTAGCGGTGTGAAGTGTGACTTCTCCACATTGATGGTTAACCCTAGAGCCTTGAACATTTGTTGGCATAAACGTGTGTCGTGAGCCAGCTGTTGCGAAGATTGGGATTTTAGAAGACAATCGTCCAGATAAGGAAAGATCTGAACTCCCTGAAGACGCAGATGAGCCATGACCGGAGCCAGAACTTTTGTGAAGACACGAGGTGCTGATCGTAGGCCAAAAGGTAGGACTCTGAACTGATAGTGAACGTGACCCACCTTGAACCTCAAGTATTGCCGATGTCGATGGATAATTGACACATGAAAATAGGCGTCTTGCAGGTCTATTGTTGTTAAGAAATCTCCGCTGCAGAGAAGTCGTAAGAATTCCGATAACGTCAGCATGGGGAAAGATTGTTGTTTGAGGAACAGATTGAGAGCTCTCAAGTCCATAATGTGTCGCCACTCCCCCGTCTTTTTGAGAATATGGAAAAACCTTGAGTAGAAACCTTTCCCTCGCTGAGATACAGGAACCACTTCGACTGCACCCTTTTCTAATAGAAGAAAAACCTGATGATGTAGTTCCTCTAGATGGGGAGGTGGCGGGCCTGAAGGTGGAGAATGTGGAGGAATCTCTGTGAACTCCAAGGCATGACCCTTGCGCACAATGTCTAAAACCCATTGGTCTGATGTTATCAAAGACCACTGGGAGTAAAACTACGAGATTCGCCCTCCAACTCTCTGCTGAACTTGAAAGTCATTGACGTTTGTTGGTGTTGGAGCCTCTATAGTTAGACTTTCCTCTATAGGGCTTGGACTGCTGCTGACGAGAAGATTGCTGGTTGGAGTAACGCTGGCTCCCTTGATTGTACTGGCGGTACTGGGACTGCCCTCCTCGGGAAAAACTGGACGAGGTGCCTCGTCCATGCGCTCCACGAAAAGGCTGCTTCTTGAACTGCAAGGAACCAAGCGACTTTGCCGTGTCGGTATCCTTTTTTATCGATTCCAACGCCTCATCGATGTGAGAGCCGAACAGCGACTCTCCGTCATACGGCATGTCAAGAATCTTCGACTGGATCTCTTGTCGGAAAGATGTGGATTTCAGCCAACCCTGGCGCCGGAGCGCCGCAGCACTGGCAAGGATACGGAAAGCAGTACCTGCAACGTCCACAGCACAGTCAATTATTTCTTCTGAAGCCCTTTTCCCGTCTTGAAGGATCTGGTGCGCTTCTGCTCTGGATGTTTCCGGAATTAACGCAACCAGCCCAGAAATGTCTGACCACATTTGTCTGTCGAAACGACCTAAAATGGCCAAAGCATTAGCGGCACGGGCTGAAGTAGATGCCATGGATGAATTTTTTTTCCCAATTGCATCCAAACGTCGACCCTCTCTATCAGGAGGGGAAGTGATAGGAGCTGCAGGGTTACGCGCCCGACGCTGCGCTTCCTGAGTCACCACGGAATCTGGCTTAGGATGCGAGAGCAAACAAGCAGGCGAGTCCGTCGGGCCTTATATTTCTTTTACAATCGAGGTATTTGAGCAGGCAAGGAGTTTGGAGCCTGCATGATTTTCATTCCCTCCTTCCACACAAACTCGATAATTGGTATGGTGTGGACCTGCTAATAAGGTTAAAGTCATAGAGAAAGCAGTCTTCCTCTCGCTGCACTCTAGGCAATTTGAAGCGGTCTGCTGCCTTGTCCATCAATTTATGGAAGCTAGCGATGTCAAGCGGAGGTGAATCACTGGAATCGCCCTGTTGTGGAGAGGGCGTCTGTATTCGATAATCATCGAATTCTGCCATATCCGGGTCCTGTTCATCATCTGTATCCTGAGGAACTTCTCCTTCCTCTCTTTCCGGCTCTGACTCTTCATCCACATCTCGTTGAGAATTAGTGGGGATAGCTGGACGTGGCTCTTCTGATGGAGCAGCCTGCCTCGGAGGAGTTTGCTGAGGTTGAAAAGGCCCTGTGGTCTCAGAGGTAGCATGTCCCGGGGTACCCTGGGGCGTAGGAGGAAACCTCCTATTGTAATCATCCAACATATGTTGGAGGTTGGAAAATAGCGATACCGGAAAAGTCGCCATAGGAACCTGCACATATTGTTCCTCCTGTTGGTCTTCAACCTCTTCCTCGTCCTCTTCAGAACTAGTGTCCTGACACTTGATAATCAAATCCGATGGACTTTGAGCATCACCAAAACCATTGTCGTCTGCAACGGATTCCGTTTCTTGGTCTGTCACCAACAATGGGGAAGGTGGCTGAAGAGAAGGAGTTGGCAATTGGAGATCAGAGTCCTGAATATTGCTGATAGAAGACTCTGTAACGACAGCAGGGGCTGAAATGTCCAAAGGCACTAAGGGCATATTGGCGAAGGACAGTGATCCTGAAGTGGATGCTGCGTCCTCTTGCTGTGTACCTGAAGGTAAAGGTAAAGCCGTTGTCGACATAGCCGTCGATGTAGATGTTTGTACTGGAGCAGCCGTCGACGACGATGATTTAGAAACAGTCTGCGGAGACGGTGATGTTTTGGATGTATTCGTCGACGACGAATGCTTTGACACAGCCGTCGACGGAGTTTTCGTCGACGGAAACGTTGTTGTCGAATCCTTGGTTAGTGTCTTCGCCGCCGACGAAGCCTTCGTCGACGGGATTACAGTCGTCAACGGGAGCTTCGATGTCGACGGGATCTTTGCCGTCAACGGGGTCTTCAACGTCGACGGGGTCTTCGACGTCGACGGGATCCTTATCGTCGACGGGACCTTCGACGTCGACGGGACATGCATCGTCGACGATGACTTCTTCGTCGACGGAAGCTTCTTCGTCGACGAGACTGAAGAGGTAGAGGCTTTCGTAGTCGTGAAAGCCGTCGGCGAAAACCTCGTCGACGACGACGAAGACGTCGTCGTCACAGTAGTCGTCGACGAAGCCACAGCAGCCAATCTCGTTGATGGAATGGTCGTCGACGAGCCCGTCGACGACCGCGCTGTCATAAGTGTAACAACACTTATAGAGGCTGGAAAAGACGCCTGAGAGCCAGGTCTCGTGGGCGTAGACACAGAAATCATAGAAGCAGTAGGATTTACTGGAGCTACAGTCAAGGCCAGCTTTTTCTTCTTCAGAAAAGGAGATGGTAACTCCTGAACACTGCCACGCTTGGAAGCATCAGTTGAAGGACCTGACTGGAAACTTTCTGCGTCTGACAAAACTGCGTCTTTGTCCTGAAGGCGCTTCAACCATAAAAGAAGACGACCCTCCCTGTCTCTGAGGGTCTTAGCAGGAAAAGTTCTACAGAACTTGCAGTCAGCCACCTTGTGTTCTGGATATAAGCAGTATGTACACTTTTGGTGGGGGTCCTTCTCAAACAAACGCAGTTTCCCACAGGAAGAGCAAGGCCTAAACAAAGACTTCTTACTTGACATCCTGAGAAAGCACTGAGTAGAAGAGTAGAATGAAGAAAACTGAGCAGAGCTCAGGGAGACTCCCTTCACACGACGTGTGGTAGAAAATCTGAGGGCTTGAGCTTCTGAGGAGAAGGTTCTAGAGGGTGCTTGAGTCTGATTGGCTGCAGTTTGGACTAACATAATTACTCTGATATGTTGCAAATAAGTTTTCTCTCTCTAATGCATTCCTATGTAGGAACCATTGTTGAGGTTTTTCAGTGTATATTATATCTGTTTTATTATGTATTATGTTATTACATATATATATATTACCATTATTGCTATTTTATGTACCGTGGGACTCCCACTTCGACGACGGGGAATATTCAAGCATGTGAATCTATGAAAGACACCCCTAATACTGGAGAAGCAGTATTGTGTGCATGCTAGTTGTATGTAAAAGCTTCTAAGGAGTATGCTGGTGTGTGACTGATTTAGTGGCTTTGGTGTCGCTTTATGGAGAATCATGTATAGTAAACCTACATTAAAACGTGATGTACCTACCATGACGATATTTTGGATGCCTACATTTATGTTACAATATTTGTATACCACAATATATAGTGCGTAGTATTCTGTTACCATACCTCTTCTATATTGAGTGATGTCCAGAGAGCCTGCCAGCAAAACGCCCAAAGCTGCCTGAAAGCATAAAGCACTGCACTGCCCCAGGCCAGAATTGACTCCTGACGAGAACGTAGCTGTGAAGCGCGTAACGCGTCACTGCTACGTTCTAATCGCATGGCGAGTGCTGGCCAAACTATCACTACAGGGCCGTCATTGGTAGCGCTCGCGCATGCTACAAGATTGACGGCCCTGTACTCTGGGGCGGGGGTGGGGCAACAATGGTCGAGGAGTCGGAGTCAGACGAGGAGACACAAACACAGGACTTAGTTTTTGGCAATTTAATTGAAAGCACCGCGGCCGCCGCCTGCAGTGCTTTCAATGAATTGCCAAAACAAGTCCCGCGTTTGTGTTGCGAATGTGTGCACTGTGAAGCTCAGCTGTGACCAAAGCGCGGCTTTGCACTTTTAAACGGCCGTGGCCGCGCGGCACTGGAGGCCCGTTGCGACCGCGGCCGCCTTTATAATTCATTTGGAGACACTGTGTTTTTTCCCATATAAATTATAAAGGTTGCCGCGGCCGCAACGGGCCTCCAGTGCTGCGTGGCCGCGGCCGCCTCAAAAATGGTGCTGCCTGGAGCGGACTGCCCCCCCCCGCACTCCCCTAGCTACGCCACTGCCTCCCCAGTGCCTCACTGTGTCATAGGCCTAAAGTCAGATTATTGTACATCCACATACCTCAAGCAACCGGTATATGCATCTAGTCCTGCCTCTGCACCAGGTTTTTGTGTATCTTTATTATACATGGTGCTTTCTGGAGTGAAGAGGGGGCAAACTGATGCTTAGCTCTTGATTTGTTACAGTCAACAATACTTCTTGTTTAGAATATTGGAAGTACACAGAAACTTATTACTACTTTTTCCCCCTTCCTAGCAGAAAGATCTTGCGAGGTCATCTCTCCTTGTAGCCACATTTCAGCTGCTGAGGGGCAGGAGTGGCCGGTAGGGAACAATGGCGGGGGCAGGGCGGGAAGGGGGAGGTTTAGGAAAAAAAGGACTTACCTTGTCTTCCCTGGTAGCAAGCCGCCGCATCTCCTCCAGTGCAAGAACAGGAAGCACCCAGGCTCCCAAACTCCCCTAGCCAATCACATTGATGCTTTACAGCAGCATCGTGATTGGTCTGAACGCTGTGGTTCGGCGCTCAGACGGGGGGAAAAAAGACTGTGCATGTTCTCCACCCAGGCTGTACAATACAGTCGGTGGAGAACCTGCAAAGTGCGCTTGACGGGCTGGCTGGCCCAAGATGGCCGGTCAAACCGTCTTGTGCTCTCAAGGTGCAGCAGCAACCACTCCTCCTCCCTCTCCCAGGCTGCGACAAGCCCCGCCCACTTTGCCCCCTCAGTGGTGTAACGAAAGTTGAGGGGGGCCCCCTGCAAGGTACACGGAGGGGCCCCCTCTCCGGATTTAATTTGGAGATATTAGTCCTGAATATTGTGCTGAGGGAGCCCCCGGCTGCCCGCGGACCCCCCTGCACTGCTGGGGCTGCGGGAGCCTGTGTTATGCTCCTGCGCCCCTGGCTGGCTCCTTACAGAAGGATAAAATACTAATAACGTAACGTTATTAACGTTGCATTATTATTACTTTCTTTTAACACTTAGTGAGGCAACACTCCTTCGCCTTAGCGGAGGAGCCGCCACTTCTGAGGGAATAAAGGTGCATGAGAGAATGGAAACATGTTCTTCTCTAGCACATTACAGTGCATCCCTGAAAAGCATTGCAAAGCACAAATTCTTATTAACAGCACAATTTTAACGAGCAAGCCTGCTTTCTAGATCCCTAACTGTACCACACGCTTTAGTACATTTAATGCACAATGACCGAGTATGAATGTAATTGCATGTTGCATTAAGAAATATAGTATGAATGTATAAATCAATTATTAGTGGAATTATACCCTTCCCTCAGTCGAATTTCACTGCCTTGCAGACAAACGTGTGTCTGCAGCAGGTCGGCCTCAGATGTTGTCATGTGCAGAAGAGATAGAAAATTGGCAGGCACCATACTTCCTGTGGTGTGCAGGGGGTACTCGAAGAGGAGCAGCTTTAGAGATAGAATATTGGGGAGTACTCGCGGATGAGCAGCTTTAGAGATAGAATATTGGCAGGCACCATACTTCCTGTAGTGTGGAGGGAAGTACTCGAAGAGGAGCAGCTTTAGAGATAGAATATTGGCAGGCACCATACTTCCTGTGGTGTGGAGGGGAGTACTCGAAGAGGAGCAGCTTTAGAGCTAGAATATTGGCAGGCACCATACTTCCTGTGGTGTGGAGGGGAGTACTCGAAGAGGAGCAGCTTTAGAGATAGAATATTGTGGAGGGGAGTACTCGAGGATGAGCAGCTTTAGAGATAGAATATTGGCAGGCACCATACTTCCTGTGGTGTGGAGGGGAGAACTCGAAGAGGAGCAACTTTAGAGATAGAATATTGGCAGGCACCATACTTCCTGTGGCGTGGAGGGGAGTACTCGAAGAGGAGCAGCTTTAGAGATAGAATATTGGCAGGCACCATACTTCCTGTGGTGTGGAGGGGAGCACTCGAAGAGGAGCAGCTTTAGAGATAGAATATTGGCAGGCACCATACTTCCTGTGGTGTGGAGGGGAGTACTCGAAGAGGAGCAGCTTTAGAGATAGAATATTGGCAGGCACCATACTTCCTGTGGTGTGGAGGGGGTACTCGAGGATGAGCAGCTTTAGAGGTAGAATATTGGCAGGCACCATACTTCCTGTGGTGTGGAGGGGGTACTCGAAGAGGAGCAGCTTTAGAGATAGAATATTGGCAGGCACCATACTTCCTGTGGTGTGGAGGGGAGTACTCGAGGATGAGCAGTTTTAGAGATAGAATATTGGCAGGCACCATACTTCCTGTGGTGTGGAAGGGGTACTTGAGGATGAGCAGCTTTAGAGATAGAATATTGGCAGGCACCATACTTCCTGTGTTGTGAAGGGGAGTACTCGAAGAGGAGCAGCTTTAGAGGTAGAATATTGGCAGGCACCATACTTCCTGTAGTGTGGAGGGAAGTACTCGAAGAGGAGCAGCTTTAGAGATAGAATATTGGCAGGCACCATACTTCCTGTGGTGTGGAGGGGAGTACTCGAAGAGGAGCAACTTTAGAGATAGAATATTGGCAGGCACCATACTTCCTGTGGCGTGGAGGGGAGTACTCGAAGAGGAGCAGCTTTAGAGATAGAATATTGGCAGGCACCATACTTCCTGAAGTGTGGAGGGGAGTACTCGAAGAGGAGCAGCTTTAGAGATAGAATATTGGCAGGCACCATACTTCCTGTGGTGTGGAGGGGAGTACTTGAGGATGAGCAGTTTTAGAGATAGAATATTGGCCGGCACCATACTTCCTGTGGTGTGGAGGGGAGTACTCGAGGATGAGCAACTTTAGAGATAGAAAATTGGCAGGCACCATACTTCCTGTGGTGTGCAGGGGGTACTCGAAGAGGAGCAGCTTTAGAGATAGAATATTGGGGAGTACTCGCGGATGAGCAGCATTAGAGATCGAATATTGGCAGGCACCATACTTCCTGTAGTGTGGAGGGAAGTACTCGAAGAGGAGCAGCTTTAGAGATAGAATATTGGCAGGCACCATACTTCCTGTGGTGTGGAGGGGAGTACTCGAAGAGGAGCAGCTTTAGAGCTAGAATATTGGCAGGCACCATACTTCCTGTGGTGTGAAGGGGGTACTCGAAGAGGGGCAGCTTTAGAGATAGAATATTGGCAGGCACCATACTTCCTGTGGTGTGGAGGGGAGTACTCGAAGAGGAGCAGCTTTAGAGATAGAATATTGTGGAGGGGAGTACTCGAGGATGAGCAGCTTTAGAGATAGAATATTGGCGGGCACCATACTTCCTGTGGTGTGGAGGGGGTACTCGAGGATGAGCAGCTTTAGAGATAGAATATTGGCGGGCACCATACTTCCTGTGGTGTGGAGGGGGTACTCGAGGATGAGCAGCTTTAGAGATAGAATATTGGCAGGCACCATACTGCCTGTGTTGTGAAGGGGAGTACTCGAAGAGGAGCAGCTTTAGAGATAGAATATTGGCAGGCACCATACTTCCTGTAGTGTGGAGGGAAGTACTCGAAGAGGAGCAGCTTTAGAGATAGAATATTGGCAGGCACCATACTTCCTGTGGTGTGGAGGGGAGTACTCGAAGAGGGGCAACTTTAGAGATAGAATATTGGCAGGCACCATACTTCCTGTGGCGTGGAGGGGAGTACTCCAAGAGGAGCAGCTTTAGAGATAGAATATTGGCAGGCACCATACTTCCTGTGGTGTGGAGGGGAGTACTCGAAGAGGAGCAGCTTTAGAAATAGAATATTGGCAGGCACCATACTTCCTGTGGTGTGGAGGGGAGTACTCGAGGATGAGCAGTTTTAGAGATAGAATATTGGCAGGCACCATACTTCCTGTGGTGTGGAGGGGGTACTCGAGGATGAGCAGCTTTAGAGATAGAATATTGGCAGGCACCATACTTCCTGTGTTGTGAAGGGGAGTACTCGAAGAGGAGCAGCTTTAGAGATAGAATATTGGCAGGCACCATACTTCCTGTAGTGTGGAGGGAAGTACTCGAAGAGGAGCAGCTTTAGAGATAGAATATTGGCAGGCACCATACTTCCTGTGGTGTGGAGGGGAGTACTCGAAGACGAGCAACTTTAGAGATAGAATATTGGCAGGCACCATACTTCCTGTGGCGTGGAGGGGAGTACTCGAAGAGGAGCAGCTTTAGAGATAGAATATTGGCAGGCACCATACTTCCTGTGGTGTGGAGGGGAGTACTCGAAGAGGAGCAGCTTTAGAGATAGAATATTGGTAGGCACCATACTTCCTGTAGTGTGGAGGGGAGTACTCGAAGAGGAGCAGCTTTAGGGATAGAATATTGGCAGGCACCATACTTCCTGTGGTGTGGAGGGGAGTACTTGAGGATGAGCAGTTTTAGAGATAGAATATTGGCAGGCACCATACTTCCTGTGGTGTGAAGGGGAGTACTCGAGGATGAGCAACTTTAGAGATAGAATATTGGCAGGCACCATACTTCCTGTGGTGTGGAGGGGAGTACTCGAAGAGGAGCAGCTTTAGAGATAGAATATTGGCAGGCACCATACTTCCTGTGGTGTGGAGGGGAGTACTCGAAGAGAAGCAGCTTTAGAGATAGAATATTGGCAGGCACATTACTTCCTGTGTTGTGTAGGGGAGTACTCGAAGAGGAGCAGCTTTAGAGATAGAATATTGGCAGGCACCATACTTCCTGTGGTGTGGAGGGGGTACTCGAGGATGAGCAGCTTTAGAGATAGAATATTGGCAAGCACCATACTTCCTGTGGTGTGAAGGGGAGTACTCGAGGAGGAGCAACTTTAGAGATAGAATATTGGCAGGCACCATACTTCCTGTGGTGTGGAGGGGAGTACTCGAAGAGGAGCAGCTTTAGAGATAGAATATTGGCAGGCACCATACTTCCTGTGGTGTGGAGGGGAGTACTCGAAGAGAAGCAGCTTTAGAGATAGAATATTGGCAGGCACATTACTTCCTGTGTTGTGTAGGGGAGTACTCGAAGAGGAGCAGCTTTAGAGATAGAATATTGGCAGGCACCATACTTCCTGTGGTGTGGAGGGGGTACTCGAGGATGAGCAGCTTTAGAGATAGAATATTGGCAGGCACCATACTTCCTGTGGTGTGGAGGGGAGTACTCGAGGAGGAGCAACTTTAGAGATAGAATATTGGCAGGCACCATACTTCCTGTGGTGTGGAGGGGGGTACTCGAAGAGCAGCAGCTTTAGAGATAGAATATTGGCAGGCACCATACTTCCTGTGGTGTGAAGGGGAGTACTCAAAGAGGAGCAGCTTTAGATATAGAATATTGGCAGGCACCATACTTCCTGTGGTGTGGAGGGGAGTACTCGAAGAGGAGCAGCTTTAGAGATAGAATATTGGCAGGCACCATACTTCCTGTGGTGTGGAGGGGAGTACTCGAAGAGGAGCAGCTTTAGATATAGAATATTGGCAGGCACCATACTTCCTGTGGTGTGGAGGGGGGTACTCGAGGATGAGCAGCTTTAGAGATAGAATATTGGCAGGCACCATACTTCCTGTGGTGTGGAGGGGAGTACTCGAGGATGAGCAGCTTTAGAGATAGAATATTGGCAGGCACCATACTTCCTGTGGTGTGGAGGGGAGTACTCGAAGAGGAGCAGCTTTAGAGATAGAATATTGGCAGGCACCATACTTCCTGTGGTGTGGAGAGGGTACTCGAAGAGGAGCAGCTTTAGAGATAGAATATTGGCAGGCACCATACTTCCTGTGGTGTGGAGGGGAGTACTCGAAGAGGAGCAGCTTTAGAGATAGAATATTGGCAGGCACCATACTTCCTGTGGTGTGGAGGGGAGTACTCGAAGAGGAGCAGCTTTAGAGATAGAATATTGGCAGGCACCATACTTCCTGTGGTGCTGAGGGGAGTACTCGAAGAGGAGCAGCTTTAGAGATAGAATATTGGCAGGCACCATACTTCCTGTGGTGTGGAGGGGGGTACTCGAAGAGGAGCAGATTTAGAGATAGAACATTGGCAGGCACCATACTTCCTGTGGTGTGGAGGGGGGTACTCGAAGAGGAGCAGATTTAGAGATAGAATATTGGCAGGCACCATACTTCCTGTGGTGTGGAGGGGGGTACTCGAAGAGGAGCAGATTTAGAGATAGAATATTGGCAGGCACCATACTTCCTGTGGTGTGGAGGGGGGTACTCGAAGAGGGGCAGCTTTAGAGATAGAACATTGGCAGGCACCATACTTCCTGTGGTGTGGAGGGGAGTACTCGAGGATGAGCAGCTTTAACTCCTCGAGAGACCCAAGCAGGACCAGGAAGAAAGATAACACGGCGCCTGAGGTGAAGAGGTGCAAGCTGTACCATCAAACAACACATCAAATTAAAAAGATGAGACTTATAACGAAGAAGGGATAAAGAAAAGATATGGGGGTAACTACAATGTAAGATTGAGAAGTTGTCTTTTTAAAAAGGTTTCAATTATTCATAAAGCTTAAGTATGAGATCCTTTTTTAGAATCCTTATTGTCAGCTCAGCATTAAAAGCTTTTTAGAATATTCTTTGGTTTTATGTAGAACCATGGAACAAGTAAATACGTGCAGGCTTTAAATGATATAGCAATTCACCCAAAAAATGCGTAGTTAACCTAGAGATTGTATTATGCTTACACTAGTTAATTTCTAACAGATGTATTCATTACCTGTGATTTTTTCTGACCATTATTTCTGTACTTTAGTCTATTCTGTTTATCCAGTACATTTATTTAGAAGCATGACCTGGCCTGAAGTAGCTCAGGCAGACTTTTATTCTCCCTTTGCCTTAAATACCTTGACCTTTCTATTCAGCATCCATGGCCTGACTTGGCCATGTGACTGATTCCATTTTCTAAATAAAGCCTTCATAATTCAATGGTATAAAAATGTCAGAGAGTTCGACAAAACTATTCAGTCAAAATTAAATACAAAAATTAGGCCTGAATCACAGTATTCATGTGTATTTATAGTGATGCAATGGTGGTAAAACTATGATGGCGAAGTACTAGCCTATAAAGCAATAGATGCTGGTGAAACATTCACTGTCTAGTGTGGTTATTATAGCACTGCATCTGTAGATATAGTTAAGGTCTACAAATGTTTTGGTCCACACAGTGTTATGTGTGATCCTTGGGCCTTCTTCAGGACAGAGCCATTTACAAAGCTATAAAACGTGAAACTATAATGACAGCGTGGTAGCCCTGTGAGCTGGTGCACATTTAGCCACAAGCACTAGATTCCACTTTAAAGAGGCGCAAATACAAGAGAGTCAAATCTCACCTAATTGTCTGGGTAGAGCCATCTGGTTTTAAGCACATAAATGACGTGTTCAGTGCACGATGAATCTGTGGCAGAAAGAAAAAGCTCTTTCTTTTTTTGTAGCCTCTGCCAATTACGGCAGCAGAGCAGCCCACGTGGCTGGCGTGTCTCCAAACTGCAGAGTTCTCTTTTGGCAGACTGCCTCTGTTTGATGCAGCTTTTAATGACTAATTCTCCATGTCAGATCACAGCTCCAGATGGTGTCGAACCGCAGGCTCTTGGCTCCTGTGCTACACTTCATTTATGTGAAAGGAGAGGCCAGGTGGCTTTAACCAGATCATGTGACTGGTGTATACTCACTTATTGTCTTTCACCTCAGCAAAATAGGACTCTTTGGTTGGAGTATGCACAAAGATAGCTGCTGATATTGAAACTGTTGTGGTGCAAAGTTGACGAAGCAGGTTGGTGCACCAGCTGTAAGTACAACACTAGTTTCTGTGGCATTTTTTCTTCAAATTCCCCGATAGTCCTCATTCAAAAAGTTTCCCAGTTTAAGTTCCCTTTCACCCCTAAAGTTTATGTTCATTGCACAACAACTTTCACTGCATTGAAGTTATTTTTTTATTGCAGACGTTGCCAGTAAAGAAGATGTTTGTAGACCTTCACCTGCTTCTTTGCCTGTTGCATTGTATAACCATCTGCAATGGCAAATGTATGTAAATTTCAATTAGTTGAATTCTGAGATAAGTTAAAACCAGTGCCTAATTTGAGCCGGTGATTTCCAGAGCTCAGCATCACCATTTTTCATGAGCACCAGTTAAGGACATATTCATTTTTTGTACACATGGCGAGATTAAGTGATTTGCCAAAAATCACAGAATGTTGAGCCGCCGCCGAGACTTGAACCTGGTTCCCCAGATCCGTAGTCGGCAGCTCTGGCCATTATGCCACACCCTCTCCCTACTTTCATAGTTAGTAGTCGGTTCTGTTTTGAGGCGGCGCTAACAGGAGAAATAAGCTTATGGAAGCTGCCTCCTGACAAGAGTCCCAGCACTTAATTTTTTACAAATTAACCGCTGGTTAAATCTATCTGCGACTGCGCACAAGGTAGGTGAAATCATGCACCAGAGCAAACAGTAACTAAAAGAGCTGCAGTGTCTATGAGGACATCATTAAGGAACTGAGTGGTTTGGGTATGAAGTAAGTTATTGCTGTGGCGTTCACACACCAGTTGAATTCGAGATGGGACAATAGTGTTTTTTAAAGCCCTAAACCGGCTGTGGCATATTGGAACGCTGGCGACGACTCGTTGTAGGATGATGAGTAGCGCTATGTGTTTTCTGCAGTTGGTTCCAGGCGCTTGTCTGGTGGCAGGATGATCTGATATTTGTATTTGTGTTTGTTTGTATAGCGCTAGAATCGACCACCGGAGGGGTATCTCTGCGCTTAGCGGAACTGTGAGAGGATGGCTATATATTCAGGGTGGGAAGAAGACCGATCAGTCGCGGCAGAATAGGAATGTCTTAAGCATTTTTCTGAACTGCAGATGTTCATCGCATTGTCTCAGGTGCAGCTGGAGTTCATTTCATAAAAGAGGGCCGCAGTAGGAGAGGGCTTTTCCACCCTGTCTGGCCTTTCTAATTCAAGGTACCACCAAAAGGTGTTTGGCACCTGAGCGTACGGATCTGCGGGGTACGTAAGGCACAAATTTCTCAGCGAAATATGAGGGACCCAGATTGACCAACGCCTTGTGGGTGAACAGCAGGTTTTGTACTGAATACGTTGGCGGATAGGGAGCCAGTGCAGTTCCCTGAGAAGGGGAAGAGAGGAGGTTCGAGGTGGAGCATTAAGAACCAGCCGGGCCGCCGTGTTCTGCACCACCTGCAATCTGTTGAGGAGGGCATCATTAGCTGATAACAGCAGGCTATTGCAATAGTCAATCAATCAATCAGGCATTTATAAAGCGCGCTACATACCCGTGAGGGTCCCAAGGCGCTGAGGTGGGGGGGCTGCAGCTAGAGGTGGAAGAGCCAGGTCTTGAGTAGTCTCCTGAAGGTCTGTGGGTCCTCTGTCTGCCGAAGGTGGAGGGGAGGGAGTTCCAAGTCTTGGCGGCGCGGTAGGAGAAGGCTCTGCCTCCGGCGGTGGTTCTGTGGATGCGTGAGACGGCGGTCAGGGAGAGGTCAGCGGAGCGGAGTCTCCTGTTGGGTGCGTGGAATGATAGTCGGTTGTTGAGGAAGGCCGGGCCGGTGTTGTGGAGTGCCTTGTGTGCGTGGGTGAGGAGCTTGAAAGAGATTCTTCTGTCGATGGGAAGCCAGTGCAGGTTTCTCAGGTGGGGGGTGATGTGGTCTCGGCGGGGGGCGTTGGTGATCAGGCGGGCGGAGGCGTTCTCGATTCTTTGAAGTCTGCTGATGAGTTTGGCCGGGGCTCCGGCGTAGAGGGGGTTGCCGTAGTCGAGTCTAGTGCTGATGAGGCGTGAGTGACGGACTTTTGTGTGTCGGTTGCGATCCATTTGTAGATCGTGCGGAGCATGCGGAGGGTGTAGAAGAAGGTTGAGGAGACTGCGTTGATCTGGTTGGCCATGGAGAGTTTTGAGTCGAGGATGACTCCCAGATTGCGTGCATGGTTGGTTGGTGAAGGGGTGATGCCCAGGGAGGTGGGCCACCATGAGTCGTCCCAGGCTGAAGGGTTGGGTCCGAGAATGAGGATCTCTGTCTTGTCTGTGTTGAGCTTGAGCCGGCTTTCTTCCATCCAGTCGGCGACAGCCTTCATGCCGTGGTGGAGTTTGGCTTTGGCGGTGGGGGGTTCGTTGGTGAGGGAGAGGATCAGTTGGGGGTCGTCGGCGTAGAAGATAATGTTGAGGCCGTGGAGTCTGGCGATGCGTGCGAGCGGGGCCATGTAGACGTTGAAGAGCGTAGGGCTGAGGGATGATCCTTGAGGGACACCGCAGATCGTCTTGGTGACTCCGGAGTGGAACGGGGGGAGGCAGACTCTTTGGGTTTTGTCTGAGAGGAAGGAGGTGATCCAGTCCAGGGCCTTGTCGCGAATCCCTGCGATGAAGAGGCGTGTACGCAGAGTGTGGTGACATACGGTGTCGAAGGCAGCGGAGAGATCGAGGAGGATGAGGGTTGCTGTCTCCCCATTGTCGAGCATGAGTCTGATGTCGTCTGTGGCGGCGATGAGGCCGGTCTCGGTACTGTGGTTCTTGCGGAAGCCTGACTGGGAGGGGTCGAGGATGTTGTTGTCTTCTAGGTAGCGGGTGAGCTGGGTGTTGACGAACTTTTCGATGACCTTAGCAGGGAACGGAAGAAGGGAGATGGGCCGGATATTCTTAAGTTCGCTCGGGTCCGCCTTGGGTTTCTTTAGTAGGGCGTTGATCTCCGCGTGTTTCCAGCTCTCAGGAAAGGTTGCGGTCTTGAAGGAGAGGTTGATGATGTCCAGGCGACTTAGAACCATTGCCTGAACTATGGTTTTTCTTGCGGAATCCGGGAGGAGAGGGAAGACTCTGCGTAACATGCCAATGACATGGAAGCAGGAACCAGCAGTTAGGTTGACGTAAACCTTCATATTGAGGTCACGATCGAGGCGAATCCCGAGATTTTTGACTGAAAGTTTAGGCAGAGGGGGAGGTCCTAGGTCTGTTGGCCACCAGTCCGGTGTCCATAGGATGGGGGCTTCTCCCATAAGCATGACCTCTGTTTTATCTACATTGCACTGGACAAGGTTACTCCGCATCCAGTAAGATATGGCCCTCATTCCATTAGAGAAAGCCAGTTGTACTTGGGATGAGAATTTATCGAAAGGAAAGAGGAGCTGAGTGTCATCCTCATAGGAAATTGGGATGAACCCCTACAACCTCATGAGGTTGGCCAAGGGAGCAACATAGATGTTGAAAGAGTAGGGCTCAAACATGAGCCCTGAGGTACTCCCTTGGTCATACCCACCGGCTCTGACTGATATGAGCCTAGTTTGACAATTTGGAAACGATCCGTCAGGAAACTCTTCATCCATACCAGAGCTGGGCCTCTCAATCCAGCTTCCTCCAGTCTTTTGAGCAAAACACTATGGTAGATCGTGTCGAATGCACGGAAAGGTCCAACAGCACCAGAATCGCCAAATGACCCCTGTCTAGGGTCATTCTGATGTTATCAGTTACTGTAAGTAACGCAGATTCAGTGCTGTATTTGGGCCTGAACCTGGACTGGGAATGATCTAAATATCCAGATAGTTCGACGTAGTTGGACAGATGGGTGTTCACATGTTTCTCCATTATTTTGCTCCAGAAAGGGAGAAGCGAGATGGGACGGAGGTTGGAGAGATCAGTCCATGGGATGTTAGTTTTCTTGCGAATGGGTTTAACCTGGGCAAGTTTCCATTCCCGTGGGACATGTCCCTCTGAAAGAGAGAGGTTGATGACGGACTGTACGACGGGGGACAACTCATTCTCCAAGGTTAGAATCAGCTTAGCTGGGATAAGATCCATAGGGGATCCAGATTTTATTCTCCGGATCAAAGGTGATAGGAGGAAAACACTTTAGTTTGATCTGATTAATCACATCCAAATGGTTCAGAGTCATGGCGATCTGAGGTGGGTTGTCGTCTGCAATTATTTTCTTGTATATATGTTCGATTTCTGTGTAAAGAATGCGGAAATTTTATCGCTCAATTCCTGGGATGAGGTCTTCGGGCTTTCACAAGCTTCTAGATTGGTGAATGAATGGAGAATTTGGTATAGTGTTTTTGAAGAGTTGCCTGCCTGCGTCAGTTGAGACAGGAGGTGCATTTTATGTGCTACTCTTATGTTTTTATGGTAGCTAATCATGGAGGTACAGTACCTTTCCCTATCCGTCTCATTGTGTGATGTGCGCCATGCTTTTTCAAGCTTCCTACATAGTTTTTTCTGATTACGTAGGAGGGGAGTGAACCAGGCAGCTTGCGGACGATTGGGGCGGCTCAGAGAGGGTTTCAGCGGCGCAAGATGGTCAATGGTTGTAGTCACTGCTGTGTTGAATTTTAATAATGCTTCCTCAATGTGGTCTGATGTGAGGAATTGCGGCTTCTTAAATCCGCTTTGAAGGTTATCTGCAGATACCTTCTGCCATTGTCTCCGCAGATGCGGTGTGGTTTGGGTGTGAGAGATGGTGTGCAGCCATGTTTTTTCCGAATGATAATTGGATGAGGGTATGGAGCACTAGAGGTCACAGTGTTATGATTTTGCATAAGAAACGACTGTAGCAAAACAGCCTGTATCTATGCCATGCTGTCTTATGCTGTGTTGCATCATTTTTCTCAGAAAAGTTGTATATCAAAAAATATGATTGTTCCACCAGTATGTCATCCCCCCAACTGGAAATGGGTTTAAATGATTCCATGTTATGTTTAGTATTAAATGCTTTTAACTATTGAAAGAGTTAGTGCACTCTAGCAGGTTCAATGTATAGGGTGGTATTTATCAAACTATAATCTTCCCACTGGTGGAAAAGGTCACAATTCAACAGATTAATGGTAAAAAATGGTGGAAAGGATAGAAGGAGGAGGTGTAGGTGGGCCTATAAAGGATGTATAATTTGTCATTGTTTGTTAGGCCCCATTTGTAGGGCCTACTTCATCACAGCCGTGGTGGACATGGTCACTTCCGCCTGGGTCTCGCCCTACTATGGCTCTGCAAACTGGGTGAAGTACCCCTACACTCCACTTAACTTTAGGTGTAGCGAGAGCAAGTAGTGCAAGGCGTCTCTGGGAGGTAGTTTGTGGGAAAGAAACTTGGAACTCGGGCAGTGCAAGCAGAGAATAGGCACAATAAGCAAATGTCCAGCCTCAGTGCTTTTCGCGGTACTCTAATCACACCCCAAACACAACACTAAACATAAAGAATATGCGGCACTACATGGAAGGTAGTATGGGGTGGGGGTTACTACAAAGGAAAAGAGAAGCACTACATTCTGCAGCAGAATGGAGGAAGACACTTTGATTAGGCCGGTCTGGTACTTGTGCCTGGAAGTCCACCTTCTGGGAGAGTGTCACCTTTACACTACTTTTTTTTCTTTTACAGTAATTTTCCTTTACCACAAATCTTTCACAATGCATGAGCTCTCAAAAAGCATGTTGTTTCAGGGCATGCCTTTCCAACACAGGAGGAAAATATCTAGTAATAATGTAAGGGATGTTTTTTAGGGTTCATTGGTGGGTTGCGGTAAACAGAGGTAACAGTTTTTTAGGGTTTAAAGGTGGGGAGAAGTAAAGAAGGGTAATGGTTTTTTATGGTTCAGGTGTGTGCAGAAGTAAAGAGAGATACAGGGGTTTTAGGGTTCAGGGAGGAGTAGAGGTCAAAAGTAAAAAAAAGAAGAAAACATATATTTGTAAATACCAACATAACAAAATGTTCATGATATAATACATAAAGACTTTCGTTGTCACGTCTGATATTCTCCTCAGGGTGTAGCGAAGGCACAGACCCGTCCTGGGTCCTCTGGCCTTCGTCTGTGGCGATCAGTGAAGTGTTCTCCAAGCCGGGCCGCAGGTTCATGTTGGCTTATCTTAGGTATGAAGGGAGCTGATTCTCATGGGCTGCTCCTCTCTTTGGGCCTGGCAGCTGGGCTTCTCTTCCTTAGGACACTAGCTTCTGTGTGACAAGTTGCTCCTTCTCTCCCTGCGCAGAAAGGTAGGCATGCTTGCAGGCTCCCAGGTATCGTATCGTATACTTATATAGCTCAAACTGTCACCCTACGGGTATCCTGGTGCTTAAAAACCTAGTCAGATGGAGTCAACAGAAACGGGCCTGATTATGGGGGAGCAATGCTCTCAGATCTTGGGAAATAGCCAGGTCTTCAAACTCTTTCTGAAGCACATCAGAGAGTTGGCTTGCCTGATGTTCTGGGTTAGCTCATTCCAAAGGCGTGATGCTACTGTGCCGAAGGCCCTACCTCCCATCCTTGATTTCTTAAATCTGGTAGTTGTTACCAAATATACACTGGACGAGCGAAGGTGCCGGGTAGGCTTGTACCAGGTAAATCTTTCTTGCATTGATAGAGGGCCGGTACTGTGCAGCGCTCTGTATACAATGCATAGTGATTTAAAGGTGACTCTGTCCCTTATTGGCAGCCAGTGAAGATCTATCAGTGCCATTGTTGTAGAGGAGCTACGTTGCTGCTAAAGACTGTACTCTTTGCAACCCCTGCAGGATATATTGTGTCTTAGGCAGATCCAAAGTTTTCCAGTGCAATGCGCAGACCTACGCAGATGTCCCCTGAAGTATGGAAAACTGTTTAACAGCAATATTAGCCATGCATCACACCAGGTTTTCAAGTAATCTGTGCATTTCCCATGTCCTTGGTCACTTGAAAAGCTTGAACTGGAAACAAAGTGGAGAAGTCGGGGTACTACTTTTATACATGGTTACCAGAAAGGGGATGTTGGTCCACTGTCTAAAGTCCTGCAACTAGTTTGGCCCAGTTCCCTTTCAGATTTCAATTTCCAGCTGCAGTGCGGACACAGTCTTTGTGTAAGGTGATAGCTCTCCCAAGAAGTACTCATGAGTTTGACTCCCACTAGGAGTATCTATAACATGAGAATAATAATTGTGAAGCTTTGCACCTGACGGTCATCAAAATTCCAGGATGGACCAATCAAAGCAAAAAATAGAAGGACCAGGTCCTTCATAGATATTTATCCCCCTCTAATCAGGGAATCTGCTGACTCACCTCCTCTCACCCCGCCCACCCACCACCATTTCCACAAAGTCACTTAAATGGCAGTGTTCAGGAAGGGTGTATTCAGAATTCCCCGCTAAGAAGGTAACCATCGAATTTCTAAAGACAGGCCTGTCTCCATTCTCCCACACTTCAGAGTAAAGACTAAACCAGTCCTATGGCAAACTAGAGGCAATCCAAAATGGATTCCACTGGCTTCAGCTTTCACACACTCACAAACAACCTGGAGTTCTGCTACAATTCACCCTTGATACATAGACACTTGACATGCATGCAGGGATGTGAGTGCAGGGTCTGGCACAACATGTAACCAAGACTTTACACAAGCATACCTATTGGCATCGCACTCTCACTTTGCACTGGCAAAAAGGCCTGTCTGATACTAGGGATTCAAAAGACATTCTACCACCACCGTTCACCGTAAATGTCTCATTTGCCACCAACAGTAGTCTAGAGTTAAAGAGAGAGTACAGATCTGGCACCCATCATGACCTCAGAGACACAGAATGGATCTAGTAGTCAATTTTGGGACTTGCCTCCATGCAGATGAAGGTTTCATTGTGTCCTGGGCCAAAAGAAAATCAGGAGACCAGTTTCACATGCAATTATGTTATTCGGGGCAGCGGATCACATTTGTTTACCAAGCAGAGGGCATTTCGGCCCCAACAGTGTGTCTTAATTGTAATTGTAGTGGATTGTCAAACGAAGTGAGGCAGGATGACTTCCACCCAATCTACATCAGTGATGAAAAAATACACTCTATCGGATTGTGAGAGTATAAAGGCAAATTAACCCTATGCCATAAAACATTGTGAGTTCTCATCTGCAGAACTATATTTGATTGCGTTAGTTTTTAGGTCGAGCAGACCTACCCTCAATGCGTGAGCATTGAAGGTGTCTGCTTCAGACCTATTGTGGCCCGTTATTGAGAATGCTGGGAATGAGGACACCAATCTGTTACGAGCTCGCAGTTTTCACCGCGGGAGCGCGCGTCTGACCCGCGCTTGCGCAGATCAACTCACAGCCCCTGCTCGCACACAGCCAGCCCCCACCCCTCTGCATGCACGCATACACAGGCGCGCGTGCGCGCACACACACACACACACACACAGGCGCGCGCATGCACACGCAGGCATACGACACACATACAGGCTCAATCACACACAGTCACGCATGCGCACACACAGTCACGCACGCGCGCACACACACACTCCCCCCCTCCCCTCCCAGGCATACACACAGGCACGCACGCACTTCACTTCAGCCCTGGGCCCCACTCACCGACTGCGCTCTTCCGGCGGGCTCCTCACGGCGCGGCGCGGCTCGTCTCCTCTTCTCAATCGGGCTCGCGGACCTCGGGAGGCGGGACTTCCGGTCGGCCGCGACCTGATTCGCCGGCCGGCCAAGAGCTTCCGGGTCGCCGCGGGCAGCGCGGCGGCACTCCGTAATATGAACTTGTTACTTCATAAGGTAATACATAGGGTGTTCTCTAAAGAGACTTACTTTTTTCATCCACTTTATCTGATCTAGTTGATTTTCTTGGCTGCATCTTTGAGGCTTGAGATTCACCGTGCCAGGTAGTGTGCTTTTTTTCATTTTCAAATGGACGTAGGAGAAAGGTTTCTCTTTTGTTTAATAATAAAGCTTGTGGCCGGTGTGGTGAGAAGTACATCTTTGAGGACGACACTTGCACACACTTTGAAGTGGACGATTATCCAGCAACCTGTACTGGAATCGAATCTGCATATGTATGCCTACTGACGCCAGAAGGATTCTGGAAGACGAAAAATGGAGCCGACCTCCCATTCATGACCAGAGTCCTGCAAGCAAAGTAAGAACTAGTCGAAATGAAGTGATATGATCTGGTGGTACAACTGAAAAGTGTTTCAGATCCTCCTGGACATCTGTAGTTCCTTTAGTGCATGTCCTAGTGCTCTCTGGTGTCAGTGTCCCCGGGTGTACTGGTGCCGCTGCTACTGAGATCTCAGGGTTTTAATTCACAATCCTATCACAAGTGTGAATGAACGTAAGATTCAGGTACTTAGCTGTTGCCTTTCGCCTCCTATCAGCACTGGTTTGAGGAACACTACCGAGTCAGCACCCCAGATGAAAGGAAGCGGTTGTGTGGTGGCGCAGTGATTCCTCGTAGTGCAACGTCTTGTAGCGGATGTGGGTGCGTGCACAGGACCTCAGGTAGATTATGGGAGGTTTTAAGCAGCGTTGTCTTCAGGTGCTAGAGGACAGTAAGTTTAAGGGCATTTGTTTCTTATTTAAAAATACTATTAAGCAGAATCCTATTTAAAAAAGGCAAGGAACCATATTTTACTTTGAAAACATCGAGCAGTATAATCATTTACCTTGTGGCGCTGATCCAATCCTGTTATTATCCCTTCAGTTTTTAGTTCCATTGTATGTCCTCCGCTGGCGCCAGTTCAGCAACACACTTGCACCATCATATCATAAACTATTTTAAAGTTGAAACAGCCCACATGTAAAACAAATGCTGTGTGGTTTGGCTCAGCCTCCACGACTCTAAGGATACTGTGTACTTTTGGTTGCATTTGAAATATTTCCATTTCCTCGATTTATTGCTGAGAATAAAACATATAAGCTTGTATTATATGTTGGGAGGATATGTTTACTTGTGCAGCTTGATTCAGCAGATGGACTGTTGGAACACTGCTTGTTAGATTTACGTCCTCCTCCTTCTCCCTTTCATTCCCCTTAAGAACCGTACAATCGGGTGTTCTTGTTTATTTTCGCTTCCAATCTTTTGGTGTCAAGTGAGGCGTGATTCTACATTGAAGTAGGATATTTCACCATGTTAGTTGCCTTTCTTCTGTTTCAGGTCCTTTACCTTATGTGATCTCTCCATGCTGTCACTGATTTCTACCTGTCAGGGGCCTGTATTTTAGGGTTTTGTGAATGTACTGCAGTGTTGTGACAATGGAATGTCTCAGTTGCATCCATCTAGATATGTCAGCTGCTTTGGGTTTTCTGAGTTAGCCGAGAGTGCTGAGGCATCCCTGAGGATAACAGTGGAGCACAGAACGGCAGACGTCCACACAGGTTACAATAATTGAGACTGAATTTATGCTACAAGGGACTTGATAGTAGAACTGTGCTCCTTCAGTGTGCATCGGGTTGGTGTAAATCTGTTGAGTAGTTCTAGAGAAGTAAGCATTTAGAAAAGTTGGCTGAGGGGTGAACACTTACATCATTGCCATTTAAAAGCACAATTCACAAAATTGCGAATCCTGTCAATCAGATTTTATTTTTTCAACAAGTATGTGACTCTCACACTGTGGAAAAAAAATGACACAGCCATGTGGAGCACCTGATAGGTGCCTGACCCCAGAGGAGTGCCATGTGGCTACCGAGAGGTCAGAATTGTGGGCTAACATTTTTTTGTTTGTATTCTGGAATACAATTGCAATTTTAAGGAAAATCGCAATCTCGCAGCTGCCATTTTATGAGCTGCACAAAAGATAGCATTGTGAGCAAAATATCAAAATTTTCAACAAAGTTATGAATTTTCACTAAATAGAAAAAGTAGTAGGGATAATAGTTTTCCCTTTAAAAGGGGGAGAGGGTAATCCCACTGTATGCAGCAAATAAATGACTAGCTGGATGGGCTCCATTCATGAGTAGCTAGCAACAGGTTGGCTACCCAATCTCTGCGAACAAACGCACTACGGAAAGCAGCCCGTGTGACGCAGGATTTGGTGCCCGCAGTAAGAATACTGTAAGCAGTGGGGTTTGGCCACTGACAATGTGCTAGGCCTGGCCAAAGGCAAGGTCTACTGGCTACTGTACAGGTCTTAGTATTAATTATAAAAAAAATTAAGCCATTGTTATTTGTAATATCAATACATCTAAGTCACGTAAATACAACACACATTGCATTACAAATGCTATAGGTGTCACATTTGCGAAAGTTATAATTATTGGCAATGTAAATGACAAAGCTATTAATTTCGCTATTTTCAAAACCAACACATACATAAAAAAATTGTCATTTACAATACCAATAGCTCAAACTTTCCCAATGCGAGACCTATTGCATTGCAAATGCTTGTTATTTTAGTAATCCCTGTTCGCGGAATGCATCCTGAAGAAGGACTTCAGATTTGTATTTCAGTTGAAACATTGTTGATGTTTTTAATCCAATATTCCCTGACTGTATTTGGCCCTGTCCGAAAGCGGCTGTGAATGTTACAGTGGCTCACACAGACATACAGTCTACAGTTACCACAGTCCCAACTTTCCTACATATTCACAGATTTTCTCTGTTACCCCTTTTACTTATAAATGTTTGCCCACCCATATTCACGGTGAAATTCCAGCTGGTATTCATTATCAAGACAGTATCTGTCACATTATCTGAAAGTGTATTCTCCCCCTTTTCTATACATGAATCACAACTTATTTATCTAAAGTTTTCAGCCAAATATCTTATAGAAATTGCTCATAACCCTCTCTCACACTTGTGTTTTGCAGCACGGGATTATCATCGCTGATGGAGATGAGTATTTCATTGAGCCACTGGGTCTTATTCCCAACGACACCCATCTGAGTGAGGAGGGAAGCCCTCACGTTGTGTACAAACGTTCATCTCTACAGCATCAGCAATGGGATGCAGCTTGTGGCCTGATAGGTAATGGTAGTTAGTGACCTTTTAATAGATATTTAAAGTGATCTGATGATGATAATTGGGTGCTGCCATGTCAGTTGTATACTACAGTTTTTTTTAACGTAAGTAATATTGTTCAGGTGTGTGTGTGTGTGTGTGTGTGTGTGTATATATATATATATATTCAATAGCGCTTGCTCCTGCTGCAACTTCCTGCCGGACTCACAAAGAAGACAAGGCAGACCCAATTTGGTGCTTTGATTTTATTTTTCAGACACCACCAAAGCCCTCACGACGCGTTTCGGCAGATCCCTGCCTTGATCACATGACAGCATCATCGTGAAGCACACCTCTATTTAAAGTGCAAGTGCTACATTAGTATTACAATAGACATAGAAGACATATTTGACTTTACGTAGTCTTTCTTACTGTTCAATGTGCGTCATCATTGACTTTGATTATCGTAAATGTAAAATACCAATTTTGTAAACGGGTAATAAAATCCCATTTTGATAAAGTCGGGGTAAAAAAGAATTATACTTGTAAAATACATTGATAACACAAAATTCATGTAAAATACCTTTTCGGAACACACTACAGCATAAATAGGTCATAATGGTAGTGAAATACATGGTTTTTGTATTGAAATTGCATAAATGCTTTTTATATTTTTAGCCATCATCATATACCAACCTATGCCTCCATTCCTTTACCCTTTATTTCACTAGGGAATTTCCCCCCATATTCCTATGTCTATTGACTAATTTTCGTGATATGCTTCTACTTAAAGAAACCCAGTATAACACCCTATTGGTGTATTATATGAATATAAAGTGCTAAACAGTGCAAAAGAATATAAAACCCACATTGAACAGGAACACCTTCCCTGTGAGTGTTACCCTGTATCTATAATTTCTAAGACTTTGTGCAATATTCAGAATTTCATTCTAACAGTAACTTTTGGTACGGTTTCCACAGATAAATCTTGTAAATATCATTTTCTAGTGTTCTGGACATGATTCCCACAATCGGTTAAAACAACTTTTCTGCTTTAAAACAGTATGTTAAAAAACCAATTCATGTCTTCACTATAAAATTTACTATATACAAAAAGGAATATATACATAGAAACACATATATAAATAAATAATCAATAAATACAAGTTTTAGTTAAATGATTTATATCTCCTCTAAAATAAAGCAGCAATGTATATTATTGTCCAAATGAGCAAACTAGCCAAATCTTTACGATCCTTTTGATTGGAACACATATTTTTAATTGTCTAGATTCTTAAGTGGTGTGGCTGCGTGTATCGTGTGGGTATTATCCCCTATCAACATCTTTAGATATAGCTGAAATATATGTTTGAAAGAGATTTAATCAGTTTGTTTGGATGGGTCTACGTCAGTCTAGGTACGTATAAAGATCTTCCCCCATGTTCAAACCATTCGGTTGTTTACTATCTAATAGTAAAATATAATGGGTCTCTAGGCGCCGTAGCATTCCCTCTCTATATAATATATATATCCCGCTCCGACTTATGCCAAATGCGGGGCACTCAAGGGACGGGTGCTGATATTGCGGTGACGTGTCGCATAAATATCAAGCTCCAGATCTCTGCAGTTCATGCAAAAGAAAACGGCACTCGCGGGGCTTAAATTACAGCAGCAGTTTATTCCAAATAAACTGCTGCTGTAACTTAATAGCCTCAAGTGATTCCTTAAGGAAGTCAGATGTAGTGAATTGGTCCCCTTATTGCAAAAGAGGTGCAGACAAATAAAGAGGATAAGAAAACTGGGAACTGGCAGGTAGGACATACAGTCTGCCATTTCGCAAGTTGCAATCAAGTATTCTAAGTACATTGGGGATAATCCAGAAAAGTGGTTTAAGATCAGCAACAGGGCTTTGCACAATTATCAAGATGCTCAAAGCAAGCCCGCTTCATGTGGTCAAAATGTGACTGACGATTTACCGGGCTGCTGAATTTTGAGGAATTTGAGCCACCTGTTTGGACTGGCAGGCAAATCTTAAAACACATTGTAGTGGTATACCTGAACTACATATGGATGCCTTAAGATGGAGTTATAGAAAAGCAGTTCACAGGGTAGGCAAAAAGGATGGTACTACCACATACACCCCTCTGTCCACAGAAAGGTTGTTGATGAAGAGAAAAAAAGCTAGTTACTTATTGTAACTGGAACGCATATCAATACCATGACATGCAAGATTCTCAATATATGGGGCGTGGCCGACAACATGGCCGGTTAAGACGTGCTCCGCGTTAGCTCCTGGCGAGCTGCTCAAGATCCGACTCATCCCGGATGGTCTGACGCCCCGTTTTGGCGACACAGGACCGCGAGAGACCTGTCACATCCTGGGGTCTGCAACCATAGCCCGCACTACCCGGAAACAAGAGATACACGGCGCCGAAATCGGAACGCACCCGAGCGCCTGACTCAAGATGGCGGCCAGGCCCTGACCAGCGGCAGTTGACCTGGTGCGAGTGAGACCGCAGCGCGGGGTACCCGGAAGGCGGCATCAGAGGCGGACCGGAGCCTGAAAACGTAGAAGTGCGAGGTCAGCGGCGCCGGGAACAGAAGAAGGGAGGCCCAAACACGGACACGAGCCCACTAGCAGTTCCGGGGCGTGCCAAGGAAGCAGAGGCCGGTGGAGTGAGCTGCGGCCCGACCCCGAGAACGATCAAGGGGTGCCCCGAGTCACAGGAGCGGAGTGGGGCAGCGCTCCGCAGCAGAGCCCGCCAGTCCCGCCGGGAACCTGCGCCGTGGGGCATAGGCTGGTGCGCAACCGGGAAGGTCTGTCGGGGCCCCCTGAGAGGCAGCGGAACCGCCAGACTGGAGGTAGGAGGGTCCAGACTTGGGGCGTACGGAGAGGAGCTGAAGGGACGACGGCGGCGAAGTGTACCCTGACCCCCGGGGGTTGCCTGACTGACCCACATCGCTGGGGTCTGGGGGAGAGAGTCATCGCTGGTGGCGGCAGGCGTAGTGAGCCTGAACGATCACATTAGCGGCCTAGGGGGTCCTGGAGTCTTAGAGGCCGGCAGTACAGGCCGGAGCCGGCCCGAGGAGACGCAGAGGCCACTCCGGGCCTTGAGGACTTACAGAAGGTGCGAGCTGTCGTTGATGACCGTCCACCCGCTCTGTCCAAGGCCCATAGAACCTGGTGCTACCTGGCACGAGAGGGGACGTAGACAGCCAGACCCGCCTCGGGAGCCCCCGGGGACACAGTGCGGTGGCCTGGGCCTGTGGCGGAGTCGCTGAGAGCGGAGAGAACACGGCATTGGGAAGCGGTCTGTGTCCTAGCCCCGGCCGGACAGATAAATATTGTGCGGGGCCAGGGAAGGGGCCCCATTGCTGGCGTCGGAGGAACGGTGCGCCGCAGCGTAGAGCGGATAGGTGTGTCCTGCTGCCCTTGAGTTCGGCCCACTGCGTCGCTGTGTAGGGAGCCCAGTGAGGTCCAGGAGGAGCCGCGGGAGGCTCGTTGCCGATATCGGGCGGAGCGCCAGCCGGCTACACGAGTAGACTCCCAGAGGTGGCCGCGATGGGAAAGAAGTACACGACCACTAGGACACCTAGGCAGGGGACTATGGACCGCTACGCCACGGCCCAACCCCAGGCGGAAGCTCCAACCTCCGGCTCCCGTTCAGATACCGAGTTATTGATGGGGGCGATCCAAGTGTCTAGGACAGACATACAAGAGTCCCGTGCAGCATTGGAAGTTAAGATCGGAGAAGTGGGCTCGGAAGTAATGCTACTAAGACAGGACTTCCGTAATTTGACAGAGAGGGTGACCACAGCGGAGACACGGATAAGCGAGGCGGAAGACTCACTCACCACCCTCCGGAAGGACATGGCAGAACTCCAGGCCTCTCACCGCCAACTGCTGTGGAAGGTGGATGATGCGGAAAATAGGGCCCGACGCAACAGCCTCCGCTTCGTGAGCTTTAGGGAAGGTATTGAAGGGGCCGGAACGAGAGGAGGACATGGGGGTCGCTCCTCTGGAGGGGAAGAGGAGGAGGCACGCTCCATGCATCCCCTTGTGGCAGCAATCCGAGAAATGGAACAAGATGCATCTGGCCTAGCAGAAGACCCGAGAACTGATACTCAGGACTCTCACTCCTGAACGGTGACTGATCAGACAGTTGAGATCTCAGCTCGTCGCCAAGGGGCACGCTAGTTGATCCACCCCCCTTTTACCATTTTGTACTGTTTTTTGTTATGCACCATTGTGTTGCTTTACTGGGCTGATCTGAGAGGGTTGTGTTACATGTCCCCTGCTTAGATTGTGAGCCTAGGTTAAGGGGGGGTACTGCAGGAGGGCGACAGACCTTCTCTGCCGACGGTCCTATTTCTGTGGCAGATGGGACTGAATGTAGGGGAGGTGGGGTGGGGGTGAGGGGGAGTTGCGAAGGTTTTCAGTTTGGGGAAGTTGAGGGATGGGGTCGGGAGGGGGGTGGGAGGGGAGAGGGGAGAAGTTGGGGGGGAGAGGGATCGGGACATGTCATCAAGGTCACATATACCGAAGTACAAGTCACTCCACTAGCGATGCGCCAGCCCACCAATATCGGCGGTTCATGGCAGGATATCGGGTAGGCAAATAGACACACAACAGGACCTGGAGGGATTCTCAATATTAACATGGAATGTGAATGGCCTGGGCAGTAAGATCAAACAGGGTCTAGTGAATGCATATGTCAAAAGGGTGGCCCCGACATTATTCTGTTACAAGAAACACACCTCATGGACATTAATTGCGGTTTTCTGGCGAGAGGGCACTACAAAGTTTTAGCGCATGCGGGCTTCACAAAAGGCTCGAGAGGGGTGGCCAAACTGATAAGAAAGAACCAACCATTCCGAGTGGCACAAGTCTGGGCAGACACCCAGGGGACATATGTGGGGGTACGGGCGCATGAAGGAGGAAGGACTATACTATAGTGTCGGCCTTTGCCCCTCCTAAATTGCAGGCAGCCACACTGAAAGGGGTTACAGAGGTCCTTCTCAATACGTCCGATACTATACAGGTGTTGGGGGGAGATTTCAATGACGTGATGATTCCGTCCCTAGATAGAACAGGGGACAGAACTAGGGACCAGGCCCTAACCTCTCTCTCTAACATGATCAATACTATAGAGTTAACGGATGTATGGAGGTGGCTACACCCGGAGGACAGGTCATATTCCTTCTTCTCCGGCGCACATAAGGTCTACTCTAGACTAGATTAGAGTAGACCTTTTTGGCCCGACACGTAGTATCGAGAGGTGACGTAGCGGAGTACAAAGCCAGGGGGATATCAGATCACTCCCCGCTCTTGGTGAAGGTGGGGAGAAGGATGAGGCAGCAGGAGGGGTCTTGGAGACTGCCGGCCTGGGACTTACAGAACCCGGCCATATTGAAGGGTCTTAGAGCCGATGTCAAAGTCTACATAGCTGAGAATGAAGGTTCCGTCTCGTCAAAGGTGGTCTTTTGGGAGGCCTTTAAGGCCGTCATGGGAGACAGAGCCCAAAATAGGCTGGCGGAGAAGAACCGGGAGGCCCAGAGAGAGCTTGAGACGCTGGAAGCCCGAATACTGGAATTGGAAAGGGAATACCAGGGTAATAGAGACGCGAGGATTCTTCGTAAACTGACAGACACGCAAAGTCATTATAGAGACCTGGTAATGGGGGAGGCCAAAACGCAGGTGATGGCGCCGCTACACCGCTTGTATGATGTGGGAGACAAATCGGGCAAACTGCTGGCGTGGTTAAGTAGAAAGGAAAGAGATGCCCGGTGGATAGAACGAGTCAGGGACATTCAAGGGAACCCTACGGTGTCGGACGTCCAGATCGCGGAGGCTTTTGCTACGCAATACCGATTATTTTACGAGGCGAGAGACCTGGGAACGCAGGAAGCTGCCATGCAATATATGGAGCACCTTGAGCTTCTGGTGCTGGCCGACACGGACCTCGAAGATTTAGAGGCCCCCATCATGCTAGAGGAAGTTAAGAAGGCCATAGCCAAACTACGTGTGGGAAAGTCCCCCGGCCCGAATGGGTTCCCGACGGAGTTCTTTAAGAAAACGGCAGACCTCCTGGCTCGCCACCTACTGGGTCTTTTCGAAGGGGCGATGCAGGATGGGGAACTTCCCCCAGATCTCCGCATGGCCACGATCATCCCAATATTTAAGTAAGGTAAACCACCAGATGACTGCTCATCATATCGTCCTATATCTCTTTTGAATATCGAGGTGAAGTTATTGGCGACGGTACTAGCACTCAGGTTGCGAAGGGTAATCCCGGAATTGGTCCATCTGGATCAGACGGGATTTCTCCTGGGTAGGGCTACTAGATTCAACTTCCGACGGACCCACAATTGGATGCAGGAGGTGGGCAAGAGACGAGACCCACACTGGTTCCTCTCACTCAACGCCGAAAAAGCATTTGATGCGGTACATTGGCCCTTTTTGGAGGGAGCCCTGGTGCGGCTAGGCTTTGGTCCAAAATTCTGGCAGTGGATACAGCTTCTGTATACAGACGCTAGAGCCAGGGTCAAAGTGAACGGGATTCTGTCCTGGGACTTCCCAGTGCGGCGGGGAACTAGGCAGGGATGCCCCTTGTCCCCCTTGCTTTTCACGCTGACGATTGAGGTTCTTGCAGCGGCAGTCCGGCAACATACAGATATTAGAGGTTTTCGACTAGGGCCACTGGATGTCCCGGAGGAGAAAATATCCTTATACGCTGACAATGTCCTTCTATACATCACACACCCAGAAACGACGATACCGGTACTCTTTTCAGAGCTGGAACGATATGGAGCACATGCAGGATATGGGATCAACTGGCATAAGTCAGTCCTGTATGACCCTAGCGGCCGAGAGCAATGGACAAACCTCCCGGAAAGGCTACAGACGACCGTTGAGGGATTTGTCTACCTTGGAGTGTTTGTGACGCTAGATAGGAGATGCTCGTATGAAAAGAATGTCAGGCGGATAATACATAATTTTATAGAGGACTCGACTAGGTGGCGGCTCCTACCCCTCACGCTCCTAGGTCGTGCGGCCATGTTCAAAATGATGACGATACCCAAGCTCCTCTACGCGTTCCAAAACGAATATTACCCTCTCCCTGAAGGGTGTTCAAAGAAATAAACTCGGAAGTCCGTACCTATCTGTGGCAAGGCAAGCAGCCTAGAGTAGCACTGTCGACCCCGCAGAGACACCAGTACAGTGGGGAGGTTTCTCCCTTCCCAACCTCGAGGCTTATTACTGGGTAGAACACTTGGTAACCATCAATGACTGGTTCCATGCCTCGGTCATGCACCCCACGTATGCATTAGAGAGGTACGCTATGGGCACCCGCCCATACAACTATTATCTATACGGGGGCAAAGGGAGGGGAAGATTACTGCCTGCCTCTAGACTGACGTTGACGATTTGGAATAGAGCAACTAGGACCATAGGCTGGGAGAAGAGGCCAACTAGACAAACACCATTATGGCATTGTACCTGGCTGCGGGAGCTGAATAAACTGAAGGGTTTCAATAAATGGGACGATATAGGGATCTCAACGCTAGGGGACGTGACGGCAAGAGGGGTACTGAAGTCATTCCCAGCCTTGAGGGCAGAATTTAGCCTGATCCCCACACAATACTTTAAATCTGCTCAATTGCGGCATGCGTGGCGGGCAAAGGAGATCCCGGAGGGCACACTCCCTGCATATGCCCCTCTGGAAGGCCGCCTACTGCAAGAACAAATACCTGAGAGGGCAGTTTCACTCACGTATAGGACTCTCATGAATAACATGCCCGACGACCTAGGCACGCTTAGAAGTAAATGGGAGAGGGATGTAGGTGAGATGGACACGGTAGACTGGGACACGGTTCTCATGCATCCGAGGGAGGTAGCTATTAAGTCCCGGCTGAGGCTCATACAATTTAACATCCTTCATAGGACCTATTTCGATAGGCTACGCCTACACAAAATGGGAAAGATAGGAGATACGAACTGCCTACGGTGCGGTCGGGAGGGGGGGGACTTCTACCACACAATCTGGTCCTGTCCGATGATTCAGGTCTACTGGGGGGAGATTTTGAGAGAGCTGGGAGAGGTATTGGAAGCCCCCTTGCCCGTGGATCCTAAACTGGTCCTGCTGGGTCTGACTAATGATATAGATCTCGCACGCCCGCTACTGATCTTCCTGGTTCTGGCCCTGGTGGTGGCTAAGAGGGATGCGGCAAAGAGCTGGGGGGTAGCCACGATACCACAGATAGAGGAGTGGAGGAGAGGTCTAGACCTTTACATGGCAGCTGAGAGGGTCACATACAAGGCACGGGGCTGCCCCAAGAAATTTGGTAGAGTCTGGAACAAATGGAGGAAATACCATGGCCTTGATGGGGGACTATGAGATGGGAAGCCGGGACGGGGCACGTCCATAGATAAGAGGGCTCCGAGGGCGTCATGGTTTGGCGCTACGGATCTGGATGTGGACAGCATCAGTGAAATGGTTTGGAATGAAGACTGATATTTTATTTTTAAAGGTGTGGCTGGGGGGCTGGAGGGCGGGATGTGTTGACCTATGATGATGTGATTGTACTGTTGTTACCTGATAAAATGCAAATATATATATTTTTTTTAAAGATTCTCAATGTATTTGTGACAAAAGGAGCCAAATGTTAAAGTGTTGTTTAAAGATGCTCAGACACAACTTTGTCTTACTCCTCCAAATCCTGACCTCATTGATAACCTAAGGGATAATACACAGTTTCTTTATCAAGTAACCTAAAAGACTCAATTTCCTCCTTACTGTGATCAGAATGTACATGAAACCCTTGTTCCGAGTGCCTCGGGCAAAGACTTTATGCAGATATAAATGCGATTATCAAAAGTAGTACTTCTATTTATTGTATTCTGAGTTTGATTGGGGATACTTGGGTAGCATGACACCCCGGGTGTCTAAGATTGTCACACCCGGGTTTCTCCATCAGGAGATTCTTAGAAGTGTCTTTCCTTCTGTTACTGCCGCATGAAGCTGAAGCAACTACAGCTCTAGTCCTCTTTGGATGAGACTTTGCAAACCCTTTTATCTGTCACTGCCTGCCTTCCTGATACCAGAACCTCAGCATTTATGAAATGGAGCAGTTAGTTATGACTGCCTGCCCGCCCAGTGAGGCTCTAAAAAAAAACAAAAAAACCCTTTCTCACATATCTAGTTAACTTTAATCGTCTGTGCTGCCTGTTGTTAGGAGTTCTGCTGATTGGCATCCTGGGGCAACTTACATGTTTATAGAAAAGCATTATAATAACACATTGATATTTACTAGATGAAACAGTTTCCACCATCTTTACCTCATCATTTCAATCTTCAATGTACTGCGTGTGATGTGTGTTTAGTCAATTATAGTTCAAACAGTATTACCCGAGCCGCCAATGGCAGTGGTCGGCAATGGTGTCCAGAGTTCGCTCGCTGTGAGTTTACTGTGGAAAGGCAACAGGGCTAACCTTGTGTGAGAGACTTCTCTTATTGGGCTCCAACTGGATTCCTCAGGTCTCTGGGGAAATAAAATATTAAATATGGCAAATGCATTGCCCACACAGTAATTTCTAACAACTGCAAGGGTGGTTGGGTTACAGCAGAAGAATGGCAGGGCGGTGTTGTGCATCATCATTCTCCAGGCTCGAGGGACCCAAGGACCCATGTAATGCTTAGGGGTGGTTGTGCACCACAGAAAATGCATTCCATGCAACGAGGGAATTGTGAGAAATCCCTTGCGGTACCGTTTAAGTTCAATCCTCTACTCCCCTTCCCCATACCCAAAATTAAACTTATGTTTTGTAATTTAACCCTGTTAGAAAAGTTTAACAGAAGGATTGGGCCTCGAAGCACCGCTCAATGAAATCTGGAGAAACAACATATTCACATTTTGTGTGGTTCTAGGATTGACTATTTATTAGACCGTAGTTTATTTTATTAGCCCACTTCATGGCGGCCAATTTCTTGGAATCCAATCCGAAAACACAGTGCCATTGCTTTCAGTGCGAGGAAAAGCTGTTGTGGAGATGCTTGCGGTGGCGAAGTGGATGCCATGAGGGGGAGCAGGCCTATTGCAAGAGTTACAAGGGGTTGCGCTGTCACCGGGATGTAAGGCCTAGACCCCGAATTAGAAGATGAAAGTAGATGGCAAGTAGGGCATTTGGGGAAGAGATACTCTGCACATCCAAAGAGCAAAAAACTGGTCAAGTTAAGGAGGCTAAGCAGAAAAATCATTAGAGCCTTGGTTAGGGATTCACCTCCATGCAACACAAGTAAAAACACTGAGTGAAGAGATTGCATAGTAAGATCGTCACTGGCATGAAAGTTGATTTTCCTGCGGTGAGTTCCACCAGAACCCATTAAGAGACTTCCTGAAGATCCATTTAATGTCCTCTTGTTAGATTTTTATTTGCAGCTAATAGGATGCTCTAAGCTACCACACCCAAGGTCCCAAAGTCTTCAACGTATCAAACTTGGTTGTCTCTAGCATGAAGTAAAGTTTCCAAATCTGTTTAACTTATTTTGCAGATGAAAAACCCTGGAAAGGAAGGCACTGGTGGCTGAGAAACCCTAAACCCCCGCCACTGAAACCAACCATCAACCAGACACAGAGAGGGCAGCTTCCCCTGAAGAGGTCTGTCAGCACGGAGCGCTATGTGGAGACCCTGGTGGTAGCCGACAAGCAGATGGTGGGCTACCATGGCCGCCGGGATATCGAGCAGTACATCCTTGCCATCATGAACATTGTAAGTTTTATAACCAAATCATGGCCGCCCTGGTTGATGCAAAGGTGACCTAGCTCACAATAAATCAGGAGACATCCTCACAATGTGAGGCCTCCAAATACATGAACACGTATTATTGATCTGTTAATAAAATCTGTATCATGTTGAGATACTTGAATGCAAAATTCCTTTCACAGCTTCTCTTCCGCTAAGACCTGCATATAGGTATATTTATTCATTTCTTTTGTAAATTGTACAGGAATGCCTAAGCACTTATTTACTATGGCAATTTATTAAACCTATTTATTATGGAAAATAAATCGTACTAACAGTTGGATAAGAGTCAAAGGGCCTGATTTTGAGTTTGACGGGCCACCTTACTCCATCACAAACGTGATGGGTATCCCGTCCGCCGTATTACAAGTCCATTATGTCGTATGACACTTGCAATGCGGTGGATGGGATATCGTCACGTTTGTGATGGAGTAGCCCATCCGCCAAACTCTAAATCTTGCCCAAAGTTAGTCACTGTGGTGGTGATAGTCACACATTTGTTATTTGGATGGGGTTCGTTTTTAAGGAGCTACAGAAAGTAGAGGAACTTTTGAAGAATTAACAAAGTAAGAAAAGGGCGTCCAGTGTTGAGTTGGAAGCAGAGTAAACGACTTGAAATTAGAAGGGGCACAGGCAGCTGGAACTCTGGCAAACAGGTTTTTGGACTTGGAACAAAGTGGACGAAAGGAATATTTTGGCCTGTCCTTAATTTCTGCCAGCTGCAGTCCCTGGGCACCACCACTCATCTCTGGCGACCAGGCCTAATTTTCCATCACGTGTCTTGGACCTAGAATAAGAGAGAGAAAGGCAGAAAAGGGAGAAAGAAGGAAGAAGAGACGGATAGGAAAAAAGTGACAAACAGAGAAAGCAGGGATTGATGAGAAGCTGCAGGAGTGAGATAAAGAGACATGAAGTGTAGGGTGATGGAGAAAGAAGGCACGAGATGGAGAAAGATTGGGATGTGAGGGACTCCTGAGAATAACTTTGGAGTTCGCACTTTTTTATTTTTGTTTTTATGTATAAGCTCTGCATAAAGATGCAAAGGCCAGAAAGACAGAGAAGTGATAGACTATTGATACTTTCCACAGCTGGACACAGGAAGCGTAAATAAATATATTGTGGAAAAGGGAGACAAGAGTGAAATGACGTGATCCCATAGGGTAAAAGAGAGATTGTGAAGCGAATGGATTGAAAGTTGATGATAAGTTGTAGAACATGAACCTATGTACTAACGGGAATTTCCATTCACAGTGAGTCACAATGTGACCTACCTCATGAATAATTCTGCGGCTGGTCACATATTGATACTTACTCCGACTCTATGCAATCACGGGGATGGTAGGCCGCTAGGGTCAGCTTTATGGAAGGAATGCCTACAACATGCCCATTTCAAATGCTGACCCCCTACGAAGTTGAAACCCCGTTGTAGGAATCGGAAATAATTTACCAGCGCCTGAAATATGGGTTGTACATATGGACAAACATTTTTACTATCGCAAATCGGTCTTTGCAACCGTAAAAGCGTTTTGTACATTAGGCCTTGTTTTCAAACTCTCAATATTTTTCTGTCCTTCCACCCATCTCAACATGTAACTCTTTTTAACAGACGTCTTCACTTGTAATATTGATAAATCCTCCCTTTCTCCACACTGACCACTCAGCCTTTTTCAGTTCTATCATTAACAAACTTTGATTGTCGTTCCCCTCATTCTCTCCTTCCCTCTCCGAGTTCCATGTTGTTTTACTTTCTTCTCTTTCCTTACCCTTCTCGGATTATGAACTTTCTTTCAATGAGACAAATCCTCTACTTTCATCACTGCGCCCTCGCTGATTCGCGTCAGCTTGTCTTGAATCCTGCTCACCACCTTCTTTAGTAATACTACTTCCTTTGGGGTATCTCTCAACTGCTTCCTACATGCCACCATTCTTCCTATCTTGACAAAGCCTTCTCTTGTACCTTATTCTCTGGCCAACTTTTGTCTTATCTCGCTTTCTACCATCCTCTTCAAGCTACTGAAGCATGAAGTCTCCAAAAAGTTCTCTTTACTCAAACTCACCTGTGTACCCCACTCCATCTGATTTTCGGTCCACACTCATCGAAAACTACCTTTGTTTGTCTTTCTGCCTGGAACTCAAAGCTTCCTCTTATGTTATGCATCTTTCCTTCACTGCCGTTTTTGATATTCACACTTGTTATTCTCTTCTTCACTCTGTTTTCACTTGCAATTTGGGGCTCCACGCTTTCTTCTCCTCTTTATCTGGCCATACTGACTCCATCATGGGCTGATGCAACCTCTTATTAATTTCCTCCCTAATATGGTGTTCTTTAAGGCTCCTTCTCTGCCCACTTATCTTCTCAGTCTACCTTGTTCCTAAAATGTCTTCCTTTGGCCTTTCCATCCATTTATATGTGAAGTATTGATGTCTGCCTCCTTCTCATCCTAGGTATATTGTTCTCTTCCTAACCTTCTTATCTTGTACTTTCTGCAACTCAGCCCGAATTCAAACGAGTTTCTGTTCTTTTCCTCAGCATCACTTTAGACCTGCCTTGTCCTACTTCACCCCTCTAAATTATTGATGTGTCTTCTGTAGCTCACACTAGTAGCTTTCAACGTCTGGACAACGTACCATTCATACCTTTCCAGGCAAATGGAACCCTTGTTCTTATTGTCATCTTCTCTCTCCCTGACTATTGAGCTCTTCCTACATCTCGCTACCTATTTTCCCTGGTCTATCTTCATCTCCTCTATCTGTTTTCACTTTAGCCTCCAAAAGCACTGCTCCGCTCTCTCCTTCTTTCCCTCTGTTCTCTGGCTTCCATTTCATTTCTGTCTCCTTGGTTGTTTTCTCTGCATCCTTTAAAATGCGTTCACGGTCTGCTTCTATTTGCATCTCCCCTCTGGACATTCTCTGTAACCCCCACCCAGTCACCCACCCTCCTTCCTCCCAATCTTTGTCCTGCTTCTTAGAATTGTGACACCTGGATCAAAACTTAGGGGCTAATTACAATGGCGGGAAGTCCACCTCTGCCAGGCTGGCAGTGAGGACCGCCGGCCCGGCGGTAGCGGCCTTCCCGCCATCACCCTGAATATTCCCAACGCCAAATCAGGATGGCAGTGGGAATAGGAAAGGTACCGCAGGACGGAAAGACCGTCCGCCGTGGTCCCGCAAGGTGGGCCTTTTCCGCCCGCCTTGCGGGACCAGGTACCATGGGGAAATTGAGGCGTTGCTGTGCAGGCACCGCCGTGGCTATCAATATGCCTGTCTTTTGCTGCGGATTTCTGCAGCAAAAAGACAAGCGGAGAAAGCCTTCAGGGGCCCGTTGCGGGCCCCCGGAGGGGTGGGGGGGGTGGGGTGCTGCACGTGGGGGTACCTATGGTACGCCCCTGCATGTCCATGTACAAGTTGGCAGGCACCGCCCGGTGCCTGCCACGTTGTACATGCACATGCAAAACCTGTATTTTTACATTGCGGCGGGTGCTGCCACCTGCCGCAATGTAAACATACAGGATGCACCCGCCAGTGTGGCGGGCGTATCCTAATTCGTTTTGCGGGACCGCCGCACCTATGGCGGGCGGTCTCTATTGCAATGGCTGGCGGACAAAGTCCGCCCACCATCGTAATCGCCATCGTCATCGCAAAACACAAACTTTGTACCTAACACAAACTAGAAGCAATGAGAGTGCATGAACAGTTCCATTTAATCAGCATTTCGAAAGAAAAGTAAAAACAGCAGAAAACCAGAACGCCTTGCTTGGCTTCCTCTGTAAACCAGAAATCGAAATGTAGTACAGTTCCTAGAGATCTGTCTGATCTGTGACCCAGTGTTTGTTCGCGGGGCCCAGTGCAGGGACTGTACAAGACTTTGATAAGGGAGGTTTCGCTTGAACTGGAATCCCCTAAATACCCCCCATTCAGAGTACCCCCCTTGCTCAGCAAATCGCACTTGCTTGGTACGAATTTGTCTGGCCCTTCCAGTATATTTAGAAATGGAGTTCCTCCTTCCTCCTTGGTCATCCATTGGGTGTTTTGCAGGCTTAGGTGTGTGGGAGAAAAGACACTGCAACAGAGAAGACCGCAATAGAGGCTTTTCCTAGCACTGCTGAAGGCCTTTCCTTACCTGCTAGGCATATCCATATGGAAGAGGCATGCTTACTTAAGTACGACTTATCACCCTGTGGTATCTTCCACCTTGACCCGCCACCACCCCTCCACCCTTCACGCACCCTGGAGCACTCCGCAGTGACATCACTTAGAATGTCACCACTTTGAGAGTTCCAGGGTGAGCGCCGTGCGGATAACGTTGACCTGAGGCGCCGCGGTCATACTGGCGACCGGTGGCTGGGGTCGTGTGCAGTTACTTGCATATGCTGTCTTGCTTAATAAATACCTGGACATCATCATCGTCTCTCTTGCGTTACTACCATTTTACACTGGCGACGAGGACGGAGAAAGGTACACACGACCTCAATACGGAAACAGTAAAGTTAAGGAGCGTTGGAAGATCAACTCGGGGCGCAGCACTTAGCGGAAGAAGAGAAAGGAGGTGTCACATTAAGAGAAAGGTACTACCGATGAGGCGAGAGTAACGTGGATGGACCGGGTGTGTGCGACCACAGTGAGTGAAGTTGAGGCGGCTTACCCAGGGAAAAGAATTGCGGAAAGAATTGTGATAAATTGTGACCGTATTAGCTATCGCAGTGAGGAATATCAGGCGGCTGCGAGGATTGACAGAACAAGAGTGCTGCGGGAGAAGTGAGGAGCATTTACAACCGTTTTGGAGTGACTGTGAGCGGGACAACGGAAGGCATTTCAGGAGCGCGACGTGGGAGGCGGAGAAAATCTAAGAAGCGCGGCGGAACAAAGCCCTTGTGTGGTAAATTATCGCATTGTGATTACGAGCTTCTTGTGATCGTGTGAGGGAGAGTAACTCAACCCAACAGCGCGGCGTAGGAGGCAGACAAGAACTTGTGTAAAAGTAGCCGTGTTGTGCGGCACATAGTGAGAGTACAAGCGGAGTAAACGTACTTTATATGGACTTGTAGGAACTTATCTGTACAAGCCAGCAGAGGAACCAACCATCCCGCATGACTCGCTGGGAATCCGCTGTTGGGGTGAAGCACGGATAACGAGAGCTGTTTGGGATTGTACCGTGACTGACTGGTGTGGAGTAAGTGTTCGCATTGTTCCTCTGGCTCAAACTTTCTGCCACACGGAAAAGAGCCCTACTCTGCTAGAAACCTAAAAGAGGGAAGCCTGTCTGAACAGGAGCTCTAAAACGACACTGTCACCCTGTGGGCTCCGAAGTACATTGCACCCTCTTAATTATCTATATTGGTGAAATGTGGTTTTGAAATAGTCAGAACTGTGTATTCCTGTAGGTGCAGTAGTAACCTATCGTATTGTCATCAGAGCCTTCTGCAAGAACGTATCGAAACTGTGAGATAGGTATTTGGTGTGAGCGGTTAGCGCAACCCCTATCCTGCTTTGTGCATTGTAGTGCTGTTAAGCCATCCCTGTAGAGTAAGAAATGCAAAACGTAACACCACCCCCAATGTTTTTAGTGAACCCAGGGGAACCTGCAATACAATGGAAAAAGTGGAAGAAAATGTTTATGAACTATGCTGTTGTTTGTGGGCCGAACCTAGGGTTAGAGAGGACGGTGGCTTTGTTAGCATATTACTTGGGGGCGGAAGGTGAGGAGGTTTTGGAACACCTCCCAGAACTAGGTACACAGGAGGCTAGAGGCCTGAATGAGTTTGAGATAAGCATTAAAAAACTGGACCTACACTACCTCCCTAAGACTAGCACCATCATGGAAAGGTACCATTTTGGGAAGAGAGGACAAAAGGAGGGTGAGTCAATGGAGGACTTTGTGTCCGACTTACGTAAACTTGCTGCGACTTGTAAATTTGGGGGTTCGAGCGAAGAGAGGATCAGGGACCAGTTTGTGTTGGCGTGTAGAACAGAACAGGTACGGGAGGAGTTGTGGCTTAAGGATGACCCTCCATTAAGAGAAGTTCTGATTGTTGCCAAACAAGTGGAACACATGATTCAATGTGTGAGTGAGATAAAGCAAGACAGTGAGGGCAAAGACAGCGAGGCGAAGGTTAAGGTGAGCGAAGTAGTGACGGAAGAAAACAGGGTATTGGAAGTCAAAGGACAGAAGTTGGGTCACAAAGAGCAGAAGGAAGGCAAGGCGAGCTGGTCTTTTAAGGGGAATCGTTATAGGTGTGGTAAACTAGGTCACATGGCGAACGACAAAGATTGCCCAGCACTCAAGTTCACATGTAACAAGTGTGGCAGGAAGGGACATTTCCGACAATTTTGTAGGAGTGGTCAGGGGTTCAAGAAGCAGACTAGGGAAAACGTGAGCACTGTGTGTGGTGAGATAGTCCTACAAGTTGAGGCGGGTCAAGTCAACAGTCCCAAAGACAGCATTACGATTGAGGGGACTGGCATCGAGGCTTTGTTTGACTCGTGCTCAAAAATCACGATCATTAATGCCAAAGAGTTTGAAAAAGTGGCTAAGGGCAAGATCAGGTTGAGCAGAATGGACATTAAGCCAGGGGGATACAGTGATCAACCCATTAGTATGAAGGGTTTTTTCTGGAGCACCATAGAGTACAAAGGTAGACTCACAGCAGAGAAGGTGTACGTATCCTCCAAGGGAGACAACATCCTGGGGTGGCTAGCGCAAAAAGAGTTAGGCACATATCTCGACCCAAACAAAACCGCACAAATCCGGGTTCAAGAGGTGAAGAGTACCAGGGAAAACATTGAAACGGAATTCCAGGAGGTGTTCAATGACGATTTGGGGTGTCTGAAGAACTACTCCCACAAGATAAAATTGAAAGAGAATGCGGCGCCTGTTGTAGCCAAGGTGAGGAACCTACCGCTGGCCATCCAAGAAGCAGTTGAAAGGGAACTAGAGAAGCTGTGCAGCCTAGGGGTCATAGAGCCAGTTGAAGCTATGGAATGGCTCGCGCCGATCGTTGCAGCAAGAAAAACAGATGGACCGTCCGCCTATGCATCGACCTCAGGGCATTGAATAAGGAGGTGGTGGTGGACACATTTCCCCTGCCCAACATCACACAAATGATGAGTATGCTTGAAGGAGCGAGGATATTCTCAACGTTAGACCTAACCTCAGCCTATTTCCAAATTAAGCTCCACGAAGACTCACAAGATCTAACTTCGTTTGTGATGCCCATGGGTGCTTTTAAATTCAAGAGAATGCCTTTTGGGCTGGTCTCCGCAGCTGCGGTCTTCCAGAGAATCATGAGGAGCATACTTAGAGGTATCCCTGGAGTCTTATGCTACCAAGACGACGTACTCGTATTTGGCAGAAACGACGAACAACATGATGGAAGGCTGAGGCAAGTACTGGCGAGGTTTAAGGACGAAGGCCTCACGGTAAAGAAGGAAAAATGCAGGATTGGGTGCAAAGAGCTAGACTTTCTGGGACACAAAGTGACGCCCGATGGTATACGCCCGAAAGCCGAGCTGCAGAACACAATAGAAAACCTGATGTCACCAAAGAGCAAAGAGGAGATAAAGTAATTCATGGGAATGCTGGAATTCTACAGCAAATTCGTCAACGATTTCGCTAGCAGAACATTTAACATACGACGCCTGCTCAATAAATACGTAGTGTTTGACTGGGATGAAGAATGTCAGAAGGAGTTCAAGGAGGTAAAAAAGGCACTGGCGGAAGCACCCAGCCTGAAAGCATTCAGTCCCAACAGGAAGACTGTAGTAACCACCGATGCGAGCTCCAAAGGACTAGGAGCGGTTCTCTCTCAAGTAGGGGCGAAGGGCGAAGAATCCATAGCTTTCGCATCCAGGTCACTACAGAAGTCGGAGTCGAACTAGTCAGTGATCGAGAAAGAGGTGTTGGCGGCACACTGGGCCATGAGCAAGTTCAGAGACTTCATCTGGGGCACCAAGTTCACCCTACGTACCGATCACAAGCCTCTAGTTGAAGTGTTTAGCAAGAAAGGACGGGACGCGATATCGAGCAGAATCAGGCGTTGGGTGGTGAACTTGCAGGAATACACATTCTGTGTTGAATATGTACCCGGAACAAAGAATCTTGCTGCAGACTGCCTTTCGCGACTGGTAAAAGGAAAGGCCGAGGACGAGCCGGAAGACGTGAGTAGCGAAGAAAGGGAAGACTTCCTAACAGAAAATGTGTGCGTGATCACCCAAGGGGCTGTAAGTGAAGAAGTGTGGAAAGAGGCCCTGGAGGCAGACGACCTATTGAAGAGTGTATGTGAAAGAGTAAGAGGGAAGTGGAGGCAGGAGGACAAGCAAAGTGAAACTCTACGCCCATACTGGATGGTCAGAGAAGATCTAGCTGAGGTTGACGGATGCCTGTTCAGGGGAACAAGATTGATCCCGCCCAGGGCGGTGAGAGAGAAATTGGTGGACTTGGCCCACGATGGACATTTGGGCATCACCAAGACTAAACAGAGAATGCGTGAGGACTACTGGTGGCCGTGCATGAACCATGTAGTTGAGAGGAAAGTGAGAGACTGCATCCCATGCGCGGTTAGCGACAAGGTTTTGAAACAACACACACCGCCTATGGTCTGCAGGCCACCTCCCTCGGGACCGTGGATCGAAGTGGCACTAGGCCCGCTGGCTGGAGAAGCAAGCACGCCATACATCCCAGTCCTGGTAGATTTGTACTCAAGATGGCCAGAGGTGAAGATAGTAACAGAAATCACCATGAAAACTGTTGTCGAGTTCTTACGGGAGGTATTCCTCAGAGAAGATTCACCCGGCAGTCTACTGACGGACAACGGAGTACAGCTGTGCTCAAAGGAGATGAAGAATTTCCTCGAGAGTTATGGGATCGTTCACAAGCGATGTGCGCTTTAGTACCCCGAAACCAACGGTATGGTAGAACGTTTCAAAAGATCCTGAAGGAAAGCATCTAACTAGCCAAGACTAATGGTCTGAACTGGAAAGAAGAAATGAAGAAGCAGCTGGAAGCCTATCGCCTAACCCCACACCAGACAACGGGAGTAACCCCGTTTGAACTACTCAAAGCAAGAAGACCTAACACCAAACTCTCACCAGAGTGGATGAATTGGCGGAAACGATGGACGGATCACTCTAGTGACGCTAAGGCGCTAGATAAACAGGGAAAAGCCATGTTAGAGAGGAAGGAAAGGTTCGATAGACTGCACTCCACCCGGGACGTGGAGTTCAGGGTTGGGGATGACATAAAAATCAGAGCACCCACAGGGAGGGCAAGTTGGTCGGGGTTTCAGTAGACCTACCAAGATTGTTAAATTGTTCAGGAACGCAGTGAAGACCCAGGAGGGAAACATTTGGAACTTGGGAAGAGTAGTGAAGTACCACCACCCGAGGGAAGATTCTGTGGAGGGGGAAGCGAGGAGGGAAAACCCCCTGTTGCATGATGAACAACTCCATAGGGAGCGTTCTGTAGCAATCCATCCTGCCAGTAGGACTAGCCAAAGGGTGGTTAGACCCCCCAGACATCTGGAGCAATACGTGATCTAGCATACAGGATGTATTTTGATAATGTTTGGCGTTTACCTGTTGCATTGTTGTTGTGTAGGGAAGGGGGATGTGTGGTATCTCCCACCTTGACCCACCACCACCCCTCTACCCTTCACGCACCCTGGAACACTCCGCAGTGACTTAACTTAGAATGTCACCACTGTGAGAGTTCCAGGGTGAGCGTCGTGCGGAGAATGTTGACCTGAGGCGCCGCGGTCAGACTGGCGACCGGTGGCTGGGGTCGTGTGCAGTTACTTGCATATGCTGTCTTGTTTAATAAATACCTGGACATCATCATCGTCTCTCTTGCGTTACTACCATTTTACACACCCCCTAAGGGAATCCAGGCACTGGGGCCGTCAGGGAGATTAAGTGAGCTATTGCTCAGAGTCACGTGGTGCTGAGCTAAGCTGCCGCTGGTGATCGAACCGCAAGCCCTGCCCTCCGGAGTCAGCCGCTCTGGCCGCTGCGCCACACCTAACTTTAAAACGCAAATGCTCCTTCTGGGACTCTGTTACTGAAGCTGTGAGTAACATGGAGGGCAGCAGCGTGATGGAAAGGATTACTTTTTCACGTTTAATGCACTCATGTCTATGACTTCAATTAATTTTTACGCACACTGCCCAGTTATTTTGTTTTTACACAACCGAACCATGGTTTTTGTACCCATTATGGCACACTCGTGATCCAAGAATGGAACAGTTGTAAAGCCTTGAATTCGAAGACAAACTAGTAAAAAGCATCAAACAATAAAAAGGTTCATACACTAGCCAATGGTATAGTGTGCTCTAGTGATACTCAAATTAGGGACCGGGGTCTGCATGGGGCCCTCCTAACCTCTCCATGCGCCCCCCTGGGCAACAGCAGCATTGGGCTGCTGTGTACTTGACTCAACACTAACGTTAAAAATAAAATGTAAATATCGTCAAGCATAAAGTTAAAGTGAAAACATCTTGCAACAAACCTGTGAAAATATGATAGTCTTTTTAAAATTCAAGAAGGGTATTTCATTAACATGCGTAACCATTTCTCCTAAGTATATAAGATTATATCAGTGCATAAAGAATTATTTTAAAAGTGATCGTTTTCAAAGATTAATTTAGAAAGATTCATTCTTCCACCCACCCTGACAACAATGCCAGTAGTGAACTAAGATGCAAATCAATTGTTACATGCACCCTCTGTGTGGCCTGGGGTCCTCATATACGTGAACAACACTATAGTTTATTAAATCAAACACAGGAGAAGGTTTTGTATAGCACACATCCTGAAATCATGTATTTCAAGGTCCTCTTAAATGTATTAATGAATAAAAAGAAGGGAAAGTTAGATTAAACAGTTGCCTAAGATCACACAATATATTAAAGTGGGGAAGCCAGGATTAATCCCAGATTTTCTAGTGTCCAGCCACTATATATATATATATATATATATATATATATATATATATATATATATATATATATATATATATATATATATATAATAGCTTCCCTTATACCCGCCATACCACCACCACCAAACCCCCCGCCCAGACCACCACCCTGCTGGCATCAATGCAGTCCTCCTTCACATAACAGACCAAACATTTTGGCCCCTGGGAAAAGGTTTGTGGGTACCCATGCTCTATAGTATCATTTTACTCAGGAAGGAAAGTGTTGCTCGCACAGAACCCAGCCACACGCCCCCAGCACACAGCCATTAACTTTAATTACAGAAACAACCAGAAACATGAGAGGTGTCTGGTAAACGCAGATATTAGGCCAATACTTTCTTACCGTTCCGCAGCCTGTAATAACCACGGTAATCAGCTCGCCTTCACAAAGCTAGATGGGATCACAACATTAGCCTAACCCAAATAGGCCCTCCAATGAATCCTAGCAGGAGAACGCCCCAGGAAGGCATGTCTCGCAACGCACAATAGTACAAATCAGACATGCGAGGGCAAATTCCCAATGCTCACCTTCCAATCGATTTGCTAATAACAGTAATGTTCGGGTAAACGCCCCAGAAAATGGTACGGGTACAAACAAACATTCATAAAACCAATAGAAATCCTGATGGCTTTGTGTGTGTATACAGACATGGAATCAGCAAACAGGTAACTGATGTGACCCAACACCACGAAAGTAGCATTCTCCGCCCGCCCCAGTCCATTTGTGACCCATAGTACGCTAACACCATAAAAAGAAGACTTACTCGAGGAAATACAACTTCATGTGCAGGAGAACGACCAGCCTGCACAACCCCAGGAATCACTATTCTCAAATAGTTATCAGGAAGACCCTCAAGGCGATAAAGACAAAGACTGAAAGCATAGGTCTAGTCTGCCCACTCCAGATCCTTCCCCCTGCCCCCCTTTGATAAAATTTCCGTTTCTAAAAGTGGATTCATCAGAACTGGGCAAGGATATTACAAGCACCAATTAAGCTCCTAAACTTGGTCTTGGTTTCCACAACCTGTTCAAGGAATAAGACTTCTTGACAACTCAGTCACTATACTAGACAAAATACTCCTCCTGTACAACAGAATCTTCCACTGAAGCAGAGAATCCTAGAGAGGTATTAAAATAGTTGTATTACGCTGTCGCTTAGCAGGATTAACTCTGCCAAGGTTTAGTATTTACTATCACCCCCTACTAAATGTCAAGTGTGAAACCCTGTCCGAGTCTTCCGAAGGCACCTCCAGCCTAACTCCAGTCTCTTCAGGAGGATAAAGATGGATATGCGGTTGAGTTTCAGAGTGTTTCTACATCAGTGCCAGTAAGGCGAGGATATGTGGCGGACCCAGAGGAGCTGAAGGCAGGACACCCCCATCAAGTCAACTTGTGTCTTTGACAGATCTGCACCCGCCATAAAGAAATAACCAAAATCATTGATCAAAGCTTCTTGTAGATGGTACAGGTCTGAGCTCTCCAAACTGAAAATGACAGACCACAGTCTGGGACACTACAGAGTTCTTCCAATACTGACATCAACAAGAAATGGCGCAGTCTACACACCCACACCAAAGGATACAATTAATCTGCAAGGAGATACAAGCATTGGAAATGCAATAGGGCTCGCATTAGGAAAGTTTGAGCTATTGGTCTTATAAAAGATTTTTTTTTATTTATGTGTTATATTTTAAAATAGCTAAATTAATAGCTTTGTCATTTACAATGCCAATAGTTATAACTTTTGCAAATGTGACACCTATAGCATTTGTAATGCAACATGTTTTGTATTTACGTGACTTAGATGTACTGATATTACAAATAACAATGGCTTTTAATTTTTTTAAATAATTAATACTTAAATAATTTATTTAATTTGTAATGGCAATAGCTTAAACTTTTGTAAATAACTTTTGTGAAGATTATGTTCAGTGTTTTTTATTGTGACGAAAATCCAAGAACAGAAGTGAAATAATAACATCTTTTTGTGATTTGTAATAAAGCGTGAAAGCTTGAAAACAGCTTGAAACATTGAAAGAACATATTTGAACCAGTGATGCTGTGGTTGCGCTGAGTCATGCTGTGGTTGCGATGAGTGATGCTGTTGTGGTGCTGAGTGATGCTGTGGTTGCGCTGAGTGATGCTGTGGTTGCGCTGAGTGGTGTGTGCATCGGTGGAGCTTAGTGGGTGCATTGGTGGAGCTGTTTGGTGTGTGCATTGGTGGAGCTTAGTTGGAGCATCGGTGGAGCTGTGTGGTGGGTGCATCAGTAGAGCTGTGTGGTGGGTGCATCGGTGGAGCTGTGTGGTGGGTGCATCGGTGGAGCTGTGTGGTGGGTGCATCGGTGGAGCTGTGTGGTGGGTGCATCAGTGCAACTGTGTGGTGGGTGCATCGGTGGAACTGTGTGGTGGGTGCATCGGTGCAGCTGTGTGGTGGGTGCCTCGGTGGAGCTTTGTGGTGGGTGCATCGGTGGAGCTTTGTGGTGGGTGCATCGGTGGAGCTGTGTGGTGGGTGCATCGATGGAGCTGTGTGGTGAGTGCATCGGTGGAGCTGTGTGGTGAGGGCATCGGTGGAGCTGGGTGGTGGGGGCATCGGTGGAGCTGGGTGGTGGGTGCATCCGTGGAGCTGGGTGGTGGGTGCATCGGTGAAGCTGTGTGCTGGTTGCATCGGTGGAGCTGTGTGGTGGGTGCCTCGGTGGAGCTGTATGGTGGGTGCCTCGGTGGAGCTGTGTGGTGGGTGCATCGGTGGAGCTGTGTGGTGGGTGCATCGGTGGAGCTGTGTCGGTTGAGCTGTGTGGTGGGGGCATCGGTGGAGCTGGGTGCATCGGTGGAGCTGTGTCGGTGGAGCTGTGTGGTGGGGCATCGGTGGAGCTGGGTGGTGGGTGCATCGGTGGAGCTGTGTTGTGGTTGCATCAGTGGAGCTGTGTGGTGGGTGCAACGGTGGAGCTGTGTGGTGGGTGCATCGGTGGAGCTGTGTGATGGGTGCATCGGTGGAGCTGTGTGGTGGGTGCATCGGTGGAGCTGTGTGGTGGGTGCATCGGTGGAGCTGTGTGGTGGGTGCCTCGGTGGAGCTGTGTGGTGGGTGCCTCGGTGGAGCTGTGCGGTGGGTGCATCGATGGAGCTGTGTGGTGGGTGCATGGGTGGAGCTGTGTGGTGGGGGCATCGGTGGAGCTGTGTGGTGGGTGCATCAGTGGAGCTGTGTGGTGGGTGCATCGGTGGAGCTATGTGGTGGTTGCATCGATGGAGCTGTGTGGTGGGTGCATCGTTGGAGCTGTGTGGTGGGTGCACCGTTGGAGCAGTGTGGTGGGTGCATCAGTGGAGCTGTGTGGTGGGTGCATCGGTGGAGCTGTGTGGTGGGTGCATCAGTGGAGCTGTGTGATGGGTGCATCAGTGGAGCTGTGTCTGTTGAGCTGTGTGGTGGGGGCATTGGTGGAGCTAGGTGGTGGATGCATCGGTGAAGCTGTGTTGGTGGAGCTGTGTGGTGGTTGCATCAGTGGAGCTGTGTGGTGGGTGCATCGGTGGAGCTGTGTGGTGGGTGCATCGGTGGAGCTGTGTGGTGGGTGCATCGGTGGAGCTGTGTGGTGGGTGCATCGGTGGAGCTGCGTGGTGGGTGCATCGGTGGAGCTGTGTGGTGGGTGCATCAGTGGAGCTGTGTGATGGGTGCATCAGTGGAGCTGTGTCTGTTGAGCTGTGTGGTGAGGGCATTGGTGGAGCTAGGTGGTGGATGCATCGGTGGAGCTGTGTGGTGGGTGCATCAGTGGAGCTGTGTGATGGGTGCATCAGAGGAGCTGTGTCTGTTGAGCTGTGTGGTGGGGCATTGGTGGAGCTAGGTGGTGGATGCATCGGTGGAGCTGTGTTGGTGGAGCTGTGTGGTGGTTGCATCAGTGGAGCTGTGTGGTGGGTGCATCGGTGGAGCTGTGTGGTGGGTGCATCGGTGGAGCTGTGTGGTGGGTGCATCGGTGGAGCTGTGTGGTGGGTGCATCGGTGGAGCTGCGTGGTGGGTGCATCGGTGGAGCTGTGTGGTGGGTGCATCGGTTGAGCTGTGTGGTGGGTGCCTCGGCGGAGCTGTGTGGTGGGTGCATCGGCGGAGCTGTGTGGTGGGTGCATCGGCGGAGCTGTGTGGTGGGTGCATCGGCGGAGCTGTGTGGTGGGTGCATCGGCGGAGCTGTGTGGTGGGTGCATCGGCGGAGCTGTGTGGTGGGTGCATCGGCGGAGCTGTGTGGTGGGTGCATCGGCGGAGCTGTGTGGTGGGTGCTTCGGTGGAGCTGTGTGGTGGGTGCAACTGTGGAGCTGTGTGGGTGCATCGATGGAGCTGTGTAGTGGGTGCATCGGTGGAGCTGTGAGGTGGGGGCATTGTTGGAGCTGGGTGGTGGGTGCATCGGTGGAGCTGTGTGGTGGGTGCATCGGTGCAGCTGTGTGGTGGGTGCCTCGGTGGAGCTTTGTGGTGGGTGCATCGGTGGAGCTGTGTGGTGGGTGCATCGATGGAGCTGTGTGGTGAGTGCATCGGTGGAGCTGTGTGGTGAGGGCATCGGTGGAGCTGGGTGGTGGGGGCATCGGTGGAGCTGGGTGGTGGGTGCATCCGTGGAGCTGGGTGGTGGGTGCATCTGTGAAGCTGTGTGCTGGTTGCATCGGTGGAGCTGTGTGGTGGGTGCATCGGTGAAGCTGTGTGCTGGGTGCATCGGTGGAGCTGTGTGGTGGGTGCATCGGTGGAGCTGTGTGGTGGGTGCATCGGTGGAGCTGTGTGGTGGGTGCCTCGGTGGAGCTGTGTGGTGGGTGCCTTGGTGAAGCTGTGTGGTGGGTGCATCGGCGGAGCTGTGTGGTGGGTGCATCGGCGGAGCTGTGTGGTGGGTGCATCGGCGGAGCTGTGTGGTGGGTGCATCGGCGGAGCTGTGTGGTGGGTGCTTCGGTGGAGCTGTGTGGTGGGTGCAACTGTGGAGCTGTGTGGTGGGTGCATCGATGGAGCTGTGTAGTGGGTGCATCGGTGGAGCTGTGAGGTGGGGGCATTGTTGGAGCTGGGTGGTGGGTGCATTGGTGGAGCTGTGTGGTGGGTGCATCGGTGGAGCTGTGTGGTGGGTGCATCGGTGGAGCTGTGTGGTGGGTGCATGGGTGGAGCTGTATGGTGGGTGCCTCGGTGGAGCTGTGTGGTGGGTGCCTCGGTGGAGCTGTGTGGTGGGTGCATCAATGGAGCTGTGTGGTGGGTGCATCGGTGGAGTTGTGTGGTGGGTGCATCGGTGGAGCTGTGTGGTGGGTGCATCGGTGGAGCTGTGTCGGTTGAGCTGTGTGGTGGGGGCATCGGTGGAGCTGGTGTGTTGGGTGCATCGGTGGAGCTGTGTTGGTGGAGCTGTGTGGTGGTTGCATCAGTGGAGCTGTGTGGTGTTTGCATCGGTGGAGCTGTGTGGTGGGTGCATCGGCGGAGCTGTGTGGTGGGTGCTCCTGTGGAGCTGTGTGGTGGGTGCTTCGGTGGAGCTGTGTGGTGGGTGCTTCGGTGGAGCTGTGTGGTGGGTGCATCGGTGGAGCTGTGTGGTGAGTGCATCGGTGGAGCTGTATGGTGGGTGCCTCGGTGGATCTGTGTGGTAGGTGCCTCAGTGGAGCTGTGTGGTGGGTACATCGGTGGAGCTGTGTGGTGGGTGCATCGGTGGAGCTGTGTTGGTGGAGCTGGGTGCATCGGTGGAGCTGTGTTGGTGGAGCTGTGTGGTGGTTGCATCAGTGGAGCTGTGTGGTGGGTGCATCGGTGGAGCTGTGTGGTGGGTGCATCGGTGGAGCTGTGTGGTGGGTGCATCGGTGGAGCTGTGTGGTGGGTGTATCGGTGGAGCTGTGTGGTGGGCGTATCGGTGGAGCTGTGTGGTGGGTGCATCGGTGGAGCTGTGTGGTGGGTGCATCGGTTGAGCTGTGTGGTGGGTGCATCGGTGGAGCTGTGTTGGTGGAGCTGTGTGGTGGTTGCATCAGTGGAGCTGTGTGGTGGGTGCATCGGTGGAGCTGCGTGGTGGGTGCATCGGTGGAGCTGCGTGGTGGGTGCATCGGTGGAGCTGTGTGGTGGGTGCATCGGTGGAGCTGTATCGGTGGAGCTGTGTGGTGGTTGCATCAGTGGAGCTGTGTGGTGGGTGCATCGGTGGAGCTGCGTGGTGGGTGCATCGGTGGAGCTGTGAGGTGGGTGCATCGGTGGAGCTGTGTGGTGGGTGCATCGGTGAAGCTGTGTGGTGGGTGCATCGGTGGAGCTGTGTGGTGGGTGCATCGGTGGAGCTGTGTGGTGGGTGCCTCGGTGGAGCTGTGTGGTGGGTGCATCGATGGAGCTGTGTGGTGGGTGCATCGATGGAGCTGTGCGGTGGGTGCATCGGTGGAGCTGTGTGGTGGGGGCATTGTTGGAGCTGGGTGGTGGGTGCATCGGTGGAGCAGTGTGGTGGGTGCATCGGTGGAGCTGTGTGGTGGTTGCATCGGTGGAGCTGTGTGGTGGTTGCATCGGTAGAGCTGTGTGGTAGGTGCATCGGTGGAGCTATGTGGTGGGTGCCTCGGTGGAGCTGTATGGTGGGTGCCTCGGTGGAGCTGTGTGGTGGGTGCCTCGGCGGAGCTGTGTGGTGGGTGCATCGGCGGAGCTGTGTGGTGGGTGCATCGGTGGAGCTGTGTGGTGGGGGCATCGGTGGAGCTGTGTGGTGGGGGCATCGGTGGAGCTGTGTGGTGGGGGCATTGGTGGAGCTGGGTGGTGGGTGCATGGGTGGAGATGGAAGCTGTAAGAGTGGACTACAGGCAGTAAGCGCAGGCCGTGGGACAAAGTGGCATGTGCGGGAATCAAGTAATCTAAGTATTCGACGGCGCCAGCAGTGGCCTTCCTAGAAAAACCTTTGTCTGTTACAATTATTAATAGTTTTTTATCTTATTTACAAATTGATCCCCGTGAGTTACATTATTGTCAGTCTATGCACTAAAAAAGAGTTCACGCTGACAGTTACAAGAAACAAAACACTAATGTTATTGGTGCAATGAAACACAAATGTGACTACAGGTCTGGGAATGGCAGGTGGCAGGACATGACAGAGACAAGGAAGGGTTAATCTGTAGGGATTCAACAGCAGACCAAGCATTAGGCGCATTTCAAGATGTCATTTAAAACTCAGTGGGTCATTTCGTTCCAGGAAGAAATGCTGCAGTGTAAAGCTGCACGTTTCGTTCAAGACAGGAGTTCACGTGTTAATGGAGCTGGTCGGGGCAGCGCTTCCTGGATTAGCAGCTACGTGTGAATTTGAAGACTTGGTCTGCCAAATGCTGGAAGGCCAATTAACGCGCTATACACACAACACAAAGGTGGAGGCAAGAGTAAATATACGGTGAATCAAAATAACACGAGAAAGAGACATGACAAAGTGCTGTGGATGTGGCAGTATTACCCCATAAGGAATAATAAAAGATGTTGACAAAGTGCTGAGGATGTGGCAGTATTACCCCATAACGAAAAATAAAAGATGTTCAGCATCTGTAAAGCTCGACAAAGGGTTTGAAAGAAAGGAGTCCTAAGTATACCTATACAAAATAAACAATCATCAGAGAGCATGAAAGGAGACCTGAAAGTACGGCCGGCCGGCCGTGAATAATTAGGGGATGAGCGCACGCTGAGAAGCTTGTGGGAGGGGAGGCTGGGCTGCCTTTGATATGGTAATGCCAGGCAGGCAGGCAGGCAGGCGGCTGGTGGCATTGTGCACGCGCTTTTTAGGGCTTGCGCTTGCGCAATGACCTAAAAAGCACATGCACTGCGTGGAATCGCCAGTGGAATCGTGCTTGGTTAAACGCTGTTTAAGCCCCTATAGAGCTTTGCCAGCTATGCGCATGCGCACAGCAGGCGGGCCCTAAATAATCACTGTATGACTCTCACTTCATTGAAAAAGGCAATCATTTGAATGAAATAAGCAACATTTGTCCCTGATGGACTGGAATCCTGGAGACACTCCACTTGCGCAATTTTCACTTTGCAAGGATCCACTGTCATGCATGACTAGAAATCCTCAGCTCCAAATCTTACTGCTGCATATGTATGTAGCCTGTACAGCACAAACCTATTGCAAAACATGGGAGTGCTGCACAGAATGGGATTAGGGCTGCTTAGTGCTGAAGAAGAGGGAGATGTAAGAGTGGATGCAGCTGAACACAAAATGATAAACAAACAAGAGTGGGTGAGTGCTAGGAGAGGTGCAGAGGGAGGGTCTGGCAGCGTAGGGAGCGGCAGAGTTGCGGGATGCAAGCTGTTTGAATATATATAGAGGTGTATTATAGAAGGAGGCCTGTAGATCTGGACTGGAATGACATAGCATTAGAATGCCTGGAATCTCTGCATTGACTTCCTGATTTCCATTCTATGATGCTCCACTGGAGCTCTTGTTTGTTGCCAGCTAGGGTTGGTTACCAGAACATTATGATAATTCAGCTTTAACTGCCAGCTAGGATGGGATACCAGGGAACCACGATGATCAGGCTTAAATTGCAAGGTGCTATGAATGTTATGGATATTGCAACCAATATCAGTTCCTGCACCTTCTGTGCAGTACATGCCCAGTGTCAAGCAACAAGTAATTGTTCACAAAGTTTGAATACTAAATCCGTTTTCAAGTGGGCATGCGGTGGTTGCATCCTTCTAAAAAAGCAAAGCACTGCAGACACCAGCTACTGACCCATTTCAGATATGTCCTACTACACAAACTTTCTAGGAATTCAGATAACCGGACACTGTCTGGAATATATGCACCCCTAACCTAATCACTGAGCACCATTCAGGATTTGGCCTACAGAGAAGACTAGACTCTGCATAAGCAAGTATCAGGGATAATTACTCATGTGCCTAGTTTAAGCTTGAAATCTCTTTAGTCTGTGACACCCTTGACCAAGACATAATGCTTGAATGAGGTTCAGGCACAATCCTAAAGCATACTCCAAGATTCCTTCAAAGCTGTCGTCCATGTATTAAAACTGGCCATTTGAACGCTCCAGCATATGTCATGTGCAATACCCCACGCATTTTTCTTTCACCCATGCTGCTTAATATTGACCACCATACCAAGCGAGAAGGCGTCGTAGTACACATAAAGATCTTAAGAATTCTTAATTCTTTGCACCACAAAAAAACCTCGATTCTGGTGCTTAATCTATCAGCAATAAATGAACAATAGAAAGATCAAAGAAATCAATCAGGAAATGTCAGAAACGTGTACATTGATAAAAATTGCTGAAGAAAAATTATGACTTACTCCTAACTGACTTGTAAGATAATAAAAGATATTTTAATTAGCTGTTTGCATTGCGCCAAAAAAAGTCATTTGTTTAAAGTAGAGATAAAGGCCTCAGAGTATAGAGCCCCTGGCTCTAGAATGTTCTCAATTCATACTTGGGTGTCCAGGCAAATCACACATTCTTTATGAAACACTAAAAAAGTATCTGTTCAAACAAGCCAAAAACACTAGCTGAGGTAAATATCCCGGTTGAACCCTGCTGGACACATCCTGGCGGCACGAATGACCAGCCTTGGGCCTAATCTTATCTTTATTAGTAGGATACATGGAATTTCTTGTTGCGGTTGGAGCCATTTGAAGTATCTCAAAAAATTACACTTTTAGCAGGCTGACGCACCTACAATCACTTCATTTTTTGATATGATGTGATTAAAGCTGCATCTTACTATACATCTTCCATTTCAAGGTGGTTTGATTTTTAACACCGCCTTCCCAAATAAATAAAAGCATTAATTTGATCTCTAATCACCCCAAGATTCAGGTAAATAAAGTTTGCAGAATTTGATTTCATCAGGACTACCCACTCAGCCACAGCCTGTTTCAACTGATAACCAAACTCACTCCTTCTACACCCTAGATACTTCCTTCTCCCATGAGCAACACCTATCTATGTTACTTAAGGCACACCCACTACTTAGCAGAACTTTCACACTATTTTTGAACTTGAGGCACATTGTAAGTATTACGATTAGCCCTGCATAAGCCAAAATACAATATGTTTGGATCTGTCTAAAAGAACAAAAAGAAATATTAGGAACACTGTCATATTAATGATATTCATTGGGATATATTGTTTTTACAAGTACAAAATGTTTAGTGTTCATGTCTCAATGGGGATTGAGTCACTTGAGTTTGTCATAAGACATAATGTCCTTGCCCTAGTTTTCCTGGAACCTGGGTAGTGATGAATAACATCTTTCTATTTTTTAATCAAAATGTTTTACCTATTTCCATGGTGTAAAAACTTAAAATGCTGTTGTCTTTTTGTACTGCTGACTTCATCAAACATATGGCAAGCCTTGAGTTGGGTTTTCGATTAACTTCATCACAATCTTTGAGATGTCACAGAAGGAATAACATGCAGAAATGTAATCTAGTTTGATATATTTGAGCAATACTCCATTCCTTTGACTTGTCTTTGACCTTTATAGCTGTCACTAGACATTCCAACTCACTTGCTCAAAATCACTATTCCTGATGATGACCCTGATACTTATCATTGGGTTGAAACATCAACACATTCAAAAAAGGCTAGAGAAAGATCATTTCTGACATAGCTGACTGATTTTACTGGTTGATCTCCTACTGTTAAATGAATCCTTGTATACAAACATTTCTTTTACATGTAGAAGAGTCATCAATGAGCACTTTATGTTCAGTAATTGTTTTGAAACGTATAATTAAAGGATTTATCATGTATCTTACAACAGTTCATGGGCCTGCTGTTGTGAATGCATCTGTAAATGATAATTCAATTGCTTACACTTAATGAATAGGTTCTGTATTATTGATCATGTTAAATCAACTCTGACTATTTTCAAGCAAATATGTTGATTGCCATCAGATTATTTTGGAAAAACATTTAATAGACATCTAAAGTCCAAAGTTTAGTTGCTTTGTGAAACCTTTAGGACCCACCGATTCACATAGGTATATTGGGTAGGTACTTTTTGAAATATTCTCCATGAATACCTAGGTGTGTTTTACATACACTAATCCCCCTCAATCCCAGCTGTTCAGAATTATGGAGGGATGCCTTTACCAAACCTTGCAGGGTTTCCTATGGGCAGTTCTATCTCTTGATATCAAGGTGCACAAACTAAAATAAGGGCTGACATCTGCAATCAGTTTCCCCAGGGTAAATCTTCAAGTTTTTCCTCAGTTCAGCCCGTTGTCCCAAATCAAACTCCCCCAGGTAGAATTGCAAATTGGAGCAAAACTGAAATCTAAAAGCGAGTATTTGTTTTGGGAAACCTGAATGAGATTCTTTATTATTATCTGTAGTACTTTTGAGGGTTCCGCAACCCCCAGGTTCTCATCACAGAACCAGATAAAGAAATGTTATAGAAAAGCCCCATGCACTCAACCACCCCCTTTTCGTCGATATCTTGAATTAGAGATGGTTAATAGTGAGTAATGGGGATGTTTTTTGACTCAGAGGTTCTGAGTGATGTGATATATAGATAATGACAATGGAGTTTGAGTTGTCTGTGAGGTCACTCAAAACGCTGAGGTGAAAAACAACAAGTTATTTATTCCTATTTATCTTTAATTTTATCGTCTGCATGGCCCATCCATATAATCAGCCCTTTCTTTCACTCTGCGCAAGGGCAGAGGAGTACTAGAGGAGCTGACATGACATGGGGTCTACTTTATGTCCCAAATCTTATTTTTTTTTTTTAAACCTGCCACCTCCCACTACCACCCATTGTGCCTTCCGTCTCTTCCTCGTCCTCCGAGCAGAAAGCCAGTGCCACACTGACAAGTTGTCAGAGAGATTTGTCCGGGAAGCCTAGAATTTCTTTATGATGTATAAGCAGTAGGAGACACCTTTTCTGATCTATTAGTACATAATTGCAGTAAATACTAGATTTAGAATCTAGAATTTATGAGAGAGGCTTCTAGTTGGAGCCATACATAACATTAATAGTAAATAACTTGATTTTTATGTACTGCTTTTTATATAATGTGAGGTTGTCCATGCAAGGCTATAGAAGGCTGTGCAAATGTATTCCTATGTAAATTTATCTTATGGGGGGAGTTATGAATATAGTGTGAATGTAGCCCTCCTGGACCTAAGTACAGTACCCATGGTATACTAGTTATATCCCACACTTTAACTCTATAGATAAAAGGTGCTACCAGTGTCAACATTATTGGTACTTAAGGGGTGATTTTGAGTTTTCCAGACATTGTACTACATTGAAAGTCCTGTCCACCAAAATGCTGGTACACGCTCCTTATTTAAAGGGTCATCCGTTTTTTGTTTTTCAATGACAAACCCTGCTTTTGGTAATTTGTTTTTGAAAAACAAAAAGTCTGTGAAGGTTGGGTAGACGGTCATCAAAACAAGTGGCGGCCATCTGTAAAACATTTTGTACCTTGAAAGGAAGCGCAATAACGGCGGTTCCTGTCAAGAAACAGAGATCACCACTAGGCAAGCTGTGATCTCTAAATCTGGTGGACAGTAGTCCATCGGGTTGGTGATGGACACTGTACCATCCGCCAAACTCTAGACCTGGCCCTTAGTTTATTGTCTTCAAAGGTTACAGTTAGCTCAACAAGCATTCTTGCCACAAATGACAGGCTTGTGGGGGCTCTTTAAGTATGTGCTTAGTGGAATTGATTTAGGATTCATTTTTAAGACTGGTCTTTTTTTGTTTCCTGGAGGTCAGGTTGCCAAACTTTTCCAGGACTCGAGTCTCGGGAATATTGTCAACATCTTAGTAACCCGCCTGATTCTGCTGACGGAAGATCAGGTAAGAAAGTATTCAAAATGAGCTTGGATTTGATTGCTTTAGTATGATAGTGTGACAAACCACTGCATGTCTTCTGATCAACTGAGTACTGAGGTCATGATTTCTCCACATCTTTTGCTGATTGACATCTTATGGTGCATAACTTGCTTCTGACTCATGTCTGTCTGCTGTCAATGTTCAATCCTGTGTCTCCTCACAAATCTTGTGGCCAGGTGACCAAAATAGATTAGTGTTGCTCCCCCGCCCAACCCGCTCCACCAACTTTAAACAATTAGATGAACAAAGATTCATAGTCTAAGCAACTGAACTATGAAATATTTTTTCATTAAGGTTTGGCGTGGCCACAATACAAATTAATAACATGTGAGATCTGCTATTACCAATGTCTAAAGGCATTTAATAAAGCATAAAAAAACTTGTGTGTGCATAATCATTTTCTATTGTTTTTATATCCACGCCTAAACATGTTAATCACAGCTGATAGGAAAAGTTTCCTCAAACTTTTTGTTAGCCTTCATATCTTATTGTTTTAAATCAGACCTCATGAACGTTTATGTTTGTTGTCCTACCAATCAGGGCCAGGCTGGCTGTAGCAGGCACCGGGCATTTCCCCGCTGGGTCGGAGGGGTGGGGCTGGTTTTGTACCTGTGGGGGCCACTTTTCCTACCGGGGACTGGTGCAGCAAATCGCCCCCCTATAAGAAAAGCAGGAGCAGTGCTTTTTGCTAGCCGCCGCCTCCTTTTCCCCCTCCTCCCCCACTCCCAGGGCTGGTTGCTGTTCCCAGTCTGGCCCTGCTACCAATAAACATATTTCACCCAAGGTAAAACTATGAGTCTGCATCAACGGCAGAGCCAATATCAAGAACCCCCTCCCCCCATGGCAAAACTCATACATCTGTGAGTGCAAAAACACTCCCTCACAGACCTCAGAGTAGGCACATTCTATCATTCCCTAATTGTAGAATTTACTAAAACATATAAAGTGTTCAAAGATTTGGGGTGCATGAAATAGGTCTTTCAGGACTCTGCTTGTAACCGGTATGTATCAGTCGGTAAGAATACTAATTTAAGTTACCATGGGACATTCAATAGGAAAAGGTAAATAATCCAGACATGAAGCCAGAAATCCCTTGAACCCAGAGGTTGTTCTGCAGGTTCGAGTGATGGATGATGTATAAAGGCTTAGATCAGGAGGTAGAATGTGCAACTCTCCAGCTTGAGAGTGTTTAATAAGAGAAGATCATCGATTACTGCTTCATCGGGGAGTTGGGTGATTTAGTTGAAGAGTTTGCTTTAGGAGTGTCACAGTTGTTCCTTTTGTGACCGGGTTTACAGTGGTTTTGGCAGCATTTCTAGGTTTCTCTTGATAGCACGGTTGCCTGAAGGATGTATAGTTACCAATTCTTTGACTATAGAGAAAATGGTCTTTGGCCTCATTCCAGAGGAGTATAACTTCCTCATCTCAGGCTATTGGTTGTTTGTTTTTTCATTTCTTCTTCTAAGAAGTACTTTCATTGATATGCTTGAGGGACTATTTACATCTCAAATGTATACTCTGTCATCAAATTGCCACTTTTAAGACCCAATTTATATCTTGACGGTACGTATACTCCATCGCAATGGTGACAGACTTTACTTACCACCAAGATAAAGGTCCTCCAGCCAAATTTAAAAGCGGGCAGACCATAGGTTTAATCACAGCAAAGACTGATCTGTCTCCACCATGATTAAACCCCTCCAACCCCTCCAACAGCCCTGCGGAGTAAGGGCTGTCGGAGGCAGACCTCTAATTCTGCCTACTGAATTTAGAGGTGCGAAGTTAGAGGTCAGTTTTCACGGCCCATTACAGCCAGGAAAATACTGCCAACCCCCGATACACAAGGCCAAAGGACATCTGCAGCAGGGATAGACCACCTGTGGTGGATTGGACCCAGGGTATCCCCTGCTGCTCACAGCCGAAGGCCAGACAGAGGGAGTTAGCTGACGATGGTGGGTTGGTTTGCAGGGAATGGCCACAGGTCATGCCCTGATGCAAACCCCAGCAGAAGCAGTGGGGTGGTGCAGGACCTGACATTAAGGAGGCCCTTCAGCTGTGTGCAGAGACGGTCAGCTAACTGTGGTGGCTAGGTGCAGGTCCTAGCTACAGGTCAGACGCTGTTGCAGTGTGCAGTGGAGGATGACCACCTGTGGCAGGTTGGGTGCAGGACCAGATTGCAACATCAAGACCACTTTCGACACACAAAAACATTGTGCAACCGTCAAAATCTTCACATCTGAACCAGACGGAAATCCTTGGGTAGCTTTAAATCTAAATCTATCCATTGCCCTCTTCTGTATAATAAAAACATGTAGGAACTTCTTGTCTGTGAATGACATGCAACAAAACTATTTTAACATACAATTTTATAATTCTGGGTATCCCGAAAAAACGTATGCCTTTTGTAGTTAGCTCCATGGAAGTAATTACTATATAACACTTTAAGATTGAGCTCCTGAAAGAGTCTTGCAATTGTATGGTAATGAAATGTATGATGAATGTTAATCTATACTGATATATATGAGTGATGTACATAGAATGTAAACACTAGTAGACTTGTCAAATTCCCACATCGTCAGACAATGATGAAAGCCATATTTTGTTTAATATTGGATTCTGGGTTTGAGCCAAAATGCTGTGCTGTGATAACTGTCTTTGTTTTTTCAGCCCACTTTGGAGATTAACCACCATGCTGGGAAGTCTCTGGACAGCTTCTGCAAGTGGCAGAAATCCATTGTCAATCGGAACGGGAATGGAAACGCCATCCCGGAGAATGGGATTGCCAACCACGACACAGCAGTACTCATTACCAGGTGGGGTTAATAGGGCACCACAGAATGGACGAATGTACAAGTACTATGTTTTAAGTATTAGGGAGAAACAAACAGCTTGCACACACCCTGGTGCATGCTGTTGTTAGATCTACTTTGTTTATTACATCTCCCAAGTATGGCTTCAGGGACATTGTTTTGGAAGAATTCCCGTGTCCCCCCGAACCGATTAGCAGATTGTAGGACCCTTCTAGCATGGTTACCCCCACTTTTTGCTGGTGTCAGTATGTTTTTTTGACTATTCTGACTGGTATCCTGCTAATCAGGACCCCAGTCACTGTGCTTTCTCCTTAAAGTTTACTATGGTAAGTACGTCTGCACATCCACAATTGGCTACTGGTATACACTTGTAAGTCCCTAGTATATGGTACTAAGGTACCCAGGGTATAGGTACGCCAGGAGTCTCCCATGGGCTGCAGCATGTATTGTTCTACCCATGAGAGACCACTCATACTGTGACTACAGGCCTGCCATTGCAGCCTGTGTGAGTTGGTGCTTGCACTTCTCACGGCATCAAACATTTTGGAATCCTACCCCAACACCGATTCCAATGTTGGAAGTATGAACCCACGCACTGGAGGGCTCCCCTGGGGCACACTGCTGTACTTCCGGTAACAGCCTTTCAGGGTCTGACAGCACGCTTGTACTGCTGCAGATCACAGACCTGTTTCTGCCCTCCTGCTGCTGAGCCAAGCTCAAAATGGGAAAGGCAGAACAATAGGTTTCCTGTCGCAGGGAGGTATGACCACCTCCCAGACAGGACTTAATGTATTGAGCTGGGTTGGGGGCGCTTGCCAGCCCCACCACACTGCTTTGGTGTCCTCATTGCATACTCCAGTTGGAACCAGTTCTGGGAGCCCTTGGTTCCTGCTCTGGTGCGAAACTGGACAAAGGACATGGGAGTATCTCCCCTCTGCCCAGCCCATCTGCTTGGAGAGACCTCATAGTCGTTCCAACCCTTTCCCTAGAGTACATATGGACTTACCTGTGGGTGGCTATTCAGATGTGTTGAGGGACAAGACTCAAGCCTGAAACCATTCTGGACACTTGGATTTCGCCTGGAACTGAGACTGCACCAAGGAAAACTCCCGCTGCTCCTGGTTTCACTGTTCTGCAAGTCTTCTTCATCGTCTGTGTCTGTGCTTCTTCCAGGATCTTCACCAGACCTGTGGGCATCAAGGACACCTGAAGTAATCTCCCTTGGAGTGAAGGAGTCCCTCCCCTGCATCTGCAGGCAGCACAACAAAGCTGACCGGTTTGCTGCTCCTGATGTCCCACGGACTTCGAAATGCTCAGCAACACAGGTGGTGGTTCTGCAACTCCTTCAAGGCCTGACCTGTCCGTATCTATAATTTTGAGACAAGTATCTCTCATCTGTACCACTGGGACCAAACTCTTGTGCACCGCGTCGACTTTCCATTGCCAAGTCTTGTTGGCTCTGCACGCCAGAGATCTTCAGGCTGTAAAAAGCTCTAGCCTCCAGCATCTTTTCCTGCCAAGTACAGCTCCTTTGCTGCATCCTCTGCACCGTGGACCTTCCTTTTTGGTGAGCTGCTTGAGGTCCTCTTACCACTCGTGTGCCTTCAGAGTGTGGATCCTCTTGAGGGTCTTCCCCAGCTTCAGTGAGCTCCCCTGCTTGCTTGGGGCGTGCTCTCACTCTCCTGCTTGTGGTGAGTCCCTTGGACCTTTCTTGTCCCAAGATGCTCCTTCTTCACTTTCCATGCCTGTTGCAGCTACCAAGGTTTGTTGGTGCTATCACCGGGCACCAACCCCTTGGTTCTTGACTTCCGTTGTGGGACAGCTTGTGCATGGCTCCTGGTCGTCCTCCGCGTCGCCTGGTCCTCAGAGCTGCAGCGAGAAGGTCACCGTCATCAATTCTGAACTGTCCTTCATCGGTGGGCACTGCTCTTCCGTGCCTCCTGGTCACCTCCGAGTGGCATACACACTGTCCCTTCTGCTTACAGGTTATTCACATCAAGAATCCCCCTGGATTACACCACACTGTTGCACTGTCTTCTCCAGCAGCATCTTTCCTGAAGTCCTCTGTAGTGGTCTACGGCGGTTTCCAACGTTACTTTGCACCTGTGCACCCGGCTACCCTGGTGGAGAGGTCCTGGTTCCCTGGGTATCCATGGATGTGGTGACTCTCCAACTTTCTGTCTTCCACAGAGTTTCTTCAGGGTCAACTTACAAGGGTCCTTATTCTTCAAAACTGCAACTGCGACTTCCCCGTTGACTTCTATTGGACAAGCGGCTGAGTTTCCACTGCACATGGCCTCCGTGGGGTTCCTGGCTACTTAGCTTAGGAATTTCCTTGTGTCCCCTGTTCCTCTAAGTTTCTTGGTCCAAGTCCCGACTTTGGCCGCAGTTCACACTACACTTTCTTCATATATGGTTTGGTCGTCCCCTGAAGACCACTGTATTGTGTGCTTACTTACCTATTGCAAAGGAAGTATTAATGTGTATTTGTGTTTATATCTCCGGGTAGGAGGTATACCAATGTGTTAGTGAGTGTTGTGTAATAAATAGACCTATTATTATATATATACTGTGTGGTACATTTTCGCTTAACCTAGACTACATGATTATATCTGGTAAAACAAGCTGCTTAACACTTCTTCTGGACTTAGCCTGAAGGCTGCTCTCCACAGCTACCACATAGAGAGCTTTCTCTGCTTGTCTAAGACCACTAAAATCACCATAAGGATTGCCTGGATTAGTGAAAGGGGCTTCAGTTTAAAAAAAGTGTGTATCATATACTAAGCCAGCCTCCTACACAGATGCCAGGAAGTTGCTGAAAATATGAGTAGTAGGAAGCAACATTTAATCCTAACACCTCAGTTAATCTTATTGGGTGCCGGTGGGCGAGAAAGATGTGGGTCTTCCCAATCGACCATGTCAGATGGAGTAAAACACCTGGGCTGTGAAGGATCACCCCTGAACCTTCAATAGCCTGGCACGGTGAGGAGCATGGCAGGCCTCCCTTGCATCACCGCTAAGTGCCAGAAGCTGGGATAAGACTCCAGTGCAACCAATCTCCACTCCACCTGTCTCCTGGCCCTTCTCATGCTACAGCCTAAACATATTTGGTGGGTATGGATGAGGAGTGTAGCTAGTGATTAGAAGAATTCACAGCCGTACCACATGCTTGAGTCTATACATTGTGAAGCTGCAATGAAAATTTTAGGCTATACCAGAGAAGGTGTCACTGGACTTGCACAATGGGATGCCACTATGCTACTAATACGGCGATGGACCCAAAGCTGCTAAGCGAGTGCATTTGGGACTGTCCACGTAGATCTCGGGTGGCGCTATGCAAGCAAAAGTACTTGAGGCCATTGGAGGCAGGATGTGTTACATGCCATGAAATGCAGATATTAAGGGATTATTATCATATAGTGCTGTGCCCTGCAATTTGACATTTGTGGATTAATGGGCTCATATTATAGAAGGAGAGCACACTCGTGGTGTGTGCAAGGTGCAGGCCGACGCTTGTGTGCCCTATCACAATAAGTGCCACAAACTCGTGCATGACCTTGAGGGGCGGTGCAGTGGTGCAGTTGGACTGGCTGTTTGAAGCTTTTCACAGTTCAAGCAGAACCCCAGCCTGCATTTGAAAAAGGGGAGCAGAGATCACCCTGTAGGTGGAAACAGTAAGTAACTGCAGTTGTCTGTAGGGAGATGTCTGGGTATCCATAGGAACCCATTTGCCCCTCTTTACAAGGGGCACCCTCACGGGGACACTGAGGATGCGTCGTCTCAATGTAGGGCATAGTCAGAGCCTCTCCTGTTAGCCTCTTTGCCTCTGAGGCGGTGTACATAATACATTGGGGTGCAAAGTGTTTCCGCAGCTGGGTAGGGGCACAAACCCATGCAAATGACAGACTGCCCCGTAGAGCTAGTGCGGGTGTACTTGTAGCATCAGTGCAATCTGTATTACAGAATGGGTCGCCAAAGCGTTTTCAGCCTTTTCAGTGATACCGAAGACCCCAAAGGTGCAAAAAGCGGGTGCACACATCTGTTGCGCCTTTTGATAATATGACTCTGGCTCACAAACTTAATAGAATTCAGATTACCGACCCCTTAAAGCTTCAAAGGTTGACCTGGCAATATTGGGGTTCAATAATGGGATCCTAACAGAAGTTATCAGTTAGAGTTTATCTCACTAAGCCATTTCTGTGGAGTCACTAAAGAATTTTAGTTGAGAGCTAAGCTTTTCAAAAAGTCCTCACCTCAAAGGCCCTGCCTTTATTAATCTGAGTTTATTTATATAGTGGCAGTACCGCATGGATGGTGTCCCTATACTGAACATTGTGCTTGCTACACCCTGTGGTTTGGCACGGTCCTTTCTATTGTTGTGTTTTCAGCTGGGCTGGAGCAGCCAAGGAAGCCTCCCCTGGGTGCTTCATTAGTGTTCTGACCTCCTTGCACATTCCTGTGGTGATTGCTGCCAGCTACCATCTCGGTACATGGTACACTGTGTTCTTTCAATCCCTTAGTGCACTGAGGGTGACATATAGTCTCAGTGTTTATTACACTCACAACACGGACTGGGACTTCAACAAACCAGTTTATTTTTGCTGAGCTGTCCACTGGGCCCATAGAATGAGAGGTCTGCCAGCCTTTTTTTTCAGCCAACAGCGGTAATCATTCTGGGACATCTATGCACATACTTATGATGAGAGATGTGAAAATGCTTGTCCTCTCTTGGCTAATGAAAAACCTGGAGTGGCCGAAGGTCGCCCTCTTGATATGGAAGAAGCTGACAGCTATTTTCTCAATGTTTGTCAATGTAAAAAAAAAAAAGCAACATTATATGCCAGCAATATTACTTAATTTGAACAGGTGCTTTCAAGGGCTCAACCCCAGAATTCAATTTACTGCACAGACCTTACTTGGGGTGCTTGCTTTCATGGTTGCACGGGCAAGATATTTGTACTTGACAATGGGTGCTACTAAGTAGTAACCTGACGAGGAAGGGGCGAGGCCGAATGGGATCCTACCCATGATGCTGGTTTGGGGGCTTCTCCACGTCACCTCACTCTTGATGGGTGGAGGAGGAACACCACTGTTTATAACACATACGCTGAGCAGTTGGACATACATTGCTCAAGATGTGGTTGGACCACATTCCTAAACCAAAGGGGATGATGGGCATAGTGTTGAACATTGCAAGCACTCACCCCAGTCAACTGATCTGGGTTTAATCCATCATCATTCTTTAGCTCACTCCGCCACCCCAGTTCAGTCATGGCCCTATGCAAATCATTCTGACCCTGTGCCTCATGGGAACAGTCCAGGCCAAAATGCCAAGCCATGTCTTTCCTGGACCGGAAACAAGCATCCCTCGACTGGTTTCTGGCTAATCAGCCGTCATCAGCCAGGCTAGCTTGAATCCAGTGGCAAAGTGAGCAAGGAACCCACATATGAGCATACCCTGCCAACTTAGGGCGAACAAAGCAAAACCAAAGGGGATGATGGACGGAATGTTGAACATTAAAAGCACTCGCCCCCAGTCAACTGATCTGGGTTTAATCCATCATTCTTTAGCTCACTCCGCCACCCCAGTTCAGACATGGCCATATGCATATCAGTCTGACCCTGTGCCTCATGGGAACAGACCAGCCCGAACTGCCAAGCCAGGTCTTCCCTGGACCGGAAACAAGCATCCTGGGACCGGTTTCTGGCTAATCAGCCGTCATCAGCCAGGTTAGCTTGAATCCAGTGGCAAAGTGAGCAAGGGACCCACGTCTGGGCATACCCTGCCAACTTAGGGCAAACAAAGCAAAACCAAAGGGGATGATGGACGGAGTGTTGAACAATGCAAGCACTCACCCCCAGTCAACTGATCTGGGTTTAATCCATCATCATTCTTTAGCTCACTCCGCCACCCCAGTTAAGACATGGCCATATGCAAATCAGTCTGACCCTGTACCTCATGGGTACAGTCCAGCCCGAACTGCCAAGCCATGTCTTCCCTGGACCGAAAACAAGCATCCTGGGACCGGTTTCTGGCTAATCAGCCGTCATCAGCCAGGCTAGCTTGAATCCAATGGCAACATGTGGTCCAACCACTCACAGTACAGGATGGGAGGGGCCGTGGGAATCATGTACCAACCAGACGAAAGGGTCTAGAACATGCCGGGCTACTACTTGTTCATCTTCACAAAGTTCCTGTATCTCAAGTTGGGCCCTTGTGGCTCTGTTAATGGTTACAGTTAACCTATACAGTTGGCGCCTTTAAGCTTACTATAAGTTGAATGCCCATTGGTATGCCAGTCCCGCCGCCAAGCACCATTCAGGTTGGGCGACGAAGGGGGGACAGAAAGACACAAGGGCATGGAGATATCACAAGATGGGGAGACGACAGAAATGTAAACTGTAAGCAAAATACCTATCTTTCATTATATTGATGTAATGTAGAATCAATGAAGATCCACTTGAAAAAAAATAAAGTTTAAACCGACTGTAGCTGCTGAGCAGTAAACTCATTGCGAGTTATGTGCAGACGTTTTTTTGAATAATGGCATTCTAACCAGGGCATAGAGGCAGAGATACAAAATAAATCTACTAGTCCCTTGCAAGCATTCACTAGATTGCCTAACTTTGGCTTATTTAAGCTATGGTGGATCTGACAAGCACTATATTTCAGCACGCCTCTCGAACCGGTCAGAGGTGTGGAGCCTTCTGAAATGGCATTGGCATGTAGACTAATTATCTATTTACTTTTAGAACCTCAACGAACAAAAATAGTCGGGTCACGTGGCTGGAAAAGGGTATGTAAATTGTTCAACCGAGTCTCAGGTGTATGCGAGTCGAGTTGGACACTGGTCCAGACCTGTGACCAGGTGGCCTGAATGTTTCATGCCTGTGGTCAGAGGGCCACTATGACCTACACCCAGCCAGGCAAGGAGCTGTGTGTAGTTTTTACCTCTTCCCTTTAGATATATGACAAGGCAAGCAGGGCTTGGTTACCATGAGTTAGGGATAGTTTCAGGGAGAAAGGAGCCCAGTCCTGATGAATGCCCTGGACCAGTAAGGGCTAGTAGTTTAGGGCTAGAAACATGTTGATGTTTACTGAGGAGCTGCAGTTTCGCTAGTACACTCATTTTAGCCACGTGGTATGGAGGGACTAATACACTTTCTAGTTGTTTCTCTTCTCCTACACAGGGGCCCACTGTGTGTAACCTCGGAATTATGGTGAGGAGGGGGTGGGGCGACGGTGATGCAAGTCACTTTGGAAAGTGAGAGCCATCATCCTTTTTAAGGAAGAAGCCCCACCCAAATTGAGCTCTTCGATTAGGATATCAATTCTCAGTGGTAGGCGTCCGAGCGCAGCTTGTATAGTGGGTCAGAGAATGCTGTGCTTGATAGCTACTGAGGGAAGGTGTATCTCCAGCGCTGCAAAGCTTTTTCTTGACCTCCCTTTTTGAATGGTGATATTAAAGGACTTTTAACCAGCCATAATTCTGATGGACAGGTACAAAAAATAAGCAATTTCACATCAAAATCACTAAATCAGAATTTTATAATCCTGCTGTGCAGTTTTGGTTGTGAAATATCTGCCACTATCATGGATTTTCCCTCGTCATAAATTTAGGGTAAGTGATGGGGTCAGGGGTCAAGTAAAGTGTTGGCTTTGCCACAGAAATTGGAGATCACCCACAATGTTGTAAGTTTTGGGGAATCTACACACCTCTTGACTTCACCCTACATTTTGAAGACCACTTTAATCAATCTGATTGATTGTGAAGGCATCTATTTTAAAGAGGACCCTTAAACTGATGGGTTTTAGCTATATCAAAGTGTGTGCCACGAGGAAATATAGTATGTCGGGAAGAATACAGCGATTTGAAGCCCTCTGTGCAAGACCCATCTTAACTGTGACCGTCTCCTTTTTTTCTTTCAGATATGACATTTGCATCTACAAGAACAAGCCGTGCGGAACCTTAGGTAGGACTGGTCTGCATCTAAGGGTGGGTGCAATAACAAGGGTCCACCAAACTAAAAAACTTCAAGAATTTTAAATTAATTTACTTGCTATTTACAAATCCTTCAGCCATCTCAGACTGGCATCACCATACATTTAAAGACTAGTTTACTGGTCCCTACGTAACCCAGGGTCCTGTCAAAATGCTACACAATTAAAAATATATATTAAACAAGGTTTATTCAAATGCAATTCTTTGGTCAGAATATGAGATGGGTGCAACAAAGTTTCATGGATCCAGGATTCCCTGGTCAATGTGGAACAAGCCAGCCCAGTTAAGGTATCCTTTTTTTAGTTCTTGGACGCATAGTTCTGCTTTTATACTTGGATATGTAAGACCACAAGTCCCAGAATACTAAGAGTAAAAAAAAAAGGATAAAATCTGGACTGGAACAGCTAAATACGCATGGACCTGGTAAACTTAGTGAGCTGAACTGTATGTGCAAGCGATACAAAGATTGAACAGAGATGTTTTTTTGTTCCCAGCTGCGTAGCTTGACCAAATGATTCCATCCTACTTAGAAATAAACCAGTGCATCACAGAAGAATGAATGTGACTGAATATCGTAGGATATGAGGTTGTGTGCACAGCCAGTCCCATGCTGTTTTTAGGTCTCGCCTAGGCAGCGCATGCGCTGTCTCACTGAGAGATGATGTATACAGTATAGTGGGGAAGGGTCCGCCCACTTTCCGCCTATCTTTTTGATTGGCCTAATTCCTAAATGCTGGAATCTGATTGGTTTTCCTCAACTTAATCCCGCCTCTTGATGGCCATGTCGTCACGTACGTGTGAACCATACAGTTATGTTTCCTGCTCGTCGGCCCTTTGTTCGAAATGAAAGGGTTCCCTCTGTAAGATGGCATCCATGGCGATGTCTTCCGTTGACACTTAGTTGACCGCAACCTGTCCTCTTTCTCTTTCCATAAGTGGCCAGTTCTGCCAGCACTGTGCTACTGCCGGACAGATGCGGTAGAACCTCTCCAGGTAGGTACTCTCTCACCCGGACAGTTCTGCTGCTGTGCTCTGACATCCAGGGGGATCCCGGAGACAACCAGGAAGTGAGTTTAAGGTTTACATGCGAACCACTCCGTGATGCGCATCTCATGTGCACGCGATGCCTTGCATCGCGCGCATACGAGTTAAAGAGCTTCCGTCGGGGCTTCTGTTTTGCCCAGAAGTGTTTACTCTGTCCTATTCTAAGTGAAGAGTCCTTCCCAGAGAAGCTGCGCTGTTCTGCTTGAAGTGCTGCTGTTCCCCACAGGTATATCTGCTCTCTTAGTGAAGCCAAAGCAGACCTGCTGAGAGCGGTGTGTCCATAGTCCTCTCTAACATGCTGTAGTCCTGCTCATAAGTGTCTGTAATGTCCGTTTCGAGGTGCTACAATCGTGCTCTGAAATGTATGTACTATCACGTTCAAAGTACTGCAGTTATGCCCTGAGAGGTCTTTACTGCCCCAAGTGCACAGTCTTGCTCAGAGGTGTGGGTGCACTTCTATTTAAAGTGCTGTAGTTTCTAAAATGGAATCTGTGGTGTCCTAGCACACTTATAGTATTCCAACACCCCCACAGGGACAGTAAGCGCTGTACAAATACTGCAATACAATACAGTTGTAGTCCAGCCGAGAGGTATTTTGTGGCCATGTTTAAATGGCTTTAGTCCTGTGGGCACGTGCTGTGCTATCTTAACTCCACAAAATACCGCCTTCTGAGGTGTACTCCTGTCCAAATCAAGGGCGTAGTCCTGTTTGGACGTGTGCTCACCACCCGGTTCAAAGTAATGCAGTCCTCCTAAAACACATTTAAATCCCGATTACTACTGGCCCACTGAACACATTACAGACCTGCTGATAATTATGTTTACCATCCAATTAAAAGTACTGAGGGTTCTGAGACTAGCAGAAGACCACGCACTGCTTCAGTACTGCAGCCCTTCTAAGAGATGCCTGTCCTGCTCCGGTGTACAGTAGTCCTTGTAAGAAGTGCCACTCCTGTCCCTTTAAAAAACGTTGGTGCTGTTCACAAGGGATGGTCCTTCCCCACTGAAAAGCCGAGCGCCTCGATATTGAATGAATGCTGACAAATGGCTGTCCTTTCCCAGTGCACAGTCCTTCTGACAAGATGTGGTTGGACTGTACAGTGCACAGCACTGCAATCATACACCAAAGTGTCAGCACTGCCCCATAACAAGTATCCCATTCCGGTTAAGAATTGCCATCACTGTCCAGAAGTTCTGCGGTCCCTCTGGGTGGTAAGTGCAGCAGCTGCTCTTTTCACACTAAAAGTGCTGCGCTCTAGCTCAATCAAGAGCACTGCTGTCGACCCCTGAAAGTGCTGCACTACTGCTGGGTGGAAAGCACTGCTATTGATCCCTGAAAGTGCTGCATTACTGCTGGGTGGAAAGCACTGCTATTGACCCCTAAAAGTGCTGCATTACTGCTGGGTTGAAAGCACTGCTATTGGCCTCTGAAAGTGCTGCATTACTGCTGGGTGGAAAGCACTGCTATTGACCCCTAAAAGTGCTGCATTACTGCTGGGTTGAAAGCACTGCTATTGACCTCTGAAAGTGCTGCATTACTGCTGGGTGGAAAGCACTGCTATTGACCCCTAAAAGTGCTGCATTACTGCTGGGTTGAAAGCACTGCTATTGACCCCTGAAAGCAGGGTTGGATTGGAGTTAAAGATCGTTCCGGGCACGCAAAAAAAAGTGGCCCTCATTTGCATAGTGCCTTTCCGCAAAACACTGCTGCGGCTTGAAGAGGGTCTCTGACAGAGGAATGTCTTCTTAACTTTATGTAGATTGAAAAAAATACACTGATTAGTTCACACCATTAAAACACACCTGAAAACAAGGGAGGACACTTCGGCTCAGGCCCCCTGCCCCGCTCAATCTGCATGCATTAATTGGCCGGGCCAGATATAGAAAGGGAGTGACACCTCTGCCTGTTGATAAAAGGGAGGTAACGGACGCCCATCTGCCTCCAAAAAGGCCACTCGAGCCCCACTGAGCTGCTGGCTGCATCCGAACAGAAATCACCCAAATCGGCCCCGGCTGCCCAAAAAAAACAGCCACTGCTGGAATTCGGATACCGGCTCCTCGGCCATTGCCCGAATGCCCGATTTACCAATCCGGCCCTGCCTGAAAGTGCTGCACTACTGCTGGATGGAAAGCACTGCTATTGGCCCACTGATAGTGTACCGCTGGGTGGAAAGCACTGCTATTGGCCCACTGATAGTGTACCGCTGGGTGGAAAGCACTGCTATTGGCCCACTGTTAGTGTACCGCTGGGTGGAAAGCGCTGCTATTGGCCCACTGATAGTGTACCGCTGGGTGGAAAGCAATGCTATTGCCCAACTGAAAATGCTTATGACCCCAAAGGCGAGACTGATTACATTGCAAATGCTTGTTTTTTCTAGTTTAGATGCCAGCTTGTTCAGTCATGAGCGTGTCTTGCAGCCAGTCCAGGTTTTTCATCATACTGCGGAAGCATGCTGGGACTTGTAGGCCCATGCTTATCAGTGAACTGCAAGCGCGTGACCAAGCATGCTTAGGGCTGTTGGCGGCTGCCTGAAGCTGCTCTTATGAGAAGAGGCCACCAGGCTGATATGCTTTAGAGGCCACTCTGCCTCTTATCCCCTTTGCACCCCATCAACGCCTTCCTAATCTGACGCCTCGCCCTCTCCCTCTGGCCGTCCTAAACACGCGGGCAAGGCTCGCGGCTTCCTCTGGCCCCGGTGTCACCTGCTCCAGCCAGCCAGGGAAGTCCGCCGAGGTCCCTCCGGGCAGCACGGAGCCCGCCAGGCAGCACGGAGCCCAGCCTCCCAGCTGTCCTCGGCTGCCCCCCGGGTCCCGTGCTCGGGCTGCAGGCGTGCCCAGATAAGACCTTCCCTGGGACAGGGTGGAGAAACAGCTCATTATCTGATTAAATCTTTGCTGCGCACTTAGCCCAGTGACACGTCTCACGTAGCCCCGGCCACGGCCAGGACCCATGAGGCCTTGCACTGGTCTGGGAAAGGCCACAGCGGCTGAGTGACCTCAGGCCATACCTCAAAGCGACATAAAGAGGGAGAGAGACATGTTTGCTTTCTTTAGATTACAGGATTTTACAATGTTAATTTCTGTTGTAATGATATTTATATATTTTGGATTTGTAGCTTCACTTTTACCATTATGAATGCACGTTTGAAAGATCCAGACCACCTGGCACTATCTATTTTTTAAACGCTTCTCTCAGTCACCCTCTCCTATGTAAAAATCTCCTAGATGTCCTTTTTCCACTAAGCGCCAAGATGCTCCTTGGAGTGAATGTTGCGCTATACAAAAACTCTTTCATTCCTTCTTTCATTAAAAGAGCGCTACCAGCTTATGCAGCAAGGCTCTCCGCGAGCCCTCGTATGAAAAGCTGATTATGGGAAATAATCTATTTACTGATTTATTTATTCGATTCTTTATATAGTGCTAGTAGTTGCCGATGCCACTTTTGAGCGCTAGAAATAGAAAATTTAACCTGTGAGGCACAGACCTCAGTCCACAGACCTTTTAGCGACGCCCAACTTTACATGATTGTATGTAGTGCCAATAATGACTAAGGGGGAACTACATGTCACAGAATGTGTGTGCTGGTGCCCAGTGGGCTCATACTAGCCAAAGGTGCCTCCCATGACCCCTCTCCAGACTGCAATGACCGAGCCTCACAATACCACTCAAGACGTAAGGCAATGTAGGGAGCAGAGTAGGGCTTCGCCCAACGTCATATGGATGGTAAAATGGAAAAGCAACAGCCATGAAAAACTATTTCTTTTTTTAAAATTCATTATTCAGAAAATGTTCATTTTTTTACACGAAATCCACACCCCCTCTCCCCCCTTGAGATCAGGTTCCCAAATCTGTTAAAGACATAGGTAAATAACAATTAACATTCAATTCGTCACAAGAAGAAAAAAAAGAGAAAAAAGAAAAGAGGGCATTTCTCAGATGATTAGAAGACACCTCATCAGTTCTGCAACAAATACAAAGCAAAGAAAATAAAAGAAACCCGAAGCTACCATAAAGATCTAACACCTATTGTTAGAGTTAATCCAGTCAGTGCTCTTGGATCCAATCTAACATAGGTTCCCAAATGTTCATACCCCTTCTTCGTGCATTACGCCCTTTGTTCTTCTAAATAGCCACCTCAAGGCTGCATGTCGCAAGTAGTCTAGCCCTCCATTGCAAAAAAGACGGTGGCATCGGATCCAGCCATGATGATGCTATGCACAACCGAAAAACAGCCATTGCCACAAAGATCAGCCCATGTATCTGTTGTGGTCGAACACTGCTAGTTGTGCCCAACATAGCCTCTTCGGTTGTAATATTCACCCTGACTTGGGATATGTCAGAGAGAAAGCCAGAGTTTTCCGCTAGTAGATTTGTTAGTATGTTACAAGAGGCAAACATATGGGTAATATCTGCTTCGGGTAATGCACAACGTGGGCATGTTGTACCTTTCCCCGTCCCCCACCTAGCTATTTCATATGGGGTATAGTACAGTGAGAAGAAAGTTTTGTAGAATTGCACTTGTAATTTTATAGACATCAAACAAGTAAGTGACATTTCGTATGCATAGAGAGGGATTCAGAGAGGTACCCCTAGTTTAGTCTGCCATGCTACCATATGTTTATCCATGTCATCTGGAAATGATGTATTCAGTACTTCATATATTTCCCCAATTTTTGGAGGCGAATCTTTACACAGATTTTCTATGGTTTGGCAAGTTTGAAATTTAATACAGCCTCCTCCTTTTTTTAATAAAAAATCTCTCAGCTGAAGGAATTTAAAGAAGTCCCTGTTAGTGATATTAAATTCTGACCGCAGCTCGGCAAACGTCTTAAGTCCGTTTGCCGAGAAAAAGCACCCGAGCTGTCTAGCCCCTGCTTCAATCCATCTCCTCATACAGGTGTCGTGAAAAATCCCTGGAAGATCCGTATTTTGACTCTCAGGGGTATAATAAGAGTAGCAACCCAGACCCAGTAAATTTCTGACATTCCCCATACTTTGGCGACACTGGAGATTGTCTTAAACTTTGTTTTTTTTTAAATAGCCATCATGTACATGAGGCATCCTGCACAACCTTCCCCTAGAATAAGTTCTTGAGGAGTGGGTATGCTACTGCCGATCGGGTTGTCAGATATAAGTGTCATGCTATATCTTAACACGGTGGCCCAATAGTATAACTTAAAGTTGGGCAATGCCCACCTTCCTCGTTCTTTTGGTATTGTAATCCATCTGAATGCCTTATGTGGTCTCTTATACCCCCATATAAACCGTGAAAACATGGTGTCTATATTTTTAAATAATTGGGGAGAAAATTCTAAGCATATTGCTCGGAAAAAATATTAAAATTTTGGGGAAAAAAGCATCTTCATTACGCTGCATCTACCCCCAATAGTTAAGTGTAAATTGTTTAATCGAAACAGTTCTTTCTTGGTGCGCTGTATGAGTGGTTCTCCATTGTCATTAACTATATTCTCAATACTAGCTTTAATGCTGACCCCCAGATATGTGGCCTTATATGTTATTCTAGAGTCCTCATCTTAACTTTATCATTAAGCACAATCTGTGTTTTGCTGGAATTTAGTTTATACCCTGAGGCTGTACCAAACATTTGGGCTTCTTTTTCAATCAAACTTATAGCATTATTGGGATCACAGGTAACGATAGCTATGTCATCGGCATATGCTAGAATTTTCGTGTCATGATTACGCACTCGAATAGGGGGGATTAATACATTATTTTCTAGCCTGCGTACAAATGTATCAATATAGATTGAAAACAACAGGGACGAACAGGGACAACCCTGTCTTGTCCCCCTAGTGATGGTAACATTTTTAGACAGAACCCCATTAATCAATACACTGCCACTAGGGTTTACATATAGCTTCTAGACCGCTGTTATAAATCTCTCTCCGATGCCACAGTTTAACATGGCGGCCCACAGGAATTTCCAGGAGGCCCTATCGAACGCCTTCTCTGCGTCGAGCAGAATAAGCGCCATAGGGTCCCCTGTTGTTCCTGTGTAGTCAAAGAGAGAAATAACTCTTTGTACGTGATCAATTGTAGATCTCCCCGGTACAAAACCATTTTGACGGTCGGAGACAATTTTATGTATCATTGGCGCGAGCCGTGCGGCTAATAGTTTTGAATATATTTTCGAATCCCCATTAATCAGGGTAATAGGTCGATATGAACCCATTTCCTGAGGATCTTTATTTTTCTTAGGAAAAACGATTATTTTGACTAATGACCATGACACCGGTGGATTCCCCCCCATAAAGATATATAGAAACAGTTCTAACATAATAGTCCTGAGTTGAGGTGCAAATTTGACATAGAACTCAGTCGGGATCCCATCCATCCCTGCTACTTTCCCATTGGTTAGGGAGTTCATAGAGAGTAGAATTTCCTCCCAATGGAGGGGACTATCTAGTATTTCCTGATCTTCTGCTCCCAGTCGATCTGTAGTAAGTGGGTCAAGATACGTTTCGGGATCCCTCTGTTCATTATTAGCCTCGTGATATAGTTTCCGATAAAATCCCTGAAATGCAGCTCTTATATCAGAGGGTTCAGATCTCAAACCGAGTTCTGGGTCCTTGATTTCTTTTACTAGATTGATTGATGTTTCTTCCTGAGTTCGTATCGCCAGCTGGTGTCCAACTTTTTCACTTAATTCATAAGTTTTCTCTCTACGTATATTACTAAATATATTTTAAGCGGCCCAGTGTTTTTCTTAGGGCTGTGGCAATCTTTATGTTTGCTAAATACTGAGCCTACCCAGTTTTGAATCCACCTCATACCTCTTCCTTCCGCCACCATAAACCTCCTGAGATCTTTATTTCCCTCCTGTATGTTCGTTTTCGTCTGTTTCTCTTCCTCTGCTTGTGAATGTTTTCGTATCTTCCTCCTTTCACCTTTTGTGCCTTCCTGTTTATTGGGTCTAAATCTGATGATGGAAATTAAGTCCCAGTCACCAAAAATGAATGCAGGTGGCCTTCACCTACAACCAGCAGCACAAATTAAGCCCAGTGTGGATCCTTTGCACACTAACCCCGGTTCGAATTTTACCTTTCCCTCCTCAGGTCTAGCACCTTTGGGAGGCATGTGCGAGAGGGAGAGGAGCTGTAGCATCAACGAGGACATTGGCCTCGCCACCGCCTTCACCATCGCTCACGAGATTGGACACACGTAAGTGACTCTTCTTTTCACGCTGCAGTATGTGGGTACAGCTGACACGCGAGCCCGTGTCATATGTGACAACCTCAGCCAGTCCTCGGTTTCTAACCAACTGCACTCCGCGTGCTGGAAGTTTGACTCCATGCTTACCATGCTAACATAAGCACATCAGCCCCAGAATGCAACATACTGTTGTCTACAAAGCCAGAATAGGCCAAGTATTCCAAAGGGCACCAGGACACTTGTCATCTGTCGAGGTGGCACGTGGGGTATAAACTTCTATAGTTTACGGGTAGACGTTTATAATTTAATTGTTTAAACCACTGAGGGTTGGTGTTCTTTAGTGGAAGCCAGTGTTCATCCTACTTATACTATTTAAAGTTGATCTGCTAACTGGGCTTAAATAATCTTAAGAATTAATGGAGTTACACTGTGTCCAACAGCTCAGACGTGCATCTCGGCCCATGGTAAAACGCATTGGGTCAAACCCCAATCACCTGAATTTTGTGGCAATTAGAGGTTTGAGGAACTTGGTGGTTTGTCTTCTGTGAGCGGTTGCATGCCTCAATATTGACAACACAAATGTCATGGGTTAGTGGAAGCGGACAGGCAGTGGAATAAATACCCCTTCGCTGATTGTGTGAATCTCTGATGTTATTACACAGTCTAACTGATTGGGTGTGATTCTCACTTCATGCATCCTAGTTCCACTCACTGTGAACTGCACTTCTTGGAGCAAATCCTCACTCATTTTGTGTGACTCTCACACTTAGGTGGACAGCCCTACTCGTAGGGTTTTGTGTCTCATGCCTTGCCGCATGCTTCACTGTGTCTTTGACTGTGTGCTAGTCTCATACCCTTGAGCACTGCCTCCTTTGCTGGCTGTGACTTTCACTTATTGGAAACTCTTTACATACTTGGTTAAAATCTGTATCAGAGGGCAAGGGCTGGTTAGTGCAAGCACCAAACTTTGGGGCACATTTCTCTCTCTCACAGGGAAGGGGTTTCACTTCTGGTCTGGACACAGCTAAGCTCATTGATTTCAAATATTACTTCTTGAATCACAGTTTCACACATTGGAGGCGAGTCCTGGTCTTGGACCCACTCATTTGAAGTGACTCCTGCACAGTCTCACTTAATTTGTGTGAATCACACTCCTTGGACTTCTGTCTCCCCCACCGAGTGTGATGCTCATTCTTTGGAGCTCAGTCTTCCTTTTGGGGATTCCAAGTGGCCCATTGACTTTAACAGGCTCTATAAAAAAACTGAAAATGTTATTCCTGTTAGCTCTTGGCCTTGGGATCTCTGTTAAGGCCTAAGGTCCTGGGCAGTTTTTACTTGACTTTACCTATAATGAGGGAAGAACCAGAGCAGCCCAGAGGTTCAGGGCTGAATTAAAAATGACACTTCTTTTTCTAGAAAATAATGTAAAACAAAAAAAGGTGGGTGATGATGGTGAGAAAGTTTGCATAACCCAATGAACTGTGCTGAAAAGTTACCAAGAAAACACCAGTGTTTCTGTATTGTGAAATTGTGATGGCTCATGGGAACAGCTCGACATAGAGGGATTTGTCTGTATTACAGTATTGAATCAAGTGCCAGATCCTGGGCTCCATCACCCATACCCTGCCAGAGACTTGTGAAATCCGGCTAAAATGGGGCTCACATATACAGGATGATCCAACATTTCCCATTTCAGGTCTCAAGGTATAGATCTTGCTCCAAACCGAGAATCAGAATGCAGCAGTGCACGTGCCGTTGGCATGAGATTTACCTGTCCAGGGCTGTGCATGTTTGATCCCTAAACCCAGACTCACTACAGACTTTCAGGATATTCACCCAAAATACAGAATGATTCGAAATCACCCATATGGTTGTTAGTTATCCTGACATTCTGGTGATTCCGGAGTGCTGGCATGGATCCGGCCCTCCGCGATCACCGTTGGATGTCCTTGGCCTTTTCAGTCTAGCCGACTTATGAAGCTAGCCCTTCCTGTTCTAAGCCCTATTAATAACATTTTACTGCTAGTGCGTCCAGCACACTCGGAGGGCTAGCCTACACCGTCCTACTCAGTTACAATGGCCTTGGAGACCAGCATTAGCAGACGGCATCTTGACGCAATCTGATCTATTTCAGCTTCGGCATGAATCATGATGGCGTTGGAAATAACTGCGGCCCTCGAGGGCAAGAGACGGCCAAGCTCATGGCGGCACACATCACCATGAAAACAAACCCATTTGTCTGGTCCACCTGCAGCAGGGATTACATCACCAGCTTCCTGGAGTACGTACGATGATCAATTTTGTATGGTTCATTTGTTACACAAATCTCTACTAACGACGAAATATGAAAGACTGATCACAAACTGTTACTTATATTGGAAGTAGAAGTTGAGCTAACTTTGTGATGTCCCGACTCTTTTTGAACTTCTGTTTGTGTTTTAGCTATAGTGATTGGTATGACTAATTATGAATCTGTACTTACAAATCTGGTATTGATATTGAACAAAGTGCTGTTTTTTCTACACCGTATAAAAAAAATCAGAGTCCTCATTAAATATTCGAAAATTCACTAATTCTGGGATTTAATTACAAATAATTGAGTAAACGTCAATTGTGAACACGATAAGAAAGGACAGACTATTAAAAGATAAACATAATGTTCTCACCTTTTTAAGATGTTAACATGCCTAGTGTTTATAGAGGTTGCTGGGTTCCCAGTAGTCTGAAAAATTAAATTCATGGATGAAGGTCAGGCTTGGACACTGGTCTAGTGTTGGGAAGTCTGACTTTGCATCAAAACTGGTTGAGTAGTGAGCAAAATAAACAATGCTCAGTCTGCGGGTCTCCTGAATAGTGTTGGACGGGGAACAGCGTTTACAACGCAACTTTTACCACACAGTACCTTTACCACGCAGCTTTACAACGACTTGCGCTGGGGGGCGCTGTAGGATAGGGAATAGTTTAATTTACTATCCAAAAATTTCTCTACTATCCATGGTGACTGGAGTTGGAATAGTAAATTAAACTATTCACTATTCAGCGCCCCCCAACGCAAGTCGTTGTAACGACTTGCGTTGTAAAACCTGCGTGGTAAAGGCATGCGTTGTAAAAGCATGCGTAGTAACGACATGCATCCGTGTTGGACGAAGTACCCTGGTATGCGGAAGCGTTTCGTGGCATTAATCAGCAAAATTTAGCTAGTCTGATTCTGCCTACTTTCTTCTGTCACAGATGAAAAACAAGGCAGGAGGTGAAAAATTAATTGCACATAAACTGTACAGCTCATGGGTGGTTTGGTCTTATCTTGCCATGGATGCTGTTTGGCTTGTTCACCCTGGACTAGTTTTTTTGCCCAGAGAAAAGCACACTAAATACACGAAACACCTGACATCAGCTGGTTTCACTTGTTCACCTGTGGATTGGATTTGGATGTTGCTTAAAACGCAATTTCACTCTGCCGTTTCACCAATTTGAATTGCACAGCTGTTGTAATGGTAGACAGACAAGGTCACAGTAAGTCCTCTGAGTACAAAAAGGGTTGGCCGGACCCATACCATAAGGATATGAACAAACACGCATTTACCGATATACCCGCAGAACAAATAAGCCACTAAGCTAGATCAGCCAGTTCTGCTAAATTAAATCAGAAACCCTTGTGGTTTAGCAGTTCCAAAGTTGAAAAGTACCATGTCCTCAGAGTACCTTAGAAGGGGAATTCAAGTCTTAGGCTGATAGGAACTTGGATATGTTTTGCTATTTGAGCAGACTCCCTGGAAACTCTAGTTACTAAGCCGAGCACTTGGCGAGTGTCCAAGTCATTGTCATTCCACCACCAACCAGAGAGACGTGATCTCCTCGGCTTGGACACATTCTTCCATAGAGCGGTCTCCGGCAGCTCGCCTTTGTGTTGTAGCCCTGGCTGAGGCTAAACATTTTCCTCTTAGAAGAGTATGTACTTTAATGCCAATGTAGCACAGCACAAACCGCATGAAACTAAATGATGTATACCAAACAACTGATAAAAATGTAAATAATATTCAATTTAAAACAACACTAGCTTGTTTGCAAAGCATTGTACTGTTCCACGTAATCTAAAAATCATGTGGACTAAGCCACAAAACAAATGCAAAAAAAACAATCAGTTCTGAGCTGGCTCTTGTCATCAGAGAAGAGGAGTAGTTTGAGTAATTTTGGACGCGAGCCATTGTAGAAATTGAAACAGATTTCCTAACATTAGAATCTGCAAAATCACAAACTGGCAATTGATTTAGAGACAATATCATTGTAGTAGGTGCCCTTAAAAATATCTGTAATCAAATGTTACATGAAAACATCTTTCTGACGGTTCATTCTGTGCAGCAGTATAAACCGTGCCTAATTTGAGCCGGTGGTTTCCAGTGCTCGGCACTGGCGCTTAGTTCTCAACACCAGCTCTTATGACAGTCTGCCAGGTGGTGGCGCTGTTTGTCTAATTTTGAGACGAGCACAACAACAGCTGTTTAATCTTTTAATTTACATTAAAATAAATAATAGCTGCCACTCAGGCCATTCTTATATCTTAGGGTGGCGTGGAATTGTCTGAATGGTCAGACTTGTTGGAGTGTGGTCGTTAGTAGTTGTGTTGGTACTGTCATTGGCAGCGCTAGTGGGGGCAATGGGTGGTTCCGGCTGCAGTGGCCTCTTGAGAAGGGCACTGGCACTTACCTTTTTTACAAATTAAGCTCTGTTTATAAACAAAATCTCTACGCTGGCATACTCATAGCAGCCTTGTGGAGAGGGTTTCAGCAGTTGCATCTACCATGAGCAAAGTGGAGGTGGCATAGTTGTAAATTCACCAAAATCCAAGGGGTAGTGCAAGTGATATTAAACACCCTTTGACAACCAGCGGCACCAGAGTCTTGACACCTAGCCCAGCCACAGTTTCCCGTTTACTGCTGATGGGATAAGAGAATGGCAAATCGTGAACCACAGAAAGTACACAGGACTCAAAGCCTGGATACTTTCTCTTTATGGTGCTACCTTGATGACCCTTTGTAACCATGGTTAGCAAGGTCAGCACCAGTGGGACCAAAGAGCAAGGTAACCAAATGGCCTAATGCTCCCAATGACCTTTATAATGGTGGCTGGCTTAGCATGAGGAGTCAAGCTTGCCCACGGTTACTAAAAACTGGTTCCTCTATGTCATTGGTAAGTTGAGTGTGGCTCTGGTTTATGTTTATTGACTGTTTTTGACTACTCCAAGTACACTCTAGAGATTCGCATTAATAGAGCTCTTTGATTCGTAGCGATTGCTTAGTATATTCGGGTCACTTTTCTAGCCACGCAGAGCAGAGGATCTTCTTGAGAGGGCAATAGACATACCTCATCTTAAACTTTTACACATGGAGTTTGTTCCATGTGCAGTGACTCTGTGGAGCTTGCAGGGACCGCTACCTTAGATCTGCCTGATACTAGAGATGCCAGGGCTATTGCTTGCTCTACCCAGCGGTGACACCATTGTTTCTTTGCAGTCCTGCGTAGATATTCCAGTTTAGGAAGTTGTGTTCTTTGGATAAATCTGTAACACATCGATACGTGGTAAAAAGAGGATTCTGGAACTCGCCCATCATCACCTCCCAGGCAAGGCCAATGACAGAATGCGTGACATAGGGTGTAAACATACCTTATGGATTGGGGAAGCTGGGGTTCTTCCACATCTAGTCTGGTCGGCAGTGGGTGACTGGCGTCTTTCTCATTGGACAGCTGCTGTGAGGACCAGAAGTAGAGCAAGGATTGTATTTCGGTAATACAGAAAAGCCAACTTGGGGTGGCCTAGGATGTCCCAACAGACCCAAAGTATGATTTAAGCAGTAAATGTTAAATGTCGTATACTTGTAAAGCGCACAGCTGCCCCAGCAAAGGGGCGTCCCGGCGCTGTATACCGCTGGGGAACCCATCCTGGCTTTCCCTGTGAGATGACCCCTCCTGGGCATCTCCAAGGTGAAGACAAGCATCCCCGGCGCTGATGGGGCCGTTAGTAGAGATTAAGCAAGCTATTGCCCAGAGTTGCCAAGTGGGACCCATGGTTGGAGTAGGCACCGAGGTGAGAATTATCGAGTCCGCTGACCATGGCCCAAGACCCTGCCGCGTCGGGAATCGAACCCTGGTCCCGGGCCGACCTCTGCTTCTGGGTCTCCCGCCTCTAACCAGTGAGCCACACCACTCCACACACACACCTCTGCTCTAAACACACTGTCACACCAGGGAAAACCCATCCTCCAAATTAGCCTCGAGTTTCTGCCTCACCTAATAACAATTTGGCCACTGGAGTCAATAGAAACACAGTGTAAGTGACTGTAGGAGTTCAGGAATGCCCTTGGCAACCCCTAAGCTGTGACAAATACTCTCACCACGACCAATTCTGCCTATTCGCAGGTTGACACAGAGCTAACAAGATGCCTCGTTGAATTAAGTGGTCCCTTTTGAAAGCTGCCTGACCGTAGGTCACAAGTTCGCGTCCCAGCATGGCGACCTCTGCCTTTCATTCTAATGATGACAATAAAAAGACTACTATCAAATTGGGGAATAACACTCGTGCTATTAACATCAAAACTCTGGTAGTGTGTCCCATGAAAAAATAATGCATTATCCCTAATGCAGGAATCGGCAGCAGCGGAAAAGCTGCACTAGTGTGATTAGTGCAACTGCCTTCTCAAACGTTAAGGCTCCTAATAGTAAAAAAAAGTTGTCAGCTCTGAAGTGGTTGAATAGCTTAATGCACAGACCCTTTAGATGCGCATTAAGAGTGTCATTTAAATTCCAATTAGTGACGACTTGAGTTACCAGCTCCATTCGAATTATAATGTTACATTCACTCACGGATCTGTTGTATTTTACCTGGAGAGTCTCTGGGTGAAATAATGACGAAAAATGAGGAATAACCTAGGCAGAATCACCTTCTCCCCCGGTAATTCTTCATTTCTTAAGGGACTCTCGTGGTCCCAGACATCAGAACTGGTAACTTTGACCCTGCAGAGTTACCAGTGATCCCTCCGGGGGGAGGGGGGCAGAATTACAGGATGCTACTCTGTGTCATTCTGGTTGAGGCCCTTAGCGCTTTCAGAGCAGTAGAAAGTAACTGTACTTAAGCCTGGGCTATAGATAGCTCCAAAGTGGAGGAATTACTAGAAGGCTTTCTACATTCAACATTTCAAATGCATGGTTGATCTGAATATTTCTGGCAGTGGCACTATGCAATTTAATATGCTTCAGAATGTTCTTTACTTAAACATGAGCGTAGAGTTTCCCTTGAAGTATGTCCCCCCATGAGAAACGTACTCTCCTTTAATAATTGTTAACTTAGTTACATCTGCTTATAGATCCTCCTACATTTGAATATTCCTGATCCCAGGCCAAGGAGTTTTGAGTTTAGAAATAATCATAGCAATATTCTGTTTAGTCCTCCATTGATGTCTATCCAAGAGCTTAGTGATGTTACGGGAGCTGAAAAGTTGCTACCCATGGCTGCTATGGTATATTGCTCAAGGTAACACAATATTAAATGCATCGACATCTAGGAACATAGGCTTCTCTAGAGAGACTGCAGGTGAATAAATAAGGTATCAGCTTCAGAATTAGATTGAAGGTAGTAGTAATCGCAGGTGGCGTACACAAACCTCCATGTGGCAGCTTTGCAAATTTCTTTTAGGAGCATTTTACTCAAAATAGTGTAGAATCTAATATGACAGACAATCCAACTGGCTATTCATTGTCTCTTAAGAGAATTACACTTCGTGGAAAAGCCAATGTTTTTGTATTGTCTTGTCCTTTGATTTACAATGATTCGACAAGCCAATGATTTGTTTCGGCAATGTACAAACCTACCAATCACCAACTAACTTTTCTACAACTCCTACTTCCTCTGGTAGTCAGATGTTCACTCTACCAGTTCACTATTTTCCCACCTTACCTCTCATCTCTACAGCTGCCCAAATTGACTCCACTGTTTGAATCCACTGTCCAGCCACCATACCAGTTCTTCTCCTTCACCCCTCCATCAGCGACAACTGCATTTCTTTTTAGCAATTACCTCAATATATTTACCTTTTTGTTCTCTTCCATGTCCAGCTCCGGTCTAGGAATGTGCCTCAACAACGCACCCCCGAAGATGGACTTCACCTACCCAACGGTGGCTCCGGGACAGGCATACGATGCAGATGAGCAGTGCCGCTTCCAGTACGGAGTTAAATCTCGCCAGTGTAAATACGGGGTAGAGAGCCTTCCTGCTTTATTTGAGCACTGAGACATGCGGGTGGGGTTAGTGATAACACTGGGACGCCCTCATGGTTATGTGTCTTTGCCGATTTCCCACCTTTACCCGGCTATCTAGAGAAAGAAAATAAGTTACTTATCTGTAACTACGGTTATCCAGTAGTGGTATCTTTCATAGATTCATGCAAAAAGAACAGTTGATGGACAGAATGCTGAAGAATGTCATACTTTCACCCCAGTACAGAGACCTGGGCCTTAATCCATTGTTGTTTTGCTCACCATGCCATTCCAGTTTGGACCCAGCCATATGCAAATCAGTCTTGACCCTTCGCCCAATGGGAACAGTACAGCCCGAACTGCCAGGCCAGGTCCTCCCTGGACTGGAAACAAGCATCCTAGGACCGGTTTCGGCCTTTCAGCCCTCATCAGCCAGGATAGCTTGACTCCAGTGGCATCGAGAGCACAGGACCCACGTCTGGGCATACCCGTCCCACTCGGCGATGTGGAATGATTCAGACATGTGAATCTATGAAAGATACCAATACTGGATAACAAGTCGTATACTTATGTGTAGTTCGCCTTTCTGGTATAGACCAGTGGAGTAAATCAGACCAGAGCTGTCTGTCCTGTGGCATCTTTGAGGGTTACATATTTACAGTTATAACAATCATAAGTTGCTCAGGTATCTGTCGTATTTCCAGGCAAAGGTATTAACAGTAGCAGAGTAACTGTAGCGGTACCTGTAGCAATTTAAGATATGAGTCCTAATGATGATTCTGAAGGTAGTCTAAAGTTATAGACGTGTAATTGTATTTGTTATAGTACCAGTTGGGCTTGCATTTTTTAATAGTGGTAGTATTAGAAGAATAAGGACCAGTCAAAAGGTATAGGTATCTCTTTGGTTGAGACAGGACTGCATAGTTTATGTACAGTGGGCAGAATCACAAGGTATGTAGGTTTGCAAGAAAGTAAAGTCTAGGAGTCTTGTGTGTGGCAGAGCAGAATTACCAGTTATGCAAACATATTAGTCGAAAATGAATAAAAATGCACCCTTTTAAGTTTACCCTTGGCTGCTATAATGGATCTACAGACTGTATCTCATGCTCTCCACTAATGCCGAGCCCTCTTAAAGGGAGTAAGCACTTATCAAAACGGAGGATGTCCTAAGACAGAAAAATGTGTTTAAAAAAAGTTGGAGGGGCTGTTGATTAGTTAAAAATCAGAAGTTAAAAGAAAGATTCTGAAATGAAGAAAACATGAAATGCAATAAATCACACTCCATCATTTCCACCAAACTTCAGTCCCCTTGGGATAAGAGATTCACAAGGCTCTGTATTTTAACTGTTCAGTGTTAAACCCTGACTGTTCCTACAGTGGAGAGAGAGCAGAACAAATATCTTATACAGTCTTCTCAATTTAAAGGCAGAACTGCAGGCCCAGACTGGCCGTTGCGGGCACCGGGCAATTCCCTGGTGCGCCGCAAGGGTGGGGGCCGGTTTTGGGCCTCTTGGGGCTGTTTTTGTTACAGGGCCGTTTTTGCATGCTGATGACGGAACCGCTCCGTCACCAGCCGCGGATGATCTGTGCTCATGACGGAGCGGTTCCGTCATGGCCCCGCCCGCTCAATAGAACGCGCCGCGCAAGCGCGAAATCAGCGCCACGCAGGCGCGGCGGCCTGGCCATGACGGAACCGCTCCGTCATCAGCACAGCGCCACCGCGGCTGATGACGGAGCGGTTCCGTCATCAGCATGGATAGGGTTAACCATTAGACATTATATTGTTGGGCAGTGTCTGCACACAGATAAAGATCCTCCAATGACAACCAGCTCTAAAAAAAAATCCTAATTTAAAACCTTCAGTCTCATACTAGAGATAAGCCTAGACTTCTGGGCGTAAGATAGATTTTTGGTCAGTATATTTCTATTGTATTAACACAGTGCTTTATGCCGACGTTTATCTTGTAGTGAACTGCTCTCAGTTTTAGCAGATATGGTACTACAATCCAGAGTAGAACCGCAGACAGACAAGAGGGATCACAGGCTTGTGTTGGGCAAAGCCAAATAATGAGCAGAATTCTTGTCCTACAAAAGCAACCTTTTTAACTCAGGTGTAAACAAGCATTTACAATGCAATGGTCTCGGCATTATTAGAGGTAGAGCTATTGGCATTGCTCATGACTTTTAAAAAAAAAATGTAAATCATAAATAAATGGCATTGTCATTTACATTGCCAATAGCTTAATCGCTCGCAAATGCATGACCTATTGCATTTATACCCACTCAGAGCCACACACACAAAGCCACCCACACACACATATAGAGCTACCCACACAGTCATTCACATAGAGCAACCTACACAGAGCCACCCTCACACAGACAGAGCCACCCACACAGAGCCACCTACAAAACAAGATTCAGGCACACAAACACACTTATATGGCACAACGGAAAGGAAAGGCGTCCCCTGCAGTGGCCTTGGGCCCGGCACTTTTTTATTTACAAATTAAGCACTGAATTACTAATAGGTTGTGGGTGAAGGGGGATCTGAGAGGAATAAAAGCAGTAACTGTAGTGCCTTTTTTAATAGAACACTTTGGAGCATTTTTCTGCATATTAAATATCTGATGTTAGTTAAGCTTAGTAGCTATAATGGCACTCAATGTACTGACGCCTGTAAGCATAGAAGGCTGAACTGGCTCGTGACTGTTGCTGTGAGTCTGCCCTTCCATCTTCCTGTTTTTTCTCTGACTGTGTGACCGTGTCAGCCTCTCACTGAGTCAGATTGTTGTTTTGTCAGCCTGCGTGTCCCATGACTGCCTGATGTTTCCTGCCTCTGACTGTTGTAGTGTGTCTGTTGTTCAAGCTTTCTGTCTCTTTTATGACTGTGTGTGCCTGTCTGATTGTTGTTTTGTGTCTGCCTTTCTGTCACCCTCCCATCCTCTTCTATGACACTGTGATCCTGCTGCCTGTGCCAGAAGTGCAGCAGCAGCGTAAAGCGCTACTTAAACAACAGGTTAGTTATCTTCCCAGATTGCATCTCCATCATTCCACTACACTCCGGGGAAATGCTTTCATCCTGAACGGCAATATGGCTCATTGAGTTGAACACGTGTCCCCGGCAAGTGAGGTGGTCTGTGGATTCCGGCGAGGCTGACTGAGCCTTCCATCCATCGGGCATTGGGAAATTGAGACATTTTTCATTTACAGTGTTTAAAAACACAGACCCGTTGGTTTAAGCGCTACACAACAAAAGTTGTTATATTAAAAAAGGAAAGATACCCTGGCAGAGCTGAAGAGGGTGATATAAATTTGACTCACTCCTTATGGTTAATTACAGTTGATGGAGTTAGAGTGACTTCCTATTGCGAGCACTGTTGACACACATCAGTCCCTTTTGGCATCTTCTCTGGAGACTGGGCTGTGGGAGACCCGGGGGTGTGAAATGAGGACAAAGTGACCCATAGAGTGCCCAGATGAGCGCCGGAGGCGCTGTACTGTGGCTACTATATCTTAAACACTCCAGCGCGCGCAGCGCAAACAATGTAGGGTTAAAGAAAAGGATGAATCCTTTCATTTTCCTAGAGATATTCAAAGGCCAAGGCTAGGAAAGCTGACTTAAGACGTCATTCTTTTCCAGGCCAATACCCACTCTACTCCGAGGAGTGTGTGACCCCAGAATGAACTAAAACACAATCTGTTCGGGGCAATGTGTGTCACAGACTATCCAGTGCTCTGTGTGCCCCACACAAGATACCAGGCCGGGGCCCATCCTGTCCAGAGCAGTGTGTCTCCAGCAGGCACAAAAATAGAGTCTTGCTCAGAGCTATGTGTGTCCCTCAGTAGGTGCAGATACACAGTCAACTCAGAGGAGTGTGTGTCCCCTAGCAGGCACTGAAACACAGTAGGCAATGAGCTGTCTGTGTCACCAGGAGTCCCTGAGAGACATCTGTGTGTCTCCCCCGGCCACAGTAGACACAAACGTCCTCATTATTGTACTTTATAAAAGTAGACTTTACGTTTTTGGTTAAAATAAGACCAAATAAAACCATACATATTCATAAACAACGCACGTTTGTAGCTGTTCACTCAGGTAAAACACACCCTTGCACTTCCAACTTATAATAAGCATTTTCAGGAGAGGGTGTGGAGAAGAAGAGCTCGTAGGGTGAGTTTGGGGTGAGACTGCTGAAATGTTTGTGGCTGAGGGGGAGCTCGCTGCAGACCCTCTCCCAGGCCCTAGGCAGTCTTTCCATCTGTGCCCCATTGATGGTGGGTGCTAGTGTTGGGGTGGGGAGGGAGTGTGAGGTGGGAAGGTGTGGGGATAAAGAGCTGGTAGGTTGAGTGACACAGAGTGTGGGGCTGGGGGGGGTGAGAGACAGAGAAGAACCTCATGACCGAGGGAGAGTTCGGTACAGACTCTCTCACAGGCCGAAGTCTTTCTATCTTTGCCCCATTGAGGGTGATGGGTGCTTGTCTTGGGGCAGGGAAGAGAGGGGAGGATGGAGGATGTAGGGATGAAGAACTCATAGGGTGAGTTTGGGGGTGAGACTGAGGAGAAGCTCGTGGCTGAGGTGGAGCTCGCTGCAGACCCTCTCCAAGGCCCGAGGAAGTCTTTTTCCGTCCGTGCCCCATTGAAGGTGGGTGTTTGCTTTGGGGCTGGGGTCGTGACCGTGTGTCTGCAGAGGGGCTCTTCTGTAAATGTTGTTTCAGGTGGCGGCGCAAGTGGGGGAAGGAGGTTTAATGAGCTCAATCATGCAGCAGACATTGGCATTAATTTTCTTTATTTAAGACGCTGGAGTTGTTTTAAAAAACTGTAATAGGTAAACACATCTCGATCCCTCATAGCCCCCTCCCTGTTACAGCCCCCCTCTCAGGAACTCTTCGGCCGCTTTCATCTTGGGAATTTCCGTGTTTGTATTGAAAGTAGAATGTGCAGAAATAGCACATTTGGCTGAAGCGCGAGTGTTGCCGGGTGCGGGAGCAGGCACTGCATTAACACAGGCGGCGCTGCACCGGTAGGCGGGCACTACACAGGCAGTGCATGCAGTGCGATGTGAGAGTAGCATGGTCCTGTGCTCCTACGGTGGGTGCTGTACTTAGTGGGCCAGTGCTGCGGTCCGCAACCAGTACAGCACCCTTAGGGCAGGTGCTGTGTTACCACGATACTGCACTCAGATGTTCAACTCAGTGAGTACATACTGTTCTGGCTGAGCAGGCACTGTGCTCATTGCACAAGTACTGCCACCCCAACCCCAGTAGGCACTGTGCTCACTGAACAGTTGTTGCTCTGAGCAAACACTGCACTCAAATACGCGGACACTGCATTTGTTGAACACACTCTGCACTGAACTCATCGAGCAAGTCTTTCACCCGCCATGGTTTTATTCACTAAAAATGTACAAACGCACGTGCAGCAAACACAGAGCCACCCCTAATATACTCAGTAACAAACAACGAAAAGCATACATTTGCAAATTTAAAGAATGCAGTGAGCTTTTTTTCAAGATGCGTGTTCTAATATTCAGTGGCTATGTCGGAGACCGCATTTCACACAAGGGCTGCGGGTACTGCGGAAAGAGGAGGGAGGGGTGGGGGGCAGACTCTAAGCTCCGAGAGTAACAAACAACGAAAAGTATACGTGGTTATGTCAGAGACCGCATTACACACAACAAGGGCTGCGGGTACCGCAGAAAGAGGAGGGAGGGATGGGGGGCAAACTCTGAGCTCCGAGAGAAACACGGGCCATGAGAGTGCGCTGGGATCCAGCCCTGGGCAAAACTGTGGTGAAATGAGGGAGAACACCACCTTAAACATGATGGAGCCGGCCAGCACCGCTGGGACCCGAGTGCCGACCTGAGAGCGCGGGGCAGAAGTATACATGCTAATGCGTCCATGAGTGGCCATGTGCGCCGTTTAGTCCCGGAGTTCACCACCGGCAACTTCTGGACTTCCTCCGGCGGCGGTCGTCCAGAAATGACTTCACAAAAGCGGCGCCATTTTTGCGATTCGGGGTCGTGTTTTTTGTAGTTGAGTGACGGATGACGGCACTGCTTAAAAACTGCAAAAAACACGCTCCCGAATCGCAAAAAGACGGGGCTTGAACAGAGTGACGCCCCTCTCCTCCAATGGCTGGCCTCTGTTTAGGAAGCTAGCCAATGGAGAAGAGGGGCGGGTTCAAGCCCCACTGTAGCCAAAACATAAAATCTCGGACTCCGCCCACTGCTTACGCAGTGCGACGCAGGCAGAGATCTAAAAACAAAGGAACCTTAGACAGACAATCACATTCAAGTCTTGCAAATATCCACCAGGTCTTCCTTCATTACAACACTTGTGTTTCTTTGCTTATTTCTAGGAAGTTTGCAATGAGTTGTGGTGCTTGAGCAAAAGTAACCGCTGCATCACGAACAGTATCCCGGCTGCCGAGGGGACTATCTGCCAGACCAATTCAATTGAGAAAGGGGTAAGGAACCAAGCCAAACCAAAATAAGCCTCTGTGCCAGGCTTAAATTGCATGGAAAAAAGAGCTATAGGCATCAAACAAGTCAACCAACCCTGTTTCCACCCTTGATTTTGATGCCTATTAAAGAGGTCGCAGTTCAGCCAAAGTAAATTTATCTTGTCAGGGCTTTTAAAAAAAGTAGACCTAGGAGGATGAAACATTTTAAAAAATCAAAGCATATGGTACATGTTGTTGTGATTTTGGCGTCTGTCTTGCATAAAAACCCAGGACCTCTCATAAGTAAATAAGTCTGCTTCTTAAGAGTACTCAGATCTTACTTTGGCTAGACATTTGGGATTCAAGTATGTACTAAGAGTTGTGTCTTGCCATCAGTACAAAAAGTTCTTCAGCCTCCACCTCGATAGCTTAGGCTATTCATTCATAATTCATAGTATTGCGTTCACTGAACCTAATGGCTTCTAAGCACCCCTTCATATTGCAGAAAATCAGTAACATACAGCTGATCCAAAGTACAGGAGACAAAGGTCATGCTGATTGTACTGACCTAGAGGTACTTGTTGTTTGCCCTACAGTGAAAGGTCAAGGAGTTAAACAACTAGTGCCCTGCAACTAAGAATGTGTAGCCAATCTTAAAATAGAAGGAAATTGAGCTATGTGTGTCGTAGGAACTACTAACGCAGAATAGCTCACTTTACACTTTTGTTAATCGGCCCTAATACCAAGGCTTCCTAGAAGGACATCCCCCAAATTGCTGCGTTAACCCAAAGAATGAAGCAATATATGGGACTTGGAGTCCTCTTGTAGTAAGTTACACTTCAGTAATGAAGACTAACTAATTCATAGTCTAAAACTTTATTTTTGTTAAGGTCTACATTTCGCAGGTGAGCTCCTTAATTTAATGTATATATTACGTACTAAATGTATGGGTGTATGGGTGCACCCCAAATATTTTAAGCAAATAGTTTTACTTGATCTTTTGTACCAAGAAAAATTAGCCAACTATTCTGGTCTAAGACAAGGGCCTCCTCGCTATTATATTGGATCTAATCTTAAAATAGTTACTTGTTAATCAAAAAATACTCTCTGCAAAAAAGGAACAAGTCATTTCTACTTCTTTGTTTGATCTCTGTGTGAATAGCACCTGTTTCATTACACCTGTGGATACACTCACCAGCAAATCAATTTAGCAAAATGATTTAATACTTCCTCCGCATGTCGGGGATTTTTCTTTCCATCAAACTCTAAATCAAGCCCTTTGGTCTTGTTATTAAGAGAAGGCTTCAGGTGAAATTATTTCTTTCCCCCTGATTTTGATTTACAAAGAAAGCTGTCTTTACTTATCCCTAGTGCTTGTGTAATGTAAGTGTAGTTGCATTTATATAGCTCTTACTACCCCTGATGAGGCATCAAATTGCTTTCGCCACGAGCAGCATGCTACTCTGGAACCCAAAGTGAATTAGTATAAGAAGATATGACATTTATTTGAACGAAGGACATGTGAGTTTGTTATTTGGATCGAAAAAGGATAGTGGAGAGATAGAAGAGGGATGGGTTTGCATTTATATAGCACTTGCTACCCCTGATGAGGTGTCGAATCGCTTTTTGGCGGGTAGCCCGCTACTTCGGAACCCAAACAGGATTAGTAGGAAATTAGTATACAGAAATATGAAATGTGTTTGAGTGGTGGCCATGTGAGTCTGTTAGTTGGATTGAAAAGGATAGTGGAGGAATAGAAGTGGGAAGGGTCTTATCGTTTGTCATTGCCTGCACTAAAAGGCAGAGAAGAGTCATAGCCAGCACTCCCCTTCTGCACTCCTCTCCCCAGAAGATGTTTAGTTTTCTTGCTCTTTGAAGGTGTGTGTTTCCTCAGTGGTGCTACAAGAGGGAGTGCGTCCCATTTGGTACAAAGCCGGAGGGAGTGGATGGAGCCTGGGGGCAGTGGTCTCCGTGGGGAGAGTGCAGCAGGACGTGCGGCGGTGGAGTGTCTTCATCCATACGGCACTGCGACAGCCCAAGGTAGGTGCTCACTCAGAACTTTTTCCATCTATGGTTCAATGAGGTTTACACTTGAACTGATCGACAAGTGTACACTGAGCTCAGTAAAACTAGGAATTGTGTTAAGAAGAACGACTGCTTATTTTTCCACTGAACCGTAGAAATACACCAAAGCACTCCATGAAGTGTGAAGTATTTCAAGCATGCTATTACTGCCAGGCTTCAGATACTTTGCTAGTTTTGTTAACTAGATAATTGTGCATTTGTAACCACATAATGAAGTTGTGGCTTTTATAGCTATTCTTTTTCTCACAAAACAATTGTAAAATTCCAGTCCAATCTGCTAGTTCGAAAGAAGGCTCCAGAATTTATTGTATATTCATTGACACCTTCTGTTCAGCTGTATCTTAACACTATAGTAACTGTGTGATCTAAATATATTCTATAATTGCAGTATCATGACAGTATAATCTGATTTGGCACTAGAATATCCATTTAGTTTATGATTTGATCAGTTTCTTAAATATTAGCCGAATCTCAGTGTGATTGGTCTTGGATCTAAAAAAAACTCAGTCCAGTATCGTATAATTTGTCTTGTTATAACACAACAGTATAGTAAGTAAGTAAGTAAGTAAATATAGCTTTATTCGATTTTCATATAAAATCATAAAAGCACAACACATATGTCAAGTCATAATCACAATTAATAAATGATTACATATGCACATACAATTAAAAACAACAAGTGTGATAATCAGGCAGATAAAAGAATTTCAGATGCTATACATTTTAAAGTGCAATATCTACTGTCTGAAACAATGAGCAGGGTGGAACCCAAAAAAGGGATGTTTTACCACATGGTTTTCCGCAACATTATGACATTTCTTAAAAAACAAGATACCGCAAAGATCACATGCTCATCTTCAAGTCTTAACAATCTTGAGAAAGCTGGCCTGCAATTTCTTATACCCCAGCGGTTTAATAGAGGTTTCAAATAAAGTTTTCTGGGGTTAGAATAAAAAGTGCAAAAGAACAGTATATGCAGATTGGATTGCACTGCGATATTGTCACATGTGCAGAACAGCTTCGTAGTTGACCAATTGTTCATGTCAGGTAAAGTTACCATGCGATAAAAAGTCCCAAGGCGTAAACGGGACAGAAGCATTCTGTGGTACGGACTAGGATCAACATTTAGGTACATTTGCAAGCCTTCGTTGGGGGTGATTTCCTGAAAATTTAAGATGGTTTGTTTGTGCTTTTCAGAATTCCATCTCAAAGTTTCCAGATAGGTAGTTAGTGTTTTTTTGAAGACTGATCTTAAAACCCCATCCAGAGATCTCGGGTTTTCATAATATTCTGGGTGACCTAGCTCGGTAAGTAAGGTTCTTACGTACGATAGCCATCTGAAATTTCCAACCCCATCTAGGGCCAAGCAATCTTCTAAAAGGTCCCTGTTGAAACTGGCTTTACTTGTAGTCCATACCTTATGCCATAAAAGAATAGGGGCCATCTTAATTATGTCGCTCAGTATATATTTTGGCCCAGATTTGCTAAACTTTCACGCAACGCAGCAAAGAAACTTGCTGCAGTGCGGTATCTGAAAGGGAAAGCATAGAAATGCATCATATTTACTAATATGTGGCACACTTCTGTTCTGTCCTCGCGTTGGCGCACTTGTGGCAGCCTAGCGCCAATGCAGGCACCCTTGTGTCATGGCACAAGGGTGCTTCCCTTGTGGTCAGCATAGTTTTTGTGCAGGAAGGAAAACCTGGCCGCCTTACATCAGTTTTGGGGTAAAATCCCTTCTAGGCAACACAAATTCGGGTTTACGTGGCTTAGTAAATCCAGAAAAGCATTGTGAGATTTGCTGTGCCATAACAGTAGCGCATTCATGACGGCAAATCTTAGTAAATCCAGGCCTTTGTATGAATATGATCTGCGCTAATTTCTGAATATAAGTATAATCTATGCGGTTTGATCCAGTTCTATAATATCTTTACATATTCTAAACCATCAGAGGTGACTTGATGACTTCAGTGTACTCTCTGTATCAATTAATCTGCTAAAGAAAGGTCAGTGCGCTTTCTATTATGATCAAACCAATTTATGTAACATCATTATAAACTGTATGATAAAAGCTGCTTCTAAATTTTAGTATAGTCTCTGTATGGTCATAGAACTCTTGAACCCCAGTACAGCCTATTTACTCTGCCAAACATCTTACAGCTCTCTGGTTCGTTGTCGAAATCCAGAGATGCTCCGTGCTCACCTCCTAATCCACTTCACTGTACCCCTTACCCACAGACTGGTTCCAAATCATGTGGAGCTGGTTTTAAACTCTCTGTGAAGTTAGTTTTCAGTTTTTAGGTGGTTTTAGAATTGAAGCCTTATAGAGTCTGCAGAAGGGACCAATAGGAGTTAGCTAGGAAAAGGCTGTGCCAATGTCTGTGGTGAAGCTAATGACTGATGATGAAAGCACAAAGGTACTTACGAACTAGCTTATGGATATAACCTTTAATCCGAGAAATCCATGTTTTAATTTGTTTCTTATCTGTAGGCCAACCATCGGTGGAAAATACTGCCTGGGGGAGAGGAAGCACTACAGGTCCTGTAACACTGACGTACGTATACTCTGACAAAGTTGTAACAATTCTCCTTCAAGGGCTTTCATGACGACGCTGCTTAGCATCGACTTCTGCCCCTGTAGTAATCGTATGAGGGCATTTGTTTGGATTTTAGCACCAAGTCCCTGTGCCACTTTTCTTAGTGAGTGCCTTTAATCTAGTGATCTAGACATAGCATAATGCTGGTGCCTGAACCATAGCCTCTAGTGTTTTATAAGCCTTACCAAACAGCACATTTTTCACTACGTAATCATTGGATAAGGTGTGCATCAGAGTACTAGCAGCCTCTATATATTCTGTGTTGATGTCTCTCTGCGAAGAAACTTCCTGGATTCAGGTCTTTCCCAAGAAGTCAGAGTAGGGACTGCATTTGGGTCCTTATGTCCCATGCCCCACCATTCTAGGGCCCTGTGGTCCTTTGGTAAAGTTAATTTGTAGATTTGTATTCGTAAGCATGCCTGCCGCCTTCATTATCAATAATGATCTGCCATACATGACATATCACTATATGGTGCCAGACGCAATGTTTTGTCTTTATTAATACATGAAATAGGTACCTCCAAAAAATGAAAGAATCATCCAGAGTCCTGTATTGCTTTGGCCCCAGACCTTTCTGTCAATCATGCTCTGGTTGCTTTAATGATGTCCTGTCAGCATAAAGTGCCTTTGTTGTATTCGGATGGTGTAATGAATAAGCCTGAACAGCCTCAATGGTTTTGCAAGGACTGCTCCAAAAGCCTGCATATTCCAAACAATTCATCCGTCTGAATGAATGGGACTGTGGGAGAGTGAGGAAGGAGAAGCTTCAAGTACTGCAGGATTAACAGCTGCAAAGGGAATGAGACCAAAATGACTCTTATGATGCTATAACCAGGAATTCAATGGGATTGATCATTACCAGAATCCTAATATGCCACAGTAAATGTGGGCCATACCAACCCCTCTCAGGTGACATGTTGCATACCATAGGGTTCTGCCTTGCACCTCTACATTTTGATTTAATGTCAAAGGTATGATCTCCTTTTACAGTCCAATGCTAACTACCAAGGATATATTCCTTGGGTAACCATCTGAAAAAAAGTGGATAGCAATAGGAAACACCAACACTTAATTGGTAACTAGATGGAAATAAACTGGCTTGGACTCGGCTGCATGGCAGCCCATAAACAAAGATGTGCAAGAGAGAGAAGCAAATTGAAGTACATAAATGTGGCATTACAGAAGACAACATTGTTTAATGTTTTATGTTTTGAATGCCGATAACACAACTAACAAGAACATTTATTGAAATATGAAATAGGAGTTGAGACCTGTACAGCAGATGCATCCGCTGGATTATAAATCAACACTCAAAGTTTTGAGTGTTGCTGATGCCTCCTATACATTTGCTTTAAAAGGCATAAGAGAACCTCAAGAGTGTGTGAGTGTATGAGTGAGTGTGAGTGTGTGATAATGATGCCTTCAGAAATCCCATCTGATAGTAAGTGTATTAAAGGCGCTTATATACCTTCATTGCAGATACCCAAGAGGAAAGTGTCAAAGTCTTTAAATGCCTTGATGCCATCAAAAGTCCTATTGTGTGCTACATACATCCTATAGAAGAGAAACCGCATCTGAGAAAGGGAAATTGACGAAAGCAAACCTACAAGAGTCATAACGGCTACTAAAGTAGCAACAGTCTGTTTTTAATCCGGATTAGTGTAAATAATTACATGAGACAGTTATTGGTTGAATGGCATATGATCGATTTTATTTGTGAGTGGAGAATAACTCTGTTTTGTTGGCATTGTGTGACCCTGATCACATCACTTTAGCTTGGTGGAGGTGCTCAAAAGCAAGATACACTCCCCGCCAAGCCCTATTCAAAAGCAGATAAGTGACTAGGCTTCCCTTGCAATATGTTTTATAAGAGTTAAGCTAAGGCCCCTCTTGTCTCTTTTTCTCCTAGGACTGCCCACCCAGCTCTCAAGACTTCAGGGAGCTTCAGTGCGCCGAGTTTGATAATGTTCCTTTTCGGGGGAAATATTACACCTGGAAGACTTATCGTGGTGGTAAGTTAACTGTATAGATAGAGGATGTTAAGATAACAAATACACTCTTGTCGGCTGATTAGCAAGGTATGTCTGCAACCTTGAGAGTCCACTCCGCCATTTATTATGGCAAATGTGGTATTCTAGAAACCCAAGGAAAACACCAGTCAGAAATTGTTTTCACTAGTGTGTGTGAAGTATTTGACTTCAACATTGTCCTGCCAGATAAAGAGACCGTCAAATCTGTTGGGCTTTCTCCTGCGTTTGGGAGAGTTAGTAGAGCCTAAAAAGTCAACAAAGAAATGCAGTTGTGTGTGTCAGTAAAATTATGATAGTTGTATATTTTTACAGGAGTAACTTATGTAGGAGCGTGCTCATGCAAGTTTAACTTGCTTGCTTTGCACTATGGAGTGCTTCCTTCTTTTTCACCTGTGAAGGCAGTTGGTTCTGCCTTTACCTCCTTTCAACAGCCGCATTTTCAGTGTTTCACCACAGTGGAATCTACCTCCGAAATGTTTGCGATTTTACACAAAGGTACTTTAGCTCACAAAACACGCGTTCTTTGAGCAGAGAAGATGTGACTATGTTTTCCCTAATAAAGGGGCCATCCATTGGATGATGTCACGATAGATCTCAAAACTCTATTGGATGTCATCAAACGAAGCAACATTCTAGAATGCCTGTTGTTGATGGTTGATGGAGATGCTGGACAGAGCAAGGAGACATTTTTTCCCTTTACACTGGATGGAGCCTTTAACTCGTTGACCGCGGTGCTAATTCTGCCGCGGTGCGGGTGATTTATGACTGGGTGTGGTTCGGACGGCCTCCGGCCGTCCTCCGCACACGCCCACCGTGACGGCAGCTGGCCGGCGGCTGGCTGACGCATGCAAAGGGTTAATAGAGGTTGAGAAGTGGGAGATCTGTTGTAAGTAAATTGAATCAGATCCTGGTAGCTGGGTCTGGTGGCTTAGACGACTAATGCCTCATGGTTCAACGATGCTGTAAGGCTACTGAAACGATCTTTGCGCAAGAGCGAGAGAGCCTGGCGTAAAGAGTATGAACCCAGCGCCCGGGTCTCGTATGCACCTGCATATGCCACCTACAAACAGGCAATTATCTCCAGGAAAGCCGAATTTCATGACAGAATCTCTGCGGCAAGTAATCCCCAGAAAGAAACCTTTAAGGCTCTGACCGAGTTAAGAAAAAACAAGGAGCAGAATCTCTCCTTTACTCAAGAAGATTGTCACAAATTTCAGTCTTTCTTTACTAATAAAACATTGGATCTCCTAACAGAAATCCATTGCACCCCGTGCTTTAGCTGTCCTAGAAGCCCCTCACTGACACCCCCTATGATCGTCCACCCTCTAACCACGCTACCCCCACTTATAAAAGACTCTGGCAGTCCTGATGGGGCAAGTGAAATCCGGGTCACCAGCGGACCCCTGCCCACCCAGGATATTTAAGCTAGCCCTGCCAGGAATAGAGGACAACGTACTCTCCCTTCTTAACAGTTCCTTGGTAACAGGACAGGTCCCAACTAATTTCAAGGAGGCTAGCCTGATCCCGCTTTTAAAGAAGCCTGGTGCAGACACCAGGATCTGAACATTTGTAGGCCTATATCACAGCTGCCTTTCCTAGCCAAAGTAATTGAACGGCACGTTCTCCCACACCTCTCTCGCCATCTTGAAAATAATCATCTTTTAGAACCGAACCAGGCCGGCTTCAGGGCCCATCACAGCATGGAATTGGTTATGCTCTCCGTGCTGGATGATCTGAGACTCAGGGCAGACAAAAAAACCTGTGTGCCCTGGTGCTGTTAGATCTCTCCACGGCAATTGACATGGTCAACCATGACCAGTTATTGTCACGGCTGGGGCACCTCTGCATTCAGGGCACCGCGCATGCCTGGCTAACATCATTTCTCAAAAACCTTTCCCAGAGAGTCCAACTGGCAAATTTGGTCTCCAACCCAGCTGGTCTCTCATGTGGAGTTCCCCAAGGCTCAGCACTTTCACCTCTACTTTTTAACGCCTATCTGCAACCTTTGATCTCTGCATTAATCCAGATGGAGTGCCGGCTCTATAACTATGCAGATGACACTCAAATTATTATTCAAATTGACAATTCACCCATGGCATATGTTAGATTGCAAAATATACTAAAATTTACGGTCAATTGGATGTCGGCCAATTTGCTAAAGATAAATCCGGACAAAACAGAGGTGCTGGCGATTACCACAGCGTCCAGCCCCTGGAATGACCTCCTTTGGCCAAAAGAACTAGGGCCCTCTCCGGAACCAGCGGCGGCTGTGAAAAGCCTGGGCATTCATATAGATGCCAAACTTTCTATGACACAACAAGTCTCGTCAGTTGTCGGTACTTGCGTGGGCCTACTAAGACAACTGCGAAACTATCTCGAATCCTGACCTCGGCTACCCTCAGACGGGCGGTATCAGCTATGATCCTGTCGCGTCTGGATTATGGCAACTCTTTGTATGCTGGCCTCCCCCAACAACTGTTGACCAGACTACAAACAGTCATGAACGACGCAGCAAGATTAATCTTAAAAAAACCAAGATGGACACACGCTACACCACTGTTACGTGAGCTTCATTGGCTCCCAATTAAGCAGAGAATCATGTTCACGGGCCTCTCCACCACACATAAAGCACTGTACGGACAAGCCCCAAGGTACATCAAGGAGCGCTTAGACCCCTATGCTCCCAGCAGGACTCTTCGATCAGCAGATGCCACCTTTCTGGTCTGCCCCGCTTCAAACTATCCTCTATGGGAGGGCGAGCCTTCTCCAACGCAATTGCAGTGGCCTGGAACAACTTGCCAGTGAGCCTGCACAAGGAAACAAATCTCCTACCCTTCAGGAAGAAGCTTAAAACTGTGCTCTGCCTGGAGGCATGGGGTACGTCCTAGCAGCCCCCCTGCCCCACCCATCGAATTAGAGGGAACGCTCTGACAAGCGCTTAGAGACACCTGGGTGATAACGCACATTACAAGTCTAAATAAATAAATAATGCTTCTACAATAGGGGCCTGTGTTCGACCTCATGGTCACAGGTTCAAATCGTGGCCGGTCCGTTCAGCCTTTCATCCTTCTGAGGTCGATAAAATGAGTACCATTGAGTTGGGTAATGATGAACATCTGTTATTCAGTGCCAAGATACCCTTCTGGGTGAACGTTCACTTTACAAATACACGTTATGTTATGAGAGGTGCGAGCAAAACCTTAACTCAAGCGTACTACGAAAGGTTGTGTCTGGTGGTGCGGTGGTCACGGATGTAAGGAATTGAAACAGATGCCGGGGCGAATATAGTTTAGCTCGGGGATGAAGCCTAAAATCATGCTTGGAAGGCAGTGGAATTATATAGCAGATGTGATCATGTCTTTTGAAATTCGACAGATTTTTTAAATAATTATTTCTGTGTATTAGTAAGTTTTACACATGAAATGTGGTTCGATCCATCGAAGTCTCACATTTCTGGGCTGTTGTTGGTGAACTTAAACTCTGCCTTGTGGTTTGTTGCTGCTCTGGTTCGCCTCTCAGGGTTGGGTATCTCCCGCAGGTCTTGGGTGTGTGCGGTTCCTGGGAAAGGGCTGATCACAGTTAATGTTCAGCAGATCGCCTCTTGGAATGTGACTATTGTTTTGTTTGGGTTTGGGTGAATTCTATTTTGGCGGAGGGCGAAGCACAGGGTGGATCAGGATTGGTTCATGAAAGCAGTGCATGCTGGGGGAAACAGAACAGCTGCAGTAAACAGACACTTTTAATCATTACATATACATAATTGGAGGCCAGTGAGCGGTCAGCATGTCCTCAAAGCAAGGTAGGGCTGCTGCTTTCGAGCAACGCCACTCAGTGACGCCAGGCAAAATAAGGCGGTTTTCCTTTTTGAGATATGGAGCGCCCCAAAGGCAAAATGCATTTTTGCACAGAGCACCGAAAAGCTGGCAGCCTTTCTGGATAAGTGGTTGGTAGTATTCACCCATACCCAAGACAAAACTGTACAAGTGTAGAACTGTGTAAAGCAACTTGAAAGTAGTGTTGATCGAGTTTATTTTGTAGTTCGCCTAGACCTGACAAACTGTATGAAACGGAAGACGTGAGAAAACACATGGGAGCGGTGAGCACTTTTCTTGATGGTCTGAGCTGTGGTTCGAGACCTTGAGATGGCAAACAGTAACACAAGACCACTCCACATTCCTTCTTGTTCAACAGAAGCAAAGGAGATGCAAAATACGATAATAAACTGTAAAAGCCAGCTTAAGTTTCAGAACTTGAACAGTCCAACTTCTTCATTCGAATCCCATAATGGTGAGAGGAGGCCTACAGTAAAAGGGGTTAGTGTGTCCTGGTGCAGCGCACTGGCATCCCTCACATAAATGCCGAAACGTGTTTTGCTTCACTGCAGCTGTTAAACATACCTGTTGCTTACAATATACCTAGAGTGGGCTTTGGGTCCGTCCCTTTCAATCACTGGATTTCTTTCTCCAGCCTATTTTAGCTATAGGCTTAAGACTTTGCCAGTGATATCATGACTCAGTACAGTGGAGTATTCATCTCTCAATGTTGTGGCTGTATTCTTCCACCTTCACTCTAGTGTTTGTACTGAACTGCATGAGGGACTGCTTTATGACTATTGCCCTCTGTTCTCTGTCTGCCTCCCATGTGTCTCACTCCAGCGCTGCTTTTTAGAGCAATACATCTAAACCAATTGCCTTTGCCAGTGCTTGTTTTACGACAATACTCGGCCTGATTTAGAAGCTGTCCGGCACACCTATGGAGTGCAAAAACAAAACTGTAAACATAAAATGCCTATCTTGATTGATGGAATGAGGATTGGCAGAATCTGCTATAATAGGATATGAGGAGAAATCTAAGGATTTTTTGTGGACACGTAAAAAATAAATTTAAAAAATGCCTATTCCGATTGGAGCAAAACTCCAATGTTTAATAGAAGTTCTAAGTGAATCAAGTCCAATGCCAAGAGAATTGTGTTTAGTCGGAGCTTTATTTTCTTCCCCGTTTCTTAAAAAAACATTTTACTCTTGTTCTTTTCTATTTTGAGTTTTTTCCCTTCTCCATGGTGACGAGTCATTTTATCTTCACCTCAATAACCTGTTACGGGCATTCCAAGTAGAGGAATTTCGCAAATTCCCTGCTGGCCTTGTGTGCAAGGACAAAATACTGCAAGGGCCAATATTTGAGCAGGCTGGAGTGGGGTCTTGTTCCTTGGATTTGTGTCTGAGGCTGTTTTGGCCCCAGCTAAAAGTAGGGAAGAGCCTCCTAAATACAGGCATCCAGGAATGAGCATCTCACTGCCTGTGGCTTTTCACTGCCAGCACTACCTACCCGCAAAGAAGCCCCCTTTCCACATTATCGATCATTCCCAGTTTTTACTATTACTCTGTAGCATTTAGACTGTCCCCTTATAGTTGACGCTGTACAAATTCACACTGTCCCATCACGGTTCCATCAGTCAAAACAAAAATGTTCTGTTTCGGGATGCCAAGGAATGGTTTCTCAACTAATCACCCTCAATGTAAGTGAATCTCTGCCTTGATGCCTATGAACTCTCTCTGATTGGCAAGTGTTTGTGTCACGAGCGTCATGAACTTCCACGGCTTCAAGCTGAAGAACCAGTCTCCAACGAAAGCGATGCTTCGGTATCAATTCTTGGTGTCTACTTTACCAACTTTGTTATGCACTGGCTTACCCGAGCTGACATCTAAGATACAGGGTGAGATTAGAGTGAGCGTGATGGGACAGCCAGGCATGCAGGGCCTTGTAACCTCACAGGAATAGAGGCAGAGAGTTCCACAAGGTTGGCTCTGCTACAGCAGGCAGAAGGATTTCCAATAAAGTATTTGGTTTCCGTGTGTCTTTCTACTCTACGATTCAGGACTTCATTTTTCCCTACGCATCCACTGGTCCAAGATTTTCTAATGGAAGAAGAAATGACAGTGACGTCATGGTGCCTTGAGGAGTCATCATGAGGCCAGTAAGATTATGGAGACCTTTCTGTCCCCCTCCTGGCTGTTTGCTCTTTCTGCTTAATCTTGAAAGAATGATATCAGAGAGCAAGGAGCCATTCTTCTGCGTGGGACAAGGCAAAGTATTACCCACACCCGCCTACTTCCATTCATTCCCTTATCTTGCAAAATGGCACAGACTTCTAGCTGATTTTTTTAATAGTTTTCCTACCCACACATTAGGATGTGAGAAGCAATTGTTTCTTTTAGAATGCATACACTGCACAATAACCGCAATTTGTGCTTCTCCACATCAATCGAGCACTGTCCTCTGGGTATCCTTCAGTAGTTTGATTTGTGAAGCTGTTTTTAGGAGATAGAAAGAACAATGGTATATAAACAAGCTCTGCTGTCCTATTTTCACCTAGCTAGAAATGTGTATAAGAGGAGTGTATCACCAAATAATGTACAGTTAATGGAGCCCAAGCATGTGAATTACATTTAAATGCTTTCTTCCTCCATCCAAAGTGCTGGTCGAGGTTAATAAAATCTAGTAAATCAAATATGCCATATTTAAGTCCTGATCAGCATTTATTTGTATGTGACAGAAGTGATCTGCAAATGTAAATTTGGAGGCAGAGCTTTTTCCTCTCTGGCCCCTGTATACTGGAATAATTTACCTCTTCATCTACCTGTCAACGCGGATCATAATATTTTCTGATAAATGATTACGACGTTTTTGTTTCGATGGTGCTCATGTTTTTGGCCTAAGACTGTACTAGCGCCGAGATACCCCTCCCGGGCTGATTCACACGCTATATTAAATTAAAAATAGTATATAGTTGCTGAAGCCAAGTAAATGAGATCATTTGAAAGAAAGTGTGTGAAAGTTTTGATACTAGTTTGCTACTGTAGAGTTCAATAGGACTCCACACTTGAAACCACTGGGCAAGAATTCACATAACCAGAGGTCTGCACCTGGATTGACCAACAGAATCTCAGTTTATGTCTGGGTCTGTATCCTAACTGATTCAATCCTTCAATCAGTTTTCAGACCCCAACACCCAGGTCCCCAACTAAACAGAGGAGACCCTTGGAGTCATCTGAATATGAGAGGGGCTCAGCTCCACCTACTGTAGGCAAAGGCCACATACATGTAAGTAGATCGGTCTGTTGATGCCAAAGAAATGGGTCAGTGAACTCCAAGTAGGTAAAAATGCAGATGTCCTTCTGGTCTTAGGGTCGAGAGAGAAAGGCCATGTTTCCAGAGGTCGCCTGAGGGTATTCGTGCGCTGTACAAATGTTATTAACATTAACATTATACTTACCCTACTAACTGCCAGTAGAGGCCAGGACAAAGTTAAAATATCTCAGGTTACTCCACAGATGCAGTTCAGAGTACTCATCTCAGGGGAACTTTCTACATACGCCACCTCAATATATTTATGGTCAGCCTTTGCAAGTGCCCGATGTCTTGCACAGACAACTGTCTCAAAAGCGATCCCCTTTTGTTAGCGTGTGCATATGTTTATGAATGCACACCTGTAGCTACAGGTACAACATTGTCTTTCAAACCAAGGCGAGCAAATATACTACGAGACAATGCGTCAATTGGCTTTTCCCCCATAAATATCTTGCTCATTATGTATTCTTTAATTTGGACAGGCACAGTCCTAAGAACACTTCAGGCTTCCAGGTACAATTAGTTTAAATTGAAGCAATCTTCATCTCTAAAAGAACAATTGCGTCTCTGATTCAGTCCACAGAGCCAAAGTATGAACCACCGACTACATCAATTCTTTCAGGTTCTTGGATGCTTACAAAGGAAAACAGTCATGTCATGGCTGCGCCTGCCAGCTTTCAGGGCAGAATCTTGGCTGGTGAGGTTTAAAATAAGAATCTGATTCTTAGAAACTTAGACTTGTTTGTTTTTAAAGGAAAAGGGCCGAAGAGATTTTGATGCCACAAATCAATTGCATCTCCAGCAACTTCACCCCTACATTCTTGTGTCTGGGAGCCGAATCCCAAACCTCCAAAGTACTGCCCGATACAGGCTGCGCTCGAACCCCTTGCCTGGCACGTACTGCCCGACACATAGTGCGCTCCAGCCCCATGCCTGGCATACCTTCATTGCTGCCGGAGCCAGGCTGCTATCGCAAGAGGTGCCCGCTGAGCAAAGAGACTGGAAGGAATGGAGGGGTGCCAGCCTCTTCTGCACTTCATGCATTGGGCCCTCCACCCTGCCTGCCCTATGGCATTATGTTCACTCATGTGGGCGATAAGGTGTAAAGATTATCCTTAGCTTTCCTCACCCTCTTGACTTTCTGTCCTCCTTCTCTCATCTGGATTGGTCTCCTTTGACACTCTCTTCTACCTCTCTTCCCCTAGGACCCTTGTATCCTTCCCGCCTTCCTCTCAAATCTTTCTTCCTTTATTGTACCACCATGTATACTCTCCTCAGTCCCTCCTACTGTTCCTTCAAGCCATTCTTTTCGGGTCCTTGATTTCTCAATCCTAATTTATGTCCCTCCGCCTAACTTTCCTATTTTCTTTCCATATTCACTCATGCCGTACTTCTCTCCCTCCACGCTGTCCAGTATGCTTAAATTCTCTCTTTTCCTTTTCACACCTCCCGCCTCTTACCCCTTCTTCTGCTCCTGCGCCTTCTGCTGCCCTCCAGTTCTCTTCCTCATTCCATTCTCCAACTCAGCTCTCCCTTTCTCTAGCCCACCTGGGTTTCAGACTCCCTCTCTTTTCAAATTTCAAGACCTGTTTTGAGTCCCTCTTTCCACTCTATTTTGTCTGTCTCTTGCCCCTCACTTCAGCTTGTATCTTTCCACTTTCTCTTCCACTTCTTTCCTTCTTTCCCCTCTTTCCCTGTCGTTCTCCCGTTTAACGCTTTTCTTATCATTTCTATTCCATATCTTATCTTCCCTCTGTGCAATCCCAATCACATTTGTGTGGCTTGCTTCTCTTCTCTGCCCGCTGCCTTATCCCTTGTCTCTTCCTATCTTTCATGTATCTCCTTTTTTTCCTTTCTATTGCCTCTCTCCTCCTTTCCACTCTTTAGCAGTCTTTTTTCCTTTGTTCCCCTGTCTTCCATATTTCTTCTCAGTCTCTTCTTTCTTTACTCTTGCCACTCTGTCCTAGCTTTGTTTCCTTACTCTCTTCTACTTTACCTCCTTTATCTATCCTACTTTCCTTCTCTTCCATATAGCTCTCCCCCATTCTCTTTCCATTTCTACGCTATATTTATTCCAAACATTATTCATTATATATTCCCTAGAGCTCGTCCCCCCCCCCCCTTTTTTTCACTAATTCCTATTTTTCCGCTGGTCTCTGTTCCCCCTTAAGGCATCTCCAGCTGACCCCTTTACCCCAAAGTCTTTCTCTTTTTCCCCACGACTTGGTTGATTTTCTCTCTCCGTCCCATGACAGATGCTTCTACCCTCTTCCCCTCCACATCCGCATTCTCCTAACCAGTGTCAGGGAGGCACCCGTCCCTTCTGCATTACCTGCCTGTGCATTGAAGTGTATAAAGAGACAACTTGCACATGCAATTTCCTCAATGGATGATGTGGTCATAAGAATATGGGTCAATGTTACCCAAGGTGGCATTCAGTGGGAAAAGAAGGTGAACCCCTTCCCACAACAATTTACCGTACACAAAGCTCTCCGCACTACAAATCTATACAAAGCGACTTCTGTAGGGGCGTTATTCTATCCTAGGAGAATGCCTCATTAAACACAGTGACGACTTTAAGAATCAGAAACACGGTATCTTGGGGAGAATGGCCCAATCAGCTAACGACCCACAATACTTTGAGCTCACGACCTCTCTATCAGTAAAAATCATATGCGAACGAGTACCGGCAAAGGGGGGGAAAGACTGACGACTGTGTCTACAGTGTGGTCATTGTAAGCTTCAGCTTGACGTTATCTTGAATTGTACCGACTGCACTTACGGATGATGCCCAAACAACTCCAGCCATGTGACGATGTTGAAACCAGGGGAAAGGGTGGGGCGTAACAACCAGAGCTGCCGACTTTGGAACTGGGGAACCAGGTCAACATCCTGTTGGCCATCCTGTGAATCTGGGCAAATCACTTAATCTTCCAGTGCCTACAAAATTGTAATGTGTCCTTATGTAATATAACTGGTGCTCATGTAAAGCACTCTAAAACCTTCGGGTCGAGTTCGCGATATATAAAACTGAAGAAAGAAAAAGAAAAAAAACCCTATCCAGTCAATGACAGGATGATACACAGACTTTGCACCAACATCTTGTCATTAACTTGAAAAGCCTCGAACATGTCCAGAATAGTCTCAGAATAAAAAATGACTGTTCCAGGTAAGTAACTTTTTCCTTCACTTGTTGCTTGGATAAGTTCCATCCCCTGATGCCTCCATCTGTAGAAGGGCGCCTCATCATTGAGACAAGAGTTAGTCTTAAGGAGCTAGGAGGAGAAGAGATAATTTACACATGAATATTTGTACTCCATGGACTCCTGGGGGTACAGGGAGGTAGTTCTGGGAGCACTGGGGAAGTGTTTATCAAAGGAAGCATAAGGGGACGAATTAGACCAGGAACAAAAAATTAAGGAACACATAAGTAAGGTTTTTCTATCTCCACAGGCGGAGTGAAATCCTGCTCTCTCAACTGTCTGGCTGAAGGATTTAACTTTTACACCGAGAGGGCAGCTGCTGTGATTGACGGAACTCAATGCCGGCAGGATTCGCACGATATCTGCGTCAACGGGGAATGCAAGGTATTATTTCTCTCATACTTCATCCTCATGCAAAGTATAAAGCTTACTGTGGTCACCAGCTCTACCTTCTGTTACTTTTGATATCTTCTAAAGAGGTGGATAGAGTCAGATTAACTCCTAAATACCTTGATGCCAAATTGGCTTCTCCTTCCTGTAGCAACATCCTGTGGTTGGCCATCTGCAGGGTGGCCCCTGTGCATCCCATGGCTGTTTTTATGTTCCAGTGAGACTCATTCCTTAAAAAACATCTAAGTGAAGATACAGCTGTAGATAGTTCCCATGCTCAGAATTAAGGTAAGTTTTATGCACTTGCACAGAGCAAACACAATGAGATGGTTGCCTGTTTCAGTACTATAGAGGATTGGGTCTTACACAAATGGAACAGTACCTTTGACCGTCCCTGCAGCTCAGTAGGTAGTGCTTTATTTACTATCTCTGTACTCTACCTATTTATTGATTTATTTATGCATTTTTTATATAGCGCATACTTTACCCAAAGGTGTCAGAGCGCTTTACAATAGAGCGAAGTAAATTACATAAGGAAAGAGAGTCACTACTTATATGTACAAGAGTTACTCATGGTGAGAGTTACAGATTAATAAATTACAAATTCACTCGAGATTACATATAAAATGGAGCGATTAGGGTTACACAAATACGTAATACATATTTACAAAATGGAGACAGAGGGTCGTAGTAGCTCTCCTGAGTGTCATGATCAATCAGGGTCATGACCTGGGCTGAGGGGGCGTGTGCAGGGTGGGGAGCTTGGCAAGGAGTTTTGATGGAAGTGTCTTTGGAAGAGAAGAGTTTTAAGATGTGTTTTGAAAATCCTGAAAGAGGCGGCGATGAGCGTTAATTTTTTCAGCACCTAGAAAACTCCCCTTGCCACGCATCCCTGCTGGCTCAGAGGCTTCAGAATACTTGCATGCCTTACCAAGATGGCGCCCAGGTCAGGAATAAACGTGCAAGCTTCACACTCCCCTGAGAAGGGTGGTACACCACTGAACAGGCTGACCCACAGGACACTGACACAGGCGGCTAAACTTTGTTTTAATATAAAAATATATATTACCATCCATCTGCTGCAACACTTATTGGCTCTTTTTGAGCCTTGTGCAAAAAATCAAGAGCAAAAATCCCCATGCGTTCCATTTCTGGTTTTGCACAGTAGTTGGGGGCGTGGGTATAAAAATGAAATTTGTTTGTATTTTGTAATAATTATTACCATTTTTATTTTTTTATTTTGTGATCTCCATTAAGCTCTGGTGCGTGCAATTTGCACCCAGCTCTAAACGGCGAGAAAGCAATACAGACGCCTGTTTCTGTACCTCTTCACAACTCTGAATGAGGCCATAATGTTAATTAATACAATGAGTTTTATACTTTCATCTCTCAGGAATACTTTGCAAATATTTTGGAGAGACAGCTATTTTTTTTAACCACAATTAAAGACAAAACTAAAAGCAGTAGAAAACAAATAAACAGACATAATTTCGTTCAAAGTGCAAGCATGTGAGTGAGAAGGAGCAGAAAGCAGTAACTTGCTCGGCCTGCTTTTAGGCGCTAGATCAAATTCTTTGTCGCCCTCAATTGGACTTTCACACTTTAGCCTGGTGAGGTCACTAGACTGCGCAAGAGTGCTGTAGAAGCGGACCACTTGGTGCTGCAATACTGGGGGTAATATTATGACGACATCCAGAAAGAAGGTTTTTAAAAGGGCTCTGCATAAAGATGAGAAGAGGGGGCAAACCTGGCTTTGGTCCCAGTACTGGTGCCCAGCTTGCATCTTGCCACCCGGGCCCTGCTAGAGTCCTCCATCCTGTTTTGACATAGACGATGACATGGCAGCATATCTAAAGTGGTGTTTGTGTTGGGATGCTGGAGCTTAGCTGGATACCCCATTAGGTCTTCAACCAGAGGTGGATCAGTGAGGTCTCTCAGAGCCTTTAGACCAATGTGCACCAGTGAGGTTTCTCTGGACCCCCAGACCGATGTGCACCAGTGAGGTCTCTCGAGACCGATGTGCACCAGTGAGGTCTCTTTGGGCCTCCAGACCGATGTGCACCAGTGAGGTCTTTTTGGGCTTTAAGCGCTGCCGGTTATCACGCTTTTCGCAGGAGGAGACGTTGCTATTACGGAACATTTGCAGTATCTCACTACTTGAGACTAGTCGCTTCTACATTATTGCACCTTTTTGAACTCTCCTCCCTTTTTGATCGCTCATATATTAGAGTTTGGAATATAGACTTCTATTGATATTTTTATTTCCATTTGTGGTGGTACTTGAACCCACTTACCTGCTATTATCATCTTTCAAGACCGTATAAAAGAACCCTGACGAAGATCCCACTGGGAAAAAATGGGAACGAAACGTGTTGGCTGTGCGCCATTTTTAAAGATTTATTCAAATAAAAAGAGGTGATTTGTAAATGATTTTGACTGCTGCGTCTTGACTCTGCAATGTGTGCACCTTCCGCTTTCTTTGAAAAAATCGAAGCTCTCTTTGGGCCTTCAGAGAGATGTGCACCACTGAGGCCCCAATGTGCCTTCCAATCAGTCTGTACCAGTGAGCACCCTTTGTGCCTTCAGACCGATGTGCACCGAGAGGTCCCACTGGACTGATTATGCAAAGAAAAGTAAAATGATAATGACTTCTTATAAGTATAGTTTTATTTTTATTTTGTACTGCTCAACGAGCAGTGGGCTACTCTCCTCCGCGTAAGCGAGCACTCATTTTGGGCACTTATCTTCTGCCCCATTGGTGCACTCACCTTGTGCCGCATTAGTGCACTCACCTTATGCCCCATTGGTGCACTCACCTTATGCCCCATTAGTGCACTCACCTTCTGCCCCATTGGTGCACTCACCTCGTGCCAGCTACAGACATTTATTCATAACAGTTGGTTTGAGCACACCCAGGCATGGCCAGTCTGGCGGACTGTGAGAGAACGGATATCTGTAGTTGTGTTAATATGTGTGCACTCTTTTGTGCACAAGTGCCTGTCTGTTGTGGGCAAAATATAGAATCTACACCTATTGTGTTTGTCTGTGCTTCTTTCTATTAATCTCCCCTTGGAAGAAGCAAGGGTTAGGATGTGGTGTAACGGCCAGAGCTGTCAAATTTGGAACTGAGGAACCAGATTCAAGTCTCAGTGTCGGCTCAACACCCTGTGAATCTGGGCAAATTACTTAATCTCCTCGTGCCTAAAAATAAATGTGTCCTTGCGTAATGCAACTGCTGCTCGTGTAAAGCGCTCTGATACTTTCGGGTCGAGTTTGTGCTTTATTAAAAATAAAAAATAAAAAGAACCCAACTCCCTGAAAAAACGCGCGGCAGGGGTCGCAGCAGGCCTGCGGTGCAGTTCCAATCTGGTTCCACTCTGGACAGATCGCCTCCCCCTCCTGGGGGAAGGAGTAATCCAACATGTGTCTGATGCCTCCGCGCACAGCTTTCAAGCAGGCTCCAGGGCACGCCGAGCACCAGATAAACCCGGGCGTGTATTACAACGACGCAGATAGGCAGATTCCACCTCTCAGCAGTTTTGAATGACAGCTGGCAGGCCCCACTCCCCGACACTAACTAGCTTGGCTCGAGGACACATCCTGCAATGAAACTCAACCCCCTGCAGGAGGGCAGTCAAAGGGGAGGGGCAGAGGGGGCAGTATTCCTTTATTCCAGATTTTTTCAGAGCCCCGCACTCATACTGCAACATCAGCGATTTAAAATCCGCCTGTCCTCTTTATAATGACGATGCAGCGAATACCGCTAGATGGCGCCAGTGGCTATAGCTGTTGTGTCTTCTGTTTCCCTGCGGGATGTGTTTTGTAAATCTTAACAGGGGCTGGTCCAAGGGAGGCCCCTGTGAAGATGATGACAGGCCTCTGAACGTTCTGCCATGCCTCCAGGTGGGATTGGGCTGAGGGCAGAAGTGGCTGCAAGGCTTGTCTCTTTTTCCACAGAAATTGCTGCTGATTAATTCTGCTTGTCACCCGGTGCCAGCTTAGCTCTTTGGCACTTGCCACTGGAAGGTAGGCATGGCTCGATCGCGTAGAATGTCAGGTAATGGATACATTAATGACTTTACACCTGTACGATTTGTACGATTATATCTAAAGGCGAAAATCAGAACCGCCAACTAATTTTCTTATTATTTGTGCTTAACCTTGAACCTGTGCTTAAAGTGAGCCGGTGGTGTCCGGTGCTCAGCACCAGAACTTAATCATCAACACCGGTGCTATTCATGAGAAGGGTGGGGCTGGTTTTGGACCGGTGGCGGATGGTTTTGCAGCAGTGCTGCAATATCGACCCCCTGTAACAAAAGTGCAGTGTTTTTCTCACAAGCAAACTCCCCCTGCTGGTCTGAAGTAATTGTCAGGGCTGGTTTGCATCCCCAGTCCGGCCCTGCTTACGTCAAGACTCGAACCTGGTTCCCCAGCTCTGAAGTCTGCAGCTCTGGCCATTATGCCACATCCTCTCCCCACTTTCATGGTTAGTAGTTGGATCTGTTTTAGGCGGGGCTAACAGGAGAAATAGGCTGGTGCAAGCTGCCTCCTGACGAGAGTCCTGGCACTTATTTTTTTTTTTTTACTAACCACTGCCTTGAACAGAACATTTACGGGCGTCATTGTGTGTGTCAGAAGTGATATCTGTGCGGCATATCAGCAGATGTTACATTCCGCCACGCTCTTGGTTCTTCTGGCGAACCACAAGGTTTGTGAACAAAGTCTTAGCTAGCTGCACCCTGGGGAACCTTTGATTGGAAGAATGTGCTATACATTAGGGGTGAGTGTAACTGAGATAATTCTCTCTAGCGTAATTACTCTTAACTACCGTAAAATTATTCGTAATTGTGTGAAAAGCATAATCCAGCATTTAGCGCTATACTAGTGCAAGATGCACTCTCATGTCCAAAATGGGCCAGAGGATGAATTTTGCGCTGGAAAAACACCATTAAACATTACAGGACAAGAACATCAGTCGCCAGCAGCCTCTCTTAGTTCGCTGTTCCCATGCTCCTGAGGTAGGATTTTTGTCCCAAATTACTCTTAGTTGCTCAAGCTGACATAATTGTGTAATTTCACATCAAAAGAGTAATGCAAAATTACTAAAATTACTGTGAATACTCTGGCGTGATTCAAATTTTACTCAGCCACACTATACATATGCCTTTAGCATAGTAATATGTTTGGAGTAGGCCAGAGTGAAATTTCAAACACACCGGCATAATATGTTTCTTTTCCGACACTCACCATACACATTGTTACACACAATTTTGTGAAATTATGCCATAAGGCACCATACCATAATTGGAAATTGTTCAGTTAATAATAATAATAATACCAGTATTTGTAAAGTGCGAACAATCACCCCTAAGGGTGTCAAGGCAATGGGGGCCTTTGGGAATATTAAGCAAGCTATTGCCCAGAGTCACATGGTGCTGGGCTAACCTGCCACTGGGGCCGGGGATCAAACCGTGAGCCCTCATGTTCCGGAGTTAGCCACCCTGGCCGTTGCGCCACACCTCTTATAATGGGTTTACAGGAACAATGTGAGCAGTCAAAAGGCTCTTGTTCATGGCACTTGGTTTTAGCGGCAACAGTGTTTTTTTAGTACGTAATAGGTCCTCTCATCCAAAAGTGACACAAGGACACATTTCAGGCGAAAATATAGCGCAAAATGCCAACTTGGTATTTTGCATAAGTTTGAAAGATTTCCTTGAAATGTTATGTATGGTATTATGCAAGAGGAAATTACACGAATTTCGCACTCTCATAGTCTGGGGTGAAGGCAGTTCAAGAGGGGGCAAGATCTGATGTAGGTGGTGTTTGATGAGAGTTTGAGTTACTGTCTTTTTTGCATTTATTACCTTTGAAAAAATATTGCACAGCCCCTTCTACAAGCACATGAGCCGAAGCTAATGTTTAAAGAACTTCAAAATGTGTTTGAATTCTTTGAAGATCATTGTCTTCTGGGACCCAGGCTGCAATTCACTGAATCACTGTGGCTGTCTAATTTAAATTCCCCACCCCTTTCCCCCTGGCTGGCAGCCTTGCAGCTCTGCTTTTTCACGACCCTGTTTCCTCCAGTATTTATTTTGAATACCTAAGAGTTGCTCTATTCAGAAATGCTCTCTGCACATTGATGCTTCTTCAGGGCTCAGGCCGCGCCTCGGTTTCTCATCTCACCACAGGCCACTGAATGGTGCTGCGATGCCATACTAATGGCAGGCTGCACCTATCTTTACATATCTGCACCGCCAAGAAGGACAAAGTTACATTTATTGTTGCTATGTTATGCTAATTCAGGTTTTCTTCTATTTCACACTAATGGTTATCCTGCCACCTAGTGGATAAATTTAGCACAGCTCTTTTAGAAAATAAGACATCCTTTACCTCAAGCATATTGCCGTAATACAATTGGCATTCTTTGTATTATGCTTGTCAGTCTAAATATGTTGATTCTGTTTATATATCTTGGCTCCCTAATCTCAACATATCTGTAGCTTGCACTCACTATAAAGTGAAAATAAGTAAAGAAGGACACATGGGAGGAGGTCGCACACCTTTGTGCCTGCAGACATAGAGGGGCCTGTTCACAAAGATATTTTAATGTATATATAGTGTTACTCCTGTAGAGCTCTTTTACACAATATTACAGATCTCTGGGAATTGGCCACAATACATCGAAAATAGTAATTCATTGAATGTTCGGGTTGTATTCATGTACATAGTACAAATAGAAAGGTCTGTGCCCCACCTGGAAGTTTCCTTAAGGTAGTTGGACGTTTTAAGGCAGATTCACAAAGGGATGCAAGTGAAAGAGTACTTCTGTAGTACTAAGCCCTGTACTCGTGAATAGGCCCCACTACCTGTGTACCTAAGCGAGGTAAACAATTATTTCATAAAACGCTTGAATAAACATTTTATTTACTCTGGTCACTATGAGGCAGGACATTGAAGGACATTTTGAATATTTTTTGTAAAATCTTGCAACCATCTTATCGCCTTTACTCTTAGTTTGCGCATTCCATCGACACATACATAATTTTCTGTGCGACCAATAATGATTTACCAATCGCACCTCACTATGACCCGAGTTTGAAGTCCGGAGAATAAAACACAATGCCTGATTCAATAAAAATATAGTAATTTAAGAGTTGGTGATTCATGCCTATACTTTTTGTTAAGTTACTTCCTATTTTGGATTCCAAAACAGCACAAAGGGTGGGCAACAAAAACACAGATTTTTTTTGGGACAGTGCCAATAGGGTACAGTTGAAATGCAAATCCACCTTTTTTTCTTCTTTTCTCCAAACATTAACACACATTTATACTTGTGGATAAATCCCTCCCCTGCAAGGTGTTAAGAAAATGTTCACACTTATCCCAGCATCTTTTGCAGGTGTGTAAATTGAGTGTACAAACACGTCTCCAAAGGTAGGACTTTGTGAATCTGTGCTGCACTCCTAATAACCACCACCCAACCCGCCTCCTCCCTGGAAACAGGCATGTTCCCAACCCTAACCATAAACCTATTACAGTACTTATTGGAGCATATGCCCAACTCCAGATATTCCACAGTTGTAAGTTCCATAGGTGAACAAATATGCCCCCAGTCCCTCGTTCTTTGAATCAAGATCTGAATTCTGCACTGTAGAATGACTCTATTTTGCACAATTCACTGAAACTTGTGCGTGCAAACATACTGTGTAATCCAGGGCCATTATTACTGACACTGGCAGAACCACGATGCAACTGCGATTTGTTTTCTTAGAATTAATTGGATTTTGTGATACTTTTCTGCAAAATGACTAAAGTATTCTATTCGTCGTATTTGAAACTCGCTTATGTGACCAAAGGATGATTCAGATCACCAGAGGATCATGGGTATAGGAAAAAGAGAGCATGCAGGCAGTCTGAAAGTCATTCTAGAGCAAACTCTTGCCAGAAAAGGTGGTCCCTCAGTTGTTTGCTAAAGACCTAAAGCTGGTATCATAGCAAAGGTTTGGTTGAGAAGTGACCCAAAGGTAGGAGCCTTGGTGCAGAAACCTGCCGAAGACCATTTCAGTCCAGACCGGGACATCAAATGTTAGATCTGGTGGAAGGGTGACCTTTGCCCTATGGTAAAGGTGATCTGGAATGAAAGGTAGGGCAGGACTGGCTGGCGCGTGCTTTGTGTACAAGGCTGACTGCTTACAACTTGATTCTTCGTTTCATTGGCAGCCAGTGGAGTGATTTTATGGCTAGTGTCGTGATTGGAAGCTTTCAAGCAAAAAATGAGTCGAGCAGCAAAGATCTGTACTCTTTGTTGGTTACTTATGATTAAGGCTCCCTGTCTTCCGTTTTTATGGATATTTACAGATAAATAGAGGCAGAAAACAATGTGTTTTCTGTCTGCATTTATTTTTGAAAGTAGATAAATACAGAAAATTGTGCTCCTTTTAAGTGACTCTCCATGCTGTGTTTGATGAAATATAGGCCAGCAGCTGAGCAGATGGACAGCATGGGAAATAAATAAAAAAACAGGATGAAATGTATTTAAATAACCGCATAAGTCAACATACATTTTTGGTATAATGCTACTATTTACCAATGAATGTATTGTTATGTAATATTTGACAGCTTAAATAGCTAAAACACAACAGAAATCAAAGTATGAGTGTGCGTCCATCAGTTAAATAAATATGGAAATGTACAATTTTTCAACGTCATATATACACAAAACACAAAATAAATATGGATAAATACGGATAAAATGGCCAAAAAATAAATATGGATAAATACAGACAGAAATGTAAAAAAAAAAGAAAATACCATAAAACCGGGAGCCCTACTCATGATTGTAGTTTAGAGATCCCCTAAACTCCTGTTCATGGCCTTTTCCATAACAAGTAGTGTATGTATAAGGGGGTTTACCCAAACATAGTCACTGGGACCTGGGTTCGATAAGTACTAGGAGGAAGGGGTCCCAGTGTGAACATAGAGCAATATACACAATTCAAAGAATTAATCGTCAAAACAACGAATTGATCCACAATGTTTTAATTCACAAAGGGATGAAGTATAATAAATATACACAACAAATTATCAAGCGTATTGGCGGTTATACAGTGCCCCGAGGAGGAAGGGAGGAAGTGATCAAGTGAGGATGTGGTGGTGACAGGTATGAAGTGACAGTAAAATCAATCAATCGAGCAAAACAGTATTGGCAGTATTATACACAACCAAAAAAAGCCAAAGTGTTTGGCAAATTACATCAGATAAACATACTTCACAGAATACAATTAATGTTAAGATGGTGGCGTGAAGTTGACACAAGGAGAGTAGTTGTCGACGTTTCGACCCTCTTATCAATGCAGGGAATAGTTGAACCCTTGCTGCGGGGTTTTCATCCGGACCACCTTGTGTCTTCGTACGGAGCCTCCCGATTTACTCGGCAGTAATAGTATCGTGGATTCATTTCCCGCGTTTCCGAAGTTGGACTAAATACGGCTCGGTAACGGATACGCGTTAACACTGTCTACACTGACGACGCGGTCCATCAACTGGCTACGTCACAATCAACTATCAATTTGATAACTCTTGCCAATAGACACATCCTAGAGGAATATCACTGTCTACAGAACTTTGTCAATCTAGTTCCAACTCGACTAATCTCAGGTTACCTGCCCCCCCCTTTGGTCCTGATGAAGACCCCGCAGCAAGGGTTCAACTATTCCCTGCATTGATAAGAGGGTCGAAACGTCGACAACTACTCTCCTTGTGTCAACTTCACGCCACCATTTTAGCATTAATTGTATTCTGTGAAGTATGTTTATCTGATGTAATTTGGCAAACACTTTGGCTTTTTTTGGTTGTGTATCATACTGCCAATACTGTTTTGCTCGATTTATTGATTTTACTGTCACTTCATACCTGTCACCACCACATCCTCGCTTGATCACTTCCTCCCTTCCTCCTCGGGGCACTGTATAACCGCCAATACGCTTGATAATTTGTTGTGTATATTTATTATACTTCATCCCTTTGTGAATTAAAACATTGTGGATCAATTCGTTGTTTTGACGATTAATTCTGTGAATTGTGTATATTGCTTTATGTTCATACTGGGACCCCTTCCTCTTAGTACTTTTCCATAACAAGGGCGAGTCAGTCTTGAGTTTCTTTCGATAAACAAGCAATGCAACTTTCTTCATTTCAATACCGTTCCCCTTTGAGTCGCATGCACCTGTCTTCGGCTTGTATGGTGATCACGTCTGCTCTGTTGTATTGCTTGACTTACACAGTTCTAAGCCTTTTTACACGAGCTTCTGCTGGGTTGGCTGTTCGGCCCAGCATGATTGCGCTCTGTAATGTTATACTTGGTATTTTAGTAACACCATCATCAGTCTGTCATCTGTTAATAATGAATCCTCAAAGCTAAGCAAACTCTTATTCCTCTGCAAGCTTTGTAATGTTTCCCGGCGCTTGGAACAGTACATATGCCTATCACATGTGTTTTATTTAGGTTACATGACTTCAAAAAATGCTTTTGAGGATTCTTTCGATTTTTTCAGCAGCATATGGCATTCAGGACAGGCTTCCCCCTTGAGAGAGAAAGAAATGTGGGGGCTGCTGTGAGGTGCTGAATGGAAATGGATCTCCTGGCTGGTTGGGTATTCTCGGTTATTACAACCTGGAAGGCATTTCTTTTAGCGCAAACCAACAGCATTTCAGAAAACTCATGAGTGTTGTGGCCGACGTACAGAGCTCCACTCCGCGCTGCTATCTGCCACGTTTTGTGGCATTTGGAATCGCAAATGAACTATGCACTTCTCCTGATTCGTGGGTCTGAATATGTGATGACATCCATCTTGGGCAGTGCAAAAGTGATATGGAATTGCTTGAATCCATCTGAACAACACAATTTACATCTCTGGTGCAAATTTTGCCAAACGCTGGGTGCTTGATGTGGTACGGAATCCATATGTTTTAAGCCCCTCTGTGCAATTGCAGGTAATGACCAACCATTTGCTTATCAGCTTTGGCGCTACCTCTTAGGGTATATATGAGTCAGAAGACGCTGCTCGGCCATGTCCTCTCCGACCGGGGGCACAAGGAACTCCAATTATGCTGCTCATTGTGCCTGTTGTTTGGATGGAGGTGGCTTATACTTTGAATTCCTTTGGTATTCAGCTGTTAGTCAAAGCCTCAGATGAGGCTGTTGTGATGAACAGTCGGACGGACGTCTCTGATACTGCCCCTGATGGAGAACCAAGATTGCATCTCTTTAAAGCTAAGCTGCTGACCTTGTGAGCTCTCCTTCGGTATCCAGTGAGTGCTTCTAGGTCTGGTGCTTAGCTTCACCAATGACCAACAATGTAAATGTAAATGTAAATTGATACTTGTATAGCGCACTACTCACCCGCAAGGGTCTCAAGGCGCTTGTACGAATACCGCTGTGGAACCCATCCTGGCTTTCCCTCTGAGGCGTCCACTCCTGTGCACCCCCAAGGTGGAGGCCAGGCATCCTTAGCGTTGGGGGGGCCGTTGTGGAGATTAAGCAAGCTATTGCCCAGAGTTGCAGAGTGGGACTCCATGATTGGAATAGGCACCGAGGCGAGAATTATCAGGTCAGTGGAATTTTGAGCTCAAGACCCGCAGAGGCGGGGAATTGAACCCTGGTCCCGGGCTAGACCTCTGCATCAGGGTCTGCCGCTCTAACCATTGAGCCACACTTCTCGCAAAACACCATCCAGCTTGGAACGATACCCGGGCCCCATCCCTGTGCACCGTTTCATCTATTCCATACACTGGTCAAGGACATAAGCTGCTGATCCTCCAAGGAGGTACCGCCAGAGTGTGTTGATTTCATGTTGGCCACTGTGCAACTAACACTGGTACAAAAGCCTTGTTTTGGTTTTCTTTCAGGACGTGATTAGTGACGAGGCGCAATGAAGGCAGGATATAGTTCCATAAGACAGACGCCACCTCTAAGAAGGCTCAGCCACCATTCCTTGTCTATGGCAGCAAGGCATGAAGAGCTGCTGTTGCCCACTGCAACTTTAAGAGCACCCGGGGGTAATAAAGAACTAGATTGAGATTGCTAGAGTACGCCCTGTCCACTCATAAGGGAACACCTGGACTCTGTGCACACTATACCTTCTTTTGGTGTAGTATATACAGAGCCAGCTTCCAACAGTCCCTCAGACTCCTACCCACTGCTTGAGTAAAGGAGGTTCTCTGGGAAAAGGGGATGGGAAGAGATACAGCGGACAGTTGTTCACTGTAGCACTAGACAAGGGTTGGTTACCTAAGGGAACAGATATACGCTGATTACTTCAGATACTGTAGAAGATGAGAATTTGATATACACACACAAAGTATCTTGTCACTAACCTTAATGTTACCTGAATTTTCTTGGCTGCCTGCACTCTGGTGCAACACATATTTGTTGTCCGGTAATTCTGTTTTAAAAGAAAAATACATTTGATTAGAACAAAAGGAAAGAATGAACCAAGTGTTGCCATTACACATTAACAACTTTCCCCTCTTGCCAACTTTTGCCTTTTTTTCATGAAAGTCTTATTTATAAGACCAACAAAAATATAGTTCAGTGTCTTGACAGGCCTTCAAAAATAACCATGCGGGACATTAAACCCATCCCAGGTTGCAGTCAGTTTCAAACAAATAATGGCATGCTTTAAAATAACCTCCAAAGCAAAGGATATGCTCCGGAATTGCTTCCATCTGAATCTGATTGAAGTCTTCAAACTTCGACCTTTGTGAACTCTTCAAACAAGCAGCAGAAAACTCACGAATCCAAAGGTAACCTTTGTGAACTCCATATTAACTAGGCAAAATGAAAAGGTTTAATCCAAAGGAAATAATAAACCCTGTTCTGTTCAAAATCTTCTTATTTGGCCTTTTCAAACTCTTCAAATAAAGCAGCTGAAATGAATCACTGGATGGATTGTTTGGGTAGTGTTAGGTAGCCGTTTCTTTCCCTTGTGGAGCTGGGCAGGAGACCGCAGGAGTGCTTGCAGGCTGGAACCGGACTCTCGTTGTTGACCTACATTCCCCAGAGTCCTTAGCGCTTGGAGAACGCGCTGAAAAGTACGTTATCCGCCCGCTGAAGGATGCCCGATGTCCCTGCAAGGGACCCCCTGGGAGGGCAAACCCCGTAGTAGGGCGCAGGAAACCGAGGCCAGCCCTGGGGTGGGAGGGGGCGGGGAGGCGGGGTCACGCTAGGCAGGCCACTCCCCCCCCATCCTCTGGGGGGTTATAGGTGAGCTCCTCCCCCTCGGCGGCCTCTTTGCTGCTGCCCCCTCCACCTTCGCGGTCGCAAGGCTGCCTTGCCAGCCTTAGGCCCGTTAGCCCCTCCTAGGCCCCTTTCCCTCACCCCTCGACTCGGACGCAGGCCCGCGATTTCAGCTCCACAGTGGGTAAGGGATTAACAGGCCTCCCCCCCGGGCCCCGTCCTCGGGATTATCCGAGTTGACAGGGCTCCGTGGTTTTACCACGGGGGAGCCCAGTGATCTTTTCTGGTGGCGTGCGGGGTCTACGATGTGTTGTGCGGGCGGAGGGAGCGGTAGCGATGAATGGCGCCGACGGGGCCAGGGTGTATTTGAAGCGGCGGGGTACGTCATGTGGGCACGCTGCCATGATGGAGAGGCAGTGATTAATGGCGCAATTTCATCTCCCTCGTCGATCACCGTAGGGAACGAGGAAGCGCTGGCATTCTTCACCCCCCGCACCCCCGGGCCCCGTCCTTGGGCAAATCCCAAGTTACACAAGGCCTTGTGGTCGGAGACCACGGGGGGTGGAGTTGTCTGGGGAGAGGCATGTGGCATTGAGATATAAGCCGAGCCCCGGGGGGGCTGTCGTGTGTCTGTGGGGAAGTGCGGAGAAAGCTTTGGCGAGCTATACAGAGCGCATCCTTTCGTTCATTAGATCGGAGATGCAGCTGTAGAGCGCAGGCTTCGCACATACGTTGCCCCGAGTCTATTCCCGGTAATTCCAGTTTTATATCCTTGTTCGGTTGGCTGAGCTGTGATCCTTGTTCGTAAAGTGATGGATCGTTTATATGCCCGATTTGCGAAAATTGGCTGAGCAGTGAGTGGACCGGTCTGGCGCCCTGGGGCATCCGGGCGCGCCGACTTCAAAGGTGGGGAGCCGGGTTCCAGCCGGCGGGAGGTCGAAGGCCGAAGTCGCTTTAGCGGAAGATTAGGTTAGGGCACGTCTCCGCCCCCCCCCCCCCCCCCTCCCCACACATCAGCGGCGGCTATCCCGCTGACGGAAGGTCCGCACAACCACCCTCCTCCACTGTGGCGACATTCTTGCTTTCGCTGAGGGACACTGTTTGGCACGCCGTGTCTTTTATGTAGATCCTCAGAGCTCCTAGTTTCTCTGGCATTTGATAGGAAAGCAGGCAGCGCTATCAGAAGGATGCCGACGGTGAAGGCGCGGTGAGCCTTCCATATCCGAGGTCTACCACAACAGGCTATTCCCGTTCAGCAGAGACAGCAGCTATCTATTCCATTAGGTGAGAGGAGCTGGGAACTTCCTAGAAGTGGGCGCACACATGTAATCTCGGTGTGACCCGTTTTCAGGCTACTCGCAAATCTGCCTCCTCCTTCTACTCTCACCCTCATTTGCTTGTTGTGCACTGCGTGGTGCGTGCAGTAGTCAGGCGGCCAGCCCAAGTCATGTTTTACAGCATGCCTTACGTTGGCTGTATGCTCAAGGTGTGCAACTGAAAAGAGATCTGCTAAGGGCTCGTCAACGCCACACAATTGAGATTCTGATGCATTTAAGTTGTTGTTTCGGAACACTACATCAAGGAACTGGTTTGCTCACAAGCTATACTACATGGGATTGCATTGTGGGATTCGTACAAACTCTTTGCTACTTCATGACATGCCATACACATTCATGGTTCATTGTGTATTTCCTATGTGTTAGGGTAGCGCCGTGTAAATGAAGTACAATTTTGGACTCCCCAACACCCCACGCGGTGCCGGCTACCCCGCTCCTGACCCAGCCAGGGGGTCTTCGACTGTGCCAGCATAGACTCTGCTTGGCTCTGCCAGTACCCTGCTCGCGAGGGCCACGTGGTCACTAGGCCTTTTCGGCGTCGGTCCAGACCGCGGGGGCCATCTTTGGGCGGCCCCTCCCACATCTCCCAGGCGAACATAGGAACCGGTCCAGGCTCCCCCGCACTTGACCGCATCCTGGGGAGAGTAGGTAAACACAGAGCTGACAGGATTTGTGCGTGTGGTCACCAATCCCGTTATTAGCTCGTTTACCAAAATGTGAATATTGTGCTTGACCGATTCAAAAGTAGAATTAAGTCAGGCATGAGCGCAGTGTTTGGTGTAAAGTCGTACGTTCTTGCTTTTGTTTGCGTTGTCTAGTCACGGTGCGCCGGCCCCAGATTGCTCCGAGGTGGCAATTGCGTGTGCCACCCCACCCCCCCCAAAGCAGGAGGGCTGGCCCAGGGTCTCCTCGAGGGTCAAGGCACCATGGGGTTGACGGGAGATACATCAGCCAATAGTGCACATAGGAGGCATGGATTTTCTCGAGTCTGGTAGCCTAGGGATAGAGCGCTGACTCTCACCCTCAAGGAAGTGTTCGATTCCCGGTGCCCCTCCACCCTCGTCTAAGGGGTAGGATATATGAGGCTATTAGATGGCCCTGTCTGTACTTCACACCATCCTCGGGCCAGTGTCCCTGCTTCTCCAAGTGCAGCGCCCAACTGGGTCAGTCTGACACGTGGAATCCGGCAACCTTGCAGGGATCCATCATGGAGAGCAGCATGAATGAGTGCCAGACACAGAAAAGGGCAGACAGCGAGCGCTGCACATCCCAGGCCTCCCGGATGTGCCACAGGATGTTGTGAGGGGCAGCGCAGAACAGTCAAACACCGGGTTGGGCTGTGTCCTGGTAGACATGCCGTCACACTTGTGCGTTGGTTTATATCACCAATTGATTTCGTAGCCATCTTTAATTCAGAATTCTGGGGGCCCCCGTACAGCGGTAAGCAATTGAACATTTGGGCGACTGTCGTTGTTTTAATTTGCGTGTAGGAAGTAACGATCAACATTTGTGCATTCTCAAAGTGTTGGTTAGACCCACACTAACTGTATTAGCGCGAATGCAGAGGTCGACTATGTATGATTGTAACGAATCAAAAAGCGTATTACGTTGATGTTGCAGCCATCAGAGGTCGCCAATTTGAAACAAACTGTCTTGTGTTTTGGGGACGGGGGCATTATGTGCAGCATGAAATAGTTAGGATACAGAGCAATCCGGAAAGCAAGTCATTGGTATGCGCTAGAATCATAGATAATGGCTTATTTCATTCTACAGATTAGTAATTTACATTCCTCTAAGCATTGTTTTTAGCTACGGCTGAGTCAGATCATGAGGTGCCACTTTTAATAAGCATTGTTTTTAGCTACGGCTGAGTCAGATCATGAGGTGCCACTTCAATGGCCTTCTGTATTACGATTAGGACCTCGGTTATCAGTGCATTCTAAAATTGTGGGCCCTGCTAAACTATAGCTCAGTGGTTGCAATGACGAGTGGCGTGATAAAGTTCACATCCTCTGGATTTCTCCCTTACATTTCTGTAATTGTGACGTATGTGTTTAGTTCCTCAGTGAGACTGCGATCTAGCTTTGGTCTCACTCGAGTGAAATACATTTGTGCCCATTATCCTTTGCGTTACTGCTTGTTTACGAGGCAGAAACCTTGTGGTAGACATAACATCTTAATGAAAGAGCCCGGAGTTTCGAACGCTATGCCTCTCACTCCAGCAGCTTTTGGAAACTTACCCCGTCCTTTGTTCTCACAGCAGTTGACCCATCGGTTGCAATGCTTTAAATTAAATTCTGTTTAAATATTGCTAGCCATTTGTTGTGGTGGCTCGTTTTAACAACTGCAATGTAGATTAAACACGATCTACTGCATGGGCAGGAGCAGGATTCGATCAGTAAATCTGACATAGGGTGAATAAGCGCGACTAACAATAAAAAGCTAGGCCCTGACGTTTTCGGGACTGCTAGGTGGTAAACTGCCCAAAGGTATTTTGCAACGGCATCTTGCGGTTTTACAGCAAGGTGGTTTACCTCCTTTATAAGGCCAACCCGTTGGGTTTTTTTTCCCAAATAAACATGTCATGCCCTGCGTTGACGGCTAATGAGGAAAATAGGTGCACTCGCAGTCCTGATTAATAACGGGGAGTGCAGCCTCAGGTGCCAGAACTCACAAACCAAGAACTCGAATGGTCCAATATTGCGCCACTTAGGGGAAATGTTGAGATAGGTATCGCCACTTGCCTCTGCAATTTAAGGGTGTCAAGGTAGACAATGATCCATAATTTAAGTCACATCTCTTTTCGTCCGTGAAGGGTGTCAGCCCTGAGACTGACTGCTCTAGCGGTTCGGATTAATTCATTAGTGAGATAGCAAAGTGGAATTCTGGCAGGGACACCTTGGCTTTCCATCCTCATGAGGTCAAACATATACCATGGAACCAAGTAACACTGGCAGCGGTTAGTACCATCTGTGGGCCGCTGAAATTTGATCGGCCAACTTAAAGGTGCGGAATGGGGTCATTCATTACTATTCTGGAATAATAACGGTTACATTGAAGACAAAGGAGTGGTTGAGAGTGATAATGCCTTAAACAGACCGTTTATCCAAATCCCGGTGTTTGCTTTTCTGTTTCTCTCCTTTTAAAGTAAAACCTTTCTACTCTCTGTGGGTGGATATTTCTAATAGCTTTATAGTTCTTTTGCATCAGACTACACTGTTTATTACAGGCCCCTCCCCGCATTTTAACGTTTAAGATAAAGGTGCTCTGTATGTGTAGTAGTGCTAGCAGTATTACAGAAGGTGTGGCACGGGCGCCTGTAGGCCCTTATGTAATATCAGTGTCTGAATAAAACATTGGTTAGGCGGGAACAGTAACGATTTGTTTAATCCCAGTTAGTGTAATTACTTGGACCTTATTCCAATCCATAATTTGCCTGCTGTCCCACTTCAAACACGCCCCAGCAGTATTCATATCAGAGTTAGTCCTACTCCCGTAGGACCAGTCCTGTTCGAAGTGAGGGGTAACATTCTCTCTGGATAGGAACACAAGTAAATATAGACCGGTTTCTGCGACGGGATATTGGCACCTCTGAGGATGAGGAATATGTTGCAAGTAACACCTATCCCCAAAGAAGCACTTGTAGTCCTAATGCTTAGCTAACTCGAAGGTTGGAGCTTACTGCATACCTAGTATTTCAGGTTTATCTTGTATCCAAGAGCCTACATTTTAGGTTGTTATTAAGTACATGGACTTTTAAATCTAGCTGTCCCCTCAGTACCTGGAATTACAACACAATATAGGAGTTAAAAACTTGGAATGTGGAAAGCTTAAGATGTGCATAGAAGGGGGGAGAAACTGAAATTGTTGGCAGCAAATGCAACATTCCACGAAAATTAGAAGCAAAGCCATGTCTACAACTAACCACAAGATAACAGACTTGCATCGCCCTGGCGTTAGTGCTCCTATAGTATTAGTTGGTCAAAGTCTAGTAATAAAATACTAGATTTTAAAATATTAGAAATAATCTTTTAGCTGAAGAAAACATTATACATGCATAAACAATAATGTGCAGTCCAAATTGCCATGCCGTAGCACGATTTTATACCGGTGTTGTACTTCCGATGACTTATTGGCAGGGAGATTTGAGCCAAGGACAATGTAGAAGTTGGGACATATTTAGCAGCGGTTCTGAGATCTCAAGTGAGATATTCAAATGTCCCGTAGACATACCCTAGGAAAAACAAATAAATAAATTGGGTATGTTAAAGTCTCAGATGGTTCAGGAGACTTCAAGACTACTGGACCTTCCAGCTGTTTCAGTACGCATACGTACTCGCACAGGGTAAGGGCTCTAGGGACATAGCCTCCCTCCCCCCCCAATGCTCGGCAATGCAGAACTCAGAATGATGTCACACTTTCTTAGATAGCGCGGACCGCAGCAAAAGCGTCCTAGATTGTAGAGGGCGGGTAAAGCCAGCTGGATTAACACATGTAATCCTTTTAATACCAAATAAAAGGACACCACCCAGGATATATATAAAATATAGATGCATTAATTTTATCACTACCCCCCCCGGAACTAGTTATGAGGCCGGAGGCACAAGCACATATCTATACACTTAGTTAGTATACCAATGGGCGGGTAGGCCCTGGGGGCCAAGCAAACCATATAGTAAGAAAGTGGTATACGTACAAAGCCACGAAGTAAGGGAAGGCCTAGGGAAAGGCTGGGGCCACACTGAGCCAACAATAGCTAAGAAGTAGGAGGAGTAGCCTTTACAGATTATGGTGCCCCCGGGTGTCCCTGTCTCAACAATTTGAGAAGTCTGGCACTTACTTTATACTGCAACACTGCCAGTAGGAAGGACAGCCACCTGCTCAGTTCCAAGGGTAGCAAGGCAATATACATAAAGTACATCACAGGTAAAGTGGCATGTACAGGCGCCAAGAATCAATTTAATTTTCCATAGGGATTTAGCGGTCCCCAGAATGTATCCAGGTGACGTGAATTGCGACCCGTTACAAAGCCGTCCGGGACGGTTAGGCTGTCCTTGGTTATAGGCTTTTTAGTTACGAAGATTAGTATTTCTTATTCCTTACATGCAAAACGCAATTGGCACAGGGAGGCTACAACAACATCCATGGAATCTTCATTCGTTGCATATCTCATTCGTTCCATAAAAAACTCAATTAGTAGAGGGAGAATATAACACCTATGCAGTGCATCGCATAGTATTTGATATTTAAAGACAACACAATGCCATTTCATGACAGCACAGCCCTGGCCTGCATAGGAGGAGCATAAGAAGAGGTAAAACAATGTTCTTGTCTTTAGTTCCCTGCTATGGTAACTGGGACCAGGGCTTGCCTTTATTAAGGCCCCGGCCGGCCCTCCCTACCATAAGGCTAGTCGTAGCCTCGTGCTTGCCACAGCCCGGGTGCTTGTTACATAGTTCTGGTGGGAATTAGTAATCGGAGTGGTTATAAGCAAAGAATTAATAAACTAACAATGTACTGAAAAGGGCAGTGTTGAAAGCTAGAACATCTAAAAATAGATGCCAGCACGAGGGTTCTCATCTATTAGTTCAAGAAACTTGCCCTCACGGAGGAGCATTAGCAAGATTTACAAGTATTGTCTCTCAGCTGGCGTTCATCCCACTCACCGGAGCCTCGCAATGACAACACCCATACTGCCAAGATAATTTTAGAACACGTGCATGTAACAAACAACAAGCGAGTAACCATAGGTAAAGAAATACATCTGCCCCTGCAAACACAGTGAGCATGGATTGAGTGACCTCTGGTGGTCAGAGATAACCCCCAGACCGACTTGGCACAGGGCAGTATCACAAGGGGCATTGGAAGTCACTCGCAGGCGAGTCAACGCAGCAATGCGGAAATTCAGCGAACAAAGAGGGGTAGATTTCATTAGGCATGGCTTGCTGCACGCCAATCCACTGGGTGCTGGGAATCTGATGGGGTGCACCTGTCCAAAGTGGGCATGGCGATCTTCCTATTAGACCTAGGGGAAGCGCTAGAAACAGCGGGGTGTAGATAGGGTAGGACTAAGGCTAGGTAGTGGGGGCCCTGGGCGCAGCGGGTGCCACGCCCAAGGCTGTGGAAAAGTGGCAAGGCGACCCCCATGCAGGACAGGCGCAGGAACAGGACCTGAAGCCCCAGTGCAAATGCACAGCTATGAGTCATATATAAGCCGAGGGGCCCTTCTCGGGGACTTGGTTCAACGGCACCCCGTTAGTCCTTAGGGCGGTTGTAAGCCTGAACAACCGGGGGTTTGCTAATAATGCCCCGCTTGGATGGGCAAGGTGTGAGTTGACTCTCCCTTGTCTGGAGGGTGGGGCAGGTGGACGATAGGTCCACCGGTGGGAGGCTGGTGCCTCCCAGGATCGACACCTGGCCAGGGCCATTGTGTCCGCATCATTGGCTCAACTTCAGGCGCCCCGTCACGAGGGGTGGCGGGGCTTAGGGAGGTCGCCTGTCAGTTAACCCGCTCCGTTATTTGTATCACAAATAAACCTGCAACTTCTTCTCCCAAATTACTTGTCTGTGTATTATTTGGGCGGTGAAAGTTGTGGGAGGGGGGGCGAGGTGTACCGATGCAACTACTATGAAGGATGCCCGATGTCCCTGCAAGGGACCCCCTGGGAGGGCAAACCCCGTAGTAGGGCGCAGGAAACCGAGGCCAGCCCTGGGGTGGGAGGGGGCGGGGAGGCGGGGTCACGCTAGGCAGGCCACTCCCCCCCCATCCTCTGGGGGGTTATAGGTGAGCTCCTCCCCCTCGGCGGCCTCTTTGCTGCTGCCCCCTCCACCTTCGCGGTCGCAAGGCTGCCTTGCTAGCCTTAGGCCCGTTAGCCCCTCCTAGGCCCCTTTCCCTCACCCCTCGACTCGGACGCAGGCCCGTGATTTCAGCTCCCCTCCCTACCGCTCACCCGCTGAAAGGGGGGAAGTGGTGAGGGGGGTTTATTAATATTGTTTGTTTCTTTCAGGTTGCAGGAGGTGTTACAGGGCGATCCCCCATGCAGGACAGGCGCAGGAACAGGACCTGAAGCCCCAGTGCAAATGCACAGCTATGAGTCATATATAAGCCGAGGGGCCCTTCTCGGGGACTTGGTTCAACGGCACCCCGTTAGTCCTTAGGGCGGTTGTAAGCCTGAACAACCGGGGGTTTGCTAATAATGCCCCGCTTGGATGGGCAAGGTGTGAGTTGACTCTCCCTTGTCTGGAGGGTGGGGCAGGTGGACGATAGGTCCACCGGTGGGAGGCTGGTGCCTCCCAGGATCGACACCTGGCCAGGGCCATTGTGTCCGCATCATTGGCTCAACTTCAGGCGCCCCGTCACGAGGGGTGGCGGGGCTTAGGGAGGTCGCCTGTCAGTTAACCCGCTCCGTTATTTGTATCACAAATAAACCTGCAACTTCTTCTCCCAAATTACTTGTCTGTGTATTATTTGGGCGGTGAAAGTTGTGGGAGGGGGGGCGAGGTGTACCGATGCAACTACTATGTGCCTGTAGCCGTTTCTTTCCCTTGTGGAGCTGGGCAGGAGACCGCAGGAGTGCTTGCAGGCTGGGACCCTGACTCTCGTTGTTGGCCTACCTCCCCCAGAGTCCTTAGCGCTTGGAGAACGCGCTGAAAAGTACGTTATCCGCCCGCTGTGCCTGTAGCCGTTTCTTTCCCTTGTGGAGCTGGGCAGGAGACCGCAGGAGTGCTTGCAGGCTGGGACCCTGACTCTCGTTGTTGGCCTACCTCCCCCAGAGTCCTTAGCGCTTGGAGAACGCGCTGAAAAGTACGTTATCCGCCCGCTGTGCCTGTAGCCGTTTCTTTCCCTTGTGGAGCTGGGCAGGAGACCGCAGGAGTGCTTGCAGGCTGGGGCCCGGACTCTTGTTGTTGGCCTACCTCCCCCAGAGTCCTTAGCGCTTGGAGAACGCGCTGAAAAGTACGTTATCCGCCCGCTGTGCCTGTAGCCGTTTCTTTCCCTTGTGGAGCTGGGCAGGAGACCGCAGGAGTGCTTGCAGGCTGGGACCCGGACTCTCGTTGTTGGCCTACCTCCCCCAGAGTCCTTAGCGCTTGGAGAACGCGCTGAAAAGTACGTTATCCGCCCGCTGTGCCTGTAGCCGTTTCTTTCACTTGTGGAGCTGGGCAGGAGACCGCAGGAGTGCTTGCAGGCTGGGACCCGGACTCTCGTTGTTGGCCTACCTCCCCCAGAGTCCTTAGCGCTCGGAGAACGCGCTGAAAAGTACGTTATCCGCCCGCTGTGCCTGTAGCCGTTTCTTTCCCTTGTGGAGCTGGGCAGGAGACCGCAGGAGTGCTTGCAGGCTGGGACCCGGACTCTCGTTGTTGGCCTACCTCCCCCAGAGTCCTTAGCGCTTGGAGAACGCGCTGAAAAGTACGTTATCCGCCCGCTGTGCCTGTAGCCGTTTCTTTCCCTTGTGGAGCTGGGCAGGAGACCGCAGGAGTGCTTGCAGGCTGGGACCCGGACTCTCGTTGTTGGCCTACCTCCCCCAGAGTCCTTAGCGCTTGGAGAACGCGCTGAAAAGTACGTTATCCGCCCGCTGTGCCTGTAGCCGTTTCTTTCCCTTGTGGAGCTGGGCAGGAGACCGCAGGAGTGCTTGCAGGCTGGGGCCCGGACTCTCGTTGTTGGCCTACCTCCCCCAGAGTCCTTAGCGCTTGGAGAACACACTGAAAAGGACGTTGTCAGCCCGCGGCGCAGGATGCACGTGGGGAGGCGCTTGGGCCAAGGGCGGGCCCGTGCACGCCCATCTGAACCCGGGCTGGGCCACCCCTTATTTGGCCAGCAGGTACTCTTTAATTTTATTCTGTGATACTTGTATATGCTCATAGGGAATCGAAGGGCGTTCGTGGAGAAACCGGGAGGAGGGAGTGTTGCAACTCTTGACACTTTTTTAGTCAGAGCGGCGAGCTTCCTCTCACACGAGATAAAACTGACTGAGAGGCGCCTGTCGATGGAGCCAATCCTCTTTGCAAACAGATCTCTCATTGGAACCAACGAGCCTGCCTCCAGTTTCCCGAGGCTCATTGTTTTATCGGGTGATGATATCCCTCCTGGGCATCGGGCCACGCCAACTAACATATGTGCCCGACCACCTCTATTTTAGGGGACATGGGAGATGTGCCCAGTATTAGTGTGGCAAGTGATTCGCCACCAAAGCTGCGGAGGGGTCGTGGTCCTGCTAAGTCCAAACAACTAAAAACGGTGAGCGGGAACAAACAGAGGGTATACTAAGCCAAGACATCTGCCCCCGATATTCAGATTGCCCCACTGCCATTATGTATAGGCACCCGGACTTGAGACTTGGTTTTGGATGACGCTTTCTGGGCTCAAGTCACTAAAGTAATGTCTTCTCTCCTGGATCCAATTCTTCTTAAATTGTTAAAGATTGAAGAGAGTTTATTGGGCATGGAGCGTCATAATGCTGCACCATCTGTATTGACGCAGCCCCTGACTAACTCACCCGCGGTCAATAACCAGACTGTCATTGGTGTTGATGGGACCAAGTCTGTCCAATCTTTTTCCTCCCTCCCATCCCTCTCGTTGGAAAGGGAAGACTCAGCGGTTTTAGTGCAACACCAAACTGTTAACCAACCGATGGTATAAAGACCAGCATTGAAAGCTAATAGAAATATGGCTCCTAAACTACGGTGGATGCCTCGAGGACCTGGGGAACCGGGAGAGGCTACGCGATCTGCCAGCGTGGAACCTAACCCTGTGGACAGGGCAGAAATGAGTCTTCATCACCGGCTTTATCTTCCTCCGGAGGCTTCTCCCTTAGTGCTTGTACTTGCCAGTGTTCCGCCCCTGCAGGATAACCGACAGGAATCAACTATCCAGCTAATGGACAAATGCATGCACTGGTTAATGAACCAGTCAATGGACTAGGGCATGGGAAAGATTTATTTAGCCAAGAAAATTATTATGGTCAGGAGGGTGAAACATGTGGGAAACAGATTGAACTCATTTACTGGGGATTGTGTAGTGATAAACTTTAACAATACGTATACTGCTGGGTTACTCTTGAGCAAATTTGACCGTTTTAAGGCAAGGAATACCCAGATAATGCCATTATCACTAGATTACTTTTATAAACGGGTCCCAACATTAGAGTGCGAACACAGGGGCTGGTTAAGGATAGGTGACCCTATCCTGCGACAATCAGAAAACTTAACTTTAGCACCTGTAGTTAGCCTTTACAACAGATTTGCCCCTCTCTCTGATTTGGAAGCGTGTGATTGACAACCAAACTGTATCCCTATTCGCCCCCCAATAGTGGTTCCCAGTGAAATTATTTTACAAAAAGGGAAAGCAAATATGTTATCGCTAGCAACTTGGAATGTGGCTGGAATTACCTCAAAAATAGGTAAGGAAGAATGGCATAACTATTGGCAAATGATAGACATTGTTTGTTTCCAAGTCACGTGGTCTAAGGAACCAGTTTTTTTCCCGGGTTACTGTACCATCCATACTCCTGCAGTCCCTTAAATGTCCGGAAGAGCTAAAGGAGGTCTTTTAACCCTAGACTCTAATACACTAGCAGCACAAGTAAAATAGGTGGGCTTCAGGAATAACTGCTTTCAAATTCTCCAATTAGACTGCTTACCTGTTGGAGAGTGTTTATTTATCAATTTTTATAATAATGAATTCGGAGCAATTATGAAAAGTGTATTGGAGGTCTTGAATGAGGAGCTACGTCTAATTTATCTGGCTAAGCAGAAGGGGAGGCCTAGCCTAATTTGGGTGGGAGACTTTAATACCCACCCGTGTAAGTATGATAATGACATTGTGTGTGAAATAAATGATCCGGAGGGTAATCCCCTTTCACACTTTGTACATAATACTTACGGAGATACACTCAATAGGCTGCTTTTTACTAGGGACCTGACTGGAATTAATAGAGGGAAAACAGGCCAGATAACGCCAACTTTTAGGAGGAACAATTCTGAGTCAATAATTGATTTTATCCTAGTCTCAACACAGAATAGAGTGGATCATGTTAGTAATACATTCACTCCTTATAGTGACCATGCCCTCCTACTCATTCATGTAAGTGCCCCTCAAAAAGTTAAGGGACCCCATTTGAAAATCAATAATATCACTCTTGTGAGGAAAAATGGATATCAAATGAGGTGGGCCAACTGAGTCGTGGATATAATATCCCAAGTGAAAGGAGATATCCTACACTGTTTGCAGAAGGTGCCCCCCTCCTCTTCTACTTCTCTATTTTACAACCCTTATAGCAAATTTAAAAATTGCACTTACCTGTCAAAAACCAGCAACTGATGTACCATCCGGCCGTTGGTTCAACTCAGTTTAATCAGTAGGAAAGAGAGCACTCAATTGTGCATTAAAATCACAGCCAAGAGATCCTGTACTGATAAGAACGGTCCGGAAATATTACAGGCAGGCAAGGAACCTCCGCGAAAAGGAGTTAAAGGAAAAGGCGTGGGATGACCTCGAATATGCAGCTAGCTCCAAGAGTAGTAAGGAGTTTTGGAAGGTCATAAATGCACCGTATTTTAAAAATGTGACTGATCTGTCTCTAGATACTCATGTAGAGGAAGAACTATGGGTAGGACACTTTGAAAGTATTTTTGCATGTCAACCTAATGAGCCCCCTTACACAGATTTTTCGCTGTCTCCCCAAGGTACCCTGACTTTTACTATTGAAGAGGTGAGGGAAGCATTGGAAATGTGTGCTCAAGGGAAGGCCCTGGGGCCTGACCGGGTCCCATTAGATATTTTTCAGGACAATTATGACCTGCGGGCACCCCTTTTAACAAATGTTTTTATTAGTACAGTGGTAGAGGGTCCCCCGCCACCATGGAACCATAGTGTAATAGTTACTATTTTTAAAAAGGGAGATAGGGGTAGCCCGAAAAACTATAGACCAATTTCCCTTTTGGATTCAACTGCCAAACTTATGGGTCGGTTGTTGCTATCTAGATTGGAGGATTGGGCCCAGGAACGCAATATTTTAATGTTGGCGCAACATGGTCTTCAAAAAGGCAGGGGGACGGTGGATCAAGGCTTGAATCTTTCTCTTTGTATAGATAAATATACAAAGGCGAAAAATGGGAAAATCTATATGGCATTCATGGACCTCTCAGCAGCGTTTGACTGTGTGTCCCATTCAAAACTGTGGTCCATGATGGAAGGAATAGGAATTGATCCCCTGATCCCCCGCTTTATTCATCAGCTGTACTCCAATGCCTCTGCTTATGTGCACGCTCATTTAAAATAGAAAAGGGCATCAGACAGGGCTGCGTCTTCGCCCGTTTCTTTTTTCCATCTATACTAACGGGGTGGAGGCGGCCCTGTCTGAACTATCTTTAGATGTTCCCAAATTTGAAAACAACCCACTCCCCATACTGGCATATGCCAATGACACGATTTTGATCGCGAGGACTGGGGTAGCCCTCTAAAAACTGCTATCTTCCTATGCCTCATTTATGGCTTCACCCGATCTTATAGTGAACGAGTCAAAACCGTTTATCATTATAGCAGGAGCTCCAAGAGGCACAAAGGCTCCATATTTTCATCTGGCCTCCAAGAAAATCGAGGTGGTTGACTCTTTTCCTTATCTGGGGATTTTGTTTGATAGTAAACAGTCATGGAATAACTTGGTTGCAACCAGAGCCCTGGGCATGGAAAGGGGCCATCAAGCTATTAAAGGCTTTGCTAAAAAAATTAGAAACCAGCCCACTGGAAATGATTAAGACCATATACCAAGCAAAGCCAAAGGCAGCTGCGACCTATGCGTCGGGAGTTTGGGGAATAGCCAAAATAGTTCAGCTTCAGAAAGCGGAAGATGCCTTTTTTAAGTCTAGGGCCTCATTACCTCCCTCTACCTCTAATTATATTCTACATCTTGAACTGGGCCTCCCTTACCTGTGTGATTCTATCAGGTTAGCACCCATCCTTTTGTGGATTTCAATCTGGCGTAGGGATACCGTTGATTTAACGGAACGTATAATAAGGGACTGTCTGAGGCTTGAGGGTTACAGCAGAATTGGTTGGCTTAGTTAAGTACAGGCTGAACTAAAAGCAATTTGGCAGGGAGAATTATTTAGGAACCCCTTCTTATGTACTAAGGTATCCAAACCGGTAATAATTGATCTATTTATACAAAAGGCCGCTGCTGAACGTTGGGAAAAGAACAGGTGTTCACAGTCGTTTATAGTTTATAATGGACTCCCTCCCAGACTGGGGGAAGGCTACTTTTATCTTAACCATGTCACAGTGGCTCAGCATAGGTTTATCCTGTTTCGATTCTGCTTGAACCTAATCCCACTAATGCTGAGGTTTCCAGAAAAAAAGGTTCAGGCTTTCAGAACTAGGCCTGTGCCCATGTGACAATCATTCCCCCCCCAGTGTGATTTACACTTGTTGTTCTTCTGCCCATTTTACTGTAGCAAGAGAAAAGTTCCTTCTCCCAATTTTAAGGTTTCAAAATTTCTCTCAATGCAAAGTTGCATTGTATTTTTTAAAAGCCTTGCCTAACCCTTGCATTTTTTTGTGGTAGCATCTTTTTTTATAGGCTTGTTGAAGAAACTGTTAAAAAAACACTTTAAATGTATGTTTGGTATTTATGTAAATGGTTTTATCACAAAATTTGTTATGAGATTGTACTTTTATGATCTGTGTATTAATGGTTCGAATAAAGATTCAAATGGAAATGGGTAATGTTGTGTTCTTGTTCCCCAAGAGCCTTTATACGTAACACTTCACTACGCTGGCAAAGACTAGACCACAGTTCCAAAAAGAACTTTAATATGTTACTTGAAACTGCAGTAGTTGAGCGCTACAATTCCTTTTCATTCCAATTTGTCTACTTCTCCAAATGTTACCCTGAGCTGGTATTTAAGAGTTAGTTTCTTGCTGGAAAGTTTCATTACCATAAATTATCTTATCTAAAATGTTAATGTTAAGTGGCATTTGTATAGCGCATAATCACCAACAGTCTCTTAGCGCTTATGGGCGAATTACAAACCCATACCCGCAGTTACTTATCACCAGACAACTCTTCGTAAAAGTTATCAAAACATAATTTCTTTAAAGGACCAATGCAGAACCTTCATTCTAGACAAGTGTTCCCTATAGATTAACAATTAACATCCCATTAAACACACACTAACATCACCTTTGGAATGTAAAGCAAGATCCTATTGCACATTAATGAGTTTGGTCTGGGAAAGATCGAATCAGTGTTTGAATCCCTCACCCAAAGTTTATGATGCGACATTTCAAGAAATAAACTCTTACCCCGCCCCATAATGTTGATAAATCAGACCGGACCATCTCCCATAACATCACTGATTCCTGATTCTCTCCAGCTTACTTTGGAATTACCCTAACTACTCCCTCGTCTAGAAGCAAAAAATTGTACTTCTGGAATTTCCTAATCCTGAAACACAAAATTGGGAAGAAGGCGTTCTCCATAAGGCTTGAGACTTTGGAACTCTCTTCCCTTTTCGATCAGGAAAGCACTCACTATCTATACATTGAAATATGCATTAAAAATGTTCTCACAAAGAAGTTCTTTCACCAGGATGTGATCAATGAAGCTGACAAAAACTCTGCTATTTACATACCCTATGATGCTGTGACCTTGCCTGTGGTTTCTTACTAATTTCTCCCCATTCGTTTTCATCACCAAGCACGTGGGCTGCGATCACATTTTGGGCTCAGACGCCAAGGAGGACAAATGTCGCGTGTGTGGGGGCGATGGAAACACGTGTGAGACCATCGAAGGCATCTTCAACCAGTCACTGCCTGAGGGAGGTAAGAGATGAGGTGGCGTTCATCCCACATTGGCAACATCCTATGAGCATCTCCAATAGGAGCAGGTGAAGGGAAAGCTAGTGCGGGCGCAGTTGGGAAACTTTGCTTCAGCGAAGGTGGGCTAGGTTTACCCACCAGCGTACTACACCACTAGGCTGTTTTCCTGCCACAGGATAACCCGCCCAAGAATATGTGTGCAGAGTTGCACAACCTTGAAACTCTGCACACCCTTCATCACTACCTAACGGGGAAGTTAATTGACAATGCATCTCTTCTTGTACTTGTGTGTTATTGCCCATGCAGCTATGTCCCACTGGGAAACGTGAGTAGTGATATAATGAAATGCTTAGATTAATCTTATTCCATTGGTAGTTTCAGAGCGTGCAATCTATTCTATCGATTTTAGAACATTTGAATCATTAGAAAGATCAACCATAAGCAAATCACTCTCGATTCTCTTCTGAAAGAAACGGGTCAGCTGAACTGTATCTATTGATGCTAACTTAAGGAAGGCCAAGGATATTTTGGACTTGTTAGGCCTCCTCCGAGATCCCAGAGTCTGGAGTCTGCAGTAGAAAGCCTTATCTGGGCCTTGAAGAGTGACTCACTCAGGAAGACAAAAGTGATGGATGGAAATGCTTGAATGGTCTTAACCGCTGGCAACTCGGCTTCACATCTGGAGTTGATTCTGGGGACATGACCTGAACATTCTAACTGGACTGTCCCTTCTGGCGGTGGAGCCAAGAATCCTATGCCTGCAGTTGAATGTTGTCCATAGTGGCACAGCGAGCAAAAACGACTTAATGGAATTCGCTCAGAGCTGGTACTGATGGTTAATAATTATTGCAGGATTTCCATCCAGCACATTTTGTCTTTCCAATAGTACTCCTTTTAAATGCTGTATGACCAGGAAGTGCCTTGTTTGGGAAAGTTGAACAGCTCAACAACCCCAGGGTTTGGGTGATGTATCTTTCAGCTGAAAGTTCAATGTGGTTTATATCTACTGCACAGTGGTTACTTGGTGACATTTGTGAAACCTTGGTGTCTATTGAACAGCACCGAATGTGGTGGGGTGGAACCAGCTCTTTCTGCTTTTCTGGCAGGTCCCACAGAACACAAATATTCAACACGAATGAATAAAACAAGAAAAAGATCCAGTTTGCACCCCTCTCTTCACTCGCTTCTAATCTTTGTGTTCCAGGCCACGAGGAGGTTGTCTGGATTCCCAAGGGGTCTGTCCACATCGACATTCGAGAGCTCAACATGTCCCTCAACTACCTGGGTGAGTTACTTCACCCTTTCAGGGGTGACCGAAGCGGGAGGGAGGCTGAAGGAACCTCAGAACAGCGATGTTTTTAGGTGAACATCGAAAAGACTTTTGTAAATGTATGCAGTGGCGGCTCCTCTATAGGGGCATTTGGGCGCCCCCCCTGCTTTCTCGCCATGCGAGAAGGCATAAACATAAATGGTAATAACTACCATTTGTTTCTACCTTCTCGCACGGCGAGAAAGCAGAAGTTCGTGGTTGGGGGTGGGCGGTCCTTCTCGAGGGCTGGGGGGAGTGGCTTGCCCACTGTTGTTCATACTGACTGTTTGGGCAGCCTGAGACCGCCCAAACAGTCAATATGAACAACAGTGGACAAGCCACTCCCCCCTGCCCTTCAGCAACAACGCCCACTCTTCCTGTTCTCTATGTATGTTGCAGCATACATAGAGAAAATGACCCGGGTGGGGCAGCGGCCTCACCAATCACAACGCTGCTATTGCAGCATTGTGATTGGTGGAGGGGAGGGAGGCTGCCTTCCTGATGAAGAGCGCTGCAGCCAGGAATTCAAAAGCAGGATGGCAGGATGGCGGGAGTCGGGAGTCTCGGGACGGTAAGTTTTACTTTATTTTATATCTTTTTTTTTCCATTAAACGCCATCCCGCCCCCCCATCCCCTACGAGGCGCGACAACCCCATTTCCACCCACCCGCCCGTAATGCTGGCCGCGATTGCTGCCTTTAAAGGACAGTGGGGGCTTTCATTTTCCTTGTTTCTGCCTCACTACTTTCAGATCTCACCAGCCGCCACTGAATGTATGGCATTTGTGAAAACCTTTTCCAGTGCCCCTGATGAATGGGCATTACTTTTGAGGATGGAAAACCTTCAGAATAATGGGTTAAACTGAACTGAACTGAATGGGCATTTAACAATAATCATAAATAAAATTTAAGTTTTGTAACCCAACACAGAAAAATCAGAATGATTTATCTTTTTTCCAGTTGCAAATCTTGAGATTGGGTTTGAGGGCTGGCACAAGTAGACAAGAAAACAATGTTTTATCCTGTTTTTATGTGTGTGTTCTTTTAATTGTGCAGGCCAGGGCTCTGATGCTTGTGAGCCTATGGTAAGAGGAGCTGAACAATATGGTCTTGCACTGGAATCCGATTATATCAACCCCTTTGTGTTCAGGAAAGATGATAATATGAAATCAGGACACCATAACATTGCACTATGTAAAATGTATGCTTACATGCCACATATTTTCATTTGAGGTACAGGGAGCCGGGACTAGATCTCGCGTCTCTGGTTTCGAAGGGAAAGAATATAGGCTCTAGACAGGGGCGTGGCGGTGCATTATGGAAGGCTTAATGAAGTGGATAAATACTGCAGGGTATAAAGGGACCAAGGAGCCAATTACCTGATCGCTGAGCACTAGTTCCATGGACCTCCGACTGGCAAAAGTAATTTAATGGCTCAGTGAATATTTACAACTTTAATCCGATTGAAGCTAATCCCTACACTCTCCACCAACTTCAGAGGTTTGGGATTAATTTAGATAATTATTGTAAGTAGTGGCCTCGTGGATAGGATCATAAACTTTATTAGAAAAGTCTATGACCTACTATTAGAAGGCCTTTCATTGGTTAGTATAGTCCTGGGCAGTAGCTACAATGCCTTTTGCTTTAGATGTTTGTGATTAAAGCCAGGAAACACTGTGAAAACAAGAATTTTGATAACTGTAGGAAGAAAGATAGTTTGACGTTTAGGTGCTCCCACTCCACTAGCTGTAAGACGACATTTAAGGTTGCTTGTTGCAATGTGGTGCCATCCTGTGCTTATATGTAATTACAGCCTTATGGCCCACCAGAGCGGGCAATAACAACCATTAAAGGCCTGTTCCAGTGTTAAAGGCCCGAGCCAAACATTTGCTCTAAATCAAGTGCCTGTAGTGGCATTACATGAATTGGATTTCTATAGGCTTAGTGGACTGATGCATCTACTCCAGTAGCTACCGATTTGAATCACAGTGGATCCACTCAGCCATTCATCCTTCTGAGGTGGATACAATTAGTACAATTGAGAAACATTAAACATCTGAAATCTTTCAAGAGTGCCACTTCCTTGGGATGAACGTATATCAATCAAGAGTTGCTATTTCACTGTCAAAGTCTACTTTGTTTGCTACACATTTCTTTTCCTTGACACTGTGGGTGTTCCCCATATAGATGCACAGGTTCTACATATTTAATCCAGGGCGATGTGAGTGAAGTAGCATGGAAAAGTGGTTTGGGGGGCAGGTACAATTGTGTTAAAGAATATGGAGGACAAAAGTGTCCCTTCGCTCAAGGAAAACACCTTTCATCTGCAAAACAAAGAAATCACCCGAAGCTTGTATGTGATGCTTAATTTGTGATGGTGCTTGCTGACGGTGAGCTCTAGCACCTATTTTTGGGAGAGAGACTTATTTTTTCATCTTCAGATTTTTCAAGCAGACTTTCATAATCAGACTTCAACATGGAACAAGGAAGAGAAGGTCTGAAAAGAGAAAAAAGACAAAAAGAAATTGGACAGTAATAAAGGGAGAACGCGGGGATGAAAAATAACCTGCAAGAGTGAGATGGATACAGGAAGTAGTACTCAGTGGAAGGAGGAGGCAGGAGGTAGAATGAAGACTGCGTAGCCGTGGTCATCATCAACCTCGGCATTGCAATAGCAGACTGCTAAGAAAGACCGTGGGCCCGATTTAGATATTGGCGGACGGGCACTCTGTCACAACAGTAACGAATATCCTGCCAGCTGAAATATAAATCACATAGGGTATATAGGATTTATATTTCGGCGGATGGGATATCCGCCACAGTTGTGACAGAATAACCCGTCGGCCAAGATCTAAATCAGACCCTTTGTCTCGGGTGACTTTCATCAAAATAAGGCCATTCTCAGCAGTATGGGGTTGAGGCCATGTTTCTCCAGTTTGTAGGTCTGTCATTGTGGTTAGGGTCAAAACCCTGGTCCCAGTGTTGATAAGTTGGGCTTTAACCGCACCAGGTCCCACTAGTCATGTGGGGTGTTGCGTGAAGCTCAGGATTTTAGTTTACATTTTAAGAAGCTTCTTTAACCTGTTAAGTTTTCCCGTCGGCCAACAGCCATCGCGAGCACTAACTCAGTAGTGCTGCGCATGTCCGTTGGCCGACCGGCCCTGCCCACTCAATAGAACGCCCGCACTGCGGCAGAATTTGCGTTGCTGTAAAGGGGTTAATTACGTAGGCCACACCTCTTAGAGAGGATTCGATGTTACTCCTCTTTGGCCACGCCCCTTCCAGAGACTCCCAACCTTTTTCATCCCACTTAAAGCCCTATTAATAATCATTGCCGAGAGGGTGCAAAAAGCGCCATGATGCTCCTCTGGGAGTGACAGTCGCGCTTTAGAAATGCAAGACTCCTACTCAAAAAGGTCCTTTAGAGAGAGTGGAGACCAACAAGCTGTGTTCAGGTATCTGAAGAAGTGATGTGGAACCACCCATGGCCCTCAGTTCACAACCAAACACGGGACTCAAACTCAAGCATGCTGCCGCACTGGTATTGTCTTTGTTACTCAAACCATTTGCTGGCTGATGCAGGAACTGCTTTGATGTAGTGTTTGTGCAGTTGTGTGCATTGTTAGCCCACTTGCTGTAGTAGCTAAAGGCTGTTGGGCAAGCTCTCATTAGAAAATGTTCAGAGATCAACATTGCAACTAAAAAACACACAAATTATCCCCTTCGTATTTAAAATATCTACTTCAATATCATGAAATCCGTAATTGAGAAAAAGCAAAAGAACTATTAGCAAAACAAAGTAAGACCTACAACTCATTTAATTTTTTGGGGCAAGGAAGGCTGTGATATTTATGCAAATATATAATAAGCTTGTGTGTGTGTGTGTGTGTGTGAGGCACATGTGCATCTGGGTGTGTCTGTGTGTGCAGCTGTGTTCTTGATGTAACAAGCAGGCCCTTATGTCTCTGATGAAGATCCCTCAGAAAAGTTTGTATGAGTTGTACAAGAGGCTGTCCACCAACTTATATTACATATTTGTTTCCTTTTCAGCTCTGAAAGGCGAAAATGGGGAGGAGTATTTCATAAATGGCAAGCTCTCCATTGACCCCCCACGGCGGTTTGATGTGGCTGGGACGACCTTCCATTACCGTAGATCCCCGGATGAACCTGAATCCCTGGAGGCCCTTGGTCCAACAAATATGACTCTGGTCGTCATGGTAATGTCCTTACCCAAAATTACGTGTCATGCACTCCAGGCAAAGTTTAGCGACAAATGAACAACACGTGTATTTTGCAATTAAGATGTAGCATATATATGTTTTTGCAATTTGTAGATCACACACCTGGAAAAGGTAGCGAAGGAGCACTGTACATTAATGGGGGGGGGGGGGCGTGTCATAAAAATACTAGATTTAGCACGTTAACTGGGGATTTACATCTTGAAATGGAACCCATAGGATATAATCGGATTTATATTTCAGCGGACAGGATCTCCGTCTCCTTCGTAACAGAGTAACCCATCTGCTGAGATCTAAATTGAGGGCCTAAATTTGTTCTCCCTCTCATAGCTTACCTTATGTGAGGTACAAAAATTAACAAACAAAGCAAGGGCTATAAGTAATCATTTTCAGGCCTGCGTTGGGAAAATATAGATGACCCCAATAGAAATGGCCGCATACAGACACTGAACTAAGTGCCTAATACTCAGGCTAAACAATGATAGTTCAAAGCTAGGCGGCTAGTCCATACGGAATACTCAAATGTATTTAGATGTGCTGTGCTAAAAATGTTTTCTTTTCTACCAAGGTGCTCATGAGGGAAGAGCTGCAGGGAATACGATACAAGTTTAATGCACCTATTACCCGGAAAACTCTGAGTGGATACTCGTGGCACTACGGACCCTGGACAAAATGTTCTGCAATATGCGCCGGGGGTAACTATACCTAATATCTGTTACTTAGCATAGCGCTTCAGTGCTTAGGAGTTTGACCGAGCTCAAAAGACTTGAGTCCTATCAAAATAATATATCATGATTTTTTTCAGTACCTGTCCCTCCCCAATTACAGTTAAATCACAAAAAGACTAAGTTATTAATTCCCTTTTACTTACAGAAATTTGGTGGCTGTAAGGGGTATAGCTATCTTGAAGATCACTTGATATCTTTTACCAAAAAATCTGAAATTCTGTTACGTGAAGTGAGACTGATTATAACAGATGGGATGGGATGTGTGAGAAGTGAATGCTATAACTAGCATCATTTCCTCTTGGGGAGTGCAGCTACATTTTTACCAGGAATAACTGTGGGAAAGTGACAATATCACTAAATTGTGAACCTGCACATTTGTCAACCTCAGTGTGGGTGAAATTTTCCACCCAATATCTTTTGATGCATGTGTGTGTGTGTATATTATGCAATGAAATGTTCTACAAGAAAATTCAACTTAAGCACACTTGGTTTATCAAGAAGTGGTAAAGGACAGTAAATGCAATTAATTATCTTTTCCCACAACTTAGCTGATTCCTATGGTGGAATTACCTGTTCAGAAAAAAGAAAAACACAAGATTTACCCCCATGCTTTCTCATAATGATAGAGTGTAGAATGTATAATGCCGGTGTAAGGCAGGAACTTTTATGGGCAATTTATGAAAGATTTGTGGGTTTTTAATTGGTTTTCTTAAAAGCAAGATAAATTACCTAATTGTGGATCAATTCTCCCTGGCCCCTCTGATTGTCTGGCTGAGATATTGGATTGGAATGACCAACCCATTATCAAACGCCATGCTTTTAGAGTTTAAGGTATCTGGTAGAGCTCATTAAAATCACTAGCTTTTTTGCATGAAAACCCTTGGAGGGCACCACTGTATATTGTGATTTCATATTGAAGGGGTATTTGCATATGTAGCAACGTTTACTACTGTTTAGCATTGTTAAGGTTGCTAATTATGCGGAAGAAAGTATTATTAACAATGTATTCGAAAATTAAATCTGCCCTGACCTGCCTGAGGCACAGGTCAGTTGCAAATAGGGCTTGAAAAATTGAATTTTGCTAATTGAGATAAAGTCTGATGCTGAGGCCTTACATTGCCTGGGCTACTAGACGACAACCGGTATCTCCTGTATTGCGCCATACTGAGAAACATATTTTGTTCTTTCGTGCCTGGTTTGTGATTCCACAAGGCATACAATTAGTAAAGAGGCCATATCTTGTAGATCTGAGCAAAGCTTTGTTGTTTGCAGCAAAGCCCAGCTAACGAAGTGGAATTGTACTTGTTAAGATGTCTTCTATTTGTAAAAGTAGTAGCAGAAGGCCGATTTACATTTTGGCTAACTAGATGGAGGAAGGGGATTTAGAGATGATTATGCCAAAATTCCATAGTTGGTATTTTTGCATATATTAATTTATGTAAATAAAATATTGTAAAGTATTGGTTTCATGGATTTTATCCACTTTAAATGTTATTTACCAATTATCTTTGAATCCTAATTGAAACACTAGCTTGCTATACCAAAAAAAAAACTCTTTCCCAACAGAAAAACATAGATATTTATGTTACAAAGAAGAATTCTTCTTTATTGAAAAGGTGCTTTCGTATGTGCAGGGATTTTTTTTTTTCGCTGTGCATTTCCATATGCAAGTCCCAGTTCTTTTTCTTTAACTCACAAACAGCTGTATATGCAGTTCAACATTTAGAATGTTTCAATATACTACGAGGTAACTGGTGGATAATATTAAATTATAAAATATATAATTAGGCAAAACATTTTTGTAGACATTCATTATTTTGGGGAGTTTTTTTGTGTACTTCGACCACAGCTGTGATTGTAAACAATACATATGACCAAGGACCCTTGTTTTAAAAAATGGTAATCATCCAAGAAGACTCCTTTAATGATAAGGTCGACTCTTCTGCTTAATGGTCACGTCATGTTATGCGACATGAGAGGATGAGGCTGTTTTGGAAAGGTATAATACGTTGTTACAATGTAAGGAACTATCAATATCCAAGCCATTTGACAATGGTTTGTACTCACTGGTACAATGTGAGCTATTTAATTGAGATACAACACTGTACGTTGTGGGTTACTCATAGATTTATATAGTTGGTGCATTAACTGGTTATGCTATTTTGCTGGTCTGGAAAAATGTAACTGTTGGCTTGCTTTGCCTCCTTCCACGTTGTCAACAGGCTGACTGATTTAGGTGGTTGCTGGCCGTGCTGGGATTGTAGTGGCTGCCTGCTTCAGACACATTACGCAAGTTAAGAATGAGAAAGGGCTCTACTTCTCTCTGCTCCGACTGTCTGAGGCGAGTCTCCGCATCTGGCGGCCTCATCCGTGCATTCCCTGCCGGATGGATCACTGGGGCTGACATGTGCCACAAGCCGGCTGTTTATAGAACAGATGAGGGAGGGGTCCAAGAGTGGCCGCCATTTATAACTCCCCTATCACCGAAGCAGAGTAGCATACAGGTCTGGAAAAATGTAACAGATGGCTTGCTTTGCCAACTTCCTGGTGGGCTGGTAGTGGACATAACAAAGTCCCGCTTCAGCAAGCAGCCATGTGCGAGTGGATGAAAGTGCTTGGGTGAGGGGTTCTACCATAGTGTGGCTTTAGGTATTTGGGGCATCCCAGAAATCCCCTTTGCTATTGTGTATCAATGGTATTGTGGAGGTGTATCTTGAGGATTCGGCAGATCGTGGTAACGTAAGCAGGGGACCACTTGGATTCCCCAATACCTGGAGAGTTCTTTGTACTGAATTGAGGATACTCCTGATGGATTACCATTGACTGGTGCCTCCTTCCCTAGCGCTCCGCCTTGCAGGATCAGCCTCCCCTGTTAGACTCTAAATATGGGCTCCCTGATCCCTGTAGTAGTCATTGTAACTGGCTGAGATATCCAGAGGGGACTGTCCTAGTTGGGATACTCTGAGGCTTCAGGGCTCTGTAGATTCAACTCACATATGCAGTCATTCAGCCCGAAGTATATTACAAACTTGTGACTTACTTTGTCTCAGCACTCCCTAGGTACATTCATACCACAGTCTAGAAAAAAGCAAATTTCCCTCAATGCAGCAGTGTAACAAGTACCAGTAAATAAATGGAGGTTGCATTAGCTGGCAATGTTGAGACAGGCAAGTAGACCCATTATAATGTCAGAACATTCAAAAGATTTTACCCTTGCTTTTCTGATGTCTGCGAACTAGAAAATGCAATTCCATGTGTTGGAATGCCTTTGAAGATTCTTAAATGTCTTTCTCCTGAGTTAGGTCTCTTTTTCAGCACTTTTCAAAAAGGCTAGTTTTTCCAAATTACAAATTTTGGATTTACAAATAGCAAACTTTTGAAGCAAGTATATTCCAATAGGTCAGACGTCAGTTTAGCTGCTTTCTCTCTACCTCATTCTCTAAGCCTTCCAAATCTTCTCAGTATTTTAAATTAATCCCTCAATTCATTTATGATACAATGACATATAAAGTTTTTAGTCCTGCATTAGGCAACGATCAAAACATAACACGCTTATGTGAACAATGCTAAACCCTTTTTACATTTTATGGCACACTTCATTTGTTGTCACTCAACAAACATTACACAAACCGTAGACACAGGGACACGGTCTTCACATTCACTCTTTCAAACTGATTCATTAAAAAGTGTTTTGAAACCTATCCTGGACCAAATGTAAGATAAACCTGCATTTCTGCTGGCTTTGCTGAAGTGAACGAGCACCATCAAAATTGGAACTCTTAGCCCTAAAGATTAAAATTATTAAAGTATATTGAAATCAAGGGAATGTTCTTAACTATCCCCTAATGGTAGGTGTTTGTGAAATAAGCCATATACAAAATGTAAGCTTTTTGTTTATTTTGGTTTTTCAATCATATGTGTTGGCACCGGAGGCCATACCACCTTGGGAAGACCCCCAGAGCCATCTTGGGATCTCTTCTCAACGGGACACCCATCACCTCTTCTAGTGCTTGAACCACTCTATTCCAATATCTAAGGATGACCCGGCAGTCCCAAATTGTATGAAATCAGGTGCCTCGTGCTCCATTGCACTCAAGACTTCTTTCGCCTGGTTACACCTCAGGGCTCCCAGCTCTCCCTATCTTCCATTGCCTGGCTTATAAAAGACCCAGTGGAAAGATTTAAATTAGATGAGCCGCAGTCTAGCTGGGATCACCAATAGTCTAGCCGCCATTTTTGCCTCAACCTAATCCTCTTCATTTAATTCACCAACAACTGGGTCCAAATTTCATACGGTGCAACACCGAATGGAGGCAGGACCATACGACGGAGTTAAAGGTTTTCTCAAAATTGAGCTGAGCTATATACGTGGATTCAGAGTCGTCAAGTACTCGCGCCAATTATGCAGCTGTCATATACAGTGCCTGGTCACCCTGGCTAACATGAAACCATTCTGGTCTCTGGATGTCAAAGAAGGTATCACGTTTGTCTGACAAGCGGCCAAGAAGGTATCACCTTTGTCTGACAAGCGGCCAACAAATTGACCTCTATATTAATCAATGTGATCGGCCCATCTGAGGTGCATTCGTAGGCGCCTTGTTCGGTTTGGGAAGAAAAACATTGTAGCTCCACTAATATCCGTCGAGAATGACCCCGTCGGGAGGGCCTCCTGAAACATATCAAGCATCAATGAGGCCGTCACAGCAGCATATTGCGTAAACAATTCCATGGGGTAGCCGTTAGGACTGGATGACTTCCCCATTGACTTACCCAGCAGGACCTAATGTAGCGGTAGCCTGATTCTTAAAAATAAAAAAGAATTGTGAATCAGACGCAGGCAAACTTACAACATGAGAACATTTCTGACTATTAGCTAATTAACAAAAACCCAGATGTGTGCTAATAAAAACTTTAATTTCTGCAATTTTCCCTAAGTTTTCTATTTCTCGTGGAAAACTATCACCCACACTTTTTAGAATGATGTGTTGCATGGAATTTCTCACTCTACCTGCAGATAAGTGAAGATAACTGTGTAGAAGGTATTGTAAATCTTTGTGTATACCTAGAAACTTATATATTACTAGATGTTAACACAATTTGTGTTAACCACTCCGATGACTTTTTTTCCCCTGTAAACTCCTGTTCCTCACGTGAAAATGTAATGACTGGGGATTTGGATTTGATGTACTGAAGGCAATAACATGTTAAAAGTGTTTAAGGGATCTTGCTCTAGATGTTTACCTGCTTCTGTTGTCATAAAAAAAAGTCAGATGGCCAAGAAGAAACATTAGCTCTGTGCTTCAAAAAAGCTTGTTTCAGCATAAACTGTTGAAAAGTACCAATTAACTCTTTTCTTTTTTTATACTTCTGCAGCTGTTGAAAACAACTATATTAACTACATGTGCCTCTTTTACATTTGGCTTCCTCTAGGCCTTCAGGAGCAGCCTGTGGTGTGCAAGAAACTAGCCGATGGTTCCATTGTCCTTAACCATTATTGCAATGCAGACACAAAGTTATCGGACAAACAGAGGTCGTGTAATACAGAGCCCTGCCCTCCAGAGTACGTATAGAGCAGAGCACTTACATCAGAATAGAGCCAGTGTTTAATTTGAGATGGTGGTTCCCAGTGCTCGGCACCAGCACTTAATTGTCAGCACCAGGGCCTGTGACAGTCTGCCACAAGGTGGCGCTGTCTGACTTATTTAGAGAGGACCACAACAAAAGTTAATTATTAACTCAATATGCATTAAAAATGAATATTACTTGCCACCCAAGCCATTCTTCTAGCTTTGGGGGCCTGAAATAATCTGAATTGTCACACTCGTAGGAGTGTGAATGTTTGTACTTGTATTGTTATCATTGGCGCCACTGGAAGGGGCAATATGTGGTACAAGTGCAGTGGCCTCCTGATGAGAGCCCTGGCACTTATTTCTTTGCAAATTAAGCACTGGGCTAGACATTTTATTTTTTCATCCAAAAGAGTAAGTGGCAAACCCAGAAGATGGAATGGTTAGTTGAATATATAACTTTAATTAAGGAAATCCAGTACCTAATGGGTTTAAAAGCGTACCATCACTTTAGAATTTCACTGACAGTAGGCGGTGCCAGAGAACATATCAGTCAGCAGTGCTATCACAGTTTTAGGTTGCAGAGTAAATATTTGTGGATAGAATGCAAGCCAGAATATTCCAGGCAGTGGTTCAACATTTTTGTAATGTAATGCAAATGGCTCTGTAGTAATGCACATGTTTCCATAGCTGAAAGTACATACTTGTAATCTAATCATTCTGTAAACTTTTTCTCTTTCCATTTTCTAATTGTTTTCCTTCTTGTTATCCCAGTGGATCAAAAGTAATTTTAGGTAATTTCATAAAAATCACTTTATCTTAGATATGTAAAATGGCCAAAAGGTTTCAAAACCCAAACAGGCATCCTCTATCTAAATAACAATCTGGAATGTCTACTGATGACACAGGGCCGAGGAAAAAGAGACTTTTTTCTCCACACAGGCTGGCCACTTGAACATCCAATTGATTTTTTTTTTCATTGAAGACTTCTATTGTAAGGTATTTTCAAATACAGTCCACTAGTTTGACCAGCATCTAAGCACAGTCAATTAATTCGAGGATAGCCAAGATCCCTCTTGCTAATGCAACTGGGGAGGCAGTCCTAAAAGAGAGGTAGGTATGTGACGTTTGTTCAGGCTGGTTGGCTTCATTCACACGGAGTTAAGCAGTCCTCTTCCATTTGTTAAATGGAATTGGCCTCATGATAAAGGGTTTCAGGTATAAAAAATGAGCTGTAACACCATTCTTTCTTATTTTTTGGCCTTGCAGAGATACGAGTGAAGTGGTGTTACCTCATCAGAGATGCAGTATTATCACATGACAGAAAAAGTAACATTATTCACAAAGTTTATTCTCCCTTGTGCAGTGCTCGAGTTGTACTGGCGGTGGGCACTGCCATTTATCTTGGGGGACTGGGGCTTATCTTTCATCATCAGACTTTGGCCCAGAGCAAGTGAGAGTAAGGGAAAAAGAAGAAGGCAGACAAAGATGATAAAACAGGAACAAAGGGAGAAAGCACGTGGAAAAGGAATCTGTAAGAGTGAAATAGGAAACAGGGTCCCGGAAGAAAGATTCTAAGTGGAATCCGAGGCTGCTTTGGCATTCGCCAGCACTGGGGCGGACCCTAAGAAAAACATAGCCACTTAATTTAAAAAAATGAGCTACCTTTGCACAAAAGCCAAATCTTGCAGCGATAACAAGTGGTGACATTTTTACAACTATATGGTTTTATCTTTAGATATTGTCCTGGGCTCTGATGAACAACAGGACAAAGACCTGACAGATGAGCTAAGCCCGGCCAGTGTCCAGGCCTTGACCCTGCTCATGAAGCTTCCAGTAAATGCAGCAGCAATGGCTGCAGCAACATTAGAATTACTGGCACCTATGCAAACTCATTAACCTATAAAAATTGTAATACTGCATGAAGAACTGGCTCTGATTGTGGTCTGCCATGTTGATTAACCTTCTGCCATTTTATATGTCAATGTTGTACCTATCAAACTCTTCAGGCCTTCTAGGTTTCAATGAGAACCAGTCTCACTTTCATAATGGGTACTCAGCGCTATAATTTAGACTGCAGATAGCTCCGCGAGGAAGCTCCCTCTATGTATCTTGGATTCAAGGTCTTTTTGCATCCTTTTCATGAGAAGGATATGCACCTTCTTACTCCCACTCTTTAAGCTTATGTTTCTGCCACGTGAATCTTCCAACTGTGGCTTTTGCGAAGAAAATATATAAATGTTAGAAAATTGGGGAGGAGCTGGCATTATATGCTAAATACTTTGGGGAGGCGAGGCAGTGTCTGACTGTTTTACCATATGACTATTTTGTTTATTTTTGTATAATAAGCATTATCTAGACTTCACGTAGGCTTGGAACTACTATTTTCTACAACTGTTCCATTTAGTAGCAACCGATTTTTGGTGGGAATTGACTAATAACATTGCTACTGTGTGTTATTTCTGCATCCTCAGTCCCACAACAAAAGCATGTAGGAAACCTCTTAGAGATTCAGGAAGGTGGCCATTACTACCAGCCAACCCATGGTGCTGCCCTTAACTGGGTTACAAGATACTTGTATCCTCTCCACCGTATAACAACTAACAGATATCTTTACAACTTCTCTATTACTGTGTGTTCTTGACAACCTCTCACATGCCATATTGATGCCTTAAGCAACCTCTTAAGACAAATTCGTACCAAGACTTGAGGTTTTCTTATATTTAAAATTAGTGCAATGCTCACATATGTTCTCTGTTTAAGCAAATATTTTGTAGCACAAATGCTTCCTAAAGCTAACTATTACCTCTCCCCATCCGACTGTTCTGTAGGTGGTCCATAGGGAACTGGTCCGAGTGCAGCCGTAGCTGCAGCAATGGGGTACAGACGCGTACCGTGTTCTGCCAGCGCAAGATCTCCACCACCGAGGTTGCAGTTTTGGATGATATCGCCTGCGTCAAGCCGCGGCCAAAAATGGTGGAGACCTGCAACAACCAGACGTGCCCGCCTGAGTGGGCTGCTCTGGATTGGTCAGAGGTAAGTCAGCATTTTTCTCATGGCTGCATGTGGGAGGATGGATGAATGGTACCTGGGAAAAATGTTAGTCCTTCAATCAGAGCAGCTTTCATCTCTCTAAGGTTGGATACAGCTCCAGATTACATGCTGAATAAATAGATTTATGGTGTACCTTGTACCCCCGCTTTCTAATTTTTGTACTCCATTAAACGTTCCACTAGTCTGTACAAAGTACTCTGTGTTGTCTAACTGCTCGGCTGACCTTGTAGGCAAAATCCATTAAATAAAATGACCCCAAAAAATAAATCAATAAAAACACAAAAATAATAATTTTGGTTCCATGGTCTTAGCTGGGGAAGGAAAGCCACACATAGGGTTCACAGGTAAAAAGTTGAAAGAAAGTCCAGCACATAATGCTGTCACTTCTGAGCAGGTGCATGTGTTGAATGTTTGTTAGGTGGCACAGATTAAATACTCTCCAATGTGTACTAAATCCTACAAGAACCTGTGCAGGGGTGGAGCAGGCAAGATACAGTTGTGTGCTTGGTGTATAGTTTTGACAATCACAATACTTTGTATGAGACATTAAGGTATACATACATATATGAATAATGTTGGTGAGGGCCGAGAGTATTGAGAACTTGCGTCAAAGTGAAGCGACACGTTTGTGAACCTAGGGTGCGCCATCTATTGATTCATAACAGCAGCAGTAAAGGCTAGAATGATGTACATTTTGGTAAGTGCCTAGAAACCCTTGAATTTAGACATACTGTATGATTACAGGAAGGACTCTTTCCAACATGCCAGAGATGGGATGTCCACTCTAGTAAAATCAGGTCTTTAGGGTACCCACTCACTTTTGCATCATAACAAAATGAAAATCTGGGTCATGTGACTTTTTGCTTATTTATGAAATGCTCCAATCGTGCTTTCCATGGCCCTATATAAGTATCACTTTGGAGTTAGTTGCGCAAGGATGGATTTCAGTGCTTGAGAAAACTGTGGTGTCCTCTTATCCACCGAATAGAGCAACAGGGCATTTGCAGGAAGACCAGTCACTATTTATGAACCATTTTCATTAGTTAATTATCAATAATGTTGATTTAAATTTGCCAAAGCTACATTACGTGTTTAAGACCCTTTTATAATATCTTCAAACAAGCTTTTGTGGAGTCTGAGTAGGTGAAAGGGACAATGTTGAGTATGAAGCTTAGTCGCATCCGTGATGTAGCATACACTCTTGCAGAGCAATGGTTGTGAGTTTTATCTCCAGTATCTCCTTGTGAGTACTCGGTGACACAAAGTGAGCTTAGCAGAATGGCCTCCACAGCCATGATGGGAGGAAAAGTTTGTTGAGGAGTAAAATGTTAATTCAAGTGTTTTTGTTGAGTCCGAAACTCTGAATGCATCCATAGTTAAGTAGTCTCAGAATGTGTCCCATTTGGGAAACCTTTTTTTAGCGGTGTACTACCCGCCTCTTCAGGGTTAGCATAAGTGCCAGGGACAAGTGTGTTTTGGGGAATTTTAGGTCTCCTCATGGTCATAATCTATGTCATGCAACGTCCTCTGTGTGTTTGGCTTGGTTTGGGGTGTAAGCAGTCCTTAGTTTGTAGAAAAAGAAATGGGTCCTAAAGTTTTGTTTAGAAGCCGCAGGCCAGCGCTATCGAAGTTCGCTTTGCAAAGGCTATGTAGTCTTGATTCCACCTCATGCTTCTTTCTTCTACCACCTGACACTCCCTGCCTCTTTAGCTCACTCCTGCAGGTCCTTTTCATCCCTGCTTTCTCTCTTAGTCACTGTCTTTCTGTATGTCGTTCTTTCCCCCTTTTGTGTTTTTCTTTTTCATGCTCTTGATCAAAACCTTTTAAATATAAATGAGTGTCAGTCCCATAAAATGAGTGCCGGTGGACCCCACCGGCTCTAATTAAGCACAGAGTGCAAGGTTGCTGGTATTCCCTGTGCTTTTTGTAGACTTTCCAGGTGAGTGGCTGTAGATGCACATCATGCTGTGATCTGCTGTGAATTCATATTTTGCGGCACATGGATAAAATTGTGGGTCTTGCTCATTTTTGTTTGAGTCCTGCCATATTTCGTTAGATATTACAACATATCTAAGTTTTCTGCATTGTCGTTATTCTGTTTAAGGTAAATTGTTTTGTGGCAAAATTGTTTGTTAGTGTTTTTTGTTCTGGGAAGCATATTGTGGGTACTTGTAGTTTGGAGGATGAGTATCTTGAACAAGCTTTTTGAGCATTTTAGATTTTGCAAGAGTCCATGTTTATCGGTGCTTATGCTGTGCATGTGCATTCTTGGGGCAGTACTCTAGTGGTTTAATTGCAGTGTTTGCTTTCAAGGGTGAACTTGGCCTGACAACTGTGATGGTGAAAATGGAACTTTGGGATAGATTCAGAATTTGGCAGACAGGGCACTACATCACAAATGTGACTGAATACTCTATCCTCCTAACTAATCGTTCACCCTCCCTATTTAAGGTCAGAAAGACCACCAGCTGTCTGTCGACTGAGCCTCTGTTTACTCTGTTGACAAAGCTTCATATGACCAACCAATAGAGTATGGGCCATTGGAGGAAGACCATTGCACTGCCCACCCTATTCAGGGTGGATGGAGTGATGTCCTTTCCTTCTACAGAGAAAAGGAAATAACTCCCTGTGCATTGGGGTCATTATTTATTTACATATCAGTAACAAGCTCACACTTTGAGAGTATGTTTTTGAAAAAAAAAACTTTGGTAAAGTTTTGTGAACAACTGTCCAAACCATTGTTGGCTGCCCACTAAACATGTTGTACCTTCACGGGAACCGCCATGACAGCAGTTCCTATTCAGGCAAAAAGGTCACTGCGGTGATCTCTAACCACTTGGCTGCTAAGGCAATATTTTTCTTTTCATTGATTTTCCATTGAAATCAATGGAAAGTCCATGACGAGTTACCCTTGTCATTAGCGGCGAAGAGGCTAAATCTAGAGCATGGTACTCTTTCAGGGTAGTGAATGTAATGTCCTCAGCTACCCTGATAGACTGTACTTCGTCGACCGCACTCTCAAGTATGCCTTTGGTCTCAGGCTGGTTTCGGTAAAGATGGTGTAATTAACTGTTCTCGATCTGTTTGCTGGGTGTGTGTTTGCAAAAAGAAATTCTGCTACAGTGTTCAACATATCACATTCACCTTCAATATTTAGCTTTGTCCAACCTGCCTTCTATTGTTTTTTTCTTGTGAACAGTGCACTCCAAGTTGTGGGCCTGGCTTTCGGCACCGTATCGTCTTATGCAAAAGTGGCGACCATCTCACGACTCTGCCGACATCTCAGTGCCCAGAAAGTGCAAAGCCACTTACCAGCATGAGGTGTAACCTCCGACGATGCCCGCCTGCACGATGGATCACTGGAGAATGGGGCGAGGTAAAATAAATGTATTCTACTAGTGGTCGGTAGGTTACTATATTCTGAGCCTAAACACGTTTGAAAACTAAACCCCCTATCTCCCAAAACATATCACGCAATCTTTTTATCCATAAACTAGAGCCCAGTCAAACACTCACTTTGATGTGGTTGTAATCATCTTAATTTTTAGAAGGAGGTTGTTGTGGGGGGGAAGTGTGTGCACTTTTTGCACTTACACAGTGCTGGTGGTTATGGTTAGACGTTTGCTTGGCCATTACACTTCCAAGCTGTAGGTTGTTAAAATGTCATCTAAATCTCATACGAAAAATACACTGTTTAGTGAACAGACATAGGAATTGGTCACGATAACTGAGTTGTATTTTGTCACCCTTTTTTGACAAGTTAATGTTGCCAATTAATTGAAGCTAACATAATAATGTTGTGAGCAGATGCAAGCATTGGGGACGTAGGGCACTCAGCCCTTTATTGTTAAATGGAGTACTCTCCATACAGTTACGCATTACAATCAACTCTCAGGTAAACAGAGAGCTGATTATACACGCACGTGTGACCACGTGCGTCATAAAGCGCTACTGTCCTAGCTAACTGGGGACACGCTTTCATATGCAGTAACGCCAAACACCGCCCTAATGCTGCATATACCCACGACATTTATTCAAATGCGATGGCACAAATATTAGTTAAAACTGCATGTCCCAGCATGCCTCAAAAAATAGGGGCGTGCTAAGAGGCCTAAATGTATAGAAATAATGAAGGGACCACACATGCAAGCTACCGTGAACACGAACTACGGTTCGAAACGCGTAGGTGTTTGTCACGTTTTGAAATAAAGAAACTGCAACCAACATCAAGGCGTGTGCAGCGAGTCATTGGTATTCTATGCAAACGGGACACTGCCCTGGTCCCTACGCTGGCACCGGCTGATGAGCGCTCCCGCTGCAACAGGACAACTTGTATGCGATATATATATATATATATACACATATATGTGCACATAAATATATATATATATTTACAAATATATGCATATATATATACATATATACATATATATATATATATATACATACATACATACATGTGTGTGTGTTAAACATATAATGATATTTTTTTTAATAATAACCTTCATTTAAAATTAAATTCAACTTTTTAAAACGTAAAACAATGTTAAATGAATTCCAAATAAAACCTTTACCCATAATTGAAAAATATTAAATAGAAAAAAATGTTTGGTGTACTTTTAATTACTGTTTCACAATCAAGATAAAAAATTACATTAATATATTTAAATGATGTTCTTATTTTATAAACAAATAGTTTTAAGAGTTAACGTGCTGTAAAATTGTATTTCATTATTTCCAGGTTAATAATATACATTTTAAATGAATTCACATTTATATTTCACATAAAAATATATGTATTTATGTTAAAAAAATAATAAACTTTATTAAATGGTCCTAAACTTTCCAATAGGGATTTGCAGTTATAAATAAAATGATAGGAGGCTCTCTATTCGTTTCAGGTGGTAGATATAGAAAGTCAGAAATGGCTAATAGCAAAAAAGTGGAGAGTTACACCTCCGGTGTTAGTGTACATTTATCTATATCAATCCAAATATGTTGAAGGTAAATTCTTGTGCCATTTGGTCATAATTAGAGTAATAAAGCAAGAGCCTAATCATGCCCGCCCCCCCATAAAGACTTCTCAGGAAGTGTCCTGACACAACCAGTGACTGGGCAGTAGATTCCGAGCCGCCGACAAGAGCCTCTAAGAAGGAACAAAGTCGGACATAGGAATGTTGGAGCAGTAGGCCGATAACAGCCATTCTTGGCCCTGAGCTACTTCATCCGCTTCAATGGAGCTCTCAACATTCCAAGAGCATCTAACAAGGATAATTGCCTTTAGGAGACTTCACAGCACGAGTCAGAACAGCTGTAAGGCTATTAGAAGATTCTATCCACCAGAGGTAGAATGGGCTAAATTACCCAGGAAGAAACAAAGTCGGACATAGGAATGTTGGAGCAGTAGGCCGATACCAGCCATTATTGGCCCTGAGCGACTTCCTCCGCTTCAATGGAGCTCTCAACATTCCAATACTCTAATAGATCTATTAAAGATTGGGAAAGTAAGCACACGTGAAAAAATTAGTACCAAGGGACAAATTATTCCTTTTCAGCCTCTCTCTCTGTTGTTTATTACACAACCACTCTTCGGCTTGATACTTTGACAGTCTTTTTTTCCCCATTATCCCAGAAAAGGTGTTTCCAAAAGTTACTAGACTTTCCGATGGATCAAGCCGCTGAAAGTGTCCCTTCCAATGCCGGATCCCACAATTATTCTAACATCACTAATTATGAATCTGTATGCAACTCCCCCCTCTTCTTGAACATCACCCCTAGTTGGCCTTCATGTGATTTTCTTAATTTGCCTTTTATTAACCCACAGTGTTCTGCCCAGTGCGGCTTTGGACAACAGATGCGCTCCGTCCAGTGCTTGGCGCATACAGGCCAAGCCTCGGGTGAATGCGTGGACGCCGTCAAGCCAGCAGCCATGCAACAATGCGAAAGCAAGTGCGAACCAGGACCCACGGAAAACCCTGAAGGTACAAGGCGTAAAGGTTGCCTTCGGGGAAAGGGGATTAAACTGAATAAGGGGATCCCGCCTCATATAATGAACCTAAATCAAATGAACACTACCTACCAAAGCTGCGGCAGCATGGCCAGCAGACACAAAGTCGATGTTTGCATCTTGTTTGTTTTGGCTGATAATGTTGAAGGTAAACAACTGCGAGGCAGTAAATGACTAGAAGTAAATTGAACACTACGTGAGCTTCAACATGCTGGTGTGTGTGCTTTGTTTGGATCTGTCTGGTGGGCTGTTGGTGTGATCTTGTTTTAAAGGGAGCATGTGTGTATGCTTGTGAGAGGGAGGTATGTGTGCCTGTCTGTCAGTAGTCCCAGCTCATCCTCATCATCTGGCTCCTTTGACACATTGTCGTATGGAATAATGAATACAAATCCAGACGAAGTAAATAAAAGTGGAGTTTAAGTTTATTCCATGAACAGGAACCACGACCGCCAGCCACAGCAGCAGAGCAATGAATGAATCAAAGTTCCATAAATCCAGAACACTTATACAACTACATTCTAAATATGTCATATACAGATTTAAAGATACAATACTTACATTTTAAGTTTAACCCACATTACACCCATTTATCCCCATTGGGAATATGCACCGAACAGAGTAGGAAGGGAAAAGGAGAGGGCACATTTTAATTCACTTTAATGCTGCCTTGTGAGATGCTTATAGAATGTTTTTTCCTTTTTCAGAATGCAAGGATGTGAATAAGGTGGCATACTGCCCCCTGGTGCTAAAGTTCAAGTTCTGCAGCCGGCCTTACTTTCGACAGATGTGCTGTAAGACATGCCAAGGACATTGACAAAGAAGAAAACGCCCCAACCATCATCTTGTGAACCAGACAACTGAAAATGAAATGAACCAAGACATTGTTTGTCATCAGATAGGCGGCCCTAGGGATTGGAGGTAGTGAATGAAACCTGTTAAACCTGGATCTTTCAGACATGGCTCCACTCAGACATTAGATTGGGAATCCGGACTGGAATTACTTTTGCTGCCCTGATCCCAAATCCCTTGGCCTCCAGAACTTATCAGGAGCCCCTGTGTATCTGGCTTGCTTTCGTACACTGGACCCTCTTCTGTAAGAGTGCATCTAATTTTAATATGGATGTTTTTCATCCACCAAAATACCTGAAGCTATACCAACATAATCTGTCTCAAGCAAGCCATAGCTGGCGTTAATAGCTTGGCATTTGTCACAAGTAGTGTATACCTATTACTCGCCACCACCTATCCTTAGCCAGCACTGGTGTGAGACAGGCTGATGGGCAGAGGTGGGAGACATCAGCTTTGACTGCGCAAACACAACCATTCTGTCGTTGCTCCATCTCGTGCCATCTGGCAGCCCTGCAGGGACACCTGGCAGAATCCATATCGGGTGGAAACTTCCAGGATCCTTCGCCCACCAGCTTGAATTCCTGGATGTGGGAATAATATTGTAGATTCTTTGCGGTCCCATAGTACCATTGTCATCCTTAGTGTTATTTTCCTTGGTGTGGAGGGCACGGGCCGAGCACAGGTAAACCCAAGAGAGTCTGTGAGCTTCAGCAGTGCTTAGTTTGTAAGAAAATACCTGCCAGGGCCCTCGTCGGGAGTCCACCTCAGCTTGCACCGCCCTTTGCCATTGCCAGCCATGAAAATAATTGTACCTACACAACTACTAACCATCCCAATGCCACAAGTATGACAACTCAGACTATTTGAGGCCCCCAACGTTATAAGAAAGGCTTGTGGGGCAGGTATCAGTTGTTTTTAACCCCTTAGCTGCGGCGGCTATTCCGCCGCAGCGCTAGGGGGGAGGCGGGGTCGCGCGGCGCTCCCGTACTCATGACGGAAATGCTCCATCACGGCCCTCGGGTGGGCTGTGCTTGTGATGGAACGGTTCCGTCACGGCCTGCCCGCTCTCCGCCGCGACGGAACCGTTCCGTCACCAGCACAGCCCACCCAAGGCTTGTGACGGAACGGTTTCGTCACGAGTACGGAAAGCAATTAGTAAACAACTGTTATTCAGCACATCTGTAAATTACACAAACAGCGCCACCATGTGGCAGCAGCCATAAGTGCCGGTGTTGACAATTAAGTGCAGGTGCTGAGCACCAGAAACAGAGCATTTCTTGTGCTGGTTTACTTGCCTATGCCGCCCGTCATCCATTGTTGGCACCTTGCAGGACGGCGTTCACTGCTGCCTTACACCAAGAGTTACACAGTGGCCTCACTGACCTTGACATGAGAATACCTGCACTTTTAAGAAGTCTGTATACAGATTTATTTTAAGATGGATTAGTCACCTTATTACAACTTGCACATGGTGTGCATGATGGGAACCTCGATCCGTTCTTTTGATCGTTTTTCATTTTCCAATTTGTTCAGTTTTGCGAAAGGTGAGTTTTGCAAACTGATTGCCTAAAAGCCCACCACACAGCCATGGCAAATAATCCAGCAGTGGGAGGACGGCCTCACGTCGGCGGACCACTGTTTGAACTGTGTTGGACTGCAAGGCAGATGGGGTACAGTGGTGTGGTATAATTGTGGCATGCAATCTTTACAACAGGGACTGGTGCCAATGTATGGAATGTGTAAAACAAAGGAAGTCCCTCTGCAGCAAATCTTAACCTGTTCCTAGAAATTAAAGGAACACTAATTCAATGTAATGCATATTTTATTTATTTATTGACCATACTTAATTAAACTCAGTTTCGAACTTGGCCAAGATAGTCTGGGAATGAAAGTCAGTGGATTTCCCATTGTTGTCATTTGAGATAAGATCTGTAATAGGGCTTTGGTCCCTGCGTGCTCCTGTATTTTGTAAAGTTAAGGTCAGGTTGCATAACTAAGCTGGGCGGTATCACTAAACCGCTCAGTTCCAAATGATCCATCAACACGCGATGGACCAGTAAAAAGATGTGTCCAGACATTAGGACTGTGCCAGGTAATTCCAGCTGGTTCCATAGATGGTCAACAAAGCAGGGTTAATTTGCAGCATTTCCAACATGCCCCTACTTATGAAGGGCGGGTAGGCTTGAGGAATGGTGTGGGATATAGCGAAATTCTGGCTGGAGTCTCTGAACACTGGCAGGGCGACGAATTGGTCTGGCCTACATGGAATTCAGGAGAAACCCTTACAGGTTGGTGACTGAAAAGGTTACTGGGACTGAGTTTCCACTGGCTGGCATGGCCCCCGACTGCCAGCCCGAAGTAGTCTCCTCCTTGCCAAGTATTCCACAAGTTTCTCAATCAGCCGCCCCAAGGCTGACTCACAGAAGACATTTTATCTCCATGAGGTGGAAAATACCCTGAACTATTCTAGCTATATTTCTAGTCTGTTTTTAACTTCTAAATACTGTTTTTAGATACCGAAAATACAGAATTGTTTTAAAATGTAGTGTTTTGAATCTCACATGCAATATTTCCAATTTCACAGTCATTGCAAAAGCTAGATTAAGAGTACATCTGTAACTGACCTAAAGCAAAGCTGAGAAGGGCATGGGTGCTCTTTAAGCTAGAATTAACCGAACATATTGCTGTATTTGAAGAAACAGACCTCAAGTTCCCATGCATGCTGTAACTGTCTACCCAAGAATGTCCATCTTGTTCAGATGTCATGGACTGGGTCTTAGGTCTTACAAGACAAGGTAATAAGTCTAATATTTGTTGATGTTGTAGATGGCTAGAATGCGCGAACGCCTGGTTTGAAAGTGAGACGACCGGTGTGAAACTTAAAAAAATGTGTTGAGAATGTGATGTGAAGCAACAGAATAGGCACCTCTGGGTTTGATGAACGGTTAATGGAATAGTTTAAGTTTTTCAGTCTGGCACATTCTTCGAAATACGTCTAGTTAAAAAAAAACGAGACACTTGTTAGCACTGCTTAGCAAAATAGATCACCCCTAGTCTCTGTCTGATACAGGAGTAAGTGAACTGACACATTTTGGGACTTTCCTTTGGAAGGGCAGGTGGGTAGGCTGCCAGTACATTTAGCTAGGGCGTACAGTACTTGCGCTATGAGCATCACCTGCTTTTGAGCTGTCATATATTCAGGATATGTGGTGGCGATTCTTGTTTCATGAAGGGAGAGAGGTGCAACAAGGAGCCTAGTGTTTCATTAGGTTCATAGATATTATGGTGCTTTCCTGTGATTGCAGGTGTGCTGTTTTCCATATTGGTGCCTAACAGTACCTCAAACAAATATTTCAACTCAAACTGTGGGCATAGTATGGAATATTTATACAAAAACACTGTATTACTGACACAACCGGACAAATACTTCTAGTCACTGTCAATGAATGGAACAGTGGCATTGTTCAATTTACCGCAACTAAACAGCTGTCACGACTTGGAAAATGAGTTGCTTCCACTGTGGATTTCAGATGTACTATTGCCTCAAATGGTGCTAAATCAATTTTTAAAATGTCTGTATGAACATAATTTTATTTAACCTTTTGTAGAATACGTCTTGTATCGCACAGTTTTACACTCGTAAATCCCTGTTAAAAACCATTGTTGTTGTCTGTACTAGTTAATTATTATCAAGCAAATCTGATGAATGGATTGAGCTTTCTGATGCACAGCAATTGATGCCCAGCATTTAGCTATGGTCAGGATAAACATGGTCTGCTGTAGGGTAAACAACTATTTTTTTGTTGATAATAATTAACCCATTGATCACATCTCTTAGGTGAATTACTCATCAGTCTATATTTTGTTTCACATATTTGAAGAGTATACTGTCAGATTGAACATTAAAATCCCAATGTGGGCCCCTTTTAGCAGTTTCTGTCAAGGACCATGCATTGTCCAAGAACATAAGCCTTAGTATGGGCATAAAATGGAAGCTAAAAAAAGGCATTTCTGTTCTCAGGACAGCATCTCAGTTAAACGGTGTGACTGCTAGGGGGAGTTTAATCCAGAGTAGCGGGGTAAGACTGCAGCACAGGTGAGTGAAAGAGTCGCACATACGAAAAGGCGAGGTGGTAACCAGAGCCCACCACTTTTGACAAAGAAATCTCATTCCCCTGCTGAGCACTTTACCTATGGATTGCCAATGTACTTCTACACCATTTTATGTAATATAGAATTATTTTTATTGATCCATTACCCTGCACAACTAGCTCTCTGTACAGTACCTCCCAGAACCCTTGCACACTTTCTGTGTGATGGCGTTATAAATGCTTTATCATGGCTTTGTTCAAGATTGCAATACATGCAGGATGCAACTGCTTGCAAATTACTATGGAAATTTGAGCCAAGACTGCGATCAATGTTGGCATTCATAATTTGCATTTTTGGTGTAATAGAGTGGATGGGCTGAGAGGAGGATTTTCACAGTGGAAAATTATCCTACATTTAATTCACGAGCACTGCACTTGGTTGTCTGAGTGTATACTGTGTATTTAAATCTATAAGATGTGTTCTCAGTATACTGTACATTGCTAGCATCATTCTTCTTGCATTTTCAGTACCACTGCGCCATTTTATAATTCTTTAGTGTATGGGCCCTAACTATCTATCTTCAAATGGCAGACATTTTCCACATAACAAAGGGGGACTGATTCTAACAGCAGGGCTCCATCCCTGCTTTTGACCCAGCCACAGGCCAATAATAATGCAGGAACCATGGTATTCTCTTAGCCTGCACAGCAGTGCGGTTTGCTGCTGTACAACTACAATTTCTAGTTTTTCACTTAGGTGGATCTCAGAAAATTCCCCCAAAACGGAAATGTTGTCCAAGTCCTGCATCTTCATAGTTTTGTGAGTAAAAGTGTCAAGTTCCGTTGATGAGCAAAAGTTCCCTGGATGTCCTCTACCCTGCTAACTGCTGAACGGTTTGTTGGACTAAGTTATCAATTACCTGTTGCAGTGAACCATGGCATTTCATGTGAGCAAACAGATCGGCCTCTAAGTGGCCTGAAAAACAGTCCAAGAGCAATTTCTTGGATTTCTTGTATGTACGAGATCAGAGTCCTCCGAATCAGGAAGTCTTCCAAGAGAATCTGCACTCCTGCTTGGTCCAGAGATTTCTTATCCTGATGTTTCATTCCACAGAAGAGCTTAAAATCTTTGTTAATTTCTGTGAAACTCTAGGTTAGGATGAGCACCTCAAATTGTAGCACCTGGTACACCCTCCTGGACAAGGCATCCTGACATTTGAAATGTCTTTTTGAAGATTTATTTTTTCTGAAATCATAATCAATTAAAGACTTAATGTGGGCTTAGCTTGCAAAACTGAAACCATCTCTTGGCAACATTACTTGAGCATCAGGAATCGCGAATGTACTCCCACCTACAAAGGTGACTTTCCCTCCAACTCTAAAGGGAAATGAATACCTTATTATAAGTTATTGTAGACTTTGAGAAAGAACCTGTTTTATGAGAACACGTTAATACATTTGTGAGAAATTGGTCTAAAAGCAGGAAATCAAAATGTAATGAACTGAATGAAATATGAACTCCGAATGCAAATTCTAGGAGAAGCGTCCACAATTGCTGATGATGCAAAGTTGTCTCAAAAAGTCTGCAAACAAATCCACTCATGTTGCATGACAATTACAGGCCTTTTCTCTGGATCTTTGGTATCTACTTGCGGTTAGTTATCACTCATCACGAAAATCTGCTGTGAATTGCACAGTATGAATTTGAATCGTGGCAGGGCCAACTTTCCAACCTTTAAGATCAATCGAGAGTATCTTTACATTAGATAAGAGTAACAGATGTTTTACCATTGCATGAGAGAAGCAGACATGTGGCAAGATGCATTATATACAGGATCAGCTGTGTATTATTAACTATATTATCTTGCTGGTTATTTCATTCACCACTGGTGCCCCAGTACCTCAGTGACATGTGCACTCTAATTGGCTACCAGTTTTCTACCTTTCCCCAATCAACTCCTGTGGTAGCTAGGAAGAGCACCTGAAGCTTACCTCAGAAGGCGGTAGAGGGGTTGGACCTCAGAAATGGGCCGGCACAAGTGATACCCCACAAAACTCGAGAAAAATAAAATAGCAGGTGTTAGCTTATCAATTGCATCCACTGATAATAAGCTAACAATGGTTCCTCATCTATAGTGAACAAGTCAAGACTGAGCAAAATCCTGAGGTTGAATGCATGCCTTCACACTTTTACTTGACTTGGTGATTTGATCAACAAGTCACTCACTTGTAGGACTCCCTGAATTCTCATTTCTGTTATCTGTTCAGCTACTCTTAACAGGCTTTTGGTGAAAATGTTTAACACTTTCACTGTCCTGTAGCCACACATGCATATAAAGATTTCGCACCGATCACATCATGAAGAAGATATAAATGTATGAGCTGATTAATGAAAGTAGCTAATCAACCCCCCCCCCCTTTGTTTGTGTGTAGATGGAAAAACAGCATGAAAGTAAGCAGGTGAGTTTTTCAGAGAGATTTTCCTAACTTTTCTGTCCTCCAAATAACAAGACATATGCCCTGCCTGTACTGCTTTTTGATTATCCCTACCTTCACTTCTTCCTTACCACCTCCCCCGTCTGGACCACTGCATTCCCTTATCTCTCCCTTCCATTGTGCAACTAACTTTTGCAGTAGACATTCCAAATAAAGGCCTACACTTGTATACAAGTGGGAACATCGTTGAAGCATAATGCTACCAAGAGGGGTTTCAACCTATTTTTAATTCTTGAATACCATCTTCTACCTTGTTGTCACACCTCATTTGAGTTACTCTTTTTGTAACTTGGTGTCCGAATCTCAGGTATAAAGAAAGTCAAAATCTGGGATTCTGTCCCAAAAAGATAACCTTCTGGGTAAAGTAAAAATCTGTTCTTCACATTTAAATTTGACCTCCAGTACAGACGTTTCTGCTCTCAGTGCAATAATTATTCAATGAAATTCTGTGGGTAATTATACTACAAATACAATATCCTTGATAACAAAGACAATTTAAGCTTTTGGCAAAGTAAACACAATGTAGCCACAGGATGGTGCCATTATTAATTGTGAAATAGAATATAAATGTTGCCGCTTCACCTCCAACACAATAGTCTTCAACTGCACAGTCCATAAATTCACAAAATTACCTGGCGCTATGGAACTCATTAGCTGGTGCTAGAAGACAGCAATAGCTGTCAATAGCCAGAGGTTCAAAAGAGAAAAGATGAATTGACGACTTACAACTCAATGATTTGTGAACTATCTAGATATAAAAGATTGCCTCAAATCGAAATACCACCAATACAAATGAGAACAGGTTGATGTAGATTCAGGCCTTGCCACAGGTCAGAGATAAAATGGTAATGATTCTTATTTTTGTTTCTCATGGCCTACTCCACACATGAAATGTCATGTCATGTCAAAGGTTCTTATATAGCGCCTTTTCACTGAAAGGTCTCAAGGCGCTTGCTTTGGGAACCCTTCCAGGTTTTTCCCTGTGAGATAACCCCTACTGGGCATCCCCAAGGTGAAAGCCAGGCATCCCGCCGCGGTGGGGCCATAGTGGAGATTAAGCAAGCTATTGCCCAGAGTTGCAGAGTGTGAACCCGTGATTAGAGTGGGCACCGAAGCGAGAATTATCGAGTCCGTGGACACTTGGGTTCAGACCCTGCCGCGTTGGGAATTGAACCCTGAATGAATGAAAAGCAATTTGTATCGCGCTACTAAAACCCGAAGGTGTCAAGGCGCCTGGTCCCGGGTCTGACGATCATTTTTGTTAGTTATGTGTGATGACCTTTGCTACCACCAGGTGTCTTTTTTAACAGGCAGGCAGGCTTTTGGCCTGTAAGGCCATTCTTCATTTACGCATTACATTTAATTGTTTGAGATGTAAAAAATAAGATTTCTAAATTATTTAAACCCACACAACGTCTCTAATTTCTATTCATTTATAATATAGTCTTATCCATGGTACAGCAAACTGGGTGACAGCGGTGTGTATGTACTGAAGGGCAAGGACAATAAAAGCGTGCCATCCAGTCTACAGTGGGGTTTAAATCCTCCAGTCCATGAAAGGTGTCTGGTTACTATATCTGTATGATTTCTTCATACACCGTGGTGATATCCAGATTCTGCAATAACAAGAGCAAGTACACCTTATGCCACTTAACCCTGTATGTGTGCGTGTATCACAGAAAGTTCCTACAGGGTAGGCCATATTAGTTTAAAAAATGAACACAGTCAATGTTTTGGAGCCAGCCGGCACTGACATTTTGATGCAGGGTGGAGTCTGTGCCACAAGGATTTGGACTGGTGGCCATGAGTTATACAATTACTAAAAAACTGACCATCCCAGTTGCTCAACCATCGGGTGCGAGTTTGACTCATCAAATAGCCTCCAAGTGACACTATGTATTGTGTGACACCTTCAAGGAGGTAATGCTTTTTAACGGTTCATAGAGAGAGAACGTTGCACAGTTGTCTAACACAGTTGTATCAAATGTGGATAGAATAATATTTTCTCTTAGTTTGTTAGCGTGAACCCCAATATTACTACTACTACTACAGCTTTTTAACCCGCAATGTGTCTTTTCATAATGGACTAGAGTTACATAATTCTAATGGAAAAAAAACAACAAAAAGACCCTCAGTACGCATACTCCTGTAGATTGACAACCTCTGATTAGCTCAAGATGCCACAAATGGGCTGTGGCTATTTAAAAGTTATGAGATTATGGACTAATGTTCTGGCCTTCCACAAATTGTGGATGCTGTGGATTGCTCAACATTTTCGTGGCATACTTGGAAGAACATGGAGAACTGTGGATCTGTTCTAATGATACAAAAGGCCACCAGGTAGAAGCAGCAAAATGTATATTGTGCTTGAATACAAAAATGAGATGGGTTGAATAACATAGACCATATTCTCATCATTGACATATTTGTATGACCTTTGTCAGCCTAACAACATCAGCACCCTATTCTTAGGACAAACACATGTTAGGATTGCTAGAGTACAGTGTTGCTTTTCTTTTGTGGGACTGGGGTGGAATTGCAGTTATAAATGAAAAATATGGGTAATTGGGAATAAGAACAAAAAGACACCATGAAGGTTTAGAAGCCCTCTCCTTGCCCCATCGCGTTTGAGTTGATTTGATATCTATTTCAGTGCAGGTGGAATGACCTGCAGAAGACCACTGGAAAGGTGAAAGGTGGAAACTACAAGCAATCACCTGCTACAATTCTCCCAAACCGGGCATGCAAAACAAGACGCCGCTTATTAATATGGGCTGGTACCTTAGAACCACTGCTGCAACTGTATGCATTGTATAGAGTTTTCTTTTTTTTTCTAGAGCTCTTGTAATCCATACAGAAAATTGGCAGTGCTGACTAAGGATAAGGGGTGCAGTTGTTTCATCTTTGCATTTGGTCCTATAGGATGAGCGGAAGGCTCATTCACGACTTGGGGTGTCCAGCATTTATGCAGTTAGCCTGGGCCTTCCTCATGCCATGATGCAAGGTGTTTGAGTCCATGGCCTCACAGTAGTCATATTAGGATATTTTACTTAATTGTGTATCTATTTAAAAAACGCTGTCCCTGTGTCCAGCTTAAACCATTGTAAATTGAGGCCATGTTTGGTAGCTGATTAATTGTTTTTATTTCCCTTGCCACAGCCAGCAGTATTTTTAAATGGTTCCCATGCGGGGTATCTCACGGTACATTAAATATATTTCCGCCACATGTATAATGTGTTTTTCTACACTAGGCTGTGTGAACCTTCCACAACTTGTCAATGTCAAGAAGAAAAGAGGGGGAGTGTCCTAACTAAAAACCTTACCCCATTCGCAAACTGAAAATTATGGGGAAATTGTGTTTTAAATGAGAAATGTATTTAAAGGAAAATATATCTTTTGAAGTTTCTTATGATCTCAGAAGGTAATTAAGAAATAGCAGAGAATGAGTTAATCACCAATGTTATCCAGCAGTGAACCAGGAAGTAAACATTTCAAAGAATGAAGGGGGTGTGGATATTGACTTGGCTGTGCTCACTGACAAAACCTATGCTAAGTGACATGACATCATGGTTGCATTTAAAAACTAAAACCACAGAAAAGGGCTTCTAATGACAAGCAACAAAAATGAGTCTAAAATATTTTAATCAGCAAATGTCGCTGATCACATTACATTATTATATAATCAATATGAGAAGTGAGAACAAACTATTTTTATTTCTTGGACACATGCATCACTTTTCATTGCAAATACATTCTTTCAGTATAAACAATCATTTGACAGGAAGCACTCAATTACAAGGCATTATTGATATAGGCCCCAACTAAATCCAGCATTGAAACTTGTATACATATTAATAAATGTCCTTCAATCGAAATGCGGTTCCATCAATATCCACACTTTCTAGTGTTGATCTTGTTAGTTAGAAGCTTCACAAACATTACAGTATCCAGATCAAAAGGGGTCCATCACAAGTCCACACTGTAAATTAATCTTCTTTATTGCATCTCCAAAATTCCTTTAAGAACGCGTAAATCAGCCCAGCCACTGCGTTTCATCCTACACAAGAACTTCCTCAGGGCTCATTTATTTTCAAATTGCGAGGAGCAAACAACAATATTGTTCGTATTTTTAATTTTCCATTCCATCTATATAAAAATATGTGGATAAGTAGTCTTTGTTTCCACAGAGGATCGATCTTTGTCATTAAGTTGTGTCTACCCACTTTCATTTGATAGTCTTCCTGAGATCAGTCCATCACTATGTTCGAATCCCAATTTAATCCTTAATCCTGTCACTTCTGGGGCTCAGAAGGTAATCAGCAAATCATATTCCATTATTACATCATCGATGACCAGAGTAAGAACAAACTATTTATACTTCGTGGACACATGCCTTACGTTTCATTGCAAATACAAATTCAGTATATTGCTTGTGCATATTCATCCTCGTTCGCTAGAGTGCTCCAACTGCCTTTTTTCCTCTCTCAAAAAATCCATTATTTTGTAATTCATCTCTTCTAGTAATTTGTATTGGCTCTAATTTATCAACTGTTGCATTATGCTTGTGTTGCTCAACATAACTGCCTAATTTTTGTGGTAGAGTATGTAAGTCTGCATTGGCTGAAGGCCCCTTCCCAATCAGTTAATACATTCTGTCTCATTAGTGGGGAATCTGCACCTGTGCTTCAATATGTATGGTCTCTCCCTTTCTCCTTTTACAATTAGATCAAGAACTCTATTCACTCCACTAAGAAGTAGATTTGATACAGACTTCTAGCTGCTGATTCTTTACCTTAGAATATTTCCAAGGTGTCAGACTGGATCTCGAAATCTTTTGTTACCAATGTGTGCCAGTATGTGGCGTTGTTCTGCTCCACATGGCATTGTTGGTGTTGTCCCCGCTGGAAGTCACGTTCATGGAGCCTTTATAGGTGCCACCCAGGTGCGCTGACGTCCGTTCTTATCTTTCCGCGCCAGCCAGTGCAGATCCGGGAAGAGCTACCCCCTTAGTCACTTTTGGACTACGTATTTTCGCTGTTTTGGTGAAATCTTTTTTGAGTTCACCTACTAGTGTGGCAGGGATGTCTTTGAGGAAGGCCTGCTTCAAGTCCTGCGGTGCCTGTCACTGGCAGATGTCAGTGATGGACCCACACATTGTATGCCTTTGGTGACTCGAGAGGGACGACGACCCAAGGGCCTGCCCTGACTGCCGTGCCCTGCAACCAGTGGCCTCGAGGGAGCGATCCTTCAAGGTGATGGCGAATCGGAGGACTCAGTGGACCCTGAAGAATACCAACCTTATGAGGAATAATTGGTGAGGCTAAGGACCTGGGTGAAGCCAGTGGACTGAATACATCTTCAGATACTGTCATGCTTTCTCCCCCTACTGTGGTTACGGAGGAGGGAGCTTCTTTCGCAATGGTGGTGGGGTGGGGGGGGGGGGGCGCTGAGGTCATTCCTGGACCTTAGCTTACCCTAGGTGGCAGTCAAGACTAATGTCTTGATGGAAGTGCTTCAGCCGGTAGTATCCACTTCAGAACCACTTCTCTCTTTCGATGAGATACATACTGACGTGTTACTTGGGGCTTTGTCGAAGACCAACACAGGGGTTCCTTTGAACAAGTCGATTGCCCGCTGCTACAGGCCCACTCCAGGGAGCCAAATTAAATCCTGATGCATTCCCTACCGCACCAGTTGCCAGGGAATTAAAGAGGCTGGACAATCTTGGAAAGAAGATGTATTCTTCTGCCGGCCTGGTACTGTGGTCTGCAAACACCGCTTGCCTTTTGGGATGATATTCCCATGTGCTTTGGGATATGGTAGCGCAGGTGCTGTCAACAGTCCTGGAGGAGGCCCGGGCCATGCTCTCAGAGTCTCTGCGTGGCTGCCGACACGGTTCCTTTCGGCCCCCTGGGTATGGTGGCAGGATGTCAGGTCAGTCCACCATCTCCTCTGCAGACACAGCCACCAAACCCCCCTAGTCTGCCCATGTATCATCATGGGCGCCCAGTCAGTGGCAGGATTCACCTTCACCTGCGCTGCTGGCAGTCCATAACATTGGACAGGTGGGTTTTGCAGATTGTCTGAAAGGGCTATTTCCTCCCCTTCGAGACCCCTCTCTCCATGCCACACACTTACGACAAGCTGACCGAGGACCACTTAGCTCTTCCCTGCCATGAAGTGACGACTCTTTTGGCCAAAGGAGCCATAGAGAGAGTGCCAGAAATAGGTTATGGTTGCTATTCCCACTATTTTCTGGTACCGAAGAAGGACGGAGGTATTGGTCCTATCCTCAACCTAAGCTCTCTCAATTTTTTTCCTCAAGAGGGAGAAATTGAAGATGCTCACTATACTCTGTCTCAGGTCCTGTTTGCCCTGGACCCGGAGACTGGCTGGTAGTGCAGGGCACCTATTTTCACATTCCCATCCTGCCTGCCTACAGGCGCTACCTGTGGTTCACGTTGGGCCATGAGAATTTCCAGTTTGCTGAGCCTGCTTTTGGCCTCACCAGCGCCCCTCGGATATTTACTAAGATTATGGCGGTGGTTGCAGCTCATCTGCGGAGGTCAGGGGTGCCAGTCTTCCCCTATCTTGGTGACTGGCTGTTGAAGGCAGGCTGTAGTCTCCCTCCTCCAGACTATGGCGGCAAACCTGTGAGCTGACGGCAGTCATACACAGTAAAGGAGGAGTGTACATGGTGTGTTCCGTCAAACCACAGGGCCCTGCTCTGGGTCACAAGTCAGTTTACAACATTTCCTCCCCATACACCTTGATTGCTGGGTGCAATTAGGCCAAAAACAGTAAAAGATCAACAGAGACTTGCTACTGTAACTCATCTTCCCAGACTCACGCTGCGGACATTCCCCTCCCAACAGTCGCCATCAAGAAGGAGACTTGTTTAATTGAGCAGCCTTCAATTGAGTGCCATCTAATTATTTATTATTCCAATTTTCCGAATGAAATGAAGTTTACTTTTGATCACATCTCATTAAATAGTGTATTCTTTGAGGGAAAATAACACACGCTCTCCCGCCTGTTCTGTTTCTGCGGATGCGGAGAACCTCTGCCAGGGCGAGTTCAGCAGAGCCGAAGGTTCCTCCTGGGTATGTGGGAGGATGTTTCTTCGTTTAGGTATTTGGGTCCGATGTTGTTGAGGGATTTGTAGGCGTGGGTGAGGAGTTTGAAGGTGACCCTCTTCTCGACGGGAAGCCAGTGGATGTCTCGTAGGTGTTGGGTCATGTGTTCGTGACGTGGTGTTGGGTCATGTGTTCGTGACGTGGTGTCTCGAGGACGAGTCTGGCTGCGGCGTTCTGGTTGGTTTGGAGTTTGTGTAGAAGGGTTTTGTGGATCCCGGCATATAGGGTGTTGCCGTAGCCCAGTCTGCTGGTTATGAGCATGTGGGTGATGATCCTCCTGCAGTCAGGGGGGATCCATTTAAAGGTCCTACGGAGGATGCTCAGGCAGTTGAAACTGGTGGACGCAACAGCGTTGCTCTGGCGGTTCATGGAGAGGATCTATTCAACCTTTCCTGTGGAAGCCAGGGATGGGCATGGGACACCCAGTAGCTTAATCGAGACAGGCTCGCCACCCGAAAACACCACCAACTAATCCACGCCACCAAGAAAACTGCATTCAAGGAACGACTGGACAACAACGCACACAACAGCAAGGAACTCTTCAACATCGTTAAAGAGCTCTCCAACCCCAGCGCCGGAAACAACGACATCACCCCGTCGCAAGACCTCTGCAACTCCCTCGCCTCCTACTTCCACAACAAGATCGCGGACATACACAACAGCTTCAGCACTCAACCGACGCACGCCATGACTGAACCACCGCCCCCCACCACCACCCTCCGCGCCTGGACCCCGATCAGCACCGAAGACACCGTCCGCACGATGAACTCCATCCACTCCGGATCTCCGACCGACCCCTGCCCTCACCACGTCTTCAACAAGGCCGAAGCTGTCATCGCACCCCACCTACGGGACATCATCAACACCTCCTTCAACACCGCCACCTTCCCAGAGAGCTGGAAGCACGCCGAACTCAGCGCTCTACTAAAGAAGCCATCAGCCGACCCCACCGACCTCAAGAACTACCGCCCCATCTCGCTGCTCCCGTTCCCTGCAAAAGTCATCGAGAAGACCGTCAACAAGCAGCTGGCTGCCTTCCTCGAGACGAACGGATCCCTCGACCTCTCGCAGTCTGGCTTTCGGGCCAACCACAGCACCGAGACCGCCCTGATCGCAGCCACCGATGACATCCGAGCCCTGCTTGACAACGGAGAAACAGCAGCCCTCATCCTCCTAGACCTCTCCGCGGCCTTCGACACTGTCTGCCACCGTACACTAGTGCAGCGCCTCAGCAACGTCGGAATCCAGGAGAAGGCACTGGAGTGGATCATCTCCTTCCTCGCCGGAAGGACACAGAGAGTCCGCCTCCCCCCGTTCAGATCAGAAGCCACCGAAGTCACCTGCGGCGTTCCTCAAGGCTCCTCGCTCAGTCCAACCCTCTTCAACGTCTACATGAGCCCCCTCGCAGACATCGCACGCCAGCACAACCTCAACATCATCTACTACGCCGACGACACCCAGCTGATCCTCTCCCTCACCAACGACCCCGCCACCGCCAGAGCCAACCTTCACGAAGGGATGAAAGAGGTAGCCGAATGGATGAAGAACAGCCGCCTGAAACTAAACTCGGACAAGACGGAAGTCCTCATCCTGGGATCTTCACCCTCCGCCTGGGACGACTCCTGGTGGCCCCCCGCCCTAGGCAACGCACCCAAACCAACAGACCACGCACGCAACCTGGGCTTCATCCTGGACTCCTCCCTCTCCATGACCAGACAGGTCAACACCGTCTCCTCGTCGTGCTTCAACATCCTGCGCATGCTACGTAAGATCTTCCGGTGGATCCCCACCGAGACCAGGAAGACGGTCACCCAGGCCCTCGTCACCAGCCGTCTGGACTACGGCAACTCCCTCTACGCCGGAACCACTGCCAAACTCCAGAAGAGACTCCAGCGGATCCAGAACGCCTCAGCACGGCTCATCCTGGACATCCCCTGTCGCAGCCACATCTCCGGACACCTGAGAGACCTGCACTGGCTCCCGGTCAACAAGAGAATCACCTTCCGACTCCTCACCCACGCACACAAAGCCCTACACAACCAAGGCCCAGGATACCTCAACAGCCGCCTCAACTTCTACGCTCCCAAACGCCAGCTTCGATCGACCGGCCACGCCCTCGCCGCCGTCCCCCGCATCCGAAGAGCCACCACAGGGGGACGGTCCTTCTCCTACCTCGCCGCCAAGACTTGGAACTCCCTCCCGACCAACCTCCGCCTGACCCAGGACCACCTCACCTTCAGGAAGCAACTCAAGACCTGGCTGTTCGAGCAGTAGCGGACCCCCCTCCCCTAGCGCTTTGAGACCCTCTGGGTGAGTTGTGCGCTTTATAAATGCTGTGATTGATTGATTGATTGATAGAGTTTAGGGTCCCAGCTTGGGATATGTTGAACAAGATAGCGAGTAGCATCAAATCTGGCTCGCCTGCGCCTGCTAAAATCTCAAGAGGGAGTAATGAGACCTTAGAGCCATTTATTAGACATCTGCTAGAACTCTCCTTCAGTTCAGGCAGAGTGCCGAAAACTTGGAAAGAGGCTGTGGTGCTCCCTTTGGAAAAAAAGCCGAATGTAAGTATGGCGCAGTTAACTAACCTGCGCCCTATTTTGCTCCCTCCCTACTTCGCCAAGATTGCGGAGAAGGTGGTCAATCAACAACTGACTGCCCATATTGACATGCATAAGCTGCTTCATCCCACGCAATCTGGCTTCCGCGCACTCCATTCGACGGAGTCAGCTTTGCTTTTCTCCACGGAGACTCTTCGTAGATACGTGGATGAGGGTCAAACGGCAGCACTTATTCTACTTGATTTAAGTGCTTGCATACTACACCGTGGCGTATCACACTCTGCTGCAGTGTCTTATAAAGGGAGGAGTGGTGGGTAAGGCGTGGGGATGGCTGGAATCTTTTCTCCATGACCGTAGTTTCCAAGTAGCACAGGGACCTTATAGGTATAAATCCGTTAGCTTAAAACAAGGGGTCACTCAAGGGTCCAGCCTCAGCCCGACCCTTTTCAACCTTTATGTGGCTCCTGTGGCTGAGATAACCAATAAATATGGGGTAGAAGTTGTGTCATATGCTGACGACACTCAGCTGGTTGTGGCCTTGGCACAGCCGGCTGAGAGTGCAGCCAGCAATTTCACCTCCTGTCTACAAGACCTAGCGGTCTGGATGGCCAGCAATTGCCTCAGACTGAACAGTGATAAAACTGAGGTGCTGATTGTCGGAAAGGCGCCGTCAGTCTGGACTTCAGCATGGTGGCCTCAGACGCTTGGACCGCTTCCCTCTCCCAGTGAACAAGTTAGGAACCTGGGGATCTGGATTGACTCTAAAATCTCACTCGAGTATCACACTAGACGTGTTGAGAGCATTTGTTTTGGCATTCTTCGAGGCCTCAGAAAGACTCTGGACTTACTACCTACAACAGCTAGTAAATCCTCAGTCCATGCCTTGGTTACTTCGAGGCTGGACTATGGTAATACCCTCTACTTGGGAGCAAATGTGAGATGCCTCCAGAGGCTTCAGCGCATTCAGAATGCGGCAGCCCGGCTGGTGTTGATGCTGCCTAAGAGAGCTCCCTCTAAGAAAGCGCTGAAGACGCTACACTGGCTTCCAGTCAAAGAACGAGTGCAGTTCAAAACCCTGTGTGTCCGTCACCGGATCACACAGGGGAAAGGACCTCGTTATCTTCTGAATTTCCTAACCCCTCACAATCTGACCCGGCAATTAAGATCCAGTGGGGCGCGATTAGTGAAGGTTCCTAAGGTCAGAAGAGCGAGAATGGGAGGGCGCTCGTTCCGCTTTCTGGCAGCCCAACTATGGAATGGATTACCCCTCAAGCTCCGTCTGTAAACCTTAGAATTTGTTTTCCGTAAAGAGCTGAAAATCCACTTATTCCCTAGGGGATAGGTGTGAGGGTTTTGCTTTGGGAAGTGGGTGTTAGGATGGCGCGGGAGACTGTGGGGGGCTGTTACTTCAGTGCCGGGACACACTGGTTAGTGTAACCAGGCGCTTTATAAGTTCAGTTACATACATACAGGAGTCGAGGATGTTGCTGAGGTTTCGTGTGTGGTCTGTAGGGGTGGGTGGAGTCCCAGGCGGAGGTGCAGGGTCCGAGGATGACCACCTCGGTCTTCTCTGAGTTGAGCTTCAGGCAGCTGTCTTTCATCCAGGCTGCCACGTTCTTCATTCCTTCCTGAAAGCAGAGTCTGGTATCTTAAGGATTCCTTGTGAGTGGGAGGATGACCTGGTTGTCATCGGCGTTGGATACAATGCTGAGCCCATGCTGTCTGAGGATGGCGGCGAGTGGGGCCATGTAGATGTTGAAGAGCGTGGGGCTGAGCGATAATCCTTGGAGTACTCCGCAGTTGATATTGGTTGGTTCGGAGAGGAAGGGAGGGAGACTGATCCTCTGGGTTTTGCCGTAGAGAAAGGAATGGATCCAGTCGAGGGCGGCTCCTCGTATCCCTGTGTCGTGAAGACTGCAAGCGTGTGATGTGAGACGTGTCAAAGGCTGCGGAGAGGTCTAGAAGGATGAGTGTGTCCCTGGTCGAGTAGCATGTGGATGCCGTCGGTGGCGGCGAGGAGGGTGGTCTCCGTGCTGTGTTTGCTGTGGAATCCAGACTGGGAGGCGTCTAAGATGGAATTCTCTTCAATGAAGGTGGTCAGTTGTGCGTTTACGAGTCTCTCTGTGACTTTGGCCGCGAAGGGGAGGAGAGAGATATACACTGACATGCTTATCAGGCTCTGTGTGTCTGTCTGTATGTCTCCCCTTCCAAGAAAATGTACAGTCCTAATGCTCCCAAACAGTGGGATCCAGATAATAATATGTAATTTCTTAGTTCGCCAAGATAATTTCAATTGATCATTTTATTTTCTTATTACTGATATCCTGCTAATAACGCCAGCCAATTCGAATTGGAATAGCGCCTTCTACCGTATTTCCTTATATATGGAAAATGCTACTTACTCTGTAAGCATCTGTTTGTAGTGTAAAGTGCTATGGATTCACATGTGAGCATACTCCTGCCATCTTGTGTTGGGCTAGGACATTTATAAATTGTTTCTGTTCAAAGAAGTCTTTCGAATCAGTCGTGGTATGACTCTTCCTTTCAGTGTTCATTGTTTATGGGCACAGACTTCCTGTTAGATGGTTTTGTGCACCGCAGGTGAGAGACTGAATGGAGTGTGGTCAACAAGTATGGTGCTACAGAATGGTGTACTGTAAATATAGTGATTATAAGAAGGGTCGCAAAAGGCACACATGTCCGCAGAGGAGGGTAAGTTCCAAACAAATTTATAGCACTAGACGCTATGAAAAGATGGTTACAGGGTTAATAGCAATTTTCTTTTGTAGCATGTGTGGCTGTATATAACATGCTTAGCAGTACCCTTCAGGCCATGGAGACTGGTATAAGGATGATGTAGATGTGAGGTATAATGTCTTGAAAAAGTCTTGGCCAATTATATCTTACTGACGGGCCACATAATAATGTTTAGTAAATGTTTGCAGCGTTGACCAGGTGGCTGCTTTGCAAACATTGCAAAAGGTAGTGGAGAAGTGTGGCTCAGGGGTTAGAGGCGGCAGACCCGGAAGCTGAGATCAGTCCTGGACCAGGGTTCAATTCCCCGCCTCGGCGGGTCTTGGGCTCAAAAATTCCACGGACTCGATAATTCTCGTTCCGGTGCCTACTCGACTCACGGGTTCACACTCTGCGACTCTGGGCAATAGCTTGCTTAATCTCCACTATGGCCCCTCGCGGCGGGATGCCTGGCTTTCACCTTGTGGATACCCTGCTGGGGTTATCTCACAGGGGAGTACCAGGACGGGTTCCCAAGGCAAGCGCCTTGATGCCTTCGGGTGATACGTGCGCTATATAAATCGCAATACATTTACATTTACATGTTTCCTAGAAAGGCTACAGTAGCCCCCTCAGTCCTCGAGAAATATACCTGCCCTCTGGCTATGTTGACTCAAATTTTATCAAAGCAATCCATTTTCAGAAACTACTGTCCTGATCTGGCGAGAGACTCCATCTGACAAAGAACATTGTTCTTTTAATTCAGAAGGTGAATAAACCATAAAGATGCCTTTAAATCTTGTTACATTTGCTGTGCTTTGAAAGACGGTGGTCAGATATCAACTTATTTCTTCTTACAAATTGCTCCTTTTTTTAACCTTGAGATCGTGTTTACAAAATCCTCTATCTTTGCAGTAAGAGAAAGAAAAGTAAAGTGAACTCTCTGGCAATTGTGCTGTGTGAAATGAAAGGCGATAGGGTGTCATTTTCTTCCTAACACATTTAAATAGCTCGTAAATGAACTGTACCAATATTTCAAAATATGTTTCAGTAGTTGGGAATCACTTTTTCTTTAATTCTAAATGTGATGGAAAAAGATTTATTAGGATCTAAACAAATCACAACACTACTTGGTGATGTCCAAATGACAAATATTTGCTGAAACTCGATTTCCACAGTTTAGCTTCTACACTGTATAGTTTATCAGTAAAACTGCATGCCAGTGGGAATGTTTGTGGCCATTTCTATGGAAACATACTGTTTGTAAATGACGGTGTACTACCATATCATGCTTTAGTAATATATTAAAAGTGAGAGTTTTTAAACAGGAACTGAGAAACATTCCTGCCCCCGGCCTGATGACAATGCTATTAGTGAACAAAGAGGCAAGTCAGGGATCATGTGTACCCCATAAATGGCTATATTATTATTATTCATACAGAAGTGAAGAATGTGGGGGTAAATCCACTCACCTTTTCAGAACAATTCACTAATCAGAAGCAGATTGGAACCCAAAACAATAAGTCTGTAGTTCCAATTTCAAAAGATTTTTAGGAGGGACTCTAATCTTCCTAGTGTTCGTTGGTGGCATGCTTCATCACTCCAGGTTCTTAGAGTATCAGAGTGGGCTCAACCTTCATGAGGATGGAGTGCCTCCAAACATTCTTGACTTAGGTGCGGACTGTGCTTAAAGTAACTAAAGGTACCCCCAACTTCTAGTCGGTTTTATTATTAACTGGGGGCAGTATAAGTTTAAAAACAGAAAGAGATGTAAACATGGGATTGAGTCAAAGATTCCTTACATCTGTCAAGATTAATGGTCTACATGTTTCAGCCAAGCATGTCCAACCAGGTCTTGGGTTCCACCCTGGTTTTGATGACTAGAATATTATTATACATGGCGCAAAGTTTAGTCTATGAAATCAAACAAATGAGTTTTTGTACAGCAGACATGTCAAACTCACATATTTCAAAGTACTCCCATATTTGATATTGAAGAAAAAGGCGGCTCGATGAAATAAAAATGTTGTCTAGGATCACACAATTTGAGACCAGTTTACAGGTCAAGTGCATTACAGTTAGGTTGAGTAGATTATTCAAGGCACTAGACGTGCAGGTCTAGCAAAATTGTTATGATTTTTGAAGGCCTGCCCCTTCTTGCGAAGAGAGCGCACACTAAGAGGGGCATCCAGGACACTCTTCACCTTGAGATAGCAGGTCTGAATGCATTTGGCAATCTACCGCTCTATACCAGCCTTAGAGATATGCTGTCTTTTGTGAGGTTTAGAAAAAGAGATAAACTGCTGGTTTCACTTATGGAATGGTTTGGTCCTATCAAAGTAGTACACGAGGAACATCTTAATAACTAGCGTATGTAGTTCCCTTTCTGCCAAAGAATCTGGCTGTGGAAAGACGTCTGGAAGTTCTATGGTGTGGTTAAGATGGAAGGGTGACACTACCTTATGGGAGAACTTAGGGTTGGTTCTAAGAAAAACCCTATCCCTGAACACCTGTATGAAAGGCTCCTGCATGGTCAGTGCCTGCAGCTCACTGATGCACCTTAGCAAGGTGGTGGCCACATGGAAGGCCACCATCATGGAAAGGAACTACAGAGGGCATGAATCATTGGTCTGGTAAGAATTATGTTGAGGTTTCAGACTGGTTTAGGCGATACTCTGGGCAGTATGACCATTTTCAGTCCCTCCATGAACGTTTTAACCATTGGTATCCTGAACAAAGATTTGGGTTGCCTGTTCTGCATGTAAGCAGCAGCTGCTGTTAAGTGGAGACAAGCAGGTGTGTAGCCCAGGCATGCGTTTTGCAGGTGCAAAATGTAGGCGACAATCTCCTGGGTTCAAAGGATCAAAATTGAAGGAAATGCAGTAATGGACGAAACCTTTTCTACTTCATAGCGGGCATGTGTTGTGGGCCGCCCGGCCTTCTTTCGACTGATCATGCACTATTGGGACAGGTACCTGAGTTCTAAAACCTCAGGTGCTGGTTCACCAGATTGAGCTGCCCAGGATCTGGATGCTTGACATGGCCTTGTCTCTGTGTGAGAAGGTCTGGCTTGAGGTGAAGCCTTTAATGGGAGCTGATTGATAGCTCAAGGAGAGTAGAAAAATAAGGCACCAAAATGAGAGTTGGCGCTGCTTGCTTGATCGTCCTGACCAAAATTGAAAGCAGGGAGAGAGATGGAAAAGTGCAGTCAAATATCCTGACCAGTTCATCCATAGTGTATTGCCCATGGAGTGCAGGTGCCTGGCAGCAACATTTTGGCATTTTGCATTTTCTGGGGTAGCAAATAGGTTCCCCACCATTGAAAGCATCTGTGAAATGGCTTTGGGGGCAGAGTTCTGACTCATGGACTTGATGCATCCTACTGAGCAGGTCCACAAAGTTGTTGCCTGCCCGGACATATGCTCCATTAGAAGATGCATCTTGTAGCTGGATTTCCAGTGCCAGATGCTCTGTGCTAAGTGAGAAACATGAGGGGACTGTGTGCAGCCCTATTTCTATAGATAATATGTGGCTGTCGTATTGAATGTTCTGATTAGGACTACCTTACCGAGAATGAGATTCAGAAAGGGTTTGAAGGCTAGCTGAATGGTTAGTAGTTCCAAGTATTCGCTCTGGCGGTCTTGGTGCTGAAAAGGCTTCTGTCCTTGGACTGTGTACTATGAGATGCACACCACAACCCATGAGAGACATCCGTGGTAATGGTCACATGTGGAACTGGGTCTGCCTTGCAGTAGGTTGGTGGGTGACTACCACTGCGGAGAGCTGTGCACCTTGGCCTAAATCAGATGTTAACATTGACTCAATCTTTGTGGGCTTGGGACTGTTAGACAGTTTTGAAGAAGGCGGGTGTGCAACCTTGCATGTGGCATGATTAGAATGCAAGATGTCCTCATTCCCAAAAGCCTCATAACCAAAAGGCGCACGACTGTGCCAATTGCAATCTGACGGTTGGGCTAAAAAAGAGGCAACAAGTATTAAAAGCTACGACCTTTTAATGGTTGGTATGATTTGTCTGTGACCGCATTTAGGAAGGGCTTTATCTGAAGGCGTTGCAAGACTTGGTGGCTTATATAGTGAAGCCCAGTTCGTGAGGCAGGCACCCCAACCTGCATGTGTTTGAAAAGTTGCAAATTGCTGCTGCCCTTGATCCGGCAATCATTGAAGTAGGGAAAGACATGGCTTCCCTTCCTGTGAAGGTGTGCCACAACTACTGTCACACACTTCATGAATACCCTTGGGGTCATGGCACGAAAGTTATTTGAATTGGTATTGATCTCCACAAAAAGAAAGTGAAGGTACTTCCGGTTGGTGGTATAGATGAGTATATAGTCGCCATCATGAAATCATCACCTTGCCAAGAGGAGGGATGACCTCCTGCAGGGTTGTCATTTGGAAGTGTTCTGATTTGTTGTAGTGGTTGAAGGGCCTGAGGTAGAGGAAAAGTTTCCTCCATATCTTTTTCGATCTCTTCAAGCATCTCATCAACCTGTCCCCCGAAAAGGTGATCCCCTCAAACATGAGGTTGAAGAAATGCTGTTACAGCTCAGATTAAACCCAGAAATACAGAGACAGGCGTCGCAATAGGACACTGATGTTGACTCCCCAGAGGCTGTGTCAGCAGTGTCCAACGCCCAATGAATGTTACATGTTAGAGAAGATTTTGCCCACTTCTCTTCACCTCTCTTCTGGAACTGATCCGAGAGGTGTTTATTGAGGTCCTCCACCTCCTTACATTCTCCCATATCAAATCTTGGTAGGAGTCCACCAAATTATCTATGTGCTAATGGGAAGCTGCTCCAACCGCTACCCTCTTGCCAGCAGCGTCTATCTTTTTACTCTCCTTATCTGGAGGAGGAGCATCGCCAGTGGCTTGGTCGGAGGCTCACTTGGGGGAAATGTGGACCACTAGGGAGTCTGGTGGGCCTGTCCCCTAATATATACAGGAGGGTTTCAATTTCTATGCCACGCTAGGCTCTGACAGGCTCTCTGAAATTCTCTGGGGCAGACTTCAGTATCCCATTCAGCATAAGGAGGAAATGGACCATTCGCTCTGATTTGGAGATCATCTCCATGAGGAAAGGATCTTCCTACTGTGCTACGAGCATGCCCACTTTGTGGTTTGTGGCTGCACGCTGAATCACCTCCTGTTACTCAGCTGTATCATCAGGGGAGGTCTCAGGGGATTTTTCTACAGGCCAGGGTCTCCTGGGGAACCTATGTTATAATTGTCCCATGGTTCATCAGTTGGAGCTTCGTCAATGGCAGGTAATAAGGTTAAAAGTTCTGTAATGTCTGCCCCGAGAAGAGCCAGAATATGGAGACCCCCCCCGAGAGTCTTGTGAGGGCAGTGGTGAAGGGGTCAGTGAGGTGGTGGGTATTGATGGGATGGGTGTGTGGAAGAAGGACAGGGCTGTTGCTTGTGTCTCTGTGCCTTTCAGGTAAAGGTTCCAGTCAAGAAGGCCTTATGAGAGGATCTACCCTGAAAGAAATGTTTATCTTGAAAGAGATTGTCTCTGGCGGTGGAGGGCGCTTGATGGAGAAATTATGCAGCACATTCTGTCCGTATTATTTCCATCCATTTGAGATAGAAACACCTTGTTTTGATGAAATCGACGGATTCTGCACATTTTTTGGCATATTGGATGGCAAATGAAGTAAATCCATAATTAGTTGTAAATGCTGCATGTACAGAATTGCCTAAATCTACTGACCCCACTATTTCAAATAGTTTTATTAACCATTTATTCAAAATAGGCAAACATAGCCAATTCTATCTTAAATAACTATGTAAGATAGAAAATACATTACAGATGCCTCTTACAATATGGCTCTTTTATGCAATCTCGGGGTTCTGGTGACGTTTACAAACCACTAAGGGGCAGATTTATGTTAACTGGCGCATCCCCAGGGATGCGCCAGTTAACGTGCGCCACAGCTCCGCCACCCATGGTGCGCCGCATTTATAATGCGGCGCACCATGGTGCAAAAATGGCACAGATGCGTGACGCATCTGTGCCGGAAATGTGGCGCATTGCTGGAGTTGCGTCGCAAGCGTGACGCAGCTCCAGCAAGGCTCGGGGGTACACCATCTGCACAATGCTGCGTCAAGACCTACGCCTGCTTCAAGCAGGCGCAGGGTTTTGACGCAGCATTGCCCTGAAAGTGACTGAGTGAAATCTCATAGATTTCACTCAGCCACTTTCAGGAGGCGTTCCTGCGCAGGAACGCCCCCCCCCTTGCGCAGGAACGCCTCCTTATGGCGCAGTGCTTTACAACGTGACGCATCTCCTAGATGCGTCACGTTGTAAATAGGGCGCATTGTTTGCACCGCAGTTGCGTCAAAGTGACGCAATTGCGGCGCAAAGAGGCGCAACGGCCTCATAAATCTGCCCCTTGGTCTTTAGGCCTGTGGGTAAATGCGTCACCAGAAGACCTCAATGGCAATATTGCCTTATATTACGCAGTTAACAGGATGTGGCTTTTATATTACAAGTTTATCACGAGGCAACTTCGTTACCTGGTAAAAGCTGCTTTCTTCAAAGTGCAGCTAACAATGACCACTAATAGGAATTAGAATATTTAGGCCTTGTTCACCTTTACTGAATTGCTGCCATAGCAACGGACAATGGTGAGGGCCAGTAGATTTGTGCAATTCTGTGACTGCAGCATTTACTACATAATTATGGATGTAATTTTTGGAGTCTCTCATTATGATGATGAAAGCCATATGTCAAGGTTGCTTGTGAAATATGAGTTTTCATACCACTTAATTTGTGAGATGTATATATTGATAAAAGAAAACCGTAAAACATTAGAACAGCAAACCACATCAAATGACGTCAAAATCGCTGAAAGCAGGAGTACTGCCTAGTAATAAAAAAGGTAATACTACTAAAAATTATACAGTTAAACATTTTTTACCCCGTTGACCGCGGCGCGAATTCCGCCGCGGTGCGGCCAAAATAATGAGTGGGAGGGGTTCGGATGGCCCCCGGCTGTCCTCCGCACACGGCCACTGTGACGGCGGATGCATGGAAAGTGTTAAAGTATCAAAAAATAAAAAAAGACAAAAGTTGTTTACACATTAAACATGCATTTACAATGCAATGGTCTCGGCATTATTATAGGTAGAGCTATTGGCATTGCTTATTTTTTTTTTTATATCATAAGTAAATGGCATTGTCATTTACATTGCTAATAGCTTAATCGCTTGCATATGCGAGACCTATTGCATTAGCACCCACACTCAGAGTAAGTAGTAGAGTAGTAGAGTGAGTAGTTGATAGTGAGTAGGAGAGAGTTATTCGTAAAGAGAGTATTAGAGAGGGAGTAGTAAAAATTTAAAGAGTAAGTATTATATAGTGAGAGAGTGAGTAGTAAAGAGTCCTAGAGCCACACACATTTACATGCACAGCCACACCCTTACATATACAAAGTGTATTTTTATTTTTAGTAGTAAAGAGTGAGTAGTATAGTGACTATTTACGAGTGAGTAATGTTGAGTAGTAAAGAGTGTAGCAGAGTGTGTAGTATAGTATTACAGTAAGTACTATACATTAGAAGCTATTTATTACAGTGAGTAGTAGCGAGTAATTGATATTGAGTATCACAGTGAGTAGAGAGTGCTATGGAGTCGTATAGTAACTGTTTGAGTGAGTATTGATAATATTTGATATTGGGTATTATTGAGTGACTATTTGAGCATTACTGAGTAGTAGAGAGTGTAGTATAGGGTGTGTAGTAGAGTTTGTATTAGAGCGTTATAGTGAGTACTGTAGAGTATTTATTTGTGTACTAAAGTGAGTAGAGAGTATTAGAGTTGAGTAAGTACTTTAGTAGTAGAGTGAGTAGTTGATATTGAGAAATACAGTGAGTATAAAGTATTAGATATTTGTTGTGTAACTAGTACAGTGAGGAGTGAGAATATTAGAGTGAGTAGTAAAGAGAGAGTAGTAGTGTGTAGTAAGTTGTATGTAATAGACAGTTTTTTGTGGAGTATTAGAGTGAGTATCTTACTGCATTTTTCCTCATTAGTAAATCTATTAGGCAATATTAGAGAGTTGTAGAGTAAGTAGTACAGTATTAGAGTGAGTAGTAGAGAGCATGTGGTAGAGAGTGTGTGGTAGAGAGCGTGTGGTACAGAGCATGTGGTAGAGAGCATGTGTAGTAGAGAGCGTGTGGTAGAGAGCGTGTGTTAGAGAGTGGGGTGTAAGAGTGTGTGTTAGAGAGCGTGTGTTAGAGACCATGTGTTAGAGACTGTGTGTTAGAGACCGTGTATAGAATGTAGTAGAGAGTGTAGAAGAGAGTGAAGTAGAAAATGATAGTAGAGAGTGTAATAGAGAGTGTAGTAGAGAGTATGTGGTAGACAGTGTGTAGTAAAGTGCTAGTGTGTGTGTGTAGTAAAAGGAATATAGTAGTGAGTGTATAGCAGAATGTTTTTTAAAGATTAGTATAGTGTGTTTAGTAGAGTAATACAGTATATTAGTAGTGTAAACAAAGATAAATAGCAAGTTATAAAAGTGCTGAGAAATGTTGACAATGCCTCAGGTTAGTAATACTATAGGAGTATGCATATTTGTTCTCACCTGCATGCTTATTTTTTCATTACCATGAAAGTATACATATTTCATGGTAATGAAAAAATAAGCATGCAGGAGAGAACAAATATGCATTTTTTTTTATGCTCTCAGGCAAGATGGCGTCCACGCGACTGGACGTGTGAGCTGACCTCTCTCGTCGATCCACAGGACGAGTTACCTGGAGACAAGGATTGTGGTTTTAAGGAGAGACGGTAAAATGCAGGATAACTTGGAGAAAAACATCCGCTGCACATCTTCGTGAGCACTTGGTTAATTAAAAGGAGCTGATATTAAATAAATTGTGAACAAAGTACCGCATCGATAAGGAAACACCAACGCTGACTTTGATGCTGGAAGTGGTCTCCGCATTTGTTAAGCTCCGACGAGCTTCGTGGGCTGTTACCTACACAGGTGCTGCAGTTTGGTTTCGTGTTGACCACCGGAGCTGGAGCAGGACGGAGGAAACCGAACTAAGGAGTGTCGGAATAATGGCCCCGAAAGGCGCACGAGGAAAAAGAGGCCAGGAGGTCACCGGGGGAGACACAGACCCGAATGGGGGGGCTGCTTCTAAAACCGGGACGTGACCGCAACGGAGAAACGTCTAGATAACCCCGCTTAAGACTAAGCAAACCGAGGCTAAAACAATTCCAGCATTTTTTACGGCTGCAGAGGAAAAACGTAGAGGAAAGAATTCCACTATGCAATCTGCTATACAACCGGAAGGTAATCTGAATGAGCCCTTAATACATACAACAGCCACTGTGAGTGAAGGGGCGAGTGAAGGGGCAAGACAGGACACAGTAAACAAAGAGGTTATAGCGGTGCTGGAACGAACAACGCCAGTAAAATTGTTAAAAGGGGCTGTAGAACAAAATTTATCTACTCCCTCTCACGTAAATGGCATAAATGGCGGTGGCGATATAAGACTGGAAGAGACTGAGTGTAATCTATTTGATGCCCCTGGTAGCTCTGTGATAAATACAATCTTGCCGGACCAGTCTTTAGTGGCGGCACATGTGGCAGTTAACGAGGCAGAATCAGGAGATTTTTATTCCGTGTCGGAGAACTCAGCCTCATCATGTGAGGATCTTGCTGCACATTATTCCAAGCAAATGCGTATGGAGGAAGAGAGTGATATTGAGTAGGATGAATCAGCCGATTACACTGAGGATAGTTCCATCACAGTACGGGGTGGAGAGGAGGCAACAATGGTAGATGGGGCCACAGGAGGACATCCTGGTTATTTAATGGAGACTGAGACAGAAACAGAGAAATCCATTACATGAGCACAAAATACAACTTAACACGCGCAAACAACAGCCGATGCACCGAGACGAGTATACTAAATATAATGCAATACAACACGAACACATATCTTATCAAAAAATAACAAACTGTAATAATATTAAAAGCGCAATACTTATTAGACTTACTAAAAAAGATGCAATAACGAACTTAGTGCAATAACTAACTGAGTGAATAATACATACAGCGTTTAAAAAAAGACATAAAATATATCTATTATTAACATTTTATAAACATTATAAAAAAATTGCACTTACCTGTAGAATTCGCCCGAAGATATCGCTGACTGCTGTTTAAATGGAAAACGTGCCCCACCCTGCCGTAATCAATTGGCGGACAATCCCCAAAATTCTATCTAAAACACTTTCGTTAAAAAAGCGTCAATTACAAAAACATTAAAACATTATCTATATATTTTAAGGAAACTACTAGCTATTTAAGACAAACAAAGCAAAAACTAGACCCAATATAATGTAACAAAACACAAACACATTCCCTAACAATATAAAAATATAGCCCTTACCTGTATGTCGCTGCATCACGGACAGTGAATTCTAGAAGTCTCCCGAAGAAAAGTGGACATAAAATACATCTAAAGCACTTTCGTTAAAAAGTGTCAATTACCAAAACATTAAAACATTATCTATATATTTTAAAGAAACTACTAGCTATTTAAGACAAACAAAGCAAAAACTAGACCCAATATAATGTAACAAAACACAAACACATTCTCTAACAATATAAAAATATAGCACTTACCTGTATGTCGCTGCATCATGGACGGTGAATTCTAGAAGTCTCCCGAAGAAAAATGGACATAAAATACTTCTATTATTAACATTTCCTATACATTAAAAAAATATTGCACTTACCTGTATGTTGCTGCATCACGTACGGTGATTTTTAGAGTCGACCGGAGATATCGCTGACTGCTGTTTAAATAGAAAATGTGCCACAGCCTGCCATAATCAATTGACGGACTATCCCCAAAATTCTATCAAAAGCACTTTCGTTGAAAAAGCGTCAATTACAAAAACATTAAAACATTATCTATATATTTTAAAGAAACTACTACCTATTTAAGAAAAACAAAGCAAAAACTAGACCCAATATAATGTAATGTAACAAAACACAAACACATTCCCTAACAAAAAATAACGAACTGTTGTTATAATAAAAAAAGAATGTTATCTATACTACTATTATAAAGAGAGAACACAAACCTTTTGGCAAGGTAAACTGGGGAACCACAGCGCCAATCCACACACAGAATACATTGTTGTAATCCTCAGGGTGTGCAGATGGACATAGGCTATAGAAAATTAAAAAAAAACGTAAATTTAAAAATATAACTTAAAAAAAAAAAGTAGTGTGGGGCAAGATGGCCGCCGAGACGCCGTAGGGGAAGGTCGCATCCTTACTCTGCTCCTGATGACAGATTGATGGCAAACGAAGTGCACGCCCTGGCCCCCAACATTTGAGTCTAACAATTAATAATTATTCCACGGCACTACCACCCTGGTGAAGCAGAACTTTAAACAGGACGCTTGTGGATGAAATGCTTGGAGCAGTTTCAGGCTGGCCCTCACCGCTTATTGACTTTCCTCAAGTTGTGAATCAAAGTAAGGGAAGAACTCTGCTGCAATTTTTTGCCGCTTTAATCGTGAGGTCCTTTCAAGCAGGACGCATATACTGTTCAAGAATAATGGCGCCTAAGCTCTACCGATCGACTAAGAAGCATCATGATCCGACTGCCTCCGAGGAGGAAGAAGTATCCGTAGATGGCACTGGAGCTCTAGCCTGCAATCTCTGAGCCAAATCAAGGACAAAAGCGCAGCTGAGGCGAGAAGCGGCAAAAGAAGCTAAGGCACGGAAGCTACGGGAAAAAGATATAGAAAAAGTGAAAAGTGCCCGATCGACCCGATCGGTCAAAAAGAACACTGAGTTACAGGCTGCTGCCGGCGAAATGATGGGAAGAGAATCAGTCTATCGTCAAACTACTATAGTGGAGTCTTTTTTACCTGTGGCGGGAGTTGCAACGGCCGCCCAGCCGGGGACGCAACGGACCTTCACCGTTCTGACATTGGCAGCGCTATGTGGAGAGAAGTTGAACCACACGCATATGGAGAGCGCTGGGGCTGCTGATGCCGCTGGTACCACTGGAGCCACGGGAGCCGATGGGAGCACAGGTAGCATGTTGGAGCTTCCCAGTCAAAATGATGTTACAGATCCGCGGGAACAGCCGCCTCTTCAACAGTTGCAGCAGGGGGCGGGACCGAAAGTTTAAAGGGCCAGGAGCTGTATGAAGGCTCAATTGAAGATAAAAATAAGAAGAAAGATTTATCTTCAGAAACAGTCAGGGGGTCTGATCCTGATGTTGAGATTAATGTGGTAAATGTTCATTTTGGAAACAATGAGAAGACTAATGAGAATGTAGATGAGCACTCAATTATAGAGATACCGGATAAGGAGATTGCAATCACTTCAGTACAACGGGTGCAGGAGGCAATCAGCAACGCTTTGGAAAATAGAAGCGAAATGAACATAAAGTCTATGCAAGGAGTTCCTGAACCTAGATTGGCATCACCTGGTGAGGAGATTTTCTTCACTGGAAACGATGAGGAGGATGACGAAGAAGACGAGGTTGATGGAAGTGAATATAGTAGCTCTGCTCTCTCAGACACGGATTCAGAACTGGACACCCCAGATTCTGTAGCAGGTTCAGGCTCAGAAACTAACCTATCCAAATCTGACAATATCTCAGTCACCTCTGATAGTGATACAGAATCTATTGAGCAAGAGTCAGCACAAAAGGTGATAAAAACAAAAGCAAAAAACGCTTCTAAAGAGGTGACGAAGACTGTGACAAATAATAACCCTATGTATAAGGGTAAGGTTAAAACCGACAATTTAAGACGCAAGAACCAATCCAGAGTGCCACGTAGAAGGCATGTGAAAACAGTCGTAAAGAAGCTTGTCTGGGACAATACAGTAGAAAGTGGAGTAACTCAGTTTGGGGAACTTGTGACTACAGAAACAGGTACTCAGGAGGTTTGCTCACAGGGAGCCGAGAGGAGCGCTGAAAGTGGTGCCTCAAATTTCGAAGTTCTATTCTCCACCTTAAAGCAAATTCAAAGCGAGGCTTGTGTTGAGAGTCAGAGAGCAAGCAGAAGGGCCAGACATGCAAATAAAAAAATACAATCCTCCCTCCATAAGGTGAATAAAATGTATGAAGAAATGGTTGGGAGAGTGTCTGAGATCGAGGTTAGAACGGGAAAACTGGAAGACGATTTTGTTAAAATGAAAGATGCTAGTAAGGACCAAGACAAGACAACAGCGGATATGTTCTGGAAGCTAGAGGACTTTGAAAATAAACAAAGGCGGAACAATGTCAGATTAATTGGAATCCAAGAGGGAAAAGAGGGAGGGGATGTATGTGGTTTTGTCATTGATTTGCTGAAAGGTGCATTCCCCGAGCTTACTTCATGGGACTGGGAGCATGAGGTACAAAGAGCGCACCGATTTCCGATGATACGAAAAGAATCACAGGGCAAACCCAGCGCAATATTGTTATATATTGGGAATTTCCTCTTGCGCGAAGAGATAATCAATAAGGCAAAGCCACAGTCTAAACGCTCCTATAAGGAAACTGAATTTTTTGCCCGCCCTGATTTCTGCCACACCACCGTGGAAAGAAGGTGGCGGATGAGGCAACTTATTACCCCGTTCCAAAATATAGGGTGCGAGGCTTATCTAATGTTTCCCGCACGTCTAAAAGTTGGTTTAGATGGCAAATACAGAGTCTTCCACTCTGAAATTATGGCGCACCTTTTTGAGAGAGAATAAAGGTCATCAAAAGTCTTATCATAAGGTCCCAGAGGTCCAAGAATCACAAACTGGGACTGTCAGAAATATACCTCGTAAAAAGTAAAAAGTAGAGGACAGGGTAAAAACATTATGGAAAAGTAGTTTATCAGTTTATCAGTAAGAGCTAGAATTTCCAGGAAATCTAAGTGAAGACTGTATATTCATATGTGCATGTTATTTTCTCTCTTTATATTTATTTTGAAGATCCTGGGTACGCTCAAATCGCTCAAATTTGTTGATATGCTGCTATATTGCTGCTTAAACAGGCAGTACCAGATAAGATTTGGTAGATAGAGCTTAAAATGAACTTCTTTTCTTTGTTGGTGAGCACTTCAAATGATGTATATGATTAAGGAAAATCAGGGGGGAGGGGGTGAGACATCTCGGTGGCACGCGTCGGTCAGACATAGGTCTTATGGACCTATTTGCCCGTAGGGGGGGAGGGTTCCTGAGGGAGGGTCTTCTGGGGGGGGGGGGAGGGAGAGCACAAGGGCAGGGCACAATGGTAATGAAATATACTGGTATCACGAAGGGCACATTCTGAAACAGGTGCATGAGCAGTATGGCTGCAAGGAAGGGAGTATGGAAACTAAAAACTACGCTTTTTATGTAGCAGATGTAACAGAGACCAAATCCGTTAAAGTAAGAAATACAAGTGAACAGGCAGTTAGCGGTCCCGGAAAAACTTAAATATGACATTTAGATTTGTAACATGGAATGTGTGCGGCTTAAATGATGTCCAAAAGAGACAAAAGATAGGTATCCGATTACGCCAGATGAATGTAGACTTCATATTCCTGCAAGAGACACACATAATGAGCACGCAAGAGTATTGCCTCAATCAGTTGGGTTTCCATCTAATAACAAGATCTAAACAAGGTGCAAAAAATAGAGGGGTCGCTATCCTGTTAAGGAGTAAAAATTTGACAATAGGGAGAAAATTAGAGGATAAATGGGGAAGGTGGGCGATGGCAGAGATTGTGATAGAAGGTGTATGGACATCGTTGGTGGCAGTTTATGGATCTACGCAGGATGACCCGGAGGTATTACAGTTTCTAGATTCTGAGTTGGCCGCGTGGCCCCCCCAGGTCATCATAGGAGGAGACTTGAATATTAATGGGGCAGAAGGATTGGGAACACCACAGACTAGGTGTTATAAAGGACGAAAGAAAAGAGTCCACAAGGCTCTTGTGGATCTTCTGGTTAATAATAACCTGAATGATGTCTGGGGAACAATCAGATCAGAACAAAAAGGATATACATATTATTCTGCGCCACATCAAGTTTGTGTTAGATTGGATTATTTTATGATTTCTAATAATTTAATGTCAAGGGTTAAGATAGATAGGCTCCCAAGAATCCTCAGCGATCATAACCCAGTAGTTCTGACGATGAAATTAGAAGGAGGAACAAGAACTAATCGGGTATGGACATTCGAAAGAAGGCTCCTTTTAGAGGATGACTACATATCACATATGTCAAAATGGATCACTGAGTTTTTTTAAAACAATAGAGGAAGTGCCTCGGTTGGAGTTATATGGGATGCTTTTAAGGCGGGTGTTCGTGGCGAAACATGTAGCTATAGTATTCATAAACGTAAATTAGAAGGGCTCCGGCAAAGGGAGTTAGAGAGAGCTGTGTCAGAGGTAGAAGAACAACTTAACAACTGTGTTATTAGAGGGGAACCACCTGAACAATATATTTTAGATCTTATAAAAGTAAAAAGCGAAGCTGAAGATGAATTGGCGAAAGAAGCAGCAGTATACTACACAATCAGAAGGGAGAGGTGTTATGAATATAATGAAAAAGTTGGGCATGTACTCGCCATGTGCACCAGACAGATAGCGGCAGAAGGAACTGTTAGGGAAATTAGGGATGAAAATGGTAATCTGCAAACAGATTCGGAAGAAATTAGGGAAGTATTCAGGAAATTCTATCAGAACCTATACGATCATCAACATCCGTGTGAGAATGAAGAGATTAGGGAGTATCTTGAGAATATCCCAACGGAGAGGGTTTCGGACGAAGACGCAGATAGATTAGAAAGCCAGTTAGATGCTGATGAGATTAAAGAAGCCATGTGTAATCTCCCTTCAGGAAAGGCTGCTGGCCCGGACCAGATACCCTTAGAATTTTATAAAACTTTCTGGGGAATGCTGGCTCAAGAGTTAACTAAAACGATCCAAGCCGCTCAGCTGGGCGAGTCTATCCCAAAGTCTTGGGGGGGGGGGGTGCAGATATTGTGTTAATTTTAAAAAAAGGAAAGCCGCCGACTGAGCCTGGGTCATATCGTCCCATTACATTAATGAATAATGACACCAAAATATATTCAAAAGCCCTGGCAATAAGATTTGCTGAGGTATTAAGCGCCCTAGTCAGCTATAGTCAGCACGGTTTCATTCCCGGTAGAGGAACAACCCACCACACTAGGAAAGTTATAACATTGTTCGATGCCGCTGAGGTTACAGGAGATCCGATGGCAGTAATGTTGCTGGATGCTGAGAAAGCATTTGATCGGGTCTCCTGGGACTATCTCTGGCACACTTTAGTGAGAGCTGGATTTAGGGGTGGTTTTATAAAAGCTCTACAGACCTTGTACAAAGAACCGGCCGCGGCCCTTAGAGTTAATGGGGGCGTTACGGGTCAATTTTTGATTAAAAGAGGAACACGGCAGGGGTGCCCATGCTCCCCCTTATTGTTTGCCATGTATATGGACCCACTGATCCGTGAGTTAGACCTATGCCCAGAGATAACTCCGTTACCAACACTGTTGGGACCATGTAAGATACTGGCCTACGCTGATGATGTGGCAGTGATAACACCAAACCCCACGGAGGCAACTGTATTTATAGAAGAAGAGGCCCGTAGATTTGGACAGATTTCGGGGTACGCCCTAAATGCTTCAAAGACCCAGATTATTAAAAACTCAGCGACCATATGTGACGATAATCGAGTGGTCCAGGCAGGGACTTATTTAGGAATAAATATCTCAGCTGATATAAATAATTTGGTGGAAAATAATATTGTTCCAATAATAAATAAAATAAAGAAAGACCTGGATCGGTACGAAAATTTACACCTATCGTTAGTAGGCCGAGTCAACATCATCAAAATGATGGTGTTGCCAAAATTTTTGTATATTTTTAGGGCAGTGCCACTTTTATTTGATAACAAATGGTTCAAAATATGTGAGCAAATGATTAATCGGTTTATATGGGCCAGAGGAAAGACACGCAGGGCATTGAGATACATGTCACTCCCGCGGGAGCGTGGGGGTTGGTCTTTACCAGACCTAAAATTGTACTATTGGGCTGCTGCATTCCAAAATATGTTGGGATTGGTTGGGGGGGCTGAGGTGGACGGATGGGACAATACTGGTTCACTTGCTATTTATGGTTTGGTTTTGGGTAAAAATGTGGAAAATATTTTTTTGCGATTCACTGAGGAAAGTTATTACAAAAGAACACGGTTTAAGACCATAATGGCTGCTTATAACATATGGAAGGGAATATCGAAAAAGATAGGAATTGGGAAATACAATGCTTACACCAGGTTTAAAAATAACCCTTCCCTGCCTAGTATGGTCTTTACAGGAGCTGTTTTCCAAGACTGGGAGAGGCGGGGGATAAGAAAGATTGGAGATATCCAGGGACCTCATGGTATATTACAATTTGTAGAATTACAGAATAGATATACTTTAGATACAAAGCATTTTTTCAAATATCTCCAAATAAGAAGTTGTATAATAAATAGAAAAGGAGGGCCTTTGGGTTTCGAAAGAAATGTATTGATGGACCTTATAGAAGCAGGCTCCGACTGTACCATAAAGAGATTCTACTTTGAGATGACAGCATTAAAGAATGATGATATGGAAAAATGGATTAATAAGTGGTCTGAAGATTTGGATATAACCAGCGATATCTTTTCAGAGTCACTAGAGATGGGAAGCAAACTGTTGTGCTCATCATCTCTACAGGCTCAACGTTACAAGATTTTATATCATCTGTATTACACACCTGCGAAAATTGCTCAATGGGGGGGTCTATCGGGAACCACCTGCTTTAGGTGTGGTAGCGCAGAGGCGGATCTAATGCATATTTTTTCACTTTGCCCACAATTAGATAGTATAAAACAGGACATTGGGAACTTTTTGCAGAATGTATTATCAACTACAATAGAATTAAACCCAGCTGTAATGTTGCTAGGAGTTAACCCTGAGGGCCATGTGAATAATGAAAACCTTGTATTTGTTGTGATGGCTATTTTTAGACTGCTAGTGGCCTCGGCATGGCTTGATCCTAATCCTCCCACATATCATCAATGGTTGGGCAAGGTGTTATCAATACAAAAATTAGAATCCGCTATATATGCTAGGAAGGGGAAAAAAGGTAAGAAACTTGGTTCGCAAATATGGGAGCCCCTTATCCGGTGGAAACAAGGTTCTGATCATTGATTATTGATTACTGGGGGGGGGGGAAATTGAGAATGTGGTGTATAGAATTCCGTGTATCTATTGTTTATATGGTTTATCTTGGAACAACTTTGTATGATTTGGTATTGTATATTTTTATATTCCTATTGTGTATATGAATGTGTGTTGTACTACCTTGAACTCTATCGTGCCCTGCTCATGTTTTAAAGGGGGGAAAAAAAGGGGGGAAAAACTCTTCAATAAAAAAAAAGTTAAAAAAAAAAGTAGTGCCCTGAAAGTAGCGCCGGCCGCGGCGCTGACGGTCACGACGTAGCACTGGCCGCAACGTACGTGATGACGATGAGGAGCGGCGGTGAAGTGAGGAGCTCGGGGAGGTGCGGCGGCTCAGGTAAGGCTCTGGGACACAGGACGGGAGGGAGCCGGTGCGGGAGGTTGGCCCAGAACAACTGCGGTAAGGCTCAGCGTCTGGGGGCAGCATTTCAGGCTTGCATGCACTCCCTCCCCCGGCCCCCGCCCGCCACGACATTGTCCGGGACACAGACAATGTCGTGGCGGGCGGGGGCCGGGGCGGGAGTGCACGCAAGCCTGAAATGCTGCCCCCAGCCCCCTTCTGCCCCGGGCAACGTTGGGGCGGGCTGCTAGTAACAAACAAAGTGAATAAAACACAAAACATTACAAAATAGCACATGTAAAAATAAAAAATTGAATAACTTACCATAAACTTGCCGCAGCCCTATCCACAGTACAATTCCTCTCCAAAGACGCTGCTGCAAACAGACAACACAAGACAGACACAAGCCGAGGTAGACCTGAAAACCAAACAGAAACATACATTGCAAAAGCACAAAACACAAGATGGCTTACCTGACTCACGCAAACAGCCGGGGTAGACCTGGAAAGTAAACAAAAAAACACATTAGATCACAAAGAGAGACAAGATGGCTTACCTCAAAGACGCACACACCAGCATACATACCGGGCTAAGCACTCCATGCACGACGGTGCACGGAGACGACACTGGCCATGTTGGACCTGGAAAAGAGACAAAAAAAATTAGCTGAGCAAAATAAAACAGATGGCTTACCTCAAACATAAAAAAACAGCAGCATACATACCGTCGGAACCACTTTGTGCACACCGCTGCACACTGCTGCACTCAGACGACACTGGCCATGTTGGACCTGGAAAAGAGACAAAAAAACATTAGCTGAGCACAATAAAACAGATGGCTTACCTCAAACATAAAAAAACAGCAGCATACATACCGTCGGAACCACTTCGTGCACACCGCTGCACACCGCTGCACGCAAACGACACAGGCCATGTTGGACCTGGAAAAGAGACAAATAAACATTAGCTGAGCAAAATAAAACAAGATGGCTTACCTCAAACATGAAAACAGCAGCATACATACCGTCGGAACTACTTCGTGCACACCGCTGCACACAGACGACACGGGCCATGTTGGACCTGGAAAAGAGACAAAAAAACATTAGCTGAGCAAAATAAAACAGATGGCTTACCTCAAACATAAAAAAACACTGCTGCACACCGCTGCACGCAGACGACACGGGCCATGTTGGGCCTGGAAAAGAGACAAAAAAGCATTAGCTGAGCACAATAAAACAGATGGCTTACCTCAAACATTAAAAAAACAGCAGCATACATACCGTCAGAACCACTTCGTGCACACCGCTGCACGCAAACGACACGGGCCATGTTGGACCTGGAAAAGAGACAAAAAAACATTAGCTGAGCAAAATAAAACAGATGGCTTACCTCAAACATAAAAAAACAGCAGCATACATACCGTCGGAACCACTTTGTGCACACCGCTGCACACAGACGACACGGGCCATGTTCGACCTGGAAAAGAGACAAAAAAACATTAGCTGAGCAAAATAAAACAAGATGGCTTACCTCTAACACCAAAACAGCAGCATACATACCATCGGAACCACTTCGTGCACACCGCTGCACACAGACGACGCGGGCCATGTTCGACCGGGAAAAGAGACAAAAAACATTAGCTGAGCAAAATAAAATAAGATGGCTTACCTCAAACATGAAAACAGCAGCATACATGCCGTCGGAACCACTCCATGCACACCGCTGCACACAGACGACATGGGCCATGTTGGACCTGGAAAAAAAAGACAAAAAGACATTAGATAAGCAAGATGGAAACAAAGACAAAACAACAAGAATCATAGACGGATAAAAGATTAGACGAGAAACAAACACAAGTATAAAACATGGACAAAAGACAAGATGGCTTACCTGCCCGAAAATAGCCCGTACTTCCCGGCAACAAAGAGACGAAATAAACAGGAGAACGGCCCTGTAAAAAATTTTTTTTAAAATGCCCACCCCTGAAAAAGGGACAGGGGTTAAAAAATAGAAAGTCGAGAAAGAAAACGCCCCCGAATCCGAAAAAGACGGGGCTTAAAGGGAGTGACGCCCCTCTCCTCCAATGGCTGGCCAGCATTTACGAGGCCAGCCAATGGAGAAGAGGGGCCGGTTCAAGCCCCCTAACTAAGAAACATTAAATCTTCGGACCGAACTGCGCAAGCGCAGCCTACGTTCCTCGACCTAAAAACTATATACAGCCAAGCTGTTGGGCTGCTGGATTCCCTAGGTATCACTACGCCTAAGGGGGCAGTCTAAAAATGCACAACCCCAGTGCTTAATTTGAGCCGCTGGTTTCCGGTGGTGAGCACTGGCACTTAATTGTCAACACCGCACTTAGGACAGTCTCCCACATGGTGGAGCTGCTCATGTAATTTAGAGATGAGCAGAGCAACGGTTGTTTATGAATACAATATACATTAAAAAATACTAATACCTTTCCTTTAGCTTTGGGGACCTGGAATAATCTGAACTGTCACCCTTGCAGGCGAGAGAGATGGTTAGTAGTTGTTTTGGCAGCGATGACCGGAGCGATGGGTGGTGCGAGCTGCAGTGGCTCCTGGTCAGGGACCTGGCACTTATTTTACAAATTAAGCACGGCATAACCCTCAGCTGATCGATCTGCCAATTTCTATGTGGTGGCTATTTCGGCCTGTACGTTTTGTAGAGCTGTCAGTCAAGAACAGGAAAGCCTGCGTTCTCTCACATTGCATGAGATTTGTTATTTACGAGAGTTCCCTGGTGAAGGGCTGCGAACCCTCCCGAGGGAGATGGGCTCAAAGCACACCCATCTCTGTTCAGGGTCTCTGTGAGCTACAAATGTGCCTTTGCCGGGTGACGAAAAGGGAACTGCAGATTGTGACATTTGGCACGAGTTGTGCCTGCTGGGAGAGGGTGTGGTGGGAAGTGTGCAAATACTTGCTTGCAGTTTATAAGGGCTGGACGTTCTCTGCAAATGGAGAGGCACTGTGTGCAGGAAATAAGTTTCATCACAAACGAGCTATTAAGGACAGTTTTGCTAGACTAGTCAAATACAGTCCTATCTATACAAGACATCAGAGCATAGTCAGGGTCCCCTGAATTATGCTGCAGTGAAGAACAGCATTGTGTGGCTCGTATGACTAAATTATGTGGCAACGGACAGGCAATTTTCGTGACAAATAAAAGCCATACTATGTAAACTTTACTTTACATACTGTGGCCTTATCATCTGGCTATTCCGAAATTTTTCAACACACATTACCACAAAATTAAACCAGTAGCCTGAGGTGCTAATATTCCATTAGCAAAAAGTGATCGCAAATTGTGCACTGGCTTTTTGCGAATGCAATTTGATTTTGAGGCAGGCTTATAAACCATTAGGTGAGTTGCCTATAATCAGCATTCATTGGATTTCCTGCCTAATTAAGATTCATTTGGTAGGCCGCAGTTTGCAACCCCTATAAACACAGCATGATGTTCTGAAAAGGACAGCTGAGCACCATCCCTGTGTTTCCATTCCCAAACGGCAAGCATTTATTTTTAAGGCAGCCCGAGTTGTTCCTTAAAAGAAGTGGTGCAGCTTTAAAAAAAATAAAAGTTACTTCTCTGGTAATTCTGTACTGACTAAAAGTCGTCCATTTGTTGTTCTTTTGTGTCTGGGTTTAATAAAACTGTGTCTTTATTACATACAAATTATTGTTATTACTTTACTTCTGCACCGAGATTACTTTTATTCAGAGATTACCCCTATATGGTAATATATTATCCTTTACCACCGGTGCTGTGACAATCTCGTCAATATCAGCCTCAAGATAATACATTCAGCAGATCATATATTTCCAATCATTTAGCAGGTAAACAAATTATGTGGGAGTGTGGCTGTGTGTGAGGCAGGGGGTTACACTTTAACATAAAGGAGTAAAATACAATCATCCCAAACACATTTTTTTTTGCAGTCCATAGCAGTACTCATTTTTCCGCAGATTTTGTTGGTGTGGTGGTATGTCCCCATTATTTAACAGGCACCATTTACTACAGGTGGGATCATTCAAGTACAGCTAACAGTATTTCTTACCACTCTCTTATAATGTTGCTCTAGGAGTCTCCAACCAGGAGCGTTTGAGCTACTGTAGCTCTCCAGCTACCTCTGGGTAGCTCACCTATGTACAGCCCCGCTTATTCAGTTAGAACAATTTTGCATGGTTGAATTAATATACATATTAAAAAAATTAGATTATACAACACTAATCATATTAGTAGAGCTCAATGCGTTTAATTGAACATAAGTAGCTCTCAGTTCAGAAAAGGTTGGAGACCCTTGCTCTAGACTTTATCTGCTGTGTTTACTTTTCCTCCATTATTAACAGGTTTCAGCCTGTCTGTTCCTCTACAACGCCCGATGCCCTTTGGGGGCTGTGGTACACAATGAAACTATACACATAAAGAAAGAGAAGAAGGGAAGAAAGAAACAAAAGAAGGACTCGTAGGTTCTTGCCCTATTACCAGACACTGGCTGTCTTTGCGACAGCCTCTCCGGTGGTTGACGGCTCTGGCTATCCTGTCAGCATCTTCTGCCGTAACCAGAACGGAAAGGTGTGCTCTTCTTCAGGACTTCCTCTTCTCGTGAAGTGCAGTCTTTTCAGCTGAGCTTTCGCTCTAGCATCCATGCCAGAGGGGGGAGGGAAGCTAGCGGCGAGCCTCCCCGTTCGCTGAGCCTCTTGTCCACAATGAGGAAGTCAGATGTATTACTGGCTTTTGCAAGAGGAACTTGCAGATGATATTTGCAGTGGCAGTTGCCAGACACCAAGCAAGGCGGTAATGCCTGAGCCCGGGTGCCTTGAAGTCACTCAAGAGGAGCTAGGATCTGAGATGATCTCCTTTTAAGGCAACTCACGAGGGGGGCGTAGGGCCTCCAAGACTCAAGGAATCAAAAGCTGATCTGAAGACCACTGCAAGCCAACCAGCCGAACAGGATCCACTGGAGGACCATGGTAAGGCTGCTGCTGCTTTCTGTCCTTTGTAGCTCCACCTCGCCCTTGAATGAATGAATGAATGAATTAGGGTAAATATTATAGCACATATCTACTCGTCACAGTGTCCCCGCCCTTTTAGGCCTGCCAAGGAGGATCAGACAGAGGTTCGCCTGCTCTTGTTCACCACTAAAGTCTAAATAAAAATGTTTTCAGTTCCTTTTTGAATGTGACTTCCTCAGGTGTAATTCTCAGATATCCAGGTAGTTTGTTCCAGAAGCTTGCTGCTACTTGGGCTAGAATGGCTTGAGATGCAATTCTATCCATTCAAAGACATTGCTCTGAGCATCTTGACCACATGCCCATTGTAATTTGTGTAAGCAAGGACTAATGGGGGGCTAAAGAGCTGCAGAGCTTGCTTGCTCGTATCTGACGTGCTGTGCTTCAGTTTTGTCCGCATTGCTCTTCACACCAATGAGGAGGCCTCGAAGCGCGTTGTGGTGGATATGATCCTCCTGTGGTTGTGCTTCTTGGGATTGTAGTGTGACCTCTGTATAAAGTGTTTTGGTGTCTTCCTCCAATTCTAGTTTGGATCGGGACAAAGAACAGCAGGAGTCAGGGTCCCTTTGACTTATACAAACTATTGTTGTGTATGTTGAAGAGTGTGGCCAGCGAGGACAAGTTTTGGAACCATGCATGATGAGCAGTGGGGGGCCCTTAGCCTAGTGTACAAAGCTGCTTGTGAGTGTGGGTTGGAGCAACGAGGTGAGTGAGATAGAATCCCTTACCATTGCCGAGTACGGATTAAAGAGTGCAGTCAATGTGGGAAACAATCAATCACAAAGAACTTTGCTCGGCCTAATGAAAGACCATATATGCACAAAATAAATACAAATGTGGGAAGCATTTTGACATCATATGTGACGACCATAAAGGTGTCGCTCACCTTGTCTGCCTGTGTTTCCTGATTGAGTGGGCCCACAAAAGCTTCTTTTTTGTGTTGAAAGCAAGTGAGCCTGGCCAAAGCCATATTTTATCGCACTAAAGAGTTCTTTTTGATCACTGCGTTATGTTTCTGTCAACAAAGTTTGGACCTTCAGTTTTCAGACAGGTGAAACTCCTCCAGGGCAGTCTATATAATGAGTAACACTTTGTAAACCCATTCCTGGATTTTCTTGAAACCGCACACGAGTTTAATAGACATTGGCAAGCTCTGACATCCCTTTGAAAGTCTAAATTGAACCCCTGTGCATTGTTTTAAAGCACTAATCCTGAAAGGTGATACAACCAGTCCAGCTTCAATGGATTTGCTAATAGATTACTAAAGAAACAGCCCCATTGATTCTGAGGGTTAAATGTCAGGATTTCAATTGACCACCCCATCAGTGTCAATTTATCAATGTAATATATCTAGCACCACATGTTATCAAGCAAACAGCACCATAACGTACCATAACCTATAGTACGATAGCATAAAATAAGAAATAATTCAAAATGTAGCGTAGCATAACAAGTACTCCACTGATGGTAAATGAGCAAGTCTCCCCAGAAAGCCTGCTAGTGCAGAATGGATTTCCATCATAAAGCACACTCCAGTAATGCCTCTCTTCCTGTGTGAGCTTATGTTTAAATAAAGCCCCGCCCTCCCTTTGTTGTTAAGAGGCCTCTATCGATTTCTTTCATACCTGGAAGGATGTGATGTGCATGGTAATGTGAGCTATTCCTGGAAAGATGGTCCTTTTCTTAAAGGATGTCCACAACCAGGTGTAACCCTCCTTATGAACGACCCGGCTTGTTACCCCGCTGCTCCTGCCTGAATCCCACCTCTCATCTCCCTCCTTTGAACTACAACTCACTTCCTTAGAAAGGGTGCTCCATAGCTAGGGTTCCACTGTATAAATCTGAATACGTACATAGGGTCTCTTTATGTAATGCCTGCTAAAAAGTGGCGACACTGTCGAAACAGGGCGATTTTACCAAACCAATACCAGGTATTCACAAGTTTTGGGACAAGTATGGGGAATTACAAGCAGGCACCCAGAATTCCTGAGACTTTTACCACATGCTTTCCAGATGCTTTCCCACGGTCTCAAGAGCAGAATTATTGGGGTGAGGCAACACAACATTTATGATCATTTGGATACAATGGTAAATTTGTTTGTGCCATGACATCAAATTGATTTTATGCCTGGAAGGTTTGTACACTTATAAATATCTGGCTTTTTGTGTCACCAGTAAATGTGACGTTTTCCATTAATTGTTGTTTGAGAAGAATAGTGTAGGTGCGATTTTGAAGGCTTTGCAATTCACCTTCTTACCTGAAATGCATTTTTTTTAAATATAAATGGATCCAGTCTTGCAAGTCTAGTTCTTTGGACACCCTGATGTTTTCTGTACTTTATGCCTTTTTACACCCTGGTGTTTCTCACTTTACTATGCTTTTTGTAAAATGCTGACAATTAAAATGTACCTTACATGTGTGTTCAGGATTTTCATTAGAAGTGGGCGAGCAAACAAATTAACGGGGAGATCCAAGCCAGAGCCAAGCCAATGGTCGACTCTGGCTCTCCAAAAGCGTGTGCCGAGCCTTCAAAATGTTTGGCCTGTAAACCAGGGACATTTTAAGGATTTCGGGGGTCCTGGGCCAAAAGTAATTTGGGAGCCCGTGTTTGGACCACCTTTGAATTTATGATCCAATTCCAGGCCTTTCATGCCCTTTTTGGTCAGGTCACTGACAGTGCACAGGACACTGGTATACATTCTAAATATGTTTACATCTCATAACTAAGAATAGTGACACGTGCTTTCAATATTTTTATTTATCAGCTGCTCACTAATATCATTGTAAATAATCTTTGTGACCCCCTGCCCATTTTTGTTATGTGAGGTCATCTTTTGATCTAAAATAAACTTTGTTTATGGCTGTTGCATGGTGTTGAAAAACATAAATATTTCTCAGCAAAATGTCTCTTTTAGACTCCCATATATCACCAACATTACAAATAAACTAAAGGAAAATGGAATTTAAAATAATCTTTTTAAGAATTATTCAAGGTCAACAGAGCAAGACTCTGCAGGACAGAAATGGCTTTATTAGGGCCCCCCCCTGAAAGGCTGGGGCCCAAGGGCAGGACCCATTTTGCCCATACCGTGAAACACATCTGATGTGAACCATGCAAAAACACCATGTTAGAATATTATAAGGTGTCTTCAAAATTCAAACAGGCATTGGTAAATCCAATAGGTCTTGCCTAAGTAGGATTTATTGGCTTGGCTAATGTTTTTTAGCTATTTTGCAAATGGCTGAAAGTAATGTAAAACAAAGCTGTATGACGCAGCCAGCGTTGTCCGGGTTACAGCGTTTGTAAAAATGTTTTTGTAATGCTGCACTGAAGGTAGTGCTGTTGTACAACAAAACAAAATTGACAAAGCCAATATATCTTGCATAGGCGAGACCTATTAGCTTTGCAAATGCAAGGTATAGTGTGTCCAGATTCAGAAGCATTTTAGGACCATGCAAAAACTGTTAAAAAATGTGTCATATAAATGCGCTGAATGTAACTTAAGTTGTAGGTAGACAGAAAAGTCCAATAGGTGACAGCTTTTATTACAGTGAGGCTTTAGGCTATGTGTTACTTGGGGTGCGATGGTTACAAAAGAACCAAAAAAGCACTCCTGACTGCTTGTTTAATAGTAAAATATAGCAATAATCGGTGTTCAGTGGGTTCCTAGACCTTTAGGCCCCTGTGCCACTGAACCTGCTGCACCATTCAAACCATAGCCCTAGTGCCTGGAAGGTAACTGTGCCTGTGACTGCCTGTTTATCAGTAAAATATAGCAACAATCTGTGATAAGTTGGTTCCTAGAGCTTTTGGCCCCTGTGCCACTACACCTGCTGCACCATTCATACCATAGCCCTAGTGCCTGGAAGGTAACTGCGCCTGTGACTGCTTGTTTATTAGTAAAATAAAGCAACAATCTGTGATAAGTTGGTTCCTAGAGCTTTTGGCCCCTGTGCCACTGAACCTGCTGCACCATTCAAACCATAGCCCTAGTGCCTGGAAGGTAACTGTGCCTGTGACTGCCTGTTTATCAGTAAAATATAGCAACAATCTGTGATAAGTGGGTTCCTAGAGCTTTTGGCCCCTGTGCCACTGAACCTGCTGCGCCATTCATACCATAGCCCTAGTGCCTGGAAGGTAACTGCGCCTGTGACTGCTTGTTTATTAGTAAAATAAAGCAACAATCTGTGATAAGTTGGTTCCTAGAGCTTTTGGCCCCTGTGCCACTACACCTGCTGCGCCATTCATACCATAGCCCTAGTGCCTGGAAGGTAACTGCGCCTGTGACTGCTTGTTTATTAGTAAAATAAAGCAACAATCTGTGATAAGTTGGTTCCTAGAGCTTTTGGCCCCTGTGCCACTGAACCTGCTGCACCATTCAAAGCATGGCCCTACTGCCTGCTATGTAACTGCACTTGTGACAGCATGTTGAGTAGTAAAATATAGAAATAATCCGTGTGCTTGTTCAGTAGTAAAATGTCACAGAAATCAGCGTTCAGTGAGTTTTCTATAACTTTTGGCCCCTGTGCCACTGTACCTGCTGCACCATTATAATCATGACCCTAGTGCCTGCAAGGACAAATGAGGAAATTGTTTATATCCAGTAATGTATGTGTTTTGAAAAAGGCACAGTTGCAGATGGAATACATAATTATTGTGTCTGTAAACATAACACAAAAGCTTTCATAAAAAAGTGCCTTTAAACTTATCCAACTCTGTCATAAATAAAGCATATGCTTTACACATCAAAGTGAAAACCAAGCATTGTTAAACTGTCTTACATTGTGGCTTGCTCTTTCCTCTACAAACATCTTATCCTGTGCTTGACAGTGAATGGGCAATAAGCAGTGTAAATTGCCCAAGATCACCATATGTCAGGCTGATGCGAAGACTGAAACGCGGTTTTGTACTTGAGTCCTAAAAAGGCAGTTTCCCAAATTAAATGAACTCACCAAAGAGGAGGAATTTTGCAAAAAACGTGCAAATGTTTTGTGAAGGTGAAGATCGAGATACCAGCAGCAGCCCATGTAGATAAGAGCAGTAGGGTAGGGTTGAGGGGAGGGGGATTTGACACATGATCTTTAGGGGACATTAAATAAATAATTAGTTCCCAACCCCCCCCCCCCCCTCCCCCCCGTCATCGTCTGTCAAAATCCCTGAAAGGTCTAAAATACAATTTTAAAAAAGGGCTCAAGAATGCTCCATGGAGAAAGTACACTGCATTCTTCTTTCATCTAAATGCTCTCACTTTGAAGTCAGTCAGAAGCAAAATAACCAGGCTCTCACGAAAACACAGCTTTACATTTGACCTTGGTCTTTGAATGCCCAGCAAATGCGATAAGATAAGAAAAAGATTTAAAGGCCTGTTTAATACAGAAAACTACTGTAAATATGGCTTTTGCATGGGGAGATATGAATTCAATATGCATATCCTGAAGCAAATATAGTTAGCAAATCGAAAGCTTGAAAATTTTAGGTACAAACCAAAAAGCCAATACCAAGCCACGGGCGGAATGCATTACCAGGTCTGATTTCTTGAAGTCCCAAAAGTGTCTTTCGCAAATCAGACATACGCTGCAGCCTAAAAAGTGTATTTCTTTACACATAGGGGCGTTTAACACTAGAAATTGAGACCATATCTCTGTATTCAGAGCATTTATTTAAAAACAATAAAGCATGTACTGATAAACATACTGCTCCCCACCAACCCTGATGACAATGGGTTTAGTGAACTAAGAGTCACATCATTTTCCAATTGTACCCTATATGTGTCCTAGATTCCTATTATACTCACCAGAACCTTATAGGTTATTAAATCAAAGACAAGAGAGGTTTTTATCCAGAGCACATTCAGTACTCATGTATTTGAAGGTGCTGCAAAATATTATATAATGAGTAAAAGGGAGGTTTGGTGAAATAAAGTATTTTCCTAGAATCACATAATTTGGTCAAACAGAGAAGCCAGGATTGATCCCACATTTACTGGTTTCACACTGTGCAATTCAGGTATTAGATGGGAATCTCTTCATTAGGAGTTAACGCTTTGTCCTTCATTTTTGGGTGTGAGATTTTAATATGGGTGTCTAGTAGAACCCACATTTTATCTTTGGCAGTTTTACATAGAGGAAACCTAGCCCAGGGATATGAGAATGCTGGACTACAGAGGAACAGACATAGATTTTTTAATGGCACATGAATATTTGCCAGGATGAGAGCTGTGGCCACTAGTCCACATCGCCTCTCTTGAAAGCTCGGTTAGTTTTTGGGTTGTGGTTCCAAGAGGACCTCGAGTTGAGCCAAAGAGAGGCTTCCAACAAGAACCTGGCTGGAGCTATCAATTGCTAGCCCACATTTAATTTTCATACTGTGACATTTGTGTCAGTTTTACTGCACTTTATTATACTCCGTTTTACATTTGCTGTGAGGATTCTGAGTCAATTAACTCTATCACGTAAGGATTGCAAAAAAACATTAACGTAATTCATATAGTGGGTACCTAAGAGGGGGGCCTTTAGATGGGTAAATTGCTTTTTAAAATATTCTGAAACCGAGCACATCCACCCTTCGTGAAAAGTAGAGTGGAAGCATAAAAACCACACACTCGCGAGAAATCTAAGAGAGTGGGCAACACGTGTTGACGTCACACAGGAAGTGCTAGTTAGAAAGGATGCTCTCAACCACAAAGGACTTTTTAGCCTACTAGAAAGACATTTTCAGCTCGCAGAGTCCTCATAATTAATATGTTAATAAAAAGTATCGTAGAAGTCGCACAGGGGTCTGGACGAGCACACGCTCAAAGAGCCACCCGGTGAAGAAATCGCTGTGATGCAAGAACACATGTTGAAAAGGTTGTACAAGTGTCAATAATAAAAAATACATGATACGGAGACATTGAGTGAGGGCTAACCAGTGATCGGCTGACAGTTAAAATATGGCAAATGTTAGATAACATACCTGTACTAGTAAAATTGTTCAGAGGAGGTGGCCTAACGACTAGACTAGGGCGGTCAACCTCAAATCTGGGGAACTGGGTTCGAGTCTTGGCAATGACACTAAACATCCTGTGATTCTGGGCAATTCACTTAATCTCCCCGTGCCTAACAAAAATGAATGTGTCCTCATGTAATGCAACTGGTGCTATGTAAAGGGCTCTGATACCCGATTTGGGTAAAGGTTGCGCTATATAATACTCTGTAAAAAAAAAAATTACTTCCATTAAAAACAATTTTTTAATTGACCTAAAATCGGCTAAAACATAGTAGACATACATGATTAAAACTTGAATTCTTCATCTAGCTAATATTTTGCCACAATTAGGGGCCATATGTATCAACACATTTCCCCATAGACACAGAATGGGCAAAACCCTTTGATACATCTGGCCATTAGTCTCTCCTTATGTCCCTTCCCCTGATGTGGGAGCAATGATGAAACATCACTATAATAAGTTAACCACCTCAGTACAAATTCATATGATTATTGGTACAGATAAATGTCTAATTACACTACTTAAAAACTTGTTTTAGTCTTCAAAAGATGGAACACAGGCAAATCTCTCCAAGTCTACATTATGGTTTTAAATTTGACTCATAAGGTGTACGGACCTTAGTTCTCTTTGCCTTTCTCTTGTTCAGTAATACAAGTTTAATAGCTTGAGCAATAACAGAGAAAGCTATAAGAGGAACAGTGATCCCTCCATTACTTTGATTTGGGAGTATTTAATGTTCCTTTTCGAGTGGCCATTGGATGGAGGTATGAATGTCATGTTAAGTGGCACTTGTTTTTAAAGTGAAAAAATTGATATTTACCAGATATATCGGTGCTGAATGGTATCCCAGAATGCACAGTGTTGTCTTCATTAGATTCCGGATAGTATTGTATATTAGAACATTGGAATGTTGGGAGCTCCATTGAAAACAATGGAGTGCTCTGGGCTTATAATGGCTGGTATAAGCCTGGAGCTCCAACATTCCAATCTTTCTTTGTTCACAGCTCTGGCTGTGAACAAAGGCTTCAGGGAACCTGAGGGGATTCCAATCCCCTCACGCTCCCAAAAGGCTTTGTTTTTTTTGTTAGAACATTCTGTCCTCTAGTGACAGAATGTTCTAATAGCCTTATAGCCCTTCGTAGATGGGCTATAACGCTATTAAAGTCCCTCTCCCTTGTTAAAGGGCCTCGCCTTCGGCTCGGGGCCTTTAACGCTGGAGAGGGCCTTTAATAGCTGGTATAGCCCTCTACGGCGGGCTATAAGGCTATAATAAATAACATTGATGCTTTCTAGAGAAAAATTAGCAAGCACCTGTAGTCCTTCTTTTGTATCTCCTGCTTCTCCCACACAAGATTCACATCAAGTGTAATTTATACCATTGGATTTCTACTTCTGCGTAGGATGCAGGTAAAACATTCCCCCTTCTACTCCCTTATTCCAACTATACGGGCTATTCCATTCTGTGTCTATGATATAGACAGCGTGAACAAGGTTCGCATAGAGCGTCAACGCAACTCTTTTGGTGAAGACACATGAAAAAAACACCAGAGTGGGTGCTTCCAGCATGGTGATTTCTAAGAGCTGATTTAGATACACAGGATATCACACCCAGGAATGCTGCATCCACCCACAAGGGTGCCGGTATTGCCAGGGGTGAAGGGTTTGAAGATGCGTATATATATATATATATATATATATATATATATATATATATATTGAGGCTCCAGCTTGGGTCCGAAGTACAAGGAATCACTCGAACTACATCGAAGGCTTCAAGCGGCAGCCTTTATTCAAAAGGTAAGGGAAACATACTTTGGCAGAATCCTTTTGGCAGTCACACGCCTGCCTGACGCGTTTCGATGATTCTCCTCAGAGGCTTCTGGCGAAATGAAAGCACCACCGTGCTTCCCAGTTCTCTCCCATGTTAAAGCGCACCTGTTGAGGTTGCTGATTAAGCCTACGCTGTGGGTTATGGGAATTGTAGTGCCGGTTTCGGGTGCAATGTTCTGCCGGCTTATTCAAGACCCGGGATGGGTCCCCGCTTCAGATGTTTCCCAAAATCCTGCATGATGTAGCTCCAATGGCCTGGCGAGATGGCAGACCACGCGGCTCCCAAGTTACCAGGATGGTGCGTTCCTAACGGCACGGCTGCCGTGTTAACATTGAGGCTCCAGCTTGGGTCCGAAGTACAAGGAATCACTCGAACTACATCGAAGGCTTCAAGCGGCAGCCTTTATTCAAAAGGTAAGGGAAACATACTTTGGCAGAATCCTTTTGGCAGTCACACGCCTGCCTGACGCGATGCAGGATTTTGGGAAACATCTGAAGCGGGGACCCCTCAACAGGTGCGCTTTAACATGGGAGAGAAGTGAACTGGGAAGCACGGTGGTGCTTTCATTTCGCCAGAAGCCTCTGAGGAGAATCATCGAAACGCGTCGGACCCAAGCTGGAGCCTCAATGTTAACACGGCAGCCGTGCCGTTAGGAACGCACCATCCTGGTAACTTGGGAGCCGCGTGGTCTGCCATCTCGCCAGGCCATTGGAGCTACATCATGCAGGATTTTGGGAAACATCTGAAGCGGGGACCCATCCCGGGTCTTGAATAAGCCGGCAGAACATTGCACCCGAAACCGGCACTACAATTCCCATAACCCACAGCGTAGGCTTAATCAGCAACCTCAACAGGTGCGCTTTAACATGGGAGAGAACTGGGAAGCACGGTGGTGCTTTCATTTCGCCAGAAGCCTCTGAGGAGAATCATCGAAACGCGTCAGGCAGGCGTGTGACTGCCAAAAGGATTCTGCCAAAGTATGTTTCCCTTACCTTTTGAATAAAGGCTGCCGCTTGAAGCCTTCGATGTAGTTCGATTGATTCCTTGTACTTCGGACCCAAGCTGGAGCCTCAATGTTAACACGGCAGCCGTGCCGTTAGGAACGCACCATCCTGGTAACTTGGGAGCCGCGTGGTCTGCCATCTCGCCAGGCCATTGGAGCTACATCATGCAGGATTTTGGGAAACATCTGAAGCGGGGACCCATCCCGGGTCTTGAATAAGCCGGCAGAACATTGCACCCGAAACCGGCACTACAATTCCCATAACCCACAGCGTAGGCTTAATCAGCAACCTCAACAGGTGCGCTTTAACATGGGAGAGAACTGGGAAGCACGGTGGTGCTTTCATTTCGCCAGAAGCCTCTGAGGAGAATCATCGAAACGCGTCAGGCAGGCGTGTGACTGCCAAAAGGATTCTGCCAAAGTATGTTTCCCTTACCTTTTGAATAAAGGCTGCCGCTTGAAGCCTTCGATGTAGTTCGAGTGATTCCTTGTACTTCGGACCCAAGCTGGAGCCTCAATATATATATATATATATATATATATATATATATATATATATATATATATATACACACAAACCACTCCTTCCGCAGAAACGAGGCAGAGACCCTGGAGGAAACGTTTGGAAGCCTTTTTAATTTTGACCATGCAAATGCATTTCGGCAGCCTTCTGCCTTCCTCAGTGTCCAATTGGTATTGTCACATGCTGCTGGTAAGTCCCTCCTCTTTGTATCTTGCTGTAGCAAGCCCGCTCCGCCCTCTGTAGTTGTTATGCACACCTGTGTGGAGTCCCCTAGATAGGACAGGACTCCAAATCCCATAATCCAGCGTGATGGACCCTCAGAATTGTGGTGCAACAGGGAAACACAGGATAACCAAATGTCATTGCGGGGGTGCAGGGAACAGCGTGAGCCCAAAGGGAAAGGGATGAAATGTCCTGCTTTGGTGTCGAAATTGCGAAGTGCTTCCTCCGGTCCCCCGTACCACTTATATATATATATATTAAAACGAAAGTATGTCTGTCTGTTTGTCCTTTATGCATTACTACACCATTCATCCGATCGGCATGAAACTTTGGGAAGTTGTTGAGTACACTCCCGCGAAGGTTTCTGGCAACAACAAAAAATAAATTGTTAAAAGTTGTTGAGTACACTCCCGCGAAGGTTTCTGGCAAAAAAAAGATTGTTAAATATCGGCCCCCCGGCCCCTCAGGGCCCTCATAATCTTTCCAATACTGAACGTTTACAGTTTCCTGTGCGACTGACCATCAACAAAGCACAAGGACAATCGCTGCATGTGTGTGGACTAGATTTGGAGAATCCGTGCTTCTCACATGGACAACTGTATCTGGCCAGCTCGCGCGTCGGAAAACCTTCTGATTTATTCGTGTACGCACCAGACGGAAAAACAAAAAATACTGTGTATCCACAAGCACTCAAATAAATAAACAGAATTAAAACAACACTTTAAAATGTTTTCCATATTAAAATGAATACGTTTCAATAAAAATGACACAATGTAAATTGAATGATTCTTTACTTCGATTTTCTTTTTTTTTCGAGTGACAGAATCATCTACGCGTTTCGGCTGCCAGACGCAGCCTTCTTCACGACGATGAGCACCAGATATTTTTTCATTTAAAAACAGTCTACATTTTCACAAACATAAAAAAGGGACAGCTTCTGTTGTTTTCACACATTGCTGGATATCCATGGGCGCCATCTTAGAACATGTTCATAATTACTCACATTACGCTTTCTTACATATAAAAAACGTTACAATAATCTGATTAAAAATATAAAGCAAAAATGTTAAATCCAATCTATAAGTTGAGTTTGTTAATTATAATTAGGCAAGTGCCTGTCAGTTCCTGGCTGCCAATTTCTACTAACGTATTCCTACAGGAGAATTCTCTCAGCAGTTTATTAGTTTACAAAACATGCTAAAGTGTTAAAATGATTCTAAAATGTTAAGTGCTTGAAAAGTGTTTAAAATCTCTTAAAGTACAAATCTACCCCTTCAGTCTTTCCATTCACGACCTAAGTACTGGTGTTGATCTTCTTCTATTCGGGGCTTATGCTAATAACTCATCATTATGGTCCATCAACTTTTTCAGCCCCTCAAAACAATTAATATTTGTTTGTGCTTTCCGATTTTCCCAGCACCCGACAATAAATAGGTAAAATCTTTATTTCATGTGACTAAAGGGGTTTCCTTAATAAATATAAAGTGCAACTTTTGTGTTTGTCCTGTCCTTTTTCCAATACAAGTTTTCCTGCTCCGTGATGGATGCGCTTAACGAGATGCAGGTATCAATAGAGGCAGGTAAACAATTCTTCATCCACGTTAAAACCATTTGGTTCTTTACTATCTAACTCGAGAATGAAGTATGTTTCTAGTTTTATTAACTCCCTCTCTCTGTCTCCACCTCTCCTTCTCCTGGGTACTTGCGCTATACAGCTATATCTCACCGATGTCGGGTTGCTATGGTGTTCCTTCTCAAAATGTCTAGCCACTGGGTACCTACGGTCCTTATTAATTATAGCTCTCCTATGTTGTAAAATCCTTTTGTGCACTGTTAAGGTGGTACTCCCAACATACACCTTACTACACAGACATATCAAAATATACACAACTTAGCTTGTTTTGCATGTTAAAAAACATTCACAGCTTTATTAAAGACTGTTTTAAAAGCTGTAATATGCTCCCCATGCTGACAAGTCTTGCACTTCAAACATTTTCTAAAACCTTCTTTCTGTTGAAGCCAAGTCTGTTGTTGTGTATCACCAAGGCAATCACTTCTCACTAGATAATCACTCAGTGTCTTGGATTTTCTATATGTAGTATGGTACGTAGATGTGATGTTAAGAAGAGTAAATCTACATTTATTTATTTATTTATTTATTGACATTTGTAGAGCGCGGCGAATACCCGTGGGCGTCTCGGCGCTAATTAAGGGATGGATCAGCAACTGGGGTAAAGAAGATATACTTGGCTATTGGTCAAATAACCACGTCTTTAGCTGTTTGCGGAATGTGAACAGGGAGGGACTTGCTCGGATATGTGCAGGAAGGGTGTTCCAGAGTCTAGGGGCGGCAACCAGAAAACGCCTGTCGCCCCAGGTGACTGTTTTAGTGCGAGGCACAGCCAAGAAGTTCTGAATAGAGGAACGAAGAGATCGGGTTGGAACATGATGGAGAAGATTCTGTTTGAGAAAGTGGGGACCTTGATTATTGAGTGACTTGTAAACAATACACAGCGATTTGAATTTGATACGGCTGCGTATCGGGAGCCAATGGAGATCCCTAATGATGTTTGTAACTGGTGCAAACTTGGGGATCCGAGCCAGCATTCGTGCGGCTGCATTTTGGATTGACTGCATCTTATTTGTCACTCGGACTTGGGTATTTAAGAATAGAGCGTTACAATAGTCCAAGGAGGACAGGACTAGTGAGCTGACCAGTGTTTTCCCGGCCGTGTTCGGTAGGAAAGGTAGTATTTTCCTAATCATTCTCAATTTCATATGAGCTGAAGCCGCAGTTTTATTCACATGTGCCATAAAATTGAGGCCAGCAACATTTACCAATATACTAGCAGGATACCTTGTTCTCTAGCCGGTCACGCGCGATGTGCACACTGAAGATGTTAAAGTACAGGTTGAGATCATTGCAGGTACCCAACAGGGAACCATGATCTCAAAACCCATACCTTTCAGGGACTCACATTTGACAAGTCCTAAGGCTGAACTATGAGTAATGTCAAGGGGTCGCAATGGGTATTTGCATCTGCTGCGTGCACCCCAAGACATTTTTGCCAAAGTGGCCGGACGCTTGCATTGTCTATATATATAAGACAAGATGATAAAGTAATAGTCAATATTTTGGAGTAAAGTTTTTTAAAAGGGCTATATTTTTGTCCTCACTGTTGTGGTATACGATCCTAATATGGTGCACACTTGCCCTATTGGGTTTGTATTGCCCTTTATAAGAAGCTAGATGATGACAATGAAGATAAGTTGGGGTTCCCAAAGTCGGAGCCTCGTAGGAAAGTGCAACCTGCCCCCACATGTCTAGATGTTTTCAGAGGTCATGTGCTCAGTCGGTGTGGATTTCCCTTTGAAGGCGCAGGCGTAAGGGATTGGGATCTTGCTATTTTCCACAATTTTTGTGTAAGCCTGGTCAGTGGGTATATTCGCAGTCGCTCCAAGTTGAAGACGATTGACCTCTGTGACGGGATTCTTAATGTTTCTTCTGCAGTATCTGTGCTCCAAGTCCCAGAGTCCATATCTCTCAGTCTTTGTTGATTTGTCTTCATTGCTAGCTTTTTCTCTGCCAGTCCTAGGATCCTTGTCTCATGGAACCAGTGTCCCCCAGACATAATATGTTTGTCACCTGGTCTCCAAACCTTACACTCACACTCACTATATGTCCATATATTAGTATCTCTTGGTCCTATTGGATACATCTCTAGTCCCAGAGTTTTCCGCAAACTCCATGTGTCTGCTTCTTTCTGGTCCATTGTCTATGTCCCAGTTACTCCCTATCCTGGGATCCACGTCACGAAGCCATGTGCAATTTAAACTTACATACGCGAATGGCATTTAAAAAAAAAAATAATGTTACGTTAAGTTTATGGTCCACAAAATGTAGTTTTGCACTTGTAAAATTATTTACTTACACATTTTTTATATTAATAAATCTTCTTCCCGGATTGGAAAGTGAGGGCGTGGCAGGGATTCAATGCCCTACAATGGTTTGGAACACCCAAATGTACTTACTCACCCTGGAAATGTTCTGAGGTTTACTCTTACCAGGCATAATGATTAATCAGGGAAGAAGATATTCCCAAAAGTGCAGGGGCTTAGAGAAGTGGGTTTTTCCCAAAGGAGGAAAATACATTTCTAAGTGCAATTTTCCTCAAGCAAAGTATTTTCCCATGTGAAAAAGCATGTTATGTAGATATACGCTTGTTGAAATGTCTTTGCTTTGTTTGTGGGTGTCGAAAGATGCAAATCTGATCCAATCATGAGAGCAAACCTACAGCAGTAAACTTCAGATTTTCTTCATCTATATGGCCCCCAGTGTCTGTGTTCTCTATTCTAGGTTTTCCTATTTCTCGACCACAGTGCCCTTGTCTTCCAATGTGCTGATTGGATCACTGAAATAATATCTACTACCAAAATATCGAGTTCCCATAATATCGATGAAAAAATATCGAGGGACATAATATCGACTTTCTATCTTCACTAAGGTAAGTACAAAAATATCGAGTTTAAAATATCGAGTGTTAAAAATATAGACTGTCAAAATATCGATTTTTTATGTCTTTAAAATGAGTTAAAACTATTATAATATTAAATATATTTAATATAAACATTGTTACAATTATTAAATAAATGTAACATTATTACATAATTAATGTAACTTTAAAAATTAATAATAATAATACATATATATATTTAAATACATGTTATTAATAAAACATATAGAATATATTTACGGTAGCATAGCAAAAGGTTTAAATTTAATGTAACCACTCCAGTGGGTGCTACATTAAAGAGATCGTTGGATAGCGTAGGGGTAAAAATTACTATTCCCACTTCAGTGGGTACAAGAGTAGGGAAAGCGTTGGATAGCGTAGGGGTAAAATTTACTATTCCCACTCCAGTGGGTGCAACAGTAGGGAAAGCGTTGGATAGCGTAGGGGTAAAAATTACTATTCCCACTCCAGTGAGTGCAACAGTAGGGAAAGCGTTGGATAGCGTAGGGGTAAAAATTACTATTCCCACTCCAAAGAGTGCAACAGTAGGGAAAGTGCTGGATAGCGTAGGGGTAAAAATTACTATTCCCACTCCAGTGGGTGCTACAGTAGGGAAAGCGTTGGATAGCGTAGGGGTAAAAATTACTATTTCCACTCCAGTGGGTGCTACAGTATGGAAAGCGTTGGATAGCGTAGGGGTAAAAATTACTATTCCCACTCCAGTGGGTGCAACAGTAGGGAAAGCGTTGGATAGCGTAGGGGTAAAAATTACTATTCCCACTCCAGTGGGTGCTACAGTAGGGAAAGCGTTGGATAGCGTAGAGGTAAAAATTACTATTCCCACTCCAGTGGGTGCAACAGTAGGGAAAGCGTTGGATAGCGTAGGGGTAAAAATTACTATTCCCACTCCAGTGGGTGCTACAGTAGGGAAAGCGTTGGATAGCGTAGGGGTAAAAATTACTATTCCCACTCCAGTGGGTGCAACAGTAGGGAAAGCATTGGATAGCGTAGGGGTAAAAATTACTATTTCCACTCCAGTGGGTGCTACAGTAGGGAAAGCGTTGGATAGCGTAGGGGTAAAAATTACTATTCCCACTCCAGTGGGTGCAACAGTAGGGAAAGCATTGGATAGCGTAGGGGTAAAAATTACTATTCCCACTCCAGTGGGTGCTACAGTAGGGAAAGCGTTGGATAGCGTAGGGGTAAAAATTACTATTTCCACTCCAGTGGGTGCTACAGTAGGGAAAGCGTTAGATAGCGTAGGGGTAAAAATTACTATTTCCACTCCAGTGGGTGCTACAGTAGGGAAAGCGTTAGATAGCGTAGGGGTAAAAATTACTATTCCCACTCCAGTGGGTGCAACAGTAGGGAAAGCGTTGGATAGCGTAGGGGTAAAAATTACTATTCCAACTCCAGTGGGTGCTACAGTAGGGAAAGCGTTGGATAGCGTAGGGGTAAAAATTACTATTCCCACTCCAGTGGGTGCAACAGTAGGGAAAGCATTGGATAGCGTAGGGGTAAAAATTACTATTTCCACTCCAGTGGGTGCTACAGTAGGGAAAGCATTGGATAGCGTAGGGGTAAAAATTACTATTTCCACTCCAGTGGGTGCTACAGTAGGGAAAGCGTTGGATAGCGTAGGGGTAAAAATTACTATTCCCACTCCAGTGGGTGCAACAGTAGGGAAAGCATTGGATAGCGTAGGGGTAAAAATTACTATTCCCACTCCAGTGGGTGCTACAGTAGGGAAAGCGTTGGATAGCGTAGGGGTAAAAATTACTATTTCCACTCCAGTGGGTGCTACAGTAGGGAAAGCGTTAGATAGCGTAGGGGTAAAAATTACTATTCCCACTCCAGTGGGTGCAACAGTAGGGAAAGCGTTGGATAGCGTAGGGGTAAAAATTACTATTCCAACTCCAGTGGGTGCAACAGTAGGGAAAGCGTTGGATAGCGTAGGGGTGAACATTACTATTCCCAATTAATTATTTTAAATTAATTACCAATCATATTTTAATTATTTACCAATTAATAATTAATTTAAAAATATAATTAATTTACATAATTATTTAATTAAAATTAAATTACTTCCCACCCTATTCCCCTATAAACACACAACCCGCTACAGAAAATAAATTACTAAAAATTAATTATTTATCAATTATTCATTTTTAATTAATTAACAATTATATTTTTATTAATTACCAATTATTATTTAATTAACAATTAGATTAAATTTACATAATTAATTATTTATAATTAAATTACTTCCCACCCTATTCCCCTATAAACCCACAACCCGCTACAGATTTATATTACACACATATTATTAAACATTAATAACTTACCTTATTTTCGATATTTTTGTTGTCTATATTTTATCTAGTCTATATTATGTCTAGTCTATATTTTTGATTCGATATTTTGGCTATTCTAGTCGATATTACTCGATATTTTTGTTGTCTATATTTTGTCTAGTCTATATTTTGTCCAGTCCATATTTTTTACTCGATATTTTGTCCTATCGATATTTTGGAATCGATATTATGTCTGTTTACCGTGCTGATTGCCCTCTCAGTGTCTTAGGCAGCATCAGCTTCTCCTTGTGCCAGGCAACTTCCGAAATCTGCTCTTAGGTGAACAAATGTAATCTCTACTGGTCCATAGAGACCGCAGCCTAATCAACTGCAGCGTGATGTAACCCAAAGCTCATTAGTGGCAAAAACTCAGGCGACAACTATCCATTTGTTCTTCTGCTTTATTTTTTATTGGTAGGCCAATGGTTGTGAAGTGCTCATTTGGTTTGAGGGCAAAGTGTACACAAGAAGGGAAAACTAAAGTCTGAGGAGGAGCGTGTGATCTTGGGCAAGGGGGCAAGGGGGGATCGAAGCGGGCTGCAGAATGCATGTGTTGCACTGTTCAGCAAGACTTGAGACAGGACCGGTCTAGCACGTTCCCATTATATGCAACTTTGTTGGCCGTCAGATATAGCTCATAAGCAAGAAAAGTGGCAGAGTGGGGCTTCATTCAGGCTCCAGACCCATGAGCACTGGCCTTCAAGGCATCAAGCTAATGACTCCATCCCGGACTATGAATACTAGCAGGATGCATGTTCTCTAGCAGGTCACACGCGAGGTGCACACTGAAGATGTTAAAGTGCAGGTGGAGAGCATTGTACGTACCCAACAGGGAACCATGATCCCAAAAACCATACCTTTCCAGGACTCACATTCGACAAGTCCTAAGGCTGAACTATGAGTAATGTCAACGGGTCGCAATGGGTATTTGCATCTGCTGCCTGCACCCCCAAGACATGTTTGCCAAAGTGTGCAGACGCTTGCATTGTCTATTCTCCAATACTGATTACAAGGGTATATATTTTGCCTCCACCTGATATCAGTTAGGAAGGATATGTTACCTAGCAGACAGAGCTGCCAACTTTGGAACTAGAGGACCGGGTTCGAGTCCCGGTCTCAGCTCAATATCTTGTCATTCTGGAATTCTCACTTAGTCTCCCTGTGCCTAAAGACAAATGTGTGATGCAATAATGTTCTCATGTAAAACAGTCTAATTCCTTGGTCCAAGTCTGCGCTATATGAAACTGCAAAATAAAACAAGGAGCGGGACACGCCTCGTTTCCGGAGGGCGTGGCACCATGCAGATGAGGGAATGCTCTCTTTGCAGGGTTACACGCAGGATAGTGCACCGTTTTGGCATCTGGAGCACTGACCCAGTCTGCACGAGACACACTGGCAACGTGCAGCATAGACCAGGACCTCATGTCAGAATAATGTAAGATGTCCACTGAACACTGAACTTGGGGAGAGGAGTTGATTTAAGGGCTAGGGCGGTCGACCTCGAATCTGGGGAACTGGGTTCAAGTCTCGGCAATGACGCTGAACAACCTATGATTCTGGGCATATCACTTAATTTCCCAGTGTCTAATAAAAAAAAATGTAACTCAACTGGTGCTATGTAAAGCGCTCTGATACCCGATTCGGATCAAGTTCGCACTATATAAAACTCCGTAAAATAAAAATCAAAAGTGAAATAACTCTGCCAATGCAGATTAAAACAAATTAGCAAAATGCAACTCCTCAAGACTATGGCAAAGTTCTGAATATCGGCCCTCTTTCAATTATAGACAGTCAATTGAATTCAATTCAGTCAACTTTATTTCGGGTTAATGATCCATAAAAGTGCACAGTGCAAAACAAAATACATACTTAAAAACATTATTAACACAAATCTCAGCTCATGAGAAAATGTAAAACAGACATACAGCATCAGTTGTCAGAAAAGCTACCACAATGCTTAGACAAAATCCAGAGGTAAACAAATCTTGAAAAAAGTCCTTAGGAGTGGGCTCGTACGGAGACCACCATGTCACCCCATTATCTGAGTTAAATATCAAATATATAGAAAACAATCAATAAATGGATAAAAACACAACAATCAATGTGCAAACATCCATTCAATATCCACCTAAACTTCATAAAACATCACATGAAAACAGTAGCCCTCTGCTTAATGGCGCGTTCAATATATATGGCAGCAGAAACGCAGATCTTGGTTGTGGGCAAGGCTAGCAGGTAGATAAAAGCAGCTCTGCAATACCGAATACTGGCCGCTCTGAGGATGGGTAGCAACATTGTGCATAACCTGAGTCTAGTCAATCAGAATTTATGATGCATATTCCCCACCCATACTAAGTATGGCGCAGGACTAACAATCGGACAAATCCCCATATATGTCTGGACCATTGGTTTATCTACAGCATTCCGCTCCGAGCATCCCTCTAAGAACACATTCTTCAGAGTCCCAATAGAGCCGGCTAGTGCATTGTTAGGAGAGGTAAACACGTCTACGACAAGTATTCTGAATATTCTTCAACCAGGGGATACTCAAACAGTGGTTAAGTTTTAAGCAGTCCCAAGCCGACCCCTATTAAACGAAGTCTGGCGTTTGGTCCAGAATCTGAACCATAAAAGGAGGGGTTGAATTTTGATGAGATCGTTTATGTGGCCAATCCCTGCCTCAGTGTGGCAGATGAGGGAGCTAGTGTTTTGGGGGACGGCTAACAAGCTCTTAATAAAGCCATTCTCAATTTTTTCAAGGCCCCCCTGATCCTCAATGCCCAACATCCCTGCCCCATACGAGGCAATAGCACAGTATTTGGCTTTGTAGACCGTTGAGAGTTCCTTTATGGGTTTCTGACCAAGTTTGTGGACAAAATTGAGAACGACCTCCACTGATTTGGAGAAGGCAACAGCTCTACTGGTCTTCAAGGGTCCCCATGAGAGACATGTATCAAATGGAATGCCACGATAGGAGAAAGGATGAACAGAGACAACTTTTTTGCTGTTCACTACAAAACAAAAGAAACATTATCCTTCTTCCTTGCCTTAAAAATCATTATGTGATTCTTTTTTTAAAATTTTTTTTTTGAAAACCTTTATTTTAGCATTCAGTAGAAATACAAGCATGGGCCTACAACCGCAGGGGCCGTCCGCTAGACAAATTAAAATTAGTTGATATCACAATACGACACAGCTCATCAGCCGACAACCCAAGCGATTCAGAGTAAAGCTTGTATTGGAATGCGTAGCCGGAGTTCAGGATAAGACAGAGGTTTCATTTTTATATTATATAAGAGAGGATCAGGTGCCATACAATCAAAGAGGAGAAGTGGGGGGCAGGGTAAAAACAGGATATACATGTAATGACCACTATAATGGAGATTTGGCGCCAGAGCATATAGGTCGGTACAAAAGAACATACAATATACATTTCCATGTTGCGCCAATACTCGAGGCCTGCCCGCCCACAAATCAAGATATCATAAAAGCGAAAGCACGAAGTACAAGCATACGATAAGAATCCGAATGATTCGTAGTTATACTGACCCTACAAGAAGAAAGAGAAAGAAGGAAGGCCATAGAAAATAAAAAAGGCAAAATAAAAAAAAAACCTTCGGCCCCCCCCCTGCAAATGGCTACAGCCTGACCCCACTAGCAGCGTGCCTGTTGCCCCTAACAACTAAAACCCCAAAGGTAGGAAAAAGAAGAGCAGAGGAGGGCATATCCATGTGGGCTCCCAGCCCCTTTAGACCCCCCCGCCTAATACAGCCACCCCCTATCAGTAAAAGATAACCTTATGACAGCAATGTAGAGAAATTAGAGGGTACCGTGAGACACCGCCCAGCCTCTTAGAGCAAACAGTTGCAGGTCCAACACTTGTAAAAGCCATGCCAACCCATCCCGATCCAGCCGATCTTAACCTTGGCCCTTCCGAACAAAAACACGAACCCCTTCCAGCGAGACCCAGAGGCACACAAAGAAGCAATAAAGAAGAGTCAGCAGAAATCAGCCCATGGCTACCAGCAGGCAGTGAGTCCTCAAGAACCGTAGATGCAGACGAACTCTCCCACCGAGATGAACAGTTCCAATGTGTCTTGAACAGGAGTCGTAGCGTCGCCAGGAAAGGAGAAGATGACCACAAAAGAGATGGAAAGTCACAGACAAAAGTCTCCGGGAGGGGAACGCCTGACGAGATCTCCAAAGCCGGCAGTGGTGAAAAGTTCAGCAATACCATGCCATCCTCGGGAACACCGTCCACCAGGGCACCATCCGATGATTCCATTACTCGTTTCTTCACGGGGTCCTCGCACGGAGTCAAAATGGCCGCGTTTTGAATGGCTGCAGAATCCTGTTTCAAAAATAAGGCCAGGCCCGGTTCCACCAGGAGAATTTCAGATAGGCGCGAGTCCAACTTGCTCAGCCAAGTATTCACATGAGAGCGGAATGCTCAAAGTTCTGCCAGTATTAACCGCAGCGATGGCTCATGCACCGTTCGATCCATAATCTCGTGCTCGGTATCAATCACTATCACCTCCCCGGGTGATTCCGGCACCCACGGGGGGATAGACAGGATCTCGAACGTGCAAATGCGAAGGGTGACCAGTCTTTGTTCGCGACCACGGTCAACCCAGTTAAGTTCGCCGGCCACTGACCCCGAACCACCGAACCCCGGCGGGAGCAAACCGGAGCCCCGGGACAGGGGCCCCCATCCGCAGCCAGCAGCACGCAGACTCACTCCTCCGTCGATACTGAGCAATGAAGACGACCGCCACCAAATCCGGGCTGAAACAAAGCCTCCACTCCGGTCGACCGGGCCCAGCCTGAGTCTCCTGGCCGATGTTGTTGCACTACAGCCCGGCTGTGAAAGTACTCCAGGCCCCGGCTTCACCGCTGGAGCAGGCCGCAAACTTACAGTCGATGTAACTCTGTCAAACAAGCTGATAAAAGTTTCCGGATTTCACCATCGGAGTGCGGGACAGTTCATGCACACAGAGACTAGGCGTTAAGTCAGGATAACATGCAGGATATCGCAGAGGGTTACGAGGGTCGACGGAGCCGGGAGCCTAAGCAGCCATCTTGCTTGCTGACGTAGCTCCTCCTCCATGTGATTCTTGTTTAGGTTTACCATAAGATCTAGAGTGGCCATAAACTCATAGAAACAGTCCAGCAGTCGTTGTAAGCCATTTGCAGTCCTGGCAATTAGGAGAGTGTTGTCTGCATAAATTAATGTGGGAATACTACGGTCACCTACACGAGGACAATCTGCTCTGAGGTTTACCAGTCTATCCTCCAAGCTGTTCCTATAAAGGGAAAAGAGAACAGAGAAAACACACAGCCACAGACACAGCCCTTGCCAAGTGGAAAGCTGGTGTAGTCCCCCCTGCGCCATATCTTACACTGGCAGTAACATCACTGTGCACATCTCTAAGGAAATTGACAATACAAAGATTAAACCCCATATCAGTCATAATACCCCAACATTTGGACCTATTGACACAGTCGAAAGGCAGAACTCAAATCCATAACAGCCAAATGCAGCTTGCCACACTTTGCCACAGTATATTTGGCAATTAACAAATATAGATTCAAGGGCTGCTCGACTCTGCCTAGGACAGAGCGTAAACCGAATTAGAGATCCTAAGAGAATGTTGCGCTCCTCGGCCCGTAGCTGCAAACATTCCAACAAAATTCATCCCATTAATTTTTACAGTGGAATTAATCAGTGAGATGGGGCAAGAACAGTGGGGGTCATTTTTTAAACCTGTTTTGAAAATAGGAACAATAGTCGCATGGGACAAGTTCTTGGGGGGGGGGGGGGGAATCAGAAACTAAGGCGGCATTGAGGACATTTGGCAGTAAAGGAGCCCACAGTGGGTGGTTAGTTTTAAATACGTCAGTGGGAAGCCCGCCTGGAACAGGAGCTCACCCAACCGGACAACTAGCCGCAGTCTGCAAAATGTCGTTCAATTGAATAACCAGGCCACAGAAGATTTAGCAGGACGCTGGGACTCAGTTGGAATGCCGGTCAGCGACTGGAGAGAAACAAAGGGATATGTTCAGGGATATCTGGGTTCCCTAAGGAAGGGTCAGTATAGAGCTTGGTAAAATGGGCGACCCAGATGTCAGAGGGAATAACAGTGTCAATACCAGGCTCTTTTTTGGCCTAAAAAACTGCAGTTTACTGTCGCCCAAAAAGCCCTGCAGTCCCTAAGTTCACTAGCCTGAACCAGTTTGTCATTTTTAGAGGGGTAAAATACACACTAAGGAACTTCCAAGGGGTACTTATATAAAACCCAGTTTTGTTTTAAAAAAACAGCATTTATAAAGTTAGTAAACAGTGATATAGCTCAAGGGAAGGGAATACAACAGTGCAAGGAGTTTGTTATATTAGAGTTCCTGTGTGACTTCCCTTGGTTTACCTGAAAAAGGAGAAGTCTGCTAGAGGCAGAAGTCTGCTTTCAGCTGTATTCTGAGGTCATGGAGCTAAGTTAAACGTTTATCAAGCACAGAGAAAATAAGCATTGGTATAGCCAATAGGCCTGGCCTTAATGTACTCACACTTACAAACGTTATTTGTTCAAGCATATATTTACAGGTGTTATTGCACACAAGTCAGATCTATTGGCTTTGGCAAAGCTTTTCTGGTAAAACCAGAGAAGGAACACCAATTGAGGAGAAACCGAGGGATACAAATAATGGGAAAATACACACAGGCAAAAAATAACAGGAAGTGAGCATAAATGTAAAGTCAATAGGAAAGCCACAGATGGAACAGAACAGTGGGGAAGATAGACAAGAGTCCTAACTAAAACATGTGAAAAAGGCTGCTGCCGAATAAAAAGAAAACCAAAAGAGTTGATTTCCATACACAATGCATGTATGAGACAAAGGATATAATGTGTGACGATTCACTGTCATTCTGAGATGTAAAATGTCTTGTCAATAATAGCAGTGGAGGCAGAATGATACACCAAACACCCATGAGCATTTGGTGAAAAGGATATACTCCTCTGGACAGAACCTACTTACTTATATTTTAAAGAATTGTTAACAGTATGTATTACAGACAGCAGTGAGTGCCCGGGGCTGGAAGACAGCAGAGATGGAGCTCAGGGAAAAGAGCTACATGGCAAATGAGTACAGAAAAAACCCAACATGCACCAAAGGAGAGCATGCAGGATAGGGCCAGAATGCACCTGGCTGAAGACGGCTGTAATGCCAGAAACCGGTCCTAGGAAGCTTGAGTCCGGTCCAGGGAAGGCATGGCTTGGCAGTTCGGGCTGGACTGTTCTCATGAGGCACAGGGTCAGACTGATTTGCATATGGCCATGTCTGAACTGGGGTGGCGGAGTGGGATAAAGAACTGCGATGGATTAAACCCAGATCTTTTGACTGGGTGTGAGTGTTTGATTGATTCAGATGCTCCGTCCATCACCACCCCCTTTTGTACCGCTTTGGCCGCCATAAGTGTGGCAGGGTATGCTCAGACGTGAGTCCCTTGCTCACTTTGCCACTGGATTCAAGCAAGCCGGGCTGAAGACGGCTGGAAGGCCAGAAACTGGTCCTAGGAAGCTTGAGTCCGGTCCAGGGAAGGCATGGCTTGGCAGTTCGGGCTGGGCTGTTCCCATGAGGCACAGGGTCAGACTGATTTGCATATGGCCATGTCTGAACTGGGATGGCAGAGTGGGATAAAGAACTGCGATGGATTAAACCCAGATCTGTTGACTGGGTGTGAGTGTTTGATTGGTTCAGATGCTCCGCCCATCACCACCCCCTTTGTACCCCCTTGGGGCTGGAAGACAGCAGAGATGGAGCTCAGGGAAAAGAGCTACATGGCAAATGAGTACAGAAAAAAACCAAAATCCACCAAATAAGAGCATGTAGGATAGGGCCAGAATGCACCTGGGCCGACCTAGAGCTCAAAGGAACAGGTACAGTTCAATCATGTATTTATTTATTTGTGAGTTTTATATAGTACTAGCTTGACCCGAAGGTTTCAGAGAGCTTTACAACAATAAATGTTCCCTAAAAAGTCTTGGGTGAATGCTTCTTCTCTTGACAATGTCTCACTCGTTATGTCTAAATCTAATGTCCTAAGGCACTGTCTCGCTCGTTGCTTGCAAGTTTCACTTTTTGGAGTACAAACTCACCTGCCTGGTGGAAGACACACTTCTCACTGTACAGTCTCTCTCATCTGGTTTGGGACTCAACATGGTTTATGACACTAGTTAAAAGTCTAGTGTCTTGGAGCACAATCGCATCACTGCGTGCGAGTGCCACTACACTTCCACACTAGTTGAGTCTAACTTTCACTTCTTGGTGCACAGCCCCACTCATTTGGTGCGAATCCCACACCTTGGAAATAGTCCCACTCTCTGGGGATGAGTCTCATTTCCTGAAAAAATCTCATTGATCAGTTTCAATGATCCCTTTGGATTTCACAATATCCTATCACATCTTTGCTCCTGAACTCCTCAAATTGCACTCCTGTGGACTCTTGGCCTTGAGATCGCTTCTGAAGCATTGCCCTATGCCCATGATTAAAACTTTTATGAGGGGGGAAGTCAAGCAGATCAAAGCAAAGATGGAGGGTTTCTGCTGAGAGTACACAGGTATCCTCGCTTTTTCACTGCTTCACAGTTAAGAACTCAAGAAAACAGGGAAGGTGCAAGAAGATGAAAGGGCAGCATCTGCGGAGTGTGCAATTTGGAAGGGAACAGATGTGGAGGACCATGGTGGGGGGGCGGGCAGGAACACAGATAAGACCAGTCGCAACATGCTAGCTTCAGTATCAGGAATGGGAATGTAATGTCTGGGGAGAGGCGGGTGTCATGGTAAAGAACAGATAAGGAGAGGCAGAATGATTAAGGTAATGATCCCTGATGAATGATACTGTATGGTCTCTGCAACAATACAAGTTTTTTTGAGGAGTGGGTTTACTCACACTGCTGCCACCAATGTATTAATGCCACTTTGTGGGGGTCCCAGGGCAATCACGATTGCTGGGCCTCAAGTGTATCAATGGAGCCACATTATCTCAGTTGTTGCAGCACCTTCATACTGCAGGCCCTCAAACTGGAAGCCAAGTACCCCTTTTAACTCTTAAATCTGAGGTGGTTAAAGCAGCAGAGCAGCCCAAATCTAACTCAGAGAGGGGTTGGCTAGAAACCCAGGGCTAAGGAGGGCAGACCAATAACACTCTCTAAATTCATCTCTAATTCATGTTTATACTTTAAAAAGAAAAAAATTCTTTTGTGCACACATAGATAAACTATATGCAGAAATGACAAATATCTACAAAGGTACAGGTTGTCATGTAATACGTCACCACTAGTAAGGGGATTCAAAGTGAAAACTCTACTACTCCTTGGGTTTGACAAAGGAATTACACACCACCAAAACTATTGCCCACTATGTTACCAAGGCGTATTTCAAGAAACAATATATTATTTGGCGAGAGCTTTTAATATGGCATATAACAATCAAATGATAAAGGCTATTATTTTTTATATGAGCTTTTCACAATAATACATCAGACTACAGCATTTGTCAATAACTTCCTACACAGAAATACCTACTACATACCACACAAGTTTGCTGCCTCATTAGACCAACCTTTTGCCAACTAGACCTAAATTAATATCATGAAGACTCTCACAAGAGAGACAAGATACAGATCAGCGAGACTCAAAACGTATTTTCTTAATTCGATAAGTTGTGATGCAATCATAAAAGAGTGAAACAGAATTAGTTAAAAGAAAACGTTATGCTTTATAGTAACTGGTACATTAGATAAGATTGATTGAGTTACCCATCCAAGTCATTTTTTGGTTTAAAGATCTCACCTTTCTGATTGAACTAGCACATGGTTGAAATTAACATTGAAAAGGGGATGTCCTTATTAGTTGAAGTTCCAACCAGTCTTTAAAGCTTACCCAGATCAGATGTTATTTCGACATTTGCCCAAATAAAAAAAAATATATTTCTTCAAGATTTAAGATTTTCTTCATTTTCATGATCTATTCCCTGGTGGTAGAATAGTTCAAGTCTCTCCTTGTGTAAACTGTAATTGAGCTTGCTGCTTTGGAGGCAAAAAGCATTAGAAATACAACAGGATATTTGTGGCAGAGATTTTGTTATCTCCCCATAAAGGTCCCTCTAAGGGTTGCCTTTCAAATCAAAGCTTAGTGCTGTTCTAGTTCTTTATATATAAATATATGAAACCCCAATAAGACTACAAGTTAGGGCACTCCAATTCTAAATATTGTCAAGTTCCCACAGTATTTAAGAACCTTGTATAGAGATTAAGGCACTATTAACTAATTGTAAGTAGGCTTTCTGGGTATAATATAGCCTATGATATAAAAAACATTGTATCATGCGTAGATTTAAGCTTAGCCAGAGGTGCATTTTGGGATTCTTCTCCTTCCAGAATTCGATCATTACTTGAGTGGCTAGTTCGTCTCTCCAAATGTTTGGGGCTTTTGAATAGTCCTGTTTTATAGTTTCCAAAAGGCGTCAGTAGGTTTGACCGATGAATCCCCTATCGGAAGGCCGGTTATTCAGGGCATCAAAATGTCTTGTTCCTTATTTGTACTTGAAGGCAAAGTAAATCTCAATCTGCATGTTTTTAAAGAAAATTCCACCTTTGCTTTCAACACTCAATTTTGGTTACATTTCTGAAAATGGGATATCTCTGAAGAGTTAAGCTTTTGACCTAGAGCCCGGAATCCTTTCCTGCACCATTCATAAGTTAATTATTATGGTAGTTTGGGTTATACAATAGAGGGACAAAGCCTTTAGTGACTTAAATAGATTTTATTTTTTTATTTTTGGGGAGTCAAATGTTGATTCCTCACCTTGGATACCCTGTGCGCTTGGAATTTGGACTGCTATGCTAGGAAGAAATGGATCTCACAATCTCAGGGTTATAATTTTGCAAAGGATAGGTAATGGTGGTATAAGAACATCTAGGAGAGTCCACCGGTTCTATTCAGGTGGGAGGCAAGGAGGCTACTGGGGACTGGTGAAGTCTTAAGTCTAGTCAGTGCCATACACTCTGGGGAAATATCTAGGAAATATGTCATATTACTCAAAAGGTTTCATAGGTATCACAGCATAGTAATGAACTGAAAAAAAGCCATTTGTCACTTGTAAGGTACTGCAAGTTCAACATGTCAAACAGCTTTTCAGCTCCCAAAAAGCACTTTGCAAGGGGATGTAGCGTTATCTCTGCACAGTCTTCCGCTTATGATAAATAGTGGACATTGGCAGTTAAAAAATCTGTTTGATTTGAAGCAATATAATGAGTATTCATTCCTGCCAGTCTATAGCCTTTCATTAGTATTTTAGAATAAGTGTTTAATAAAGTACATTTTCAATAAAGTTATTGGGCGATATTACCCACATTTCTCTAGAATCTTAAAAGCCTTGAGTTTATTAATTTTCCTTTTTTCAAATGAAGAAGAGTCCCACGATGTTGCCTAATGACCTCATAAACCCCTTTAAATGAGGGAGAAATACCCCCAAAAAGATTTTGTAAAACGTGTGTGGTAGCCTGTCCTCTTTTGCGAGGGAGAGAAGTGATAGCTATGTGAATTTCAATTTTCAATAGCTATTGTAAGAAATTGGATTATTATTTGGGGTGGCAACTGCCCATTACAGGGAATATTCACAACACTTGTTAGTGTGAATGCTCCACACCACTAATGTAATCTGACCTCAACTGCCTTTATCCTTATGGAACAGAGCCAAATTTAGTGAAATGTGTAAAATATTTAATCTGTACTCTGGTTTTCTACATAGGACAGCCAGGCTCACCACATTTAACATAGCTTTTAGGGCCTTGTCACTGTAGAGATATGGTAATATTAAGTTTCTAAATGTTCCACTTTCAAATACCATGCACTCAACCATGTCTGCTACAAGGCTTACATAGGGGTGGCTCACTAATGTTTAAAAGGGAGGTTTTTGCCTGTCAAAAGGGGTTATTTTAACCAGTCACATTGCAGGTTTTGCCCTGCAGCAGTCAGGTTTGCTTCTTTGCAGGTTTTACACTGCAGCAATTAGGCTACACAGGGCAGTCCTGGAGCCATGTATGCACTGCCACTACTGACATAGATAGCACAATAGATGCTGCAGTCCACAGGTGGCATTTAACTTCCCTAAACGCTCAGTATAAGGCTGCTTAAAACAAATACTATAGGGAGGTCCGATTAGCAAAGAAAGATTATCTGGGAGACAGAATTGAACTAGCCGTGAACAAATAACGATAAATATTTTAAATTGTGCAAAGCTTTATGTCCCCAGAAGCAAGGTCAAGATGTCAGGAACCTTCAGCTGAATGGTGTGAGCAGCAGGAACAATTGTTCCATGGTAAGCTTAAGAACATCCAGGACAGCCTCCTTTCTAGCAGGTTGCCATAGGGTGTCTGCTTAGACAGAATCTATGTAAGTTATCCTCTGAATTTCATAGGGCAGTGGTTCCCAAACTTTTGACTCCTGGGGACCCCCACTGAATCACTACTGGAAGCTGAGGACCCCCAAGCAATGTGTACAATTAACATTTCTTTAAAAAAAAGCCTTTTGAAGCAGAAGCAATTTCAAGAGGGAGACAGCCTGAATTGGGTCTATTGGCATGTACATGTATGCATACAGCAGTGTATTATTTAGTGGTACAAGTCTCCTGCTCTCAGCCATAGCAGCACCTCTACATTTTCATTCCAGAGCCTTGGAGTGGTGGCCCTTCCTTACAGCAACAGGTTGAATGATTGTGAATTATTCGCATTTTTACCTATTCACAGTTTAAGAAGGTCTAAAATATTATACAATTATGAAGCATTTTATAATAAAGACATGCCACAAGGAGCAATGAATATTGCCAAAATTCTAACAAGATAGTGCACAAAGCGATGAGTCCAGTGTACAGAGCAAATTCAAGGTCTATATTAGGAGTTCATCATGGAAGTTTAAGAGATGGCAGGAATGTATCTGCACAGGAGGCATATTGTTTCAGCAAGATCATGGAACAATGCTATGCCAATTACCATAAACTGCTGTTAGACATAATCTTTAGTCACAGACAGAACAACATTTTACCACCAAGGGGTGAGCAGTGCAGTTAAGGCATATTTCAGAGAGGCCTCGCGTGGCACCTGACATGACCCTCTCCTGTTAGGATGCCCCATCCCTTTCCAACAACAAACTGCAAAGGCAACACAGAAAAGGAGCTTGATATGTCTGAACATGAAAGCTTGACAGCACACATAATTCACCCAAGAGCTTGTGGAAAGTGAGCAATCAGACAGCAGCACGAAAATCCAACTGCTGATCCTGGCTGCATCTATTTTTACCTGCCTGCCAAGTAATGGTAACCTATACACATGTGCCTTTCAACGCTTTATTGCTTTTATTGTATTGCCTGTATTTTCATTGTTGTGTGACTGCTGTTGTCTGTCTTCCCCTGCTGCCTGTACGTGGTCCGTGCTCCTTTTTCTTCACTCTGCTTCCCTCGCTGTCCCCATGCTCTCTCTGCCCGGTCTTTCCTTCTGTACCCCTCGCTGCCCCCGTGTCTCTACCCGGTTTTCCCTTCTGTTCTCCTCACTGCCCCGTGCCTCTCTGCCCGTTCTGCCTTCTGTTCTTAGCTGCCCCTATATTTCTGATTCTGTATTTTGCCTCTGTGCCACTCGTTTTTGTGCCCATCTGCCCTCTGTGCCACTCGTTTTTCCCTCGTTTTTGTGCCCGTTTTGCCTTCTGTACCACTTGTTTTTTGTGCCCTTCTGCCTTCTGTTCCACTCGTTTTTCCCTCGTTTTTTGTGCCTTTCTGCCCTCTGTTCCACACGTTTTTGTGCCTTTCTGCCCTGTTCCACTCATTTTTCCCTTGTTTTTTGTGCCTTTCTGCTCTCTGTTCCACTCGTTTTTCCCTCGTTTTTTGTGCCTTTCTGCCCTCTGTGCCACTCATTTTTCCCTTGTTTTTTGTGCCCATCTGCCCTCTGTTCCACTCGTTTTTTTGCCTTTCTGCCCTCTGTGCCACCTGTTTTTATCTAATTTTTTGTGCCTTTTTGCCCTCTGTTGCACTCGTTTTTATGCCTTTCTGCCTTCTGTTCCACTTGTTTTTCTCTCGTTTCTTGTGCCTTTCTGCCCTTTGTTCCACTCGTTTTTCCCTCGTTTTTTGTGCCTTTCTGCCCTCTGTGCCACTCGTTTTTCCCTCGTTTTTTTTGTCTTTCTGCCCTCTGTTCCACTCGTTTTTCCCTCGTTTTTTGTGCCCATCCGCCCTCTGTTCCACTCGGTTTTTGTGCGTTTCTGCCCTCTGTTCCACTTGTTTTTCTCTCGTTTTTTGTGCCTGTCTGCCCTCTGTTCCACTCGTTTTTTTTGTGCCCTTCTGCGCCACTCGTTTTTTCCTTGTTTTTGTGCCCCTTTTGTCTTCTGTTCCACTCGTTTCCCCAGCCGCTGTGCCCCCTGCGGCCCCGTCCCCTGACTGTCCACTTCCCATTCGCTGCCCCACTTCCCGATTGTATTGTTGTGGTCTCGCCGTCCCTGTGCCAACATTCACAGCTCTTGTGTGCTGTGAGGACCCACAGGCGTTTCATTTTTCACTATGACGACAGGCACTCGAGTCCTGCGGACCCCATGGGAATGTCTCACGGACCCCTGGGGGTCCGAGGACCACAGTTTGGGAAACGCTGCCATAGGGTCTCCCTCCAAATGTAATCCAATTTCTCTGGAGGATTCATTGACACCTATTCAAAGCCTCAAGGAGGGCTCTCTGGTGGACCCTTGCCCCCTAATGAACTGGCACTGGGCGCAAAAGTTATTAACCCTTTAGCCAATATAGTCTTGAATCAGGCCTGGACTGGCCGTAGCTGGTACCGGGCAATCCCCGGGTGCGCCGCACGGGTGGGAGGCCGGTTTGGGTCCCCTGGGGGCCGTTTTTGTTACAGGGCCATTTTTGCAGCATAGCCCTTTAACAAAATCGGCCAAAAACCGGCCCCGGCAAAGAGCTTGGCGGTGCCCACAACCCCCCCGGGGGGAGGGGGGACGGCCGAGCACATTGCCAGGGCCAGTTTTGGTTCCCAGTCCGGCCCTGTCTTGAATGAATCGCTGTCATCAGCATTGGTACCCCAGGCCTGGAAGCAGGCTAAAATTCTGCCTCTACTGAAAAAATCTCAAGCAGACCCAGCTGAATTATCTAATTACAGACCAAAATCCTTGCTCCAATTTCTGTCAAACATTTTGGAGAAACATGTCCACTCCAGCTCTCGCAATACCTGGAACCCAACAAATTATTACATCCTAGTCAGTCTGGCTTCCACCCATGTTTCAGTACTGAGTCGGCACTAGTGGAGGTGGTGGATTACATCAGGAGTATTTCAGACTCTGGGGTAAGGCATTGCTGATAATGTTATATCTTTCAGTAACCTTCGATATAGTTCCCCATGTTTCTCTACAGGCCTGTCTCATAGATATTGGAATTGGGGTATAGCCTTAGACTGGCTGGCATCGATCCTTGAAGGACGTTGGCAAGAGGTCTGGATCCCTCCTTTCTCACCTGAACCATGTGGATTGCAAGATGGAGTACCTCAGGGCTCAGCTCTAAGCCCTACTTTATTCAACATCTACCTTCCTCCTCTTGCTCTACTTGCGAAGGCTCTGGGAGCAAAATTAATTTCATATGCTGATGACACCCAGCTACTGTTTTCATGGGATTGTAAAACAGGGTTCCCTGGAGAAAATATTAGAACCTGCTTGGCAGTTGTCTTCAAGGGGCTAACTTCGCATCAGTTCAAATGTAATGTAGAAAAAACAGAGCTGTTATTTTTTGGAAATAAGGCCCAGGAAGCATGGCAATCTTTTTGGCCAGCTGAAATCCCTTTTCCAGGGTGCCAAGCAAACTCAGTGTAGAATTTAGGTATTAAAATCAATGATGGCCTTTCATTCTTACCACAGGTGAATATAATAGTAGGGTCTTGCTTTGGATTACTCTGTGTCTTAAGAAAGTTTCTTCATTGTTTGTCGTTCTCAGCTAGGAAACAGGTGATACAGGTGGAGGTGTCATTCAGGCTGCTATTATGGCAACACCTTGTATCTGGGCCTGCCTGACTACCTTATTAACAAATTACAGGTGGTCCAAAATGTGGCAGCATGTACTCCACTGGGTTTGCCTGTGAGAGCACACGTGTCTCCACATCTAAATGCACTGCATTGGCTCCCTATAAAAAAGAAAATCTTATTTAATACACTCGATCTGGACCATAAAGCTCCTAATCTTATTTATCTTAGGCCACACATTCATTTTTATGCTTCCCCAGATGTCTTCATTCAGCCAAAGCCTTCTTAGCCAAAACTCTTAAGATTAGGCGCAGTATGACTGGCGGCAGAATCTTCTCCTTCTTGGATCAATCAGTTTGGAACAAACTTTCCTCTGAGATTCGGAGTATTACACATATGTCATTTCAGGAAAAGATTGAAGACATGGTTGTTCAACCAAGTCTAAATTGATTAGGCCTTCTATGTGTGGGCAGAGGTGCAGAGAGCCAGGACACTCTGTGAAGTAACAGAGTGCGTTATAAATGCCCAGTCATTCAACTTCCAGGCCTACGACCCCTCTGGGCCTCTGTAAGACACAGAAGGGCTGCTGTACTGCTGTACTGCTCTGCAAAAGGGACCTCTATTCTGCTGCCCTGCTGCCTGAGTGCAAAGGACTGTACCTGCTTCTTGAACTCAGGACCACCAGAGTGACTCCAAGGGCTAGTTGGCTGACCTCCTGATATTAGCCTCGGGAACGGAAAAGGCTCCAACCACCTTGAACCCAGCACATGGACTCTGTCTGCTGTGAACCCCACCCCCCAAGTTGTACCACCCCAGTCCTGGACCTTTGGAAGTGGGCCTGAAGGTGCTCTGACAGCCCAGCTTTGGTCTTGAGAGCAGAGCCAACGCAGCGGATCGCATCTCTTTGCATCTGCTTCGGAACCGCCGCAGCATGACATATCCCCTATGCCGAACTTTGCATCAAAGTCGCCTTGGAACTGCTGCTCCTCAATGCATGCCTTTGCATCACGAACACCTAGTCGAAGGCAGCCTCAATGAGGTTGCAGAACTCCGTATCACAGCCCCTCAGCTTCTTCAGAACCGCCATCTTCGACGAAGGACTTCGCATGGCCAGCCCCTCGTAGACAGCATCCTCAACAACGATGCAGGACTCCGGATTGCAGCCCCACAGCGTCTTTGGGACTGCTGATGCATGACACTTATTCAACACAGGACTTCACATCGCAAGCCCTATGTCAACTGCATCCTTGATGATGCATCACAGCACTGCAGCTTCCTCTGAACCACTGCTACACGACAAATCCTTGATGTCGTATTTTGCACCACTTTGCAAGCCAGGATTTAAGGTACTTTGATCAACAGACCTAACTTGGTTCCTCTAACCAACCTGCGCTCCATCGTGGTTGGCCTGAACTTGTGACTTTGTCCCGGTCCAGCGCAACCAGATAGCACAGTTGGTGCTTTATGATTCTAAGCATTCTTATCACAAAAATCTTTGAAATTGCATAGCTCCAGTTCTACTGATTGGATTTTCGTTATTTTGATCTCAAATAATGTATTCAATTTTACTCTATTTTCTAAATTGTTGTGGGATTTTTCTTTTATTTTTTTCACTTTATTACTGTTTGAAGTGCTGCATAACTACTTTACACATTGCCTCTATGTTAAGCCGGACTGCTTTTGTGCCAAGCTACAAGAGGACTGAGCACAGGTTAATTTGGTGTTTGCTTGTATTTCATCTTGACAGAGATTGGGGTTGTTGCTGGAGTAAGGTTTCACCCCCCTCAAACAGGAACCCAATTTCCAGCACTCTGGAATTAACTGGATCTGACCATGAAGGCAACTGAGCTATCCACAATTTAAGAAAGACCTCAATATGTACCTTTTCAGAGTCATTGTAAAGACAGACTTCTACTTTCACAAAAATATCCATCTATCACAAAGGGGTGGCCATAAACTTCATAAGGTTTTCCATAATTATTATATACATTACAAATAGACCCATCTCTTGCACTGTGAGGTCCACCTTGACCTCACACTTGAACTGCGTCATCCAGACCCATTTTCCTACCCGGATCTCGTACTGATATTAACAAAACTGTTTTCATCTCTACCGAGTAGTCTATAGAGGCCACAAGATGATTATCAGCACTATAGAAAAGTCCACAAATATGAAAATAAAAATACAATATTTAAATATGAGGTTATTTTACCTCCAAGGTTCTGAACCTGGGAACATTCAGTCTCTTAAATCTTCTCAAGAGAATTGACCAGTCTGACAAACTCAAGAGAATTGACCAGTCTGACAAAATACTGTTGCACTCTATTTGAAAACGGACAAACCTACAGCGTGGCGTAGACTGACCTACTGCTTCTTGGCTGCTGGCCTTTCATGGCATTGACCAGTCTGGCAAACTCCATGGACTCCAGGTCACCCCTGTACTTTCTAGTAGAACTGGCATCGGCTAGGGTGCAGAGGACTTTGATACGTATTCCATTCTCCACTTGTGAGCATACGACAATAGATACACTTTCAGGAAATTGAGCTACAGATTGTAAATTACAGCATTGTGCAATGAAGACGTTGACGTTCTACAAAACCCACAACCGGAAGTCCTGGAAAAGGAACTGTGGAGCGGGTTGTGAAAATGAAAGACACGTATTCCGTTTTTTAATGGTTGCTTCTCTTTCTCCTTATTACATGCACAGAAGAAATTACTCTGATTCAGAGAAGGGATGCCAGGGTTGATCGGCAGTGCCTAGTATCCATCTTCAACTTTTATATGGATCTACAGTACTGAAAAGACTAAAATTGCCCACAGCCAATTTTAATGAATATTGTACAGTATGGATTCTGAAGTAGCGATGTCTCATGGAGCACTGGTGGTGTTATATATGGTCACTTTGTAAATGCTACTTTTTTTGGGACTGTTGGGTTTCTGGTAATACGAAAGCAGCTAGTAATGCATATCCGACCTGCCTTGGTTTTTATAACCAACGGTAATTCAGCAGCATATGCCCGAAAGTGGTTTTCGATGTCAAGTCATTTTTCCCATCACGAATCTATGTTTAAGTTACAAAAAACAAAGGTCTTCTATCAGTTACATCCAAAACATTGATTCCAAAGTAAAGGTAATATGCATCTTATCTATGCTTGAAGGAGAACCTTCAAATCTGCAAACTTTTCCCTTATTTGTCCCCCAACTTGCTCGCTAAGTTTACATAGACAAATTGACTAAGAACATTTAAAGAAGCTTTTTATCTGCAACCATTGATAGCTTTGGTTGCGGAAACTAAAATTTGAAAAGCCCTTTTCACTGAAACTGACCACCCTCCAAGTCCACCCTCCAAATCCACCCACCAAATCCACCCTCCAACTCCAAACTCCAACTCCAACTCCACCCTCCAACTCTACCCTCCAAATCAAAAGCCAACTCCACCCTCCAACTCCACCCTCCAACTCCAACTCCACCGTCCAAATCAAAAGCCAACTCCACCCTCCAAATCCACCCACCAAATCCACCCTCCAACTCCACCCTCCAAATCAAAACCCAACTACACCCTCCAACTCAACACTCCAAATCCACCCTCCAACTACAAATCCACCCTCCAACACCACCCTACAAATCCACCCTCCATATCCACCTGCAAACTACAACTACAGACTCCCACTCCACCCTCCAACTCCACCCTCCAACTCCACCCTCCAACTTAACCCTCCAACTACAAATCCAGCCTCAAACTCCACCCTCCAACTCCAACTACACCCTCCAACTCCAACTCCACCCTCCAACTCCAACTCCACCCTCCAACTCCAACTCCACCCTCCAACTCCCCCCTTAAAAATCCACACTCTAACTCCACTATGCAAATCCACCCTCAAAATCCTCCCTCCAAATCCATTCCAAACTCCACCCTCCAAAAGCCAACTCCACCCTCCAACTCCAACTCCACCCTCCAAATCAAAAGCCAACTCCACCCTCCAAATCCACCCACCAAATCCACCCTCCAAATCCACCCTCCAACTCCACCCTCCAACTCCAACTCCACCCTCCAAATCAAAACCCAACTACACCCTCCAACTCAACACTCCAAATCCACCATCCAACTACAAATCCACCCTCCAACACCACCCTACAAATCCACCCTCCAAATCCACCTGCAAACTACAACTACAGACTCCCACTCCACCCTCCCACTCCACGCTCCAACTCCACCCTCCAACTCAACCCTCCACCCTCCAACTCCACCCTCCAACTTAACCCTCCAACTACAAATCCAGCCTCAAACTCCACCCTCCAACTCCAACTACACCCTCCAACTCCAACTCCACTCTCCAACTCCAACTCCACCCTACAACTTCACCCTACAACTCCCCCCTTAAAAATCCACCCTCAAAATCCACACTCTAACTCCACTATGCAAATCCACCCTCAAAATCCTCCCTCCAAATCCATTCCAAACTCCAGCCTCCAAATCCAACTCCAGCCTCCAAATCCAACTCCAGCCTCCAAATCCAACTCCAGCCTCCAATGCCAGCATCCAACTCCATCCTCCAACTCCAGCCTCCAACTCCAGCCTCCAACTCCACCCTCCAACTCCACCCTCCAACTCCACAATCAAAATCCTACATCCAAATCCACCATCCAACTCTACCCTCCAAATCCACCCTCCAAATCTAACTCCAACCCCAAGTCCACCCTCCAACTCCACCCTTCAAATCCACCCAACAAATGCACCCTCCAAATCCACCCTCCATATCCACCCTCCAACTCCACCCTCCAACTCCAACTCCACCCTCCAACTCCAACCTCCAAATCAAAAGCCAACTCCACCCTCCAACTCTACCCTCAAACTCCACCCTCAAACTCCACCCTCCAACTACACCATCCAACTCCACCATCCAAATCAAAATCCTACATCCAAATCAAAATCCACCATCCAACTCTACCCTCCAAATCCATCCTCCAAATCCAAATCCACCCTCCAAATCCAACTCCAGCCTCCAACTCCAGCTTCCAAATCCAGCCTCCAAATCCACACTCAAACTCCACCATCCAAATCCAACCTCAAAAACCAAATCCAAATACACCCACAACATCCAACTCCACCCTCCAAATCCAAATCCACCCTCAAACTCCACCATGCAACTCCCCCATCCAAAAACACCATCCAACTCCAAATCCTATATCCAAATACAAATCCACCATCCAACTCTACCCTCCAACTCCACCATCCAACTCCACCCTCCAACTCCACCCTCCAACTCCACCATCCAACTCCATACTCCACCCTCCAACTCCAACTCCATCCTCCACCCTCCAACTCCAGCCTCCAACTCCACCCTCCAACCCCGCCCGCAAAAACAACCCTCCAACTCCAACTCCACCTGCAAAAACAACACTCCAAATCCACCCTCCAAATCCACCCTTCAAATCCACCCTCCAACTCCACCCTCCAACTCCACCCTCCAAATCCACCCTCCAAATCCACCCTCCAGCTCCACCCTCCAAATCCAGCCTAAAACTCCACCCTCCAACTACACCCTCCATATCCAACTCCACTCCCCAACTCCACCCTACAAATCCACCCTCCAACTCCACCATCCAAATCAAAATCCTACATCCAAATCCAAATCCACCATCCAACTCTACCCTCCAAATCCAACCTCCAAATCCAACTCCACCCCCCAACTCCACACTCAAAATCATCCCTCCAAATTAGGCATGGGCGGAAAATCCGTTCCGCTCGCGGATTTTGCGGATTTTCGGGAAATTCGCAATCCGCGAGATTCGCGAATCTCCCGCAAAATCCGCAAATCCGCGAGCAGCGGATTTTGCTCGCACTGCTCGCACTGTTCGCGTGAGTTTGCGCCCCGCGAATAAGTGCAAAATTGCAGAAATACGATCTTAGCAAAACTGAAAGTAACTACTTACCAGGTTCAAAAGTTCAGGCTCATCATTAGTAGCCATTTCCTGTAGTGCTTCCTGAGGGGCCCCTCCAGAGTTCAGTTGCCAGTTGAAACTATTATGTGACCCTGCTCTGAACCTCAGAATAGTTACACATATGCCACAAAGGTCCTGAATTACAGCTAAGGGAGACAAGAAGGAGCCAGGCTGGAAGTTAAAATCCATTAATCAGCCCCTAATTCATTATTGTCAGTTGGGGCAGGGCAGGTGTTGTAACTAATTTTGCAACAATGAAAGCACTTAGCAAGTGCAAAAGATCACTAATCAGGGCGCACTAAGGAAGCAGGTGCCAGCTAAAAAAATATTCTGTGACACATTAATCAGCCCCAAATTAATTCAGGTCACTTGAGGCAGGGAAGGTGTGCTTTGCTTTGCCGAAAATAATGTACACTGGACAACCAGAGGGTGTGGTGATGAAACAGAGGGTGGCATGGGTGGGCCAGAGGGTGGCATGAGTAGTCAGAGAGTGGCAGTGGTGACAGAGAGTGGCAGTGATGAAGAAGAGTGTCCCAAACAGGCTGGACACGTAGAAACAACAAGTTCGCAAAACTTGCGACCCGACAGGTAAGTTCGCAAATTGCGAAATTGTAAAAACCCTCGCGAACTGGCAGAAACACGGGCGAACACAAAAAAAAAAATCCGCAAATTCGCGGGAATTCGCGGATTTTGCGGATTGCGAATCCGCAAATCCGCAAAATTCGCGAACGCGAGATCCGCAAAATTCGCTCATGCTTACTCCAAATCCACCCTCCAACTCCACCCTCCAAATCCACCTTCCAACTCCACCCTCCAACTCCACCCTCCAACTCCACCCTCCAACTACACCCTCCAACTACACCATCCAACTCCACCATCCAAATCAAAATCCTACATCCAAATCCACCATCCAACTCTACCCTCCAAATCCACCCTCCAAATCCAACTCCACCCCCAACTCCAAGCTCCAAATCATCACTCCAGCTCCACCCTCCAACTCCACCCTCCAAATCCACCCTCCAACTCCAAATCCACCCTCCAAATCCACCCTTCAAATCCACCCTCCAACTCCACCCTCCAACTCCACCCTCCAAATCCACCCTCCAAATCCACCCTCCAGCTCCACCCTCCAAATCCAGCCTAAAACTCCACCCTCCAACTACACCCTCCATATCCAACTCCACTCTCCAACTCCACCCTACAAATCCACCCTCCAACTCCACCATCCAAATCAAAATCCTACATCCAAATCCAAATCCACCATCCAACTCTACCCTCCAAATCCAACCTCCAAATCCAACTCCACCCCCCAACTCCACACTCAAAATCATCCCTCCAAATTAGGCATGGGCGGAAAATCCGTTCCGCTCGCGGATTTTGCGGATTTTCGGGAAATTCGCAATCCGCGAGATTCGCGAATCTCCCGCAAAATCCGCAAATCCGCGAGCAGCGGATTTTGCTCGCACTGCTCGCACTGTTCGCGTGAGTTTGCGCCCCGCGAATAAGTGCAAAATTGCAGAAATACGATCTTAGCAAAACTGAAAGTAACTACTTACCAGGTTCAAAAGTTCAGGCTCATCATTAGTAGCCATTTCCTGTAGTGCTTCCTGAGGGGCCCCTCCAGAGTTCAGTTGCCAGTTGAAACTACTATGTGACCCTGCTCTGAACCTCAGAATAGTTACACATATGCCACAAAGGTCCTGAATTACAGCTAAGGGAGACAAGCAGGAGCCAGGCTGGAAGTTAAAATCCATTAATCAGCCCCTAATTCATTATTGTCAGTTGGGGCAGGGCAGGTGTTGTAACTAATTTTGCAACAATGAAAGCACTTAGCAAGTGCAAAAGATCACTAATCAGGGCGCACTAAGGAAGCAGGTGCCAGCTAAAAAAATATTCTGTGACACATTAATCAGCCCCAAATTAATTCAGGTCACTTGAGGCAGGGAAGGTGTGCTTTGCTTTGCCGAAAATAATGTACACTGGACAACCAGAGGGTGTGGTGATGAAACAGAGGGTGGCATGGGTGGGCCAGAGGGTGGCATGAGTAGTCAGAGAGTGGCAGTGGTGAAAGAGAGTGGCAGTGATGAAGAAGAGTGTCCCAAACAGGCTGGACACGTAGAAACAACAAGTTCGCAAAACTTGCGACCCGACAGGTAAGTTCGCAAATTGCGAAATTGTAAAAACCCTCGCGAACTGGCAGAAACACGGGCGAACACAAAAAAAAAATCCGCAAATTCGCGGGAATTCGCGGATTTTGCGGATTGCGAATCCGCAAATCCGCAAAATTCGCGAACGCGAGATCCGCAAAATTCGCTCATGCTTACTCCAAATCCACCCTCCAACTCCACCCTCCAAATCCACCTTCCAACTCCACCCTCCAACTCCACCCTCCAACTCCACCCTCCAACTACACCCTCCAACTACACCATCCAACTCCACCATCCAAATCAAAATCCTACATCCAAATCCACCATCCAACTCTACCCTCCAAATCCACCCTCCAAATCCAACTCCACCCCCAACTCCAAGCTCCAAATCATCACTCCAGCTCCACCCTCCAACTCCACCCTCCAAATCCACCCTCCAACTCCAACTCCACCCTCCAAATCCAACTCCACCCTCCAAATCCAACGCCACCTTTCAAATCCAACTCCACCCTCCAAATCTAAACCATTGTTGTTTGTAATATCAATACATGTAAGTAACATAAATACAACACATATTGCATTACAAATGCTAAAGGTGTCACATTTGCAAAAGTTATGACTATTAGCGTTGTAAATGACAAAGCAATTATTTTCACTATTTTCCACTACAAAACATTATTAAAAAATTGGTCTTTTACAATAGCAATAGCTCAATCTTTGCAAATGAGAAACATATTGCATTGCATTTTAACACCCTGTTAACTTCTGCTGATCTGATGCTCTCTTTCACCACACCTCCTTCTCTAACTCCCTATTCTATTCTCTTCTCCTGTGCTGATCTGCTGCTCTCTTCCACCCCACCTCCTTCTTTAACCCCCTGTTCTCTTCTGCTGTGCTGCTCTGTTCCTCTCTTCCAACAAACTCCTTCTCTAACTCCCTGTTCTCTTCTCTTCTCCTGTGCAGATCTGCTGATCTCTTCCACCCTGCCTCCTTCTCTAACTCCCTGTTCTCTTCTCTTCTCCTGTGCTGCTCTGCTGCTCTCTTCCACCCCGCCTCCTTCTTTAACTCCTTGTTTTCTTCTCCTGTGCTAATCTGCTGTTCTCTTCCACCGCCTCTTTCACTAACTCCCTGTTCTCTTCTTCTGTGCCGATCTGCTGCTCTCTTCCACCCACCTACTTCTCTAACTCCCTGTTCACTTCTCTTCTCCAGAGCTGATCTGCAGCTCTCTTCAACCCGCCTCCTTCTCTACCTCCCTGTTCTCTTCTCCCATCCTGTTCTGCTGCTCTCTTCAACAACACCTCCTCCTTTAACTCCATGTTCTCTTCGCCTGTGCTAATCTGCTGTAACTCCCTGTCCTCTTATGCTGTGCTGAACTGATGCTCTCTTCCACCCACCCCCTTATGTAACTCCCTGTTCTCCTCTGCTGTGCTGATCTGCTGCTCTCTTCCAGCCACCTCCTTCTCTTACTCCCTGTTCTCTTCTTTTAGCCCTCTGCTGACCTGCTTCTCTCTTCCACCCGCCTCCATCTTTAAATCCCTGTTCTCTTATGCTAATCTGCTGCTCTCTTCCACATCGCATCCTTCTCTAACTCACTGTTCTCTTCTCCTGTGCTGATTTCCTCCTCTCTTCCACCCACCTCCTTCTCTAACTCCCTGTTCTCTTCTCCCGTGCTGATCTGCTGCTCTCTTCCACCCCGCCTCCTTCTTTAACTCACTGTTTTCTTCTCCTGTGCTAAACTGCTGTTCTCTTCCACCCGCATCCCTTTTAACCTCCTGTCCTCTTATCCTGTGCTGATCTGTTGCTCTCTTCCACCCCAAATCCTTCTTTAACTCCCTGTTCTCTTCTGCTGTACTGATCTGCTCCTCTCTTCCACCACCTCCTTCTCTAACTCCCTGTTCTCTTCTCTTCTCCCATGCTGATCTGCTGCCCTCTTCCACTCTGCCTCTTTCTCTAACTCACTGTTCTCTTCTCCTGTGCTAATCTGCTGCTCTCTTCCACCCCGCCCCCTTCTTTAACTCACTGTTTTCTTCTTCTGTGCTAAACTGCTGTTCTCTTCCACTCGCCTCTTTCTCTAACTCCCTTTTCTCTTCTCCTGTGCCAATCTGCTGTTGTCTTTCACCAGCCTCCTTCTTTAACTCCATGTTCTCTTCTGCTGTGATATTATGCTGCTCTCTTCCACCCACTTCCTTCTCCAACTCCCTAATCTCTTCTCTTCTCCCGAGTTGAACTGATGCTCTCTTCCAACTGCCTTCTTCTCCAGCTCCCAGTTCTCTTCTCTTCTCCTGTGCTGATCCGCTGCTATCTTATACCCGTCTTCCTCTTTAACTCCATGTTCTCTTCTACTGTACTAATCTGCTGCTCTCTTCCACCCGCCTCAGTCTTTAACTCCCTGGTCTCTTCTCCTGTGCTGATCTGCTGCTTTCTTCCACCACACCTCCTTCTTTAACTCCCTGGTCTCTTCTCTTCTCCTGTGCTGATCTGCTGCTCTCGTCCACCCCAAATCCTTCTTTAAATCATGGTTCGCTTCTCTTCTCCTGTGCTGATCTGCTCCTCTCTTCCACCCCACCTCCTCCTTTAACTCCCTGTTTTTTCTCATGTGCTGATCTGCAGTTCCTTTCCACAATCTCCTTCTCTAACTCCCTGTTCTCTTCTCTCGTGCGGATCTGCTGCTCTCTTCCCTCAGCATCATTCACTAACTCCATGTTCTCTTCTCCTGTGATAATCTTGAAGCTATCTTCCATCCGCCTACTTCTCTAACTCCCAGTTTCTTTCTCCCGTGCTGACCTGCTGTTCTCTTTCACCCGCCTCCTTCTCTAACTCCATGTTCTCTTCTCCTGTGTTGATTTGCTGCTCTCTTCCACCCGCCTCCTTCTTTAACTCCATGTTCTCTTCTCCTGTACTGATCTGCTGTTCTCTAAAACCTGCCTCCTTCTTTAACTCCATGTTCTCTTCTCCTGTGCTGATCTGCTGCTCTCTTCCACCCGCTTCCTTATTTAACTCCATGTTCTCTTCACCTGAGCTGATCTGCTGCTCTCAAACACCACGCCTCCTTCTTTAACTTTGTTATTTTCTCTTGTGCTAATGTGCTGTTCTCTTCCACCCGTCTCCTTCTTTAACTCCCTGTTCTGTTCTCCCATCCTGATCTGCTGCTCTCTTCCACCCCGCCCTCTTCTCCAAAACCCTGTTCTCTTCTCCCGTGCTGATCTGCCGATCCCTTCCACCGCCTACTTCTCTAACTCCCTGTTCTCTTCTCTGCTCCTGTGCTGATCTGCTGCTCTCTTCCACCCGCCTCCTTCTTTAACTCCCTGTTCTGTTCTCCCATCCTGATTTGCTGCTCTCTTCCACCCCGCCCCCTTCTCCAAAACCCTGTTCTCTTCTCCCATGCTAATCTGCTGTTCCCTTCCACCGCCAACTTCTCTAACTGCCTGTTCTCTTCTCCTGTGCTGAACTGCTGATCTCTTCAACACGCATCCTTCTTTAACACCTTCAGCGCGGTGCGAATTTTCGCGCTGTGCTGAAGGTTCTAAGAAACGGGCGAGGCCATGACAGAACGGTTCCATCATAAGCACAGCCCAACCGGCGCTCGTGACGGAACCGTTCCGTCACAAGCATCAAAGGGGTTAACTCCCTGCTCTCTTCCACCCGCCTCAGTCTTTAACTCCCTGGTCTCTTCTCCTGTGCTGATCTGTTGCTTTCTTCCACCACACCTCCTTCTTTAACTCCCTGGTCTCTTCTCTTCTCATGTGCTGATCTGCTGCTCTCTTCCACCCCAAATCCTTCTTTAAATCCTGGTTCGCTTCTCTTCTCCTGTGCTGATCTGCTCTTCTCTTCCACCCCACCTCCTCCTTTAACTCCCTGTTTTTTTCTCATGTGCTGATCTGCTGTTCCTTTCCACAACCTCCTTCTCTAACTCCCTGTTCTGTTCTCACATGCAGATCTGCTGCTGTCTTCCTCCAGCATCATTTACTAACTCCCTGTTCTCTTCTCCTGTGATAATCTTGAAGCTATCTTCCCTCCGCCTACTTCTCTAACTCCCAGTTTCTTTCTCCCGTGCTGACCTGCTGTTCTCTTTCACCCGCCTCCTTCTCTAACTCCCTTTTCTTTTCTCCTGTGCTGATCTGCTGTTCTCTTTCACCCGCCTCCTTCTCTAACTCCCTTTTCTCTTCCCCTGTGCTAAACTGCTGTTCTCTTTCACCCCGCCCCCTTCTCCAACTCACTGTTCTCTTCTCCTGTGCTAATATGTTGTTCTCTTCCACCCGCTTCCTTACTTAACTCCCTGTTCTCTTTTCATGTGGTAATCTGCTGTTCTCTTCCACCCCGCCTCCTTCTTTAACAGTTTTTTTCTCCTGTGCTGATCTGCTGTTCTCTTTCACCCGCCTCCTTCTATAACTCCTTTTTCTCTTCTCTCGTGCTGATCTGCTGCTCTCTTCCACCCGCCTCCTTCTCTAACTCCCTTTTCTCTTCTGCTGTGCTAAACTGCTGTTCTCTTTCACCCCACCCCCTTCTCTAACTCACTGTTCTCTTCTCATGTGCTAATACGTTGTTCTCTTAAACCTGCTTCCTTACTTAACTCCCTCTTCTCTTCTCATGTGCTAATCTGCTGTTGTTTTACACCCCGCCTCCTTCTTTAACTCTTTTTTTTTCTCTTGTGCTGGTCTGCTGTTCTCTTTCACCCGCCTCCTTCTCTAACTGCCTTTTCTCTTCTCTCGAGCTAATCTGCCGTTCTCTTCCACCCCAACTCCTTCTTTAAATCCCTGTTCTCTTCTCCCGTGCTGATCTGCTGTTCTCTTCCCCTTCACATCCTTCTTTAACTCCATGTTCTCTTCACCTCTGCTGATCTGCTGCTCTCTTCCATCCGCCTCCTTCTCTAACTCCCTTTTCTCTTCTCTGGTACTGATCTGCTGTTCTCTTTCACCCCACCTCCTTCTCTAACTCCCTGTTCTCTTCTCCTCTACTGATCTGCTGTTTTTTTACACCGCCTCCTTCTGCATCTCCATGCTCTCTTCTCCTGTGCTGATCTGCTATTCTATTCCACCCCCCTCCTTCTTTAACTCACTGTTCTCTTCTGCTGTGCTAATCTGCTGATCTCTTCCACCTCACCTCCTTCTCTAACTCCCTGTTCTCTTCTCTTCTCCTGTGCTGATCTGCTGCTCTCTTCCACACCACCTCCTTCTTTAACTCCCTGTTCTCTTTTGCTGTGCTGATCTGATGCTCTCTTCCATCCACCTCCTTCTCTAATTCCCTGTTCTCTTCTATTCTCCCGTACTAATCTACTGCTCTATTACACCGCCTCAATCTCTAACTCCCTGTTCTCTTTTGCTGTGCTGATCTGCTGCTCTCTTCCAACCCACCTCCTTCTCTAATTCCCTGTTCTCTTCTATTCTCCCGTACTAATCTACTGCTCTATTACACTGCCTCATTCTCTAACTCCCTGTTCTCTTCTCTTCTCCTGTGCCGATCTGCTGTTCTCTTCCACCCGCCTCCTTCTTTAACTACCTGTTCTCTTCTCCTGTGCTGATCTGCTGCTCTCTTCCACCCCACCTCCTTCTCTAACTGCCTGTTTTCTTCTCCTGTGCTGATCTGCTGTTCTCTTCCACCCACCTCCTTCTTTAACTCCCTGTTCTCTTCTCCTGTGCTGTTCTGCTGCTCTCTTCCACCCGCCTCCTTCTTTAACTCCCTGTTCTCTTCTCCTGTGCTGATCTGCTGCTTTCTAAAACCCACCTCCTTCTTTAACTCCCTGTTCATTTTTCCTGGGCTGATCTGCTGCTCTCTTCCACACGCCTCCTTCTTTAACTCCCTGTTCTCTTCTCCTGTGATAATCGTTAAGCTATCTTCCATCCGCCTACTTCTCTAACTCTGTTTTCTCTTCTCCTGTGCTGATCTGCTGTTCTCTTTCACCCGCTTTCTTCTCTAACTCCCTTCTCTCTTCTCCTGTGCTGATCTGCTGTTCTCTTTCACCCGCCTCCTTCTCTAACTCCCTTTTCTCTTCTCCTGTGCTAAACTGCTGTTCTCTTTCACCCCGCCCCCTTATATTACTCACTGTTCTCTTCTCCTGTGCTAATATGTTGTTTTCTTCCACCTGCTTCCTTACTTAACTCCCTGTTCTCTTCTCATGTGCTGATCTGCTCCTCTCTTCCACCCACCTCCTTATTTAACTACATGTTCTCTTCTCCTGTGCTGATCTGCTGCTCTCTTCCACCCCGCCTCCTCTTTAACTCCATGTTCTCTTCTCCTGTGCTGATCTGCTGCTCTCTTTCACCCCGCATCCTTCTTTAACTCCATGTTTTCTTCTCCTGTGCTGATCTGCTGCTCTCTAAAACCCGCCTCCTTCTTTAACTCCATGTTCTCTACTCCTGTGCTGATCTGCTGCTCTCTTCCACCCCCTTCCTTATTTAACTCCATGTTCTCTTCACCTGAGCTGATCTGCTGCTCTTCCACCCGCCTCCTTCTTTAACTCCCTGTTCTGTTCTCCCATCCTGATCTGCTGTTTCCTTCCACCGCCTACTTCTCTAACTCCCTGTTCTCTTCTCCTGTGCTGATCTGCTGATCTCTTCAACACGCATTCTTCTTTAACTCCCTGTTCTCTTATAATATGCTGATCTGCTGCTCTCTTCCACATAAATCCATCTGTAACCGCACACTCACATACATACAACCATGCACGCACACACATACAACACACATACAACCACACACACACAACCACACACATCTATCTATCGCCCTCACTCTATCTATCGCCCTCACTCTATCTATCTATCGCCCTCACTCTATCTATCGCCCTCACTCCATCTATCTTTCGCCCTCACTCCATCTATCTATCGCACTTACTCCATCTATCTATTGCCCTCACTTCATCTATCTATCGCCCTCACTCCATCTATCTATCGTACAACAACAGCATCACTCAGGGGCACCACAGCATCACTCAGGGGCACCACAACATCACTATGCACTACCACAGCATCACTGAACGCCACAGCATCACTTGTCGCCACCACAACATCACTCAGCGCCACCACAGTATCAATCTGTGCAAACATTCAACAGATGGTTCAAATATGTTCTCTCAATGTTTCAAGCTTTATTACAAATGTCTCAAAAAAAAATTATATTTCACTTCTGTTCTTATATTTTAGTCACTATAAAATACACTGAACATAATCTTCACAAAAGTTATTTACAAAAGTTTAAGCTATTGCCATTATAAATTACAATAACTTTTATTTAAGTATTAATTATTTAAAAAAAAAGAAACATTGTTATTAGTAAAATCAATACTTCTAAGTCACGTAAATACAAAACATGTTGCATTAAAAATGCTATAGGTGTCACATTGTCAAAAAATAAAAGTATTAGCATTGTAAATGACAAAGCTATTAATTTCATCATTTTCAAAAATAACACATAAATAACAAATTTTTCATGTACAGGACAAAAAAACTCAAACTTTCCTAATGAGAAACCTATTGCTTTGCAAATGCTTGTTTTATTAGTGACTTATTAGCAAACAGTATAACATATTTCTGATTCCTGTGCTAATCAAAAGTAGATACTTAATGTTTCACTATCTCATATATAAATAATATTGTTTTTTTCTACGGTTTTACATCCCTAGAAAGAATGCTATCGCAAAGCCACCTTCCCAATATGCTCCTATAAGCCAGTATGATAATTGCCCTTGGATTAAAACCTTCAATTGTTTCTGTCCTTTGTTTCGAATAACTCTCTCCTCATCCTTCTCATACCATCTCTCAGGGTATAGTCTGCGCCAGGTCAAATACCTGTCTTCCTTAATCTTAATCCCTTTATTGATGTCAGTAAATAGCCCACACCATATCATTGCATCCTAACAGTACCTTATCTACTCATACAACCAACCGATGATCACAAATAGCTCATTGATGTAACCACAAAGAAACTGGGGTAAATGCATAGAATGGTTTCTTGAGAGCACCAGACTCATTCCATTAACCAACAACAACCAGCATCTAGTGGATTTAACCACTAACGTCGAATCGTGGAGTAGCGTGCTACTCCCCCTAATGTGCTGGGATACTATGCACTATGAATGAATGAGGTAATTTATTGGCTACAATTACGTAAAAAATTTTTAAAATGTTATAGCAATATCAGGAATAAAAATAAAACAATATAACGTACAATACATAAATCAGCCAAAAAGAAAATTCATAAAATCAATTATCTCAAATCCTGGTATGCAGTTCTAAAATCCATCATGTACCATTTTCTTCCAAATGAACCTTGTTAATGCCACCAATTTCCTCTTTCCATGGACGGATCATTTGAGTGGCTTCCATTAGGTAGTTCTTTAACAGCCATTCAACCACCTATAATAAGTGACCTAGGTGGAAATGGTACTCCATTTTAATGCGTCTTACTATTTGATGTTATGGACCTATCTTTTACCTCCAGGTACAAGCACTCACCGACCTCCACTAATGTACAAATGGAATACACATGAACCATCTTTTGCCCTTTTAGTAAAACATGTATATGTTTGCTTTGAAAAAATAACCATCACAATGAGCTAACATCAGAGATAGGTATCCACTGAGTTTACAAAGACACTGTTTGCTTCCTTTCCATAGCCTCATCTGTGTGCTGATGACTTGGGTTAGCACAGCATTTACAAAGGTTTTGGTCTCGCGTCCATATGTGTTCTTTTATGCAATTTGCATTTAAAAGATTGAGCACTGTGATGGTGGTAACAAATCAGAAGGGAATACAATTTTAATTTTCTCTAAAATGTGGGTCTGTCAATTACAGTAAACGTGCAGGCCTTGTCAAAAATAGAATGATAAAATGCGCAGTCTACAAGGTTCTATACGCACAATGAAGTATATGTTTACCCATAATACCATGGTGCGTAATTAGCTAGAACCGGGTTGTCCAAAGTCGGCCCTGGAGGGCGGGATCCATGCCAGATTTTTAGGATAACTACATTTATCTAAATGTGGATATGCTAAAAATCTGGCATAGATCAGGAGCTCCAGGACCGACGTTGGACAACCCTGAGCTAGAACACAGCAGATAGAGCATGAACCGGTCGAAGTGAAGCGAGGGCAAGACGTACCCCGGGGCCAGAGCACCGAGATTGTCGCCCAAACCCCAGCACCACAACAGCACAGAAGCAGACAGAACAGTGGTACAGAGGATGATCATTAAGTAAGAAGGCAGAGGAGACATGAAGAGATGCGCCTGTAAATAAGTGCAAAGTGCAGAAGAACAACAACAACAGAAGCAGAGGGTTCTTCAAAATGAATCAGGGACTAAAAGGGGGCAGAGGAGGAGGGTTCAGATGACCCTCAAGGAGGAATCAGGCAGAATGAGAAGGGGAAGTTGGAGGAACCAGATAGATGCAGAGGGGGCTGGAGGGTAAGAAGAGCCCTGACAGGAAGGAGTCAGAGTGCGAGTTAGAAATGGGACGTTTTAAGGAATCAAAAAGAGCAGCGGTAGAATGGGTGGAGGGCCCACTGAAATAAAGCAGGCAGAGAAGAGAGGGAACAAAAAGAGGGAAGGATTGGGATAAATGTGAGAAGGGGATGACAAAGGGTAGAGGGAAACATGCACATGGCCACTTCCCGCCAAACTCAGATCAGAAGCACTCACCTGCCAGCAGCGAAGGCAGGTGAAGCACCAGCCCCTCAGAGCAGGAGTGTTCATGAGCAGCAGCTGAAACACACGCATCAGGAGTTGACCGATGCTTCCACTGTGTTCTTCGAGGCTGGGTTGTCCCGTACCCTCTTCCCATGCAAGGATATTGTTGCTGGAGCCTCAGGTTGCCATTCCTCACCCTCCTTGGGTTTCTTGGGATCAGCTTGTGATGGCCGTAGTGCACCTCTCCTGATTTCTCAGTTTCCACCGGGCATGTCTTCTCTGCTGAGGAGGCCTCCTCTGCTCCCTCGTTTGGCTTAGGTTCTGCTAAAGTGGTGGGTGCTTTAATTGGATCAAGAGCATTTCTGGTGAACTAGTCAGTCTCCGAATGCCGCTGTGGGACTGGTTGAGCGGAACGCTCCCCAGGGATGCAGGAGCAATGATAAGCCTATCAACACGGTTGATCGACATGTATATTGCTCAGAATCAAAAGGCCCATGGGAGCTCCAGGTGAGGTCACAAAGAGTGCATGTCTGGTGGTCAGATTGGAATGGCCCTTAATACTGTGGTCCTGAAGCAGGTGCTTGCAATGGTGCTGCATGTCACAGCTGTTGTCAATTCTCAGTGAAAGCAATTTTTTTTCCTTTAATATGACAACTGTAATAGTGCATGCAAACATGGCTTGTAGGCTCCATTGTGCAATTTCTTTTTTGATATTAGATTCACCATCTGGGCATGATGAAGGCTTTTCTGAGTGGGGCCCAACGGTTGCCATAAGAGATAGCTCGATGGAGCCTATGTTGCAGCTGCTTCTGCAATTGACGAGCGGATCAGAGCAATGGCTATTGTGCAGCAGCAACAGCAAAGAACAGAATTTATACGGCAGGGGAAGCCCCAAGAACCATGAGAAGATTTGGGGCACAGAGCAGGGAAATGCTCCAAGGAACTAATTTTTTTAAATTGTTATTTATTCTACTACATAAAAATGCTTGTACTTAGTTACTTTTAATTTGTCACCAACGCACATGTTAATGTAAATTTCTGAGAAATGCTGTGCATGGATCTATTCCTAAAAGACAAGGGAACCCTCTAGGTAAGCAAGGACCTGGGATATCAATTGAGTAAAGAACAACTGTCCTTGACAAGGAAGAATAACAATTTCAATAATTATAGGCCACAATATGCACTATAATGAACATAAAGTCCAGCCGGACTTCAGAATTTATTCGATAACTAAATAAGTAAAAATCAAACAAACCAACAATAAAGCAGTGGGACACAGTCCTGTATTCACAGTGCTAAACATACAATACACAGTACAATTAACTAGGGATTTTCAGGCATTTAGAAGGTACAGGAGCAAAAAGGTAATTTTTCAATCTATTTGCTTCACATATGTAGAAAACACATGATTTTTGGCACATGATAGTGAACTAGTGTTTAGACCACATATTTTGTCGACAGCGTTTCTATCCAGTTAAAATTGTGGATCATCATCAGGACATTCAATGCTTGCCTGAATTGAGAGCCTGTATTAACAGGAGGGAACAAGGAGACATATAACAGACGATTAACCAGCTGTATTACTCATAGAACAATTTCAACACGTTAACATACCATGCTCTGAGGTGGTATTTGCCATTCATGTGAAAGAGTGTCAGGCAACCAGTGCCAGGCAAACACAACGCATTTCTAATTGGTGACCAAAACATACCAAGATGATACATATCAACCGTGTCGCAAACACGACGCATTTCTTATTGGTGACCAAAACATGCCAAGATAGTACATATCAAAAGTGTAAAAGGTGACAGGCAACCAGTGCCAGGCGACCACGGCGCACGTGCATAGGTATATTGCGTGCAAGAAGCATTTTGTGGATTAAGTGGACGATCATGTTATTCATTTTAAGTCACCTGCATGGTTTTAAGAACTCACAAACTCACTTTTATATTTCTTTCACTCACGTGTAGCACTCGATGTGACCGTTCCAATATGTCTGCCACCAACCCTTGGCTGCCCCCTCAAACATGGCCGCCAATTCGCACCACCTCCCCATTCCAACATGGCCGGCGCGCTTACTTCCCCTGAGCACGCCCACACTCAGGCGTTCTACGGCGCGATCGTGCACCAAGACGTCCTCGGAAGTTCCATCGCGAACTTCAGGTAAGCACTATTCCTTCCCTAACCCCTAGGTTAAGTCGCTAATTGTAGCACTACGTGGGAATTAATGTTACCTTAATCCTTCCACAGGAGCCTTACTACAGGCTACCGCGCTTCGTAGCCGGTTCTCGAAATCTGCGACCCCGTAGGTAAGCAGCCGCTTGTTGGTTAGGCGATATACATGGCCTTATCACTGCACATCCTTGCACACCATGGTAATTTTAACCCTTAATCCCGTTTGTAGGTACTTCTACCGGTTTCCGCATCCCTTGATTGTTCGCAACCACCGGCCCTTGGGTTACGGGCTGCGCGCTATCATCTATTGATCTTATAGCCCCTTGCGCAACCCGGGGACTTCAAAACCGTGAGGTAAGCCTTCCTTCCCGGTAGTCCCTGCAGATTAATTCCACGTTTGGCAGCCTTGCCTAATTATGGTCTCACTCCCTGTAGGCTCCCCGTAGGCATCACACGCCTAAACCTACAACCAGCCCTCCAGCAAATTACCTTGACTCGTAGATTAACCCTTCCAGGCAACCCGGTGACTCCTATATTGCGAGGTAAGCCTTTCTACCCAGTGTTCCTTCACTCTATCCCTAGGCACTGAAGCCCAGGCTAATTACGGTCTCACTACCCGTAGCACAACACGCCTAATCCGACTGCCAGCCCACCGGAATTGTCCTCGAATCTTAACCCTAATCCTCCCAGGCTCCATATCTGGCAGCCCGACTGACCGTGATTCTACACCTGGTCCAATTTACCGTGCCTAGGTAATTATGCCACCCCTGGTCTCACAGCAATGCCAATCAATTATTGCATGAGTGGCTCATGAATGCAACATGGTATGATACTCTCACACTGTCCACTTAATCCACAAAATGCTTCTTGCACGCAATATACCTATGCACGTGCGCCTTGGTTGCCTGGCACTGGTTGCCTGTCACCTTTTACACTTTTGATATGTACTATCTTGGCATGTTTTGGCCACCAATAAGAAATGCGTTGTGTTTGCGACACGGTTGATATGTACCATCTTGGCATGTTTTGGTCACCAATAAGAAATGCGTTGTGTTTGCCTGGCACTGGTTGCCTGACACTCTTTCACATGAATGGCAAATACCACCTCAGAGCATGGTATGTTAACATGTTGAAATTGTTCTATGAGTAATACAGCTGGTTAATCGTCTGTTATATGTCTCCTTGTTCCCTCCTGTTAATACAGGCTCTCAATTCAGGCAAGCATTGAATGTCCTGATGATGATCCACAATTTTAACTGGATCGAAACGCCGTCGACAAAATATGTGGTCTAAACACTAGTTTACTATCATGTGCCAAAAATCATGTGTTTTCTACATATGTGAAGCAAATAGATTGAAAAATTACCTTTTTGCTCCTGTACCTTCTAAATGCCTGAAAATCCCTAGTTATTTGTACTGTGTATTGTATGTTTAGCACTGTGGATACAGGACTGTGTCCCACTGCTTTATTGTTGGTTTGTTTGATTATGACTTATTTAGTTATCGAATAAATTCTGAAGTCCGGCTGGACTTTATGTTCATTATAGTGCATATTGTGGCCTATAATTATTGAAATTGTTATTTTTCCTTGTCAAGGACCGTTGTGCATGGATCTATAACATGACCAACAGTCCATAAAGCCAGTGTCTGAGATTGGCTCACTCAAACAAGCCAATGGCTGATTAGGGCTGACTCAAGTCTACTTTCGGTGTAGGAGGTGCTGTGTATTGCCATGAGGTATGCCAGACTTCCAATGCAGTCTTTACAGAAGACCTAAAAAAGGACTTTAGCTACCACTTTTCCAAATATCAAACATCATGTTGTATTGATTTGCCATTTAGTAATACATTCATCAGGGCCTAAAGTATTGGGTTGACCAACCAGGAGCACATTTGGTCAGTTCTTCTCAAACAATCATCAGAGTATTGTCAATTATTTAAAGTTGACCAATGCATTGTTAGGCTTGCTTCCAAGCAATTGAAACTCACCTTTTTTGCAAGGAACTTTGGTCAGAAATAAAAATACATGCCTGACGCAGACCCAACGCATGCAGAAAACGTTCCCATGAAAAAGGTCAGCTGGCAGTCTGATGCTCAGGTCCATGGGCGCCATTTTAAGCTAGCAGAAGAAGCAAACAGTATTGTCTGGGGATCTTTAAAGTGATGGAGCGTAGCACGTTTCTGCTAATTTCAGTGATCGTGTACGCGAAGCCACCGAGCCAGCTGAGCATTAAGGAGGACACTCCCCCCAACCTTTGAGATAAATTTGAACAAAAAAATGGGATAAAATGGTACAGCTTACAGCACGTTTTTCACATAAATTTACTAAAAAGCACAGACAACTGTGGTTGGTGTGCCCCTAATGCCCTTTCCGCCTCAGTACCATGTTGCTGAACCCTCTTCCCCGTACTCTTCAGCCTCCTCGGGCTCATGTGTGTCCTACACGTGGGTTAAAACTCATCAGTACCACTCCCCACACGCTCTTATCCCGTTTATTAAGTTGAGTGCCGCGAATGCATGTTCTTGAGCCTCACAATTATCTTGTCCTTACCAATCCCTCTTAGCCGCTCCTTTACAGCCTCTTATCTGTGGTCTCCTCATGCCCGTACACCCTTTGTATTTCTGAATTACTCCGCGCTCTCCAACCATTAGACTGCCCTCCACTCCTTCACCAAGTTCATCAGCATCCTAACACCTTCTACCCTCCAACCCCCCCAGTCCTTGAGTTTCTTTGGTGCTCTCAACCCCTTCCAGCTCCTAGTACACCTCCGAGCTCCCAATTACCTCTGCCACTCACCACATGAGTAGGTTAGGCACAGTGTCCATGGACTAGGAGACAGCCTCCCGGTGTCCCAGCGGCATCACTTGGCCCTCTCCGGACCAGCCTCGACACTTGCATGTCATAACCTTGCTCACAGTTTGTTACTCTATGGCTCTCTTCCTGTCACTCCTTAAGTCACTCTATGTCTATGCCTTCCAGCCAATCACTCTGCCACTCTGCGTAACACACGTGTTTTCTAAGTCAGTCTCTTAGTCACCCTGTCTCCATCTCTGAGACTAAAGGCTCTGCAATATACCACTGAGAGACACACAAAGGCTGCAGAGAGGCCAGAAGAAGATAGTACTACAGCATTCGAGAAAAACAAAGAGAAAACAGACAGTTCAGTTACTAAGAACGAATGGAGCAGAACACTGTGGTCGAGAGATGATAGACAGACAATAAAACTCAGGCACAGGAAGTCAGAAACCCCATCAAAGAACAAGCAGGGAGGAGGAGCCAAGATGGCCGCGGAGACGGACGTGTAGTCTCCCGGCTCCCCGAGCCTTTGTTTCCCCGCAGCATTATCCTGTCCCTTCTTGTCAAGATCGGCAGTAGCACAAGAAACATTCACGCCACTAACCTTCTGTCTTTTCCCAGCAGAGACGAGATCAGATGCTAGATCCTTCACTCCCTTCAATACACGCCCCCCTACAGAGGAACTATATACCTCTATCTGACTGCGTGCACCGAAGGGAAGAAAGGAGAGAAGAAGCCTTGGAGGAGAGCGGGAATGTGGTCTTTCTATCTTCGTTTCTCTTTCTCTCTGGAATAGTCTGAGTCTAAGGGACGTCTCTGTAACACCTGTCCAGGTATCTACAAAGGAAATAAACACACGATTACCTCTCACGACCATGTACGGCTTCACTATGCTAATAAGGGGAATGATAACTTCACTCACCACACTTTCTGCATACAGGGCCTTAAGAAAAGGGAACGCTGTCTCTCTTTTCCCTTGCACGTCTCCCTTTACCAAAGAGTATATCTTCCCAAAGTCATAGTAGTGTGACTCCTCCACACTTAAACAAAAGTAAACAAAACATAAGGCTGAACACCGATTTCTGCTAAAGCTTCTCTCCTTGTAGTTGTTATGAGCACAACTAGGACTACACGTCCCACAAAGCAGTTCAAAAATGTCACAGGAATCCAATCCGGAATAGACACTACTCCTTAAACACTCGGACGCTAGTCAGGACTGTACGAACGCGGCCGCGCTGAATCCTTTATCCTGCTAAATTCTACCAGACGGTACACTGCACGCGTTTAATTTCACGCGCGCTAATATACACTCTGTATATCTCACGGGTTCCTTAGCGCTAGATGCGCTAAGCGAAACCCCGTGGCTACGCTAACAGGCGACTCGCCTGCAGGAGTCCAAGTACACAATTCTCCAATAAGGAAGGAGGCGAGCCCGCACTCCTTCTTACTTGCCACTCAGTCCGGTTGGAGTTTTCCGTTTTCTCCCTCTGGCGCTGTACAACGGTACTCTCCTAGATGCTGCAATTCTTCTCGCTGAAATCCGGCGGGGAACACCTTCCGCCACTCCTCTGACTCGCACAGAACAAACAATTGACAAGCACCCTTCTCTGGGGAAGGAGGGGCTTAGTACAAACGAGACTCCCCCACGGCAGTCTGGGAGTTGTAGTTGTTTGTCTCTTCCCCGTTATCCTCGCATAGCTGGAAGGCAGCCCTTTCGTCCTGATAATCGCCACAGAACCCCCTCTCGAGGACAGCCGTCCCGGCGGTCGCCCAGGCTTACCAGGATACAAGTCATGAAAACGTGCAACTAGCTCAGGACAATGGAGATAACCCACAGGTTCCCAGGACCGCTCCTCAGGGCCATACCCTTTCCACTCAACCAAGTACTGAATCCGCCCCCGCACCATACGGGAGTCAAGGATCGAATGGACCTCATACTCTTCTTGCCCATCAACATCCACTGGAAGGGGTTTATCAGACAGCCTAGTACTCACGGGACAGGGTTGGAGCAAGGAAACGTGAAAGACGGGATGAATCCTCCAAGTATCAGGGAGGGCCAACCGCACCGCCACAGGGTTAATGATTTTCTCTATGCTATAAGGCCCCACATATCTAGGCTTCAACTTGTTCTCTCCTTTCAGATGTAAGTTTTTTGTGGAAAGCCACACCCTATCCCCCACTGCATATGCAGGAGCAGAAGACCTTCTATTGTCAGCATAACGTTTCTGAGAAGACTGCGCGTCCACTAAGCTATGTCGCGCCCCCACTAGTACTGCTCTCAAATGTGCATGGTGTTCGTGTATGCTGGGCACCGGGGAGTGAACAGGAACCTCAAAGGGTAGGGCATTAGGATGAAAACCAAAAAGACAAAAAAAAGGTGAACAGCCCAAAGTGGAATGAATGGCATTGTTGTAAGCAAATTCAGCCATCCAGATCAAGGTAGTCCATTCCGTATCGTTTTGCAAGGCAAAGCAGCGAAGGTACTGTTCTAACGTCTGATTCAGGCGCTCTGTTTTGCCGTCCGTCTGGGGGTGATAAGATGACGAGAGTCGCGCATCAACATCCATGGTCTGACAGAGGGCCTTCCAGAAGCGAGAGGTGAATTGAGTGCCTCTATCGGTGATGAGCACACAAGGTATCCCATGGGCACGGACGACGTGTTGCAAGAACACCTGCGCCAATTCAACAGAGGTAGGCAGGCCGTTGAGAGGAATAAAATGTCCCATTTTTGTCAAATGGTCTACGACCACTAAGATCACAGTCTTACCCTCACAGGGTGGCATTTCAACAATAAAGTCCATCGACACCGTATGCCAAGGCTTCGGAGGAATCGGGAGAGGTCTGAGAAGGCCAACCGGCTTAACATGCACTGCCTTCCCCTGTATACATACGGCACAATTCATCACATAGTGTCTTACTGTTGCTCTCAGTTTTGGCCACCAAAAGTTACGTTCCACACCTGCAATAGTTTTGTAGATACCTGGATGGCCACCTAAAGGTGAATCATGGATCCAGTGCAACACCTTCCGTTGCAAGGGTTCAGTAGGGACATAGATGGCTAATCCCTGATAGGCAAGATCATCTTTCACTGCGCGATGCTCAGGATCCTCTTTCACCCATTCCGGTATATCCATATCTGCAAGAGCCACTCGGATATCATCCAAGAATTCAGGAGTAGACACCAAGGCGATGAAAGGAGAGGGGTGGCTGGATTCTTGGAGAATAAGTGGAGGTTCCTCTTCACTCTCTGTTTTCTGTTCCGCCGTCTCCCCGATTCGAGATAGGGCGTCAGCCTTACCATTTTGTGGTCCTGGTTTATATTTTATAACAAAATCAAAGTCCGAGAAGAACAAAGTCCACCTCAACTGCCTGGGAGTAAGGGCCTTGGCTGTTTTCAAAAATAGCAAGTTTCTGTGGTCGGTATAGATTTCGACAGTGTGCATTGCTCCCAGCAGATAATGGCGCCACTCCTCACATGCCCTCTTGATTGCAAGAAGCTCCTTATCCGTGACAGAATAATTTGTTTCGCAGGGAGAAAGTTTTCTTGAGAAATAGGCCACGGGATGCAACTGGCCTGTTTCGGGGTGTCGTTGTGATAATATCCCACCGATAGCATACAGGGAAGCATCAGTCTCCAGGACAAAAGGCAACTGCGAATCAGGGTGGCGTAGAATAGGAGCCTGTGTAAACTGTTCCTTGAGATATTGAAAAGATCTTTCCGCTTCAAGGGTCCACCCAAACACAGTGTTCTTCCTCAGTAGACTGGATATCGGCTGAATGATCTTGGAGAAATCCTTTATGAACCGGCGGTAATAGTTGGCGAAACCAAGGAAACTTTGTACCGCCTTCACGTTCTTGGGTGTACTCCATCCGAGAATAGCCTCCACTTTACTGGAATCCATTTGGAAGCCCTGGGCCGAGATGATATAACCAAGGAAGGCCACTTCCTTCACATGAAAAAGACATTTTTCTAGCTTGGCATACAAGGAATTCTGCTGTAATCGCCCCAACACCACCTTTACATGATCCACATGTTCGTGAAGTGTAGATGAATAGATCAAAATATCATCTATGTACACGATGCAGAATGTCTCCAGACACCCGCGTAGTACTTCGTCCATGAAATATTGGAACGCTGCAGGGGCGTTGCAGAGCCCAAACGGCATCACAAGGTACTCGAACAATCCAAATTTTGTCCTAAACGCGGTCTTCCACTCATCTCCACTCTTTACTCTAACAAGATGGTACGCTCCTCTGAGATCGAGTTTAGTGAAGAAACGAGCCCCTTTCAATTGATCCAAGAGTACAGGTATAAGCGGTAGTGGATACCGGTTCTTGATTGTCATTCGATTAATGGCCCTGTAATCGATGCATGGTCTCAATTCCTCGCAGTCCTTCTTAGGAATAAAAAACATCGGCGAGGAAGCTGGCGAGGTAGAATGACGAATGAACCCCGTAGCCAGATTGTCATCGAGGTAACTCCGCAAATACACTGACTCTTTTTCAGTGAGAGCGTAAACTCGGCTACAGGGAATATCAGCACCAGGAACAAGGTCAATTCTACAATCGTAGACGCGATGTGGAGGCAAATCAGTAGCCTTTTGTTTGTCGAACAAGGAACTGAACTCCTGGTACTCATCAGGAAGAGAGGTGGCACAACAGTATGGTCCTATGGAACATCCGGAAGCCAGACAGACTGACGGCGTAGCCGATTGTTCTTTCTTAACAGACACGTCCTGTCTGCAATTGGCCTTACAAAACGCCGAGGACAAGGTAATGGTACGTGCTGCCCAACTAACTTGAGGATCGTGAAGAGTCAGCCACGGCATCCCCAATATCAAACGGAATTGAGGGGCATCAATCAAGTCGAATTGGATCATCTCTTGATGATTTTGATTCGTCTGCATCAACAATGCTTGGGTATGGTAAGAAACGGGGCCAGATGACAAAACCGTCCCATCCACTGCTTTGACCAGCTCCGGTTTATCCTTTTTCTCGCATACGATCCCAATCTTCATGGCGTATTCTTGGTCGATATAGTTACCAGTGGCTCCGGAATCTAGCAGAGCATCAATCTCCATAGCGTCACGGGTATTGACCCATAAAGTCACTTTTAAATTCATGTGAGCCACTGCAGGATGTAATGTATTTGCAAGTGTAGGTGAGATCATTAATGGTGAACAACCCAAGGCAGCGACCTCCTCCTGGTTTGGGCATGTTAGTTTTCCGCCGGTCTTCCCGTTTGTATGACAGCCTGAGAAGGGGGGGCCGATGATCTTCCAGGAAACGCGTTTCTGGCTCGACAATCTTTCACAAAATGACCACCCTTTCCGCAGTATAGACACTGTTTCAGTCTTCTTCGTTTGTCTTTCTCTTCCTTTGAAAGGGGTCCCCGAAGCCCTCCTATTTGCATGGGTTCAACTCCCTCTGGCGTCTTAGGATGATCTTCCATAGTACCTCGAAGACGTGGATAGAAGAAGCGACCGTCTCCTCTGCCTCTATCACCCTTTCGTTCCAATAGGCGATGGTCCAATTGAACAGTTAAGTCGATCAATTCTTCACAAGAGGTGGGAAGTTGTACCACTTGAGCCAGGACGTCCTTTAGCTCCCCTCGGAGCCCTTGATAAAAAATAGATATTCTCTTTGCCGTAGGCCACTCTGTTTCGACCACCAGTCGATTGAAGGAAGTTATGTATGATAGCAAATCTTGAGACCCTTGCCGTAGGGTTAACAACTCCCTATCCAGAGATAACATATGGAGTTTTCTATCGAACAGTCGTCTCAGTTCCAAACAAAAATCATCAAAATCGTGTAACACAGGATCATTTCTTTCCAATAAGGGTATTGTCCAACTCGCTGCATTGCCTCCCATGTATGACATCATAAAGGCTGTCTTAGTTGTATCCTCTTGGAACACCCCCGGCTTGCACAAAAAATGTAATCTGCATTGGTTTAAAAACGTTTCAAATTTACGGGGGTCCCCATAGAACCTTTCAGGAGGGGCAAGTGGGATTCCGGTATTTTGTATGACATGGACAGTGGGAACTGCATCAGAAGAGGAGGGTGTGGAGGGAGATGACACAGTGAACCCACCCCCTTCAGCTCCCTGTGACACAGGAGACACGGTGGAAGATGGAGGTTGTAAAGTGGCTGGTTTGATGTACGAAGCCCCTTTGCCCCCTCTCATGGTCAATTCGGACATCTCCTTTCTAAGCACCCCTAGTTCCTTGTATAGGACCTGACTCTCGGTGCGAGACGTGGTAACTTCCTGTTGTAGAGCCGCAAGGCTTTCCACCACAGAATTTAGCACACTTTCCACATTCATCGTCCGGGCTGGGTCTTATTACTTGGGCTTGTCAATCTGTCAAGATCGGCAGTAGCACAAGAAACATTCACGCCACTAACCTTCTGTCTTTTCCCAGCAGAGACGAGATCAGATGCTAGATCCTTCACTCCCTTCAATACACGCCCCCCTACAGAGGAACTATATACCTCTATCTGACTGCGTGCACCGAAGGGAAGAAAGGAGAGAAGAAGCCTTGGAGGAGAGCGGGAATGTGGTCTTTCTATCTTCGTTTCTCTTTCTCTCTGGAATAGTCTGAGTCTAAGGGACGTCTCTGTAACACCTGTCCAGGTATCTACAAAGGAAATAAACACACGATTACCTCTCACGACCATGTACGGCTTCACTATGCTAATAAGGGGAATGATAACTTCACTCACCACACTTTCTGCATACAGGGCCTTAAGAAAAGGGAACGCTGTCTCTCTTTTCCCTTGCACGTCTCCCTTTACCAAAGAGTATATCTTCCCAAAGTCATAGTAGTGTGACTCCTCCACACTTAAACAAAAGTAAACAAAACATAAGGCTGAACACCGATTTCTGCTAAAGCTTCTCTCCTTGTAGTTGTTATGAGCACAACTAGGACTACACGTCCCACAAAGCAGTTCAAAAATGTCACAGGAATCCAATCCGGAATAGACACTACTCCTTAAACACTCGGACGCTAGTCAGGACTGTACGAACGCGGCCGCGCTGAATCCTTTATCCTGCTAAATTCTACCAGACGGTACACTGCACGCGTTTAATTTCACGCGCGCTAATATACACTCTGTATATCTCACGGGTTCCTTAGCGCTAGATGCGCTAAGCGAAACCCCGTGGCTACGCTAACAGGCGACTCGCCTGCAGGAGTCCAAGTACACAATTCTCCAATAAGGAAGGAGGCGAGCCCGCACTCCTTCTTACTTGCCACTCAGTCCGGTTGGAGTTTTCCGTTTTCTCCCTCTGGCGCTGTACAACGGTACTCTCCTAGATGCTGCAATTCTTCTCGCTGAAATCCGGCGGGGAACACCTTCCGCCACTCCTCTGACTCGCACAGAACAAACAATTGACAAGCACCCTTCTCTGGGGAAGGAGGGGCTTAGTACAAACGAGACTCCCCCACGGCAGTCTGGGAGTTGTAGTTGTTTGTCTCTTCCCCGTTATCCTCGCATAGCTGGAAGGCAGCCCTTTCGTCCTGATAATCGCCACACTTCTCCTGCATACCGCTACCGCGGGAGGTGGACGGTAGCGCGCTGTTGCCGAGGGTGTTTCTCCTGGGTCCCTGCCTGCCTGCAAACCGGCGCTATTGACGGACGGAGCTTTCGGCTTTGTCCTGCCCTGGAAACCGGACCCGAGTCGTGGTGCGCCGCCGGGGACGGCCGTAGCTCTGTGGGCTGCTGATCTGAAATGAAGCGGACGTCTGGCGCCCGACAGCTCGCTGGAGATACATCCTACATGGCTCTTGGTGGTCTGCGATGACTGCTGTTTGGAGGCTACTCCTGTGATCTCTCCCCCGTGTGCCGCTACGGTGAGCCGCTCCGCTTCCCCCACTTGCTCTCGGAGGCGATTTGGCTACCGTGACTCTCCATCGCGATTGCCTCCTGTTGGAAGTCGCACGGGGAGGGTAATTTACATGATGCTGCCCACTGTCGGAGGGCCCTGATTACTGCGGGGGTCAGTCCCCAGATTTCCACAGTGTACCTTGCCTCCTCATACGTGTGTGCCACTGGTGAACCTAACATGGCGCCCGGCTCCTGCGGAGCGATTGTGGATCGTGCCCCTAAGCCTGACTGCTTTGCCCCTCCTGGATCAGAGAACATGGTTGTTCATCATGAGACGCCTCGGCTGGTAGATGTGAGCGATTTGCAACCTGTTTACTCCCATGCCTCTATCCTTGCCGCACTCGCCGACTTGAGTGCAGAATGGCGTGTGAGAGCTGCGGCACTGGGTGACCGGCTGGACAGAGCCGCACTCGACTTGAGGTGTATGGTGTCTGCTGATCCTCCGCACTGCTCCTCTCGGCCCATGCAGTGCCAGGGCCGAGATACATTGTTGCTACACGGGCGAACGACGGAACAGCTATCAGCCGGTGACGACGTTGGCGGCTCGTTACCCATATATGTCAATGGGGCTACAGTGTTGCCATCCCTGCCTGATCCTTCGCTTGCAGCTTCAGCGTCTCTGCCCGTGGTGCCGACGGCACGGCGCTTGGAACTACGGATTGCCTATGAACTGCAAGATGCGCTCCTGCTTATTAGTGCCATACAACATCTGAGACTCGTAGGGGCACCGCTCTTTTGGACATTTGGTACTTTATGTGCTTGGCATTCTTTATCTTGCGGTGGGGCTTTTTCTCAGTGCAGAGGGCGGCCATCTTATCCCTTTGTTCTGTACGGGGCGGGTCCTCCTTGGTGGCTGTCTTCGGGGAGACGCATACGCTCGGGTCAGGGCTAGGAGTCCTTCTTTTGTCTGTTGTGAATGAGTGGCGGCTGTGGACTGTATATAAGATGCTTTCTCAACGCGTGCCATGACTGATGGAATATCTCGCCCTATTATCCTGAATTTGCTGAGATTTGTTCTGTTGTTGAATAAAGGGTGGACAGTAATTTATGGCCGGGGTGTCCGGGGGACCTGATGTGAGGTGGGCTCCTCCCCACTTTTGCGCTCTTCTTTTTGGGAGTGGTAGATCAGCTTGTTCTTTTCTTCCTCCCTATATTCAAGGGTTGAAATTCTTCGTTATTATCATTCTTTCCTTTTTCTATATTTCTTGCTTTCTCTCGCCCTTTTCTTCTTCTTCTCTCTTGCTATATTTCGGGTTTATGGGGCGACAGACACTCTGCTAGGGGGGGGGCAGGCCATAGCCTCTGCATGTGTGTAGGGTGGGGGGTTATATTTCATTTTTTGTTAGTTTCTATGGGACCTGTTTTTGCCTTCTTTATATTTTTTCCTTTTTCTTGGCCCGTGTTCAGGCATACTGGGCGAGGGGTGGCGGCGTAAATGTAAGTGGGAGGTTGAGATTGCTACCCTGTAGCACGGATACTGTGTTGCCATCCTGCCTGGTCGGGACTGCTTGTTGAGATGTGGATTGACCGGACAATGTAGCTACTGTCGTGTCCCACCTGCATGGACCTTGTTCCTATTTTATTATTTTGTGAGTACGGACCAATACGACCTGAACTTAATAGTTGCAAGAAAAAACTTAAAAACTTAACCTTAATTACTCCTGTGTCATGGTCTTGCAGCATTCTCCAGTCTGATTTTTGCTTAATAACCGATGTGCAGCTGTCTTACTATGTCACTGTATTGCATGCTTTAGTGCTACATGAGAGTTCGTGGCCGGCCGGATGGTTGTGGGCCCGTATTTGTTCTTTATTTCATGCACAATAAAGGTTTTCAAAAATTTAAAAAAAAAGAACAAGCAGTATGAGCTGTGAAGAGGATAGCAATTCAGAAACACATAGGGTCAAATGATAGTGGAACTTAGAAACATTTGACCGAACCTCTGGCTATAGGGAACATAGAACATGTGCCCAAAACTGTTAGTACAGCACTGAAAAAAGTAGGCCTTTATAAAAGAATACATTTTCAAAGCAGTACCAAATTGATCTAAGTAAAAAGTAGCCAATTTCACAGGGGGGGTGCATGAAGGAGTAGAGGAGAGACTTGTGGGAGCTGGAGATATGGTCCTGCCAAGGTAAGTAATTAAACAAACATTGACAAAGACAACAAGTTGTGGCTTGCAGTCTGGGTCCTGTCTAAAATATGTAAAAATTCTTGCTACGGTGAAAACCTTAATGATAAACAAAAAGAAACACACTGCGTTCAGTATACAATGCACCTACGATAGATAGAAATTAATATGTCATGATTCAGCGAACATTTGATATCTAAAATAGTCCCTTAGGCAATGCAATGCCAGCAACCATAGGACGCAGAATGATGCATTAAACTGCATGAAGAGGCTAATTACGATGGCGAACGATCGCCACCACCAAGCCGGCGGTGGCGACCGTTAAGCCATTGTAACGAGAAATAGCCTCGCCATATTACGATGGCGGTGGGTATCGCAGTGGACGCAAAGTCCGTCCGCCACTTTTCTGCCGGTCGGCTTGCCCGCCAGGCGGAGCTGGGTCATTAATATGGTGGCGGTGCCTAGCAGGCACAGCCAGCCATATTATGATGTGGATTCCGCCATGGAAAGGCTGGCAGTGATTGGCTTTGGGGACCCGTTGTGGACCCCGCGGGGGGGGGTGGTGATTCCCTTTGGAGTACCCATGGTATACCACTGCAGTTCCCTACACCAGGTGGCAGGCACCGTGTGGTGCCTGCCATCTGGTGCAGGAAAATGCTGTGCATGCCCTTTTTACCATTGCAGACTGTGCTGCAGCCAGCCGCACCTTCCACAATGGTAAAAGGGCAGGCTGCATCCGCCAGTATGGCGGGCGCATCATAATTGGACTGGTGGGACCGCCGCACGTCTTGTGGTTGGTCCCATCCCCGTTATGATGGTGAAAGGACTGATGTCTGCCCGCCATCATAATGAGCCCCGAAGTGAGGAAAACTCGCATCTAGGTTGAGCCAAGGCATCTCTCCATATATTTCAAAGAGTTGGTAACATCAGGTCGGCATACAGCTGCACCTAAAAAGTGACCCTCGCTATTTAGGTAAAAATGAAAGAGGTATCAAAAGAGGAGTATAGGAAAGAGCGGGGGGGAAAATGAGTTAATCCCCTTCTTCACACCCAAAACATTCCTCACAAAGTAATCCTGTTTCATTTCAGCCTTTCCTCCTTCAATAAAATCCGTAAATTAAATCGAGTAATATTAACAGACATGTAATTTACACGGTTTAGAAATGATTTGAAACACTGTATAAAAAACGAATTGTTATTATAATATTATTTTATATATTATATTATTCTTACACTGCCTAGATACCCTGACAGGTGATAAGCTGTGCTATACAAATCTACGTAACATAACATTATCAGGGAGTGTAAATGAACCATTATTAAAATCCTACACATGAACTTGCAGTCCAAAATAATGGTATTTCTGGCACCTAAGTATCAATTTCCTGTTTAATAAAAGACCACCAACCTTTCCCTGCCAATCTTTTAAAGAGATAATTGTTCTGTAAAAGGTGTTGGATCAGATCTCCATATTGTTGTGACTTTACAGTGTTTGCAGTACACTGGGAAGTTGGTGTAGTAATCAAATGCCATGGATGTTTTTCAGTTAAACCTTGATGCAGATTTTTCTGGGGGAAACAAAGGTGTGGGTTGTCTGCTGTCATGTGTCTATAGGGGTGGAATTTTATAATAAAATCGATTACTCTGCCTTGTTTCTATTTTAGAAGCCAGCCATAATGAGGAACCTGAATACACATTATCATAACTACGGTAGTTCTACTTCAGTTCCTCTTTGAAAGGCAAACTTTGCTAAGTCAGTGCTTGTCCATAGACTTTGGGCCCTGCAGGGATCCCACCTCACTATGAGTGCCTAGAAATGATCGTGGGCTTCCTCTGGAATGTTTAGTGTTACCTAAGAGTATCTTTTTAATACATTAGGATGCAGAGCCTCACAGAATCAAAATGGAAACAAAGTGCATAGCCAAGCAAGGCCAGGGGCTTTGCCTGGCAAGCAGGGGTGATCATGAGTAAAACAAGCAGCTTGCCAATAGTGAGATTACAAAGCTTGACACACGAAGCAGAGCCGAGGAGTTTGACAGAATCAAAGGTCACTCCGGGAATGGGTACAAAGCAAAAAACTAAGTTTTTCATGAAACAAGAGAGTAAACTGGCAGTGGAACTACCCAGACTACCGGAGCAGTTTTGAGTTTCTTAGCACACCTCCGCCTGAACCCGCATTCAAGGAAAGATCAATATGTCAAACAAACATGGGCACTCTTCATATGCAGCCGCCTCTTCCTCGAGATGTCAGCGCTGCATTGCTAGGTACTACTCGTCAGACAATGTCCACAGGAAAAAAAGAAAATATATCCTTAAATGCGCAATGAAAACAATTACGACTGGCAAGGTGATCTGCAAGAATTATACTTACAGAGGGAAGGAATCTGTACTTGGAGGAAGTGGGGAGAAAATCGGTATGGGATACGTAGAGCTTGAGCCGGGAGAGAAATGCATCTGGGAGAGAAATGCATCTACAAGCGGCTTGCCAATAGTGAGATTACAAAGCTTCACACACGAAGCAGAGGAGTTTGACAGAAACAAAGGTCACTCCCGGAATGGGTACAAAGAGAAGGGTTTAGTCCGGGAGATTGATGGGAGTGAGTAAGGGTGACGAGAATAGGGTGAGGGAAAGCTAGAAGACATTCAACCAGAAAAGGAAAAGCTGCCATGTTAAAATAAACGCGAGACACGGCCTAGCAGCCGTGAAAAGTTAAAGTACGGCCTGCCTGGGCAGTGAAAGGGGAGGAGGGAGGAGAAATGCGAGTCACGGCAGCAGCAGCCTTTGATGTTGCTGCCGGCCGTGCAGTGAATAATTAGGGGAGGAGAAATGCCGGCTGGGGGAAGCTGAGATGCCTGTGGGAGGGAGGCTTTGATGTGCTGGTGGCTTTGATGTGTATGCGCTTTTTGCCAATGTGCTTGCGCATTGAGCTTGTTTTTCTCGGGCACAGCAACAAATCGCTGAGATGGTTAAGCTTTAGTTAAGCTACAATATAGCTCTCCAGCTATGCGCAAGCGCATCAGCAGGCGAGCCCTAAAAATGCAAGGAATGTATTTCATGTGGAAGAAAGAGCTTCTCAAAGGAGCTTTAGGGGATTGTAAAAAACCAAATAAGTAGGCTACTAAATAGAACTTCCTGCATTTGAGGAGGTCACAACCTGAAATGCTAAAATTCTTAATTCGGCCAAATAAAGTAATTCTTTGGCGACCCTGCTGGATTCGATGAGCAGTATGTGTGGTTTGAGATTTTGGTTAATCCAAATGCTTACTCTGGCTACAACTGGCTCATAGCTGAACATGACAACACATATGTGTAGCTACAGGTTATGTAAACAATAAATTAAAAGCCCTGGAGTATTTTCAGTGTATATGCCCTATGCTCAGGTTTTCCAGGCGTTACTATTTGCAGAAGATTAGTCCCATTTCCATATTGAATGAAAATGGCTTCATAAATATGCTGATTAGTGAACGGGTCATGAGTATATTAAGTATGGTTTTTTTTAATGTCGTAATATATTAGAGAGTCAGTATTTGTGTCGATGTAATTAAAGTTGACTATCACTCCACAGGAAACCCCATTTTTGCATCCTTAATACCTTTAACCCAATTCACCAATTTACACCAAACATTAGAAAATCAGAGGCGTAATATTCTGGCATTCATTCTATTAATTATTGTGCAGGTTAATCTACAAGAATAAATGTATAAGATGTATCCCCAAGCAAGGGATTTGTTTGGTTTACCTTGGATATCGCTATTGACAATTTGAGCCATGAAAAATTAAATGGCAGAACGAAAGTACACAAAATTTGGAAGGCACGTAGTTATTGACTGCAATCAGTGTCTTTCATTGGATTTACATATTTGTATTCAGATTTTTTAATTATAAGCAAAAAACAAAAGGCCACTGAGCATGTAAAACTTCTGTTTGATTCCCTCAATATTCAAGAGCACCTACAAAAATATGAAATACAAAAGAAGCTTTAAAAAGCAATCATATTAATTGACGTTTTAAGGCATTGGCAAAGAGGACATATGCCGAATGCCCCATCTTCCAAGGGGCTTTGGGAAAGTGATTTGGCTTTCTTTCTTCTCCATTTCTATATATCAACCTCTTCCCTCCATCTGGCTAACTCTTCCTCAGAATCTGTCTTACTCTACTCAGTGTAATCTAAAGCATTTTAGGGCCACAGCCAAGACATGTTTTAGCTGTTCTTGCTTGAAACAATTTAAATATAACCTAAAATTCAATATTGGTTGTCATCTTGCATAGTTGAATTAATATAAAATGGGTAATACACTTAAGAGGTTTTCCGAAGAGGGGCCCCCAATATATGTCTTACCCGGGGCCCCAAAAACCCTTAAGATGGCACTAATCATATTTCACTGGCATTTTATTGGGAACTCACTGCATTCACAAATCAAAATACAGAAAAGGCAATTTTTTAGTTTCAACATCAAAAAACACGTTTCAACAGTGTAAAATGGTGCACATAGCTGAGCATATTCTTTTAAAGAGTGTAAAACAACCCACTTAGACACACAACTCCATAAATTAAAAATTATGGGAAGAAAACAAAAACTGAAATCTACTCAAGTGTTTGGTCCCAAACCACATCGACTTATGTCTAATATGGCATCTTCTTATACTGAATGCAGTTTGTGATTTTCTACACCCAATGGGACAATATTTCTGTACTAATATTGACTCCAATAAGGCAATGTTTTTGTAAAGTCTATTTAGGACATCATATTTTTGTCAGATAATATTTAGGCCACAATATTATTAATATAACACAGCAGTGTCCTACGACTCCACAGGAAGGACATTCTAAACTTTTTGTAATTCACAAAGCAGGGTGTAATAGTACACCAGGGAAAAACCATGTCAGTAGGAGGTTTCCAGGAGCACTATTTCACCCGCCCTATAACTATTTAAGAGCTGCATATTTCCCTGTGCGGAACAGTACATAATATACAATTCTGCAAAATTGAAAGGGAAGTCTAATGTGCAGAAGCGCTTTTTTATCAGCAGGGAAAAAAATTGCCTTGGAGAAAGTCCTCCTCTACACAGCGATCAGGGGATGATCGATGCCTAATTTGTGCTGGAAGTTGCCAGTGGGCACCACCAGCACTTATTTCTGTAGACAAGGACTCTTTGCACCTTGGGATCGCTCTACAGCTGCATCACTTTGCCAAGCACTGGGAGACAGCAGAGTCAATTCTTTCCACTCCATTCAGTGTATTGGACACCACTCTTCGATTTACCTCAATTACAATGGAAATAAATGAAGGACTCATACTCTTCCTCCAGGACGTTTTCATGCTGCTACTTTGCTCGACTAGCTGTACACAACTGGCCACACAATTGTCGATGGCTGGGCACGCAAATGTCAATAAAATTGGATGCTGTTATTGGTAATGGTCCCGCAGCTACTGTCGAGACCTGATCTATAAGGCAGGCAGATACGGCCTGCTTCTACTGCCCATATCCCATTCCCAGGCTGATCTTCCTGGGAACCAAAAGCAGCCCAGGTAAAAATGTTGGAAACAGAACCACTCCCTTGTCTCTCTCCTTTTCCATCTTCTCTCTCTCTCTTTTACTTCTCTTCCTCAGTCTCGCAGGTACCCAATTAATGTGGTGTAGTGGTTGAATCCACTCCTCAACACACTAAAGCCCTGATTTCGAATTTGGTGGTCCAACCACCGGACTGTCATTGCAGCAGTCGGGATTCCACCAGACAAGCCGGCGGCATCCAGACTGCCGTATTACAACACTGCCAGGCTGGCGGGATTGTGTCTGCGGCACAACGACGGCATGCTTCGGCTCATAGAGAGCCTGAAGCATACTCTGCTGTTGTGGCAGCACTGCTTGCACATTGGTGCACTGTGTGCCATGCCCCATGTTGTGAATGGCACACAGTGCACGCACAATAGTGCAAGCAGAGGAGGGACACAACATGTGCCCATGCACACATCCCATGGGTTCAAACTTAATGGGGCACTGTTTGGGGCACCTTTCCCTGCCCCTCCGCCGACATGTTCATGGCAATTAAAAGCTTGTTGAAAAGGCAGGCCATCATCTGCATGGTGGTACCGGCATTGGCACCGCTACTGCAGACCACCGCTTTCCCCAGCACTGTCCCATAGAGATCCAGGATCCTGGTGGTGGCAGCAGTCTTGTGTCTGGATGGTGGCAGTCAGACCACCAAACTCGTAATTGGGCGGTCGGACCGCAGAAGTTGCGGCGTTCGGACTGTCACTGTCAATAGTCTAGGGACTGCCATACTCGTAATCAGGCCCTAACTCATTTCTTTCTAAAACAATCAGAAAGACTACAATTCAACGTAACCTCAAGCACCACAACCAAGCATTCTACCTCTAGCTTCAAAGGCTGAGGCATGAGTGCACGTGTTGGACTAAGCGACACCTAAAACAATGCATGCATACATTTTCCTTCAAACATGAAGCGCCTCAAGTAGTATTTTTAACTCACCAAGAATGAGATTGCAACTGCGGACCATTTTTTTATATTAGGGACTAACGTCAATCAGGCATTGGTAGATTAAACAACAAACAAATGTAAAATGAAGATGCAAATTAGGGCATGAATTGTTCACAGGGAACCTTTGCTAATAGCCTTCCAGGAAAGAATCTAACCTCATGCAGTCCCAACACTAGAATATTTGGAAGGATACGGAGAGAGAGAGAAACAGTGATGTGTGCTGTTGGAAAGGGAAAACGGGAGAAAGAGGAGGCCAAAGAGCAAGACAAGGAATCAGGAGATAAAATGAGGAGAGGTAGGAGAAGACAGAGCTAGGGTAGAAGATATTGGAGCATAGAAGGATGATAGAAGCAGAAACATAAAAAAGTAAAGGGGAGATTACTAAAAAAGAGAAATCAAGACAGAGAAATCAGTGTGGAGGCCCAGAGTTGCTAAAGATTTCATTTGTGTGGTACAAAGTGATGCAAAATTGTCCAAACAGCAGCAATGACCAACATTGGCATATGACAATGCTTTCCACCAGCTCCTGCTAAGTTATACAAAGGGAACAGACCTGGAGTGGAAGAGCACAGAAACCACAGGTTTTGTCACAAAGCCTGATTTACTAATGTAGCGTGATCCAGTTTTGCACAAATTCTAACACCAAGTGAAATCGGGTGCAACCAAGTGGTCAACCGATATATCATATGATATAAGTGTATGTAAGGAGTGCGCTTTAAACTAAAAAACACATGCGCGGTTGCTTAGACACAGGAAATTTGTGCTGGAGGTTGTCCATTAAGTACACATACTAAGCTAGACACTGCTGGCTTGCCTTTGCTTTATAGTGCAAGGCTGAGCATGAAGCAGAACAGCCATTTTTAGCACAACCGATGGTGTTGTCAGTCGGCGGGTTTTGCTAAAGCTGGTGATACTATATTCTTTGACCTTCGAGTGACGGAGAGCTTTCATTTTTCATGCAGTGCTTCATTGTGTGAAGGATAGTATATCTGCTACTGGGAGATAGGTGGGTAAGAAGAATTAGCTGTTTGAAAGATAGGAGACACACCCAACTGGACAGTACAATATCACCATTGCTTAGTGGACGGTCTCATGGACCCTGTCCTATTTCAAGAATTTTCAGAGAACCAAACTAAATTATATTTTGATATTTAATTCTAATTTCCCCGTGCAACAAAGCAATTTTTGAGGCCTTTTATGATTATATATGTATAATCTAAACATAGGATCAATCCAGCTGACATCTCACTAGATGAATTTCCCTTATTCACTCAATAACTCATTCCCTTATAGTTAATATTCGTGAGATACAGATTCGGACTTGAAACCAAAATCAGCCCTTGCTACAAGGTTCAAACCATTCCTACACTGCCGGAGTCGGGTGTCCCCAGAGCCATGGGGGCTAGCATGGTCAGTACATGGCCGACCATCCAGATCTGAAAGCAAACCCCTGGCTTGTAGCCAACCGGGAAATGCCACAGTGAAAGACAACAACAAAACATTTTTTTTTGCTAAATTTAAGTGAAAGTGATGTCTAAGAACTATATCCCTCCTTCATGAAATCATGCCTGTAGCAGGTTAGAACATCTGTAGACTTGGTACCTGAACTAATATCTTAGCTTATGTCACAGATATTAAAGTTATAATCCACAACCATTCTTTTCTAAATTCTGCTCTTCTTTTTCTGTCATGATACAAGAACCTTTCCTCCTTCATGAGCTTATCTTAGTTCCTCTTTCCCACCGTCTCTCTGCGGCGGACCTCAAAATCACTCAGTCGTGTTGGACTTCTATTTCACTGCTGCTTTCCTCCTTTAGCCCACTTAGACTTTCTTCTGCCTATACAGCTTTCTTTTTCTTTTCTCTAACCTTCCCTTTCAACAGACCCTTTTTTCCTCAGTTTATCTGTGTTCATATTTTATTAATAACTTCTGTTTGTTAATTTTTTTAACACTTAGGACAGTATTCAGATAGATTTTGCCGTGGCCTATTCTTGTAGTACTCGTGGCTTACTCCTGGAATTCAGTATAAAGCCAGGAGTAGGGCACACTTACACAAAGCAAAGTCTTTCTATTTTTTTATGCCTAACTTGATAACTTTTAAAGAACAGGCAGAACTATAACTCGTTTCTGAATAAGAAGTGTCGAATTCACAAAAGCATTTGAGAAGTTGCACTAGAGAAAAACTAATTAACATGCCCTTACGTGCCTTCATAAATCGGCCGTGAAATGTCCAACTCCCTTCCAGTAAACGTGAAAAGAGGTGACTTGTACCTCTTTATGTTCTATAAAAAATGAAACATGACATAGATAAATAAAGATTCAAAGAGGGCACACTCATTTCTATTTATACTAATTGCATGTGGCTTTGCCTGTCACATTCCCATTTTAGCTCCATTTTAGATGTTTTGGGACAAAATCACAAAGGCATGTAGGAGTACGTAAACTAGTAGTACAGTAGTATTACTTTATGTACACAAAACTGAATTTGTAATTAGTCCCTAGTGTGTGAACTAGGTGAATTTGTGCAAAAGCATGCTGTGGTCTTATCCAAGATCCCCCTATCAATGCAGGTTTTCTGGGTGACCACTGACTCTGTAAAGAAGTTCAAATAAGTTCCATTGTGTGTAAATTTATATTATGTGGATATCCTAAAATGTAGGGAGTCTGCCTACATTGATCACCTATGTTATAGACCTTGCACCATCAGCAAAAAAATGGAAATCTGCTGTGGTGCTGCAGTCTTGCCCAAGCTACAGGAGGAAATTATACATTTTTTGCGGAATCTGTAGCAATGTCTTCCCATGCTAAGTCTATGCTGTCCCATCACGCTAAGCTGTGAATTCTTCTTCCTACAGGGAAGCAAGGAGCGGTACCACTGGCAGAGCCACAATGTCAAGCAGAGCGGAGTGGACGACATGGTCCTTCTGTCCAAGATTACGGAGGACGCCATTGTGGAAAATCTGAAGAAGCGTTACATGGATGACTACATCTTCGTATCCTTTGTAGAGACAGATGCAGAGTCGAGCAGTAGTAGGGAAGAGACAAGGAACATTCAAATGACTTTGTGCCATTCTGTTATGTCACGGTGGAAATTGTTAATTCAGCTCAGACTTTATGTTTTGATCAGACAACTAACAGCACAAGAGGCAGTGCCTCTGCACATTACTCATTGTCATCTGGTTGTCTGTGGACGGGGGCGAAGCTTCATGGTTGACCTACTTGTGCTAGTTTTAGAAGACATTAATTCCGGTTTTATGCAACGTGTGATCTTCTAAGATGACTTCATCTTCCTGTGCTTTAGATAGTTACACACTCTGAATGGGGTTTGCTCTTGAAAAAAAACTGCTCTAAATGTAACAATGATGATCATTATTGTAAAATAGGGTGCTGGTGACAGTCTGCTACGAAAATTGTTTAATAGGATTCATTTGAGGAAATTAACTGCTAAATAATAGCACCAACAATCATTCTTTTGTCAGTTACCTGTGTAATTACCAAGAAACTTTACAAATAGTCCACATTCTAAAGTACATCAGTCAATGAAACACACTTTTACCCAATCCCAGTTTGAAATTGCTAAATGATCCCAGAATGTAGTTTTAAGATGTTTACAGCCATATGCAGTATTTTTATTAGAGGCACCAAAGTGTGAATATCACATCTTACTATTGTCAGCGTTACCTATTATGTGTTTTAAAAGCTTCTCAACCATTTAAATCATTACAGACCAAGCAGCCAGCAAGATAATTTAATATGCAGCAAAGCAAGGTACCTGCACTGTGGGTGAAGGAGCCATAAGTGGCTTGTGTTTGAACTCTGCCAAATATGAGTTTCCTTGCTATGCTTTAAATTAGGCAAACCCTTGATGCAGCTATCCGTAAACTACAGGACCAGTGGTCACAGTGACTGGCATTCTATCATACTGAGGGATGGACTACTGTTACTTATTTTCCCACCATAAGTCTGTCATGTGAGGTGTGGCAGGCCTGGTCTGGTAAAATGTTAAATGACCGCCAAGCTCAGCGGACATTTTAATGTTTTTTCAGATAAACAAACAATTTACTTACCTTCCGTAATGCTCTTTCTGGCGAATACTCTATGACCAGTGTGTAACGGAGTTCAATACACACGAGTAGCCAGTTTCCAAGGGTTCTCTTATGGACACCCTTTCCGTTCTTCATTCTGGTAAAAATCACATGCTGGTTCATCAACTCAATAGTCTTTTGTGTGGTCAATGTAAAAGAACAGAGATCATTTAGGGTTAAGTGGATGGGGCCTCTCCTCTTCTTTCAAAGGGTGAGGTGGGACAAAAAATGCCAGCAGAGTAATTCATTAACCAACAAGGAAGGACGTCATGAGCTGCAGCAAGAAGGCTGCCCTGGGTCTCTGTGCCAGTTTATCTAAAAAAACAGGAGGTGTAAGAAGTTGTACGAAGAGCGTAGGCAGCTTACTCAAGCAACATGCTGGCTTAATCGCACTAAGTAAGATGGTTTTAAGCATCAAGAGTTGTAAAGAATTGCTGTGCATTGGCTCAAAAGGCATGCACATTAGAAATATTAGGACCATGTTACTGTCCAATTGAGGCATACCAAATGGTGGTAATGGGTAGAAAAATGTGTGAAACCTTTTTTAAAATGCATCAAGGCCATTGATTTAAATACAGTTGTTCAGACAAACATGGAAAGGCCATGAGAATTGATAAATGACCTTTCACACTGGCCACTGCAAGGCGTGGCTAGGGCTATCAAAAGAAAACACAAAAGAATATCAGAATGTCTGGACTGCAAGGGGTCGTGTTTCATTCATCACACCAAGGGACACATTTTTCACAAGGCCCAGCGTCATAGGGCATATAGAGGCAAGGGTGACATCGACCACCTTGGCTGGCAAACTAACAGCATTCATTTGCTACTGCTTAATTTCCATACATGGAGGAGTAAGTTATGGAGACTTGGTTGTAGGACTTTTTCTTGCTTCTGAGACAGTAGGTCCTCCCTAAGTGGAAGCCTGATCACAGGGCAAAGACTCAGGCGCATGACCACTGGTTATCCCACTCCCCTGGTGCTGTCTGTGGTGATAAGAATGACTTTGGCCCTGTCTTTATTAATATTTCTCAGTGCACGAGGCACAAAATAGAGTCTGTTATTCCATTCCAGCTGGGATGAGTCAAGTAATAAGCACCTTGGAAGAAATTCCCTGTGTAAAATTGGTGACACTGTGTGGCGCGTTCTTGATGGTGGCAAATAGATCTATCCAAAGGCATGCCATGGGCCTGGTCTTTCCCAACTGTTATTTTTCACTATGGGTGGTCTGAGTACAACAAACTTGGTCAAAGTTCAGATAAACATCTGAGGAGCTGCTAAACCTATCATCTCCTCACACTTTGTACGAGGTATAACAACTTGTGCCAGTACATTCTTTAATTTGCTTTGTAAGCCTTGATAATAGAAGGTTGACGTTTTCTTTTTCAGGCCAACTGTTCTCCACTACCAAACGATTAAAGATGGCAATTAGATCTTGATGACCATGTTTAAAGTTCAACAATTCACTATGTAGAGAAAATATATGTGATTTCCTACGACACAATTTTATATTTATACAGCAATTGATTATTTCATTGTGCTAATGGTGCATTCCAATTGGCACCATTCTCAATTAAGTAAAATAAAACAATGGCTATATTGGTTTAATCACCGTGAAATACTTCAATTTTGCTTAGTACATTCAAGTGACACTGATTCAATGAACAATTTGTGGATTTTGAGATCAGCTACAAATCTCTTTGTTGATACTAAAATTATTACATGTTGTATTTGTATATGTGAATGTACATAACACTTTCGGCCCGATTCCGATGTCGTTCGGAAGGTCTCTGAATCGGATTTGGCTTTGCCGGATCCGATTCTTAGCCCTTATTCCCGACCAAATCGTATACAGGTCCAGACGACCAAGTAAGATGCAAAGATGGCATAAACACCGATCAAATCGTTTACAGACCCAAACCACTCCGTACGACTCGTTCGTAGCCGAATTGTGCCACGCAATGGAGCTGGTTTCCGACCGAGCGAGTACAATGCACGATTCGGACAGCTGCTTCGCCTTGGTCTCAGAGATACAAAACAACTGTCAGAAGCGTACTTTGGGGACCCGTTGCAGGACCCCCCCTTCACCTGGGACACTCAAAATCTGCCATGGCCGTGTGCCCATGGGTCCCCCCGATACAGGCATGCACAGTGTACGCTTTTCCCCACCTGTCTATTTTCTGCTATAGGAGCATGTGTAGGCGTCTGTTCACAGGCTCCCATAGAGTTCAATGGGAGTCCGAGCGAACCGAGTCCGTAAGCCTACGGCAGCATCGTACTTGCTCGTGCGGACTCCCGGAGCACGTTTCGCTTGGAAAGCCCTTCGGATCCAAGTCGTACGGAGGGCTTTCCTAGCGAGATCGGAATCCGGCCCTTAAGAGTCTACGGCTAGGGTGGTAAGGCACAAGGGTTATTGATTTTGGGTTAGAGAGGTAATTAAATCGTACTTGTATCTTTGCTGTCGGATTTCAATTAAAAAAACTATTTTATTTTTACTTGAATTAATTCAGATAGTAAGATTCTGTTTTCTGATCCCATCGATTAGACAAACCCACTGTTCTAATTTAGCTATTCTCTATGGTTTGCGACAGGGTGATTTTCAAATCCGTAGGTCAGGTTGCAATTATACCACAGGCTATGCAAGATGTCAGTTTACACCAACCTGGTAATCCAGACCCAACAGAAGCAATGTAAATATCCACACTTCCTGGTACACAGTTACAACCATACAAGGGTGTATGTTGTTTAGCGGTAGACCTAGAGAATGGGACAGGAGAGAGACAGAGACCCTGAGTTACTTCACTCTACCTGTTCTTGCTGCTTCCTCAGTTTGCACTGCAGAATCATTGACAAGAAAAAGTTATTAAGAATGTAATCATTCTGATTCCAGCTCACTATTCCTAATAAGGCAAGTGACAATATCTGAATCTCTGTCTCTCTATATTTAGATGAAACGCTGACTTCCTAGAAGTGCGTCACAAATAGAACCTTTGTAATATGCGCAAGAACAAGAGCTATATATATCTACCATCAGTGTTTTGTGAATACAATCTACAATATGAAAGATTCTCAATGTAAAATGATTGCAAGCTGTCACATAATAAAGGCACATTAGCATATACGCTTTCATCCAACAATAAGCAATTACTCCCCACCGACAGCAATATCTTAATATCATATGTGACTCTTAAAAAAGGGAAACAAAATCTGCACACGAGTATGATTCTTTCTCTTGCGGCTTGTGGAATAACAAGCACTAATTTAGGATTCATAATCCTTGGAAGGATAACTCTAGAAATAGGAAGCAAAATATCAAAGTCTGAATCCCAGTGATCAAGAATCCTCCTAGAATACTTCTCTGGATCCAGTAAATCTTCATTACCTCCAGGTGAGGATTCTTTGAGTTCTAGTCTTTGATAACAAGGGTGTAACTCAGCAACTAGTTATCGCAATTGCTTAGCAAAGATCTTTCTGAAACATGGGGAATTTATAACCCATGAATCTCGTGTGAGAGTCCTGTGGCATTTTTGGACCTGTGGTCTCTGTTGACTTCACTTCTGCTTCCTGTAGTGCTAGCATGATAGATACGAAACCTCAGACCAATCGGCTCCCACACCCTGTGCACCGACTAGCCTCTTCTGCTGTGGCAGACTTGCTCACCCTAGTCGTTTGAAGGAGCACATCTCCTTGTATTACAAATTAATTTACTTTTTTCCTACTTGCAGGAATCCTCAAAAAGATTCCGAGTGGGCGTACAAGTTGGGATTTCTCTGGCACAAGTGAGGTAAAATCCACACTTGTAAATACCAATTAAGGGTTGGGGAGGGAAACTCCAAGGCATGGTTTGCCATGGAAGATTGGGAACATCCACAAACAAATATGTTTGTGAACAATTGTTTCTAGCCTTTTTGATCCTGTACATAATCAGAGATTTACTCCAGCAAGGGGCTGGAGGTACGCCACTTACAGGGCGAGAAGGAGAATGGATCACCCCACATTTAATGTGATGTACCGGATAAACAATTACCATGAGTAACATGGTCAGCGACTGGCTGCCGCCCCCCTCCCAACTGACCACACCAACTCCCGGACACATGAACATGAAACATGGTTATCTTTGGAAGGCGGGGGTCGCGGGACCCCCGGCCGTATTTATTAGGATATAAAATTAAAAAAATTTAATAGCATGATAAATACATTATACAAAAATCAGCAGGACATTAGATACAATATTGTCAACAAACTTGAGAGGCTAACCTTAACAGAGACTCTAATACAAGTTGTTCCTAACCGAAACTAACATCCTCAGCTAGATTTTTGTATACTACATTTCTGGCCATATGGCAAGGTCGCTAACCGGTGTCAGGTCTTATTAGCTGCGCCTTACCTAGAGATGCGCGCATGCGCAGCCGGGCCTAGTAATTACCCGGTCCACGCCGTGAATCCAATTACTAGCTGCGCCTCACCAAGAGATGTGCGCATGCGCAGCGGGGCCTGGTAATTACCCGGTCCACGCCGTGAACTCCATTTACCCACTAAAGGAGGGCCCTTACTCTGCGCCATCCGGTGACGTCATGAGTATGCGCGCGCGGGGTGGCTACCAGCCTAAGGAAAGCGTGACTACTCCAACCCGCGCCCCTTTGAACAGCAATTACCTTGCCCCTGAAGTTCTTATGAGGTGCCAAGGGCACCTCCCCTTGGGCGGGAACCTCCATGGGATGGGAGCGCGGGGCACGACACTCTGTGGGGGAGCATCCAGAGAACAAGAGGGTCTCCTGGGCGCTCCCCGCTTCTTTATCCCCAAGGGGCCAGGTGAGGGCGGCACGCCCCCACCCAGCCCCTCCTGCAGCCCGCCCCCCCGACCCGGAAGCCCTAAAATGACATCCGGGTCAGAGGGGGCGCAAACCAATCGGTGGCGAGGCGCGCCCGGGCACGCCCCTCCACCGAGGAGCTCTGAGGAGGGGGACGGTCGCCGCGCCGCCATGCGGGCGGGGGGGCCAAGAGCCCCCCCTTTTCAAAATGTTTTCTACACGGAAAGAAAAATGTGCGTGTGCATGAGGATCTCTGTGACTTCACTACAGAGAACTATGGAACTTGATTCCTGTGCAATAGTCACTTGATATTCCCAGACGTATACCTCGAAACATGCGTCTGGCAGAGCACTTTCTTTATTGTTCATATGTTGAAGCAGGGCGGTCGCTAGCAGCAAACAGTGGTGGGGCAGCGTGGGGGCAAAAAAATAAAAATACAACCACGCTCGTCAGCTCCCGAAATCCTGATGTACAGAGGCTCCCAGAGTCCCCAGCGCCAATCCGGTAGCTGCTCTCATGCTGGTAGTACCCAGCATGACAGCAGTGCCGAAATTGGGCAGATCGGGCTAGTGGCAAGCTCCAACAGGGTCTGGGAACCTTTGCTCCTGAGCCCTGCTGATATCTCCAAACAACTGCCTGGAAATATCCAAGTGCGTATGTCAGTTTGGCCATCCTAAGACGGCAGTCAACCCATATTCACACTTGGTGCCCTGTGCCCACCACTCCTCCTGCTGCTGATGGCCCCTCCCTGAAGACTGGGTTGTGGCTTTGGCTCCAACTAGTAAAATGAAATGATAACAAAGCAGTTTCATTAATTGCTTTATTGTAATTTTATTTAACATGTTTGGATCTGCTGGTTCCATCAGAGGTTTGACGCTCCTCCACCATAAGGGCGGAGACGCCCCTGGGATGAAGGCTACGGGATGTTGCCTTGCAATGGTACAGAAGAGTCGAAAGTCACTTCCCCTAGCCTTGTGATTTGACTAAGAAGCAGAGAGCTACCGCTCTTACATCTGCATTTTAAAACTTAAGTTGAAAGGTAGAAGGTGGTTTTCAGTCCAAGTCAATAATGATTCAGAATTTGCTTCTGCTAAGACTAAAGATTAACACGCTCTCCTTTATCGGGCTTGTAGAAGTACAAACAAAAAATACAGTTGTAATACTATCATCATCATCCGATTGATCGACGCTAGGGAGGGACGCTATTGACGGTACAATGATGCATGCAAGACATGGTGAGGAAGAGTCAGTCACACATTCCGTTGGATCACCTGCATCACACCACCCACGCGACCCCCGCTCTATCGCCTCTGAGTTCTTGCAGACCGTGGTGGGGACAGACACCCAAGCAGAGCTGAACCTACTCCACCAGCCAAAAGGTTTGTGGTCTAGAGTCTTTTCTCACTTCCTGTTTTTTGTTGCTTGGAGGAAGCCTGGTTTGTTAATACTTGAGTCAGAAAAGATTATGTTAGAATGACATGTTAACGCCCACAAACGCCACTCCTCGATTCTGCTACATCCCCGCTTGTTCAGCCTTATAAGGAGGACTTGGGAGTAGGTGGAGATGACAGACTGGATCAGCACAGCTGGTCTAAATGCAAGTCTTTACCCCATAATCTGCCTAGTTATCTTCAAGTTATAAAATGCTGACACTATCAACCCAAAAGTACAAGTAACCTTGAAAAGCTACAAAGCAACTCCGATCGCAGTTGTGCTGTTGCTGGAAAGCACTTCGACACATGGGGGAGGCAACAGTGCAAAGCAAACACCTTGATTTTACAGAACCCTTTGTCCAAAACATTTTTCTCTCACTTTACCCTCGCAGGAAGCCAATTTGGTTTATTTCAAGCACTCAGGCCACCGAGAAAAGCAGAAGAAAGCATACAAAGTAGTAAGAACAATAAGAAAAGCCTTCAAGTACAAAACCCTTCAACCACAATATCGAGGACAAATGAATTAATTGAATGAAACACTTTCTTAAAGAGCGCAGTCATTCTCCCGAAGGCTCCATGGCGATATAGTAGATATCGATAGTGGAACTGACCGAAAGACTATATAGAGTAACAAAGAGTAACAACTCAAGGAGCCTTCCACTGTTTCCTAAAGGATGTCAAACATTCCATTTGAAACACACACAATGTACGTCTGGTACACAAATGGGATAGGGGGAAGTTACAGTTGTCTAGTGAAGAATGTTTTCTTTAGGACAAGAACCCTCACTCACCCCAAGGTGACATGCTTCATCACTGGGTTCCCTCCTCACACCTGCGCAAAATGGTGCCTGGTGTGGTCTACGATTCTCAAACTGAGAGGAGCTGAGGTGTTTATAGTTAGAGGAGCTCAATCATGGAGGAAGGAATTTTGTGAAGGGGATTCTTCTGTGTGGTAAATAACACAATATTGTGCAAAATATAGTGTACTGCACCCTTTTTTCACTTCAAGATGAAGATGTGGCCAGTGTAGTCTATGTATTAAGGCTGCATTATTGTTTCTCTAACTCATAAGTGTTTTTACAGGCCTTCCTGGAGAAAGGTAAACAATATCCACTTAGGAAGATATATCTAAAAGAACTGGTCCGGGTTCCCCGCATGTGGGTGGGACTATTCGAGTGCTTATGGCTATACATGGAAATCCACTACGAGAGAAGCAAGGTTGTTAGGTTTTGTCAATCACAACTTGTTCAGCGTGTTTCGAAGAGGTAGTGCAGCACTTAAGTTCATGTCAATAATGATGATTAACAAGGTAAATGTGATGGCTGGAGTGAGGGTATGAATTAGCTGACAAATCGAAACTTGGTTGTGGAGATCTGTAAAATGTTATTTGCTACACCTTTCCTTTAGTGTATTAGGCACTTAGAGATTCATCCAAGACTTTAATCACCATATTGAGTATTGCTGTTGGATGAGCCATGCAACTCCCCATAACAATAACAAAAGTGATGCAAGGAATGCTGATGGTATCAGAATTTTATAGCCAAGGGTGGATGTGCTACTCTGTTTGAGAAAGGAGATAATAAAGAAGAAAAGGTTTTAGGTCAAATCAGACATTGGGATTGGGCTGAGAAGCAATGTTCAATCATATAGTTCATCAGCACCCGATTACTCAATTGACAGAAAGTATACTTTCTGGTATACAGGTTTTAAGCATTTTCTGAAAGTTATTAAAGGCGTGCTGGAGGATAGGATGAGCGGTGACAGTTTCCAAGCTTTAGCAATTAGTTAGCTCAATGAGCGACCACCTTTTTCCTTTTTTGATGTAAGAAAAGTGTAGAAAATGTCATGATGCTGAATGCAGGTGCTGTGGAGAGAGGCACCAGGTAAACATGATTTGAATGTAACTTGGGAAGGACGAATACAAATGGTCAGTGACGAATACAAATAATGTAGAAAAGACAGGACTTTTTGATGGTACACGATTTAAGAGACTGTGGGTACGACCATATGAAACTTGGAGTATGAGAGTTGCATAATATGGCAATTCGCTACTCTGCTTTTTCTCAGCTTGTTAATATGTTACAGGTGTCCTATAGTGCTTGGGAACAAAGTCCAATCTCTCTTGAGGAACGTTCATTTGCTTTTGTTTCTGCTGCAGATGCATGCATACTTACAGTAATAGCTGGATACAGGTTCCTCAAACTATAAAAAACATGCTCTTTCAGTTTCGCTTGTGAGGATCAACCAATAACACTTTGCACTGGACAGTTAGAGATGAAGATAAACGACCAAAAACAGGAATTCAACCTCATAGCAAAACTAAAGGGCAGATGACGCAGTTTGAAACAGGAACCTAAATATAGGATCAGCAACAACATTACAGTCAGGATGGATGGATGGATGTATTATTGTCAAGCCAAGTTTATTCAACGTGGACTTAATGCATCTTCCTTTGATCTTATATGCAGTTAGTTGCCATTCCCCGCCAACCGTGACACTACCAGCAGTTAAGATTACAATGGATCTTAAAAAGGGAACACTTAGTTTACAATTTGAGAACATAAACCATAATAACTAAAAAAAAGAGTACCCTCTTTTTAAGTTTTTTGTGCTCCTTTTCAGCTGTCAGTTGACATTTTATTCCAGCTGGCATCACTAATAGGACCATCCCACCCTCAAATGCACCCTTGAGTCTTAAATGGAATTCACCAGCAATTTATTTCACTGGTCCTCCTCCTACCTTTCCAACTGACCCCAGTTTGTTCACATAGGCATCTCCAAGTCACAGAAGATCCCTGCTATGTATGCACGTATGGAGTCCCTAGCGTTCATCTGTCATCTTCAGTCTTTTCATGGAGCCGCTTAGTGTGCTACTCACGGATAACAAACAACAAATGGGACACCCAATAAACCCTTGTAGGTATGGGCAATGAACTGTATCTCGTAAGGGTATCTACAAGTGATTTTGTTCCAAATATCACTTGATAATGATATGTTTTAAATTAATAAGTAAGTCATGAGATAAAACTGACTGTGTCCATAGAACAACAACAATTAATGATTAGAGCAATAGTGGAAAAATGCTTATGAAAAGCAATTAGAAAACGTGCCTGGTATAATGACTGTGAGGCTCTTTTACAGGTGAAAACGAAAACATCGGTGTACCCACTAGTCTGTGTAACCACTTTTGGAACAGCTACTAATGTCATCAAGAAACTGATAAAAACAAAACTGGTCTTTGCTGTCCAACTTGCCTGAATTGGCACAGAAACCCATGTTTGCCTTTAAAAGAGGCCCCAATCTGAGAGATAGATTGGTCCATGCATATAAAAACACAGATATGGTTCCCAGGTTAGTGGCAGTTCCCTGGTACCACTGGGATGCAGCGCGCTTAAGGGGATACATTGTGGCAACAGTGCGGCATAATAATTTATTTTAATTTTGCTGAGGCAATCTATTTTCTTCTTATTTTTATATCTGCATTTTAACCTTGATATTTGCGATATTTGCACCATCGCGGCGTTCTGCAGAGCAAAGGCAGGCGCTTAGCTTTTTAAATTCATTGCTCATTGCTGATTCCATCTTTCATTGTGTCCTTACCTGCTGTGTTGAGCTCCCTTCAGCCCCGGTCCATCCCAGCTAAGCATGGGCGGATTTTGCGGATCCACAATCCGCGGATTTTGCGGATTTGCGAATCGTGGATCAGCAAAATCCGCAGATTTTGCGGATTTGCGGATCCGCGGATTTGGGGCGGGGCTTCCATGCGAGTGCACATGCTTCTTGTGTGTATAAAAGGTCAGAGAAAGATCAGTTCAGCAGATGAAGAGAAATAAGCTCCTGGTCACAGAAACAGCACGGGTATTGCGCTCGTGAAAGTCACGGATGCAAAAGCCTCTATCCAGCATCACAGCTGATTTTCCACAGTAGAGTTGGGAAGAAGGCACACCTGTCCAGCCTCGACGACGCTCACGATTGTTTTTGGGCTAATGAATGAGTCACTGAATTTGAGCATCAACTAGTTCGAGCGACCATGTGTGTGTTACTATTCAATCGCCCCGAAGGGCGCAGGGGTCCCTTGAGTGAGCTGTCCATCAGAGTGGGTGAATGGCGGGAAGACGGTGCAAACCGCGAGTGTGTGGGCGGGGCCAAACGGGCAGGGCTACCATGCGAGTTCACACATGCTTCTTGTGTGTATAAAAGGTCAGAGAAAGATCAGTTCAGCAGATGAAGAGAAATAAGCTCCTGGTCACAGAAACAGCACGGGTATTGCGCTTGTGAAAGTCACGGATGCAAAAGCCTCTATCCAGCATCACAGCTGATTTTCCACGGTAGATTTGTGAAGAAGGCACACCTGCCTCGACGACGCTCACGATTGTTTTTGGGCTGATGAATGAGTCACAGGAAGGGCATGTTGTAAATATTTTAGGATGGCGCCGGCAAGCTGCCAGCGCCATCCTAAAATACTTACTAAATTAGCTTCAACAGGAAGCACTAATAGATAAAATCGAGCACCTGCTTTATTTTATCTATTAGAGCTTCCTGTTGAAGCTAACTTAGTAACTATTTTAGGATGGCGCTGGCAGCTTGCCGGCGCCATCGTAAAATAGTTACAACAGGCCAGGCTTCAACTTTTGCCCCCGGAATAATCCGACGCTCGCGGATTTGCGAATTCTCGGTAAATTCGCGGGAGTTCGCGGATTTACCGAAAATTCGCAAAATCCGCGAGCGGAACGGATTTTCTGCTCATACTTAATCGCAGCTCCTCTGCCGTTTGTGTGGAGGGTGGCTCTCTCACCGTGGCTCCTCGTGCCGGTCCGGTGGAGAGCGGGCGCCATACTGGGAGGAGCCTGAAGGGCACTGGGACCAGAATCAGCGGTCCAGTTGCCCGAGGCTCCCTCCCATAAAACGTAATGTGTCTACGAGAGCGCAGCGGGCGCGACGATGGCGCGCCGAAGGTGCGCCTAAGGTAAGCCCGTCTGCGCCCGTCCGCGAGCGTCCGGGACCCGGGGCCACCGACTCTGGACAACATTTTATTTACTCTGCCTCTGATTTACTTGCACTCAGACCTACTGGAAATTCGTGGCCGCCATTATCTCCGCACACATTAAAACGTACCTCTCAGTTTGGGATTTCTAAAGTTATCCCAGCTGTTGACCCCTTACCTACGAACTCACTACGTATAGACCATGGTACACCTAATAAACCTATGCTAGAGTTCCGCTGCATCTACCTCAATACACCGTCGATGATCAAACACCAGGTAGACATCTTTCTTTTACTGACCTATGAAAAACCAGACATTCTTCTTTTGACAGAAACTTGGTTTACTCTTGACTCATTAGCAGACATACTCGCATCTCTCTCCTCTGACTATTATATTCTCTCAGCCAACCGTCCACCCGGGAAAACAGGGGGGGGGGGGGGGTAGCTGCTATTATTCTTAAAACCCATCATTTCCGAGAACTTTCATCCTTGTCTCTCCCGGATACGGAGAATATTGTCATTAAGTTAGATGCTGATAGTGGGGCGTTATTATTAGTTTTACTATATCGTCCTCCTCAGTTTATGGCCACTTTTCCTTCAATTTTAGCAGAACAACTGGCCTCCTGTGTTATTAATTATTCTAAAATTATTTTAATTGGGGACTTGAACTACTGGTTTGATAATGTGGCAGGGTATACTCAGACGTGAGTCCCTTGCTCACTTTGCCACTGGATTCAAGCAAGCCGGGCTGAAGAAGGCTGGAATGCCAGAAACCGGTCCTCGGAAGCTTGTTTCCGGTCCAGGGAAGACATGGCTTGGCAGTTCGGGCTGCACTGTTCCCATGAGGCACAGGGTCAGACTGATTTGCATATAGCCATGTCTGAACTGGGGTGGCAGAGTGGGGTTAAGAACGGTGATGGATTAAACCCAGATCTCTTGACTGGGTGTGAGTGTCTGATTGATTCAGAGGCTCCGTCCATCACCAACCCCTTTTGTACCGCTTTTGGCTGCCATAAGTGTGGCAGGGTATACTCAGACGTGAGTCCCTTGCTCACTTTGCCACTGGATTCAAGCAAGCCGGGCTGAAGAAGGCTGGAATGCCAGAAACCGGTCCTCGGACGCTTGTTTCCGGTCCAGGGAAGACATGGCTTGGCAGTTCGGGCTGCACTGTTCCCATGAGGCACAGGGTCAGACTGATTTGCATATAGCCATGTCTGAACTGGGGTGGCAGAGTGGGCTTAAGAACGGTGATGGATTAAACCCAGATCTCTTGACTGGGTGTGAGTGTCTGATTGATTCAGAGGCTCCGTCCATCACCAACCCCTTTTGTACCGCTTTTGGCCGCCATAAGTGTGGCAGGGTATACTCAGACGTGAGTCCCTTGCTCACTTTGCCACTGGATTCAAGCAAGCCGGGCTGAAGAAGGCTGGAATGCCAGAAACCGGTCCTCGGAAGCTTGTTTCCGGTCCAGGGAAGACATGGCTTGGCAGTTCGGGCTGCACTGTTCCCATGAGGCACAGGGTCAGACTGATTTGCATATAGCCATGTCTGAACTGGGGTGGCAGAGTGGGCTAAAGAACGGTGATGGATTAAACCCAGATCTCTTGACTGGGTGTGTCTGATTGATTCAGAGGCTCCGTCCATCACCAACCCCTTTTGTACCGCTTTTGGCCGCCATAAGTGTGGTAGGGTATACTCAGACGTGAGTCCCTTGCTCACTTTGCCACTGGATTCAAGCAAGCCGGCTGAAGAAGGCTGGAATGCCAGAAACCGATCCTCGGAAGCTTGTTTCCGGTCCAGGGAAGACATGGCTTGGCAGTTCGGGCTGCACTGTTCCCATGAGGCACAGGGTCAGACTGATTTGCATATAGCCATGTCTGAACTGGGGTGGCAGAGTGGGCTAAAGAAAGGTGATGGATTAAACCCAGATCTCTTGACTGAGTGTGAGTGTCTGATTGATTCAGAGGCTCCGTCCATCACCAACCCCTTTTGTACCGCTTTTGGCCACCATAAGTGTGGCAGGGTATACTCAGACGTGAGTCCCTTGCTCACTTTGCCACTGGATTCAAGCAAGCTGGGCTGAAGAAGGCTGGAATGCCAGAAACTGGTCCTCTGAAGCTTGTTTCTGGTCCAGGGAAGACATGGCTTGGCAGTTTGGGCTGCACTGTTCCCATGAGGCACAGGGTCAGACTGATTTGCATATAGCCTGTCTGAACTGGGGTGGCAGAGTGGGCTAAAGAACGGTGATGGATTAAACCCAGATCTCTTGACTGGGTGTGATTGTCTGATTGATTCAGAGGCTCCGTCCATCACCAACCCCTTTTGTACCGCATTAGACTACCAAGCAGCAGAACTCAAGGACTTACTATCGGATATGAATCTGAAACAGCACATACACTCTTCTACTCATCAGAAGGGCCATAGTTTGGATCAAATTTGGTCATATAATTTGTCTCTACCTCCGCCCTCCATACGTCCTTGCAGTTGGTCGGACCACTTTTTCATATATTTTTCATTTACAATCAATGGGACTGTTAAGAAGGCGGGGCTTGCAGCTGGCGAAGATGGCCGCAGCCGAACAAGGCTCCCGACCCCCCGCCTGGTAATCCGGCCTTTTATCCTGCCACAGCTCTGGGATCCCCGTCGAAATCCGGGGGGAACCCAGAAGATACTCCTGTGCCTGCTCCGGTCGAGCCGGCGGACTGCATCCGGCGCTGGAAGGGGTCGGACCGGCGACGGAGCCTCGGGCTGCTGGATCGCGAAATGGCGGCGATCCCGAGGACTGCAATACATCGATAGCTGCCCCGCCGGCCCGTCCGCCCCTGAGCCCTGCCTACGAGTGTTGATCCGGCAATTGGCAAGGACCGGAGGTGCAAGCGACTGCCTCTGGAGCCCCGACCCGGAGCTGAGCTCGCCGCCGCCCTGCCGCCCCAGTGAGGCTCCTCCCCGCCCGGAGGAGGACAAATCAACGGGGACCGGGCTGGGCCGCTCTTCCCGCCTCCGCTGGCTGCCTGGGGGGCATTGAGCTGCGGGGGCTGCAAGAGCGCCGACTGCGAGTGGCGGCCCCCGCCTGCTGGGACGCTCCGGATCAACGGCAGGGCGTCGCGCCCTCTAGACGCGCCGGCGCTGCTCCTCACTGCCCGGGCATCTGCTGACTTGATGCTCCAGCTTCCAGCAGCCTAAGGCGGCCGGGGGCGGAGGGGGCCACGTGGGAACTTCGAGACAGGCCCAGTGAGGTGAGACGCCGGCGCGGAACTCTGGTGCAAGGACGTACGAGGACGGCAGCCTCAAACCTGCTTGCCCACTGCTACTACCTGAGGCTGGAGACAATGGGGACACCGGCCTAACGGCCCCACCGAGCAGACGCGAGCTCCGCTGCGGAGGACGCACACAAAGCAAAGGGCCCCCCGCGTCTCCGCTTGGAGGAGAGAACGCCCATCTGCTAAGCTGGCACCGGTGGGAGTACTGCCCTGAGTGACGGCCCTGTTTAGGGGGCTGCACACTGTACGGTGTTGGGGCCCCCGCAGACAACACTGCTTCTTTGGCCACAACTGAAAGAGCCCAAACCTAACTGGCAGAACTGGCGGAGAGTCGCAACCGGTGAGTGACATACTGGTGGCCCCTCCGGGCCTAGACCCCGGTACTTGCACGCGGCGACCACCGGGAAGAGGGCACTTGCGCACACACCTGGACTGCAGCCTTGCCCCCACGACCGCCGCCTTGGACACACATCATTGGTGGGGGTGCGGAGGCGACACCACCTGGCGACCCCAAGGACCGGGATAATATGGAGTGCTGGGCGTCGCCCAGAGGAGAGTGCCAAGAAGCTGGGGCCTGGCTATTTGGGGACTGCGATGGGGCCAGGGCCCTGAATGGGAAACTGCGCCACTCCTAAGTGCACTGACCTGTCGGCCCCTGCTAGCTGCAAACTGCTTACCTTGTTGGTGCGCGGGCCGACTGCCGCCATTGGTGTTGAACAGACCCGGGACTGCGAGCAATAGCGCAGGATGGGGAAACCCAAAGGTCCAATGGGAGAAGGCGGCACTAGCTCAGAAGCTCCTGACGATACTCTACCGACCCCACCAGACCTACAACAGATGCAGGACCGAATCCTAGAAGCTATCGCCACCACAAAAGACGCCCTACACCAGGACATAGCTCAAGTGGCCACGAGCCTGGGTCTACTGCAAGCGGACCATGGTAAATTGTCGGACAGGGTCAAGACCACGGAAGCAACCCTGAAAGAGCTGGTTCCTGCGCAAAAATCCGTGGAAGGCCGGTTGACGGACGCCCTGGACCGAATACAAGTCCTCGAGCGGCGGGCGGAGGATGCGGAAAACCGCAGCAGACGCAACAATGTACGCCTCGTGGGCCTTCCCGAAAAAAAAGAGGGCCCGACATTGTGGACTATCTAACTACCTGGCTGCAGACGGAAGTGGCACCCGAGGGACTCTCTCCTTTCTTCACCATTGAAAGGGCACACCGGGTACCAGCCAAACCACCCAGTCCGGGACAGTCCCCTCGACCAGTAGTAATCAAACTGCTATACTACAAGGACAGGGACTGGCTACTGCAAAGAGCGAGAACGGCGGGCCCCTTCCAAGTGGACAATTGTAGAGTGACTTTATTCCCGGATTTTACCTTCGAGACCCAGAAATTACGAGCCTCTTTCTTATCCATCAAGAAAGAACTGAGGACGGAGTGCCTGCAGTACTCGCTAATCTTTCCGGCCAGGCTGAGGGTGGTCGTGGATGAGAAATCCCTGTTCTTTACTACCTCGGCAGACGCCTGGGCCTGGTGGGACACATACAAAGCTGGAACAGATGGGGCACGGATGAGGGAGGAGGAAGAGCGGCTGCAGCTCCCGTTGAGAAGATCTCGGAGAGTGCGAGGACAGAAACGAAAGACTGGGAAACCAACGGTCTCGCAGACGGAGAGTGAACGGAAGGCCGCACTACAAGCAGTTATTGACTTATCGGGCGCTGTCCTGACTCAATCGGAGCGGGCCTTGGGCTCAGAGGCCCGGGCAATGGACTCAGAAACAGAACTATCAGAATTTGGCAGCACGAAAGGCCCGGGATCAAACCGCAAACTTCGGGGGAAATTGTCAAAGGCTGAGAGTGCTCTGCCGTCCCAGTACTACCCCTTGCTGATGGGACTTGGCTGACATAGCGGCCGGAGCAGACAGATCTTGGACGATAATGTTGTGAGTAACACTGTTTTGGGGGCGGTAGAACGGGACTGAGGTTCAAGTACCCGTAACCAGTTTGCGCCTCTTAGGGCCCATAAGGCCTCCGCAGTGCAGACTGCGGATTAGGTGGGGAAAAGGGAAAAGTTGCCCGTGTATGGTTTGGATGGGAGCGACTCTGGCACAGTTAGGTCCTGTTCTAGGGGAAGGGAGGGGGGCCCGAGGGAGTTGGGGCAGCCCGAGGCACAGTTGAGGGTGGGGGGAGAGGGGTTGTTTTTGCGGGGTCGAGGGAATGTGTCACCATAAGCGACCGGGGACTCAGTTATGTTGTACAATGCCACACTACATGGGATAATGGCTAACACAGGAATGATAAAATGTGTGACCTGGAATGTGAGAGGGCTGCACACCATGACCAGACGACACAAGATACACGCTTACCTAGTTTGCAGAGGGATTCATATAGCGCTGCTGCAGGAGACGTACCTGACGAAGCTGGAGGGAATAGCATTGCAGCGTAGGTGGAGGGGACACTTGTTTAATACTACATACTCTGCCTTCGCTAGGGGGGCCTTAATTTGGGTACGGGCAGGCACCCCGTTCCAGATCACACGGCAGGTGGTGGACCCAGAAGGGAGATTTGTGGCAGTGGAGGGAACCCTCAGAGGGCGCCACATAGTGCTTTGCAGCGCATACGCACCCAATGTAGACCAGGCTGCATACTTTGCGCGGCTTTCTGAGGAACTGGCTAGCTACTTTGCAGGCCCCGTTCTGTTGGGGGGAGACTTTAATTCGGTGGCAGATGTTGACCTAGACAGGTCGCACCCTCCCTTACACTCGTCCCCAGTACGCAGACTAGCGAAGTGCAGGTTAGACTGGCAGGAACAATGGGGATTAACTGATGCTTGGCGCACACAACACCCTTTGGGGCGAGATTACTCATTCCACTCCAGCCTCCACGACCTCCACGTTCGTATAGACCCCTTCTTGTGCTCGTCGCTTGTGCTCCCCGCAGTAGCGCACACCGAATACCTGGCCCGCACGATTTCGGATCATAACCCCCTACTATTATCGCTTGACTGGATGACTGAACTCTCTAAGGTCCCGACATGGCAGCTCCGACCAGACACACTAGATGGCCCGCCATTCCGCGAGGCTTTAGGGGACAGAATTTAGCAATATTTTGCGGAGAATGAAGGGTCCACTGACTCCAGAGCCACGGAATGGGACGCCCTTAAGGTGGTAATATGAGGGCACTGCATCGGAAAATTCGCGGGAGCCTGCAAAACGTTGTTAGAGGACTTGGATAGAGCGGAACGCAAGCTGCGGAAGGTTGAGCTAGCGCGCCCAGACCGGCCTGCCCTTCAGGGGGATCTCTGCGCGGCGAGAGAGGCGGTGGCTGTAGAGCTGGAACGCCTTCGCAGTTATGATTATAAGACTTATCTAGTGAAAACGCACGCCGAGGGGGACAAAGCGGGGACCCTATTGGCTTGGCTTGCCGACCCCACCAGACGCAGCCATCTGATTCTTGCCATTTCAGAGGGGGAAGGCCGCATGCGCACCACACAGTTGGCGATCCTAGATAGCTTCAGGACCTATTATCAACAACTATATAAGAGCGAACTCGGTGACAGAGAGGGGGATATAGCTGCTTTCCTAGAGGACTTACAGCTGCCGCGACTAGACCAGACTCAGGCGAAAGCCTTGGGTGGCCCGATAGAGCTAACGGAAATTAGAGGTGCAGTAAAGCGAATGGCCTGTAATAAGACCCCAGGTCTGGACGGACTACCGATTGAGTTCTACGGGCGATACATTGATCAACTAGCCCCGCGGCTTCAAACCATTTATGCCGAAGCTAAGATTAAGGGACGACTGCCAAGCTCCATGTGCGAAGCTTTAATGATTACCCTACTAAAACCGCGGAGAGAGAGTACCGACACTGCGTCCTACCGTCCACTGTCAATGTTGACCACAGACTATAAGATTCTGAGCACGGTGCTGGCAAACAGACTACTGCAACACATGCAATCACTGGTCCATAAGGACCAATCCGGGTTCATTCCCAAGCGCAATACCAGCCATAATATCAGGAGATTGACCCGCCTAATGGGCAGCCCACCGCCAGAGGCAAAAGCACCCCTGGTATTGGCAGTAGATATAGAGAAGGCTTTTGACAGCCTGGAATGGGAATACCTCTATAGAGTGTTACGGTGCTTTGGGCTCGGGGAAGGCTACATACGATGGACGAAAGTGTTATATACTGAGGCGAAAGCAAGAGTGCAAGTGGGCACCCCGATATCGGACCAATTCGAAGTGCTCCGTGGCACCAGGCAGGGCTGCGCGCTCTCCCCGCTGTTGTTCGCCTTGGCGGTGGTACCTCTTGCGGCGATGGCTAGGAGGGGCGACTACTATGGGGGCCTGGCTCATAATGGAACTCGCCATTTTATCTCGCTATACGCGGATGACCTCCTCCTTTTCTTGGAAGACGCCAATGAGGCAGTGTCGGGAGCGGAAAAACTCCTTGCGCGCTTCGGACAGTTATCTGGCCTGAGGGTTAATTGGGCCAAGACCTGCCTTTTTCCCCTACGTAAACATGAGATCCAGCCCTTCCTCCGACCATTACTCCGATGGGAGCCTGACTGCCTGGAATACCTAGGTGTGCATATCTACCATGAAGAGGCAGACATGCTAGGGGGAATCATCGGACGTTGTATCCGTGCTTTAAAAGGCAATATGTCCTTCTTGGCCACTCTACCGTTATCGGTAACGGGCCACATATCTCTGCTCAAGATGATAGCCTTACCCCGGTTGCAGTATTACTTTCGGACCTTGCCTGTTTGGGTCCCAGCTGCGATTTTTCGACAGCTGCGCTCAATGGTTATCTCCTTTTTGTGGGGCACAGGCAGATGAAGAGTCGCAATGTCCACGCTGACCCGCCCGAAGGACGAGGGAGGTCTGGCTGTCCCAGATTTTGAACTCTACTATCTGGCGGCCCAGCTCTAGACCTTGACGCAAGAAATTGCGAGAGTGTACCGCGGGCCGGAACAAGACCGAGACAGCGGCATCCCCTGACATGTGCTAGCCTTTATAGCCCTGCGACAGAGATTGCCACTCAGAGACCTGTCCTTAGAGGAGAGGACTCTCCGCCTGTGTTGGAACCGCTCGTCGAGGCGCGCGGGGATTAAACACCCATACGCGCCCGAGATCCCTCTGGGCATGGTGACGGCCCTCCCGCACGGGGGGGGATTGGTCGCACCTGCAGGGCTGAGAGGAAGCAGGATTGCAGGTGGTGGGAGACTTGTTCGAAGATGGAGGGCTGATCCCGTATCAGACGCTGCAGGAGCGTTTTGACCTCCCGCGAGGCGACTGCTTACTGCATGCGGCAGTAGTGCGAGCCATACAGAGGCATTGGGGTGCGAGGCTCGAGGAACCGCCGACAGCCCAGGCCTGCCAATACACAATGATGTCGGCTGGCACCTTTAAGGCGGTCACATGCCTCTATTCGAGGATGCTAAGAGAAACACTGCAGCCGTTGACTACTCTGAAGGCCAAATGGGAATTAGACCTACAGTTGGATATCCCTGACACCACGTGGATGCAACTGGTAGGACGGGCCAGGAAGAGTACGAGGAACGCACGCTTCCAGCTAATCCATTTTTATATTCTCCACAGGGCCTATCTTACTCCGAGTAAAATACAGAAGTACTTTGGGGCGGAGGAGGCTGCTTGCCCACGCTGTAATACCTTAGGAGCGGATCTGACACACATGCTCAGAGAGTGCCCCCATCTTCAGGAATACTGGAGGGACATTGGCAACACCTTGAACGAAGCTGCAGACAGGGACCTTCAATATACTACGGCCGTCAGCGTTTTACACTGGTTTCCGCACACACCCAAAAATAAGATGTCGACCAGGTTCATCGATATGGGCCTCCTCTTGGCCAAACGGGAATTGACGAAGGGGTGGAAATCGAAAACGGGTCCGACACATCGGAGATGGCTGACTGAGTTCTTGAAATGGGCGACGAGCGAGAGCACGTTTAGATATCAGTTAGCACGTAGAAGAGCAGACGAACGGGCCTTGGAGGCGGCTATGGAGTGGGAACTCTTAGTACAAGCACTGCGAGATAGCACATTAGATGGGGAGGAGGATGAAAGAGACTCGGCAGCGGATGATACCAGCGACCACGGTGTGACAGTACCAGCACCAGTCACACTCACACAGTAGACAATTAAAACCTCCTGCTTGCAGCCTTACAGACCCACACTTCTGACCGGGAGCGATTGGTGACACTTGGGGGGGAGGAGGGAAGTTCAGAAGGGTGCAGGGGGAATCTTTTACCAGTAGAGTAGTTGAGATGTTCATTTATAGGTGTTACAGGGAGGGGGGTGGACAGGGGTAAAAATTAAAAGCAGACAGCGGATCCCCCCACATGCACCGTATAGTGACTGCCGATTGTGAGGACTGCACCGAGATGCGATTTTTGCCGCCCGACCTCCGGGTTGTGGGCAGTACGGCTGTGTGCAATAGAAGGGAACATGGTAACGAGAGGGGGGATCACACGCTACTGATACTTCTCCTGATTGTTATATTATGTGATTGGATCTGCAATAAAAACGGTTTGATAAAAAAAAAATCAATGGGACTGTTAAATTTAGGCCACAGGCGGGCAGAGAAATTCGAAAATGGAAGTCCCTGCATTCCTAAACACTCTGGCCACTACCCTTCCACCTCAATGTGAGGATATAGAATTCAGTGAAAAGGCACTTTCACAATGGCTGTGCCAAGCTGCAGATTTCCACACTCCCCTGGGAAGCTTCCCCAGATCATGAGGGACGGATGCCCACAAATGGTTCACTCCAGAACTGAAGAAATTAAAACTCGAGATTAGACAAAAAGAAAGGAAATGGAGAGATCTATTGCTCCGCTAGGAAAACATATAAAAAAATTCTTCTACAACACAAAACGGATTCTTTTTCGGCAAAGATTTTGAACTCTTTGAATAAATCAAAGGAGATGTTCGATATAGTGAACGATCTTTGTAATGATGATAGGACAGCTCCCCCTATAATTCCTACACAAAAATTATGTGACTCTTCGAATGAGTTTTTTAGGGGAAAAATCGTCACCATAAAACAGAATATAATCAGCTCTCCCACTCCACCTCCAATAGACGATATATTTTATAATCCCCTCACACTAGATACCTTCTCTTATATCGATCCTAAAACCTTTTCTGAACTCCTTGTGCATGTCAAATCTGGATCGCCTGATGATATCTGCTCGCCCCACATTTTTAAAGAAATATGACTTGCCATCCCTCAAAGTATTCTTCCTTTATTAAATGAATCACTTGCACAGGGCAAGGTACCTAGTAGGTTCAAGCGTGCTCTGCTGATCCCCTTAACTAAAAAATCTGGCATTGACCCACATGACCTTACGAATTACAGGCCGATTTCCCTCTTCCCCTACCTATCAAAAATTCTGGAAGCCCATGTCTCTAACTGTCTCTCAAATTTCATTGAATCAACTGAATATCTGGAACCGAATCAGGCAGGCTTTCGTCCATGCCACTCGACTGAGACAGTGATCCTTGCGGTCCAGAATACCCTAAGATCTAACGCAGATAGAGACGTTCATGTAAATTGTAAATTGATACTTGTATAGCGCACTACTCACCCGCAAGGGTCTCAAGGCGCTTGTACGAATACCGCTGCCTGTCAATCAACGAAAAATCTAAAATCGTTCAAATTGAATGGTAAAGACATAGTAATCAAAAACTTTTCCAACTGTAATACATCTAATGTTGTCTATTGCATTGAATGCCCCTGTGGCCTTAGATACTTTGGAAAAACAACACAAATGGTGAAAAAACGTATACTACAGCATCAGTCCAGGATACGTTGCCGTACTGAGAATGCCCCTTTGGTTGATCATTTTGCCCAGATGAAACATACAGAAAAGGAACTATTATGGTGGGTATTGGAAAGCGTTAAACCTACTATCAGACAATCCATGTCTCAGAAGATCATTTAATGTGATTTGTTAGACACGCCTTCTACATGTAGACAATAAGTCAAATAACGACAGAAGAGTAGCGCGTTATTTCTCCATATTTTTAAATGCTCTCTTTATTCGCTCGATGTGTCATGACAAGTTTTTCCACATAACCACCCGTTTAAATATCTCAAAACTATGAAGCTGGATGTCACTGCTTCGATGTTTGATAGTCTTTTTAATTATATGACTTGCTAATATGGCTGCCATGTTTTACATATCTCAAAATGGCCACCGCTGTCACCTGACTCGCTATTTAGGCGGGCTGCACTAATACATCCGGGTCGCGCATTTAAAAAGGATACCGGAACACTTTCAGCTTCTCATGCGGTTTCCAGATGCGGTCGGATTCCTCATTGCGACACATATTGTTGTGAAAGTAAGTTATTTCCATAATTTAGAGTCTTGTTAAGCGCTACTTTAGTAGATACTTTAACTGATGTGAGTTAGATGAGTTACTGGTTTTTCCTATTGATAGTCAAAGATGGTTAGTTATCTTACTAACTTTATTCCAAATATGGACGCTGTTTGGTTTTAAATGCCCCAACTTCCTCGAGTGGATTGAATTTCCATTTGTTCTAAGTGCTAGGTAGCAAGATGTCATATTTGCCTATTTGGAATGTCTGACGCCACATAAAGGTGCATTTTGTTTGCGACTCTCCTTATGGTTAGTCATACTATTTTTCCAAGGAAGGACCAGTGCACCGTTATTATATTCTAGACATGTTGCGCAGGGTTACTGACCATACTACAACATATGGCCATGTTTAAAGATGTGTCATATTGTAAATAAATGGTAAGATCAGAGGCTTGTTTTCTTTACATGATTTAACACTGTGGACATTATTTACTCATGTGAGCCTGGATGTTTTCTGCATCACCTCACTTCCTGGCTATTACTCATTCACAGATCTCTTTTGGAACTGCAGCAATCCTCAAAATTTGATTCTCTGGTGCTGCAAGACCGGACATTTAAGTTGTTTTCGAAGGATCATAGGTATGTCAGATTCTGGCTTTGAACAACCTTCAAGTCAGCCAAATCAGTCTGAACAATATTTAGTAATTTATTTGTCTGGCTATTTCTCTAGACATCTTTGCGGGCTGGCCAGAATAACTTCTGTAATTGTGACAGTCCTTTTCTTCTCATACATAAGTAAGCATCACCTCCTCAGGGAATGTGGGTCTCATGGTGTTGCCACACTCCTATATGGCCGATTTTTTGTTGCCATTTATATTGCTTTTTGGTCAAATGTAAATAATTGTTCTTTTCCTTTGCACACGGGTTGTTCCTGATTTGAAATATTGTATTATTGAATGAAATGTAATCATTTTTTATATATATATCCCCATGTACTCTTGTTTTTAAGATATGAAATTTTGAAATACATATCCGTTCAATACAAACAGGTTTCTCGGTGTGCTTACTCATTGCTTTTCTAATTGCTTTTCATAAGCATTTTTCCACTATTGCTCTTATTATTAATTGTTGTTGTTCTATCGACATATATGAGTTTGATCTTATGACTTACTTATTAATTTAAAACATATAATTATCAAGTGATATTTGGAACAAATTCCCTTGTAGATACTCACGGATAACAGCATAAAGATTCACCAGTATGCCAAGTATTCACAAATCTACTTGAAAGTCTCCTCTGCTTCAGACATCCAACTCCTCAAACACTGCATTCACATTATCCAGATCTAGATGTCCAGCGCCTACCTAAGCTCAGCCCATCCAAGAGAGAGTTCCTGCTATTTGCGAAGAACAACAAAATACAGTACAAACCGGTCTCAATTGCTTGAATCGTAAAGGCTACGAACCCTAATTGTCATTGAATGCCAAGCCAATTGGATTTACCCAGGACACCTACCTCACCCTCAAAGAACACATTGCCAAAAAATAACAAACAGGGCCTTGTATAACCTTTCTCTTTTAAAGAAAGTCAAACCGTTTCTTCCAGAAAGTGACTGCAGAGGTGATGTTCAAAGGCTCGTTTTCTTGCTGCTGGTAGTGCCCTAATCCATGGCCTCTCAGTCTCGACACATGCACCCTTTAGGGGCATTCTACATGCCACAGGAAATCTAATCCAGGGGCTGAGGAAATATGATCACATTACCCCCATCGTGATGGCACTCCATTGCCTCCACTTGCTGGGCTGTTCCACCTTCAAATCAACTGCATCATTTACAAAGCTATCATGACCAGCACCCGCTTATCTTAAAGATAAGCAGATCATCTCTGCTGGTTCTCAGCACATACACAGCCAGGAAACCATCAGGCAGCAGACTAATGAGCACCAAAAAGAAAACAAAAGACAACTTGCCTTTTCCGTCCATGCACCCAGGATCTGAAACATTGCAGTGTCATCAGAATCGCCCCAATGATGCTCCAATTTAGGAAAGAGTTGAAGACTCACCTCCTTTATGAAACAGTACATCACAATGCATGACTCATCAACAGCCCAGCTTCCATTCATATCACTCATTGACTTTAAGCTTGCCTTTGACCATATACAGTGCTCCGCTGCCTTTTGGTTAGGCTTTCACTATGGAAATACCATATGCAAACATACATACATCAGGTGTTTTTCTTTCCAATCATGCACGCCCTGTGCGAGGTCGACTATGAGGCAAATAATTTCACCACATGGTCACTTGACCTTGTCTAAATAGTTTCATACTTATGTGTTAAAACAAGGGACTATTATTAATCAGTTGTAACCCCAAGGAATCCTTCAGCCGAGATCAGCTAAGGAAATGTGACTAGAGACATAGTGAGTGAGTTGTAGAGCCTGATAAAGATTAATGGATTATCTCATCCTCTTTTTCCCTGAGAGTACGCTTTTCAAGAGCTTGATACACTGTATCTTCTTTGCAGAATATTTTAAACTTCTTTTTCCCCATAACAAAGCTCTAATTTCCAAAACGTACAAGTTTAGTTATTGAAACCAAACTGCAAATCAAGACACCAGAACAACGAAGGTGAGAGAAAGAACTGTCAGACTACTTTTCCTTTAAAGACTAGGACGAGCTTTATGAGAAAGGACATACATTCGCTATCAATGTCCACCTACGAGAAACCCAATGCAAGGTACTGACATACTGGTATAGAACTCTGGAGCATGTAGGTAGATGGAACACTGCAAAGAGCATGCTCTGCTGGAGTGAACGTGGAGCAGCGGAGACACTCGTCTCCCTACTGTGGATGTGGCCCAAACTTGGGAGGTTCTGTGATGAGGCTATTAAGGATTTAAATAGGGCTTCAAAACACAGATCCCAGTGGACCCTGGAGTGGTCTTCTCAGGCTGCGCAGACAGTTTTTGTCATGCAGCTCACTGAAATCCATAAAAGGCAAACAGCTGGCAGTGGCACGGGTTGCAGCAATACAATACAAATGGTCTTGCTGCTTTCGTTCAGAGATATGCCCGGTACGCATTCAGCCTGGCTACTATGGATCTTGGCCATCATCGCCATGATGAAAATAACTCTCAGTGGAAACATAGTTAAGGCCTTTGGAGTTACCTGGCACCCCTTCAGACAAATATTGGCAAACAATTTTAAATAACTGGCATGCCCAAAATACCTCAAAGGACTGAGACTTATACAAGAGGACATGACTCAAATATTGGTCTGCCATTGGTCCTATGTCATTTGGCTGAGACCAACTAATGGAGGGGCAGCAAACAGAGAGAAGAGGCAATGGAATGCAAGAGATTTGCACCACTTGAGAAGAGAGAAACATGCAAGCTTTGCAGGGCGAGGGCTGAAGACGTTTAAAAGTGACTGGGACACATTAAAAGTTATGTTTCTCTTAAAATATTCAACAGCGCCCTGCTGGCAAGATGACATTTTAAAAATACAGTTGAACCAAAACATCTTTTTCAGTTAACCAGGATGCATGTTTAACTTCCCCTCTTCACCAAATCCATTAGCTTGTACAAGAACATGACATGATTAGATTCTTTCCAGCAACAAGTTGTTAGTTTCTGAGCCACAAGACGGATGCACACCTGCCACTGACAGACAAGTGATTACAAGACGAGTCCCTCTGTGGTTCATCTCAGTGGGATATTATTTTCAAGTCTTGCATTTTAGCATTTTTTTAACTAGACTCTTAACCTAGTCACCCATCACACTTTATGCCAACAAGCCACAATCTGACCTAGATGTCATGCCAAAAGTTAACGAAGTGATCAATAAACCTAAATTCGAATACTCTCTCCCCATTCCTCAAAACGTACCATGCTGTAGTCATAGCCTGTATAGACTACTGTGACAAACTAACTATGCTGTCCTCTTAAACATCTCTTGTGACCGCAAATAATATAAAATGGGCTGATAAAATATGCCCGCATCTTGAAGAAATGCTATACCTGAAAGTCGTCCATTGGCACCCTGTTAAATTCACATTCAAGTTTAGAACTCATGGCATTATTCACAAAGCATATGTGGCTGCCATGAAAATCTGTCATGTTACTATTTTCCAATCAAAACACATGCTCCTCGTCCGCAAACCCGGTCAGAAACTCCCTTTTACAAGACTACAATATAGCCTTTTGTGCCATTTCCAGATGTCAGAGTGGAAACTGATTATCATTAGATCAGGAAAGCTCTAAAAACAGATGATTAAACAACCTCTTAACTATTTCTCAGTCAAAATGGAAGCGAGTGAAAGATGCCATATCGTGGTTCTCCCTAGATAATCTCTAACATTTATGTTCTTTGTATTTCTTAGTACTGTGTTTGATAAGGAAACGTTGCTTTCCTGTAATCCTAGTTCTCTCCCAGGGGAATCCTCATCATAGTCATTAGAACTGAATAGTCCCGCCCACGTGCACGGATATCGGTGCACTTTCCTAAAGAAAGGCTAAAGCAATTGCCAGATTACATTGAGTTTCCTTCTAAAAGAATCCAATTATATAGAAATATGTCATTATTAAAAACTATAATCTTTCCGAAACCTTTTTTTACAAGAAAAGGGAACATGAGACATTGTTAGCAAACAAGCTGCCATTCAAAGAATAGCAGAGGAAACTGGCATTGTGCCTTTAAGAACCTCACAGTACCCCATGTCAGCCGTGGCCCTTGCAGGTAAGAGCAGTGAGGCCGGTTGGGTGGGGGGGGGCGGGTGATTTCGAAAGATGAAAATGAGGGGAAAATAATTATTTATTTAATTTTATCCCGGGGTCGTCTGTCGAATCCCCCCCAACCTGGCCCCACTGCCCCTCTTACCCACACGGGCCACGGCTGCGCACTGTATCCCATCATGCTTCTCAGGGGACAGTTAGGCAAGTTCATTTTTCCAGCTCTTAGAGGCAGGATTCTAGAGCACTGAGCTCTGACGTTTTGGACAAAAAAAAACTGGAAAATCTTTCCAAACCCTTTCATTTGAAAGCATTTGACATTTTCCAGCACCTAGAGTGTAGATAGACATTTTTGCAACATAATATATCTTATTTTCCTGTCAAGAATGCCTTCACTTTTTTTGAAATGTCCTTCCTGGGGCAATAAAAAGTCTTAGACAGACCCACACTGTATTGTTTGCCTTCTGAAATCTCATCACCCTGAGACTTGTGGTCCCTGTCAGAATTTCTCCAAGCCTACTTTGAAGGAAAGATAAGACTACATGGTCTCCAAGAAAGAAGACAAGTCATTACAACTGGTTCATTATGAGGCCCTGAGGAATCTTAGTCTTCTTCCAAAGAACCCTCCTCTCACTCTAAAGACTCTTGCAGAGGAATATCGAGAGAGAAAGAGAGAGAGTGACATCATCATCGCAAGAGGAGATGTTCCCGGTTGACGTTGATAAGTATAACGTCGAGGAGAGAACAACTGCAAGTGTGTTACTGTTGACGAGTAGGCCATCAAAAACACGGTCAAAGATGGGGTCGAGCCACCATTCGACGTGAAAGCATCCTCAGCATTTGTCGTTGACTGCTGCACATTTCAATGTGGACTGTTGAGTAATACCAGTCATAAAAGTATAGGAGGCCAAATTTTTATACATCACCAGCAATTAGCCAAGAAGGGCGGATACCCCCCTAGTCCCTCCTCTATTTAAACGGCCACTATGTGTCAGCGCAGCGGACGAGCGCAGCGGGCACGACGCAGGCGTGCCGGAGTTGCGCCTGAGTTAAGCCCGTCTGCGCCCGTCCGAGGCCGGCCGTGGCACGGGGCACGCCACTCTGCCCCTTCCCTTACATATTCCCGTTCCTCCCTTATTAAGTGTCATGATCATGCACTCCCTCCCCCTGAGTCCTCCCCCAGGCTCGCCTCACTGGGTCTGCTTACGGCCAGGAAAACCTTTCCAGAGATTACTCCCCCTCCGGTCATTGCCAGGCCACCAGCCCCGGGGCCTAGGTTCTGTACACCTCCGCTGGCAAGGGCCCAAAAGTCTACCTTGTCAGTAATGTACCTTAACACTCGGTCCTTGGTTAGCCACCAGCTACATATCTTCCATCTTCTGGGTTCGGAACAGCCGGACATCCTGTTTCTGACTGAGACTTGGCTCACGGATGACTCATCCCCCGATATTCTGGCGGCTATCCCCCCGGGCTACTATATACTGCAAGCAAATCGTCCCTTGGGTAAAGCTGGTGGTGGTGTCGCAGCCATCATTAGGCATCCAATCCGCTTCTCCCCAGTGGCCACTACTAGTATTCCCATGACTGACTGCCTGGTGCTCAGACTGGAGCAGCCAGGGTCATCTCTCATATGTGCCCTGGTTTACCCTCCCCCCCAGTTTCTCGGCCAGGTTTGGCGACCTCATTTCCCAGCTCACCATTAACAACACTAATGTCCTGGTCCTGGGAGACTTTAATTATTGGCCTTCGGATGCCCACGAAACCCCATGCTCTTTGGCCTTTTCGGATCTTATGTTAGGTTTAAACTGCACTCAACACATACACTCACCTACTCACGTTAAGGGTCACATTCTGGACCAGGTTTGGACTTCCTGCCTGGACATTTCTGCACCCCTTATTCTCCCCTGCCTTTGGTCAGATCATTTTCTAATCACTTTCACCCTAGCTATGCCCCCCCTGTAACCAATGTCCGAGAAATCAACTTCTTAGCTCGTAATTGGAACAGGGCTGATCTGAACAAATTCAACTCCCTCCTTAGCACGTCCGCTCCACCCAGCACAGGATCTTTTGTTTCTATTGACTCTCAAACACAGGGTCTGACTCACTGGCTCACTTCTGCCGCTGACTCCGTGGCACCTTTAAAACTAGTTAGAGCGAGGCGCTGTCACGACGCCCAAAGGTGGTTCACCGAGGATCTCAAAGCCCAAAAACTTGGGCTTCGACAGGCAGAACGGCGCTGGCGCCGGGGGTACTCCCCTGAGACCAAACAGATATTCTCCTCCCTGCTTAGAGAGTATAAGTTAGCCATAGCCTCAGCTAAATCTCTCTACTTTTCCAACAGAATCTTGGATTCATCCAACAAATCCAAAGATATATTTTCAATCGTTGAGGAGTTGTCCAATCCAGCGAGAGTCACTATTGCACCCCTCCCTTCTCAGTCTCTATGTGACTCCCTGAACCAATTCTTCGTGGAAAAAATTATCAAGATTAAAAACAGTATTTCTGTCCAAGCCCCGCCAGTCCCTCCTCTGCTTGCTGTTTCTTGCCACCATCCCAATACTCACATCCTAACTCAGATTCCCCTCATTTCGAAAGCCAATTTTCTTGCCCTCTTGCACAAAGTTTCTTCTGGTTCACCTAGTGACTGTTGCCCCCCCTCGGCCCTTCGGGAAGCTTTTACCGCCTGCCCTGAACCCCCCCTGGCCCTTTTGAACAACTCTCTTGCCACGGGGGAGGTTCCTTGCTCCTTTAAGCAGGCCGAGGTGGTTGCCATCTTGAAGAAACCCTTGGCAGATCCCTCCATCATGAGCAACTTTTGTCCCATATCCCTTCTCCCTTTCCTCAGTAAAGTCCTGGAGTCACATGTAACCCAAACTCTCAGCTCTTTTGTTGAGGAATCGTGCTTTTTGGACCCCCAGCAGGCCGGGTTCAGACCTGCTCATTCCATAGAGGCGGTCATCCTCTCTGTGATGAAGGAATTGCGCAGAAGGGCCGACGCTAACATCTGTCAGGCCCTGGTTCTCCTGGATTTGTCGGCCGCCTTTGACACGGTCGACCATGGCATTTTGGTCGACCGTGTCAGAGAGGCCGGCATCCAGGGTACTGCCCTGGACTGGGTTCAGTCTTTTCTGACCAAACGCCAGCAAGCAGTCAGACTGTCCCAGTTCTCCGCCACTCAGGTCGGGCTGACCTGCGGCGTCCCGCAGGGTTCCTCTCTGTCCCCTCTTCTTTTTAATTTATATCTGGTTCCTCTAATCCGCTCCCTCCGCGGGTTGAGTGTCACCGCGTTCAATTACGCGGACGACATTCAATTGGTCTTCACTATTGATTCCTCGGATGAATCAATCTCCACTTTTCAAACCACGCTTTGTTTTATTAGTAATTGGATGAGCTCAAACCATCTGAAGCTCAACCCCGACAAGACCGAGCTGGTTCTTGTCGGGGGACCCTCCAACCCTTGGCAACCATCCTTTTGGCCGGCAAGTCTGGGCAGCTCCCCTTGCCCAGTCAACTCAGCCAAAAGTCTGGGAGTCGTCATTAGTAGCGATCTTTCTATGATGCCCCAGATCAGCGCAGTAGTGTCCTCTAGCCACTTCCAGCTCAGGAAAATCCGCAAAATTTCTCGCCTACTCACTACCGAGGCTCTTACCTTGGCTTTGCTTGCGTTAGTCATTTCTAGACTCGACTACGCAAATGCACTGTATGTAGGCACCCCTGACTATAATATCAAGAGACTCCAGTTGATCCAAAATCAGGCCGCTCGCCTGATTTACCGCCAACCTAGAGATCAACATGTTCGCCCCCTCTTAAAAAGTCTCCATTGGCTTCCGGTCTCTGCTCGCTGTAAGTTCAAGCTAGGCTGCATCATTTCTAAATCCCTTGCAGGTCACGGTCCCCTTTTCATTTCTTCCCTTCTCCACCCGTATGTTCCTCTTCGCAATCTCCGGTCATCTCAGATGGCCCTGCTATCAGTTCCAAGATTCAAGAGGAAGAAGCATGGCGGCCTCAGGTTTTCATTTTTAGCTCCCTCTTTTTGGAACACCCTTCCCCTTCCTCTTAGGTTGCCCTCCCCATACACCAGGTTCAGATCCCTTCTCAAGACTTTCCTCTTCATTGAGGCCTACAATTAGTTCTCCCCCTCATGTTTCTTTCACTGTCCTCAGCACAAGCGCCAAGAAACCTTAAGGTGTTAGCTGCGCTTTACAATTTTTTTTAACATAACATAACATAACATAACATAACATAACATAACATAACATAACATACCCTTGCCCTGTTTCTATATGCATATGTAAATGATCTGAAGCACCTTAAAAGTGCTCCAGGCGTGGCTTAGCGCCCGATACGGATGGCGGCTCCCGTGTGAGTGCTCCGCAAACGCCGAGGGGTTCACCCCTTCCTACCTGTGCCGGCCGCATGGCAAACGGAGCTTTCCCTGCCGGAATGTAAGGGGCACATCGCGACCCGGCGGCAGCTCCTCTCAGCTTCTCACAGGCTTTGTTTCGGCAATTACGAGCGGCCGCGGCTCCCTGTCAGCAGCGACCGCCATTTTGTCTGCCCCTCGCGCGTCTGACGCGCACTTTATATCGGACACTGCCACCATCATCTGCTGCTTTGGACCACCGCAAATGCTCTTGGTGAGCTTACTTCATCAGACTTTACTATGGTAATGCTATTACTCTGCCTATTTTACTCTGCTTGAGTATTATTTGCGCATTTCACGATCTTGGCGGCCATTTTGTTCTCCTCAACTGTTTTCATCACAATGCTCCTCATTCTTCTCGCCTCCAAGGCCTCCTATTAACTGCGCGCATTTTCCAAACTGTTTTCACCTATCATGACGCTGGGACTCTTATGTTGGATTCCTTTTCCTTGCTGCACACATATGCTAGTACCTCACCTCTCACTTTTTGAACACTTTGCGCTTTAATTACTAGCAGGAACGCTTCCTCACTTCTGCAAATGGATACTGCTGCATATCTCCATGAGTATTTTTGCAATTCCCACATGCTGTGAAACGGCGCCTCTAAGTCTCCTTGCTTCTCAACGTTCTCTGCTAATTAACCCTCCTACATTTCACTATTGATTTTGGTAGACAAGGGCTCTCTCAGCTTCCAGCCTTTCTACTGATTTCTTCTTGGTGGTGACTTTTATCATATGGAGAGGAGCGCACTTGGTCGTATTTCCAAAAATCCACGACGTGTTTTCATCAAGAATTCCAGAATCTTTTCTGCACTGGCGCACCTGGAAGCGTCTCAAGCACTCGCCGCTCCAATGTCGCAATCCAACACAGAACGTCCTGTCCCGGCCCCGGGAAAGGTTACGTCGAAACGTCTCAAAAAAGACCCTCCATCACCGTCAGGTTCTACTTCAGCTGTCTCTATGGAGCTATTGTTAGAGGAGATCCGTGCTCTACGTCCTTTCATGGAAGAGACTAACTCTAAGCTGCAGGTCTTAACCGACAATTGGTCACAGATGGATGCGAGAGTGACGACCGTGGAACACTCCATATCTTCTCGAATCGTCCTCCAAGGTGACACACATGCAGTCGCAAATTTGCTCTCTCCAGAAGCAGGTTGAGGAGCTTGAAAATCGTAATCGACGCAACAACCTTCGTATTTACGGCCTGGCGGAGAATTGTGAGGGGAATGATCCCGTTGCTTTCTTCAAATCTTTCCTGCCTAAGCTCCTCCACTTACCTGAGGGAACCACGCTTAACATACAACGAGCACATAGGCTTGGTCGCATATCTTCATCTTCTTCTGCTTCTCCTAGACCACGAGGTGTCATTATGTACTTTTTGGAATATACTGATCTCCTCAAAGTTTTATCGGCGGCCCGAGCTTCTCCACGCCTCACATGGTCAGGTTCTACCCTCTTCTTTGCGCAGGATTATGCCAAAGCCACAGCCAGCCGCCGTAAAGCATTCCTGGATATGCGACCGGAGCTTCGATCCATCGGCGCCAGATATGGCCTTTTTCATCCTTGCCTTTTTAGAGTCACTTACAACAATAAAACAACGACCTACGAGGATCCTGTTCGCCTTCGGAGCTTCCTTAATTCTTGCCAAGCATCTGAAATGGACCTCTCCAGCTCCTCATCGGCTTTCCCTCCATGACTTTCATAATCCATTATTGTGGTTTTTTCACTGGGCTGCATAGTTGTTGTTGTTTTTGCGCATGCTTGTTCCTATCATGTTGTTTCTATCCTTCTCTTATCTGAACTCTCTCCCTTTATACTTGTTTTCCTTCATACTTGTTCTCTTCTAGTTCTGTAATATGTTCACCTTTTTCCCACTTACTTTGATATTTTATTTCTATGAGTAACTTTTTTGATGTTTCTTCCTTCTCAACTATTTTGTTTTTCTATTTTCTCCCACAGGTTTCGTAGTTTACAGTATGTACTCCCCTCGGCTTAGCGGTTCGTTTGCACCGGTTGGACCGCCTCCCCCAGTGGGCGCTCCCCCCTCCGTTCTATCTTCTCGTCTCCCCTTCCCTGTGATCGCCCTTCCTCGATTTCACCCTTCGTAAGTATGTTTTCCCTCCTTCCCTTGTTCTTCGTTATACCCTTTCCATCTTCGATCCTGTTTTTATCTCTAGTCCTTCTTTGTTCAAAGGTGTCTTCTCTACTTCTCTCTCACTTACTTCTATGTCTTTTTCTTTCCTTGTATTCTCTTAATCACCTAGCAATGTTCCTACTTACTTACCTGTATTTTCTCTTCACTGCTTTTCAACTCCACGTTACTTCACCTCTTTTTGACTTTCATGTCTTTTTTATCTATTTTATTATTCTGGGCATTTATTCTTCTCCTTTCTTTATTGATATATTCAGTTTTATTTACATGATATGTCGTTAAAAATAGTTACATGGAATGTTAAGGGCGTTAATTCTCCTATCAAGCGACAGAGAATTTTGTCGCATCTTGCACGCTTAAATGTTGACATTGCTTTTTTGCAAGAGACTCATTTATCTGCTGAAGAATCTGTTAAGTTGAAGAGAACTTGGGTGGGTGATGTATATTACTCTCCAGGGGATGGCAAGCGCAATGGAGTAGCTATTTTACGCCACAAACGTCTCTCTCACTCTTTGCTTACTCAGGAATCAGATGATGTTGGTCGCTGGACATTTGTTAAGCTCTCCATTAAGAATGTTCCAATTTCCCTTCTAAATGTCTATGCCCCCACTGCTGGCGATCCTACTTTCTGGTCTACCTTTTCTCATCACGTTACCAGATTTATTGATAATAACTTTATTTTAGCGGGAGATTGTAACCAGCCTCTCGACCCCTTCTTGGATAGACATTCCAAGGCTCCCTTCATTCCTAATAAGTCAAATAAACTTTTCTCTCAAGCCATCTCTCAGCATAAACTCACAGATGCTTGGCGTTTATGTAATCCGGAGCTGCAGGAATTCACTTTCTACTCTCCCTGTCATCACTCCCAATCCCGCATTGATTACATTTTTGTTACTCATGACATTGCCCAAACCCTTACCCATGTAGAGATTGGCCCGATACTACTTTCAGATCATGCCCCTACTTTGGTTCAACTTGATATCCTACCTAAATCAGTTGGACCCAAGCGATGGCGCTTTAATAATTCCCTTCTCTTGGACCCTAAATTTACTTCATCTTTCACTGAATTTTCTGATAAATTTTTTTCACTCAATGATAATCCCTCCATTCCCAAGCATACCATTTGGGATGCCTTCAAGGCCGCATCAAGGGATTTTATAATTGGCTTTGTAGCAAAAAAACGGAGAGCTGCTCGCAACTTTACAGCTGCTCTCCTTCTTGACATTAAGAAATTGGAGCATTCTTATTATACCTCACGTTCGCAGGACAGCTTAACAGCTTTGGTTAATGCCAAAATGAAATTTAACAAAAAGTCCACGGATGATGCATCTTTATTTTTATTAAAATCGAGTGCAAAGTTTTACGGGGGTAAAAATAAGGCTGGGAAGATTCTTGCTAATTATTTGAAAGTAAAGCACAACAAATTAAATATTGAATCAATCTATGACACACACTCTGTTCTCAAACACAAAGATTCAGATATTCTTGCTGAATTCTCTACCTTTTACAAAACATTATACTCTTCCGAAACCCAACCCTCCCCTCAATCTTTAGACCGCTTTTTCTCCAACATCCAAAAACCAGCTCACTTCCCACTTGATCTCTCTCATTTAGAGCTTAATATCTCTCAACGAGAGTTACTTACAGCGCTTCAAAGTCTTCAAGAAGATAAAGCCCCTGGGCCGGATGGTTTCACTGTTGAATTTTTCCTTCACTTCTCAAAACTTCTCATCCCTAAACTACACTCCCTCATTGATGCTTTCCTTGCCTTGGGCTCATCCTCAGGTTCTTTCTCTGATGCGCATATCTGCCTCATACCCAAGGAAGGGAAAGACGTTCAACATTGCAAAAATTACAGACCAATCTCCTTGGTTAACATCGATTATAAAATATTTGCAAAGTCTATTGCTGCACGTCTTGATCTTCTTGTCCCGGATCTTCTGGGCGAAGAACAGTCAGGCTTTGTTAAGGGATGCTTCATTACTGATAATACTAGATTACTATTTAATGTTTTATCCAAGTCTCGTCATTTGCCCCATTCCCTCGCTGCCATTGCCCTTGATGCTGAAAAGGCATTCGATAGAGTTGAATGGACCTATCTTTTTCACACTCTTCATTGGTTTGGTTTTGGCCCTAAATTTATTTCCCTGATCTCCTTACTCTACTCCAATCCACGTGCAGCTGTTTGTGCTAATGGTCAAATATCCTCCTTTTTTGATTTGGGAAGAGGTGTCCGTCAAGGGTGCCCCTTATCTCCCTTTCTTTTTAATTTGGCCTAGGAACCCTTTTTGTCTAGACTTCGTCAAAACCCTACCATACAAGGCTTTCACACATCAGATTCTCAAGTTAAGCTCGCCGCATACGCGGATGACATCCTTCTTTTTATTTCCAACCCTGCTGATTCGATTCCCGCCTTCCTTACTGAAGTGCATGAATATTCCCAAATATCTGGCTATAAACTCAATAATGATAAATGTGAGATCCTACCTTTAACGAAATTCACTTTTAAACCTGACTTTATTGTTTCCAACTTCACATGGAAACCTTCCCATATTAAATACCTCGGCCTACATATCACTCCTACTATCCCTGACACTGTTTCCCTCTGTCTATCCAAATGCACCCAAAAATTAGAGGACTTGACGTCCAAGTGGCATCCTCTTTACTTGACCTGGTGGGGCCGCCTTGACACTATTAAAATGATGCTGTCCCCTATAGTTCTTTATACTATTTCCAATATTCCTGTATCCATACCCTCGAAATTGTTTTAAAAAATCAACTCCATTCTGATGTCCTTTCTTTGGAATAAGAAGAAGCCTAGGATGTCTCTCGCCCGACTGATTCGCCCTAAGGTGGAGGGTGGAGTTAACTTTCCAGACTTCCCTGCTTACCATAAGGCGTTTTCATTGCGACAAGCTTCTTTTTGGCTGCAAGATCCCAGCACTTCTTGTCCTATGTGGGCTAAATTTGAACGCCTTCTTCTTTCTCCGTTCTCCTTTGCTGAACATCTTTCCTTTTCCCGTAAACCCTCTTCCATTTCTACTCCCATTCATAAATTCACTACTAAACTGCTCCTGTCTTCTTCTTATTCCCCCCCTGCGACCATTGCTGACTTCCTCTCTTCCACCATTTGGCACAACAATGCCCTACTTATTCGCAACAAACCCTTCTTTTGGAGAGCATGGCATCACAAGGGGTTGCTGTGGGTCTCTCAACTCTTTTCTCAATCTTCTTTCCTGTCTTTTACCACTCTCCGTTCCCTCTATGACTTACCTACCTCTTTCACCCGTAACTATCACTTACTTAAGGAGGCTGCATTAGCAACTTACAATCACCTCTCTCAGCTATGTCCATCTCCTGCTTCTCCTACTCCCGTCTCCTCACTCCACTCATTTTTGCGCAAGGCTCCAAAAGCCTCCTCCATTTATAAATATATTTGCACTATTGATTCCCCTAGACCTAAATCCAAAGTAGAGGAATGCTGGGAACATGACCTTTCCACATCCTGGCCAACTTCCTTGTGGGATAAAGTCTGGATCAAGATACGTAAATCTTCAAGAGCGGCAACCTTAACGCAATCCTTGTTTTTTTATTTATAACAGACTTCTCTATACACCTTTTGACCTCCATAAGCGCTTCCCAAATACTTCCCATACATGCTTGTCTTGTTCTTCCCCACAAGCGACTTTATTTCATATGTTGTTCTTATGTACTCCTGTTCATACTTTTTGGTTGCAGGTTTGGGCTCAAATCAACTTGATTTTCCATACAGATATCCCTTTCTCTCACATAAACATTTTTTTAGGTAGCCTTTCCCCTTGTTGGGACACTGTTGAACTAAAGCCTCAGATTATTGACTTACTACTAGCCGCTGCATTCCAACAGATAACGGTAAATTGGAAGGATTCCACCAACGTCTCCTTTAAGGCGTGGTGGTTCAATGTATGCCATAACCACAGACTTGACACTGCTTTTGTTTTTCCAGCTCACATGGCTGTAAAGCGTTTGGACTTATGGCTCCCTGTCACACTTTACTTGGATGCTTGTGCCACTCGCTCGTCTTGTCCACTGCCCTCGCAACAAGAAGTCCTCAAACCTCCTTAAATGCTCACTGCATTCCATGTTCTTTTTCTTTCCCTTATTTTATCATTTTTACATTACTTTCAGGTATTTTCTTGCTACTATGTTTAATGTTTATATGCCCTCTCTTTTACATTCCACTGCCCGGTTTTTCCTTTTGACATTACGTATAACCTTATGCTTGATTTATTTATCGTAACTTTCATTGTTTTATATTTCCATTGTAATCTGTATTGACACCTTGCTTTTTCTTTTTCATATCAAATAAAAATTTTCTTGAACTTAAAAAAAGTGCTCCAGAGCTTGAGTGACTGCTGAGTGGCCTCCTTCATTTCAGTTTTGGGTCTATTTAAATCAGCATGCCAGTAAGCCACTACGATGCATTATAACTGTCATTAGAACATTGGAATGTTGGGAGCTCCATTGAAAACAATGGAGTGCTCTGGGCTTATAATGGCTGGTATAAGCCTGGAGCTCAAACATTCCAATGTTTCTTTGTTCACAGCTCTGGCTTTGAACAAAGGCTTCAGGGAACCTGAGGGGATTCCAATCCCCTCACGCTCCCAAAAGGCTTTGTTTTTTTTGTTAGAACATTCTGTCCTCTAGTGACAGAATGTTCTAATAGCCTTATAGCCCTTCGTAGATGGGCTATACCGCTATTAAAGTCCCTCTCCCTTGTTAAAGGCCCTCGCCTTCGGCTCGGGGCCTTTAACGCTGGAGAGGGCCTTTAATAGCTGGTATAGCCCTCTACGGCGGGCTATAAGGCTATATTAATAAGCATGCCACACTGAAATATTGTTGCCAAGTACTTTTATCATTCAGCTGCCTACACAATTGGGAGACCCTAATGAGAAACGCTCTAAGTACACTCAATTGTGTGCCCAATCTATGTCAGAACTTCTCAATGTCCCTATAACATTTACACCTCTTGACCTCATACTGTAACAAGGTGCCTGACTCTTCTGTCCGTGTGCCTGTTCCCGACGGTATCTCATTATGTTCAAGCAGTGCCTTCCATATCTGTTGTGTATATAACACAGGTCACTGAGCAACACACCTAGTAAACCAATTTCATAGGATTCAGGAGGCCCTATTGAGACCCTTTCAATCAAAGTCAATAGGATAACTATGAATATATATACCAAGTTTGTAATAATCTCTGAAAAATTCCAGAAAGTAATCTGTAATTCAAAGAAAACACAATTGAAAAGAGCACCCTAGTTACTGTTACTGTGGATGTAGTCCTATGACATCCTTGCCTCAAAAATCAAAGTCTAGAAACAGTAAGGTACGGTTTGATGTGTATACTGCTAACCATATAAGGAATGTGGTGATGATATACAAATTGGCCAAGTGTACCCAAACACAAAACAACCTTGTGGTTGGTGTTTTTTTTTACCTGCGAGTACAATGTATGGCCATGAGTACTCCATTTGCCCCACTGTATGCTTATTTACAGTTGGGTGGGAAGGAGCGCACTGTGGCATGGTAACACAAAATGAAGAACTCTCATAACCTTGAATGTTGTGGTTTGGGTTAATTCATGATCTCTTCTTGATAAGGGGTGGTACGTGGGGTGAATTTGTTTAGTAAAGGGAGGTATCTAATTAAACACCACAGTTTTTTATTCTGTTGATCTTGTTAGTGATGGACAAAAGGCAGACAGTGCTACACAAACTTCTTTGACAACAGCAACAACATATCAGGTTCAATTAATCTCATATACAACGAATCCAATTTTCTGTTGGCGTACAACTGGACGAGAAAGGTAGCTAAGGAACACCTAAGATTATGTAATCAAATATGTAGATTTTGTTTTCTCTCGAAAGAAATCTGCACTACAATAATTGCCTTCTCTCATGTCAGAGTTTGAGTACTATGTGGAAATGTAAGCCCCTGGTGCAAGTGTGAGCCAAGCAAGTTACAAGAATTGGGGCACATTACTTCTGGTTATGTCTTTGAGGGTACATGGGATGTCTTGAGGGTACATGGGAATCTGCCAAATGTATACATTTGTTTGTTAACCCTCCCTTAACTAACAGCTCAGACCTACATTGGCTCCGTGCTCATCTCAGTGAATCCCTTCAAACAGATGCCTTATTTCACCGACCGGGAGATTGAACTCTACCAAGGAGCCGTGAGTACCCGTTCTGAAACTTCACAGAAAGCAGACCTGAGTAGTGTTGATGAAGATTAATAGGAGTGATCATACATACTATTTTCTTGGAGATTACGACAGTACAATATTGACAGATGGGCTGAAAATGCATTTAACATCATGCAACGCTTCTTTGATTAACCGAACCAAAGAAATTACTTATTTTATCATATCAATGTAATTCAAAGGACACTGTCTCAATGGCAAACTTAATCAAGTGGATTAGGGAGAGGTGCAGATCTTGATTAAGGTATTTTTTAAATAATAAACATCTGACTTGTTGGTTGAGCGCCATAACTCATTTTATAGCAAATGGACTATAAATGAAACCCACAAGAAATGACGTCCAGTCTTGATCCTATTAGATGTAGGAAAAAATGCTACAGCATCAGTGGTGTGTAGAAACAGCTGAAAGAAGCTAGGGTGAGATTAAGAGTTAACCACAAACTGTATTATACTCGATTTAAAGCCTGGAGCCACATTATATAGATATTTGGGATGTTGATAAAGTGTGGGTAGTTGGTATTCAAGTGTTCCAACCTTCCACTACAAATCACTCAACACACCACTGGTGTCTCTCGCAACAGAGATGATTCTACGTTAATATAATTCTAAATTAGATCTTTTTCTAACTATTTGTTCTGTCTTTGGTATTAGAAGTGACCGCTAACCCAGATCTTACTCCACTTTACCCTCATTCAATTTTCTGCACTAGAGTTCAGGTATTTACATAACAGCAAAATCAGTTATCCTTAGATATGTTTTGAAATGAAACTGTCCGCATGCTTTAAAATAAAATGAATACATTGTATAAACTTGCGGTAAGTATTCAAAATTATTTCGGGTGGTGAGATACTCCCCTCAAATCCCTTTTTTAATCAATCGACGCACACGGTGATTCGTCGGCGAGTCTAACTTTTAAAAGTACAGGCTGTGCATATGTGAGAATAAAGATGGACTATGAATGATCTATGAATGAGCTGGACCATTTGTTTAGTACATTTTTTCTAACTATTTTCTGCTATCACTCTTCAAGGCCCAGTATGAAAATCCCCCTCATATTTATGCGCTGACTGATAACATGTACCGAAATATGTTGATTGACGGGGAAAACCAATGTGTCATCATCAGGTAAGGCCAGATCTTTTATTATTAAACATTCATATCAACTGGTGCTGCAAACCTATGTGTATTGTCCTTGCAAGCAGTTAATGTTCTACACCAATACGTTTGTGCAACTTCAGCAAAGAACTGTGCACCAAATAGGTCATTAATTTAAAATCCTCGAGGGCATACTTAAAGATTCATCTCTCTAATGTCTTTAAAATGATCACCACAGGGTTGGGTGGTGGGAATGAATGTGAGATTCAGTGTTGTCAGTGGCGTAGCTAGCCCTTATGCCGCCCGTGGCGGTCACTGCTTTTGTCACCTGGTGGCAGGGGGGGCCTTAGGCATGTGCAAGCTGTGCACCCGCACAGGGCCACCAAACCCCAGGGGCCTCCACGCCAATATATATCCTTAATATAATAATCCTCTGAGGATGGATACATATTTGTGTGGCTTTGGCGGCCTTCGGCTCTGTTCCACTTCCTAACACCCTGACCCCATCCCCCTCCTGAGCTCCGGGGGGGGCTCCAACCCGCCCGGACCCCCTCTTCCGGGGCCCCCTACCTAAGCTCCCTGCCCAGGGCCACCATGAGCCTAGAGCCGCCCCTGCTGGTGGCCGCGTGAAAGAGCAGGACGGTGGAGGCCGCCGCCCCCCCAAAACTCTATGCCACTGAGTGTTGTAAAGTGCAGTGATACAGCTAAACGGGCTGCTCAAAATATAATGCTCGATATTATTGCTTGACAGAGGAAGCTTCGTGAATATACACCAGTATAGTACTAATATGAATATCAGCAAGAATACCTCTTAAAGGGTAAGTAAAATTTAACTAATAACTCAGAAGGTCTATCTGTCACCTCCTAACAATCAAGTCGCTGAACCTGCCCTACACTCTTTCGCCGTATAGGAGACTGCAAAATGTTAGTTTTTATTGAGTATGTTGAGGTGTATTGTGTTTGTTGTAGAACTTCATTTTATATTAGACACAAGTGTCCCGAGCTCTGGAGAGAACCAATGAATGAATTCCTGAACATCAGTTATGGATAGACAATGAAGTAGCTGCTAGGCCTGGCTGCCTCTTGCTGCTCCTGCTGTGCTGTGGCAGGAACAGGGAGTAAGCAGAGCTCTGGTACCCTGTTTACTATCTGAGGTTTCTTTGCTTTGCCTGTCCCCTGATTCTAGAGTAGCAAACATAGGAACAAAGGTACAGAAAAAATGGAATAATGGCACTGCACAAAAACACACAGGACTGTGGCACACATGAACGGTATCATGATTCCAACACAGAAAGTCACTCTTATGCAAATGGTCAACTAAAGCACGGGCAAGCAAAAGAGCTCACAATTTACCTGTTCTACATTAGTTTACATGAGCGGTGCGGATCCCATGTAAATTGCTGGTAGCAAAGGTCATGACAACAGCCCGGAAGCACAACACATACATTGTTCAGCAAATAACTGTCATAAAACAGGATTTACATTGCAAGACAATAACTTGCAACCGAGGGAAGGGTGTATTCGCTCTGAATGGACTATTGCACAGGAAGGATTGACACCAAAGATGATTGATTTCCCAGAAAGTGAAAGGGGTCTGTCAAGTTCGGTGGTGTCCTCCTGTTTCTCTCATTGAAATAGATTTACTCCTGCTAATGACAGGAGTGAATCTGTAACTGTTCTCATGTTCATTTACTCTATACAAAAGTTTCTGAATACCCAAATACTTGTGAGTTTGTGTAAAGGAGAAGGCCTCCCCAAGGACTAAATCCATAAATCAGTAAATCTGTTCCAGGAGAGAAAAAGGTGGGATACGTTAAAATTGATTGGCCAGTTTCTAGGAACAATATTTATCAATCAGCAATATACAGCAATAAGCAAAGATCAATAATCAATAATTATGAGCAAAAGGGAAAAATTGTATACTAAAGCACAGAACTATAAACTTCATCTTGTAGTCAGGCATGAATTCTGGATGCCCTCAATGTAACCCTAGATTCCTGTAGTGATAAGGGGAAGGACATTGGACCTGATTACGACTTTTGGCGCTGCAGGAACTGGCGGCACTCCACCGCCTCGCTCCCGCACCGCCAAGAGTCGCTGCCGCCCACCTGCCAGATTAAAAGTCATTTTTTGGTCTGGTAGGTGGGTGGAGTGGTGGTCCCGTGGCAGTACTGTTTAAAGGCTCATTGTGAGCCTTAAACAGCACCACTGCTGGACCGCCAGTGCACCTTCCTGCACGGGAAGGAATGTACCTTGTCGTGCATTCCTTCCCATGCTGAAACTGGGGGTGCAAAACTACAGGGGCCTCCTGCATGCACCCCCATGCACAGGGGCAAGAGGGGGCCCTGTAGGTCCCCTTTTCTTTTCCTCACCTCTAGCAGTAACATGGAGAAAGAACCTCCATGACATTACTGGCGGTGAGGAAAGTCATAATATGCTTGGTGGTGCAAGATATTGCGGACCTCAGACCGCCGCAGGACCATGAGGGAATGGCGTTCCCTGGCAGTTGCAGCGGTGCAATGGGGGTTCAACTGCGCAAGTCCTAATAGGGCGGTCGGACCGCCGGTGTGGGGTTGGCTGGGCTGCCACCGCCGTGCACTGATGAGTATGGCGGGATTTGGACCGCTAGACTCCTAATCAGACCCATAGTGGTTAAATATATGCTTTTTTTAAAGAATACATTCTAAAGCACTGATGTTTCAGATGGAGACAGAGAGTAACTCCTCTGGTGAATGGTTTGTCCAAATGTTACAAAAATGTCATAATGTTAGGACAGCTGGAATGGCAACAGCCATATGCATCCCGCTCTCTAAAGATGTTTTTAAAATAGGAACACTTGTAGCTATTCCAAGTTTTAGTAGTTAGCTACTTCCACCTCACAGTAAACACTGTCACATAAACAGATCTGAGGGTCAAATATATGACGAAGATTGTATAACATAAATATTCAACTGTTCGTCATCGGGGTACACACATCAATGGTATTGGCGTAACTGCCAGCGGGTGGATGAAAGCTATGTGAACCTGTTGAGATTCGATCCAGTGACTGCAGAAGATGCTTTAGTCCACTGAGCAATCAATCAGGGCTAATTGAAACACCTATCTCAACAAAAGGAGAGAGAGGGTTTTAGGGCACTCTTAGTCCCCAAGCAATATACAGGTAATCAAAAGAAGAGTGACCATAAAGATAGAGTATATAAAGGAGGTGGGTGTCGCACGTGAAGTCTGAGGCCAGTTGTAAGTGGTCCGATGGTAAGACCAAATTTCAAGAAAAAATACACTGTTTTTTCAGGAAACCCTCACTCACCCTAGTGGTGACATGCTTCATCATCGGGTCCACCGGGAGAGATCGAGTACCTCCCCGGTGTGCTGCGACGCCAGGAGACTGCGGAGCAGGTTTTTGTGTGAAGATGAAGTGTGAAAAAAATATATACTAAGGTTTAAAAATGTCAGAGGTTGTACCAAAAAAACTTTATTCACTGGTCAACCTGACATATTAAAAATAAGATATGTGAAGGGAAACTAGCCAATTACTTTATACTGGTGTTTACCCTGTAAAGAAGGTCAACATGTTTCTGCCCGTTTTTATGTGTTACTTTACTGGGCTTTCATCAGGACCGGTAAGCGAGTGTGCCAATGACAGGAGGGGCACGCTAAGGCCCGCCCTGCCAATGGTCGTGAAAGTTAAAAATAGCACTATGTGTAAAAATGGTGCAAAAAGAAAGAAAAACAAACTCATAAGTAGTGGGGTTTTACCTCTTTTGCGAGGAACCTAGGAGTCTGTAGGAAGAAAAAATGACAAACAGACAAATACAAACATAAACACAAAGATATCGAATCATTGGTTTGTGCATATGTACAGTGGCCATAAAGAGTGACTCTGTGGCTTGACACGTGCTAGCATACCTATCAAGGGCCGTGGCCGGTATGCCTGGGTTGCGTAGTTGACCTCATGCCGAGATTCGAGGTGGAGGGGCCTCAACTAACGCTGATTAAATCTATTCAGCGCGAACTGTTGCATATGTGTGGTATAGCAACAGTGGCTAAACAGGCAGACTAATAATGTCTAAGTCTATTTGTGAGGAAGTACAAGAAATATCTTGCTGGAGTCACTCTTTATGGCCACTGTACATATGCACAAACCAATGATTCGATATCTTTGTGTTTATGTTTGTATTTGTCTGTTTGTCATTTTTTCTTCCTACAGACTCCTAGGTTCCTCCCAAAAGAGGTAAAACCCCACTACTTATGAGTTTGTTTTTCTTTCTTTTTGCACCATTTTTACACATAGTGCTATTTTTAACTTTCACGACCATTGGCAGGGCGGGCCTTAGCGTGCCCCTCCTGTCATTGGCACACTCGCTTACCGGTCCTGATGAAAGCCCAGTAAAGTAACACATAAAAACGGGCAGAAACATGTTGACCTTCTTTACAGGGTAAACACCAGTATAAAGTAATTGGCTAGTTTCCCTTCACATATCTTATTTTTAATATGTCAGGTTGACCAGTGAATAAAGTTTTTTTGGTACAACCTCTGACATTTTTAAACCTTAGTATATATTTTTTTCACACTTCATCTTCACACAAAAACCTGCTCCGCAGTCTCCTGGCGTCGCAGCACACCGGGGAGGTACTCGATCTCTCCCGGTGGACCCGATGATGAAGCATGTCACCACTAGGGTGAGTGAGGGTTTCCTGAAAAAACAGTGTATTTTTTCTTGAAATTTGGTCTTACCATCGGACCACTTACAACTGGCCTCAGACTTCACGTGCGACACCCACCTCCTTTATATACTCTATCTTTATGGTCACTCTTCTTTTGATTACCTGCTAATTGAAACACCACCACCTGTGTCACCGGTTGTGAATGAGTGTGTGATATCAACCCAGCTTCGTCTATTACACTGGTGAAAGTATGTCAAGGCCTTGTCAATTCTCCAGTGACCCAACCTTTATAATGAACTATTGTCAAATTAGATTTTTGCTATAATCCATAGTACTTCAAACCTACCTGATAATTAGAACAGAAACTAACAAATAAAAGTAATATGTGAATTACGTAAACAAGTGTAAACTACATTGTTGTGGCATAACTCTGCAACCACACAATTAAGATTTTTCTTGCCCAGGGAAATATGTTTCCAGTCCGAGAAACCCCCGCTTCCATGCACCTCATGAAATATGGGGCTGATTAAAGGCACTTTTCCAGCCAATTTAAGAATGTCCTTCACACTTTTTGGATTATATGTCCATCTATACATGTAGTGTGAAAACCATTGGTAAGGTTTGTCTCTTACCTAGAAATATCCACGTTCCTACACACACCCTAAATTTAGTACTGCATACCAAATACATACAGATTTTCTGTAGGATTATTTTTCACTTGTGGGAATAACCACCTGCAGGTGGTGAGCCTGTGAGGGCTGCTGGTCAGAATATCGAGGCCAATATATTTTTTAAACGCTTTATCGTAAAGGTAAGTACATATAGGTAAGTATAAATTTACGATTGTGAACTCCCCATCTACATACTGTGAAGACATGTATATAGCAATGGTACACATATGTGGAGTTAAGAATTGTAAATCTTTACTTAGCTATATAAACATATAAAATATATATATTGTGATAGTAAATGTTTGGCAGGGCAGAATTAGAATATTGATAATCTCGTAGAATAGCCCTATGAGTTTGGATCAGCCCTTTGCCAATGCAGGTGGGTTTTTGCACACCTGGGTAACTTTAAGTGCACAAAAGAAGATGTGGATCTTTTTGTGAGTTGCTATCTGGTGTCACTCTTGTTCATAGAGCAGCGGAAGGAAGTCTGAATTGGGATAGTGTCAAATTGTTTTGTTTATTGGCCTCAATCACAAGTGATTTTTCTGTAAACTTGTGTGCCCCTAGTGGAGAAAGTGGAGCTGGAAAAACAGTGGCAGCGAAATATATCATGGGCTATATTTCCAAAGTCTCAGGAGGTGGTGAAAAAGTACAGGTAAGTCATTTATGTTTTTATTTTAATAAATTTATCATCAATCTCCTGCTCCTTCCCCTCTCTGCCTCAAGATATTTTCCATTCTCAGCAGATTTATAACAATTTCTTATTGTTATACAATTAAAAATATTTTGCAATTTGATCTCAATCGCTGCAGTACTATTTTGGTATAGCTCTATTCCAACATCCTTCTCACGTGAACAAACTTTATATAGAAAGACTACAATCCCGTATTAAATGGGGCATCTAGGGAATGATGAAACAATAGGTCTCAAAACCCAAGCAGACATCTTAAAACAAAAGAACATTCTGGAATGCACATTACTGCTGACTGTCAGCGATGTAGGAATGGGTGAAGAGAACCATGTTTTTCCTCCACACTGGATGGCCACTTTAACAGTGAGAGTCCTTCTAGATCTTAATGTTATGCCATGGTCTTCAAATTTGTATCTATTATGTATTAAGAAATCATTTTATCTCAATCCTTTAACACTTTGCCCCCATTAATTGTGATTGGGAAGAATGAAATAACTAACTAATACATAGCAGAGAAACTATTTCCAATAAGGGCAGGACAGTTAAGACTAGCCATGCCCAACAGATATACTGAAACAAAATTAAGATGCATATGGATTGAGATTCAGTGTTCCTGTGATGTTCTGTCATTAAAATTTAGTGTGCTCACATTCTTACTAAAATTTCTTCAGCCACCGACCAATTCATTCCAATATTTTGCTTTTCCTCCAACCCATAAACTCAACTGCTATGCTTTTGCTCTCAGCTACTAATAGCTACTCCTTAAACTTTTCAACTGACCAGAAGCCTTCCGGATCCCCACCTTGGACTTACAAAGAGCAGAAGCCAAATGACATAAGGAGCAGCCATGGTTAAATGAAGTTGGCAATTACGAAGGAAGTGATAATATCACAGTCTTTGTTAAGAAAATGGAAACAAACTAGGCATAAGCAGTACAGAAGGAAAGGGAAAATGGAACATGTACTATACATTTTAACTGCCCATCCCCAGAATGGAGTAGGACACACACTCCTTACCACACAAATAGTTGATCTTTCCATAAATCAGCAAGAATGTAATAATTGTGTAAGGAATTGGTTGATATTTAAAAATCTGGTACACAGTTCCTCAACACCAACGAAAACAACAAAATATACAATGCATAAAAAATTCAGAAAATGGCTTCAGCTGCAGTCACCATGAAACTATGTAAAAACATTGCTAATGAGGTACTTATATAAATGCACAATATCAGGCAGAGAAATTAATCAAAAAATAGTCAGGGTGCCATGTGACAGGAAATATAACGGATCTGTGACACAATATTGTCCAAAAATTTACAAAAAATATAGATTTTCGAAATATAAATAGAATTTAAAGTAATGTGTTAAATATTGTAATATATACAATAAATATAATGTACAACCAATACATTCCACTACTATTCATTACTATATATAAATATACATTTATATAAACACACAAACTCGTGTATATATATATATATATACATATATATATATGTGTGTGTTTATTTAAAAAATATATAGTGAAACATACTTAATACAAATATTAATTTTGCACGGCATTTATTTTTAAAACACTTTAATGTATGACTATGAAAACAGAAACACACACACACATATATGTATTTATATATCTATATATTTATATAAAATTAAAACCATAGAAAATAACAAAAAAGATATTAATTTAGACAATGAATAAAATATAAAACATTTACCCCAACAATTAATGCTACAAAACCTATTTAACCAATACTATGAAAATTAACAAGTCTAAGAATATTACATTTACCATTCTCATTCTAGTTTATGCAACATTAGGGAAACTGTTGGACTTTGTAGGGGTTAGATTTACTATTCCTACTTCATTCAGAGTAACAGTAGGGAAAGCGTTGGGCTTCGGAGGTGTGAAATTTACTATTCCTACTCCCTTGTAAACAACAGTAGGGAAACTGTTCGACTTTGAAGGAGTTAAATGTACTATTCCCACTCCAAACAACGTAACAGTAGAGAAAACATTGGATTTCGGGAGAGGTAAAATTTACTATTCCCACTGCAAACAGTACTCCAGTCAGTAGAACAGTAGGGAAGCGATAGACTTCGAATGGGTGAAATATATTACTCCCACTCCAAACAGCACAACAGTAGAAAAAGTGTTGGACTTTGGAGGAGGGGCGCACTTTACTATTCCTACTCCACTCTGTGCAACAGTAGGGAAAGCTTTGGATTTCAGAGGAATGAAATTTACTATTCTCACTTCACTCCAGTCAGCGCAACAGTAGAGAAAGTGTTGAGCTCTGAAGGAGTAAAATTAACTATTCTCACTCGAGTCTCTGGAACAGTAGGGAAAACGTTGGATTTCGGAGGTCAGCACAACAGTGGAGACATTTATGGCCTTGGGAGGGGTAACATTTTCTATTCCCGGTAAAGTTTCTGCAACAGTAGGGAAAGTGTTGGATTTTGGACGGGTGAAATTTACTATTCCGACTCCAGTCAGTGCAACAGGGGAGAAATTGTTGGACGTTTGAGGAGTAAAATTTTCTTTTCCTGCTAAAGTCTCTGCAACAGTAGGGAAAGTGTTGGATTTCGGAGGGGTGAAATTTACTTTTTCGACTCCAGTCAGTGCAACAGTAGAGAAAGTGTTGGATATTAGAGGGGTAACATTTACTATTCCCACTCTAGTCTATGCAAAAGTAGGGAAAGCGTTGGATTTCATAGGGGTGAAATTTACTATTCTGACTGCAGTCAGCACAACAGTACAGAAAGTGTTGGACTTAGGAGGTGTAAATTTTACTATTTCCACTCCAGTCTCTGCAACAGTAGGGAAAGTATCTTACAGCTAGATTCATCAAGCCAAAATCGGCTCGCAAAGGGCCAGATTCTGAGAATCTGGCCCTTTGCGTGCGCTATTTTTGCATTTGGGATTCATTATCCCAAATGCAAAAATCGCAATCCTAGAAATCGCTAAATTGCGAATAATTGCATTTAAGGAATCTCAATTTGAGATTCCTTAAATGAAATTCATGAACAATTTTAAAATTGCGAATACGCAATCTGGGGCTCGCTATTTACCGTGAAGTCTAACTACATGGTAAATAGCGAAAACTTAGAAAAATGCACTTTAGTGCATTTTTCTAAGTTGTATGTTACACACACACATGTCCTTTGGACATGTGTGTGCGCAACACCAGTGTACATTACCATTTCAGGGGTGCTACAGGGTGTCCTTTGGACACCCTGGCACCCTTGAAATCGCTTCCTTATTTGCGATTCGCTATTTGCTAATCGCAAATAAGGAATGACTCCCCATTCATTCCTATGGGCCTTTAGGCCCATAGGAATGAATGGGACAGCCATTCCTTATTTGCGATAATCAATTAGTGAATCGCAAATAAGGAAGCAGTAGAAATCGCAAAAAATATTGCGATTTCTACATGCATCCCGATTTGCGAGTCTTTAATAGCGATTCCTTAAAAATCGATATTAAGGACTCGCAAAACAGGACTTTGATGAATCTGGGGGTCTATTTCAGAGGGGTGAAATTTACTATCCCCACTCCAAATAGCACAACAGTAGGGAAGCTGTTGAACTGCGGAGAGGTTACTTAACTAGCATCCTGCAACTAAAGTTATGAAAAAAATAAGTATTCCACAATTTATATATTTACAATTCAAATACTTACTTTACGAATAATTAATAGTTATATATCCCTACAATGCTAGCCTCCCACAACTAAACTATAAGTAAAATAAATCAGTATTCAATGTTTTACAAAATTAAAAATCAGCTAAATAATTAATTAATACTAAATTATTAATTATTACTTAATTAACTTCCTACCCCACACCCCTACAAACCTAGCAACCCACAACTAAAATATTAGTAAAATAAATATTTAATAAATTACATAATTAAAACTCAATTATATAATTAATTAACAATTAATTGTTAAATAATTATTGCTTAATTAACTTCTTGCCCTATACCCACAAATCTAACAGAGCGCAAATAACTTATAAAAAATAAATCAGTATTATATAAATTAAAACAAAATGTATTAAATAATTCTTAATTATTACCTAATTAGCTTCCCATCCTATCTGTCTACAAACTCAACAACCTGCTACAACACTATAAATTACTATTGGAAATTGATTACAGAAATCTAAATCACTTAAAATTACAAGCTGTATTTTAAAAACAATTGATAACATTTATATAAACCGTAAACTACATTAAAATAATTTTAAAAACGATAGTCTTTACCACTATAATACTGAAAATGATATTAAAACCATCAACATTATTTAAAATAATATTACTTATCTCACAAAAACGATAATATTGTCAAAATTATTTCCCCATCACAATGTTTGTCTATCACAATATTTAATTTCTAATATTTCTGTCTCCCGTGATTATAAATTGATATTTTGTCCAAACACCAATATAACATCACACTAGAGCAGCAACACTGCTTGTGGGCAGGGGTTAGAAGGGGTGCATGACCCAGTAGTGGAGAACAACCACGTCATCATCTTTCCAGGCCTTTTCTGAAGTAGAGAATGGAGGGTGCTTGGCTGAATTAATCTGGCATTGTGTTCCACGCCTTTAAAGCATAGCAGGGCTGGAATTTAGTTTTCTCCTACCTGCACTTCTTTGTCTCGTCTGGTAATGCAAGCTGCTGCAGGTCTTGTCTAGGCGCCCAAAGTAAACAGCTTTAAAGCCAAGCACTGGTAGTGTTGTTGTGGACTGCTTTGTGATGCTGCTAGAAGTATTGCTGGTGATTCCATCTCCAGAGAAAGATATTGGGGATCTTTTACTCCTGGAGTGAACCTGTCTCACTTTCTGAAGTCCTTGATACAACATACAACCACATGGAAAACACTATTAAATGGGGTAAGGTGTGCCACAGGATTCCCAGCCATGGCGCATTTCATCTGTCTGGATCGCCTTTCTGAATTTTTGGTCTGAAAGGAATTGCTTTAATTTACAAAGCTAGATCTCTTAGTAACAGATGTTCTTGGTTTTTGTGTGATGTATGTCTTGAAGATGAAATTGGTGTTGATGTAGTCCAATGAATTACCCTCTCAACAAGCCGTTTTGCAAAGGTAACCAGTTTATTCCCAAATATTTATTGCTGTACCTGAAGTTACCTGCTGACATTGGGACATAGATGCATCAAAGAAAATACCGGGAGCAAACGGGCAGATTCTCAGAATCTGCCCGTTTGCTCCCGGTATTTTTGCATTTGGGATGCATCATCCCAAATGCAGAAATCGCAATTTAAGGAATCTCTAAATAGAGATTCCTTAAATTGCTCTTGCATTTAAGGAATCCCAAAATGAGATTCCTTAAATGCAATGCATGAAACCCAAAAAAATAGCGATTTCGCTAATAGGGGGAGCAAATTACCATGAAGTTGAACTTCGTGGTAATTTGCTAAAACTTTGAAAAATGCACTTTTGTGCATTTTTCAAAGTTACATGTTGCGCGCACACATGCCCTTAGGGCATGTGTGTGTGTAACATTTGTGCACAGGTCCATTTCAGGGGTGCAACAGGGTGTCCTTTGGACACCCTGGCACCCTTGAAATAGCGGAACATTAGCGATTCGGTAATAGCTAATCGCTAATAAGGAATGGCTTTCCCATTCATTCCTATGGGCCTTTAGGCCCATAGGAATGAATGGGAAAGCCATTTCCCATAATTTGCTCCCCCTATTAGCGAAATCGCTATTTTTTTGGGTTTCATGCATTGCATTTAAGGAATCTCATTTCTCATCTCATCTCATCTCATTCCTATGAGCCTTTAGGCCCATAGGAATGAATGGGAAAGCCATTCCTTATTAGCGATTAGCTATTACCGAATCGCTAATAAGGAATCTTAAGGAATCGCTAATAACATTGCGATTCCTACATGCATCCCGTTTTGCGAGTCTTTAATAGCGATTCCTTAAAATTCGCTATTAAGGACTCGCAAAACATTACTTTGATGCATCTGCCAGTGGATGTGTGAATGAACTCAGTTTTTTGTGTCCTGTGTGAGAAATGCCTTGGACATCCAAGTTTGCATGGTGGTGAGGCGGGTCATTCGATTGGCTTAAAAAGGTGTGTGAACAGTCTTGATCTGCACATCAAAAGTGTGAAATTAGTCTTTGGTTTATTTGATGGAAAGCCTCTCAGTAGATCTTCCTGAGGACAGTCTCTGAGATGAACCTTTGCTTTGATTGCAGCACGTGAAAGACATTATCCTGCAGTCTAATCCTCTTCTGGAAGCCTTTGGGAATGCAAAGACCGTGAGGAATAATAACTCCAGTCGCTTTGTAAGTGAAATTTTAAACTGCATATTACGCATAATGGCATTTCAAAATATTACCATAAATCTAGAAAACATGTAGGTGGTACAAAGTAGACCCAGGCGAAGTTTAAATGAATCAAGCCTTATTCAAGGATTTTCTGGATTTTGGCATTGTTATATGAAATTCCTGAAATTACGCAATTTTACACAAGCTAACAGGAATAATATAAATGGGCGTGATGCAAATGGCTGTTGCTCGCATCTTGCGTGTTTTTCGCACTATTTTTAACCACAACATATTTCCTCATGTCAAATGTAACAACACATTTCACACTAAATATATTGCTAAATGGTGGATTTGCATTTTGCATAATTACACTTAGGGCCTAATTATGAGTTTGGCGGTCCACGGACCGCCAGACTCGGGGGGGCATGGCGGTGGCGGTTTTCCGATCACCCTGTTACAATATGGGCGGTTGGACCAACATTTCCCCGCCGCAGATGTCCAGGGAACCGCTGTTCCCTGGCGGTGTTGCGGCGGTGAGGAATCCACAAAATTTTGGGCAGGCCCACCAAGCATATTACGAATTTCCACTCCGCCAAGGTTTTCCTTGCAGTTTCTTCTCCATGAAACCCGTCGGAGAGAAGAAACAAATGGGGCCCTACAGGGCCCAACTTGTGCCTCTGGCCATGGGATGCATGCAGGGGGGCACAACTGTGTGCATGCACCCCAAGTGCGTTACCATTGTGGTGCCCGTTTTCAGGGCATCACCATGAGAACGTCTAATAAAAGCCCGCCAGACACAAGAAATACTCAGAATCTGGCAGACGACCCGACCACGGGTTTGGCGGTGCGGACCCAGCACCGCACCACCACACTCATAATCAGGCCCTTAATTTCTAGTCAACTGCCAACATTTCACATAATTACGCGAAAGCATATTACACTAATTCCCACATCCCAAATAGAAAAGTAAAGTCTGTTCATAAACATGAATCTGACGGGTCTCTCTAAAGAAGGTTTAGAACCAATGAAAGAAACATTTTTTACGTCAATCAATATTTGTGAGTTTTGTCTTAACACTAGCATAGGTGTGAGTTTCAGCTTAACACTAGCATAGGTGTGAGTTTACTCAATTTCAAAGACTAAGATTTACTGACTGAAAATAGGATATATGAATTGAGCCCTTTAACATTAAATTTGCCTGTGATCCTTGATTTGCCCTTCAATGAGGGTACTTTTTTTTGTTGTAAATCTTTATATTAGTTTCAAAACAAAGAAAGTAATAGACATATCAGGTGCCATACATTCGGACATAATAAGAAGGCGAACAGATGTTGATACAGGATGGATACTAAGCAGTGAAGAAATGTCTGAGACGCCTACGCCAATGTATGAGAAACAGGATGTGCCACAGTACAATATACAATGTACATTAGGCGCAAGTTCTCAGAGTCTGCCCACCCATAAACTCAGGATAATAGGAGAAGCATGAGCACCAGATACTGGAATACCAACAAAGTCAGGATGTTCCACCAACTATACTTGTAAAAGGAAAGGGAAAGAGAGTGTGAAGAAAAGAAACCATAAAAACAAAAAAGAAGACAAAACAATAAACCCATCCCCCCACCCTGCACCCCTGCATATGGCTATCACCTAACCCCAACTAGCAATGTGCCTGTTGCCCCAACTAACTAAATACTAAAAGTAGAAAATGGAGGAGGGCATCTTCATACATGCCCCTGGTCTCCGCTCCCCCCGCAAAGCCAAAAATCCCCAGACTAAGGTCTCGAAATCTATTAAGCTGCAAATACGTAGCGCAACAGAGGAAACTCCAAACACCGCCCAACCCCCCGAACGCATCATGGTTGCAAACCCCGTGACCAGTAATACCCGATGGCAAACTCAATCACACAGTCTCATCCTTGACCCTTCCCATCAAACATGTGAGCCCCTTCCGGACAAACTGTTGCTTCCGCAGGATAGTCAATGCACAAAAAAGCTGTAGCAAAGTTCAATCCGAGACGAAGCAGAGAGATGAAGGTGTTGAGAACTCCGCTAAGTCCAAAGACTCCCCACACCGTCATGGATTCCCAAAGTTGTTTCATCCGCCATCTTAGCGGTGCCGATGTAGAGGGGAGTGACGCAGTTTCAAACCAACAACAGTTCCCATCAAAAGTCTCTGGAAAGGGAGCATCACGTAGTCCATCAGGTAGTCCACCCATAGTCAGCAACGATCGTAGGCCTGACAATCCAATTGCGGCATCGAGCTTGCTCTCAGCACCCAATACACTGGTCAAAGGCTCCAACGTCTCCCATAGTACGGGGTCTGCTTCCTCCATCGAGGTGGCCATCTTGGGCATCTCGAGTCGTTTCGTTTCTTGTAGTGGGACCAGGGTCCGATCCCATCCGCCCAGTTCCAGACAAAAACACTATCATTTTATGGATGCGGGCTTCAATGCAAACATGAAGTGACCCTATGGCTGCCAACACCGTTCGTAGTGACGGATCACTCTCAGTCCGCTCCACAACATCTCGCTCAGTTTCAGTCATATTCGCATTCCCAGAGAGCCCGGTCTCCCCGGGGGGGAATAGGTGGATGCGGAACGGACGATTTCAGAGTGGGACTTATCGTTGGGGACAATACCAATCCGATCTCAGCCACCTCTGGCGGAGATCCCAACCCAGCGAACACCGGCGGGGCCCTAACCGGACCACCGGTCCAGGGACCCCCGTCCGCCGCTCCAATTGTGTGTCGTCACCCCTTCTTTAATATTCACCAATTCAGCCAACCATTGTCAACTTCAGTCCAAGAAAAAAAAAATCCACCTCGGTAGACCGGTCCCTGTCAGACAACTACAGCCGATGTTGTTCAACTGAAACCCGGCAGGGCCAGTACTCGAGACCCCGGCTTTCAGGCTGGTCTAGGCCGCAAACTGCCACACGACGTATCTTTGTCTACCAAACTGGTAGAAATCTCGGGATAGCACCGTTAAGCACCAGTCTGGTTCATACACACGGAGGCAGGGCGCAAAAACAGGATAAATAACAGGATCTTCTGGCAGGAGTCGGAGGTCGGCGGAGCCGGGAGCTTACGCGGCCATCTTGTTTGCTGGCGTAGCTCCTTCCCCCGAGGGTACTTTTTCAAATCAGGCAGTTCCTACTTGCACAAAGTAGCCCTCAGCAGCATTAGAAGTACAAAATTGCTATGTTGTAAATTTCAAATAAGAATGTTCACTTTGCAAAAGCACACTTATGTTTGTGTCCACACTGTAAACTCACATTGCTATAAAGAAATTTTAAAAAGTACTAGTTCAATGTTTTACTCTAGAGTTCCCCCTGGCAGTGTCTCTTACTTGAAATAGCCTCTCCCCATGACTATATTGTAACTAATCTATTTGCACCCTCATTCTTTTTACAGAACTACCCGCTACAAATGCATAAAGGAAGAAATACCTACAACATTTACATTCATAAATGCGATCACCATTTCTTTGCATTAAGCGCAGAAACATCTACAGCTTGCATGATGTGCTTTTCTGTAGTTCTCATGCAGGTTTTTGTTATATGCCCAACCACTACATTTATGCCAATGGCTGTTTTCTATTTTCTCTGAGTGGTAACTTTGGGCCGGATTACGAGAATGGCGGTCCACATTAGGAGTTTGGCGGTCGGACTGCCACAGGATCCTGCGACGTGGCAGTGTGAGGCAGTAATATGCTGGTGGGCCGCTGCTGCACCGCCTAGCATATTACTAGTTGCCAAACCACCACCCTTTCTGTGGCATGCACCCCAAGTGTGCCTGCCATAAAAAGGGTGGCAGTGAAGAAACTAAGGGGGCCCTAAAAGGCTCACCTGCTGCCTCTGGGCCTGCTGGTGCATGTTGTGGCCACCTGAAATTGCACCCCAGTTCCTGCACTGTATGGAATTCTCGACATTGTGCATTTCATAGCATGAAGGAACGTGCTGCAGCGGTCCGTCTTAAGGCTCCCCTAGCCTTAGACAGCCTCTGCTGTGACACCCCCACAGCACTGCCCACCCGCCATGAATTACAGTTGTAATTCGGCAGGGGGACTCAATACGGGGTTGGCGGTCCTCCTGTTGGCGCAGCAGTGGCGGACCAACAGGAGGACCACCAAACTGGTACTCAGTCTCGAAGTCTAGTCAAATCAAAATCTGGATAAAGGAAAGTCATCTGAAAATCTCTTTCATATGTACAGTATAGGCTGGCTTTAAAGCTGATAAATTAAATGCACTATTATAATGTTTGTTGTTTTTCTCCATAGGGAAAATACTTCGAAATACAATTCAGCCGTGGTGGAGAGCCAGATGGGGGAAAAATCTCCAATTTCCTACTCGAGAAATCCAGGGTGGTGAACCAAAATGAGGGCGAAAGGAACTTCCATATATACTATCAGGTAAGCAAAAAATGTAAACACATTAGAGAAAATACATACAACTTGGCAAGGCTCTTTTAAAGGAATAAAGGCAGACTGAAGCCGCAGGCTTGCATTAACCGCATTTGTCAGCCTTCAATTACTTGCAGACAGTCAAGGTATTGTCGCTGGGTAAAGCAAGATCATTCAGCTTCTCAGGTTTTCACTGAATATAGATCACATGTACTGTTTGTAGGCCAATGTGGTGCCCCAGTGCAGGGGATATCATAGGTAACTGTCGATTTAATGTATTTATTTTCTTTAAGGAGTTGTATGTAGCGCTACGATGACCCGTCCGGGTATAAGCGCGCTGTCCAAATAGCAAAACAAGTTAAAACACAGAAAAAACAGGCACTAAACACATACGTAAGTTAGCAATATGTTATACAAATAGCAGCTAAATAGCAGCTGTAAAAGCAAAAAAGAAACGGGTAAGAAACAAAATATATACAAAGGGAACAAATGACTTCAAATACACAGGATATAGAAATGAATATAGGAAGGATAGTTTGACTTAGTGAAATCTTTTCTCATGGAACTAATCAGTAACTAATGCTGAAGGTATCTCTTCAGCAACAGTTTTTAAAATTCTTTTTTGAAGGAGGTATTTGAAGGATTCGATCTAGTCTCAGGTGGAAATGTGTTCCATATTGTGGGGGCAAGACCGGGAATAGGGCAATTATACGTTTTCTTTTTGTTGAACTTCTGGCAGTTAGAGTATCTGACCTGATAGTTCACGTTTTTTAGCCAGGTAGACGGAAGTGTTGTAATGAAGAGCCTTGGGGGCCATGCAGACTATCTTAAATTGACTTCGAGCTTCAAACAGGAGCCATTTGAAATGTTTCAGGTCATGTGTGATGTGTTCCTATATCACTGACCAGGGCCACCCATTGTTGGCCCATGTCATATTTTCAAGATATCCACTTAAGATATGCTACATAAAGTGAATCTAAATTGAATTCATTTAGTCAGTGATTAGCCTGAAAACTTGCATTTGATCTGACTTTCTTGGACCTACATTGGTCATCCATCTCCCTGACCCAGGTCTTAAATTATTCTGAGGAGAAGATGAGATTTAAAAACACCAGTCACACATAATTTTCATGCCATTATGAATACAAAATCATACTCTTTTATCAGTTGTATTGAACAAATAAAAAAAGTACAACTACTAGTTTGTAACAATCTCTTTATTGCTACGTTCTTCCTGGCTATGTTCTCTTCTTTTACCACTTCATATCTTATGTGTTTCTTCATCTGTATCACAGTTTGACTTGTTAATCCTCGCTTCTGATTTATCATTTCCCTCTCAACCCATTCTCTTTTTTTTCTCTACTTGTTACCCTCTAACTACATCTCTGCTGCTCATCTCCTTCCCTCAGCTATTAGATGGTGCTAGTCAAGAACAACGTTCGAGCCTTGGCCTCATGCCTGCCGACTACTACTATTACCTGAACCAATCAGAAACGTACAAGGTGGATGGCACCGATGACCAACGAGACTTCCATGAAACAATGGTAATGATCAGCAAACAAGCATAATAGGGTGATTCTAAAGGCGCTACCAAAGACTCAACACAGTCACATTGGGACGAGAGCTGTGAACAAAAAGGGATGATCCACATTCTACACAGAAAGGCAGGAATGTCCAGCCTACCGCAAAAATGAAATGTTGGCCATTGGTGATATTAGGATCTCTAGAAACAGACGTGGGGACTATGTGGTCGACTCACTTCATCTCTCCTGAGATATCCTTTCCTCATTTTGTGGTATGTTTTAACATCATAATCAACCAGGATTACTATGTTTCATACAATCTTCTTTCTCTCACTCAGTGTGATGTCAAAATACAAGATGTCACACAAAACATTAGCATAAACGTAGCGAAACTAGGTAAAGTTGTCTGAAATTAAAATTAGGATACATTGTCCAAGGGATAAAATGACCAGACTAATCATCAAGGTTCAAATTCCAATTAGAGTATTTTTAAGACAGATTCATCACTTGTTTCCACTTTGCTGATTTGACCAAGACTTGGGCCAATCATGCTTTATTTTAAAGGGAAACTTTGCGTTACTGGAGTATGCCAGCTGAACTAAAATGTGCTTTTTCCTCACTTTTTCTTTAAATAAATCACGACTTTCAGCAAGAAATTTCAGTCTTTTGGCCCGAATCATGAAAATTAGAAATTGTTAGTAAAATGCCTGATAGGTTGGTGGAAAATCTACCATACTGGCTGAAATTCCGTGGTTTACTCCAAAATAGGGTAATATTTCAGCAAAGCATATATTCAGTCCTGGATAGTCCTACTAACTAACAGGAATATCGCTCCGGGTGAATTTGTGTTGCAAAACAGGTGATAATGTCTGACCATTGGCTGAGTAGATATCATCTGCACTAACTCAGTAGCCTCTGTCTAATGGTGTTCTCACTCAAGTCTGATCACATAGTTACCATAACGCCGCATCTTACGCACTTCTAGCGAGAAAATAATCCATGATTGAAGCATTAAAAATTGAATATGGCTCAGTCTTAGGGCACTAAAATTGTATATAACACAGTCTTAGGCCGCTAAAAGGTGACTATAACCCAGACTTGGGGAACTAAAGCAGAGCTACAATGAGCTGCAACTGGAAGGAATTTGATGCATAACGGAGGAAATAAGTTTACTGTGCTAGGCAGAGGTGGGACTCATAGGTGGTATGGTGTAAGTAGAAAGCAGACTGGGAAGAGTGGAAGGGCCAAGGATCGTACTGCAGTTGGGGGTTTTAGTGGGGAGTTACAGACAAAGGAGGAAATCCTGGAATGGATACAAGCAAGATGTCTTGTCAAAATGTGATAGTATCTTTATGTGCACTGTCCATAAAATCGCTCAGAATCAATCTTTTTTAAATTATGTTTTGCACTTAAGAGGGAAGTAGTTGACAAAATCACTGTAAATGCCTTTCTCGGTGGTCATATACAGAAATCAAGACAAAATTCCTTATCTAAACGTTGCCGATACCTCTAGGTAAAGTGTGAGTAATCAAGACCAGGTGATATACTGGACCTCATCCAAACGGCAAACATATAGAGAGAATTCGTTAGACGGCAAGCCATTACTTGTAAATCACCATCATCTGATATAGCACGCCTGTTGTTACCCGTGATGCATACCCATAAGGACTTTTCTCCTTGTACCAAAACAGAACTCGTACATACGGGTCAGATGGTTCTAGGGGAAGTCAGAGGAACGTGGACCTAAAGTGTAACAGTTGGGGTCTGATGCCTAATGCACACCCCTCCTTAGAGCACGGGTGTGTCCAACATATGTGGCAGCTCGCCAAATGCATGCCCCATGTTAGGATTACCACTGACTATGTCAAATCAATAAATCCTACCTAGATTACTCGAACACAAATGTATCTAATTTTGAAATACTGTAATTTTGCCTTGAATAAAGGCCAATGTCCCTATATTTGACATCTTTCACACCGAGGATGGTGTTGTGTCTGGGTGATGGCATTAAATCATACAGCAGTGTTCAGACTTCAGTTTGTATAACTATAATGACATAGAATGACCCGGCATCCCGGCATACAGCCTGCGGAGGCTCCAGATGGTCCAGAACCAGGCGGCCCGGTTAGTCTATGGTCTCCCACGTTACCACCACTCCACACCCCTCCTCAGGGAGCTTCACTGGCTTCCTGTTAAGGAACGTTCCCTCTTTAAAACCGGCTGCATGGTTTTTTAGGCCCGCCAAGGCACTGCCCCCGCCTTCATTTCCTCGCTGATAAATGAATACGTCCCCACCAGAGAGCTTCGTTCCTCTTCCAAGTCTCTCCGGCAAATCCCACGTTTCAAACGTAAAAAGTGGGGTGGAGCCAATTTCTCTACCTTGGCTCCTACATTCTGGAACTCCCTCCCCGACCACCTCCGTTTTGCCACTCATTATGTTTCTTTCCGCAAAGACCTAAAAACGTTCCTTTTCAAACAGGCCTTCTCCGTGTAACTGGCCCCTTCTTGTCCTACGACAGGTTTACTTTGCCTCAGTTGCCGGACCCTCCACTAGCGCCAAGAAACCGTACGGTGAACGTTGCGCTCTATAAATGTTTTAAATTGGAAATTGGAAATTGGAATGACTAACACGCCAACTGAATAATCATTTTCAAGTGTATTGATTCATCTCAGTTTGATTGGAAAATGGTTTCCCGTGCCTCATCACTTCAGTGTGCACTCATGTCACTCACCTTTCAGACCCATGGACGCACAGATTCTGCTCTGTGTTTTAGAAAGGCCATGAAATGAAGGCACACAAAGAGAAGTATAAAGACTCAGTGGTTGTCATGTGTTCACGTGGAATGGAACTTGCGGGGTTGGAATTCCAGTTAACCCTGAAGGCTAAAACAGTGGCATGATCCTCAGTGGAACCTTGGAGAGTAGAGAATTGGTGTGTTTACATCTTGTTAATGATTCATACTTTAATGATCATGTCTCTCCTTCCTTGGGAGTAGAATTTGGGACCCTTGCACTTAGGCCCAAGAGTATTTTTAAATTCTAAAGTCTGTTTTTTTTTCCGCTTCTGTAGATAGAGTGCTCAAATCTGGGTTTCTTGGAGAGCATCATACGGAAGGACTCCCCGCTATAGAGACAAAGACCCTCATTAGACCTTCAGGGCAACATTCTGATCCCTCTGCAAACAGGACTTTCCACAGGGATTGGAATGACAATGATCACACCCACTAAGCTTGCCCTGGAAGATTCAGGCAAGTCACATCTGACGAAATTTATCAGGGGAAATACCCAGAAAAAAAGCGGAAAAACTTGAGGAATTTAGAGACTGCTTAGGATGGTGGGCAGACTTTAGTCCGCCCGCCATCCAGGTGGAAACGGGTCTGGCCGCCAGACATGGGGCCGTCCCGCTGCCCTGATTAGGATGCGACTGGCACCCTGGCGGTCGCATCTTGCATATTTGACAGTGCGGCGGGTGCTGCGTACAGCAGCACACGCTGCAACGCCAATATGGCATGTTGTGCATTTGCATGCACAATGTGGCAGGCACCGTGTGGTCCCTGCCACCTTGTGCATGCAAATAGAGGGGTACCATGGGTACTCCCCAAGTGCACCCTCCACCCCTGGGACCCGCATAGGGCCCCTAAAGAACATCCCCGCCAGCATTTCCATGGCGGCTAAGCCGCCATGGAATGGCCTTCACAACACACCATCCTATTATGGATGGTGGGGCCTGATAGGCACTGCCACCATATTAGGGGCCAATTCCGCCCGGCTGGCAATCGGAATGATTGCCGACTGGCGAAAAAGCGGCGTGCGCACTTTTCGTCCGGCGCGAAACCCCGCCATTGTAATATGGCGGGGGTTTCACTTGTTATGATGTTGTGGCGGCGAATGTCACATCATAATGAGCCCCTTAGCGTGGCAAAAACCGAATCTGCATGTTATGCCTCTTTTTCATGTTTATAATTCAGAATAGGAGGTATTTAACTCATCTCGCAAATACCTCACTGTGTGTGGAGTAATGCTATTTTTAGTGGGTGAGGTTAACTCCCCACCCTAGTCCGCCACATTTGTAATGCAGCCCATAACATTTTAATTATAGAAGCTGTATTTTATAATAACCAAGTGAAAAGCAACTTTTAACAGAGAATTATTAGAAAAAGATGCAGTGTCCCCCTGCTTCTTCATTTCGAATGTAATGGTTCTTCCCCCTCATAGGACGCCATGCAAGTCATTGGGATTACTGGTGAGGACCAGCAGCAGGTCGTGCAAATCACAGCCGGAATCCTCCACATTGGCAACATCAGCTTCCTTGAGAAGGACAACTATGCCAGAGTTGAGAACTTGGATCGTAAGTGAGCTTCAAATCACTTCTAAAAAGGATCCTCTAAATGCCTGCCAATATGTGTTTCTTATATGTTGTGAATGTATTTACCGTATGAAATGCTAACTGTGCAAAACTAAAAACATATGTCCTCTGTCTAATACAGAAACTCAGGACTACTACTAGTTTTACTCAAACATTCTACATCATGTTTTAGCAGTTTTAAAACCACATTTGAGGATGAGCCATCACTATCAGTTTAGCAATTGACCATATATTGAATATATATCATATTCTCTTTTCCCATTTAACATTCTTCAGACATCTCAATGTAAGTGCTTTCATTAGAGGCAGAGATATTGGATTTTTATCAGCCTCTTATAAACCCCCATTCCAGCACGAAAAAGTTAAGTCTTCAACATGTTTGGTGTAGCAGAAGCATCGTAATTTGCTCTGTGCTCCGACTCACTTCCACACGGACAGACCACACCCGCAGCCTCTGCAACATCCTGGACAGCAGGCTCACCATGGAGCAACAGATTAACGCTGTCTCCTTCGCCTGCTTCCACATCCTCCGCATGCTCTGAAGAATCTTTAAATGACTCTCCATTGGCACGAGAAAAAACCTCACTCAAGCCCTAGTCGCCAGCAGGCTGGACTATGGCAATACAATGTACTCATGAACTACCACTGAACTAATGAAGAGACTACAGACGATACAGAACCTCACACTTTAGGAACCGTCACTGACTCCCCAACCAGGAAAGATACCAATTCAAGATATTGACATATGCCTACAAAGCCCTCCATGACCTAGGACCAGCATACATCAACCACCGCTTGAACTTCCACCAACCAGCCGGAGACCTTTGCTCTGCCACCCTCGATCTCGCACAGACCCAGCGCATCCGCCATAGCCACAGTGGAGGCCATTTCTTCTCCTACCTTGCCGCCAAGTCCTGGAATTGCCTTCCCCTCCATCTCTGGACATCACCCTCGCTGGATGGATTCAGAAAGAGACTTAAGACCTGGCTGTTCGACTGAGCCCTTCTACATAGTGCCTGGACACTCTTGTGGGTGATTAGCTGCGCTATACAAATCCAGAATGATTGATTAATTGGTTGACTCGTTAACATCCTACAACATCACAGATTTGACCCCTTTTTATTTCCTTAAATAATCTTCAGCCTCCTAGTTGCTGTTAAGGGACTCAGACCATGATTTAGAGTTTGGCAGACAGGGTACTCTGTCCCTAAGGTGAAGAAGTACACTCTATGCCAAACTGATGGTGCGCCCGCTTCATTTAGAGTTTGGTGAACCTTCAGTATGTTGACGGTGGCGACTACTCTGTCTCCATCGCAGACATGCACCTCCGACAGTGTAAGGGCCATAGAGTGAGCCAACAAATTTCAAGTTTTCACTGTCCATCACCGCCAGTTAAAATTTGGTGGTAAGGGGTCATAAAAACTCCAAAAGGACCCCCCAAGCCATGGGAGAAAACTCCCATGGCAAGAGGTCATTGTTTTTTTTATTGGCAAAAAGAAAATCCTGTTTTGGGATTTTGTGTATAAAAAATAAAAACACAAAATTGAAAGTTTGCAGTACATCTGCATCACGTTGATATAGCAGTCAATCAAACTTTCAGTGGATTGACAGGAACCACCATAAGGCCAATTTCTGCCAATGCAAGAGATGTGCAAGAGATGCGGCGGACATCTCTAAATTCAGTGGGCAGGTACCGCCTCAGGGTGATGGAGTACTGTACTCCTTTACTTTCCTTTAGGACATCTGCAAACAGGGATGGAAAGGGAAGTTTCTAGGGCTACCAAATTGCAAGTAGGTGGGTAGCAACTGAAACTGTAGCAACTCTTAATTGGCTTTCGTGTTCCAATCAAAACCCAATCATGTACTCAAGATAAAAACCGAACAGTGCGACATGCATTAGTTGAGGTTTTAGACCCTCATATTTGTCATAGAGGTCAAGGCCTTTATAGCACTCATATAGAATCTCCCATTTCTAAAAATAAGACCATTTATGGCACTGTTGCCATGGGGTAGATGCACCAAATCCTGAAGGATTGATGTGAACATCTTTATCTAGCACAACCTACCAGTCTCCCACATTCACTGGTAATTGCTATGCATTTATTTAGTCAAATATCTAGGAGCTGTGCATACCTGAGTAAATCTAGTGGTTGATTCAGGTCTAAGGCTAAGATTCTGTGCATATACTCTTCTCCATAATTTTATATCCATTTTCTGTGAAATGTTAGCCAGGCCTACAGTTAAATGATCACTTTCTATTAGCTAATCCCACAAGAACTGTAGTCACAGTGGTGTAATGTAAAATCCACCAGCATGTAAATCTATTGATGTGAGTGAATTAAAGCCTTTCTAAGAAGCCCTTGAATGGACACCATACCTCTGATGTTAATTGGAGCCACTTCTCATCTGCTTCAAGGCTGGACAGAAGAGCGAGCCACTGTGAACGAAACAGCACAGGAGGTCTGCTTCTCCCCATAGCTCTCATATTGGTGCTGCCAAGGCTAGTCATACTTGAGTAAGAATGCTGCCTCCACTTCTACCAAGGTCCTTCTTCCACAGTGTTTGGTGCTCCTGTGGCTCTGGGGCCTGCTACCCTCTGCCTGCTGCTTTGGTACCTGTCCATCCTCATCCAGTTCCTGCAGATTGGGCAGCTCCTGCACCTCATGTAGCTGAAGTACTCAAGACAATGGTTGAAGATACGTCCCAAGATATTTCTTTATGTATGTTTTCCTCTAAATTAACACCATAGGCACCCATCACCTGAAACTAACTCCTAGAAGATCAGGGAGTGGATGTGGAGCATGAAAAATTTGCCAAATGCACGAGAATATAAATCAAGAGGGAGGTCTTGAAACAGATGATGGTTGACCTCAGAATTAATTTGGCATTACAGCATCATGACCTTCTTTGTAAGTCCATTGATAACCTATATCATGAGTTCCCCTCAGAGTTGCTCCCTGTATTTTTGCTTCTGCTACCCAGTAAAGTAGCTGTCTCTGCTGGTGCAATGGTGCAGCCGAAGAGCAGCTCCACTCATAGTAACGAAGACTACTTGCCCCTTTGAAGGCCTTCAACAATCTGGCAGGAGATGGCGTCTGAACTTAATTTTTGGAAAGCTGCCTAAAGTCCTTCCTCTGGTAAAAAATCGCCCAGTTCTTCAAATTGGATACACTCAAATTCCCTGATTTGTGCAAATGAGAGGATATGGACCCATTGTATCTGTTAAAAAATCGAGGCAAACAAACTTAAAAGCACCAAAAACCAAACAACAAAGTACTTGGGATAAGCTTATAATTTGATTGGGGGGTTATAAAATATACATGTGTGTGGTTGGTATTCTTACTTTTCCACTCCTTGAAAAATGATCAGTAATCCATTTGCCAACCACACTGTTAGTCACTGTGCACTTAACAACTTGTTATTTGACCATTCTTTGCACAGTTCTAGCCTTTCCCGCCTATCTGCTGGGGATCGACAAGGATCGGCTGAATGAAAAGCTGACAAGCCGAAAAATGGACAGCAAATGGGGAGGACGCTCAGAGTCTATCAACGTCACCCTCAATGTAGAGCAGGCGACCTATACCCGAGATGCCCTGACTAAAGGACTGTATTCGCGTGTCTTTGATTTCTTAGTAGAGGTACGTAAGAGTCTGTAGCCTGGGTTAGGAAAAACATAGCCACGCAGGAGCAATAAGCATGATGTCAGCCTGTGTTGGGAACATGCTGTTGCTATCAGGTATTGTTTGCTAATCAATCCTTAGAATTTTTACAAAATCATCATTGAAGTGCATTGTTTTGTGATGTTATAGCTAGGCATGATACTGTAACATTTTTTATGAAAATCAAGTTACACAAACATAGTGATGATGGTACACAAACATCAGTTCAGGTTACATTGTAACTCGCAACTCCTGTCCCCAGGTCCACCACCCTGCCAACCAAAAAGGATAGTCGGTGCCAAGAGACCTTTAGCTGCTAGTGTTTGTGTTATAAGCAAACTCACTCAATCATTCAGTGGCTTTGAGGACACCTGACCTGATGGCCCAGTTCACATAACAAAACTCTTTGCAAAGTTACAAAAGTTATGCTGATAGGTCATCAGATATTTAACGCTAATTTCTCAGAAAATGTGCATTGAAAACGGTGGGCCCATTTCACAGAACTAACTTAAGACAAAATCCTAAACTTACTACTTTTGGTATTCACAGAAGTTAGGATTTTGTCTTAAGTTTGTCTTAAGACAGTCTTAAGACAGACTAAAGACAAAATCCTAACTTAAGTCTGTCTTAAGTCTGTCTTAAGACAAACTTAAGACAAAATCCTAACTTCTGTGAATACCATAAGTAGTAAGTTTAGGATTTTGTCTCAAGTTAGTTCTGTGAATCGGGCCCGGTATGTCCAAGACACTGCATTGTCACAGAAGCCAAGCTTATTGCAAGCTTGAGCCTGACCATACCTCCACATCAAGTATATTAAGTCAAGTAAAAGTCTCATATTATTCATTCCAACAGGTGGAGGTTAATGCTTGAAACACAACAATACTGGACTTAGCAAACCATGACAATGCAACACCTGGCATGAATATGGTTAGCAAATTAGCCCACACTTGATGTCTGGTTGTAAACATTACGTAGTCTTCCTTTTTGTCTCACACATAAATGAATTATCAACTTTATATTTCGGATTAAATTAAACGAAGGCAATATTGAGATGGAACATGACATGACAACATAACCTAGCACATTTGAAATGGCTTCAAGGTGTATATTATACCCGCCCCTGTTCATTGGTGGGCAAATACATTTTATAGTCAGATATTTCTTCATCCAGGTTCCACTAGGCTTCTCATCTTGCTGAGACTAATCACACCATGTCTTATCCTGTGAAATTAGTAATGGCATTTAGAGAAAAACTCTACGAAATCAATAAGGGCATCTCTCATTGTCTGAACTATCTTCTACACTCCAAGACATTAAAAACACATCATATTCACAAAAGGCTGCATTTTTTAAAAATCCTTTGATTTGGATCTGTGGACAAAAAACAACTTTGGAGCTGATTCGTATTTATTCTGGTTGATATTTACAACTTACTGATCATGTTTCTAGTCTTTTGATACATTGTTGGTTTTCAGCACAGTAATTATGTATTATTATTATTATTAATATTTATTTATTCTTTTTCTGTATCCATTGGTTATAGTGCTGGCTGAGCTCCAAGGGCACCTGAGTGCTAATGCACAAAACAATTTTATTGTAGCAGAAGAATCTCATATAAATATGTATAACTATTCTTTAACAACACTACTTATATCCAATGACACAATGAACTAGGACAGCCACAAAATAGAATATTACACAGTCCCCCATTCCGCTTTAATCACAGAGACACAATTAGGAAAGCAAATCGAAACATAACTAAAGCATCTGCATCAATAACAATAAAGAAATAACTTCCTCTTAACAGTATACCAACTCTAATAATGTTGCATAACATATAAGCATGGGCGAATTTTGCGAATCTGGCGTTCGCGAATTTGCGTATTTGCGAACTCGCAATCCGCAAAATCCGCGAATTCTCGCGAATTTGCGGATTTCTTTGTTTTTATAGTGTTCGCAAGGGTTTCTGCCAGTTCGCGAGGATTTTGTACCAGTTCGGAAATTGCGAACTTACTTGTCGGCACGCAACGGTCGCAACTATGTTGTTTCTACGTCTGGTTCATCATCACAGGTTCACAGCACCCTCTGTTTCAACACTGCCACCCTCTGTTTCACCCATGCCACCCTCTGGTACATCAATGCCACCCTCTGGTTCATCATCATCACTGTAGATTATGGGGGGAAAAAGCAAGCACACCTGCCCTGCTTCAACTGACATGAATTAATTTGGGGTTGATTTATTAATGTGTCACTGTTTTAAAATTCCAGTCTGGCACCTGCTTCCTTATCTGTCATTTGCTTTTTGTTGCAGTGCAATTTGTTTTTCCAGGACCTTTGTGGCCTACTTGTAACTATTCTATGATCCGGCTGTGAGGGTCAGAGCAGGGTCATACAATTGTTGCAACTAGCAACTGAACTCTAGAGGGGCCCCAGTCAGGAAGCACTACAAGGAATGGTTACTAATGATGAATTTGAACTTTTGCACCTGCTGAGTGCTTTCAGTTTAGCAAAACTCGTTTTTCTGCAGAACAGCAAATGTACTGCCCCAAACAAACTTACTTGTGAAAGTTGATTTATAATCCAAAAGTGATCCAAAGAAAGTCAAAAGGCCTCAAATCAAAAAAAGGGCAGGCAAATGTCAACCTGAGGAGTTATTCTGATAGAAATCATCATTTTCAGAAGGTCTATGCTGCTTGCTAGTGGATTTCTTGTGCAGAATTGCAAATTTTGTAATTTCCCGAGTGCGAGATTGTTGCTGCCCGCCGCACCTACATGTTCGCAATTGCGAACTTACGCCGCACGCCGCAAAATTGTATCACCAAGAAAAAAAATCCGCTGCGTGCGAATTTGCGGATTTTCGGTAAATTCGCGAGCGTTCGCGGATCGCGAATTTCCCGAAAAACCGCAAAATCCGCGAGCGGAACGGATTTTCCGCCCATGCTTAATAACATATGACTAACTGCAACACGTACAACTAATACTACACATTGAATCTGGGGTTCACGGAGAAACGTGCTACCCAGCCACACAGCGCTTCAATGCCCGGTCAAGTGTAGTAAGTGTTATACAAATATACGCCACAATACAAGAGGATTTAAAGTGCAAGCACTGTGTGTGGGTAGTTCCCCCATTGAAGCTAGAGTGTATGTCTCTGGTTTAAATGTGTGTGTGTATGCGCGTGTGTGTGTGTGTGTGTGTGTACACGTGTACATACGTATGTTATAGCTGAAGCCATATTACAGAAAGTTGAAACCAGATTAAAAATAAAACAGAATGTGATGGGGAGGGTGCGGAAATATAGAATTGAGACAGCACACCGTTTCTCATACATATATATTTGTTCAATTTTCACATTACACACGCACATAATTATATATTACACTAAACATATTTGCAATGTCAGATATATGGAATTTAAGTAATTTGTTCACAATCATGATTTTTTTAGGGTCAAGTATCAAAGGTATAATTAGAACCAGAATCATACTAACGAGCTTACTTCTAACCTAAATCAGATGCACAATCCATGAAATCCAGTTGTTCTGGGCACTACCCAATGTAATGGGTTATCATGTAGTTGTGTCTTCAGATTCTGAACGTGTCTTCTACTTCAGTCCATAAACAGGGCCATACAGAAGCCAAATGAAGAGTACAGCATCGGTGTGCTGGACATATACGGATTCGAAATTTTCCAGGTATTTTTACTCTTGGATTGAAGGTGTGAATATAGGTGCATATGAAGCAACTGTTTCACCCAGAATATTTCTCAGCCCTTGGAAAGAAGAAAATCAAAACTATTCATTATTGATCTAAAATTAAAAATATTCATCACATATTAGTGCTTAGAATATTTCTTGTATGTGCCTTAGTCTTTGTGGTTGAGTGTGGCTAGTATTGCATTAGTGACTTCAGTGTATTTTCGTTCCAGAAACTTATTTGAGTTTTGCTTCTTCTCTCTATTACTGTTGGGTAAGAGTCTCTTGGACACAACATATAGGTTAGCCATACCGTGTCATTGTATTGAAGGTGCCCCTCTTAGAGGATATTTTTCTAAAGGATTTTCTTTTTATATTTGTTTCATTGATAGGTTTGGTTTCCTACTGCACAGCACTCTTTGTTTAATATCTAAAAAAAAAAAAAGAACAATAAGAGAACTAGACCAAACAGATGAGGAGAATGGGGAGGCTTGGCTGTCAGAAAAAGATTTTGAACGTATGGTATAATTCAGCTCTTGCAGAAGGGGTTTCTTTTGTATTCTAGAAGGCTTGATGTCCAAACCAAACTTTAAGAAGGGGTATTTTTTTTAGTCCACTTCCATTGTAGTACGAAAGGGGACAGGTTAACTTATTTCATGGCAATGTGAATCTCAACTAAGCCTACTTTATAAATATGGATGAGGGATCAGAAAAAATTAGAAGAGTCTGTGTAAAATACTGGAAAACACAGGTCTCCAATAAGACAGCTACATCTGTCGGCAGCCGAGACCTATAACGCGGATAATTAAAAACATAGGCCTGGAAAAGTTATCACGTATGTCACACGTGCGGATATAGTCTTACAAATCTTATTTTCTTTTGTTGCCTTTCTAGAGAAACGGATTTGAGCAATTCTGCATCAACTTTGTGAATGAGAAGCTGCAGCAGATTTTTATAGAACTGACCCTGAAAGCAGAGCAAGTATGAAAACTACGCCTCATGCAAACAGTCTGTCTCATGCAAACAGTCTGTCGGTTGAAGCATCTTTACTTGTCCACCATATGGATAAAATGGCAATCCATGCTAAAGGCAGTACAATTTATAATGGTCATTTTATTTATTACAACATTGTTACAAAAGCAATGTTTCACAGTTCCTGAGTCCTCTTTCAAACTTCGGCAAAGGCAGGTAGGTGTAGAGTTGTGGGCCCTACGCCCACATGCTACTGAAATGATGGACACAGACACAGGGAGTATGCTTAGTTAACTGGGCATGAGCACGTGCACTCGGGACCTTTTATTAACACCCTCACGTCACTCGTGACGCCTGTTTTGGATGGGAGTGGAGTGTGAGTGTGGCCAGCCCTCGGGGGAGTGACAGGTAAAACTAGTTCCTGCTGAGACACTAGAACGTGTCCACCAGGACATTGCAGTAGGGAAAGATTTTGCTGGGAATGTAAACGTAACCTTTAGAGGGACAGAATTGCGTATAACACTATAAACAAAAGCAAATGAGAAGGATGGGACATGGACAAACGCCACACAGGGCTATGGTGCATCTGTCCATGCAAGATAATGGTATCAACAAAAATATGTTTGCAAATAAATGAGATGTCTTATCCCAAGAGCTTCCACTAATACAGTCAAAGTGTCTTGGACTTACTAATGATACATGTCGCCTCTCTTGGTTGCTTCCAGGAGGAGTATGTCCAAGAAGGAATTAAATGGACGCCCATTCAATACTTCAACAACAAAGTAGTCTGTGAACTCATCGAGAACAAGCTGGTAAGGCGAGGACAAATTCTCTTTTATACAGAATGTTTTAGAGCTAAATAATGTAATCCAACCTGTGAAGGTTCCAGACTTTTGAGGTGTAATAATTAATGTATAGGATGTGTGAACAGTTAGTTCACGGGCCACTTGCCCAAATGCTTGGGTTGTTAAGTACGCTTTGGTCCTCATTACAAGTTAGGCAGGCCGGTCACCCTATGGTAGATGTGATAGCGGCAGAACTCCACCACCACAGCCATGACCACCTCACCTAAGATGGATTTGGTCCTCTTTTCAGCTGACATGGGAAACATAGTAGGAGGCACAGACATGTTGTGGCAGGTCTGCCAGGTCATGCCAAGATGGTGGCCCTGCTCTCATTTATAATATTTCTGAAGAAAGAACACCAAGGTTGTAGTCTTTCTTCAGGAATACCATAAATAAAGGCCCCCATCTGCTGGGGCAAACTGTGGAGTTTTTCTGTCAGTACCGCAATGGTTTATATGTGTTGTAATCAAGCAATAAAGACACAATGTTATAGCCAGTTTGTAGCTTTAATAAAGATAAGCTGGACCATCAGAGCAGGGCAACTGTAGCTACAGAGTAAAGCTGGCAACTGTCACTTATGGAACATAGAATAAAGAATGCAGTGATAAAGACATTCAGAGTGAATGAGATTCTTAAACAAACCCAAGCTACTACATGGGTCTTTCTTTATAATAAATAAAACTCTAAACAAACCCAAACTACTACAATATGGTAGCCCCAGGCATCCTAAATTGTCCGTCTCTCTCGCATCATTTTCACCAGCATTGCCTCCCTCACTGTATTACTCACACTCTAAAAGAGACGAGTAATAGAAAGGATTTTGGTAGATGGTGCATCCTCTCGATGAGTTTATAAGTAAATATGGCGATGGCTGGAGTATATTTACTCCAGGCATCTCCCAATTTGCTCTACGTGACTTGGGCCCTAGTTTACTGTCGGGCTCTGCAATTACTAATAGGTTCTCTGTTCACAAAACTCTATGGTTTAGATGATCAGCGTCAGACTGGGATGTGGCTTGTGTACTTTACTATCTGATTTCCAACAAAGTTGTAAGGTCGCACACCACAACTTTTTAAGATGTCAAACAATTCAAGACCGAAAGCTCTGTTTGATCGCAACGCCTACACCACTGGTCTATTCTAATTGGAAGACATAAGCCATTCAATGCCACCTCATTTACGTTTCTGTTTCTTGTCCTCTCCACAATCAGAACCCTCCTGGAATCATGAGCGTTCTTGACGATGTTTGTGCCACAATGCACGCAACAGGCGAAGGAGCCGACCAGACACTGCTGCAGAAGCTCCAGGCGGCGGTAGGGACCCATGAGCACTTCAACAGCTGGAGTTCGGGCTTTGTTCTCCACCACTATGCAGGCAAGGTACACCCAGACATAGCCGGACAGCTGCTGTTCAGTGGAAGCGTGTGCTAGAAGGCTTGATTCAATGCTAAAGCAGGGATGTAGGCACAAAATAAACTAGTCTTTTTATGAGACTTTCTCACCTCTGAATCTAACAAATTTATCGCATTCTTTTACCTTTCTTTGTGTGAAGAATGGCACTGTACTCAAGAGGCAACAACATAACATCTCTCTGATTAACTTAGATAATGGAACTATTCTTATGCAGCTATTAATTCATAAATAAATATGTGCTAGTTCCAGAATGCTTCTAAGGTGTGCATCCCCTGTGCTGCATAACGCCAGGTTTGCTAAAGCCTACTCTTGATTCTACCTCATGACTCTTATTTCCACCACCCTACACTTCTCATCTCTGTATCTTACTCTTCGTTTTCATACCTGCATTTTCCATTTGCTACTGTTTTCTCTTTTTTCTCACCTTGGTTCTCAGTCAAAAGTTTGATAATAAAAAAATTGGTCTCACTCCCTAGAAATGAGTGTCAGTGCACCACCAGCAAGTACCTTCAGAAGGTAAGATCTGTCCTTTCCCTATATACTCTTTCTGAGGGTGATGTTTCTATTCCTTCAGGTATCTTATGACATCAATGGGTTTTGCGAACGGAATCGGGACGTCCTCTTCAATGATCTGATCGAACTCATGCAGAGCAGCGAATAGTGAGTACCCGCAATGCGAAAGTTCAAAAGAGGATACTGTGCTGTAAAGTACATCACAAAACAGTGCCTCATGTCTGGAAGTGTTTTTCACTCATACACACAAACAGAGAATATTGTATGGTATGAGGCCAGCTTTCCTCACGCGTAAGCCATTCGAGCCACGTTGCATTTTCACTAATCATTCAAACAGCATCAGAATCTATTAAGTACAATTTCATCAAATTACATCTATTCTACTGAGAGTAAAAACAAAATGGCCTTGTAAGGCAAAGTGTGGCTTGGCCATGCAGTTGCTTCTTTGTTTCTGTATGTAGCTGCTGATTTCAGAGAAACTATCAATACTCCTAGTGTGACTACACCTTCATCTTTAGGCTAACAACAGCCCCAACAAAGAATAGGTTAGCGCTTGTAACAGTGTTTCTTGTGTACCTTGCTCTTCCAGCATATTCCTCACCTTCTGAATATTCTTCAGACACCAGACTTGATCCAGAACCTTTTTCTTCAGCAACCTCTCTCCAGTGCCACCAAGTGGCGCAATGCAGTTTCAGTGACAGCTTTGCTTGCCCAGGATGTGATGGCTGTGGTAGGAGGCGGTCATGGAACTTTTTTTTGTGCCCCATCGAGGCAGGCAGAGAGGAACTAGAAGAGCCTTACCAAGCAGGAACAACAACAGAAGAAGCATTGCACACCTTGAGATCTTATGAATAATGGCACTGAATCACAAGGGAGGAGCAATGGTGGTCCAGAATCTGCAGGAAGACAAAATATCCACCACATGTATCGTTACCGAAGGTAAATAGCTTTTTCTTCTGATGGAGACTTCATACCACAGCTTCCTCGCCTTATGAATGAGTTCCACATTAATACCTATAGCAAGGTGGGATTATGTAGTGCTGAAAACTAAAAAAGGTAAAGCAACGCAGCCCTGCAAAAGGTATCAGTCACTGTGAGACTGAGCTGTGAGGCAATGGTGCTTAGTAGAAGTATGTAAGATTAACCACATTGCCCCACTACAAATATCAGCCATCAGGAAGCCACTAGTAAGAGCAGGTACATAGCCTCAATAGCATCATGGACTGGGCAAGACTGGCAGTCTGAGGGTTTGTCTTGGCCACCCTGAGTAGATCCTAATGCAAAGGGTTACTCAATGCCAGATTGTGCACTTTTTTACCATTTTGCCCTTGTTTGCTCTAGCAAAGCCCACAAACAGCGGATCCCCCCGCTGTACCCTATTGTTTGCCGGCAATATAATAAGAAACTACATAACTGGTACAGGCTATGCAATCACTTCCATTCTTTGTGGGGTGAGGAGGAGGGAATAAGGACATAAGAGTGATAGATTAGTCCATGTGAAAGGAGGACATCTTCTGGCAGAGAAGCACAGTAAGGGCAGACGAGAAATTTATTGGGACAGACATCATGAAAGGTGTCCAGACTGAAATGCCCAGCAGTTCACCAACATTATTCTGAAAATATTGCTACTAAGAACAGTTTTCAAAATAGGTAGATAAAATGGTCAATTGTGTGTTGGCTTGGAGAGAAAGACCATGAAGAACATTAACACCAAATCTTACTGAGAAAATAACTGCAGTAAGAGGAAACAAGTAAAGCAAACCTTTCAGAATCACGCCTTAATTGCTGACTTATATAAAGTTCGCTGGTCGGGGAGGCATTTGAAGGCTGATAGGGCAACCAAATAACCTTTACCAATAGTGATTGCCAAGACCTGTTGCGGAAGACACAGCTAAAAGTACCTATTGACTCAAATGATTCGAGGTGGCAGTCCAAGAAGGCTCTCGGGTCTCCATCCATAAAGGGTGTAAAATCCTGAGCTCCTTTCCTCCAACAGCACCACCTCTATGACTCCTCTGATCAGCAGGGCAACATCTTCTGCCTCCAAGATCTAGGCATATGCTGGAGAGACCATCCTGGTAGACGAAGAGCGGTTCAGAGTGGAAAGCAAGGATGGTAGGGCCCAGTCCTTGCGCATAAGCTGAATTCCCAGGGATCCATTGTGAAGGCAAGCACAGCAGGGTGTAGCCCTTGAGGAAAAGCTGGATCCCCCATGGATTGGTGGTGATCGTCTCCCAAGGGAAGCTGGTGGCATAAGGGTAGCAGGTCATCAAAAACGTTTTGAGGGAGCAGAGCAAACATAAGAAGGAAGAGAGCGGAGCAGCAGTTGTTGCAGATTATATCATTCCCTAAATCATTCCTTACCTTGAAAAAAGCTAGAAATCTATTGAAGTGTTTAGATACACGGGGACAGCTGTCACTGATGGGACATTAATGCCCTGGATAAAGCCCTGAAACTTCTTGAACTGTTGGTGAAATTGTTTCGAGAGGGGAAGCCAAGCCCAGTCAGCTTTGTTACTGAAGGGTTGGTTACTGTCAAAAGGCCATGTCTATCAAAGTTGCTTTGACATCTCAGAGAAGTCGAGAGAGGCAACATAGCAAAGCAGCGGAAAGTAACAACAGGGGCTGTAAGACAAAACCACAGTGTCAGCAGAATACAAATTGTACTTAAAGGATTGTTTGTAGGCATCTAGGTCATCTTTGACCAGATCAGAAAAGGACTTTTTCATGTGGAGTTGGAGGCAGGTAACAGTAATTATTTTCCAACTCCCATGGATCATAGAGTAGTGGAAAAGAAGGCTTGTTGTGTTAGCTGTGGGGAAATCTAAAATGCTTACGGTGAACACTTTTTGGCATATTGAGTCAAGCCTCTTCATTTCCCAGTCTGAAGAGGCCAGAAGAAAGACATCAGGGTTTAGTTTAGCTGAAAAGGCTTGTACCACAAGGCTTGCCGGAGAAGGGTGACAGAAACTTTGGCTCCAAGATGGCCTGGGTCTGTGCCATCATCCATTTTGTCTATGAACTCCTGGGCTATGAAATAATTTCTCTTAGGCATCCAAAACCAACTCTAAAAGTGCTTCATTGAAAGACAGCAGAGATTCTGACAAGGCACAGATGGCTGCAAGATTCCAGTCGAAATGTTGGACTTTGCCTCAGTGGTGCTCAAGGATAATTCCAACGCTTTTTCAGAAATGTTATACCAAAGAGAGGAATGAACTGACTGAAACTGGAGGAGGCCAGTGAGTATGAGAAGCCTCCTTCTACAGAAGGGTGAAGATGTTACCGCCCTTCGAGCGATCCACTGATGAGCTATATTCCTTGTCAGGCTTATCTAAAGCATCAGAGTCTAATCTGAAAAATTCCTCCATTCGAGCAACTCTCTGGGCCCCAGTGGGTACTCTACTGGGGGGTTCATCATGTAAACAAGGCATGCACCTTGACACTCTCTGCTTAGATAATATCTCCTCACTTGGGAAGGGGCATTTCGTCAGGTACAGGGGTGACGCCAATGACCTGAAGCAGCATTGAAGACACTGGTTTTGGGTCTTGGAAGGCATTTGCTTCTGCGCAAGTTGCTTCAAGGACAACTCACCGCTGGTGCGTTAATCATAGGCCAGATAGCCTTCCTCACTATGTCTTAGATGGCCTAATGAAAGGCTAGATCTGTGTGGGGTCAGCAGATGGAGTCAGACACTATAGATTCATTTATTTCAATATCGGAATTAGATCTGACGAAAAAGAAAAGACTGTCTTTGAGGAACCACGTTGAGCTTTCAAACAGCCCAGGAGCAGGATAGTTCCCTTGAAGTAAGAACATTTCTCTTTCCTGTGGTGCTTTATGTACTTTGTATAGGATGATCTCTTGGGAGATTCTACCCTGTTGGGAGACTTGCCTGAAAATACATAGACCACACTGGGGAGCCCCTATAGGCCTAGGCCCAATATATCTTGGCACTCCATGCTGCCACGACTTGAATGCATCATGGTACAGGAGTCACCGACCAAGATATTGTGGTTGGATGCAAGATACCTCATGCAAATTTAAGAAAAAAAAACATCTTTTTACAGCATCTAAGACTAAACCGCAAAACCCTAGGAGGAACCATTTGACATAGTCACTGTTGAAAGAAGAGGATTTTTGCAAGTGAAGCACTGCAAGAGCTCCAGACCCATGTTGATGAGGGATCACTGACATAATATAGAATGACAAAATATAGACTTACCAAAATATAGTCAGCAAAATATAGAATGCCAAAATATCGAATTCCTATCTACAAACAGGTAAGTACAAAAATATTGAATCCAAAATATAGTCTGTAAAAAATATAGTCAGTCAAAATATCGAATTTTTTTAAATGTCTTAAAAGTAATTTAAAATTAATGAAATAATAAATATAATTAACTAAAACATACTTAAAAATACTCAAATAACCTTAAAATTAAAATATAATTAATTTAAGTTATTAATAAAAAATGTACAATATTTTACCGTAGGATAGCAGGCGGGTAACATTTAATATTACCACTCCAGTGAGTGCAACAGTAGGTAAAGCGTTGGATAGCGTAGGGGTAAAAAATACTATTCCCACTCCAGTGAGTGCAACAGTAGGGAAAGCGTTGGATAGCGTAGGGGTAAAAAATACTATTCCCACTCCAGAGTGCAACAGTAGGGAAAGCGTTGGATAGCGTAGGGGTAAAAATTACTATTCCCACTCCAGAGAGTGCAACAGTAGGGAAAGCGTTGGATAGCGTAGGGGTAAAAAATACTATTCCCACTCCAGTGAGTGCAACAGTAGGGAAAGCGTTGGATAGCGTAAGGGTAAAAATGACTATTCCCACTCCAGAGAGTGCAACAGTAGGGAAAGCGTTGGATAGCGGGAGGGTAAAAAATACTATTCCCACTCCAGTGAGTGCAACAGTAGGGAAAGCGTTGGATAGTGTAGGGGTAAAAAATACTATTCCCACTCCAGAGAGTGCAACAGTAGGAAAGCGTTGGATAGCGTAGGGGTAAAAATTACTATTCCCACTCCAGAGAGTGCAACAGTAGGGAAAGCGTTGGATAGCATAAGGGTAAAAATTACTGTTCCCACTCCAGAGAGTGCAACAGTAGGGAAAGTGTTGGATAGCGGGAGGGTAAAGATTACTATTCCAACTCCAGAGCGTGCAACAGTAGGGAAAGCGTTGGATAGCGTAGGGGTAAGAATTACTATTCCCACTCCAGAGAGTGCAACAGTAGGGAAAGCGTTGGATATTGGAAGGGTAAAAATGACTATTTCCACTCCAGAGAGTACAACAGTCGGGAAAGCATTGGATAGCGTAGGGGTAAAAATTACTATTCCCACTCCAGAGAGTGCAACAGTAGGGAAAGCGTTGGATAGCGTAGGGGTAAAAAATACTATTCCCACTCCAGAGAGTGCAACAGTAGGGAAAGCGTTGGATAGCGGGAGTGTGAAAATTACTATTCCCACTCCAGATAGTGCAACAGTAGGGAAAGCTTTGGATAGCGTAGGGGTAAAAATTATTATTCCCACTCCAGAGAGTGCAACAGTAGGGAAAGCGTTGGATAGCGTAGGGGTAAAAAATACTATTCCCACTCCAGAGAGTGCAACAGTAGGGAAAGCGTTGGATAGCGGGAGGGTGAAAATTACTATTCCCACTCCAGTGAGTTTAACAGTAGGGAAAGTAATGATTTAATATATTATTAAAAATAAATTAAATATCAATACTAATAAAACATTAATTGAAATTAATAACCAATGTAATATTGTGTAATAATTAATTATAAATACAACTACATATTAGTTATTACAAATTAATAACCTATTCAGAAATATTTAACAACTAATTAATTTTCAATAACAAAAAATAATTAATAATAAAAATTAATACCAATTAAAAATTAACAGTAAATTAATTATCAATACACAAAAAGTATTTTTAATATGTAATTAATTACAATTACATTACTTTCCACCCTATTCCCCTATAAACCCACATCCCAATACAGAAAATACATTAATACAATTATCATAATTATCAAATATTTAATTAATACAAAATAATTACCAATTAATAAAAATTAATTGCCAATTAATAGAAATTGATTACCAATTAAAAAATAATTAACAATACATTTAAAATCAATACCAATAAATAAAAAAAAATATTTACTTAATTACAATTAAATTACTTCCCACCCTATTCCCCTATAAACCCACAACCCACTACAGAAAATAAATTTAGAAAATTAACATAATTAACAATCAATCAATTAATACAAATTAATTGGCAATTAATAAAAAATAATTACCAATTAAAAAATAACAATAAATTCAAAATGAATACCAATAAATAAATAAAAATATTTAATTAATTACAATTAAATTACTTCCCACCCTATTCCCCTATAAACCCACAACCCGCTACAGAATCAAATTACGCAAAAATTAAATAACATAAAATTCATTACTTAAAATACATTAAACATACATTACAATAATTAATATACACTTTTCACACATATACTAACATACAAAACACTTTAAAAAAATTGATATTATTAAAAAATCGATATATTTAATGCCTATATTGTATACTTCGATATTTTGACTTCTATATTTTGAAAATCGATATTACTTACCTTAAATTCGATATTTTCAACCACTATATTGTGTCCATTCGATATTTTGTCCATTCTATATTTTTACTTCGATATTATGTCCATTCTATATTTTGGAATAGATATTATGACTGTTTACCGTTGATGAGGTGCAGAAAAACAGGAACTGATTCCATGCACCAATCGGTGCTTTATATAGCCAGGGTATCACGTCCGGGACAAGCGAAGCTGCAAAATAAGTTGCATGGCTGTATCTAGCAGAACTGGAATGCTATTGCTTGGGGAAAACATTTCCAGATCCAGTCTGCCGCCTCGAGAACATTCATGAGAAAAAAGGATCCATCAGAAAAACAAATATTTGAAAAATTATCTGAAAAATGCAGTTGGTAATAAATGTATAAAAACATAACCACTTTGATGACGTATTTCCAGCAACACAAACATTGCAAGGAGAGAGAATGGAACAGGGAGAGGTAGTGCCTGGAAATGTAAGTTTGGTCAGAGCTACATGTTTGTGCCACATGGATTAGGAACATAATGTGTTTCTTATTTCTTTTCTTTTTTCTCAACCTGCTTATCATTAGTTATTTCATTAGAGCCCTTTTTCCCGAAAAGCTGGATGCTGACAAGAAAGGGAGGCCAACGACAGTCAGTACCAAGATAAAGGTATGGTTCTTTCCCCCTGCTTTGAGTCACTTGCTGGAGTTTTAAGCCCAACAAAAATATGCTTGCACATGAATATGAGCTCCCTCCACACAAACAGGACAAATATATAAGGAGAAGCATCAGTGCAACTTCACCCCGCACATGCAAAACAGGTACCACATGGGCATCAATAGTGCCAGCTACCTCAGCACACAAGGGTGCTACACAGATACAAAGTTGTACAGAAGAGGATTCACCAAGTCATTTACAAGCACAATTGCCACTTTATAATAAAAAATTTCTTGTGATTGTGAATTGCATCTAAAATGTTTGCTTCGCATTGATATGTGGCGTAACGGTTTAAATATGAACTTAAATATATTTACACACACACACAGAAACACACATATATATACATATAAACACAAATATATATATATATGTATATATATATATATTACCTACTGGCGGTCGCCAGTAGGTATATATAGTTAGGATTTTTTCTCTATGGGATTTTTGAAAATTCTATGTCTAATAACTTTGGCGTTTGTGGACGGAATTGGCTGAAATTTTCAGGAAAATGGAACATTTTGTTTCTGAGCAGCCCCTGACAATTTGGGGGGGTTTCATCAAGGGGGGGCCGAGAAAAAAGGGGGGTCCCAAAACGCGTTTTTCCCATGTTAATTTCCATAGGGCGGTTGGCCTCACTTTTAGCTCGAACGGCTGAATGGATTTGCACGAAACTTGGCAAAATTGTAGGGACTGTTAGCCCGATGTGCCTTTGCTAGGTCTCAATATATGTGCTCCAGTGGATTTTGAGTAATTTAGGTTCAAAAAAAGATATATATCTGGGCGGAGCCTAACCACACATCTGATCTGATTGGCTGTCAGCACTTCATCCAAGAAGTGTTGGCAGCCATCTTGGGACCAATATACATGATAGCACCTCATTAAAAAGCATTGTAGTTAATAGAGGGTTTTAGGACTTTAGTTACATTATAAATCATTTGTTGATGGTACCATACTCGTTTTAGGAATTGTGGTGGGTTCTAAGGTGATTTTACCATGTGAAAAAACCTTCTGCTGTGATATCATGAATATTGTTTGAAAGAAAACTAATATCTCATGATTTTCCCACAGTGGTTTGGAAGGGGATCTATAAGCTAAACTGAAAGCATATTTTCTGTAAATTCACATTATCTTTCTCAGTCATGTGAAAATGAAGTCTGACAATCTCAGTAAAACATGTACATCCAACAAGGACAGAGACTGTCAGTTGATTCCTTTGTGTTCTACTGCAGCCTCCTAGAGTGTTCTAAAGAACAACTAGAGCGCTAACAGTCCTACTTATTACAAAGGTATGGCACACCTGAAGCCATCTTGATTGGAATAAAGTGGTAACTCTTAAAACATTTAATTTAAAAAGAAACAACATGAGGGGGTATATTTTGCCATAGAAAGTATGATTAGTGCTGCAGAATGAAAAATTAGGGCACATTTTGAGTGACTTCTCAAATCCTTTTCTATTTCATTAAAGCATTCTGACATGCAGTCTCCCAAAATGGCCACCAGAGACAAAAGAGCCCAAATGTAGCCCAAATATCACCCAGATGTAGCCCAAGTATAGCCCAATGACAGAATGTCCCAGAGTGTTCTAAGGAACAACTAGAGCGCTAACAGTCCTACTTATTACAAAGGTATGGCACACCTGAAGCCATCTTGATTGGAATAAAGTGGTAACTCTTAAAACATTTAATTTAAAAAGAAACAACATGAGGGGGTATATTTTGCCATAGAAAGTATGATTAGTGCTGCAGAATGAAAAATTAGGGCACATTTTGAGTGACTTCTCAAATCCTTTTCTATTTCATTAAAACATTCTAACATGCAGTCTCCCAAAATGGCCACCAGAGACAAAAGAGCCCAAATGTAGCCCAAATATCACCCAGATGTAGCCCAAGTATAGCCCAATGACAGCTTGTCCCAGAGTGTTCTAAAGAACAACTAGAGCGCTAACAGTCCTACTTATTACAAAGGTATAGCACACCTGGAGCCATCGTGATGGGAATAAAGTGGTAACTCTTAAAACATTTAATTTAAAAAGGAACAAAATGAGGGGGTATATTATGCAATAGAAGGTATTATTAGTGCTGCAGAAAGAAAAATTAGGGCACATTTTGAGTGACTTTTCAAATCCTCTTCTATTTCATTAAAAAATTCTGACATGCAGTCTCCCAAAATGGCCACCAGAGACAAAAGAGCCCAAATGTAGCCCAAATATCACCCAGATGTAGCCCAAGTATAGCCCAATGACAGAATGTCCCAGAGTGTTCTAAAGAACAACTAGAGCGCTAACAGTCCTACTTATTACAAAGGTATGGCACACCTGAAGCCATCTTGATTGGAATAAAGTGGTAACTCTTAAAACATTTAATTTAAAAAGGAACAAAATGAGGGGGTATATTTTGCCATATGAATTATGATTAGTGCTGCAGAAAGAAAAATTAGGGCATATTTTGAGTGACTTCTCAAACCCTCTTCAATTTCATTAAAAAATTCTGACATACAGTCTCCCAAGATGGCCACCAGAGACAAAAGAGCCTAAATGTAGCCCAAATATCACCCAGATGTACCCCAAGTATAGCCCAATGACAGAATGTCCCAGAGTGTTCTAAAGAACAACTAGAGCGCTAACAGTCTTACTTATGACAAAAGTATGGCACACCAGAAGCCATCTTGATTGGAATGAAGTGGTAAGTCTGAAAACACTCAATTTAAAAAGGAACAACATGAGGGGGTTAATTTTGCCATAGAAAGTATGATTAGTGCTTCAGAAAGAAAAATTAGGGATCATTTTGAGTGACTTCTCAAATCCTCTTCTATTTCATTAAAACAATTCTGACATGCAGACTGAAACATGCACTTTGAATACCAGCAGCAGACGTCCCTGGTGAGCAGTAGCTTTACTACAGTGATCTAATGTGCAACTAGAGTGCTAACATTCAGAATTTATGGCAAATGTGTGACACATCTGAATGCCTTCTTGATGGAACCAAAGTAAACAAGCATTGAAAATGCAATAGATCTCGCCCTCGTTTAAGTTAAAGCCATTCTGTTTGTAATGAGGTGGCTTTTTAGCTTTGCTTTTATTAGTGTTTTTTCAACTTTCATGTAAATAACATGCATCTGTATGCATATAAGTATATGTATGCATGCATTTATGTTTGTATTTATATAGATATACAGATGATATATGTTTATATATGTATGTGTATATATATATATTCACTGAAAAAACCATAGGTTATAGACCATATATAGTTAGGAATTAGCATTTACAAAACCTTGAAAATTCACTGAAAAAACCATAGGTTATAGACCATATATAGTTAGGAATTAGCATTTACAAAACCTTGAAAATTCACTGAAAAAAACATAGGTTATAGACCATATATAGTTAGGAATTCGCATTTACAAAACCTTATTTTACTCACACAAAACCATTGAAATTCCATATATAGTTAGTTGCACTAACTATATATCGCGCACCCGCAATCCACTGCTGATGATGTCACATATTACATCATTCATGACATGGTCAGTGACATCACTGATGACATCTCAAATGACATCACTGATGACATCACTGATGACAACATCCAGTGACTGTATGTTTCTGTAAAGTTAAAATATGTCTTACATATTGAAGAATGAGTGGATGTATAAGTGTCTGGATGAAGGATTTAGTAGGTGCATGACTGACTGTATGAGTGAGTGATTAAATGTGTCTCACTGAGTGCATGGGTTAGTGACTAAACTGTCTTAATTTGTGCATCATTATGTCTGTTGTTCTGTAAACTGTTGCATGTGTTGATAAGTAGCTATATGAGTAACTATATGGGTTATTGATTGGTTGCCCAAGTATTTGTATGGGAGACTGAGTGTGTGTGTGGGTGGCTGGGAGGTGTATGACTCTGTGCATAGATGTGTGAGCAGTTGATTCACTAGATGTATGGTTTCAAAAGTGCATGTGGAAACAGCTGTATGGGCGGTTGACTGTGTGCATGAGTGTATTGGTGAGTGAATGGATATCTCAGTGCTACATGTCAAAGTAAGTACATATGTAAAACACAGTACATGTGAGAGTTGACATATATAAATAACTGTGCATAAGAGCCAGTGAATGTGTGAGTGGCTGTATGGATCATTGTGAACTTGTATCAGGGATTGTATAAGAGAGTAAATATGTGTTAGTATATGTTTGAATAAGTAAAGTTTGTATAACTGTATAGTTGAGGAAATGGAGGTGTGATTGATTCTTTGCATGACTGACTAGGTGTGTGAGTAACTCCATGGATGAGTGACAGTCTGTGAGTGTCTGTTTACACTGATTGTATCTAAGGTTATATTAGAGTCTGAAGAGGTTCATCGTATTATCACATGAATGATATCATCAGTGATGTGATCAGTAATGTCAAATGAGATGTCATCAGTGATGTCATCAGTGATGTCATTTGAGATGTCATCAGTGATGTCATTTGAGATGTCATCAGTGATGTCATCAGTGATGTCACTGACTATGTCATGAATGATGTAATATGTGACATCATCAGCAGTGGATTGCGGGTGCGCGATATATAGTTAGTGCAACTAACTATATATGGAATTTCAATGGTTTTGTGTGAGTAAAATAAGGTTTTGTAAATGCGAATTCCTAACTATATATGGTCTATAACCTATGTTTTTTTCAGTGAATATATATATATATATATTTATATGTACATATATTAGAAGCCATGATGTCACTTCCTGCAACATCTCTTTGTGTGGTGTGAACACACGCATGCACACAATGTATGGTCTCTGGCCAACAGATGGGCACCTCCCCGCAACAGGACAAGAAGATAATAAAATTCATTAACTGCTTCTAAAAGTCAAAGTTGAATTCTTCCAAGAGTAACGACAAAACTAGCTACTGGATTAGTCTCTCCTGGGTGTCTGGGGTTTGATGGCCTTCTGGAGAACAAAACCTCTTGTCCTTTGGAAGATGTGCTGCACCGTTCAGTGCATGGAGTCCCAAGCCTTTGCTGCACCAAGGTGTTGAACCATTCTCTTCTTCTTAGCATGGAGCGGCAGGCCCATTGCAATTGGCAAATGTCAAGTAAGCTTCCATGTCAAATATTGGGAGATTGATTCTAACTACACTCTGATGACTCCAACGACTTGCGACAGGAAATAGAGCATAGCTCTTCCACAGGGTGGTTCCTGCCAAAGTCCCAACCTAACCAGAGAGGTCCTAATCAGGCTGGATCTGGATTTAACAAAACCTTCACAACTCCCTTTGGATCCAAGAGCCAGTTTTGCCTTAATAGTGTCCTCCATTTCTCAACTTGAACTCCTGAAGCTAAAGGTAAGAAAGTCCACTCCACTCCTCAGTCAGCATCCTGTGCTTGTGGAACAACGCCACCGAACTATGATGTGGTTGCCAGAGACCAAACTCAACCTCCACTATCTCGAAAGGCGTCACTGGTACCATCCCAGCTGCTCATCCAGGAATGACTTCCCGTCATTCAGGGGTAACTGTGCCCCTGTGCTGTGAATGCATTGTGTGGACCAGCTACCTTCATTGGATCTGCTTGGAGGATCTAGACACTGCTGCTGAGCAGAGGCCTAGACTCTAGACCTGGACTGTGGCAAAGAAGACCACAAAGACTTGCGTCCAACCAGGCACTACCATTCAGTCACGACCAAGAGTTTAGAGACTCACACATCCAGGTCTTAGCAGAGATTAAAGGCATCTATCATCTAGAGGTAGACACAGCTAAAACGCAGTCAGAGCCCAAACAGTTAAGTCCATATTATTAAGTAGACTCAAGACATCAGGAGGAAGATAGCCTCAAAGTTGATGGACTCAAACCTCTCGACAATCTGGTCTTTGTCTCCGAGATCGGTCCAGCTCAGTCTGTGGAGGTGACAGCCACTTCCCGAAGGCCACTCTTCTTGCATATTCACGAAGAGGCCAGATGTATTGAAATGGATGGGAAAAAGATTAACTTGAAAGGGGAACTTTCACTCGGGCAAGCGAGCACCAAAATCCCCAACGATTTGCCTAGACAATGTATTTTTTGTCTGGTATGACTGGGAGGTAGCTCTATTGAGGATTTCTCTTTGTCCATGTTGGGCCACTAAGGACTCCTACATTGTTAGTTTGTTCTTTACGATCAAGGTTATTGGCCAAGCTTGTTTGACCTTAGATAGAAAACGATAAGGACATCTGGAGATTAAACAATTAGTAAATGACCAGCTATGGGTACTTATTATTGTTAATATGGATTTCTCAAAGAAATGTATAATTTGGGATTCATTCTGGCTTTGATTTTTTTGCGCTTACTCTCAACATCCCTCTTCCAAATCGTCCCCTGACCAACCCCTTTATTGTTGGGTGTTCCAACCAGTGAAGCAGGGAACAAACTTGAGGGACAGTTATATATTTTATCTCAATATTTATCACTCCAAGCAAAAGTATTTTATTAGTTACTGTGCCTAGCCATGCACCTGGTAGACTTCTTCTCATTCAAAAAATGTTGCAAACTCAATCATATGAAAGGCCTCAGCAGAGATCTTACATCTAAGTATGGACTGGAATATTGTTTGAGGAGTATTAGAACAAATGCCCTTATGCACAACTCATTAAAGTAAATGGAATGGTTACGAATGTCCAAAAAAGAAACCAAAACTCAGTTCCAGTGAGAGAGTGCCTGTATTCTCTTAAGTGCAGGATTTACATCAAGTGACTGAGACTATGCCAAAATGAGTTCGACCGATGCATGGAACTCACAGTAAATGAGTGAAACTGTGCTGCAGGATGTAAAACTCACATTACGCAACCGTGGGTGTATTCCAAGAAGTGAAACACACGCCCAATGAATGAGGCTGTGTTCAAGGTGAGATATTTACAACCATTAAAAGAGTCTGTGTACTAAGAGGAGAAACTTCCTTCCAGAAAGAGAAGCTGTGGAGCAACGTGTGGAACTCACATCTATGCCACCAATGTCTGGAACAAGGTCACCGAATGCATCAGGACCAACCAAACACTGCTCAAGTTTAGAAAAGAGTTGGGGAGGCACATCTTTCAAGATCACTACATCACAATGCACTAACTGTCCACAACACAGCACATCTCTTCTGTCACTGGTTGCCTTCATGCTTGCATTTGAACCTGTATAGCGTTCTGTCGACTTTGGGCTAGGCTTGTGCTATAGAAATACCACATGCATACAAATACCACAAACATACATCTTGTGAGTGAAATAGTTATAATTGAGATGCTGCATGAAGTTGTGAGGCTATGCTACTGTTTACATGAAAATAAAGACTAAGAAAGGGCCCCAAGAAGTGAGCCTTTAGAACTCTGAGGGGGACTGGACCTCCAAGATTTGAGACTTATTAATAATGAGTTAGACTGAGCTCTAAGAGCTGCGGCTCGCGCTCACTGGCTATGCTCAAGGACTTTAAGCCACACAAAAATGAATGAGAGTAAACACCAAAGCTTGAGTCACACCTAACAGGAGAGGCTGTGCTGTAATGTGTGTGACTTCGACCTGAGGATTAAGGATGGTCTCCTAGAATTGAATCTAACAGAGTGCAACTGTGCTCCAAAAAGTGATACTCACAGACGAGTGAAACTGTCCAGCAATTCTCTCTCCTCTCTCTTTCCTCCACTCATGTATGCTCCATGTAAATATATATTTTTTTATATACAATAAAAAATTACAGAAATTAAAAAGTGTGATAGTTACACCCCATTAGTTAAGATGTACTTGTTCCACTCTATTTCTGTCTCTGACACGCCGGCCCTGCGTACTCCACTCTACTGCTTGTTTACCATGCTCTTGCCTCATTTGTAGTACTTAATGCAAGAGATACAGTTTTACCTATGTGCATAATAATGCTGCTAGAGCCACAGCACACACACTAATCACTACTGCAAAAACAAGTCAAATCCATTTGCCACACTGGTGTTCTTTGTGTGGTAGGTTATGGAGCAGGGATTTTGCTACTATCCAAATCACATAAAATGTTTGAACCAGAAGTAAGTCGAATCAGGTTCAACCCCGGTTACTTTAGTCATTACTTCTGTTCGCTGGCAACAAAGCAGAGGTAAGCTTTGCAGTAAGTCAGGAGTAAAGGATGAAAATTGTAGCCTATTTTATAAAAGTCTGACCATAAATGGAGATCTGGGCAAGTGGAGGATTGGGGGGTGGGCGTTGGGGAGGCTAGTCATTTGCCAGATTCCAAAGATGTCCACAAAAGGTCCTCTGACATACATTGAATATAAATAAGCACTCATTTACCTAGTCAGTGGTCACACTGAAAACCTAGAATGGATCTGCCCACTTTTTAGCTATGGTGAACATCCACGTCTCTCCATATGCACTAACTATCATTAGGATACAAGACTACACACTAGTCTAGATCGGGCAAGTAAACCTGGATAGACTAGCCAAGGACAAAAATGCTCCTTTTTATTCCTTTCATATTTGTCTTTTGTCACAGAAACAGGCCAACGACTTGGTAAACACGCTCATGAAGTGCACGCCACACTACATCCGCTGCATCAAGCCCAACGAGACAAAACGACCCAAAGACTGGGAGGAGAGCAGGTAAGCAAGGAGATGATCACTATCCTAACCCTCCAACAGGAAGAAAAGAAACTAGAAAGACCATTGTTTCTGTAATACAAATCTGCCAAAAGCCCAAGTGTCCTCGCCATAAACAAAAGCCACACCTGTGTTTGTATCATGACACCCGACACCTCCGGGCATCCCTCCCTTAGACTCTTGGACCTCTCGCTCTTCTAAAATGTATATATTTGTTTTCTTTTCCCAAATGTTCCGCCCCGTTACTAAGTTCTTTTGTATACAAGTTTGAATCCTGTAAAGCACTCTGATACCATAACGGGTCAAGTGTGCGCTCTATAAAACACAAAAATAAATAAATAAATAAATAAATAAATGTCTCTAACCGTTTCTGCAATGCGTACCGGTGCTCCTGTGGAATAAACTTAGGAGACAGTTCAGGGCACAGAGGAGTCTGGGTTAGTGGTGCTCAGAGAGAAACTCTGCCTCGAAAGTGACACAAGTACAGCTATAGCAGAGTCGCACCTGGATCTGATAACAGCTGTCCAGTTTAGGGGCTCGATTAGAGGTGAGCGTTAATGGGCATCCAGGGTCGTAGCTTCCAGGGGAGGGGTGTTTGGGGTGTGTCACCTCCCAAAAAATAGATTTTTGGCTTTTTTGTTTGGTCTAGGGCCCTCAATTGAGCCTGCTATTTCTGTGTTAGTGTTTCTTATCGTGCCTACCTGAATAGGAAGAAATGCTCAAATGTCCACCAGGTACTGGGAGAACCCTTGAAGCATGTCAGCTACATTGAGGTTTTTTATATCCCAAAGAAAGATTTCTTGCTTTGGAGGTCTGTTTTTGAAAAGCAATGTCGGTGGATTTGCCTGAATATGGCACACAGGCCAGGAAGTCACTGCCCATGTGGGCTGCCACCCACCTCATCAAACTCTAGAAATGTGAGCGGAGGTGGTAGATGCCATTCGGATGCAAGTTCTTACCTATGAAACAATCTACCTTGTGATAATGCTACAACCATGACCTTGCAAACTGTGCCTTAAAAGTCCACATGAGTACAGCATGATTTGCAAATGCTTAGGAATTCTGACCCAGGTGAAAGGAAGTCTGTGAGCTAGACAAGAACCTGGCACTTGCGACTAGGTCGCCTCACAACAGTGAGATATGCCGCAGTCAGTGAAGTACACATGAAGGCCATGCCTCCTTGATGAATAAGGCTTGATGAATAAATAACTTGTAGAGTGAAGCATTATACAGAGAACACTTTTATGCATGCACTAAAGTTTCCAATACATGTGAGGATAATGTTAATTATTTCTGTTCTACAGAGCCAAACATCAAGTAGAGTACTTAGGCCTGAAGGAGAACATCCGTGTCCGCAGAGCCGGCTTTGCCTATAGGAGGGTCTTTCACAAGTTTTTACAAAGGTAAGTGGATGGGTAAAGCTTTTGAAAAAGAGAATGATCAAAGTTTGTTGCTAGACACAATACTAAGTATTAGACAGTGATTGGCCCTTCAATGGAGGGCGGTCCCACCACCGACAACTAAGAACTGGATCATCAATGTAACACACCGTAAGACACAACTGGAGACATACTGGGAATTGCTGCCAGTGAGGTCCCGCCCCGGGATATTTTGGGGCCGTTTGTAAAATGGCTAAACACAGTCAACAACACCATGCCATTAAAACTAAAAAGAATAACGGAAAAGACGAAGAATCCATGGTTTGACGGATCATTGAACGAAGATAGGCGCAAACTAAGAATGGCTGAAAGAAAATGGAGACAAAACCCTTCATCCCCTGAGCTGAAAGCCCTCAGAAAAATTAGAAACCAATATAACAAAAAGATCATCAACTCCAAAAAGGAATTCATAAGATCGGAACTGGATAATGCCAAAAACAGACCACGGAAACTGTTTGAAATCCTGAAACAACAATCAAACAAACTAACTAAAACAGCGCATGAAAACGTAAAAACATCCATAAGTAGCGAGGAATTTTCTACATTTTTCACGGAAAAAGCCAAAGCGCTTGAAACGGAGCTCTTAAGCGCAGCAAATAACCTCCCCATTCAACCACTGACTACGAACGATCCCAATTCGACTACAGTGTGTAGCACAACAAAAAACAATGCAAACTGGGACACATTCGAATTATACAATCAGAACACGATCGCCAAAATGCTCGTGAAAATCAAACCCAACAACAACTACCAAGATCCCTTACCTGCGAAATGCTTAAGAGAAATCAGCCACATTGTGGTGCCAATCTGGACCAAAATAATAAATGCATCACTGTCACAAGGGACCCTCCCAGACTGTCTAAAAACTGGTCAAGTTGTTCCATTGATCAAAAAACCTACTGCAGATGCTACAGACCCGAATAACTTTCGACCAGTAACCAACATCCCTCTATTGGCCAAACTAATTGAGAAATGCGTGCAGGGCCAGCTGAGCTAACACATCAACAAGTTTTCCCTACTAGATGATTGCCAATCAGGATTCAGATCAGGGCATAGCACGGAAACAGCGATCCTCCATATTGTCGACGACGCGCTACTGGCTCTTGATCGAAATCAAGCATGCTTGCTAATTCTCCTGGACCTGTCATCGGCATTTGACACAGTAAATCACGAAGCTTTACTGGCCAGGCTACAAGACAGGATGGGAGTGTCTGGAAATGTGTTGAAATGGTTCGAATCTTTCTTACGGAACAGAACACAACGTTTCCTGGTCAATCATTCAATTTCACCATCCTGCCCTAACTCAATCGGAGTCCCACAAGGATCGACATTATCCCCTGATCTGTTTAACTTGTATTTTGAACCTCTTACAACAATTCTCAGTAACTCACAGGTATCCTATTATATGTATGCGGATGACACGCAAATATATATAAAGATCACCTCCCTTGAAGACATTGAGCGAATGAATGAAATATTAAAAAGGGCATTGCAATGGCTAACTACCAATCATCTGAAGCTAAATGCTCAAAAAACAGAATTCTTACTAATCTCTCCACCAAAGTGCGTTACGGAAATAAAGGAATGGACCAAGTTGGTGACTGCGCTCAACTGCACCCCGACTCTAGTCAACTCAGCTAAGTCGCTAGGAATCACTTTAGACGAGAGTCTTGACATGAAAACTCATATTAATTCAATGGCAAAAAACGCCCGCTTCCACCTGAACTACCTAAGAAAATTGAAACCATTCATCTCTGAAGCAGATCTGAAACTGGCAATCCAATCTTTAGTCATCTCTAGGATTGAATATGGTTGCACCACCTTAGCAGGTCTACCAAAAACATCCACAGCACCACTAAAAGCCTGCCTCAATGCTGCGGCGAGACTCATCACCGGATCTAGGAAGTTTGACCACATCTCCCCTCACCTGAAAGCGTTGAATTGGCTACCCTATGAGGCCAGAATTCAACTAAAGATAGCATGTATCACCCACAGAGCACTCCACTACAATACTCCTAGATACCTATCCAAGAAAATTGAGCTATCAGGAGGCAACAGACCGGCCAGGAGTGCCAAAGAGTTGGTGCTGCGCCCAGCCATATTCAGAAAGAAAAAAACTTATGACAGAGCGTTCTCAGGAGCTGCCCCCAGGATTTGGAATTCATTGCCTCCAAGCATTAGGAAGATTCCTAATACCTCAAAATTTAAGCGAGAAGTGAAGAGCTTCTTAATGAGTAAATACCTTATATAGACAAGGTTATGTCTCACTATGAGATCGAATGCTAGCAGAAAGGGAAGGACTGCCGTGAATTAGATGAAAGATAATGATGGTCTGATATTGTCGACTTTCGTTTTGTAACTAAACTGTATACCAATTGCTACCTCTTGTCAAAACTAATTCATACAACTATCTCACATCCTGAAACTATATAACCGCTACCTCATAGGTATGACAAAAAGGACAAATGACATAACCTCATGTTGTAAAGTTAACTCGTATTATAATCGACGAACCTGAGTGGAATGTAGTTACTTAAGCACTCACTATAGCCATATAACTATCTACCTCATATCTATTTGTTTGTTTAATGGTTATCTTCTTGTTAATATTTAAACTACTTGTATGTGAAGCGCTCTGATACCCACGGGTCTTGTTCGCGCTATATAAAACTTTAAATAAATAATAAATAAATAAACGTGACAAAAGGGAAACTATAGCTCACAGCTGACTAGAGCAGAGATCTAGCCACCCTCAACCACTAAACAAACCTTACACTAGAAGGCATACAAATGCCACTGTAACAATAATGTACTGTACTGCTGATGATCATAACTGCTATGTGTCGAAATAAGGATTTTGATGTTGTCATACCACCGCCCTGGTGGCACTGAGTAATGTACTGGTGACTGTTTTGTCTGATTGTAATTTATGTTTTTACAATTGCCAATAAAAAAAGTATTAGACAGTGATGCCATGTATTGGATTCAAGCTAAAATAATTCAGTCTGTTGGATAGGGAGTAAGCTGATATTCACATAAAATTGACAAGTTCCAGTAGAGACTGATTGAGGTCAAGGGGAATACCAAGATTCTGCCGCTTTGGTCTCATTCTTAGGATAAACAAATCAGAGAAGAATAGACTAGAGAATGTATTCTTGCAAGTAGACCAATGACTAAACCATTAGATTTTGTAAGACAGCCAACCTATGTCCAATAACACTGGTATAAATAGACATGTTTCCAATAAACAACCTGATAATTTTACCAGAAGGCTGTGAAGGTTGGAGAATGGCGTAAAGAATTGCAAAATCAGGCGATTGTTGGTGATGCCGCAAACACTTTATGATATACAAACGGTTATTATTAAACATATTCATGACTTAGAACTGTGCCTGCTGCTTTTAATTTGCTAAATTTCACTATTGCAAGGCAACATTTTACCTTTCAGCTCCCAGAGAGGTTAAATGGACAGTCACCAATGCATCCCACTATGTATTCTGTATACCCATGCATTTTGGCACTTTCTAAAAGGTACTTGACTATGGAGTTAGGGTCTATAGGATAGATTTGCTTTACAGGTAAGCCATGAATGTAAGTTGCTTGAGGACATCCATTTCTGCATAGGCAAAAACATTTTTATTTTGTGATCTAGTAAGGCATTTAAACTTGAAGACAAATAAGCTTATGCCCAAGCTCCTACATTCACTTCAAAGAACCTTTCTAAATTTGAGACATACTCTCAAAGAAATTAAACTCTGGAGGCCTTTATTTTAACCATTAGGACGGTACCTTCCAAAGATGTGCATCACAATGTCACATCACCCAGTAAAAGATGGGGCCCAGAGGCGGAGATGCTGCCAATCACATGGCTGTGGCAATATTATCTAGGCAGCCTCCAGCAATTTTAGAATTCGGGTATGGTACCTTTTACTCGATTCAACATGGCCTGGCTGGGAAGATGGATGGAGGAAGGGTGGCAAGAGAGACTTATCCTGGCCCAGCTAGACATGCCCTGAAGCAGCTTGAGGTAAGTGCAAGTGTGCCCACTGCCCACATTTTTGAAAGGTTCCATCTTCAGCTATAAACCATTTAAGCATTTAGGTTCCTGGTGGTAAGCAGGAACTTCAGACTGTGCTGTCGCAAGGCATCAAACATGCAGGCACACGCCTGTGAGTGCATGGCTAACAGGCAAGGCGGGCAGGCAGTGGATCATCAACTGTTGTATGGCGTGGTCTTGATCACTCCCTGTCAGCTCATGACTGACGCTGCATCAGTGCTGTGCGAACATATTAAATGTCAGACCCTGCCCTGCATTACGATTTTCTTGCAAATTAAGGCAAATGCTCTGATATATATTTATGACACCCCCAAAACCACGTAAATGTCAGTAGGCAACCTGGAAGGGACAGATATTGCTTGTTCTCACAGAGATGGTGTCATAATGTTGTGGAATATAATATATTATGGAACTATTGCTTACCACAGAGTCAGCCTAATTCCCCCATTCTCACCCAGGTACGCAATCTTGACCCCAGAAACCTGGCCCAAATGGCGCGGTGAGGAACGTCAGGGCGTGCAGCACTTGCTGAGGTCTGTAAACATGGATACAGACCAGTTCCAGATGGGAAGAAGCAAGGTGTTTGTGAAAAACCCAGAATCGGTATGTTTTCTGGACCATTCAGATTGGAGCAAAATGTTTATCATTCATGTAAGAACAGGTTGTGTTTGTTGCTGCTATTGCTGTTGTCATGGTGAGTTTGTAATACTCTCATGAAACGGTGCAGTGGTGAGAAGTAGTTTGCCTGATTTCACGGAAATTTTAAAAGCACCTTCATCAGGTTCCATCCATGAGAACGAGAAGCAGAAAAGCCTTACAGGTGATAGAGCGCTTTACAAATATACGTAACATAACAACCTTTTCTTTGAGGGAAGTGTCATTTGAGAAGTTCACAGTCTTTGAACACTTGTTTGATAAGTTGGAATGGATCTTTCAAATAATCGGATGCAGAGGAAACAAACAGAAATAGAAATACTGGGTAAAGCATAAGAGGAAAATAGTCATGGATTTCAGTCCTTCCGGCAGGGGATTATTTGAACTGTGCTAATAAAATGGGATGGCGGGTTGATCTCCCTGCAAAGTTGGTATTACGTACTGTTCTCTCCCATCTGGAGGTCAATAGATATGCAAAGGCTCGTCTATGTTTAGGCCTCATTGTGGCTAAGAGAGACATCAATAGGAAATGGAAGATACTGCACTACCAGATCTGGTGACCCGGAGAGAGAAATGGATCATTGAAATTCCAATCGATAAAGCCAGTGGTTGGCCACAGAACCACCACAAAATTCAGGAAGGTTGGAAACACTACATAGGATGTATTACTTGATATGGGTGTGGAGTCTAGGGCTGCTTAACTGAGCTATTGGGATATTACAATTCTTCCCTCTCTTTGAATTGGGGTACAGGTTATGTATAGCTTGTACAGCTTACTAACAGCACATAATTATTCAATGCTCCTCTTTGAATGTATATTCACCCACCCCATAGTGTGGACTCAACTCAGTGAATTGTTGTCTTGTAAAATGCCTATTAAAATGATTATTTAAAAAGAGGAAAATGGTAAATTTGCAGGTTTACTATCAGAGGTAGAGTTGAGGCAGACATGGGAAATATAAGTGACCAAATCAGGTTTTCAGGCGCACCTACAGTGAAATGTATCAGGTAATCAGTGCAAAAATTCCTAGCTTTTGTGTTGCAAAGTTTCAATTCTATTAAGGACTCGGAGGCAAGGATTATGCTTTCTTTCTTCACTTTATTTTTTCAAAAGCCATTAACATTTAACACTAACAGATCAACTTTCCATCAACCATGATGAAAGAAGAAGAAAACATCAACCAATCAGGACAAAGAGTATCCCATTATAGTCCTTTCTCAATAGCCATGCCCCCTCTTTCTTTGCACGACAAAGTCCATATTCTCCAGCCTGTCATTCCTGCTTAGACGTTTCATTTCCTGTAAGAAAGAAACCAACATACCAGATCAAATGCTATCTGTCCAAAGAATATGTATGCATTTTATTTATGCTGTCACAATACCCGTGTGTAACTGAAATACCATTATGAAACATTTACCTACTTTTGATACAATTATCTCCATATTTCTTATTAGCCCCCCGTAATTGAATGGGGATCACGATCTACAAATCCTTGGGTGGGATAACCCTTGCCTCCGAGTCCTTAATGTAATTGAAATTCTTCGTCACGAAAGCTAAGAAATGTTGCATTCTATGTCAGGACCAGAGGCAAGGATAAGGCTTGTGTAAAGCTTATTAATTACAATGGAAGCCATATCCACCACAGGCTTGAAATAAAATAGTTTGAAGGTGGAGTCTGAGGACCAATCTGCCGCATTCAGAATGTCCACCAGAAAGGCCCAGAGAGCAATGGCTTTCGAAACCAAGGGGCCCCTAGTCGAATGGGTTTCAGTTTTAGAAGTGTCAATGCCAACCTCCTGCATAACCCATCTAACCTATACCTGCAGAGGTAGGAGAAGAGACAGCATGAAATGGTTTTTGAAAGGAGACAAGGAGCTGTCGTTCCCTCTGGGGTTGAAGTTATAGCCTCATAGGCCTTAATGCATCTCAACACACATAGATTAGGATGATCGTCAAACGCTGGATATGAAATCAATCTAGAGTTACATTTCGTATGCCTAGATACATGAGAAGTAACACCTTCTGGGGTAAAAACCCCACCTGCAATATCCAGAGCTCGTACATCCAAAAATCTTCTGCAGATGAGGCAAAGTAACATGGCCAACTTACCAGGAATATATTCTCAAGAAAGGTAGTTATACATTTTTCAGGACGATAAAAGGTTAAGGGCTATGTTCACATCCCAAAGGGATGAGTCCCTAGGTTTGTAAGGAAGGAATAATCTGATACCCCTCATCAGTGTCCTTACCAAGGTATGTCCCGTACCAGAGATACTTGTACCGACAGGTGTCCAGTTAAAATGGCGAACCGGACCGCATTTACCGATCTATATGTCAAGCCTTCTGATGCCAGGGAAGACAAAAAAGTCAATATGAGCACAACATGGGACCCCACAAAATCCACGTCCCTCTGGACACACTTGTGAAGCCATCTTGACCAAGTGGGATCGTGGTTCCTGAGGCCCATGGCTTTGATAGGAGGCATTAAGCCTCCGGCCAAGTCCTCCATTCCCTGTAGTCCTCCACACCATAATGAGTGACATTTGACCGTTCAACACTAAATGATGTTGATTGTCCTGGGGATCCAGGAGGAGATCTGGAAATAGGGGGAGAAGGATTGGAGAATCCCAAGAAAGTTCCATCAGAACTGGAAACCAGACTTCAGATTACCACGTCAGAGTCACGACAACCAGGTCCACCACCTGTTGTCATATTTGTGCTGAGAGTCGAGTAATCATTGGAAAAAGTGAAAATACATAGGCCTTCTCTAGGCTCCAATCTTAATGAAAAGCATCTGGCACTGCCGCTTGTGGGTCCGGTTTCCAAATGAAGAACCGCTGCTATCGATGATCCAGGTTCAATGCAAACAGATCCACTGAAAAAGGAGTCCATCTACCCTCTATGTGTTTAAAGATCCACAGATCCAGTTTCCACAATCTCATGTCTTGGAGGTGCCTGGAATTCCAGTCCGCTACCACATTGGCTTTCCGTGGAAGGCGTTCTGCGATAACTGAGATGCTGTTGTCCAGGCAGAAGTGCCAGAAATTCTTATCCAGGTCTAATAGGGCCTTTGATTGTGTCCCGCTGAGGTGATTGATATGCCGCACCACAGAGATGTTGTCCATCTTCAATAGCACACATTATTGAACTTTGACTTTGGTCCAGGGACGTACTGCGAAGTCACCCGCCAAGAGTTCTAAGCAGTTAATATCATTGTTGTCCTTGAGAAGACCATTTCATTCTGATGGAAAATTCCCCACAATGGGCACCTCAGCCACTTCTGCTGACCGACTCTATAACTATGTCCGGGTTGGAGCCAAAGATTGCTCTCCCATTTCACACTTCCATGTGCGTGAACTACCATGTCAATTCTTCCTTTGCACCCTTCGTCAAAAGAACCGTTTATGAGTATGTTACTCCCTTGCACAAGTGGTGTGCTTTGAGTCATTGGAGGGCCCTGTAATGGAGTGGGATCGGGAATATTGCCTGAATGGATGACAAAAAGAGTCCTACTATGCATGCAATTTGTCTCAAAGAGGTCTGTTCTTTTGACAGTGTCCTGCGTCATTCCTGTCGGATCTTTGTGACTTTCTTTGCCAGGAGGCTCAGTGTGATGTTGCAGGAAATGATGACAAACACCAGCATCATCGTTCTCTGCACTGGGAGAAGGAAGGATTTCTTTGCATTGATTATGAATTCTAAATCTTCCAAAAGGTGCACCACCAACTGATAATGTTCCCAGAGTTTCCTTTGGCATTGTTCCCGAAGTAGGATATCGTCTAAGTAGACAATTAAGCAGATCCCTTTAGCCCTGAGAATTTCTATGACTGGACACAGAATTCTGTTGAAGTACCGTGGCGCAGGAGACAGTCCAAAGGGCAAGCACGTGAATTCGGATGGCTGCCTGCCCATACTAATTGAAGAAATCATGAATGTGGAGGGAATAGGGGAATTGTAAGATCGGCAACCTTCAGATCCAGGTGTACCATGCAATCCCATAATCTGAGGATGTCTGTCAGTAGATGGATACCTCCCAGCTTGAAATGGTGGTACACAAGCTATTTATTGGCCGCCATCCCCCTTTCCACCAAGGAAAGATTGCTAACGAAACCTCTTGGATTAACAGAAGAAGGGGATATAGCCCCTTTGTCTAGAAGGTCTTGCACCCCCTGAGAAATTAGGAGGGGGTACTGTGATGAGAGGGTCAGGGGACAAGGGGTCCCGTTCTGTCTGGGGTCAGATGAATTCTATGTGGAATCGCCGGACCGTCTGAAGAACCCATGCTTCTGACATAATACATTCCCAATTGTGAATGAAGAGAGGGCCAGGTGCCCTCCCTTTAGTTGGGAAGAAGGGAGAATACTTACCAGAACCCATGTTGAGGAAGCTCCCTTTGGCTCCTCCCCTTCCATGTCAGTGGTGTTGGCCTCTGGAAGGGTAAAAGTTCCCAAATATTGAATGTTCGTGCCATTGGAAGCATCGAGATCCTTGGCCCCAGAGGGGGGCATTTGCCACTGCGCGGCCGGTCGAGTGCCCTCTACCACGATCAGCCCCTGTAAAAACATTAGGGGGGAAGATCCTATTTAATGACGACTGGGCCATCTCTAGGGAAGTAAAGGTGGCAACACACTTGCCCAATTCTTTGACGAAAGGGTCCCCAAACAGACTCCCTTGGGTAATTGGCCCTGCCTCAGAAGAAGCCAGGTCTCCAAGTTTGGATCCACCTTGATGAGGGGTGATCGGCTATGTTCGAAAGACAACACACAAATAGCTTCCCAGAAAAATAACAGCATATTGTGCCCAACCTAACAAGATGTCTGGGGAGATTAAGGAACCCAGCTGCTTGGCCTCCTCAGCAATGTCTAATATTTCTGTGATATTCAATATTGTATCCTGGCATGACCGCCAGGAGTGATCATTGACTTTCCTGGGATTCCTGGCGAATTCCCCTAGAAAAGTGGACATTTGTGGGTCTAACTCTGGGCCAATAGTGGCTTTCCCCTCAAGGGAGGAGAGATGGCACTCCTCCGTGAGGCGAGCCCAGGTTTTTCTTTCAACTGGTTTCCTCAACCTTCCCACAACATAAGTCGCTACCTTTTCTGTGGAGGACCATTACACAGAACGGGGGTTTACCAGGTCGTCTGAATCCAACATGTCAGACTGGGGGACTCTGAGACGGAGTTAGGACGCTGTGGTCGGGCCAGGATCCACATCCAAATCACTGTGGGAGTCATCTGCATGGGAGTCCATCCATGTCTAGATGGTCAGTTATGCCTTCCACCTCTAATTGAGGGTAGGAATCCTCTCTGCCTCTGCCCAGTGGGATGGTCAGCTGAGTATCTGGAAACTTAGGAGGCTGGAATAAAATTGCCTGCTTTAAGCGGTCAAAAAACGTCTAGACGACGCCTTGCACATGCTTGCTTTTTGTTTCTACCTTCTGAAAGTTGCTGTTTGAGATACCAGTTGGTTGTCTGTACCCCAGAGGTGAATCCAACAGAACTGGGGGTTCCAGAAAACCGCAGGCCAAATGCAATAGTATGTGTGTCAATTGACAATTGCTGAAGCGACCGCTTGATGTATGGAGGCATCTACAGTGTTGCAGAAATAATCATCGAAGGTAAGTTAGAGGGGCACAACCTCGTCCTTCCCACAATTTGCCTTAGGTTGATGTACAACATGCTCAATTATGTCTATTACGGCCGAAGGCTGCGATATAGAGATGTGGAACAGCACTGAGAAGGCCTAAAGCACTTATGTGGGTACATGCCCTGGGATAATATACACTTTACAATACATCACGAGGGCAAAGAAGCACACCTGGGCAGTCCCAACAAAGGATTTACAACACCTGTGGCCTAACCGGTATGATACTGGCTGGAGGCATCCACTTAACTGGCATCAGAAAAAGAATGAATGCAGTCCGTTGCAAGGGCGTCATCACCACAAATCGGGCACTGTAGCCTGTACAGATCCTGAAAGGGTGTTCTGCTCCAGGTGATGTTCGCAAGGCCAGGGCTCGGGAACCGGTCACACTGCTATGAATTTGAGATACGCGCCATAGCCCGCGTTGACGCGTATTTCTATGGTATGCACGTGCAAGTTGAGCGTCCTCTAGCCGGTGGAGGCCATAACAGTGTTCCACTGCCCGCAAACAAAAAATTGTGAGTTAGAGCCTCGTGAGGAACACTGACATGTGCCCCTGCGGCGCTAACCGGTAAGAAAAGAGGAAACTTAAGTAAACATTTTGAATAAACATGCACAATTGCAGAAATATGCCTTCAAAACATACCACAAAGCTAGGAAAGAAAGAGATACTTATCTTATGGCTGCTGAGCAGCGAAGAGGGGACAAGACCATAGAGAAACGACTTTAAAGGGATACTCTTTGTCCTAATTGGTTAATGTTTTCTTCTTACTCCTTTCCTCATGGTTGATGGGAAAGGTAGTCTGTTAATGTTAAATGTTAATAAAACAAACATGGCTGCTGAAAAAATACTGCGAAGAATGAAAGCATAATCCTCAACTCCGGTCCTGACATAGAATTCGACCTAAATGGTAATTTTCTGATGTCCTAATCCGTTTTGGAAATTGTGGCATTTGGTACGCACAATTAACACCCAGGTCTTCATTAGTTCCAGTTTCTATGTAGCGTGCAGGCTTTTTCTTTCTTTACGGTTTCTCATGTGTTATTCAATTTTAGCTCATTTACAGTATCTTCAGTACTGTGAACATCCAGTAGGGCCATACGTTGACACTATATAACACATGGAGTAAAACTGGCAGGGAGAGTGCCGTGGCAAGACTTTGCTTTGGTCCAAGTTGATCTTGTTAGGCATATGTTATGCAGTCCCTGACAGGTAGCATCACAGCTAAAGTACAACCTTTGTAGGAAATCGATTTTTTATTTATCTGTAACTGCAAAAGGTAACCAATCTCACCAACTTTTTAATAATACAAATCAGATCTTTTGGTTTTAACAAATGAGACAAACATTAATTGAGTTATTCAAGGGTTAATGTAGAAGTGAAATAATATATCCGCACTGATTAGCTACATGAACTGTATGGATGCTTGTAACAGTCTTTAGTTTGTGGGTCAATGGTTCACCATGAAAACAGCCATTACAACACAGGCATTACCACGCAATACCTTTACCACACACCATTTACCACACACTGCCCTTACAACGCACTGCCTTTACCACGTATATACCTTTACCACACACACCTTTATATGGCAAGGTAAGTATTTGTATGTGTGTTTGTGTGTGTATATATGCACACACATACATATATCTATATTATATATAGTTTAGGGGTGGGCAGGAGTATATGGTGGTATTCAAGTTTTAGGGGTGGGTAGGGGTATAGGGTGGGAAGGTTATTTTTAGGCTTTAGTGGGGGGTAGAGGTATAGGGTGGTAAGGGATTTATAGAGTTATGGGATGGGTAGAGATATAGGGTTGTAAGGGTATTTTTAGGGTTTAGGGGTGGGTAGAGATATTGAGTAGTAAGGGTGATTTTAGGGTTTAGGGGTAGTGGTATTGGGTGGTAAAGGTGTTTTTAGGGTTTAGGGTGGGTAAGAGTTTAGAGTTGTAAGGGCATTTTTAGGGTTTAGAGGGGTCTTGGGTTATAGGGTGCTGAGGATATTTTTTAGAGTTTAGGGATGGGTAGAGATATAGGGTGGTAAGGGTATTTGCTGGGATTTAGGGGTGGATATAGGGCGGTAAGGGAATTTTAGGGTTTAGGGTTGGTAAATAAAGAAAACATGAAAATATAAAATAATTTTAAAAATGTGGGTTAGAACTACTAACTATATACATGTATATACACACTTACCTTAACATATGCTTACCTTGCATTGTAATGCATGGTAAAGGTTTATGTGTGGTAAAAGCATGCGTAGTAAAGGCATTGCGAGGTAAATGATGAGTGGTAAAGGCATACATTCTTCCATCATACATCCAGTTCACCATGTTCAGATATTTTCTGGGTTACATTTGTTTATTTATTTATGTATTTATGGTTGGTCTCGGTCAGCTATGGGCATTGTTTACTTAGTAGTCATAGGATGGGTACTGTCCACCATATGCTGTTATTTTTGAAAGGCTTGAATCTCTGGAATCCTTGGATTTTTGTCCTTGTGACCATAGTCCTTACCACACATTCATTCATTTTACTCTATTCTGTAAAGGTTTTCTTTTTTTTTTTTTAGATTTGCACGACCTAACTATATTTTGATGAGAAACAAAAATTCTATTAGCTACATGTTTAATTAATACAGAGTCTACAGAGTCATATGATCTGAAATGCTTAGGGCCGTTGTTTCGCACTGCTACTAAGGTTAGGGACAATTTTGTTGCTAAATAGATTTTTGTGAATTTGTTGACATTGGTCTGCACTCACCGGTGGGATAAATAGCACCTTCATTCCAACAAACTCGGAATCAAGACCTAAGCATAATATTTTTGAAACTTCAATCTACATTACAGACCATGGTTTATAACAACTACATTCCCAAAGTCTCTAATATATTATATAGGAACAGTATTATTTTGATCCCTATACTATATGAAGAAATAAAAGCAGTATGAAGAAAGACAGGAAATATTCCTTTAAGAATATTATGTATCTGAAAAGAGTATATCTCTAAGAAATTTCCAGAGGTGTTATTAACTTTGTATGAGTTATAGACTGAACAGATTGTGAAAAGTTGCTAGTTGAATCATTCCTTTACATCCAACAGGGAACATTCTGTGGTATCTTAACCTTTCTATTGAGTTAAATTAGTCTATTGCCTTTCATTAAGGCTTCAAGATTCATCTTTATACAATCTTGGTTGTAAATCATAATTTGAGGAACGTCCTTGAATATCGGTTACTTTTTGTCAGAAAATCTCCAAATCCACAAACAAACCCTCACACTAGTAAGGATATCTTTTCATAGGGGTTTTATAACTGAACATGTATTAAAGACAACGGGTATCATTGTAACTTGTGTGTCAAACCCGCAGCGGAATTACTGATACCATGGGATAATAGGGGAATCAGTAATGTTGTGGTATCAAATTACATCCCAGTTACAGCTGTGACCCAGTGGCATGTGGAATAACCAGAGTAATTGGTTTTATCATATGAATTTCCATGAATTATCCTCTTGTTGGGCACGCTGCCCGCCTGGAAATTTCTACCACTTTTACTACACCTTGCACCTTGTGGTTTTACCTCTCTTGATTTTACAATTCTGTGTCGAGATTTTAGGGTTCTGTGGTCACTTTATAGAAATTAACTAGTGGCCCAGGAAGTAGCAGAGAATGTAGAAGAGTCTTCCGAGGTGAGAGGGTACAGTCTTGTTAGGGGTCTTGCAGGGGCACCAATGAAGGGAACCCTGGGGATGGGAAAGGATATTTCAGTGTTGGTCTAACAAAAGGAAAAATGAGATTCATTAATACTTGGCAAAGAGGGATGGAAATTGTGAGCCATTTAGGAAGTGTATCTGAACTTACCATTACTTCATCAGACAAGACAACTTACATAGAGCTCTGTTTAGACCCCTTTAACAATGGTTCCTCTGCCTTTGATCTGGTCAACAGATCAAGGCTGTGGATTATCCTTCTAGATATGGGGCTAGACCCTTGCCTGGTGAACATTTTAGCTGACCTTCACCAGGATTTGTATGCAGCAGTGGGAGTGTCTCATGATGGTAACTGTACTCGCCTTTTTAAATCAGATCGAGGAGTGCGCCAGGGGTGCATCCTGGCCCCTCTACTTTTTACATTATACATTAACAGCATTGATAACATCGGAGGGGAAGCAACTATGGATACTCAGTGTGTAGGAGGCCAAGCCATTCTGGTCCTCCTATACCCGGACGATGCAATTTTAATAGCACGCACCCCTCTAGGTTTTCAAAGACTCCTGAACTCCTTCTGTGACTTCATGAGTTCCTTGGACCTAGTTGTCAACATAGCTAAGTCTCATGTCTTAACTATGGGCCCCAAAAAAGACAAAGTCAGAACCTTTTATTGTATGGGGTCAGCCGTCACTAGTGTTAACCACATTGCTGCTGGACATATTCCCCTCCGGTGCTGAGGAACAATTATAACGGGTGTGGTCATGACGGAACGGTTCCGTCATCAGCACAGCTCCACTGTGCCTCATGACGGAACTGTTCCGTCATGAGCATCGAAGGGGTTAAGGTTTTTACTTACTTGGGGGTCCTGTTTGATGATAGAGGTTCTTGTGCCCCCCAACTTTTAGCTAAAAGAAACAGTGTAAGCAGGTCTGCATCTGCTATACTAAGCTTTGTGCGGCGCCTGGGTGGCAGGCCCTGTGAGGCGGTCTTGAAAGTTTACAAAGCTAAATGCATCACAGTAGCGACCTATGGAGCTGCTATATGGGGGTACAAGAATGTAGAGGGGATACAGCTGGTTGAGAATACATTTTTTCGATCCCTTCTTTCTTTACCCCAATCATCATCTACTTTTGCTGTACATCAAAAGCTGGGGATGGGCTACGTTTCCGACCTGTTAAATCTGGCCCCTCTAATTTGTTGGGTAAAAACCTGGATGAACCCTAAACTCAGTATGAATCGCTTGATTCTAAAAGACTGTTTGCTCCTGCATAGAGCTTCCGCAATACCTTGGTTCACCTATATAAAAAAACATGTTTGCTAAACTAGGGCGGCCTGAATTGTATTTTAAGCCAGAATTGATTACCAAGGGAGATGTTAGCTGGGTAAAAACGAACTTTTTGCTATTAGTGGCCCAGGATCGCGAGTCCGCGGAGTTGAAAAAACCCACCCCTAGGGCTCATTTTCTTTTAATCATATCCCCCTCAATAGAACCTTATCTAAGGCTAGTATCCAAGCCGTTCCATCGCTGGCTACTGACAAGGTTTCGTTTCAACCTGATTCATTTTATCTTGGGGAATTATCAGGTTTGGACTAAACCAGAGGAGGCCGCTCTTTGTGAGTGTGATCACAGCTCTATTCAAAATACCGCACATTTTATATTGTTTTGCGACTCATATTCTGAGTATAGAAAAAAGTTTATTCTACCACTTTTAAAAGGTAAAGGGTTTCTCCAGGTTAAACCAAGTATAATGTACCTGCAGCTATTGGATACTCCATGGGTTACTTTTAACATTGCGAGTTGTTTGGTTGCAGTCGCTAGAAAAAAGAAAATAAGAAGCCCTATACAGAGTTTCTCTTAATTATGTTTTTATACCTGTTTTAAAATATCCATATATGATAGATGTCTTTCTCTTTTTATGATATTTGTCATTTTTAACCATTTTTGGTCTCCCACTTGTATTGAAATTTAACATGTTTGATGAACTTTTAGGATTTTAATTAATTGATTTAAGTGATTTTGACTTGAACAATGGTTCTTAACCTGTGGTCTGCAGACCCCCAGCGGGTTGAAGAGTCAGGGGGTCTATGACTCTATAAAATTAAATAATATTAGCAGACTACTAAGTACATATACGTAAAAAAGCTATTTGAAAACTGAAAATGTTAAAAACACTCTGTAAATGTGAAGAAATGTGAAATTGGAAGATACAAATGTAGTTGGTATCCTTATCTTTATTCATGGGAGAATAGAATATGGATGGTTCAATGCCTCAACTGGAGCAGTAGTATGCACCATCGAAAAGAGAGCATGCGCTATGAGCAAAAAAGGCAAATTGATATGCTAGAGACTAGCATTTCGCTTCATCTTTTAAAAATAAAACTTTTACATTTTATATGTAAATAAAGACTGAAAACCCTCAACTGTCCCATTAGGATTTTGATTTTTGCATTTTTTGTGAATTAAAAATAAAATCATAATTTGTTTATTTGTTTGCTCTATACGTCTTCATATATTTTGTGTATTGTTTTGAGAAACAAGTCGTATGGATTGTTTGGGCGTTGGATCATGGCATTCACCTGTGTTTCAGTTGCTGCCCTTAAAAGTCAAAAGGGTAAGATGTGTTTATATGGTTTCCTGTATAGCACCTCGCCATCCAGTTATTGGGCTCGCTCACTCATTCTTGTCATATCCACTAATCTAGAAAGGTTCTAATCAAATGCGGAAGATTTGTTCTTTATTGAGGTCTCACTGCTCAGGGTGGAACAAAGTATAAGCAATATGGTAAAGCTCTAGACTTCCCTCATGGCATAGCTGTATCATTTTGCTTACACTTTGTTCCGCCCTCTCATTATGATATCAGAGAAGGTTGAACCTAATGCTCTTCACATGCTGATTTATCTAACATTGGTTGTTCTCATTGTGACACTAACAGTCTCTCAACCTTTAAGTTCTCTTCTTCTTCACTTTATCTGTGTTCAGCTCTTTCTGCTAGAAGAGGTCAGAGAAAGAAAGTTTGACGCTTTTGCTAGAACTATCCAAAAAGCGTGGAGGAAACACATCGCCAGGAGGAAATATGAGCAGATGAGAGAAGAAGGTAAGCAAAGGGCAAAAACATGTGCCATAGAAAGTGGGATTCACAAAGAAAGTGAATACCTATAGCTCAGTGGAACCTCCAAGTCACATATTCACATTCCCTCAGGAGTGAGCCTGCCATTCATCCCTGTAAAGTCGATACAAAGTGTACATTTCACATGAGAAATATTAAAACATCCTGGGGCCTATCCACAGAGGCTTTTTGGAGTATGTAAAGTAGAGCTCCCGTGGTATTCTTTAATGTACCGTTACCTGCATTTCTTAATTGGCTCCAAAACAGATACAATGGAAATAAAATGACAATAGTCAGGACATATTTGCATTTAATTTGTACAAATGGAAACACCTGAGCCCTCTTTGCACTTTTACTGATGGAGTTGGATATTTCTATACGATTCACAAAGGCATGTAAAAGAACGCAAACGAGTACTCCTTTTGCACTACTTCCTTACTCATGAATGCTTATGTGAATAGGCCCTTAAATGTTTGGGAGTCAACAACTCAGTTTGTTGTATGTGCTAATTAAGCAGTATGTAACACTGTGTAGAAAAAGTGTTCATAGCTCTATATTGGTAACCATCTTGAAGTAGAACATTTACCAGTTTGTGGAATTATGAGTTCCACTCTGCTGAAGCAATATCTGTTCTAGGGCTGTTTCCAGTGCTTGATTTGAGCAGGTAGTTTCCGGTGCAAGACACCCACACTTAATTGGTTTCCAGTGCTTGGCACCGGCACCTAATTGTCAACACCGCACTGCTGACTTTCTGCCACGTGGTGGTGCTGCTTATCTAATTTAGAGATGAGCAGAACAATAGTTGTTAATGAATACAATATGCATTAAAAAGAAATGATACCTGCCTCCGCAGCCATTCCTTTAGCTTTGGGGTCCTGGAATAATCTGAACTGTCGCCCTTGCAGGCGGGAGAGATGGTTAGGACTTGTTTTGGTAACGTCATTGGCAGCTCTGTCAGGGGCAATGGGTGGTGCATGCTGCAGTGCCCTCCTTGTCAGGGCCCTGGCACTTATTCTTTTACAAAACAAGCACTGGCTGTTTCATTTGAGTAACGCAGATTTAAGTGAAAGGATAAGGAACAAATCAGTTCAACAATCGAAAAGAGGAAATAATGGGTATTTTAACCGGCTGCTCATAAAATCATAGTATAAAAAAAGGTTTTTAGTAGGCAATTACCAGAATTTAGCACTAGCAAAAGTTGGTTCTATTGCCCAAACTGGTTAACGATGGACTAACAATAGTAGACTTCCAGCTGAGATAATGGCAAGGCCAAGTTTTACCCAGGTCAAGTAAATAAATGTAAGAAAAAATCACAATAATAAATGACTTTTTCAAACTCAGGGGCTTATTACGATCTGGGTCAGGAAACCTCTGACCTGAGGTCGGAGGCTTTCTGACCGAGATCGGCAGTTTCAATTCCGACCGCCTGATAACAATATAGGTGAACCGAATTGAAACCAGCCGGCCATTCCGGCTGGATTCCGATGGGCTCAAGGAGTCCGTCGGCCAGTGAGAGAGCATCCCGTAATCCCAATGGATGGCATTTCCGCCGTTGGGATTATGATGCTCGGTTTCTGACAGGCTTTCCATGCTGGGCTTCCCGACATGGAAAGCCCGTCGGAAAGTGAGTTTGGGGGCCTCTAGCAGGGCCCCTTTCTCCTTGCGGCTTCCGTTTGGGGGCCTAGGGGGCACCTAGGGTGCCCCTATGTTGATGCCTGCACGGTGTGGCAGGCACACTGAGATGCCTGCAACACCTAGCAGGGATGAACACAACATCCCATTTTCCTATGGGAGCTTGTGCTACAGCCGATTTATGGCCGTAGCACAAGCTCCCATAGGGAAATGTCAGTATGCAACAGCACCATGGGCGGTTGCAGAGTAATTAGGCAGTCGGCGATAGTGTCGGTCAGAGGCAACTCCGACTGGCATCATAATTGGCCCCTTAATGTTTTTCAACTAAATGCAAAATACCTAGAATACCTAGAAAGTTAACATTTCTGATTGAAACATTTGCTACCAAAGTCATCAAACTAAATGCATTTTTAACTAAAATCTACAGAATTTGAACTTTTTACCTAGATTCACAGAAAAGGTATGGAAAAAAGGTTTTAGCCCTACATTAATGCTGTTTAATATAGGGCTAAGATGGCCATAACCATGCCAGATTTTAAGTACACCCACAGAATATAAATGTACATATAATGAATCTTAGTCGAAATTCTTTACAAAGTTAGTGAATATGTTGGAAATCTGGCTAGGAAATCGTCATTTTGGACCTATATTGGACTCTCATGATCTACATTCACCAGAATAGTCTTGTACCCACCTCTGGCAAGTATCAGTCAGAAAACAGCAGCAAATGATAAAATACCTTTAGAACAATGGGTTGTAGGAGTGGGTAGCGGGAGGGGTGTCCACAGCAACCAATAGAGGCAGGACACACATAGGTGGATAACTTATTTTCTTGTGCACTCAGCTTCCAACATCCTCTACAACTTCAAGGAGCGACGAAGGAACAGCATCAATAGAAACTTTGTAGGCGACTACCTCGGCATGGAGGACCGTCCTGAGCTGCGGCAGTTCATGACAAAGAGGGAACGGATAGACTTTGCCGACTCCATCAACAAGTATGACCGGCGGTTTAAGGTACAGGAGGTGACCTGTGAAGATATTAGAAGGAACTGCCAAACTACACCAATATTTTGGAGAATATATAAACCTTCTTTTACTTCGCAGCTATGCAAGTCAGCATTAGCGAATACTTAGAGCATCTGTAATCTGGGATTTCACAGTATATGGCTAAAGATGTATGAAATGAATTTGCAGTAGCAAACCCTATCACATTTCCCAATGTACTAAACCCCTCTTGCAATTCAGAAATACTCTGTCAAATTTCACGAGGGGTTTACCAACTCTATTGAAATAATAAGTAGGAAAGGGTGTGAAAGGGGTGTTCCCTCCTAGTTGCAATTTGCAATGACCTGTATCAATGCTTTATTAGATAATTGCGATTTCTAATCATTGCAAGATTACCAACACCTCAAAGGAGTTGGTAACTCATTATTAAAAGGAAAGCAATTCCTAATGGACAGCTTACCTTTTGGAAAATGTGTTTGGTGGGCTCTGGGGCAGCAGTCAGTGGACCTTGGGACCGAAGTGTTCAGGAAAACAATTTCTTGTTAAAGCAATGCCAATTTGAAGGCACATGGGCTGCTTTCAAGACTTGATTCCTATCTGGGAATGCAAGCCCAGTGATGATGGTCTGCTGCTTCTGGAATGCCACTATCCATGTATTTGTAGCCAAACTGGGTTGCAAATAGCAACCTACCTAATTAGGGCCATATGTATGAAGCAAATTCGCATTCGCAATTTGCAAATGCAAATTTGCTAAATGGGATATATGAATGAAAATCCGGTGCAAAATAAGGAATCGTAAAATTTGCGATTCCTTATTTTTCTATTGCATTTAAGGATTCGCAAATTACCACCAACTTCAAGTTGGTGGTAATTTGCGAATTTCTTGAAAAACGCCCATTTTTGCATTTTTCTAAGTGTTATGTGACGCACATACATGCCCTTAGGGCATGTATGTGCACCACATGTGCACCCATACTTATTTCAGGGGTGCAACAGGGTGTCCTTTGGACACCCCTGCACCCTTGAAATTATTCTCAATTTGCGATTCGCAAATTGCGAATCGCAAATTGAGAATAAATTCCCATTCCTTCCTATGGGCCTGGAGGCCCATAGGAAAGAATGGGAAAGTATTCCTTAATTGCGAATTCGCAATTTGCGAATTCGCAATTAAGGAATATCAAGAAATAGCTAAAAAATTGCGATTTTCTTCATACATAGGAATTAGCGATACTGAAATAGCGATTTCTTAAAAATCGCTATAACAGAATCGCTAATTGGTATCTTTATACATATGGCCCTATATATTTTAACAGTATATCGTTATTCGCCTCCCTGCCGCTAGAGAATTTACAATGTGACTTGTTAGTACACTGCATTGCAAAATTACAGACTGGTCGCAGAAATTTGGTGCACAATTTGTGACTACTATTTGTGATTTATATATTCGCCCATCGAGACACAGATTCCCTTCCATGTGTGCCTGGCTTACACTACAGACAGTACTTTGCTCAGCACTCTCACTGTAGCGGCGGAGTTTCAGGAAAAGGCTGACGCTGTTGTGTATGATGGGAGGATTTCCATCAATCCTTCAGAACAAAATAGAGTTGTGCTTATAATTATGTGCTGGGAAAACAAAGGATACAGAGAGGAACATAGCTGAAAGGCAGGAAGAAATATTCAATGGATTATAGACCTATGGTTAATATAGAGTTTAATATACAATGCAATACGGTAGCACGGTTAAAAGCTCTCCATCTGTTCTAAAACTTTAACATCGCTCTGCTTCCAAAAACATAGCGTTAAGGACATTTTCTGATGCACTGAAAATGATATGTCTTCCATTCTATAGGCGCAAGTTGAGATGTGACAAGAAGGCAAGTTTGGCAGTTTTCCTTTTTTGAGTGAAAGTTTTCATCAACTGAAAGTCCTCTGTGATGGCATTTACATAGCTCATATATATATATATTTTACCCAACAAACGCCGAAGCTTCTCAAGATGCACACAACAGTGCGTCTGCCATTCGGCATCACGGTTTAGCCCGTCCCAGCCATCCAAGTTCGTTGTACTGCCTGACGCGTTTCTGTGGCCAACGTACCACTTCATCAGAGACATTTCTCCTGTACGCATTGGAGCGCTCTTTAGACTGCATGGTGATTGGTTGATAAACCCCTCATGGGTTCAACTACGTATTTGATTTCTTCATACAGCTTGCTGGGATGTGTAGTCACATCGAGCTTTCATTGAACACCTATAGTAGGTTCCAAAGCGTACAGATTTAAGATAGTCAATTAGAATCCTTGGTAGGATCTGGATGTGATGGGAGCAGGCACTTTTCATCAAGACGCACTGTGCCGGAAACTGGAGCAGGAAGGTTCCTCTCCCTCAACCTCTCATTCCTTCGAGATGGTGCATCTTGCATGGGAGAGCACCCGTGTCATAATTTTACCCAACAAACGCCGAAGCTTCTCAAGATGCACACGACAGTGCGTCTGCCATTCGGCATCACGGTTCAGCCCGCCCCAGCCATCCAAGTTCGTTGTACTGCCTGACGCGTTTCTGTGGCAAACGTACCACTTCATCAGAGGCATTACTCCTGTACGCATTGGAGCGCTCTTTACACTGCATGCTGATTGGTTGATAAACACCTCATTGGTTCAACTACGTATTTGATTTCTTCATACAGCATGCTGGAATGTGTAGGCACATCGAGCGATGCATCTGCCACCATTAAAGCGCTGAAAACATACCTTCTTGATTGTGGCTGTTCCTTGCGAGGGCATCCTGTTGTGGATTTGTTGGCGGCTCGACCAGCCGTGGAACCAGCCCCGCCGTGGTGCACGGTCCAATCTCATTGTCAATCTACGCTGGGGTTTATGGAGCAAGAAGTAACGCTGGTGGCAAGTGGATGGTGAAGCCCTCACTTCAGGACTTTTCACCAACCCACTGGGGATTCAACATGTTTGTGGCGGCCACATGCAAATGGTTCACTGGAACTGAACTACCTAGCACTACTATGACCAGAAGGCAGCACGCTGTCCCCGCTCACTTAGGAGAGTGTCACAATATGTAGAGCTGGGATTATCATTTGCTGTTTCTGCCGAAGTCAGCCCATGAGGAAGTGTGGATATCGCACGAAAAGCGTCGGGTACATTGACTTTCTTTTATTAACTAGGTGTTTCGCCTTGACTGAATTCTGCATCTGCCACCATGAAAGTGCTGAAAACGTATCTTCTTGAATGTGGCTGTTCCCTGCGAGGGTATCTTGTGGTGGATTTGTTGGCGGCTCGTCCAGCCGCGGAACCAGCCCCACCGTGGTGCACGGTCCAATCTCAACGTAAATCTACGCTTGGGTTTATGGAGCAAGAAGTAACGCTGGTGGCAAGTGGATGGTGCAGCCCTCACTTCAGAACTTTTCATCAACCCACTGGGGCTTCAACATGTTTGTGGCGGCCACATGCAAATGGTTCACTGGAACTGAAATAACTAGCACTACTATGACCAGAAGGCAGCACGCTGTCCCCACCCACTTGGGAGAGTGTCACAATATGTAGAGCTGGGATTATCATTTGCTGTTTCTGCCGAAGTCAGCCCATGAGGAAGTGCAGGTATTGCACGAAACGCGTCTGGCACATTGACTTTCTTTTATTAACTAGATGTTTCGCCTTGACTGAGCGCTGCATCTGCCACCATTAAAGCGCTGAAAACATACCTTCTTGAGTGTGGCTGTTCCTTGCGAGGGCATCTTGTGGTGGATATATATATATATATATATATATATATATATATATATATATATATTCAAACAATCCCTCCTTTCACCCAAGAAGGCTCACCGACACTGGCTGGATTGTTTAGAAGTCAGCTTTTAATGGTGAACAGCACGATGACAAGCGGCTACCTCAGCCCAACGTTTCTGCTCCTTCAAGCCTTGATCACGGGCGGTGCCTCTCTGTAACTTTGAACTGCCCACGTGATGTCTTCTCCTTTTATCAGCGCAGGCCATATTCTCCCACAGAGTGCGTGAAGGTGATTAGTCAATTACACAAGTGAACGCCAGCGTTTATGTGTTTTAATGCTGAACTGCGCACACTTTTTTTCGTAAGTATTTTCTGTCCTTCAGCGCATTTAGTAAAGGTAACTTTCATGCCAGTATGTCGTTTAATGTTTCACTCACTGCTTTTTCCAAACACTTCCAGCCTGCATTTTCGGACATGCGTCCTCCTGCTCCCAACTCGTCTCACTCTGCAACAGCGTCACAGGGGGCAAGCAGGTCGGGCTTCAACAAATAAAATCCAACAAAATTTGCCGAGCAAACCAAGCCCGATGCTTGGTTTGCTCGGCAAATTTTGTTGGATATATATATATGTGTATATATATATATATATATGTATTTATACAGGAATTTTCATGCATTAGCGTAAAACTGCCATAATACGCCCTGTTTGCACGTGTAAAGAAATTCTGTTTACAATGGTGTTGGTAATTTGACTAATTAAGGTATCACCAATCAGTAAGGACGTTGTTACTGCACTTGCACTTTAAATTCACGCAACTTTTTTCAGTGCGCCATGTGACCAAGCCCTCTGTGTAGGGCGAAACGTTATCCTGGCGTGGTGTGCTACAAAATAAAAAACTCACCTGCACTCTGGGTCTTCCGTGTTCTTGCTTGAAAGTTGGCTGAGGATTGATAGCTGGCAAAGCAGCAGGAGCGCAAGTGGTGAAATATATATATATATATATATATATATATATATATATATATATATATATATATATTCAAAAAAACAACTTTACCATCACAAAGTTGACTCGAGCCCAGGTCCTTTTAGCGTGTTATTTATTTCACACACAGAATGTCAATCAACACCCGGGTGTTGATTGACATTCTGTGTGTGAAATAAATAACACGCTAAAAGGACCTGGGCTCGAGTCAACTTTGTGATGGTAAAGTTGTTTTTTTGAATATTACGAGGGTCGCCTCCTCACTCGAGCCCGCCGCCGTGAGTGGCCGGGAGACTGGCGGACATCTGTTGACTTAATATATATATATATATATATATATATATTACTTTTTCACGTCCACAAAGTATGTGCACAGTCAGGAGACGGTTTATCAAAGCCCGAGATTTAACACCAGTTACGCGTTTCGACTGCCAAACACACACACACACATATATACAAGGTACATTTAATATGGAGTTAGTTACAGAAAATATATACATACTTACCTATCACTTTTTTGGTAAGATTACGCTATTGGGGTATCTGAATTGTATCTACTCGATATTCTGTACCTACACCTGTGTGGATGTATGGTTACATAGACTATATACATTGGTCATTTTTAATCACAACTTCTAATCAGGGTCTATCTCTTCCTATTTTCCATATGACACTCTGTTAGTTCCGGATCTGTAGCATTAAGAAAAAATCATTTTAGTAAAAGAGCTAAACCCACTAGAGGAGAATTAATGAAATACACGACAACATTAATATTTGATGAATTAACAAGCATCCAAAGCTGATGGAGAAGTAGGGGTTATAAAGCGTATAGAAAAAAATAGATACTGTTATAAACATTCAACATTGCAAGACTACATGGATTTTAGAGTGTTTAAGAGGTAGATGGATGTCTGAACAAGTAGGTTGCATATTATATGGTAAGTATGAAATGAAGTTTACACAAACCTTTTTAGAATAAAAAAAACCTTCCCAAATCTCCATGTAGACATCCATTTTGTTCTTGAGGTTTGCATTAAACATAGTGTTAATTTTCTTCACTTCCAAATCTCCCTACATTTTCCAGTCTATTAAGCGGGACTTCATACTGACCCCGAAGTACATCTACATGATTGGCCGAGAAAAGGTGAAGAAGGGACCTGAGAAGGGTCTGATAAAGGAAGTCCTGAAGAAGAAGGTGGACATCCAAGCCATCAGGAGTGTTTCTTTGAGGTGAACGTCAGCTCTTTATTTCCTGCTTATGGCAATGCTCTTATACATTAAAAACTCATTTTCGGGCAGGACTTACTATCAAAGCAATTTGCACCATAAAGAAAGGGGAAAGATCATGAAGTTAAAATGTGCAAAATTTAAATGTAGCTCAAAGAATTTTGCATTTTTAAAAAGGCTTCACACTTTGGGAAGTTTGATGAGTTGGCCTATTTTGCAAAACTTCATCCACGCTTAATAATGCCTCATCTTTATGGAAGAACGTTTTTTAAAAAAAAGCCATTTTTAGAGAGGATTAATCTCCTACAAGTGGCTTGCTTGGGCGAATTTCACCCAAAACCTGCTTTTTCCCCATTACTTTTTTAAAAACTTAACAGAGCTCATGAGCTTTACATAGCTTGCCAAGTTTTGAGAGAAGAAAAACGTCATAATGGTTTATGAAGAACTTTTGCAACTTCTCAAATACCTGGCTTACAGCCTATAGCACTTCGTCTCGAAGTAGTTCACTTTCCCAGCCTAGAAAGCCCATGTTATGTAGCCCATCACATTAAGACAGAATCGCATTCAGAGTCTGCTCAAGGGACACATACACAGAAACCTTTAATGATAGCATTAAAGTAAGGCAACATTAAAGTATATATGTGAAAACAGCAGTTTCTGAGTGCTCACATTGGAAACACCGTCCAAGTGTCCTTTCCATGGCGGGATCGGCTCGGTATATACGGAAACTGAAACATGTGGTAAATAGCTTAACCAATTAAAGCATGTAATAGAATATATCATGCACGGTTCCCCTGGTAAATTTCTACAGGTTTGATTTGACAAAATTCACCAGGAGAAATCTGCAGGGACTGCAGTCAAAAGGTACAACTCATTATTCCGAACCCATTACAAAATGATTTTGTGCAGCGTCAGAATTTAACGGCCCGCCAATATTCATGGTAGAACTATAATATATAATTTACATGCCACCGTTTTTTGGTGGGTAACCCCCAACAAAACAAATACATTTACACAGTCAAGGAAACAAATACATACTCAAGGGTTCATTTTCATCATGTGATATGGATCCATCCCTTATGAACTAACAAAGTTCACCTTGAAACTTTTTTCATTATTTATTAGAGTTTTGAAGCCTCCACCGAGAAGACTACCTATATGGATTTTACAGTTTTGCAGATGAAAAGATTTCTTTGATGATGAAAGTTGCATACAAAATTGTTAGCAGTATTTAACAAAAATCCTGTTGTTAGTTTACAAAGACAATGAACAATTGAAAGTTCTGATAAAGAAGCACTGTGTTTATTAATGTAATACGTGGAGGTAATAATAAGATTTGTAAGCTATTGTCTATTTGAGGGTAATTCACAAATGTTTTTGCTCTTCTTTTTTTTTTTACTTAGATGCACAATATAAGCACTTTTTCCGAAATAAATTCCCATCCTGATTCACTGAAACTATAAGGCGCATATCATGAAATTATGAATGCGACAATTCTTCTTGTATAGCTAAGGACCTGATTTAGATCTTGGCAGATGGGCTACTCCGTCATAAGAGTGATAGATATCCTGTCTGCCGATATATATATATATCCTATTGTATCCTATTCGACCGCTGTGATGGAGTAACCCATCCTCCGAGAGCTAAATCAGGCTCTAAGTGCCGAATTGGCAATGTCGTAGGTTTGTGTGTTTTCACTACTTCCTACTGGTAGATTCTAATAGAAAACACACAAAATCTTGCGCTTGCATGGGAAAGCGGAAGGAAATGTCCCGTAGGTGTATAAAGAAGTGAGTGTCTCTACAAGGTAAAAAATTCTCTATGGGTAAGAAAAGGGTGAATGTGCTAATGCACATTTGTACATCATATATATCTTCAGACTTTCCAGAGCTTCACCATGGAAAATCTGTTTGAGCAGAGCTGGCACATGGAAGTACTCTTGGAATTCTACCTTTGGAGAGTACCATGAGTGTTCTTTGGCACTCTTTATGAAACACTAAGGGGTCCATTAGGATGGCAGGCGGATCGCCCCCGCCAGGCCGCCCCCTTTTGTACCGCTTTTGGCCACCATAAGTATGGCAGGGTATGCTCAGACGTGAGTCCCTTGCTCACTTTGCCACTGAATTCAAGCAAGCCGGGCTGAAGACGGCTGGAATGCCGGAAACAGGTCGACGGAAGCTTGTTTACGGTCCAGGGAAGACATGGCTTGGCAGTTCGGGCTGGACTGTTTCCATGAGGCACAGGGTCAGATTGATTTGTATTTAGACATGTCTGAACTGGGGTGCCAGAGTGGGCTGAAGAACGGTGATGGATTAAACCCAGATCTTTTGACTGGGTGTGAGTGTTTGATTGATTCAGATGCTCCGTCCATCACCACCCCCTATTGTACCACTTTTGGCCACCATAAGTGTGGCAGGGTATGCTCAGACGTGAGTCCCTTGCTCACTTTGCCACCGGATTCAAGCAAGCCGGGCTGAAGACGGCTGGAATGCCGGAAACTGGTCGTCGGAAGCTTGTTTACGGTCCAGGGAAGACATGGCTTGGCAGTTCGGGCTGGACTGTTCCCATGAGGCACAGGGTGAGACTTATTTGCATATAGCCATGTCTGAACTGGGGTGGCAGAGTGGGCTAAAGAACGGGGATGAATTAAACCCAGATCCTTTGACTGGATGTGAGTGTTTGATTGATTCAGATGCTCCGTCCATCACCACCCCCTTTTGTACCGCTGATTTAGATCTTGGCAGATGGGCTACTCCGTCATAAGAGTGATAGATATCCTGTCTGCCGATATATATATATATATCCTATTGTATCCTATTGGACTGCTGTGATGGAGTAACCCAACCTCCGAGATCTAAATCAGGCTCTAAGTGCCGAATTGGCGATGTCGTAGGTTTGTGTGTTTTCACTACTTCCTACTGGTAGATTCTAATAGAAAACACACAAAATCTTGCGCTTGCATGGGAAAGCGGAAGGACATGTCCAGTAGGTGTATAAAGAAGTGAGTGTCTCTATGTCCCGGGGTGAGTGGGGACTTGGGGACTTGGCTAACCTCTTCTGCAGTAGGCACGACCTGGGGAGTATCCTCAAAGGAAAGAGAGCCAGAGTGCTTAAAGTAACTTTTTAAGGAAGACTTTATTTTAGTATAACTTTTTCTCCTCCTGCTGGTTATACGCTCTCTGGAGAACGCCGCTGGATTAAATGGTGTGGTACGGGTTGGATCCAGCTTGCCTCGGTTGCCCAGTCAGGTCTTTCTTGGGGGTCAGGTGTCGCCGTATGCAAGTAAAGAAACATAGGACGTATTAGGACTGGGTTTAGGTTTACCACGCTGTAGGGCCGGGAGGGAGGGAAACCGGTGATCAGTGTATTTACAGGACTGTAGACGTGGGGAAGTGCTCGTGAATTAAGGGTCTCTAGGGATAACTTTTACAGGTCCATACAAATTTACAAGGCTTTACTAGGCGGAACTCGGGGTCCCAACCAACCCGCCACTCTGCCCCGTACCTGTTGGAGCCACGCTCCTCCCGTGGGAACCTGGCGGGGCGACTCGTAGTTCCGCTGGCCTCCTGGCTTCGCTGTCTCTTCTCCGGTCTTCGGGTTGGCTTCCTTCTCCGCGCTGTCCTCGCTCAGTCGTTCTTCGCCTTCTCTCCTCGCCTCCAGGGAAACGCCGTTCGCTGCTTCCTGGTTCCGGGCTTCTTTTGACGCTGGCGCGTCGGTCCACAGGGGCGGGGCTACCACTGCAGGATCCGAATCTTTAAAGAGACAGGAGTCTTTTCCATCCGCGGTCGGCCACCAGTACTCGGGGTCTCTAGTCAGCCAATCCTCCTCCCCATCAAGGTCAGGCTGCTGCAGGGAGGGAACGGAGGTAGTGAAACATTGGGGTCAGACCACCAGTCCTCAGTCCGATTCCCCTTGAGGGGCCCCACCCCATCACACTCTATAAGGTAAAAAATTCTCTATGGGTAAGAAAAGGGTGAATGTGGTAATGCACATTTGTACATCATATATATCTTCAGACTTTCCAGAGCTTCACCATGGAAAATCTGTTTGAGCAGAGCTGGCACATGGAAGTACTCTTGGAAATCTACCGTTGGAGAGTTCCATGAGTGTTCTTGGCACTCTTTATGAAACACTAAGGGGTCCATTAGGATGGCAGGCGGATCGCCCCCGCCAGGCCGGCGGTAACCCCCGCCCGCCTGACGGGGGCGTTTCACCCGCTACATCCGTGCCGGAATGACCCCCCGCCATATTATCATGGCTGGGGGGTCCGGGGCGGATGGAAAGACACTCCGCCGCTTTTCCGCCCCTGTCGCAAGGCGACCGGGGCGGAAAAGGGTTTCATATGGTGGCGGTGTCTATCAGACACCGCCAGCCATATTACTATGGGCATTTTCAAATGCCTTTCCATGACGGCAATGCCGCCACGGAAAGGCATGCGGAGTCTCCCTGCGGGGGCCCGTTGCGGGCCCCTAAGGACTCCGGGAGGGTGGGGGGTGCACATGGGGGGTACCCCCTGCATTTCAACGAACAACGTGGCAGGAACCGCGCGGTGCCTGTCACGTTGTGCTTTGAAATGCACAACATGTATTTTTACCACTGCAATGGTAAAAATACAGGATGCGCCCGCCACTGTGGCGGGCGCATCCTAATTTCCCCCACGGGACCCCCACCCTTATGGCGGGCGGTCCCTTTCCATGATGGGATGGCGGGCGGACTAAGTCCACCCGTCATCCTAATGGGCCCCTAAGAATTCATACATTTGGTTGGATTGCATGTGTAACAATCTGGAAGCACAGGCTTGTATTTACTACTTGGGCCCTTTGTGCGTATCTGACGCTCTACGGCTGACTTATGGACTTCTACGTTGGGTTTATGATGAAAACAAGTTGGCCACTAGAACGCTCTAACATATCTTTGTCTAGATTTGATATCCTTTTAGAGTTAACAAGTTTAATTGCTCTGTATATATTTCATTGGGTTCTAATGATGCTGCACAATGTATGAACTAATCCTAGATTTTTAGAAAGTACCATGAGATACATTTTCATATAATGAATGCTAGTGAAGATCATTCACATAGCCTGTAGATATTCCAAACATCTCATCTAGCCTTAGTGAACCTACTTTAAACACTCCTGGTATCTTTTTTTATAAAGCTGCTCTTGGCAAAATAAAATAATGCTGCTTTGTCAAAGGACTCTTTGTTTTCCCAAAATATTGTTTTTTGTCATGGCAAAGATGCTTCACCTTCTGTTGCTCCACAGTAATGGGACATACAGAAACTTTGTAACTTTATGTAAAACTGGCATTCTCCAATACAAGAGGTAAAATATGGGCAGTAAAACATTTCCAATTGCTGAATGAGATTTTCAAATTTTACTTCTGAGCTCTGATAGGAGTCTCAATATCGCATAGCTACTGTAGCAGAAATAGCCAGGAAGGCCTGTTTGGTGGTAGAAAATAATCTTATCCACCAGTAACAATATCCTGTGTTTGAAAGATAAGACACCACAATGATTTCCCTTTTCTCTGGTTCGCTTTTAGCACCAGGCAGGACGACTTCATCATTCTGCATGAGGCGGAGTCTGACAGCTTGCTGGAATCCATATTCAAAACGGAGCTGGTTAGTCTTCTTAGCAAGCGCTACGAGGAGATCTGCAAGACCAAATTACAGCTCAACTTTGCCGACACGTAAGAGCACATGAATTGACCTAAGGCACTAACTGGTGCATCCTAATCCATTCGTTAAAAGGATGCAGGATTAGCATTGTTAAAGTACCATTAAGGTATAAGTTTGCACACTTCTTAATTAAGCTGCACTCAAATACTGTCTGCTGTATTGATCTAAGATTCTCCGTGTCAGTGCTGAGGTGCTCTGCTGATGACTTGGATGGGTGAGAGCTAATTTGTCAAATATGTACCAATTTATTTTAGATATTTTTTCCAAGGGATAATTGTGCCACATAAATTTTTCATCATTCATTCAATTTTGAGATGGCCAAGACAAGGAAGATAAAAGTCCAGACTGTTGGTCTTAATCAGATCAAATTGTTTCTAAATTGTCTATGTTCAGTCCCTTCGATAGGCATTCTTGTGTTGTTGGAGGGGAACAAGGGAGAGCAGAGGGAATGCAGGTCAGTTTATGAATGCATCGGCAGAGCCGATTGGAGGCGTGGCATTGACCGACATTGGGTGGGATATGTTAGCAATTACGTGCAAAATCGATGTACTTCAGTAGCAGTGAATTATTCCTATGTATGTTTGAAACGTATGACTGAAATGCGATGGCAGCAAAAAGGGATCAACAGCAATTCTTGAATTAATCTGAAGCTCTAGTAATTACTCTAGGCTCAAAACATGAATGAAGAGTGCCAGGTCACAGTGTGTTTCGGTCACTCCTTTGTAGGTAGCTCTGGCACGTTTTAGCTTGTAATGGTCAGTCTTCCCTATCCCCTAATGGCTGCATTTTGGTCTTAGACTTCAGTTTAAGGTGAAGAAGGAAGGATGGGGCGGTGGAGGCACGCGAAGCATCAACTTTATGAGAGGCCAGGGAGATGTGGCCACCGTCAAAACTAGCAGCAAAAGCCTCATTGTCAGCATCGGAGATGGGCTGCCAAAGACCTCAAGTAAGTAGATAACTTGGCTTTCTTCTTGATGATAGCTTTTGAGGTTGAACCATATGTGACCATAAATTGGTGGCCAATTTTCAAGACCTATAAAAAATGTCCATGGCGTGCTGCTAGTTTTCTTAAAGTTTGTGAGAGACAATGAAAACATTTTCAACTGTAGACTGCCTTGATTTCAATTTCAGTCCGTCAAAAAGGGCCATCAGTAGACATTATGTTAGATTGGCTGTCCTTAATTAGAAGGCCTGTCTTACGCCACTTCTAGCTAAATCAGCTCTGCTGAAATAATGTTCTGAATGGCAGAGCAGGTAGCTTTGCCTTGGGATCACTGTAAATCACCATCCTCAAAATGGTGCAAGATTTCAAAGAGGAAAAGACCTTTTCAGCAATGTAATTTTACACTAGGTACATTACACATGCTCAAGTGCCTTTGCACCCGAGTACATGGAAAGTCACGAAGGTGTTTCAGGAATACTCCTGGGGACTGCTTAGAAGTCAAGAAATTCAAACACCTACACAGAAACCAAGGGGTTGACCAACAATCGTACAGTTTGCAATATAGTTGTGAATCAACCCCTTTGTCTGGTATTTGAGTAAAACCCTCCCAGTGCCACTGTGTGCACTATACTTAGTAGACTGGTTGTGTCTTTGTTTGGCAACAGAGTGCTTGAACTCACTGGCTGTAGAAGCCATCCATAATGACTTTAGGTGGGTTCTCGCTTTCCCTCTCCAAAGTGCGCGGCTTCAAAATATTGTGCTCTGTCTTCATCTTTTGGATTTCTTTAGCTGCATGAGAACTGAGAAGTATATTATCAGATAAAGGGGGATAAAAAATGCTCCTGCTGCATGTTTCGGTGTAAGGCGAGGTAAGGTGCGGCCATGACCAGCATCACAGGGATGCTCCAAGGCGTTCACCGTACACTGAAAGCTCCAATAAATGCTAGTGAGACCTGCACATGCACTTAAAAATCTCCTTATGATTCACGGAAAAATGGACTACCACCCGCCATCTTTAGAGAGCACCACTGGCTCAGCAGTTACTTCTGTGCCTTCAGAAGAACTGTTATCATGGACACTACAAGACACTACAAGATTGGTGGACACTCTCTGTTAGAAGTCAATTAAAACTTTTGGTTTTTAGACATAATCTCCAAAAGCAGAGTTTGCGTCTGAAAAACTAAAAATAGAATGGCCGCCCGCACCCAGGGAGTTTCCTCCCAGGATGTGGTGGGGTCATTATTTTTTTTCTGTCTGTACAGAGATACATCCGACGCTTCACTCTAAACGAGCGGGGTAGCCTGATGTCATTATTCCGACAGCGCAGTTAGAGCACATTTCCCAGTGGGAACCACTGTCGGAAAAAGGGTACACCCAATTCAGAACAGGGTGGGCGGAGAGGGTACTCCGACATGTTTCTGACAGAGTGCCTGGTCCACCAAACTCTAAAGCAGGCCCACTGTTATTACAAAGGGGGGTCTATTTTTGGTAATTTAGTGTGCTTTTAAGCAAAATGAGTTAGAATCAAAAAAGGCAATTCTGTGGTATTTTTGCCTACTTATTATTTGTAAACTTTGTCTAGTGCTCAGGTGCGTTACTGGCCTCAAAATGCAATATATACTGGGTCTATGATTCTGAAGTAGAAATAGTAGATGCACATCAAGCTTTGAAACTACTCAAGACTCTTGTGATGATTCTTTACAGGACTTTGTAAAATGTTACACAGCGCTCTTTCAATCTGTTCACAGAAATCTTTAGAAAAATGTGCAGTTTTTTTTTAATGTACACAAAAACTTTTTAAAGTAATTTCGCGTCTATGCATTTATAGAAGAGAAAGATCAAAAGCAGCATTTTTAACTGCAGCCTAAGGCTGCCTGCTGACTTGCCACAGCTGGTGTTGAAATGTGGATGATGTCACTGAACCATGTACAATGTTTATCTGACAGAGCCTACAAGAAAAGGAATTCCCCAGAGCAGAGGGGTCCGAAGAGACCCGCCTTCCAGAACCGCTCCCCCACCTCCGGGAGGTAAGGAAAATAGCACCAGGTATTTCTATCTTCAAAGATCCTTCTTGGGCGGGTATGTAGGGAAGGGAATTAACAAATCCATGCTCTCCCTGACAGATTTTTTTCAGCCAAGTAATGGCACGGTAAACCAGTTCTGAAAAAAAACACCCTTTGTTTAGCTAAAAAACATAAATAAACAAGCATTTACAATGCAATGGTCTCGGCATTATTAAAGGTTTAAATGTAGAGCTATTGGCATTGCTCATTACATTTTTTTTGGGTGTTTTTTTTTTTAAATCATAAATAAATGGCATTGTCATTTACATTGCCAATAGCGTAATCGTTAAATAAATGCCATTGTCATTTACAATGCCAATAGCTTAAACGCTCGCAAATGCATGACCTATTGCATTTACGCCCACACAGAGCCACACACACAAAGCCACCCACACACACATACAGAACCACCCACACAGAGACACCCACACAGAGTCATTCACATAGAGCCACCCACACACACAGAGCCACCCTCACACAGACAGAGCCACCCACACATAGAGCCACCTACAAAAAAGCTATCCACACAGAGCCACACACACACACAGCTACACAGTGGTGGCTGGTGTCATTTGAAAGTGGTGAGGCGTAAAAGATTGAGTGAGCGCCTGGTGGCAAGCGAGCATTGTGAGCACACCATCATAAAGGAATTTTGAGGGTGGGTTCTTCCCCTGAGAAAAGTTTGAAAACATAGCGGCAAATGGTGCATTTTCAAGCATATTTGAGAAAGCAAGAAGCAGTTGTTAAAGTGTCTGCATCCAGATATATAACCCAGCAACTGACATACATTTTAAACCAGACAGGACTTTTGACTTTGTCAATGGAGAGTAACCATGATTTTGTTATAAATAATATGGAAAATATGTTTCAGTTCTGAAATTGTGAGTCTGCAAATTAAACATGACGGGGTCCATGGAAGGGGTAGTGGTCTTCAAAGTGTCTCAGTCATGCCTGTTCAACTCATTCCACGTTAGGCATGTGCACTCATATCTTGTCCACATGCATATCTCATCTTCCACAGCTTCTTTTCACTGACTCCCGAATGTGCTTCCTTACCAATTAAGTCGGATGGAGTGTGTGATCCACTATATGTGGGAGTGGAAAGAAGTGCGCCTGAGTGACTAGTGGGTGAGTGCGTAATTTGACATTGAGAATAAAACAGCAGGCTCTGAACTTATGCTTAGCTGTTTACAGGAAGTCCCATGACGCCAGTTCATACCAACAGGCTATATTAAAAGGATTGTAACTTGTGTCACAGTACGGTTTGTTTATGCAACATAGGTCGTAACTCTCTGAGCTACCTGAATAAAATGCTCATCTGTGTAGCGCCTGCTACAACCTATGCTTCGCAGCAGGCACAATAGCCTGGCTAACCTCCCCACACTCTTGAACGTCAAGGGGAAAGTGCAGAAAGTGTGAGCGTGTCAACTAAAAAAAAACACGAATAAATATATTTAGCTACCTTTGAACTAGATGCCAAAAGCAACACGGCGAACAGAAAACTATGGTGCAGGCTGATTTATTGCAGCGCAAGTTGTAAATAAATAGAGAGTTTGCTCAACGACAAACATCGTACGCTAAACCCGACCCTTTTCTCAATAAATACATTTATATTTTAAAAGTGAGACACAAACGGGCACCCCTTTGCCTCTTAAAAAGTATGTTGTTGTCTCCAGAAGCTGTGCGTTTTCCAAATTCAAGTCAAAACAGGATCAGGAAAAAGAAGCGGAAACACCCTGTTAATAAATTATATTAAAAAACTATGATAACTGGAGCTGAGTGAGCCCGTCGTTGTGAGTGCCCTGCCTGCCTCCCAATCCTGCCCGTCGCCTGTGCCCGGTTCCCGCAGGGTCGCAGCCCGCACACTGCCGGCCTCCGTATATATACACACGTTCTTCCCCCCTCTTTCCCTTTCACATAAGAGGTTTATTTTTTATCGCTATTCTCTGCGCGGCTCCCAGATCAATTCAATTAAACGGGCGGAAGCGCACATGTCCCCTTCTGACCTGTGCTCAGAATGAAGATAACCTGGCTTTGCCTGCTCAAGCCTCAGGAGCCAGGCCCACTCTGAATTTGCACTCTGCACTCTGAATCTGCACTCTGCACTCTGACTCTGCACTCTGAATCTGCACTCTGAATCTGCACTCTGAATCTGCACTCTGCACTCTGAATCTGCACCCTGCACTCACAACCTGCACTCTGCACTCACAATCTGCATTCTGCACTCACAATCTGCACTCATAATCTGTACTCTGCACTCTGAATCTGCACTCTGAATCTGCACTCTGTACTCTGCACTCACAATCTGCACTCTGCACTCACAATCTGCACTCACAATCTGCACTCTGCACTCTGAATCTGCACTCTGCCCTCTGAATCTGCACTCTTAATCTGCACTCTTAATCTGCACTCTGAATCTGCACTCTGCACTCTGAATCTGCACTCTGCACTCTGAATCTGCACTCTGAATCTGCACTCTGAATCTGCACTCTGAACTCACAATCTGCACTCTGCACTCACAATCTGCACTCTGAATCTGCACTCTGCACTCTGAATCTGCTCTCTGCACTCACAATCTGCACTCTGCACTCACAATCTGCACTCTGCACTCTGAATCTGCACTACACTCTGAATCTGCACTCTGCACTCTGAATCTGAATCTGCACTCTGCACTCTGAATCTGCACTCACAATCTGCACTCTGCACTCACAATCTGCACTCTGAATCTGCACTCACACTCTGAATCTGTACTCTGAATCTGTACTCTGCACTCTGAATCTGCACTCTGCACTCACAATCTGCACTCTGCACTCTGAATCTGCACTCACAATATGCACTCTGCACTCTAAATCTGCACTCTGCACTCACAATCTGTACTCTGCATCTGCACTCTGAATCTGCACTCTGCACTCTGAATCTGCACTTTGAATCTGCACTCTGCACTCTGAATCTGCACTCTGCACTCACAATCTGCACTCTGCACTCTGAATCTGCACTCATAATCTGCACTCACAATCTGCACTCTGCACTCACAATCTGCACTCTGCAATCACAATCTGCACTCTGAATCTGCACTCTGAATCTGCACTCTGCACTCTGAATCTGCACTCTGCATTCTGAATCTGCACTCTGCACTCTGAATCTGCACTCTGCACTCACAATCTGCACTCTGCACTCACAATCTGCACTCTGCACTCACAATCTGCACTCTGCATTCTGAATCTGCACTATGCACTCACAATCTGTACTCTGCATCTGCACTCTGCACTCTGAATCTGCACTCTGAATCTGCACTCTGAATCTGCACTCTGAATCTGCAGTCTGCACTCACAATCTGCGCTCTGCACTCTGAATCTGCACTCTGCACTCACAATCGGCACTCTGCACTCACAATCTGCACTCTGCATCTGCACTCTGCACTATGAATCTGCACTCTGAATCTTCCCCTCCCGCCCCCTCCCCCTGGTAGGTGAAAATGCCTAATCACGAACGCGCGTCACCCAGTGAGGTTTTTTAGCGCCATTTAAATACCTAACAGCGCCAAGAAGCCAGGTCTTCAGGAATGCCGCATAACATAACGCCACGTAGCAATCTAGTATAGCATAACATGCCAATACATAACACAGAGAAGTAATAGATAACATGCCATGCCACAGCACAACACAGTTTGCATAAAATAGTCCAGCATTCTCCACCATAGCACAGCAGAACAGTTGCTGCTTTGCAACCTGTGCTCTGAGGGGACACTGCGCCTCTGTAATCAAGATCACATTTTCCACAGCCCCCCAGGCAACCCGTGGCATCTATTAACCGCCACTGAAGTGTTAATAAGCAAGTAGCTCTTTCTTTTTTGGCAAGAGGGAAATGATAAATTGTTGATAAGTGATTACTCGGAGGGCTGTACTCCCAGTCTCACATCCATCTTCGGAAGTCAACCTGAAATGTAAAAAAAACTGCCCATTTAAAAGCCCGGTCCTCCGCAGTGCAGCTGGAGGAAGAACCGCACATCTTATTTTGCGTGCAGGCTGGCCGAGCCTCTCGTTCCCCCTTTCTGGCTCTCTCAGAAGCGAGTTAAAGATCCCGCACACGTTTCGGGCAGGATTACGTGTTGCCTTAGTGAAAGATATGAACCCAATGGAATGTGTCCTCAAACACGGCCAGGGTCCGCGAACTTTGGAACCTGCTTCTTGTGCTGTGAAGGGACCGTCAGGCCACAGGGTTGCACCAAACAGCTTCAGATTAAGCTTGGATTCGGGGGCGTGTTTTTCGCGGAGTGACGGATGACATCACAGATAGAAAGAACGCAAAAAACACGCCCCCAAAACCGAAAAAGACGGGGCTTGAACCGAGTGAAGCCCCTCTCCTCCAATGGCTGGCCTCCGTTTAGGAAGCCAGCCAATGGAGAAGAGGGGTGGGTTCAAGCCCCCTAACTAGAAGACATAAACTCTTCGGACCGAACTGCGCAAGCGCAGCCTACGGTCCTCGACCTAATAAAAAATTGCAAACAGACTACACAAAACAATTGATTCATTCCTAAACAAAAATTAGTACTGTTAAACATTACTGGTCTAAGTCATGATCTGCAAGCACTCTAGGTACAACTATACCCCCAATTTAAAGTCACACCTTGACTGTATTTAGTTATCTGTTGAACAAGTGTGTCTGGCATTAAATACCAGCTGACATATATGTATCATGGTCACCCATAATCTTTCGGAACACAAATATAACATTTTGCTGGCCATCGTTAATTTTGGAAGAAATATTTCCTTCTGGATTTGTCCTGAAAAATGCATTTGTACTTTTTTTTTTAATCATTCACCAACAAGGAGTCATTTTGAAAACTTTTCTACAGTATTTTGATATTGTTGCAGTAGCTACGTTTTAGCCTTCGATACTTATTAAGAGCAACTGTAGATTGCATGATGTTTCGGAAAGAAATCATACTTCCCAACCGGAAGTCCTGCCTTAATTAATAGCGCTGGGATGCTCCCGAGTGGCCATGCGCTATAGAAGAGCCTTTTAATAATTTTAATAATATGGTGATGATGAGGTCCATGTTTAGAAGAACTGTTTTAAAGGTGAGTACCTATCTGCTAGGACTTTCAACAACTAAGATTGCTCTAGGAAATTACAACGAGGAGACTGGGCAGCTTACCAGTTAAAAATCCCCTTTAAAGTCTGCTGGCCACACAGTAGCGGCTGCTACTGAATGGGGGTGGTGAGGTGGGGGGAACAGAGGGGGGAATACAAAATAAAATAAAAAGGCTTACCTGGATGCCCCCGGACGCCGTCTCTCCTCTGTCATCACAGCCTACCAGAGTCTCCTGGCCAATCACAATGCTGCCTTACAGGAGCGTTCTGATTGGTTGGGGTCACATGTAAAGTGTGCAGGACTGTTAGCCAGCCCAAGATGGCTGACCAAACCGTCTTTACATTTTAGAGTGTGCTTAACACTCCTCCCCCTGGCCCCTGCACTGGCCAACCCAGCCCCACCCACCCCACCTGCACCTAAGCAGGTAGGAAAACTAAAATGATAAAAACATTAGTTATTATCAATTAATTTTTCTTTTTAAACTGTTGGCAGGGCACTGGGGGGACACTCTTCTGCCTTAGCGGAGGAGCTGCCACCATGGCCACATCTGCTGTAGGTGGAGATAGACCTCTGAGAACTCTAATGTGGGGTTCCCCATTAAGTTACCAGGAAAAATAGTCATAAACACTTGCTCTAGTGGGCTCTATAAGCAGAAATGGGGAACATGTATTGAGCCATGTTTTCCTTTTAGTAGTTAATCAATTTTTAAGATTCATACAACAAATCTGCTTCTAGAATACTTTAGAAATAAACAAGCTGAAAATCTGACCATAAAATATGGGGGTCACCAAAATAAGACCGGAGGGGGGGGGGAGTTAGGCTGTTGAAGGAAACTTTTAGAACATGATGTAAAAGTAGATGCCAACTGAAAATCTTCCATTCGGCTGGGAATATTGTGTGCATGGTAAACAGGCCTGTATCCCTGCCATGAGTGCCCCCACAATGTGTGAAAATGGCATCCAGACATGGTATCACACTAATCCTGAGTTTTGTGCAGAGGTATGGCCGTCCTTGATAATATGCGGTCCAGAACTTTATCAGTGACCTGTAGGAGTGTAACAAGCGGGCCCTCATAGTGGGCATTGGATTACTGTCCCAGCCCTGGTGGCAGTGTTCCTTGTTTTGTGAACCTTTAGTGTGACCAGACATTTTTCTCTGTGTCGGAGAGAGTGCTGTCTCTACCCCTCTCGTGTAAAGTTCTGCTGTAATGTGAACGCCCAGAACCTTGTGTTGACATCCATATGCATGATGCGAGAGAGAGTGTGTGTGTGTGTGTATGTGCAGAGAATGTGCAAGACATTTATGGTATAAAAGTCTGTGTGTGGTATGAATCTGGGTACTGGAGCCAAACGGATCCATTTCAGAAGTCCCTGGTTTAGCATGGCACAAGATGGAGGGTGAGGACACCTTTCCCAGACAGTGGAAGTGTACTGCCTGCATTCCTGTGACTAACGGGTAGAGACCCACCCACTTAAATGATGATTGATGGAGACAAGGCTTCTATCATTAACACCATCCAGATCACAGTGGGCCTTAGCGTGCAACCAGAATTAGAGAATAGAAAGTGCAGAAGAATCTGCCACATGGATTTACGTTTTATTTATGCCCGCATGAACGCAAGGAGTAAAGACATTGAACTGAGTTGTGCATCTAATCAGTGGGGTAACTTTAAGTAATCTGTGCCCCTGACCAATTAATGCTTTTGCCCACAGTACGCCTGGGACTGACTGTAGCCATTACAGCAGGGAGAGAGTACCCGAAGGAGGGTCAACGCCTTACAAATCAAAACCAGGATTAATATTTTGCAATTACAATTTCTCCTCCACTCCGTAGAATTTAATTTTGTTGGGAGATCATAGCTCTTTCTTTTGACTAAAAGACAAACACTTGGCTGGACAATACGTTATTGTGTCTATTGGTTGACTGATCAGTTCTGAGCTATTGTCCCCCACACCATCTTCCCGAGAAACGTGACTGCTCGTCCTCGCTGCCCTGGGTTAATTGAGGAAGGGGCTACTTTGCCCAGTTTGCAGAGCCATAGTAGGATGAGCCCCAGAGCACCAGTGGCAACTGGCCGTAGTTGGGGCCGAGTAGACCCTGTATGCACTTTTGCCTCTGACATTCCTGGCAGATTCATGCATGGAAACATACGTTTGCGTTTAATTAACTGGAAATGTGGATGAATCTGTTACTTTGAATCTTCCCCGCTGTCAGGAGGACATGTAGGAATAAAGGGAATAGATTTTGGCACCAGTTATTTAAACACCTTGCTCTTGCTCTCACCTCTTGTTTTGAGTAAACTATCTCAAGTGAGAATAGAAACAAATTATTGTCCTGACAATGGAGACATTTTTACTTTATTCTCATGTAGGTGCTCACAGAAATGGGACTCCCCATATTCCCGGTAACACCAACAAACAACGAGTGCCAACATACTCTACAGCCCAGAAGGTGAACCGTATGCCGCCTGCTGCTACTGCTCTGCCAAGGCAAGGGTCTGCACGGAAAAGCAGGGCACGGCCGCCCTCTGAAAATAACATGGAATTTCTCAATGTCCCTGACCAGGGTGTTGCTGGGTAAGCATGACAATGGTTTTGAACATGAGTGGCACTATGTGTGACTGCAAGAACATGTGCTTCCTAATACTGCAGCACAGGGCTTCTCTAAGTGCTGTATGGTAGCATATCTGTAGTTCCCTCTAACAGACACACCTATGACGGAGAACAATTTTCCAGGTACTTCTGGCTTTAGAAGGTACTTAGCATATTTATTGATCTTCCAAGACGCACAGGGTAAGGTGCAGCAGCATAAACATACAGATATTGCCATCAGTACATGCTAGAATCATCAGATGTCACTCAAGACACCACATAGATTTCTACTTAAGTGTCAAATATAGAGAATTGTGGTCTACGCTCACTGAATCATTTTAACTAAAGTGCTACATTACCAAATTAAAATGGTTTGTAACAGCATAGCCTACGATTTTAAGATTGCTTCCTTGGAGGCCAAGGAGTAATCTGGCAAGTAGCCCTAACATATGTAAACCTTTCATTTCACAAAAGTATTTCAGGAAATCTACATATTTATATTCTGCAGTACGAACCAAACCACTAACATCATGCATCAGGCTTATTGTTACAACGACTCAAAAATATAAATTCGCACAAAATAATATTATGCTAGATATCTGCACTTGGTCCATGTAAACAAACAGTGCAAATTCCTTATTAAAGGTATCTCCTTCAGGAAACAACATTGCTGCTCAATCAATTTTACTTGTTGGTATGGTTTGTGGACTACAACCTTCTGTTAGGGTTATACTTTCTTTTTATCTGTGCAAATACTATCTGCCACCATGATTATTAATTTGTACATCTAAAAAGACACATGATTTCTCCAAGACCTAATTCCACAAGCTGCTGTATTCCAATAGACTTTCCTCAATTGTTTATGTGCAGAAGGTGCACTCCTGTGTGTAAAACAGATGTTACAATGAATTAAAATCCCTTTGCTAGAATTGAGCAGGTCTTGTTCACAAGCCTGTTATGCGTGTTGTCTACTTCAGCAGTGCACACACTCTCTCAACACTGTTTTATAGCCTAACTGAAATAAGTCTGTTTACATCAGTTTGTATAAACAAGACAAACATTACCAAACTGAGGGCTTCTGAGCCAGGTACTCAGTGCCATCTGAGTTAACTCCAAGTCACCCCTCTCATCAAGTTATTGATATTGGGAGAGTACTGTCCTATCCTAGAGGCAGACCTAAAGAGGATTACAGATGGAACTCTGAGCTTTCTCTTGAGAAATTAGAAATTACATGAGGAATTGGTCCTTTGTGGTCCATTGGATGGTAATTCCTCAGTTCCCCTCATAGTTTCAAATGGAGATTTGTGACTCCTTTAAGCAGATGTTAGGCACAACGTGAAACATACTGATTCCGCCTATTTAACACACACCTTGTAAATCCCACTGGGTCCTGTTTCTCTGTCATCTGAAATCCTAACATATCAAAGCACTAATTAAAGTGTTCATGTGTCCTGCTACAATAAGTGCAAATTTTTACAGACAGAACCGCTCTACCTTTCCTTGTGGCCTTCTTGCCTGGGAATATGTTATTTAATACAAAACAGATAAGAAGGAATAGTTACGTACCTGTAGCTCCGGTTCTCTCTTAGGGGAATTTCCATTATAGTCATAAGCAGTGATTAGTCCCGCCCACATGAGGGAACCCGGGAGCACTTTTTTGGAAAATATTTTATTAAGTGTGGATGTTTGTCTTTCATCAGGAAGGTCTGCAGAGTCACTTAAGAAAATAAAAAGATTATGCAGCCTATAGGAATAGGCTACAATGGCCAAATCCTAATCTCGTACTTGAAAAAAAGGGCCAGGAGAAATGTATATGTGTAAAATGTCATGATGTGTTTTATAAACCGGTGCAAAAGGGGGTGGTGATGGACGGAGCATCTGAATCAATCAAAAACTCACACCCAGTCAAAAGATCTGGGTTTAATCCATCACCGTTTTGACTGGGTGTGAGCGTTTGATTGATTCAGATGCTCCGTCCATCACCACCCCCTTTTGTACGGCTTTTGGCCGCCATGAGTGTGGCAGGGTATGCTCAGACGTGAGTCCTTTGCTCACTTTGCCACTGGATTCAAGCAAGCCGGGCTGAAGATGGCTGGAATGCAAGAAACCGGTCCCAGGATGCTTGTTTCCGGTCCAGGGAAGACATGGCTTGGCAGTTCGGGCTGGACTGTTCCCATGAGGCACAGGGTCAGACTGATTTGCATATAGCCATGTCTGAACTGGGGTGGCAGAGTGGGCAAAGGAACGGTGATGGATTAAACCCAGATCTTTTGACTGGGTGTGAGTGTTTGATCGTTTCAGATGCTCCGTCCATCACCACCCCCTTTTGTTAAATTAAACTCGGCAAAAACCAAAGTCATAGTCTTTGGCTCTAGTACTAATTTCTGGAACCCAAGTTGGTGGCCGGACCAGATGGGCAAGGTTCCCACCCCAGTAGTTAAAGTGAAAAACCTGGGGGTGTTGATCGATGATCAACTTTCTTTCCGTCCCAAGGTTAATGCACTATCCTGTTCGGTGGCCTACCTGCTTAAATCCATTCGCAAGGTCTTGCCATTCATCCCTGGCAGCGATAGGAAAATGGTTGTTACAACGTTGGTTATGGCAAAGTTGGATTACTGTAATAGCTTACTGCTGGGTGCCCAACAGGGGGTACTCAATAAGTTACAGGTACTCCAAAATGCGGCGGCTAGGCTGATTCTGGGGATCCCTAAATTTGTCCCCGTGTCTCAGGAGCTGGTCAAGCTGCATTGGCTTCCAATGCGAAAGAGAATTCTCTTTAAAGCCTTATGTATAGTATTCAAGTCCTTACAAGGCAAGGGACCATTATTCCTGCGACGGTACTTTTACTGGTACCGGCTGACTAGAAATCTTAGATCAACTGACCTGGGGCTGATCACGGTGCCTCGAATCAAGAGAGCGCGCTGGGGGGGCAGAAGCTTTGTCCTGGGTGCAGCCAAAGCTTGGAACGCCTTGCCGCTCGCTCTCAGAAAACTGACTGACCTTGTGGCATTCAGAAGAGCTCTAAAGACGTGGTTGTTTACCATCTGATTTCCTAACCTGTCTCTATATCAGGAGTAATACTTAACGCCAGGACACCTACGGGTAACAGAGCGCTGTACAGATGTCAAAAATAAATAAATAAATAAAATAGAGATGAAGGAGAGCAGGACAGTGTAGCCTCTTAGGTTATCATTACACGAGCTACAAATAAAGGCTGTGCCTTTAAGAACCCAGGGACCACCAGTCATAATGCTCAGCAGGTGGCAGTTCCTTCAGTCATTTTGAGGCGATGCATGATAATATTTAGGTCCCATTGTTACCTCTGTCCACTCCAACGGGGAGGAGGGAGGGTTGCTTATGACTATAATGGAAAGTCCCCTACAAGAGAACTGGATTTACAGATAAGAAACTATTCCTTTTCTCGTAGGGGATTTCCATTGATAGTGATAAGCACTGAGGAGAGTAGCAAGCCCAATCATACTAGGAGCGGTGGAGAGGACAGAGGGTGAACTAAAGAAGCTATTTCTGAGGGAGACCTATCCTACTTGAGCGTCTGCTCTGGCATCAAAGTCCAGGCAGTAATGGTAAATGTTATAAAATTGGTAAATGTGTGAACCGATTGCCACGTGGCTCCTTTGCAAATATCTGGTATAGCGATATTCCTCAAAAAAGTAGCACTGGCCATTTTATCTCTAGTGGAGTGCGCTTTTGGTTTAGCTGATAGTGTCTTGTTAGCATTAAGCTATAGGAAATGGATTTAGGTGGCTAATCCTGCACGGACGGGATCAGTTGATAAACAATTGGTTTAATCTGCGCATGTCAATGTGTCTTATCATGACTCTACTCACATCTAGAGAATGAAGAGATCTTTCAGCTGGAGTAGAGGGAGTCTGAAAGAATGTTGGTAATGAGATTGTCTGATTAACATGGAAATCCGAAATAACATTAGGGAGGCGCTTTGAGTGAGTTCTCATAACCACTTTGCTAAAGTGAAAATCTGTTTATGGTTCATGAGAGCATAATGCTTGGATCTTGCTAACCCTGCGAGTTGATGTGATCGCCACAATGAAGGCGATTTTCCACGGCAGATGTTGTAGAAATGCCTTGCAAATGGGCTTGAAAGGGTCCTGCGTAAGCCATGAAAGGACTACATTGGGTTCCCAAGGAGGAAGGATGCCTAATGGGAGGAAATACCTTCTTCAACCCTTCTAGAAAATCCTTGATCACAGGCATTTTGAAAAAAGGAGGTTTGAGAAGGACATTTTCTGTAGGCAGTAAGAGCTGCCAAGTGAACCTTTATAGAAGAGAATTGCCAAACAAATTTTGCCAAATGTAGTAAATATGGAATAATTACATCTTCCTGTTAAGTTGGAGGGTCCGCATATTTAGAGGAACACCAAATGCAAAATCGTTTCCATTTGAAGGCATATGTGGAACATTTGAAGGCCATTTAGTCTCTTTGAGGATGTCCATGTAGTCTTGTGGCAGATTCAAGTATCCATACTGCACTAGCTCAGGAGCCTTGCAGCTAAATTCAAGGAGGAGAGATTTGGGGTGGACCTTCTGGCCTCCGAACTTTGTTAGCAGATATGATCTGCATGGCAGCTTGAGATGTAGACACTCTGACCGGTGAAGAAGGTCCATGAACGCCCATTGACATGTCCACTCTGGAGCTATTAGGATCATCTGGGCTCTCGAGTGGGACAGCTTGATGAGGACTGATGGGATCAGGGGAATTGGAGGAAAGGCATAAAGAAATTTGCCAGACCAGTCGATCGATAGGGCATTCCCCAATGTCCCTTGCTGGAAGTACCTTAAGGCGCAGCATCGACATTTTTTGTTTTCTGTGGTGACGAACAAGTCGATTGCTGGAGTACCCCATAGTTGAAAAGATGTTTTGTACAATGTCGTAATGTAAAACCCACTTGTGGTATTCTTACAGAAATCTGCTGAGTCAGTGGGAGCATTCTGGATACCTGAAAGGTGGGCCGCCGTGATCATCAGGTCCCTGGCTATAAGCAGTTTCCAGATTGTTTGGGCCTCGTGTGACAAGGGTCTGGAACTCGTCCTCCCTGCTTATTGAGGTAGTGCATGGTGGTTGTATTGTCCGTCTGAACGAGCAGAGACTGAGATCTGAATGATGGGAAATACCTCTTTAATGCCAGATGGACTGCACGTAGTTCGAGGAGAAAGATATGATATGTAATCTCTCTCTCTGACCACTTCCTCTGAATTTGGAGGAGATTCATGTGGGCTCCCCATCTCAGTAGTGATGTATCCGTCCCTATTGTGTGAGGAGGAACCTCCTGATGGAATGTCATACCTCGAATCAGGTTGGCTAAGGAGCACCACTATTTCAGGGACAGCTTTGCATGAAGGGATAGTTTATCCTGTCTTTCCAACTGCCTGTGAGTTCGTTCCACTAGTCTTTGAGATATTCCTTAGAGAGGTTGCATGTGGAGATCGGCATTCAATGAATGAATGAAGGGGAATTTGTAAAGCGCGACTAAGCCCAAGGGGAAAGATAGTACAGCTGCTTGCGAAATGGCGAGGTGCAGTGCTAAACATACGCCTCTACAAAGAGCTAGGTTTTTAATTGCTTACGAAAGAGAGAGAGCGAAGTTTGGCCTCTTAGCTCAACGGAAAGTGTGTTCCACAATTTAGGGGCAAGGTAGGAGAACGACCTCCCGCCCCATCTGGCTTTAGTAGCTCGGGGAACGGACAACAGTTTTTTATTAGCGGAGCGTAAGGCTCTGCTAGGGGCATACAGGGATAGAAGAGACCTGATGTCTTCAGCGCCAGATCCATGGAGGGCGCCATAGGTGAGACACAAGATCTTGAATTTAATCCTGGACTGCATTGGGAGCCAATGCAGGTATTTCCTGGTTAGGGTGGCAGAGGACCGTCTAGGGGCGTTCGCGACAAACCTGGCCATAGCGTTCTGTACGATCTGAAGGCGGTGGACCAGCTTTTTGTTGATGCCTAGATACAGGGCATTGCAATAGTCCAGCCTTGATGCGACGAGGGCCATCGCAACCTGCTTCCTGGATTCTGGAGAGAGAGAGTGAGTGATTTTCCTCAGGATTCTGATAGTGCCACAGCAAGTGGAGACCGTTCTACTCACTTGCTTTTTCGAACGAGAGGGGGGGTTCAGCAGCACACCCAGATTGCGAGCTGATTGAGAAGGCTGGGGGCAGGCTCCAAGTGAGGGAGGCCACCAGTCAACTGGCCAGATGTCCTCTTTGGCCCCAAAAATCAGGACCTCGGTTTTCTCACCGTTTAATTTCAGGAAATTCTGGATCATCCAACAAGAGACTGCTTCCATACATTTCCTGAAATTAAGAGCGGTGATACTCACTGATTTGGAGAGGGAGACCATAATCTGGGTGTCATCAGCGTATGATAGGACTTCCAACCCGAAAGATCTTACTAGCCTGGCCAGTGGGGTCACATAGATGTTGAAAAGTGTGGGGTTCAAGGATGAGCCTTGAGGAACCCCACACTGTACAGGCTTAACAGGGGAGAGGAGGTCCCCCAGTTTAACCCTCTGTTCACATTGGTTAAGAAAGGAGGTTAGGAGACTCAGTGCAGGGCCACCCACTCCTATTTCCCTGAGGCGGCTGACCAAGATGGAAGGGGACAGGGTATCAAAAGCAGCTGTCAGGTCGAGCAGAACCAAGATGGTAGTTTGGCCCTGGTCGACCTTAGCGCGGATGTTATTGATGACCACAGTTAAGGCGGACTCAGTACTGTGTGCCCTCCGGAAGCCATGCTGAGAGGAATCCAGCAGGCAGGAGTTATTCAAGAAGGCACTCAGATGGTGGTTAAGGTGAGCCTCTAACGTCTTGGCAGGGGCGGGGAGCAGGAAAATCGAGCAAAAGTTCTTAAGGATCTCAGGATCCAAAGTGGCCTTTTTTAGCAGGGGCTTAACCACTGCCATTTTCCAAGAAGTGGGAAAAATGCCTTCAGACATAGCTGAGTTCATGACCTTCAACAGTGGGGGCAGCATGACTTCCCTGCACTCCTTAAGAATCTTAAGCGGACAGGGATCCAGAGAGGATCCAGATTTTATTTTGTCCAGGAGCACATTAAGCTGTTCGGGGGTAAGGGGAGGGAAATTGGAGAGGGTGCTTCCGGGACCCGCAGACTGGCCTACGGCAGCGGGGGTAGCGGGGGAGAACCGCGTTCTCTAAGTCTCAGTTCAGCGATTCTAACGCGGTATGGATATCCACTATCTTGGAATGAAAGAAGGTGGAGATCTGGTTGCACAGTTCCTAGGTCCCCACTATAGGATCAGGTAGCTGGAGGGTGGCCAAAGAATCTATAATCCTGAAGAGCTCCCTAGGGGAATTGAGGGAGGCCGTCAACTTCGCAAAGTGGGCCTTCTTTTCCCCGATCACTGCCGCCTTGTACTCCTTAAGGCGATTTTGTGTGTTTCCCTCTCCTTAGGATCCAGTTTAGACCGCCAGCGTCTTTCCTGTTTCCTGCAGCCCTGCCTAAGCAGCCTGAGCGTGTTGGAAAACCAGTGAGCTGAGGGTCTCTTTCTGGCAGAGTAATGCTTTTTAGCAGGGGCCAGAGTATCCACTGTGCTTGAAATAGCATGGGAGAGAGCAAGGGCAGCAGAGTTGGTATCCCTCAGCAAAGAGGGCCTAAGGCTGGACATAAAAGGAGCAAGAGTTTCATTTTTAATCCCTTTATAGTTCCTTCTCAACTCCCATTTTGTCCCATAAAAGGAGGTTGCCGAGAGGTGATGCAGTGTGAGAACAAGAGGGACGGCCATATGATCTGACCATGAGAGAGGAATGGGGGAACCAGTTTTTAGCCTTTGGTCGTTTGTGAAAACCCCATCCAGGGTATGCCCGGCAATGTGGGTTGGACTCCGCACCAGTTGCAAAAGCCCACAGGAGGCAAGGGATCTACCAGTGAAGTGGTGTCGCTGGAGATAGAATTTTCAAGGTGAAAATTAAAGTCACCTAGTATAGTCAGGTTAGGTCTGTCAATAAGCGGTTCCAAAATCTTCAGTAAGTCATGGCTAAAGGTGGACCATGTCCACGGAGGCCTGTAGATCAGGAGGCCAGAAAAGGAGACAGTGGGAGAGGATTTAAGGGAAAACAGCATGTCCTGGAAGGGGTCCACCGGAGAGGAAAGGAACTCAGTGCGGCATTTTAGGGCATCCCTATACAATATTCCCAGTCCCCCACCCCTACGTCCAACTGTATCCATTCATGCTAGGGCATAGCCATTAGGGATAGAATTTAAAACCTCGGGGCCTGTGGAATCTTATGCCCACGTTTCCGTTATGAAGGCCCAGGAAGACTTCCTTTCAGAGATAAAATCCCTAAAGGCAATATTATTCTTCACTAGGGACATAGCGTTAATAAGGAACCTAGATTCTATAGTCATAGAAGGGATGTTTTTCATTTCCCTCGAGGGCTGCTTGTTAATAGAGTTGAGAATGGGGGAACAGCTCGCTGTGTTCCAGCACCTGCAACTAGGGGCGGCACCAAGTGCCTCTGGTGTGAATCTGTGATGACAAGGTTGCCAGTAGGGCTTTAGCCACCGCAGGTCATGCAGAGAGTAGAAATTACTTACTTGAGAGGGGGTAAGAGTAGAACCAGCCCCCCTGGCCCCTGGAGTGTACTCAGTGTGGACGGGAGCAGATGGGCTGGACTCAGGCGTGATGACGGCGCCCGCTGATCGCGTCCGCTGCGCGGAGGCATGCCCGTCTGCTTTTATGCTGGCGACTAGACTGCTAACCTGGATGGCCTCCCCCAAAGATGACCGCTCCAATGCTCCATCACTCCGGGTCCGTGAGAGTCAGCACCTAACTCGGCTGAGCACCGGCCAGAAGCGGGGTAGGAAATTAAAATACGGGGAAATTTAGCAGCGTGACATTTTTTAAGTTTTTAGAAGCGTGATAGTTAAAACAAATGGCATAATAGATGAGATGCTTAAAAATTAGCAGAGTAGCACAACACTCTCCCGGCTTCTGCCTCAGGAGACAAACAGCAAAGTCTCACGCCTTCACCAGCTTGCTGCTTTTATGCTGGCGACTAGACTGCTAACCTGGATGGCTTCCCCCAAAGATGGACGCTCCAATGCTCCACCACCACGGCATTCAGTGTGAGGAAGATGCAGGAGGGCACTGAGCCAAGAAGAGATGATACTGTTCTCACCGTTGGATGAAAGACTTTCATTAGAGAGTAAAAATTCTGAAGGATCGATAAACGTCTCTCCTCTGAAGGACACATTCTTGCCCGTATTGTGTCGATGGAGGCTCATAGGTAATGTAAGGTTTGGGCCGGGATAGGTCTTGACTTGCTAAGGTTGACATGAAGCCCTAACATTTGGAGGAGATTGCAAGTCCATTTGTAATTAAGCTGTACTTCCTGAGACGTTAACGCCTTGATTAGCCAATCGTCTAGGTATGGGTAGACTAATAATCTGTGTTTCCTGAGATGGGCAGCAACTGACAAATATTCTGTGCTTCCTTAGATGGACAATAACAACTGCCATGCGCTTGGAGAATCTTATGGATGCTGACTTCAGGCCAAATGGAAGTCCTTGGTACTGGTAATGGTCCTGCCCCACTACAAACCTCCACCGCCTACTTTTGTAAGAGGATGTTGACTACTGATCACAGCAACGGGAATTGGATATTGGACGGCTTCGGAGGTATAGACGGTGTATGAATGATGAATTTCTGACAATATCCATTTTGCTCAAAATTCAAGACCTAAGCATCCTGAGTTACGTTTTGCCACTCTGACAGATAACGAGAAATGCTTCCCCACACCTGAATGGTTAACAGAAGAGACGAAAGTAGTAATTCAGTGTTTAGATTCGGATTGTTTTTTGCCTCCTTGTGCAGGCTGCTGGGTGGATCTTACCCTTGTCTGCTTTCCTTGCTATGGACAATAAGGTTCTTGGTGCTGTTGCTGATGCCCCTGATACCACTGAGAGGTTTGAACCCTCTGAGAATAGAAATGGCACTGGTAGGACCTAAAAGATTCCCTCTGTTCTCTGGGTCCTTCTAAGCCGACTGCCTTCAGAGTCTCTATTTCTGCTTTCATTCATGCCATCTCATCATCCGTGTGGCTTCGAAAGAGGGTAATACCAGAGAATTAGAGATTCAATATCCTCTGTTGTGACTCTGGCTTGAGAGATGTGAGGCGGAGCCAAAAATGTCTTCTCAGGGCAAAGCCGTGGCAGTACTCATGTGCCGCTAATAGGGAAGAGTCTGGTGTAGCACTAATGATTTGGCTGGAAACCATTAATCGTTCTTTTAGGATTTGCATGAAGTCTTCCCTTTTATCTCTGGGGAGATGTTCAGCGAACTGCTGCATGCATTCCCATAATGCCCTGTCATGCCTGCCGAGAAGTGCAGTTGCACTAGCCGCTTTCATTGTGATTGCTGCGGTGCTGCAAAAGTTAGGTGCTGTAGAAGTTGGAGTAGTGGCACAGTACTTTTTGCAGCTACCACAATAACTGAGTCAAGATATGGGCCCGTACGGAGAAAAGGAGGAACTTGTTCCAGAGGGCGATATTTCTTTTGAAGCCTCAATGGGGCAAGGGCTCGACAAATCATAAAAAATGCTCTAGACCTGCAGGTCTAGTAAACTACAAAATCTCCTCGACCTAACTTAAATGAACTTGACCTCAAACTCTGAAAACTGAGCAAATGTGACAAGTTAACAAGATTTAAAAGCATTTTTATTGTTCATTTACTTTGTGAGCAATAAAGATGCCTTTAAATCTTGCTATCTTGTCACATTTCCTCTGCTTTCAGAGGCAGAGGTCAAGTGTCAAGTTTGTATTCCTACTCACCAGAAAGGGCGAGTAGGACCTAAAATTAGCTCGTCCTTAATCAATCTAACTCGCAAATGCGAGCGGTCGAGTGAATTTTTCGAGCCCGGGGCTAATTTAACTGAGGCTGGAGTTAGGAAAAGATCTATAGTTGTTCTAGGAGACCTGGCTCTATTGGAAGCAATGGTCTTGATGCTGACCTGTGTTGAAGTGTCTCAAAAACTACTGATGTCGTAGGAGTTGGAGTCGACATAGCAAAATTTAGTTTTGCAGCTCCCCTCACCAAGACCTCTTATAATATGGTGATATCATCCACTGGTGATTTTGTTGAGGAGGGAAATCTTAAAGTGTTGGAAAGTATTGTCCTGTAGAAGTGGACGATGTATCTGTGGTTTGATGTCAAGACGAAGACCATTGGAATAGTGACATTGTCGGAAGTGCCTGGAAGATGGAGATGAGCACCTTGGGCTATGGCGGTGACAGCTTGAATGATGGCGTGATCGGGAACGAGATCTGGGCCTCGGAGTGGGAGTGACTGGTGCCAGTGTAGGAGGCACTGGAGGTGTTGTAGGAGGTGGTGACGGAGCAGTAGGGGGTAGGGGAGGAGGAGGTGAGGAGAAGGAGGAGAAGGCACTGGTGAAGAACGTAGTTCGACCCTTGAAGAAGGGGAGTATGTTCTGGAATACTCCAAATTTGGAGATGAAAAAATATGTCTCCAATTTTTCCTTGCCTCCTGTAGCCTTGATGAGGTTGAAAGGGTTATCCATGTCCGTCTTTCTAGACGCCTCAATGTTGACCAGCTTGTCCGTCAACGGCGCCTCGACGTCGGTATGGGCCTCTCCTCAAAATCATTCTCTCGACGTTGACAGAGACCTATGTCGTTTTTCTGCAGTCTTCTTCCTGACACGCCCTCCAGAGACAGATGACAGAGTCCTAGTTGAGGACTGGCCCTCTCCTCCCCTTGAGGTCCTACCTTCAGACTGCATTGGCTGTCTTCTTTGCTACTAAGTGCCATGGAGGCTAACTTTCCCCCTGTCTTTCATGGTGCGTCTTGAGAAGTTCCTGCATTGGTGACAAGACTTGGAACCATGAATCTCCGGGAGGCAGATAATACAAGCCTCATGAAGGTCTGTTTTAGCCTTTCGTCTCCTACAGGCTATGCATTTGTCAAACAGAGAATGCATTGTTTTCTGTCAAAATACCTTAATTTTCTGAAAAAGTCAGGGAGAGACCAGAAACGTTGAGTGAAGTAGTTGTCAGCAAGATTCATTTGAAAATATTTTGTAAAAAAAGCCAACATTGGCAGAGCTCAATCCTCCAGGGTGCTGTCAGCAGGAGCCTCTATTTTTAACTCATAATGACAGCCTATGGAGATAAACTGTCCTGATCTCCTTCATCTCTATACTCTAGCATAAAAGGGATTTGTGAAAGAGATCTATACTGTTATATAAAAAAATCACGCAATTATACACATATACCTTTCTCCTGGCCCCTTTTTTAAGTACAAGATAAAGGCTTGGGCCATTGTAGCCTATTCCTATAGGCTGGATAATCTTCTCTTTCTTAAGTGACTCTGCAGGCCTTACTGAAGAAAGGCGAAGATATATTGTAAAAAAGTGCTCCGGAGTTCCTGTACTTGGGTGGGACTATTCAGTGCTTATGACTATCAATGGAAATCCCATTCCAGAGAAAATAAGTTACTTACCTGTAACTGCAGTTCTCCAGTATAGGTATCTTTCATGTATTCACATGCTTGAATCATTCCCTGTCATCAAATTGGGAGGCCCACGGTACCATAGTAAAGCAGTATGTATCAGTATCATAGGCTGTAATGGCAATTAAAAGTACGTTTAATAGTATATCTATGTTCCATTTATAAAAAGGACCAAACTTGTACTACAACTAATCAGGCTAAAGCACCCTCTAAAACACTCCCAAGAGAGGCTGAGCCCCTCAGATTTTCAAGCACAAGTTAGGATAAATATTCCTGAGTTATAAGGGGAGCCTCTCAGAGGAGGAGGGTGGGTCTCATGTGAATCTAGGAAAGATACCAATAACAGAGAACTGCAGTTACGGGTACGTAACTTATTTTCTTCTCCAGTACTGGATCTTTCATAAATTCACATTATAGGAAAGTAGGATCTTTCTGGCATAGATACCCCAAATTTTTGCCTGGTGTCAGTGTGTTTGGACTGTAGTTCACTGGGATCCTGTACCCAGGACCCCAGTGGCAGTGCTCACTCCTCTAAATTTGATGGTAAGTACTTTGTATACCCCAGTTGGCATACTGGGGTACCATTGTAAATCCCTAGTATAAGGTACTGAGGTACCCAGGGTATTGGTACACCAGGAGTCTCCCATGGGCAGCAGCATGTATTGTGCCACCCATGGGAGTCCATGAAAACAGTGCCTGCGGAACTGCTATCTCAGTCTACATGAAATGGTACATGCACCTTTCACACTAGATATAAGGTTTCCCTTATATCCCGGTCACTGCACTTTAAACCCCTTCCACGCTGATGACGAGCTGGGCTCGTCATGGCGTAGCCTCCTCGCACGCTGATGACGAGCCCAGCTCGTCACGTAACATGCGATTTAAAAAATCTCAGCGTGCGAGCGGAATTCCGCTAGCGCGCATGAGGTTAAACCTATAAGTCACCCCTAAGGTAGGCCCTTCATTCCAAGGGCAGGGTGCACGGTTCTAAGTATGTGGGTACCCCTGCACGAGCAGAGGTACCCCTACAAACCCCAGACTTTATTCTCTGGGCTTTACATGCGGGCCAGCCATTTTAAGGTATGTACAGGACACTGGCAAGACGAGATGTCCAGCTACTTAAGGGCTACCCCGAAACTGGTATCAAACATGTTGGAATCATGCAACTACATGGATTCCAGTGTTAATTGCCTGATACCATGTACTGGGGACTCCTTAGAGGACCTCCCACTACCTACCTGTGCAGCCTTACAGGGTCTGCCGGTCTGCCTGTGCTGCTGCCGGCTTCAGAAAGTGTTCTGCTCACCTACTGATGAGCCTAGTTCTGGCAGAGGGACTCTGAACAAAGATTCTCCAGCAAAGGAGAGGTGTGACCTACTCTCCTTTAGAATTAGGTAGGGTGGGGCACCTCTGAGCGCTACCAGACTGCATTGAGGGGCACATTTGGTGCCCTCCTTACATAAACCAGTTTGGCCCAGTTTAGGGGCTCTTGGCTCCCACACTCTGGGTCTCTAGCGTCGCCAATGTCTCCCTGATGGCCTTCAACACCTCGCCTGCCGCGCTGTACACTGCCATCGTATGATCACTTTAAATGCATCCTATAGCATGGCCTCAGTGTCCACTGACTCTGAATTAGTCTCAAAATATGTGTTGAAATCCGACCTTATTTCTTCTTTAAAAGCCTCGTCTAATAGTGCATTTTGAGGTAGACGCCAGGTGAAGGCGCGCGGAGGGACCCCGGGAATGGACAGCGGAGCAGACAGGGCGCATGATCGGATAAGGACCTCGACATGTGCGACACCGCCATCGTCCAGGCAGCCACCTCTCTAGATACTAACCAGACGTCCAGTCTGGACCAGGCCCTGTGTTGAGTGGAGATACAGGTACCCTCCCTCAGTGTAGGATTTCGTTCCCTCCAGATATCCAAAAGGTTACCATCTGCCATTATATCCGCAAGAGCCATCCTCGCTTGTGGGTGCAGGGCCCTCGCTGTACTGCGCCTATCTGCGTCATATGACAAAACAGCATTAAAGTCTCCACCCCAGATAATCGTACCACATCCAAGCGCCACAATCCTCAGCCATAGATGTCGAAAAAAATCAAGCGAATCAGTGTTTGGGCCATAAACTGCCACCAAAGTTACCTCAAGCCCACATAGTCTCCCCTTCAATAAAATGAAACGCCCCTCAGTGTCTAAGTCTGAATGCGTACACCTCCAATCGGTAACTTTCTAAACAAGAATGACCACCCCCCTTGCATAGTTTGAGTACACAGCTGAATATATCTCCCCCTATCTGGTATTTTTCAGCTTCTGGAACGGTGTGACATTAATATGCGTTTCCTGTAAAAAACGTATATCTATATTATGCCGTGTTAAATAGGCAACTAGAAAACAACTGAGGGTTGGCTCTAATCAGCAAGGCTGAGCCTAAATATCAAACAACAAAAGTGGGTTGCCAGTACTGGTATAAACAATTTAAATAAACAACTAACCTGACAGCACTTGAAAACACATTCAAGACCGGGAATTGCTAATTAATAGCTTTTTATTTTGATATTTTGAAAAATGTGTACTTTTTTGAATTTTTTGAACAAAATAACGTATTTAAGAAGGACACATTATACAAGAAAAAACGATTCATGAAGAACACATTATATTATTATTATTATTACATTTCTTATATAGCGCCAGAATCGACCCCCAAAGGGGTATCTCCGCGCTTGCCTTGGGAACCCTTCCTGGTTTTTCCTTGTGAGATAGCCCCTACAGGGCATCCCCAAGGTGAAAGCCAGGCATCCCGCCGCGGGGGGCCGTTGTGGAGATTAAGCAAGCTTAATGCCCAGAGTTGCAGAGTGTGAACCCATGATTAAGTCAGGCACCGAAGCGAGAATTATCGAGTCCGTGGACATTTGAGCTCAACACCCTGCCGCGTCGGGAATCGAACCCTGGTCCCGGGTCTGACCTCTGCTTCAGGGTCTGCCTGCTCTAACCAGTGAGCCACACTTCTCCACTATATACATGGGAAAGGGGGGAAAAATATTTAGTCATTCATTATATCATACATATCACATGCATACACAAAGCATTCAAACCGGTGATGGAAGGGGAATATATAATACAATATATATACTCTATGTACAATTAAACAAGAGGAAAAGAGGGCCACCGTCTGCGGAACGATTTTACAGTAGTTTTAAAGACAAAAAGTTTCAACTGGGCACATTCCTACATGTTAAATTAAATAAACACAAAAATCTTTCTAAAATTGGTTGATATAGGTGATGTGCATCAACGAGCGACACAGGAGAGATTGTTTAATAGCCTGTCGCTCTCGCAGACTTGATGTGGCAGGAGCCTACGCGTTTCGAATCCCACTCGGTCTTTAGGGATTCTCTTCAGGGCCTCAAGTAGTATCTAAATACAGAAAGAAAGAAAAATGGAGAAAAAGAGCCAATAAGAAACTTAAGTTTAGAAAGTTCTCAAAGAAATTTAATGGACCAGGACATCAGACAACCCGCTACAGGGCCCAATCAATCCCCCAACAACTTACCAGAGAGCAAAAATGCCAAAGGGACGGGGAGACATCAAAGTCTGGGGGTGCTGGAGTCCGAATCTGGAGTTAAAAGACATAAAGTGGTGTCAATTGTGATAAATTGCAAGTCTAGCCTGGGGTTTATACGGAGGGAGGGTACCCTTTGTTACTTACCTCATATGAGAGAATGAGTCCTTCTAAAGGTGGTCCGTGACGGGTTCGAAAACCGGACAGTCTGGGGCAGTAACGCACACGTGCCTGTTGCGATGATAAAAGAATCGATTTAGGCTTTTATTTTCATGTAACCCATTTACGAACAGGTAGAGAAAAAGTTCTCACCCTAAAACTGGTATCAGCAGGTTTCGGTACACGTGACGAGGAATGGAGCAATAATGACGGAGACAATCGTCTGAAACAATTGGAAGGGAAGGGTTAATGGAGACCAGGGGGATCACACATTTTTTTAGGAAAGTGATAAAGCTGGGTAAAGTATGGAAATCTTACCCGTTTAGGGCGTTTCCAGTTATCTAGTCGAATTTTCAATATTGATATGTGTAGCAATTCTGAACTGTACGGAAGATCAAAGAAAGCCTCTATTAGTCAACAGCGGTGGAATTATGCGAACCAGTGTCGCTAAAACATATGGAGTCGCCTGAAAGGATTTTAATCAGCTTACCGCATTTGTGAACATTTGCGCAGAAGGAACGAGCCATAAACGATGCTTCGTTAAGGAACCTAAGGCGACAAGTTTAAACACGTTATTTAGCGATTTCGGTTTCAAGATGGTCTGAGTTTAATTACTATTTAGTGTTAAAGCTTACCGCCATAAATGTGGAGATGCCAAGTACAAACTGAAAAAAAGGGGAGAAGAAAACATTCCCAATCATACTACTTCTTAAGGCGAATCTGATGAATTTACGAAAGGGGAGACTATAAACTTACTCGAGGCTTTACAGAGGCGGTCGGACCGGTGGCGTTCTCGGCAGCACTACACCTGGGCGCATGCGTATTGCAGGCCGAGGCAAGGTTACGTCCGGTAATTTATCTGACTCGGTGCGCAAGACGCCGCCTTCGGTCAGACGGGTGAGAGGGTTAGAATTAAAACCTGAACTGGAATCAAAGGGTTAGATGCCGAGTGCGGGGGAACGAATGGTGGAAAGGGAACCAGGGTTGATACCAAATCAAAGGAGAGGGGATAGATACTAGTCGTCGTCATCGGTGGTGGTAACTCATCGGTTTTCCTACACGGGGGGGGGTCACAACCCTCTAACTAAACCATATTGCACGGGATTGAACAAGGACCTAGAGACTTGCATGGACACATTATAGGTCAAAGTTTAAAGATTTCACTCAATTCGTTGAGCCCCGATATCGCCGTATCGAATTTTACTATGAGGGACGCTTCTCTTTTAGACAGTTGTAAATTCAAATCACCTCCTCGCGGGTCTTTTTCGATTCGTGATATCACTGTCCATCTGAGGTCGCTCACTTCATGTTGCATACGTATCCAATGTTGCACCAGTGGGGCGTTTTCAACTTTATTTTTCAGTCTAGATTTGTGTTGAGAGATACGTTGACGTACCTCTTGATTGGTTTTACCTATATATAGGTGTTGGCATGGGCATATTACGCCATAAACTACGAACTTCGTTTTGCAATTGCTGAATGCATTGTGCTTCCAGGAGATGCCCTTATGTTAGAAAAGGGAACCTTCGAGTGTGGATTCACAACAAAGGCAGGTACCACATTTGTGGTGTCCCATTACAGGAGGCATACCCATCATTTGACGTAATGTAGCCGGTTTAGAAGCTGGCATAGTCGCTCGGACTACGTGGTTGGCAATGTTATTTTCTTTTTTGAACGCGAACAAGGGTAGTTCTTGAAGACTCTTATCTAGGTTCTTAACTAGATGCCAATTCTGTCCTATGACCCGTTTGAGCTGGTTAGCATTAGGACAAAAAGTGGTGACGCATACTTGTCGCTTCAAATTAGGATTTTCTCTCCGTTCCAGGAGTGTTTCTCGTGGGGTCCACTGAGCTCTCTTCATACAGTTCTTTACTAATTTTTTAGGGTATCCGCTATCACAGAGCTTCGATATCAAGTTTCCAGAATGGTGGAGAAAGTCTTCTTTGTATGTGCAATTTCTGCGTACACGCAGAAACTGCCCATAGGGGAGATTTTCTTTGAGGCTTCTAGGGTGGTTGCTGTCAAACATCAAAGATTTATTTCGATCGGTGGGTTTGACAAACAAGGTGGTCGCTAGTTTACCTTCTTGTGGGAAGACTTCCACATCAAGAAATGTACAACCAGAATTGCATTTCTTGATGTGGAAGTCTTCCCACAAGAAGGTAAACTAGCGACCAACTTGTTTGTCAAACCCACCGATCGAAATAAATCTTTGATGTTTGACAGCAACCACCCTAGTAGCCTCAAAGAAAATCTCCCCTATGGGCAGTTTCTGCGTGTACGCAGAAATTGCACATACAAAGAAGACTTTCTCCACCATTCTGGAAACTTGATATCAAAGCTTTGTGATAGGGGGTACCCTAAAAAATTAGTAAAGAACTGTATGAAGAGAGCTCAGTGGACCCCACGAGAAACACTCCTGGAACGGAGAGAAAAGCCTAATTTGAAGCGACAAGTATGCGTCACCACTTTTTGTCCTAATGCTAACCAGCTCAAACGGGTCATAGGACAGAATTGGCATCTAGTTAAGAACCTAGATAAGAGTCTTCAAGAACTACCCTTGTCCGTGTTCAAAAAAGAAAATAACATTGCCAACCACGTAGTCCGAGCGGCTATGCCAGTTTCTAAACCGGCTACATTACGTCAAATGATGGGTATGCCTCCTGTAATGGGACACCACAAATGTAGTACCTGCCTTTGTTGTGAATCCACACTCGAAGGTTCCCTTTTCCAACATAAGGGCATCTCCTGGAAGCACAATGCATTCAGCAATTGCAAAACGAAGTTCGTAGTTTATGGCGTAATATGCCCATGCCAACACCTATATATAGGTAAAACCAATCAAGAGGTACGTCAACGTATCTCTCAACACAAATCTAGACTGAAAAATAAAGTTGAAAACGCCCCACTGGTGCAACATTGGATACGTATGCAACATGAAGTGAGCGACCTCAGATGGACAGTGATATCACGAATCGAAAAAGACCCGCGAGGAGGTCATTTGAATTTACAACTGTCTAAAAGAGAAGCGTCCCTCATAGTAAAATTCGATACGGCGATATCGGGGCTCAACGAATTGAGCGAAATCTTTAAACTTTGACCTATAATGTGTCCATGCAAGTCTCTAGGTCCTTGTTCAATCCCGTTCAATATGGTTTAGTTAGAGGGTTGTGACCCCCCGTGTAGGAAAACCGATGAGTTACCATCACCGATGACGACGACAAGTATCTATCCCCTCTCCTTCGATTTGGTATCATCCCTGGTTCCCTTTCCACCATTCATTCCCCCGCACTCGGCATCTAACTCTTCGATTCCAGTTCAGGTTTTAATTCTAACCCTCTCACCCGTCTGACCGAAGGCGGCGTCTTGTGCACCGAGTCAGATAAATTACCGGACGTAACCTTGCCTCGGCCTGCAATACGCATGCGCCCAGGTGTAGTGCTGCCGAGAACGCCACCGGTCCGACCGCCTCTGTAAAGCCTCGAGTAAGTTTATAGTCTCCCCTTTCGTAAATTCATCAGATTCGCCTTAAGAAGTAGTATGATTGGGAATGTTTTATTCTCCCCTTTTTTTCAGTTTGTACTTGGCATCTCCGCATTTATGGCGGTAAGCTTAACACTAAATAGTAATTAAACTCAGACCATCTTGAAACCGAAATCGCTAAATAACGTGTTCAAACTTGTCGCCTTAGGTTCCTTAACGAAGCATCGTTTATGGCTCGTTCCTTCTGCGCAAATGTTCACAAATGTGGTAAGCTACACATATCAATATTGAAAATTCGACTAGATAACTGGAAACGCCCTAAACGGGTAAGATTTCCATACTTTACCCAGCTTTATCACTTTCCTAAAAAAATGTGTGATCCCCCTGGTCTCCATTAACCCTTCCCTTCCAATTGTTTCAGACGATTGTCTCCGTCATTATTGCTCCATTCCTCGTCACGTGTACCGAAACCTGCTGATACCAGTTTTAGGGTGAAACTTTTTCTCTACCTGTTTGTAAATGGGTTACATGAAAATAAAAGCCTAAATCGATTCTTTTATCATCGCAACAGGCACGTGTGCGTTACTGCCCCAGACTGTCCGGTTTTCGAACCCGTCACGGACCACCTTTAGAAGGACTCATTCGCTCATATGAGGTAAGTAACAAAGGGTACCCTCCCTCCGTATAAACCCCAGGCTAGACTTGCAATTTATCACAATTGACACCACTTTATGTCTTTTAACTCCAGATTCGGACTCTAGCACCCCCAGACTTTGATGTCTCCCCGTCCCTTTGGCATTTTTGCTCTCTGGTAAGCTGTTGGGGGATTGATTGGGCCCTGTAGCGGGTTGTCTGATGTCCTGGTCCATTAAATTTCTTTGAGAACTTTCTAAACTTAAGTTTCTTATTGGCTCTTTTTCTCCATTTTTCTTTCTTTCTGTATTTAGATACTACTTGAGGCCCTGAAGAGAATCCCTAAAGACCGAGTGGGATTCGAAACGCGTAGGCTCCTGCCACATCAGGCTCCTGCCACATCAAGTCTGCGAGAGCGACAGGCTATTAAACAATCTCTCCTGTGTCGCTCGTTGATGCACATCACCTATATCAACCAATTTTAGAAAGATTTTTGTGTTTATTTAATTTAACATGTAGGAATGTGCCCAGTTGAAACTTTTTGTCTTTAAAACTACTGTAAAATCGTTCCGCAGACGGTGGACCTCTTTTGCTCTTGTTTAATTGTACATAGAGTATATATATTGTATTATATATTCCCCTTCCCTCACCGGTTTGAATGCTTTGTGTATGCATGTGATATGTATGATATAATGAATGACTAAAAATGTTTCCCCCCTTTCCCATGTATAATGTGTTCTTCATGAATCGTTTTTTCTTGTATAATGTGGCCTTCTTAAATACGTTATTTTGTTCAAAAAATTCAAAAAAGTACAAATTTTTCAAAATATCAAAATAAAAAGCTATTAATTAGCAATTCCTGGTCTTGAATGTGTTTTCAAGTGCTGTCAGGTTAGTTTTTTATTTAAATTGTTTATATCAGTACTGGCAACCCACTTTTGTTGTTTGGTGTTAAATAGGCATGCACCAGTCTCGCCTTTCGTCCATCATTCAAGCCCCTGACGTTCCAAGTGATTATGTACAACTTATTTGCATACGACGTCATTTAATATCCATAGTATCTACAGTTACGCCCAACTCTGTCGTATTTGAGGATAGACACAAGAGTTGCACACCACACGCGGCTTCTGAAACGTGGCTAAAAAAAAAACAAAATGCGGCCTCGGGTCAGGGTGCTCACAGCCACTCATTCACTCGCCCAGCATTTCCTGTCTCAGGGCCGCGACGTCGTCCCAGCCTCGCATACAGTCATACACCTCCCTCAGCGTGCACTGTTCCACCACACTGAAGTGCACACAGGGAGTCAGAGAATTTTATCCGTAGCTCTCCGAGGCCTCCGATGCTGCAGACTTTATTTTCGAGGCGGCCCAGCGCCCTTCGGCCTCAGTCTGCACGTTGACGCCGTCGTCACCAGCCTCCGACCAGATCTTCGCTAGTTCGGCACTTCTGCCCTCCAAACTTTCACCGCCGACGTCCCCGAGGTTCACCTCCTCAGTGCACTGCAAACACTTCGATTCTAACACAAATGAACCAGGATAAATGTAGGATTAATCACCTAGCCGGCGGAGCTCGCCTAGGCAGCGGCCATTTCGCAGCTTGGCCAGCCACGCTCCCATCTACTTCAAAATCATCCTTAAAGTACACTTATGATACACAAAGTTCCTTTCAGAATTGTGTGTCACTCCACTTTTATTGACATCATCCCTAGGTGTCTTTTAAAATTTCTATTCATGAACCATTGGCTAAAGACAACAGAAACGATTTTAAAGAGGAATTCCAGCCATTTTCCTTTCAAGTAAACATAGACCCAAGTAGCAGGACTCCACCTCTGAAGTTTTGACCCTAGTTTTACATGCAATTTGAAAACAAACTCCTCTGGCCTATTCTCCATCACACCTCATGTAGGAGGCTGGCTCAGCATATGGTGTACACTTACTGGCAACCCATGGTGATAGTGTAAGGGGTCCATGATAACCTAATCTCTCGAGGGGTAGCTATGGAGAATAGCTACGGCTTATCCAGGAGGGTGTAAAGCAGGTACAATTACCACACAAGTCAATGAGAGTCACACCGAAAAGAACCACAATAGTGTTAGAAAAATAAGTACTATATTTATTACAACAGAAATCACAAACCACTTTGGTACATCTCCTACCCGGAGATATGCATACACAATAAAAACATCAGTAAAACAGGTAAGTAAACACATAAAAACACATGGGCCGAGGGGGGGTGGGAGACATATATTAAGAAAGTGGAATGTGAAAGGGGTACCTAACCAAGACTACCACCCAAGGATCTGTAGGCCAGGGGAAGCAAGGAACCATCAAAGGTAATTAACAAGAGTTCCTAGGCGTCTGGGTGCAGAGGCGCTACCCCAGTCAGTGTCCATAGGATAACAAGGGGAAGTCGCAGTTAGGATTTTCAGGATTCAGGACCCTTTTCAGAGAACCTCGTGGAAACCTTTTGGAACCAAGGAGGTTGGAGAGCACCACCACCCATGGATACCCAAAGAAGCATGTTAGCTACACCAGGGAACCCGGCTGCATAGGTGTGAAGTGGTGTCGGAACCGCCCCTTGAAGTCAATGGGGATCTTCGCTTGTCCAGCTGCTACTGTGGCCCGTGGACCAGGTTTGTGGAACCCAGATATAGATTCCGGATGCGGAGCGCCTGAGGAGAGAGGACACAGAGTACAAACCACCTGGAGTCATCCAGGAGGAGCAGGAGCACAATGTCCACCCTTCTCTGAGGTTCTTCACGGTAGGATGAGGTCTTGGAGTTGTGGTAGTGGAGACCAAGGATGGATGTAGGAGCATAGGAGTCATACACGAGCCGTCCCAAAATGGTCAACGATTTGCAGGAGGGTCAGTGGCCTGCAGGACCACCAACAAACCTTGGCATATGCAGAAGACGCATTGCAGGAAGCGTTGCAGAAAAGAGGACCCGCAAGGTCCAGGGAACTCACCCACCACAGGTAAGTTAGGGCCAGCCTTCAGCATGCAGGAGAGCCAGCAGGTATTGATGGAAGGGACCCTCTGGCAGCAGGCACAGTGAGACACCGGCCTCAGCAGCACAACAAAGATGGAGTCCCACATCGCAGGAGAAGCAGTGAGGACGTTGCTTTTGCAACAGAGTGATGCTTGAGGGTGGGGCTTCTTGGAGCTCTGAGACTTTTGGACTGAAGAGCCAACAAGCCTTGGTAACAGCAAACAGACACAGTTCACAGGGGTTTGGTTCCAGCAGTTCCACAAGAGATTGCATTCTTCCAAATTGCACAGAAGACAGGTCAGGCCTCGGGAGAGTTCCAAACCACCACCTGTGTGGTAGAGCGTTGAAGAGTCCATTGGACAGCAGAATCCACAAACCAGTAGTCATTGTCAAGATGCCTGCAGCTGCAGGGGGATGACTCCTTCCCTCCAAGGGAGATTCCGTCTTGCTGTCCTTGATGCACACAGATTCCTTGTAACTTTGGAGGATGCACAGACACAGATGTTGCAGGATGGGTGCAAAGCACGGAGACGAAGTTGCAGTAGGAGCCTTCCTACCAGAAGCAGCCTAGTCGTGGGTCCGGCCCAACTCAACAGTTCGGTGTTCAGAAGCAGAGGAGTCTTGTGGAAGATCCTGTAGAGGAGTCTTGCAGCAGACTCCTTGTCCAGATGAATCTAGAGTCCCACCCTCAGGGAAGCCTTTAAGTAACCCAGGAAGGGGGTTGGACATATTCCACTGTGACCCTCCCATCAGGGGGGTAAAGGATGCTACTCTGATGGAATGACGAGCCAGATGTTTCCAGGGGCCTCTGCTTATCTCGCTTTCAATATGGCAGAATCTAGCGGCCAGCTGTTAGACCTCTGAGCATCTCCCCTGGGGAGGTGATGGACAGGAGAGTGGTCACTCCCCTGTCCTTTGTGGGGTTTCGCACCAGAGCGGGAGCTAAGGGCTCCTGCACTGGAGTGAACCTGTTTATGCAAGGAGGGCACCAAATGTGTCCTTCAAAGCTGTCTGGTGGTGCTTGGAAGCACCCCCACCCTAGCCCAGAGACACCTAATTCAAAAGGAGAGGCGGCTACACCTCTCCTCTATAAGAATTCATTTTTTCTGTCTTTCCTGCCCGAGTTAGGCTCACCAGCAGGACTGCAGAACAGTGTCTGGGGTCGGCGGCAGCACTGGCTTGCATGCAGACCCTGCAAGGCTACACAGGTCCCCGAGGAGCCCCCTCCAGTACATGGTATCATGCAAATAACATTGGAAACAGTGTAGTTGCATGACTCCAACATGTTTGATACCAAACATGACCAGGTTTGGTGAAGTCATTATATTGTTGGACATTTCGAGTTTGCCCATGTCCACTACATACCTTAAAATGGTTTCCCCACACTTTACAAAGCCCAGCGAATGGAGTCTGGGGTTTGTAGGGTGCCTATGTTCATGCAGGGGCACCCTCACACTTAGAACCATTCACCCTCCCAGTGGGCTGAAGGGCCTATCTTAGGGGTGACTCAAGTGCAGTGACCAGGATATAAGGTAAACTGGAGTGAAAGGTGCATGTACCATTTTTATGCAGGTTGCAATGGCAGACCTACAGACTCAGTTTGCATGGGCTCCAATGGCTGTGCAGCAGTGAAGATCAGTTTATATTTTTGTATCCATCCCCCCCACCCCCATTCCGAGGCAGCCACCACTGCCTGGTTAGCAGGATCCTGACACCAGGCAATAAGTGGGGGCAACCATGCCAGAAATATCCTAATTTCCTACACTGCAGACACTGCTGTTGCCATTAGACCCATAACAGTAAAATATGTCATGCAAATCAGCCACAGCACGCAAACCCAAACAGTTTCAAATTGCTCCCTAAGTCTAACATGGCCAAAAATAAACAGTACAGAACCGTGGAGAAGTTTCAGCAGAAGTTACATCCATTACTTGGATGGGATATCTATGAATTCAATGGCAATTTGTGAATGGTTACATTGTCAATTGTTTTACCCATTAGGTTGAATGTTAAGGCTCAAGTAGTCCTTTGGTTGGATTGCATATGCGGTATGACACGTAGTTTGAGGTGTAGCCTGTAACTGAGTAACTGAGAGGAAGTATATATTTTTTTATGCATTTAATTTGCTGGCACAATATTTTAATGGCTGATTATAGTGATTTTGTGTAGGAAATGAGTGTTGTTTTGATGCCTTAACCTTTTCATGAAGACACAGTATTATTAGTTAATAACAGATTAATTAGCTTTACATTACTGTCATAATCAAATTTGTTTTGACAGGATATTTTGTTCAGAAAGTAAAGACATCGCTGTATATAGGCTTTATTATAGATGCAACAAAAATTGAGGCTTTTCTTGAATATTGCACCATTTTCACCATTTCACATAGTAAACAAGTCTGTGCATATAGGCTTTCTTAAAAATGCAAAAGTCTTTTGAAGCTGTAGTTCTGTCTTGCATTTCATTTGTAACACAATTCTCCTGCCATTTCCAGAGTTGTTTTAAATATATTGTTGACTCTTTTCTCATTTCTGCAGAAGGCAGAGGAAGATAAGCTTAAGTCAGCGTCCACTACCACCTGTAGGACGTCCCAAGCCAGTACCCAAGCCATCGGGTCCAAAGTGTAAAGCCCTGTACCAGTACGTTGGACAAGATGTGGACGAACTCAGCTTCAATGTCAATGACATTATTGACATCTTAATTGAAGGTACAATATTTTCCCACATATATCTAAGTATTTGAATATTTCTTTTTTTTTTTTTTTTTTTTAAATTCAAATAGATTTTTATTTGGTGTTTCAGTATTAAATAAAATACAAATAGTACGGACTTAAAAACATACATTATTACAGAAGAACAGTACAGTGCATTAAAGCGAAAGGGGTAAAAAGCAAAGTTCAATGGGTTACATAATACAATTTCAGATAAATTATAGCACCAAAGATATGGAGATGGGACTCAGGGTTTCAGGGTGAACCGAGGTAACAGGTTAGCTCCACACTGTTGGATTGTGGTGGCGTCAAGTGCAGCAGGGGGGGGGGGGGGAGAATATCTAAGGTGGTTTATGGGTGGTAAAATAACTGTCAAGGGAAGACCACATCCTTCTCATAGGGGGGCGCCATGGTGATTGTTGGAGAGCTATGTTATCCGCTCCCCTGAGGCTAATTATCCAGTTGAGCCAGCAAGCAAAGGTAGCTTTGCTAGAGTCCTTCCAATTGCTAAGGACAATTTTAACAGCTGCAGTGAGCATGAGATCAAGTAGCGCCCTATCGTCGGCGTGGAGGGAGGGCTCTAGGGTGAAACCGAAGGCTAGGTATGGAAGTTCTCTGGACGGGGAGATGGGGAAAATTTTACTGATAAAGTCGAATATCTTGTCCCAGAAGGGAGTAACACAATCGCAATGTAGAATAATGTGTGCGAGGTCGCCCTCCGCCCGTTTACAATTCCAGCAGAAGGCGTCTTGGCTGATGTTATGGGCAAAAAGACGCGCTGGAGTCCAGAAGGTTTTGTGGAGGAACCAATATTTGGTCTGGGATAAAGTCGGGCTAATTTTGTGTCGCATGCAAGATTTCCGACCAAAACTGAGTGAGTGGTGTAGTGAGGTTGGTATGCTGGGGGCGGATAAGTTTGTAGAGATGGGACACTTGATGTCCTAGTCTGTTCAATCTACTGAGGTAAGATGGGAGGGAGGGTGGTGTTAGGGAGAGTTTCGCCCTAGAGAGTGCGGCTTTTATGTTTAGGAAGGTGTAGAACTCTAGAGGTGCAAGGTCATAAGTAGTTTGCAAGTCTCTGAACGGGATAGAGTATGACCCTTCAAAAAATTGGTGCGGGAAGAAGATACCTTTCTTAACCCACTGAGAGTTATGCAGGTATTTGCCTTTATGCAGAATGTAGCGATTGTTCCATAAAGACTCCCAACCCGAGTGGGAGATGCTATGATCTAGAAATTTGTCGATTTTAAGAAGAGCCACTTTTGTGTTACGAAAGATCGATTTCGAGTGGGCTAGATCACTTAAATTGAGGGAGAGGGCCGGAGCAGGGGTGATTCCATCTAGGATCGCTTGTTCGACTTCCAGCCAAACCGGGGTGTAGTTTACCGCGGGGGCTAGCCAGTGAGCACCCTGTCTCGCTAGGAAAGCGGTCTCATAGCATCTAAAGTCTGGTAGGTTGACCCCTCCTAATGATTTGTCCAGTCGTAATTCTTTAATGCTGATCCTCGCGTTTTTCCCTTTCCATAGGAAATTGCCTATAGATTGGTCCAGTTTATGGAAGAAATCTTGGGTGAGTGTTAGGGGAAGCATTGAGATAAGGTAGTTTACCAGGGGGGAGATCATCATTTTGATGGTCTCTATTCTACCCCACCACGTGATGAAGCGAGGGGACCATCCATCTAGTTGGTTTTTTATTTTATTCAGGGTGGTCTTCTCATTTTGCAGAACGGTTTCCATTAGGGAGTCCCCAAACTCTATTCCCAGGTACTTTATAAACCCCGATTGCCAGCAGAGCCCAGAGCTCCCCAACATGTCCTTAGTGGCTAGGATGTTTAGAGGTTTGACCTCCGATTTCTCCCGATTAAGTTTATACCCTGAATGGGTGGAATATGATTCAATGGTTGACATCAAGGCGGTGATGGAAGGCTCGGGGGATTCAGTCACTATCAGGATATCATCCGCGTACGCGGCTAATTTAACGCAAGTATCCCCAAAGCTTATGCCCTTGATGTCGTTGTTCTTTTTGATGTCGGCGATGAGAGGTTCCATTGCCAGGAGGAAGAGTGATGGGGAGAGGGGGCAGCCCTGTCTGGTCCCCTGTTCCAGGCCGAATGGATCCGGCAATGAGCCATTTATGGCAATGCGAGCGGATGGGGCGAGATACAAAGCCATAACCATATCTATGAAGGTGTTACCTAAGTTGAAAGTGGACATACAATGTTTAAGGAAGAGCCAAGAGACTCTGTCGAACGCCTTCTCCGCGTCTAAAGTGATAGCTACGGAGGGGGCGTCTAACGCCTTGGCCTTTTCTAAAACATGGCAGAGAAGTCTTGTGTTGTCGTTAGACATGCGATGCTTTAGAAACCCAACCTGTGATGTACTAATCAATCTAGGCAGGATCAAGTTCAGTCTGGACGCGAGGATTTTGGCGTAGATCTTGCAGTCCAGATTTATCAAAGATATCGGTCTATACGTTTTTTGCTAGTAGCGGGTCCTTCCCCTCTTTGGGTATGATGATAATGGTGGCCTCACTCATTGATTTCGTTACTCCTTTTTTTGTGGCAAAGGACTGGAACAATTTTATTAGGGTTGGACTTAATGCGGGCTCAAGTTCCTTATAGAACCCGGCAGAGAAACCGTCGGGGCCTGGTGCCTTATTGCGTTTGAGGGTTTTAATGGAGTCGAGACTTCTCGTAAGGTAAGCGGGGAATTCAGTTTCAAATTATCAGCGTCGTTGAGTTTTGAGAGGCCTAGGAAATTCAGGTATTTAGAGCACGCTTGAGAGTGAAAGTTTAATTTATCCTTGTAGAGATCCTCGTAAAAGGACTTAAAGGTGTTCAAAATGTGGTTTTGTTTAGTTTGGATAGTATTGTTTTGATCTTTGATTGAGGCAATGTTGAATTGCCTATTTTTATGTTTTAGGTAGGAAGCTAATAGTTTCCCTGCTTTGTTACCTTCACACAACCTCAAGGATTTAAATTTATTAACCCACACCCCCGCTCTTCTGCTCAGGATCGCGTTATATTCGTATTTCTTTTTAGTGAGGTCATTCAGAATCGAAGTATTATGGAGGTCCGCCGCATGAGATAATTCCAGGTTCTTAATGTCTCTTTCTAAAGTAACAAGCTCTAGATTTAGTGCCTTGTTAGTTTGCGCCCGAATACCAATAATCACCCCTCTGATAGTGGCTTTAAGAGCGTCCCAGACATTTGCTATGTCCGAGCCCGGAATATCGTTTAAGTCAAGGTAGTCTTGTATGGCCGAATCAATTTTTTTCTTGTTTTCTGGTTCTGTGAAAATGTCATACACCAAAAATGGGGGTTGCTGTACTGTTCCTCGAGAAGGTAGAGTTTAGGCAAGTTCTTGCTGGCGTGAAAGGGAAAGAGAGGGGATGTTATTAATACCCTGGGGAATCCATTATGTTGGATTTATTTGCCTCACACACCCCGAGGAGTGTCATGCTTCATCATCGGCGGTTGCTCCTCGTCGGGGAGGCGGTGCAACCCCCGACGGGCACACCTCAGAGAGGGGCTCTTTGGCGGAGATCTTTTTTCCAACTGCCTGTAGGTGAAGTGGGGGTATGTGGGCAGGTAGGTGTATTCCTCTAGTGAGGTGGCTAAAATATAGATAAGGGTACCTGAATTGACTTTTATTCTGAGGGTCCCTTAGCTATGGTTAAAAGGTGAAGCTAGACTTCTAGGTGTTAACCAATTATGTTGTGTAACCCTAGAAGGAACTAGTGGTGCATGTGGTCAACATGTTTCTCGCTCATGGTGCATTTACCGCGATTCTTCAGGACCAAAAAGTGAAGATAACATCATGCTTGTATCACATGTTATTGAAAATTACCTTAGTGGGTCCTCCTATGTCTATGTCTGGAGGAAGGATAAGGAAAAGGTTAAATTGCCAGTCATTGTATTGCCAGAAAGAACATATAATGCCAGGGTGGTGGTGTTCTCATCCACCGCATGCTGTGTGTACTGAGTGTGCACTGTACACTGTGAAGCACAACTGTGAAGCACACGCTATGGTAAGGTCTGTGATTCATGTTGTGACTAGTGCAGGTGAACATTAAAAACAGTTACAGTTAAAAAATGCAGCAGCACGTATCTTAGTACCTGTCTGTACTATACCAGGTGTGGGGGTGGATTTATTAAAATGTAGACACCGCTGTGTGGGATGTCAAGCATAACAGCACACTGTCCCTGTGATTCATCAAACCATTCAAAAGAGCATGTTCAAAACGCTCAACTCACCTACAGATCCCGACCTAGAGGCCCCCTGAGTGTTCGGCAGGGCTGGACTGCGCTGATGAGCCCAAGGTGTGGCTACAATAGGGATAATTAAGAACGCGGACAAATGCAATTGGAATGAATGCGTCCCGACCCCACAGGGCTCAAAGTGTGTAGAGCGCATCAAAAGTTCAAAAGCCCAGCTGAGAGCTCGCCTCACTCACCTATCATCCGCTGCGTCCCGGTGTGGTGACCTACCCTTCCCCGCCGAGCTCGAGTAGATGTGTGAGCTCGGCGGAGGGGATCATTTAATCAACACCGGCAGAGCAGCGTGACGCGATTGGTGCCCGCCCACTGACCTAGACAGTGCGTAAGGTCCCGCGAGCGTGGCGGCCATCTTGTCATGGTGTAAAAGTACCGCGGGGTGCTATTCTTGTGTGTATTTGCCCCGTTAGGGAGGTAGCAACAGCTGCACTAGGTGGGCGAAAAAGCACCTCGGTATCATATTGATCACCTAGTAGTTCTTGATGGCTTATTGCAAAGGTTGGGGGCACGGGTTGTGGAAATCAGGTGTTACAACCTATGGGACGGTGGCGGCCATGATGGAAGGGGTCCTAAGGTCGTCAGTGAGTTTAAAACCAGCTCGCATTGTGGGGGAATGTATCAGATCACTGCCATTCAAGGATATTCATGGATCAGCACTATAAATATGGGGGTTCATAGAGAGTGCCAGGGGATGTCTTCGTTGAGCCCATATTTGTCAGAAGACAACCGGTGTACCCATCTCTGTTCCTTCCTGAAGAGTGCTTTCATGGGGCAGTTGGGGCTGGATTCCAGAACTATCCACTTCATTGCATTTTCATCATGGTTAGCTTCCACATAATGTTTACACATTTTGGTGTGTGTTTTTTTGCAGCGGAAGTTGCTGCGATGCTCTATGATCCGGGTCTTGATAGGGCGTGTGGTCATCCCTATATACTGTAAGTTACACGGGCATGTCAACAAGTAAATGCAGTGGGATGTGTTGCAGTTGGTATGTTGCCTTATTTCCCATTTAAATGTGTCTGAAAGTTGTATAGTTTTGAGAGTCATCGTGTACCTACAGACACCACACATGCCACAGGGGTAGTGCCCCGTCACTGGAGGTAGGTCCCATAGGGTTCTCTGGTTTGCTTTCCTAGTTTGTTTAGGCCTAGTACTAATCAAGATATCTTTCAGATTTTGTGATCTTCTAAATGCAAACCTTGGTTCCTCAAGGGCCATGTCACCTGTATTAAGTATCCCCCAATGATGCTTTATTGTGTTCCTGATCTTATTGGACAGGGGGGTGAAGGTGGTCACACAAGTGATGGGTTGATTCTCAATAGTGGCCCTCTCCTGTCTTTCCAGGAGGGCCTCTCTATTGTTGTTCCTGGCACGCTTACGTGCCTTACGTACATCACTCTTGGGGTAGCCCCTATCCAAAAGGTTCCTGGACAAGAGTGCAGATTCGTTTTTGTAGTCCACCACCGCGCTGCAGTTGCGCCTGATTCGCAAGAATTGGCCGAAGGGCAGATTGGTGCGTAGGGCCTTCGGATGGTGACTTGTGTAATGCAGGAGGCTGTTACGATCAGTGGGTTTCCGATACATGGTTGTTTTGATGGACCCTGCTTCCAATTTGATCGTGAGGTCAAGGAAGGCAATTTCATGTGGTGAAGCTGTCATGGTGAAACGAAGGTGGGGGTTTAGAGTGTTAACCCAAACCAAGAACCCGTCATAGGTGGTGGGTGGACCGCTCCATAGAATGAGAATGTCGTCTATGAAGCGCTTCCACAATCTGATGTTATTGTGGAAGGGGTTAGACTCATGATGTATATGAGTCTCTTCAAATTTGGCCATGTACAGACAGGCCACCGAGGGGGCAAAGGTACTACCCATGGAGGTCCCCTGAGTTTGATGGTAGAACTTGCCTCTGTGTTCAAAATAGTTCTCGGTCAAGGCTAGTGTGGCGCACTCCATGATAAAGGTCACGGGGGTATTTGAGCTCCACAGTTCTTGTCCCAGTCTTTCCTCAATCACCTCAAGGGTTGCCCTCTGAGGGATGTTCGTATATAGTGCTTCGACATCCAGGGTGATTAGAAGGTCAATCTCTTCTGTGTTTTGGATTGTGTCCAAGATCCTGAGGACATCTGTCGTGTCCTGAATGTATGAAGGGATTCTTTTGACCAAAGGTTGCAGGAAGTGGTCGCAAAACTGAGACAGGGGCTCTAGTACAGAGTCAATCCCGGAAACGATTGGTCTCCCTGGCACTGGTCTGGTGGCTTTGTGAATTTTAGGTAGAGTATAGAAATACGGTACCCTGGGGTCCTTTTTCATGAGGAACTCTGCCTCCTTTTTACTGATCCATTGATCACATTCAGCACCGGATACCAGGCTTGTGATCACTGTCTGTAGACGTATGGTTGGGTCATCAGTAATGGGAGTGTAGTATCTCTGGTCACTAAGCTGCCTAGTGCACTCCCCCTCATAGTCCGTAGTGTTCATGAGCACTGTTGCTCCCCCTTTGTCGGCCTGTTTAATTGTAATTGAGGGATCATCTGCCAGTGACTTTAGTATTGCCAACTCATTCTTGGAGATGTTACAGTATGGGGTTGGTCGGTCAAGTCTGTTAATGTCTTTCAACACTGCTTGCTCAAACGTCAGTACCTCATTGGGTACCATTCCGTTATGAGGTGTAAAGGTGGAGGGATTATGAAGTCCAGAATCTTCTGTGGGTTCACTGGGTTTTCCCTCAAAGAATGCTCTTAACCTTATTTTCCTGAAAAAGGCTTTTAGTTCTTTGGTTTGTTGGAAAAAGTCGATCCTAGGGGTTGGGACAAAGCCCAAGCCCTTTTGTAGGACCTCTTCCTCTCGTTGGGTAAGTGGACACCAGGAGCACGAGCCGGTCAGGACAGCAGTGAGTCTGGTAGTCAATCTGTCAGACCGCCAACTTACCCAACGAGAGGAAGAGGTCCTACAAAAGGGCTTGGGCTTTGTCCCAACCCCTAGGATCGACTTTTTCCAACAAACCAGAGAACTAAAAGCCTTTTTCAGGAAAATAAGGTTAAGAGCATTCTTTGAGGGAAAACCCAGTGAACCCACAGAAGATTCTGGACTTCATAATCCCTCCACCTTTACACCTCATAACGGAATGGTACCCAATGAGGTACTGACGTTTGAGCAAGCAGTGTTGAAAGACATTAACAGACTTGACCGACCAACCCCATACTGTAACATCTCCAAGAATGAGTTGGCAATACTAAAGTCACTGGCAGATGATCCCTCAATTACAATTAAACAGGCCGACAAAGGGGGAGCAACAGTGCTCATGAACACTACGGACTATGAGGGGGAGTGCACTAGGCAGCTTAGTGACCAGAGATACTACACTCCCATTACTGATGACCCAACCATACGTCTACAGACAGTGATCACAAGCCTGGTATCCGGTGCTGAATGTGATCAATGGATCAGTAAAAAGGAGGCAGAGTTCCTCATGAAAAAGGACCCCAGGGTACCGTATTTCTATACTCTACCTAAAATTCACAAAGCCACCAGACCAGTGCCAGGGAGACCAATCGTTTCCGGGATTGACTCTGTACTAGAGCCCCTGTCTCAGTTTTGCGACCACTTCCTGCAACCTTTGGTCAAAAGAATCCCTTCATACATTCAGGACACGACAGATGTCCTCAGGATCTTGGACACAATCCAAAACACAGAAGAGATTGACCTTCTAATCACCCTGGATGTCGAAGCACTATATACGAACATCCCTCAGAGGGCAACCCTTGAGGTGATTGAGGAAAGACTGGGACAAGAACTGTGGAGCTCAAATACCCCCGTGACCTTTATCATGGAGTGCGCCACACTAGCCTTGACCGAGAACTATTTTGAACACAGAGGCAAGTTCTACCATCAAACTCAGGGGACCTCCATGGGTAGTACCTTTGCCCCCTCGGTGGCCTGTCTGTACATGGCCAAATTTGAAGAGACTCATATACATCATGAGTCTAACCCCTTCCACAATAACATCAGATTGTGGAAGCGCTTCATAGACGACATTCTCATTCTATGGAGCGGTCCACCCACCACCTATGACGGGTTCTTGGTTTGGGTTAACACTCTAAACCCCCACCTTCGTTTCACCATGACAGCTTCACCACATGAAATTGCCTTCCTTGACCTCACGATCAAATTGGAAGCAGGGTCCATCAAAACAACCATGTATCGGAAACCCACTGATCGTAACAGCCTCCTGCATTACACAAGTCACCATCCGAAGGCCCTACGCACCAATCTGCCCTTCGGCCAATTCTTGCGAATCAGGCGCAACTGCAGCGCGGTGGTGGACTACAAAAACGAATCTGCACTCTTGTCCAGGAACCTTTTGGATAGGGGCTACCCCAAGAGTGATGTACGTAAGGCACGTAAGCGTGCCAGGAACAACAATAGAGAGGCCCTCCTGGAAAGACAGGAGAGGGCCACTATTGAGAATCAACCCATCACTTGTGTGACCACCTTCACCCCCCTGTCCAATAAGATCAGGAACACAATAAAGCATCATTGGGGGATACTTAATACAGGTGACATGGCCCTTGAGGAACCAAGGTTTGCATTTAGAAGATCACAAAATCTGAAAGATATCTTGATTAGTACTAGGCCTAAACAAACTAGGAAAGCAAACCAGAGAACCCTATGGGACCTACCTCCAGTGACGGGGCACTACCCCTGTGGCATGTGTGGTGTCTGTAGGTACACGATGACTCTCAAAACTATACAACTTTCAGACACATTTAAATGGGAAATAAGGCAACATACCAACTGCAACACATCCCACTGCATTTACTTGTTGACATGCCCGTGTAACTTACAGTATATAGGGATGACCACACGCCCTATCAAGACCCGGATCATAGAGCATCGCAGCAACTTCCGCTGCAAAAAAACACACACCAAAATGTGTAAACATTATGTGGAAGCTAACCATGATGAAAATGCAATGAAGTGGATAGTTCTGGAATCCAGCCCCAACTGCCCCATGAAAGCACTCTTCAGGAAGGAACAGAGATGGGTACACCGGTTGTCTTCTGACAAATATGGGCTCAACGAAGACATCCCCTGGCACTCTCTATGAACCCCCATATTTATAGTGCTGATCCATGAATATCCTTGAATGGCAGTGATCTGATACATTCCCCCACAATGCGAGCTGGTTTTAAACTCACTGACGACCTTAGGACCCCTTCCATCATGGCCGCCACCGTCCCATAGGTTGTAACACCTGATTTCCACAACCCGTGCCCCCAACCTTTGCAATAAGCCATCAAGAACTACTAGGTGATCAATATGATACCGAGGTGCTTTTTCGCCCACCTAGTGCAGCTGTTGCTACCTCCCTAACGGGGCAAATACACACAAGAATAGCACCCCGCGGTACTTTTACACCATGACAAGATGGCCGCCACGCTCGCGGGACCTTACGCACTGTCTAGGTCAGTGGGCGGGCACCAATCGCGTCACGCTGCTCTGCCGGTGTTGATTAAATGATCCCCTCCGCCGAGCTCACACATCTACTCGAGCTCGGCGGGGAAGGGTAGGTCACCACACCGGGACGCAGCGGATGATAGGTGAGTGAGGCGAGCTCTCAGCTGGGCTTTTGAACTTTTGATGCGCTCTACACACTTTGAGCCCTGTGGGGTCGGGACGCATTCATTCCAATTGCATTTGTCCGCGTTCTTAATTATCCCTATTGTAGCCACACCTTGGGCTCATCAGCGCAGTCCAGCCCTGCCGAACACTCAGGGGGCCTCTAGGTCGGGATCTGTAGGTGAGTTGAGCGTTTTGAACATGCTCTTTTGAATGGTTTGATGAATCACAGGGACAGTGTGCTGTTATGCTTGACATCCCACACAGCGGTGTCTACATTTTAATAAATCCACCCCCACACCTGGTATAGTACAGACAGGTACTAAGATACGTGCTGCTGCATTTTTTAACTGTAACTGTTTTTAATGTTCACCTGCACTAGTCACAACATGAATCACAGACCTTACCATAGCGTGTGCTTCACAGTTGTGCTTCACAGTGTACAGTGCACACTCAGTACACACAGCATGCGGTGGATGAGAACACCACCACCCTGGCATTATATGTTCTTTCTGGCAATACAATGACTGGCAATTTAACCTTTTCCTTATCCTTCCTCCAGACATAGACATAGGAGGACCCACTAAGGTAATTTTCAATAACATGTGATACAAGCATGATGTTATCTTCACTTTTTGGTCCTGAAGAATCGCGGTAAATGCACCATGAGCGAGAAACATGTTGACCACATGCACCACTAGTTCCTTCTAGGGTTACACAACATAATTGGTTAACACCTAGAAGTCTAGCTTCACCTTTTAACCATAGCTAAGGGACCCTCAGAATAAAAGTCAATTCAGGTACCCTTATCTATATTTTAGCCACCTCACTAGAGGAATACACCTACCTGCCCACATACCCCCACTTCACCTACAGGCAGTTGGAAAAAAGATCTCCGCCAAAGAGCCCCTCTCTGAGGTGTGCCCGTCGGGGGTTGCACCGCCTCCCCGACGAGGAGCAACCGCCGATGATGAAGCATGACACTCCTCGGGGTGTGTGAGGCAAATAAATCCAACATAATGGATTCCCCAGGGTATTAATAACATCCCCTCTCTTTCCCTTTCACGCCAGCAAGAACTTGCCTAAACTCTACCTTCTCGAGGAACAGTACAGCAACCCCCATTTTTGGTGTATCTCTCTAGTACTTCGTACAGGACACTAAGCTGTTACTGGACCTTCCACCAATACTGTGTGGTAAATAAGTGTCCTTTCTGTCTCCCTCTTTTTTGAAATCTCCTCTGTGAAAATGTCGTCATTGAAACGCCATCTCTTTGGGGGAAGGATAGATCTGGAACCTACTAGTTTAGTTTGGATGCTGGAGTGGTCTGATACAAGTTTGGGGGCAATGTTGGTTTCTTCAATAAGGTGAGTGAAGGGGCTATTGATGAGGATATAATCGATCCTGGAGTAGGAATTATGGGGAGTCGAGTAGAACGTGTATTTGAATATTTTTGACAGGATTATTTGTGGTGTTCTGTTTTGGCCTAAGCAAATGATAAATGGGATAAATGTGATACAAGCAATACTATGCAAGCTTTGACACAGCAAATATGTCTGACATTGGAAGCCAACCTTTTGGCTTATCAATGCTTAATTGTTGATAACATGCTTGTTTTGTAATGGTTTTTGCATAATTTTATTGGTGGGAAATCTGCTGGGCTCTGTCAATTTAAACAAAAGACTGAAATCAAATATATTTTTAGTATCAAAAAGCACACACTGCCATATATGCCCTGGCACTTAAATGGGACTACTTAGGGGCCGATTCCGATCTCGTTAGGAAAGCCTTCAGACGCGTCGGTTACAGAAAGCTTTCTGTACAAATCGCACTCCGGGAGTCCCACCGACTGACTACGATGTGTCTGTATGTTTACGGACTCGGTTCGATAGGACTCCGATTGAATTCAATGGGAGCCTGTATACCCAACGTCACAAAGGCTCCCATTGAAAAAAGGGGCGGTTGAAGAAAAGCGTGCACACTGTGGTGGGCACCCCGTGGTGCCCCCCAAACTGTGAATGAATGGAAATGGAGGACCCGTGGGTACCACCCCTCGACAGATTTGGAGGGCCCCAGGTGAAGGGAGCCCTGCTACGGGCCCCTAAAGTCCGATTCCCACAGCTGTTTCGTCTCGTCAAGACCGAGTCCGTACAGCTCTCTGATCCGGTCATCGTACTCACTGAATCGGAAACCATCTCCAGTGAGCTGCACGATTTGGCTCCAAGTATGGTCCAGGATGCCCGCCACCCCTTCCACCACCAATCCCAATGGTAGGAGACAGACACATTTTTGAACTTTTGGAAGGCAGGGGGGCCTTAAAAACATTTCATTTATCATGTACAAAATTCAACTTTCATTACACTTGATGAAGACAGGTATCCAGGCTAACCTTAACAAATCTCTAATACAAATTTTCCTAACCGAGTTTAACATCATGACATCATGCATTGCATACGAATTTTGATCATCCTATTGTTAGGGGCCAACGGCAAGGTCTTAACTGGTGTCAGATCCCTATCAACAAATTTCCGCCCTCACGTGTGAGTGGCGCATGCGCAGAGGACTTTACCCTCGTAGCCATCCGTAACTTCCCTTGTCATGGGGCCCCCTTCCACTCGGCGCCATCTTAAGGACGTCCGAGTTCCAGTGTGGGGTAACCGTAAGAAGGACAGCGTGGACTTCCCCCCTTTCCCCGCACTCTCTTCCGCCGCAGCGGATATCCGGCCCCCGGGAAATTCGTGGGAGGGGCATATGGCTGTCTCCCCCTGGGAGGGGCCTATGGCCGTCTCCCCCTGGGCGATCCCATCCGTAATGGGACGCCGCCCCCCGTGGGAGGGGCCAATGGCCGCCTCTCCCCGGGCGCTCCCATCCATAATGGGTGGCGCCCCCACTAGGGACCTTGAAATCACTGCTCACTGATCATGACCTTACCGCCCGACCGAAGACTAAATAAATACGACAGTTAAAGACCTACTAGTGGGAAAAAACCTATGCATAATTTATATCACAGCTAGAGATATCCCTCACTGCTACCCCGCCCTTGTAGAGCGGATGTCCCAGAATAGTACCCAACATACTATAAACATTGCTCCAAAGGAGAAAAAGGTCCTATAACAGAGAAACCATTTTAATTGCATCCAGTTTATCACAATTCTACAAAGGAAAAAAGGCCTATAGACAAGTATTCAATTGCATACACAATCTTTAGAATCAATCTACAATGGGAGAAAAGGCCTAGACAAGACGTTTATGCATCACAATCAATTGCAAATCACAACTTTGTTTACTCCCAAACTTCTGCAACAGGGGCTGATGGGTGGGTCAAAGAACTGCTGCTTGTTCCCTTGAGGGCTCACGAGCGAAGAGTGGTGCAGCCTTCAGAGCGCGGGAACAAGAGGACGCTTGCCTGGACCCCCGCGCCTTTTAACTTGCAGCGGGGAGGCGGGGTGGCATCCCACTCCCGCCCAAAAGTGCACGGACTTCCGGGCGGGTGTTAGGACATCCCTCTTAGGCGGCGGGGGCGTGCTCCAACCACGCCACTTCGGGCATACCGGCCGGGGACACGCCCCGCGCCTGCAAAGGTTTCCCAGGCGGTCGGGGCACCCAGCCATACGTTCGGGGTGACCGAGAGGTCTCCCCTTTCCATATGGTCCGGGATGCCCGCCACCCCTTCCACCACCAATCCCAATGGTAGGAGACAGACACATTTTTGAACTTTTGGAAGGCAGGGGGGCCTCGCGACCCCCCCGGCCGTATTTATTAGAAATATGAAACAAAATTTAAAACTTTAAATTAAAAACGTTTCATTTATCATGTACAAAATTCAACTTTCATTACACTTGATGAAGACAGGTATCCAGGCTAACCTTAACAAATCTCTAATACAAAGATTTCCCTAACCGAGTCTAACATCATGACATCATGCATTGCATACGAATTTTGTACATCCTATCGTTAGGGGCCAACGGCAAGGTCTTAACCGGTGTCAGATCCTTATCAACAAATTTCCGCCCTCACGTGTGAGTGGCGCATGCGCAGAGGACTTTACCCTCGTAGCCATCCGTAACTTCCCTTGTCATGGGGGCCCCCTTCCACTCGGCGCCATCTTAAGGACGTCCAAGTTCCCGTGCGGGGTAACCGTAAGAAGGACAGCGTGGACTCCCCCCCTTTCCCCGCACTCTCTTCCGCCGCAGCGGATATCCGGCCCCCGGGAAATTCGTGGGAGGGGCATATGGCCGTCTCCCCCTGGGAGGGGGCCTATGGCCGTCTCCCCCTGGGCGATCCCATCCGTAATGGGTGCCGCCCCCCGTGGGAGGGGCCAATGGCCGCCTCCCCCCGGGCGCTCCCATCCATAATGGGTGGCGCCCCCACTATCTGGCCCCCCCACAACTCCTATAGGTCATGTCTCCTCAATCCCACTAGCCAAGCTATCATGTCTCCTATCAATATGTCATTCCCCACCCTGGACAGGTGTACCCCATCATCTGAATAACAGTGGTCCCCCCAGATGCACCCGTGAGGTATACTTTGAAGGTGGTTAGATCGAAACAATTTCTCCTTTTTATTGTTGACCCTCTTTACCGAATGGTTCAACGCTGTCGTGGACAACCCACCCCTCCATACCCTCCTCGGAATCATGTGTGACCAAGCTATTGTGCACCTCGGGAGTGTCTTTGCTAACCAACTAACTGCTGAAAGTATGTGTTCGATTAAAGCCCGTCTGCCCAACCTCACCACGTCATTGCCCCCAATGTGCACTATGACTACTGATGGCGGTGACCTGTGCCGCCCTAACAATTCTTCCACAAACCTTTGCAGTCGGTCAATACACAAACCGCCCTTCCCATGGAAGGTCACCCTGAAACCATATTCCTCAGATGTGTGAATTGCATCACCTGCCCTGAATATGTCCGCGGCCCATCTCACGTATGAGTGGCCCACGACCCAGACCACTCGTCTTCCATTCCTCGCTCCTGAAGTGGTGGTTAGCTGATACTGGGCTGGTCCAAATTTCCACCCTGTGTCACAGGCTCGTGAAACTGTAATCCAAACAAAAGACAACAAGCGTGAGTGTACTTATAAATTACAACATGTGCAACCGCACATAACGTTTGAAACAGTCTGAAGACCATCGCCCCATCTGTTTAACATTGTCTGCCTGCAGACCACCGGCCGTCGCTTCTGTAGCGGCCCCTATCCTGAATGAATGAGTTCCAAAATCACTCTGGTTCAAGCCCGCAGCTGCAATCGTGATCACCAGCACCATTTGGAACTGTAACTTTGTTAACGGGGTGCTGTCAGCATGCCGCAGCAAGCCCCCCCCCCCCCACGTCGTCTCCCTTTGCTTTAGGTAGGCCTCAACATGCATCACTGGACAACAGGGACTACCCGGAGCGCGCTGCAACACAATGCTACTCCCCTGGGCCTCCTGATCTGTCTTTGACCTGGCAATCGTGATCAGCAGGGAATCCCCCCTCACTTGCGTGTGGTCCCTGCACAGACCCCCCTCGGTATCCCTTTTATTGGCAGCCACTAGTTCGCCTACCCGCAGGGCCCCATAGAATGCCAGTGCAAATGCTGCCCGGAATAGGACAACCTCACTAGGTGAGGAGCACGTCTCCCCTAGTTTAGCCAGCAAGGCGGTCAACCTGTCAAATCGTATCGGATGGCTGGTATCCCTTTTGCGCCCCTCTAGGCGCCGCAAGCAGTGCAGCGCCTTTCTGACTATAAAGGAGTCCGTCGGGTCCCTGATCCCTTGGAGCTGAGCCATAAACGATATGGCGGCCTTATACCGACTGGCGGTTGCCGCCAACCGGCCCTCCTCATGAAGTGCCACAAAAAATTGGGTAAAGGACCCCTCCTGACCCCATATATGCTCCCATTCAGGGCCCAAAAAGGCGCAGTACGAGCGGAACGCCCCTTCATAAGCTTTCCTTGTCCTGGGCACTAAACTGGCTGCCACGAGGTTTTGTAGTCCGGGGCGCCGATTTGCCATAGCGCTTCGGGAAATGGCGCTGCCACTAGCTCCGCTGAGGGTAAACAATCCCTGAATGCCTGCATTTTGAAACGAGAGAGCGCATCAGCTGCATTATTCAGTACTCCCGGCACATGTTTTGCCCTGAATTGTACATTTAGCTTCAAGCATTTCAACACAATTTCTTTCAACAATCGCAATATCCACTTGCAGCGTGCTGCCTGCTGGTTAATGCACTCCACCACAGTCATGTTATCAGACCAGAATATCACCGAGTGGTTTCGGAACTCTTCTGGCCAGGCCGACAACGCTACCCAGATCGGGAATAACTCTAGGAAACCAATGTTGCTCGTCAAGACACTTGCCTCCCACCATGCTGGCCACTTCTGGGCCGACCATCGGTTACCAAGGATCGCGCCAAACCCCACACTGCCCGCAGAGTCGGTCCATAAACCTAACTCTGCTGACGAGGCCGGGGTTTTGCTCCAGACTACCCGGCCATTGAAATCCGCCAGGAATGCCAGCCAAATGAGCATGTCCTGGCAAACCTCTGCCGACAGTCTCGTGCGATGGTGCCCTTCTTTGAGGGCAACCATGGCCTGGGCAATGGATCGTGAGAAAGGGCGAGCCATCGGTATAACCCTCAGCGCAAACTTCAACTGTCCCACTGTTTGCTGTAGTTGATGCAGAGTCACCTTGTCGTTCCTAAGACATTGTAGCAAGGAGGCCCTGAATTTGGTGATCTTCTCCGCTGGCAGACGGAAGCAACCCTCCACGGAGTCTAGTTCAATACCCAGAAACTCCAGGGAGGTAGTTGGCCCCACTGTCTTACCTGGCGCCAACGGAACCCCGAAACCCCGCATGAGCACGCAAAATTCCTGCAACGCCCGTGCACCGTCCCGAGAGCCCGCCGGGCCGAGAAACAGGAAATCATCGAGATAATGCATCACATGTTGTTGCCCTGAGGCCCTCGAGAATGCCCACTCCAGGAATGAGCTAAACATTTCAAAGTAGGCACAAGAAATTGAACAACCGATCGGCATGCACATATCCATGTAGTACTTCCCCTGGAATGCGAAACCCAACAAGTGCTGATCCTGGGGATGCACCGGTAGTAACCTAAATGCGGATTCAATATCCGATTTTGCTAACAGTGCCCCGGGGCCTAGGCGATTCAACATGACCACTGCGTCATCGAACGATGCATACCTCACACTGCAAATGCCTGCATCGATTGCCTCATTCACGGAAGCCCCCCTTGGCGCAGACAGATTATGTATGAGCCTGAATTCGCCCGGCTCCTTATTGGGAACTACCCCTAATGGGGAACACACAAAATTGGCAGCTGGTATTTCACCAAACGGTCCTGCAACCCGCCCCAAGCAAACTCTTTTGCAATTTTTGTGGCGACCCCAGTCGGGTTGTGCGTAACGGACAGTTGGTTTCTGCATAAGGGGGCCCCTCGAAAATCACCCGCCGGGATCCTGAAGCCATACGAGAAGCCATCCCACAGGATCCCGGCGGACACATGATCAGGGTATTTGCTCAGCCAGGGAGTCATAGCCAAAATATCCACGGGCGATTGCTTAGTCATCCGAGCCACCGGGTCAATCCTGCTTGGTACCCCCTTTTCCCCCGGTAACATTGCCTCTGGCTCGGCAGCTAGTTTCGGGGTGGGAGGTGTTACCACAACCTGCGCAGGCATGCCTGAACCCGCATGTTCCCTGCGGGAATGTCTGACGAATTATCGACAGACAGAATATCGATATACAAATATATCGCAACACAAATATCGAGGGACAAAATATCGGGATGCTATCTTTAAAAAGGTAAGTACCAAAATATCGGAAAAAAAATATTGAATGTTAAAAATATCGTTTTTTGTACAATATCGTTATATTTTAATTAAATAAAAATATTATATTAACAAAATAATAATTATGAATGTAATAAACATGTTTAAAAATATAATATAATATACAATATTAACAATTAATGTAAAAAAAGAATTATTAATAAATATATAATACACAGTATATTTTTCAGTAATAATAACTCTAAATTAATTATTTTAATAACTTATAAATATTTAAAAATATAATAATATAAATATAAATGTATATACAAACAATAGTAATATAAATTACAATTAATAACATAAAATTACAAAAAAATACATACATTAAATATATATAAATAATTTTATAAACATAATTTAATTTTATAAATAAGAATTAATAACAACATAAAAGTAATAATAATAAAATTATAAACATAGATAGCGTATGAGTACAAATTACTATTCCAACTCCAGAGAGCACAACAGTAGAGAAAGTGTTGGATAGCGTAGGGGTAAAAATTACTATTCCCACTCCAGAGAGTGCAACAGTAGGGAAAGTGTTGGATAGCATAAGGGTAAAAATTACTATTCCCACTCCAGAGAGTGCAACAGTAGGGAAAGTGTTGGATAGCATAAGGGTAAAAATTACTATTCCCACTCCAGAGAGTGCAACAGTAGGGAAAGTGTTGGATAGCGTAGGGGTAAAAATTACTATTCCCACTCCAGAGAGTGCAACAGTAGGGAAAGTGTTGGATAGCGTAAGGGTAAAAATTACTATTCCCACTCCAGAGAGTGCAACAGTAGGGAAAGTGTTGGATAGCGTAAGGGTAAAAATTACTATTCCCACTCCAGAGAGTGCAACAGTAGGGAAAGTGTTGGATAGCGTAAGGGTAAAAATTACTATTCCCACTCCAGAGAGTGCAACAGTAGGGAAAGTGTTGGATAGCGTGAGGGTAAAAATTACTATTCCCACTCCAGAGAGTGCAACAGTAGGGAAAGTGTTGGATAGCGTAGGGGTAAAAATTACTATTCCCACTCCAGAGAGTGCAACAGTAGGGAAAGTGGTGGATAGCGTAGGGGTAAAAATTACTATTCCCACTCCAAAGAATTAAACAGTAGGGAAAGTGTTGGATAGTGTAGGGGTAAAAATTACTATTCCCACTCCAGACAGTGCAACAGTATGGAAAGTGTTGGATAGCGTAGGGGTAAAAATTACTATTCCAACTCCAGAGAGTGCAACAGTAGGGAAAGTGTTGGATAGCTTAGGGGTAAAAATTACTATTCCCACTCCAGAGAGTGCAACAGTAGGGAAATTGATGGATAGCGTAGGGGTAAAAATTACTATTCCCACTCCAGAGAGTGCAACAGTAGGGAAAGGGTTGGATAGCGTAGGGGTAAAAATTACTATTCCCACTCCAGAGAGTGCAACAGTAGGGAAAGTGTTGGATAGCGTAGAGGTAAAAATTACTATTCCCACTCCAGAGAGTGCAACAGTAGGGAAAGTGTTGGATAGCGTAGGGGTAAAAATTACTATTCCCACTCCAGAGAGTGCAACAGTAGGGAAAGTGTTGGATAGAGTAGGGGTAAAAATTACTATTCCCACTCCAGAGAGTGCAACAGTAGGGAAAGTGTTGGATAGCGTAGGGGTAAAATTTACTATTCCCACTCCAGAGAGTGCAACAGTAGGGAAAGTGTTGGATAGCGTAGGGGTAAAAATTACTATTCCCACTCCAGAGAGTGCAACAGTAGGGAAAGTGTTGGATAGCGTAGGAGTTAAAATAACATACTTATAAATAAAAAAGAACATTTATTAATCAAAAAATAAACTATTACATAAATAATTACCAATTAATTAAAAATAATTACCAATTAATAAAAACTATTTAATAATTCGTACAAATTAATACTTAATTTAACATAATTAAATTACTTCCCACCCTATTCCCCTATAAACTCACAACCCACTACAGAACATATTTATCAATTAATCAATATTTATTGATTAATCAATTAAATAAAATTAATGACAAATTAATTAAAATTATTTAATAACTCCTACTAATTAATACTTATTTTAACATAATTAAATTACTTCCCACCCTATTCCCCTATACACCCACAACCCGCTACATAACATATTTATCAATTAATCTATTAATTAAAAATGATTACCAATTAATTAAAATTAATTGCCAATTAATTAAATTTAATTATTCATTCCTACTAATTAATACTTATTTTAACATAATTAAATTACTTCCCACCCTATTCCCCTATAAACCCACAACCCGCTACATAACATATTTATCCATTAATCTATTAATTAAACATTAATACCAATTAATTAAAATTAATTACCAATTAATTAAAATTAATTATTCATTCCTACTAATTAATACTTATTTTAACATAATTAAATTACTTCCCACCCTATTCCCCCATAAACCCACAACCCGCTACTGAACTAAAATGCTAAATTTAATTAAATTACATAAATAAATACTTAAAAACATATTATATACATTATAATATACAAAATAATTATTAGAAAATCGATATTAGTAACATCGAAATTATTTACATCGATATTACTACACATCGATATATTTAACTTCGATATTACTGATATCGATATTAAATAGTGTCAATATTACTTACCTTCGATATTGTGTTACATTGATATTTAAACTTCGATATAATTGTATATCGATATTTAAATTTCGATATTATGTCTGTGTACCCCCTGCTGCGGCCTACTACACGTTCCCTTGTTAAAACACCCCCAACATACCCCTCGCTTGTTCCCATTCCCGCCGGATCTAGAATGAGTTTCTCCCCCGTGGGCTGGTCGAAAGGGCTGTGGTTGTTTCTGCTGAAAAGCCCTGAAACCATTCGCACTCGACCCTGTTCCTCCCGCCGAGCCTGGCGTGAACTGCGCATGCCATGATACAGTGTCCAAACAATCCCAAGTCAACAATTCATTAAACTCTTTCGCTTTTCTAAACGACACATCGTACCCTTTCCATGCGTCCCCCCCCATATTTCTCATGGAAGCCCGTGATCCTGCTCTGGTAGCAAGCATGGTCTCCCAACAATTCTGGTGTTCGCTCACCCATAATTGCCACAAACACAGAAAAAGCCCTGATCCAATTCATCATAGACTCCTCCACCCTGAATTCTGCCATTTTAGCCCTCCATTCACTGGGGTGCAACCATTCCTTCTGGGTTTTGGCATACTCTAATTCACGATTGTCCGTCAACAATGAAAACATATTAATATATTTGTTTGCCCACACCATCTCTTTCGTGGCCATCGGAACATGTTGTCATGTTGTGCCAGGCATTCCCGCCTTGAAGGCACAGCGCCCCCCACCCCCATTATTGGGAGCGACTTCTTACCATTTTCCGTCTTACCTCCGGTCGTGTCCGTCGCCTTATTCTAGTTCTCGACCGTGGCCGTGTTCGTCACCTGCAGAGGAATAGAAGGCATGTTCCCTGCCCCCAGAGCCCCTTGCCTGCCTGAGCTGGTCGATAATTTGCCTGGCCTCCTCAGCTGGATCTTCCGCCACCGCGGATCTCCCAGCTCCCTTCTTCAACCAAGGCAATACCGCCGCTAGATGCTTCGCCAGTTCGGGGGGTACCTGTTCCTTATCCAGTGGTGTGATAATCACAGGTATTGGAAATCCCCCATCCGGTGCGGGCACCGGGCTGGCCACTGGGGTTACTGGGACCAGCGGAACTTCCACCGGGACCGGGACCGGGACCTCGCTAGGACCCCTTTTCTCTTTCTTCTTTTTCCCCTTGTCCCCCCCTGGAGTAACGTTTGGCAAAGCAGGCCCCAAAATCCTCTTAGGTCTCACTGAGGGCCCCTCCTGAGCTTCCACTTTCTTCTGGAGGTCCGCTAAGCTGCGACCCATTCGGTCCACCTTACCAAAGTTCCTGTCCATTGCCGACACTTGGTTTACCAGTGTGCGAAGCATCCGTTCCATCTCGGAGCTCTTCCCATTCTTCTTTCCAGGCATATCCGACGTTCTGTTTTCTCTCTGCCTGTTTTCCAGCAGCTCCTCGGATCCCAGATACGCCTCGACGACTGAAACAGAAAAAACAACAATTACCACGTTCAAAAAACTGCTGCTTGTTCCCTTGAGGGCTCACGAGCGTCGAGTGGTGCAGCCTTCAGAGCGCGGGAACAAGAGGACGCTTGCCTTGACCCCCGCGCCTTTTAACTTGCAGCGGGGAGGCGGGCGGCATCCCCCTCCCGCCCAAAAGTGCACGGACTTCCGGGCGGGTGTTAGGACATCCCTCTTAGGCGGAGGGGGCGTGCTCCAACCACGCCACTTTGGGCATACCGGCCGGGGACACGCCCCGCGCCTGCAAAGGTTTCCCGGGTGGTCGGGGCACCCAGCCATACATTCGGGGTGACAGAGAGGTCTCCCCTTTCCACGAGTCAGGCTGCCGAATCGCATTCGGAACCAATTCGCTCATTCCCGATGGCTTCCTCGCATCGTACTTGGTCGCCGGAAAGGTGGACGATTCTTTCTGAAACATAGGCTCTGAATCAGATTCGCTTAATCCGGATCATGTTTGCAGCCTTTCCTAAGGAGATCGTAATCAGCCCCTTAGTGTGTGGGTGTGCTCCTTGTAAAAAGGGAGGAATGCTGTTACTCACAGTCAAGTTAACTAATGGCCGAAGTGAGCTGACCCATTGCTCCATGTTATATACCGTCAAGAGTGGAAGACAAAATACAAAAGACACAATAACAGCCCCATGAAGGAAGAAAAATGGCTGAAAACCTCCCTAAGAAGGTATATTATGCAAATAATTTTAGTAAAATCAAAAGATCTTGAATAACAACTACTATTATAAGGTGATTCCACATTCCTTTCAGTAAAGCAATTGTGCTTGTCATTTCATTATTTATTTGAAGGTGGTTCCACATTCCTTTCAGTAAAGCAATTTTGCTTGTCATTTCGTTATTTATTTGGGGATTAATTTCTTAAATAGATTGCAGGAAGAACTCACTATCCAAGTACTTTGTGTAACTTGCATTTTATAAGCTATTGCCCCGCTGCTATTTTTCAGACCTCTGCATCCTTTCATATTAGCTGGTGATGCACAATAAGCGCAGCTGGAGATCCATTTAGGCAGTTATATAAGGGGGTCACATTTCACATTTAATGACACGGTGCAATTCACATCTTCCTTCTTCAAAAGCACTTAAATTGTGTCCAGTGTTTCCAAACTCTTTCCTCGTTTATGATAAAAACACTTATGTGTCTTATACAGATCAAAAATATTTGACTGGAGATCAGAGTCACAATGATCATCTAATTTTCCCATTTTGAAATCTGCTGTAACATCACTTTAGTTAGGGCCTCATTCAGACCCCTACAGTGTGGGGGAATATAACTCAGCTAGATTATGAGTTGCCCAGCGTCCTCAATATTGTGATGCAGAAATATTGCGTCAAAAATATTGATTACAAGAATTCGTTTACAAAACATGCAAAAATATTGTTTTTTAGTATAAATATATATATTTTATCTAAAATAGTAAACCTTACATATTTTAACAAATTAAAATAATATAAATTAAATACATTTAACACTTAATACTATATATGATTACATAAACATACACACCATATATATATTTGTATGAATAAATATACTTATGTATAATATAACTATTACATTTTTTGGTTTTTTGAATTTATAAAAAGCATATATATAAATATATATATATATATAAATATACAAGTACATAAAAAATAAAAGTATTAATAAATCAAATGCAAAATATTAAAGAATTTACCAAATTAAATAACTATTTAGAAAAATACAAAAAATATTCTTTAAAAAAAAATATATATATATATAATTATAATAAACAGTTAAACAAATAAACAAATAATAATATTACATACATTTAAACAATATTAAAACAAAGAATAAAGTCTGGGAATAATATACTACTCCCAAGCCAGCCAATGCAACAGTAGGGAAAGAGTTGTACTCCGAAGAGGTAAAATTTACTATTCCCACTCCAGTGTGAGCAACAGTAGGGAATGCGTTCCCACTCCAGCTCTGCAGCATTAAAGAAAAGGTTGGACTTCAGAGGGGTTACATTTACTATTCTCATTCTAGTCTTTGCAACAGAAAGCAAAGAGTTGGACTCCAGAGGGGAAACATGTACTATTCCCACTCCAGTCTGTGCAACTGTAGGGAAAGTGTTGGACTTCGGAGGAGTTACATTTATTATTCCCATTCTAGTCTTTGCAACAGAAAGCAAAGAGTTGGACTCCAGAGGGGAAACATGTACTATTCCCACTCCAGTCTGTGCAACAGTAGGGAAAGCATGGGATTTCTGAGGGGTTAAATTTACTATTCCTTTTCCAATCTGAGCAACAATAGGGAAAGTGTTGGACTCCGGAGGGGTAACATTTACTATTCCCATTGCAGTCTTTTCAACAGTAGGGAAAGTATTGGACTCCGGAGGGGTAAAATTCACTATTTCCACTCCTGTCTGTTCAACAGTAGAGAAAGTGTTGGACTCTGGATGGGTAACATTTACTATTCCCACTCCAGTCTTTGCAACAGTAGGTAAAACGTTGTACTCTGGAGGGGGGAAAATGTACTATTTATACTCCATTCTGTGCAACAGTAGGGAAAGCGTTGGACTCTGGAGGGGTACAATTTACTATTCCCACTCTAGTCTGTTCAACTGTAGGCAAAGCATTGAACTTTGGAGGCGTAACTTTTATTATTACCACTCCAGTCTGTGCAACCGTAGGGAAAGTTTTGTACTCTGGAGGGATAAAATGTACAATTCCCACTCCAGTCTGTGCAACTGAAGGGAAAGTGTTGCACTTCAGAGGGGTTACATTTAGTATTCCCACTCCAGTCTTTATAACATTAGGGAAAGCGATGGACCCCAGAAGGGTAAAATTTACTATTCCCACTCCAGTCTCTGCAACAGTAGGGAAAGCGTTGGACTCCAGACTGGTAAAATGTACTACTGCCACTCCAGTCTGTGCAACAGTAGGGAAAGCATTGGACTCTGGAGGTATAAAAATGACGATTCCCACTCTAGTCTGTGCAACTGTAGGGAAAGCATTGAACTTCGTAGGCTTAACATTTATTATTCCCACTCCAGTCTGTGCACCAGTAAGGAAAGCATAGGACTTCAGAGAGGTAAAATCTACTATTCCCACTTCAGTCTATGCAACAGTAAGGAAAACCTCAGACTCTTGGACGGTAAAATGTACTATTCCCACTCCAGTCTGTGCAACAGTACAGAAAGTGTTGGACTTCGGAGGAATAAAATTCACTTTTCCGACTCCAGTCTGTGCAACAGAAGAGAAAGTTCTGGACTTCGGAGAGATAACAATTACTATTCCCATTCCAGTCTGTGCTACAGTAGGGAAAGTACTTCACTTTCATATATAAGCATTACCCTATTACCCTATTAATTTATACCAAATATACAACTTTTAATATGAACGTTATTAATTAACCATAAACAGAGATAAATATATAGAAATGAAAAACAATTAACATGATTAGTAAACTAATTCATAATTAGTCATGAATTTAATAATTGTCATATATTTATCACTTAATTAACTTACCACACTGTTTCCTGACAAATCTACCAGACCACACTAACAATATAACGAAATTAAAATAAATGCAACGCTTTTCCGCCGGCTCTTGTTGAGGGGCCCTTTGATGGGTGGAGGGCGGGGGTTGCCACGCACTCACACATTTGTTCCATGGATATGAGCCGCTCACCTTCCATAATTGCATGCGCGACTATGGGGTGCCACCTACTGAGCGCTACCGTCACGCCCAACTGCTTTACTGGGCAATGTCACCTGAGGTACGGGATGCTGCGACGAGGCCTCCCACGGATTTCGAATCTTATATCACTCGCACATCGTCTATGAAGGGGGTGATTTCATTCCTCTATGATTTGCTATTGACCACTGCTATCTCGCCTCGCCCTAGATACATGGGTTTGTGGGAGGACCATCTGGGGCGGGATATCTCCGATGAGGAATGGTCTCACCTCTGGAGTGATCTACACAGATTTAACCACTCTATTGATCTTCGGGAGGCCCATATGAAGACTATGCTAGATTGGTATCTGTACCCGACCCGGTTGAAAAAGATTTTTCCTTCTGCATCAGACAGGTGTTGGCGGGGCTGTGGTTCCCTTGGGGACTTTCGCCATATCTGGTGGGACTGCCCCATCATACGCCCCTATTGGGAGGAGATACTGTCTCATATCAGGGAAATCCTGGGCTACCCGATTCCAGATTCCATAGGCTTCGTGCTCCTGGGCCTCCGGGACCCGCTTTTGGAGCACCAGACCAGGGCAGACAAACACATCCTTTGGCTCTGCGTAGGTGCGGCCAAGTTGACCTTGGCTGCAGCATGGAAGAAGATGGAGGCCCCTGCTCTTTCCCTTTAGTTCGCTAGGTTGTGGAAGTTGCTGAGTGTGGAGCGTATGGCGGACATTTTCAGAAATGACTTTAAGAACTTTACTTTCAGGTGGGGCCCGTTGGTCCGCTTCCGCTCTTGAGGGTTGCCGTCGGCGGTCTGCCCACCCACCATACGCGCCTTACATCTGTTTCAGGTGTGAAGTCTGCTTGAGCGAACGCCTGTTGCTAGGCTGCCACCACTGGGGGGAGGGAGGTAGCTGGAAGGTTGGAGCCTCGGGGGGGGGGGGATTTGGTTACTTTTTCTTTTCTGGAAGGGGATGTTTTTTTTTTTTTTTTTTTCATGTTCGGCCTCGCCGCAATGTCTTCCTCATGGCCAAGACACTAGGAGGCGCACATGGACTTGGTCGAATAAGCCTCTGACTTGGACAGCCTTGGCCGGTGCCAGTGAGGGCTTTTGGCCCTTCGGGACTTCTCGGGGGGTCCGATGCTGTTCCGGGTGGACTTTTGAGCCTTATCCTGCCTTGAGCGATCACGCTGTATGACCCTTCGTCACTATTACTGCTGCTTGGCCGTTTTGAATTGGCCCCTGCGAGGGCACTTGTTTGCATTTCATGTGATTCCATCCCTTCTCTCTTCTGTTATTTCTGTCTTCCTGTCTTCTCAATAAAAATATCTCTAACAAAAAAATAAATGCAACATAATTAACATAATTATGAATCAGTTAAATATTAATTAATAATCTAATAATTAATTAATAAGTAACTTCCCACCCTATATACCGACAAACCCATCAGCCCGCACTTAATATATAACTCTAACATACAAGTATTACACAATTTACATAATTAATAAACAATTTGTTAATTAACTACATTGTTAATTGTACATTCATTTTTATTTAAATAACTTCCCACCCTACATGCCTACAAGCTCAATAGCCCAGTATCTAATATATAACGTAAAAATATAATTATTACACAATTTACATATTTATTAACCAGTTAAATAATTAGTAATAACTGTCATTCATTATTATTACCTAAGGGCCTATTAGGATGGCGGACGGACCTGCGTCCGTCCGCCACCCCAGAGGAGGAGGGACCGTCCGCAGGGGCAGCGGCGGTCCCTCCGTGCTAATTAGGATGTGACCGCCACCCTGGCAGTCACATCCTGTATTTTTAACATTGCGGCGGGTGCTGCTTGAAGCAGCACACGCCGCAATGTTAAAAAACTGCTGCTTACCTTTGCATGCACGAAGCTGCAGGCACCGCGTGGTGCCTGCCGCTTCGTGCACGCAAAGGCAGGGGGGTACCAGAGGTATCCCCATGTGCACCCCCCACCCCCCCTTCACCCCTGGGGGCCCGCAACACCGTATGCCTTTCCACGGCGGAAATGCCGCCATGAAAAAGGCCAGCCTTGTTAGAGCTTTTCCACTGTGGTCGGAAGGCGACCGCGGCGGTAAAGCTGCGGACGGAAAAAAGATGCCCCAGCGATCATAATCTGGCGGGGGGTCTTTTCTCAGTCCGCAGTGGATAATCCGCTTCCTCCGGGCCGGCGGTGGCTTCCGCCGGCCCGGAGGAAGCGGATTATCCGCTATCATAATCGGCCCCTAACTTCCCACCCTATACTCCTACAAGCTCAACAGCCTGCGCCTAATATATATGAAAGAAATATGTCCATTGTATTTATTAATCAATTAAATAATTAATAATACATTAATTAACTATTAGTTTACTTACCACCCCATACCCCAACAAACCCAGCAGCCCACACCTAATATATAACTTAAAAATATAATTGTTACAAAATGTACATATTTATTAATCAATTGAATAAGTAATAAATTATTAATAAATTACTAATTAATTAACTTCCCACCCTACACCCCTAGCAACCCTCTAAGACAATGAAAATTACTATTAGCAATTAAATTAAAAACATATAAATCACTTACACTTACAAACCATAGTTCGAAATAATATTAACAGTTATACAATCAATAATTTAATATACAAACTAACACACATGAAGCTAATTCAAAAAACTAATTTTTTTTACAACTATATTATTGAAAACGATTTTAACAACAACGATATTATTGAAAACAATATTACTTACATGAAAAATCAATATTCTTGACAATAATATTTCTGAGTCATGATATTTTTTTTCTGATACTTTCGGAACTCTATATTTCTAATCCGATATTGTGTCCAAATACCATCCCCGCCTTCAGGTTATGGAGTACTACAACATCAGGATCGGTTTTACTAGGTGTGGATCTGCGCCAGCTAAAACTGAAGGCACTACTGGCAGAGTCTGCGGTCTGAGGCAAATTCATGGGGATGCTCGCCGCAGCTCTGCAGAAACCTGCCCTGATTTCTTAATTTTTTTAAATTTGATAAAGTTTTATATAGCGCGAACAAGATCCCGACGGATATCAGAACGCTTTACACAAGGATGAAAGGGAGTATAACACTCCAGTAACGATATCAAGTAAAAATACCAAACAGTTGTAGTCCCAATAATCACAGACAAATGGAACACAGAGAGTAATAAAATTAACAGGTAAAGGACAAGCTGCTGTGGGGGGCACACCTTACATCCGAGAGGAGCAGAGAGCAGAAACACAAGTTGGTAAAAAAAGTTGTAGGGTCAATGCAACACATGTTGGTGCACTAGTTGTAGGATCAGTGATTACGAGCAAATGCACATAGCCCAAATGAAGGTAAGAATTTGTTTATTTGATTCCCTCCAGTGCCTAAACCCTTGCCCCACTTTACCACGAGCTTAGCAGGTGGCAGGTGGAAGAGGGAAAGCGCCCATGATTGGACCCATAATAAGTATCCACATGCTGAAAATGTCCCAGTAATACTGAGTCCATGTGTTATTCCAAATTCCATACCAAAAATGTTGAGATTGCCGGAGTTTACCAATGTTATTCTCATATATGTGATAAAGCATTTTTTAGGTCTCGACCTACAGCATTGCTTTAGCAATGCTTGTTTGTGTCGAGATTAGAGTGAGGCTTTCAAAAGTCTACCCAAACTGCTGCAGATTGGGTACAGTTCATGTGAGCCAGGCGGGTGCACAAAGCACACCACAAGCCTCGGCACCAGACTTCAAAGGGATCCGCTTCCCCGCATCAGACTTCAAAGCAATGTGCTCCCCCGCCCCTGCCACAGCAATGCTTCATCACACTCTCCTAACGAGTCTTCCTTCTCCCGCATGTGACCCTACTTGCACCCTCTCAGATCCATCTTCATTCTTTTCTGCTTTTCCCTGTTTCCGCCACGCACTCCATTCCTTTGTGTCTCCTTTCTGGCCTCTTTCCTACTTAACTGTTCATCCTTTCTCCTTTAATCCCATTTCCACCTTCTCACAACCCCTTCAAGCACTGTTATCTTAACATTTGTGTTTCTCTCTGTCTTATAATGTCTGCCCTGCCACCATTTACTTCGGACCCTCAAACACCCTCACACTTCTTCACCCTCACACAACCTCTCACCCTCACACACCCTCACCCTCACACCCTCACCCCACTCACCCTCGCACCCCCTCACCCTCACACACCCTCAGCCTCACACACCCCCTCACCCTCACACACCCTCACTCACCCTCACACCCCCTCACCCTCACACCCCCTCACCCTCACACACCCTCACTCGCCCTCACCCTCACACACCCTCACCCTCACACACCCTCACTCACCCTCACAACCCTCTCACCCTCACACCCCTTCACCCTCACACTCACACACCCTCTCACCCTCACACACCCTCACTCTGACACCCCCTCACCCTCAGACCCTCACCCTCACACCCGCTCACCCTCACACCCGCTCACCCTCACACCCACTCACCCTAACCCTCACACACCCTCACACCCTCACACCCCCTCACCCTCACAACCTCTCACCCTCACAACCCTCTCACCCTCACCCACCCTCACACCCCCTCGCCCTCACACACCCTCACTCACACTCACTATCCCTCACTCACCCTCACACACCCTCACCAGCACAGCATAACAAAACATAGCATAGCATAACAAAACACAGCATAGCATAGCATAACAAAAAAAGCATAGCATAGCAAAAGATAGCATAGCATAACAAAACAAAGCATAGGATAGCAAAACAAAACACACACAACCGCACACACACACAACCGCACACACACATATACAACCACACACACACACACCAGAATAGCAAAACATAGCGTAGCATAACAAAACAAAGCATTGCATAGCAAAGCATAGCAAAACAAAACATAGCATAGTACAACAAAACATAGCATAGCATAACAAAACACAACAAAACATAGCAGAACAAAACATAGTATGACATAACAAAACATAGCATAACAAAACATAGCATAACATAACAAAACAAAGCATAACAAAACATATAGCATAACAAAAAAGCAAAACACAACAAAACATAGCATAGCATAACAAAACACAACATAGCATAGCATAACAAAACACAACATAGCATAACAAAACAAAGCTTAGCATAGCATAACATTACATTGCATAGCAAAACATAGCATAGCATAATAAAACACAACAAAACATAGCATAGCATAACAAAACATAGCATAACAAAACATAACATAGCATAATAAAACACTACAAAACATAGCATAGCATAACAAAACATAGCATAGCATAACAAAGTATAGCATAGCAAAACACAACAAAACATAGCATAGCATAACAAAACACAACAAAACATAGCATAGTATAACAAAACAAAGCATATGATAGCAAAACTAAACATAGCACAGCATAACAAAACAAAGTATAGGATAGCAGAACAAAACATAGCATAGCATAACAAAACATAGCATAACACAACAAAACATCGCATAACAAAACAACACATAGCATAACAAAACATAGCAAAACACAACAAAACAAAGCATAGCTTAACAAAACACAACAAAACATAACAAAGCAAAACAAAACATATAATAGCATGGCAAAACATAGCATAGCATACCAAACACAACAAAACATAGCATAGCATAGCATTACAAAACATAGCATAGCAAAACAAAGCATAGCATACTAAAACACAACAAAACATAGCATAGCATAACAAAGCATAGCATAGTAAAACAAAGCATAGCATAGTAAAACATAGCATAGCATAACAAAACAAAGCATAACAAAACACAGCATAGCATAACAAATCAAAACATAGGATAGCAAAACATAGCATAGCATAACAAAACAAAAAATAGGATAGCAAAACAAAACATAGCATAGCATACAGCGTCACTCTGCACCACCACAGCATCACTCAGGGGCACCACACATCACTATGCGCTACCACAGCATCACTGAACGCCACAGCATCACTCGTTCGCCATCACAACATCACTCAGCGCCACCACAGCATCAATCTCTGCAACCATTCAACAACAACTAGTTCAAATATGTTCTCTCAATGTTTCAAGCTTTTTTACAAATGTTCTTAGATTTTCGTCACAATAAAATACACTGAACATAATCTTCACAAATGTTATTTACAAAAGTTTAAGCTATTGCCATTATAAATTACAATAACTTTTGTTTAAGTATTAATTATTAAAAAATAAATAAAAGCCATTGTTATTTGCAATATCAATGCATGTAAGTCACGTAAATATAACACATATTGCATTACAAATGCTATAGGTGTCACATTTGCGAAAGTTATAGCTATTGGCATTGTAAGTGACAAAGCTATTAATGTCGCTATTTTCAAAAACAAAACATAAATAACAAAGTTGTCATTTACAATACCAATAGCTCAAACTTTCCTAATGCGAGACCTATTGCATTGCAAAAGCTTGTTTTTTGTCTGCCACTGAAGGGATGCCAGCTGAAAAGTGGTTCTGTGCGTCAAACACCATTTTTGAGGAAACTTATATTTGTAGCTTTTTAATGTAAGAAACTGAGTATTTTCCTTGAAGTCATAAACAGCAGTGTGTGTGTGTGGGATCCAGACCACAGCCTAAAATACAAATGTTTTTCTTTAATTTTTTTAAAAGTAGCAAACGAACGATGAAAATAGCATACAATATTTTCAGTTTTATGTTTTAAAACTAGGCAGTTAACTAAAACACAATCCTAAAACATTTTGAAACTAACAAACAAAGAAGTTACGGTCAGATGTATTAAGCATTTGAACAGTCACAAACACCTCATAAGACTTGGTAACCCATTCACAAAAGATGGGACCTCTTCCCCTTTGTGAATATATAAAGACGCATATATAAGAGAGACCCATACCTCCTCTTAAACAAACAGAAAATGTTAACATTTCTTTTTAAACGCAGGTCAGTTTCCATAAGGGAAAACGGGCTGCATTAGAAACAATGTTTGCTTTATTAAAAAGCAATCGAACATGGTGGTCTGTTGACTCCAGCAGGCCACTGTTTCTATGATGGCTGCAAATTGTAATGAGTTGAAATTTGCAACCTATCTCATTAACAAGCATGAGATAGGTCAGATTCTGACCTACTATGATTCGGAATTTTAAGAAATGACCTATTAGTACATAGGTTAGTTCTTAAAATTCTTTACTAGTTGCAAAAATACTGGCTGCAAATTACGACCAGTATTTTGACACCAGTAACTAGTTCAAATGACTCTAAATGTGCTGTCAAGCTGAAACCTTTAAGAGTGAAATCAACATAACTTTGTGGATTCTTGATGTTACCCTGCTCCATCATTTGTGGAAGAGTCAGACAGTTCATTTTGTAGCACGCAAAGATGGGGCACCTAAAAACAAATCTTAGTCAGACTAGGCTTCTGGTTGCTAGGGAGATGGGTGGGATGTTTATAAATTCACAGCAAACCCGCAAAATGTTGAACTGGGGTTTCAAGAAGTAAATATACACTATATAACAAAAAGTATGAATTCTGCAATGAAATGAAGATTGTTTAGATTGTTTGTAGGGCAGGGGATGTTCCTATGTTTAGGGGCATCCCTTACCTAGGATATAAGGACCCTCACCCACCAAGGTTGCATGCTTTATCATTGGGTCCTGCTCCTCATTGGTATGATGGCTGCAATACCCAACTGGCATCCTTTCAGAGCTCTCTGTGGAGTACTTTTATCCTAAGTTTAACAAGCCACAAGATATGTTAAACTTCTCCCTACTAAGGAGATACCTATCTCAAAGGGGTCCGTTTTTTACAGATTGGGTCAAAAGTGAGAGAGAAAAAGTATAATTACCTATGAGAATCCAGAATCAAATAGATTAATCAATGACAATGTCTTACAATAAGATTAAAGCACATTAGAACACTCAAGGCATGATTGACTCTGGAGTCCTAGCTAAATATACAGTCATAGACATCAACCGAAGTTCAAATTTCTCAAAATAAAGAGGAAGCTTTTGCTCGATCAGTTCTCAGAGCCACACGATCTTACAAACAATAGATGTAGAGAAAGGTCTATTAATTTCCTTAAAAATGTGCACACTTGCAATTGTGTTTAACAGCAAATTTGTGAAGGTTAATCCCCTGCCAGGGCCACAAAGCTGGCATTTCCATCACGGAAACAAGTACCAAGAGGGAAGAGCAGGGTAGACTAGGAGGAGGAGCTGTCACCTGGGAGCTGCAGAGACAGTAAGTGCAGGAGAGGATGGCAGGTGCTATTGCAGCACCTTTCCTTCCAAACACCAGGCATCAGTCCGGGCATGGGAAAGTTGCAGATATCCCCAGATGTTATAATAAATAAACAGGACTATCAACATTATAGCCAGGGACAAAATAAAAATTGTGAGCATGATCATGGTAGGAACACTGACAAGACTGCCATAGACCCAGAGGTGATGCACAAGCTAGCACAACCAAGATGTTATTACTCAACAGTTTTTCAAATTGTGCCTTTATCAACAGTAATATTAGGTCACTGTACAAGTTCAATTTGAAGTACATCATACCAGTTAATAACTGTGGATGAAAAGTAAACAAGAAGAGGAAGAATTTAGAGTATGTTGGAAAACAGTCTATAAACACAAGATTGGGGTGTGAAGTGTAGGACTGATCAAAAAAAGAAAGGCTCGCAGAGGTGCAACCCCATTCAAAAAAGTGAATAAAAAAAGGTCTAATAAGACTACAGTGGTGACATATCACCATACAGCAGGTGAAACTGTGGATCGTGCACTAAATTTGCTCAGCAAGAGCACCACTGGTGTGATCGTACTATTTTGTTTTTACTCCAAGTTGAATCAGTCGTAAAAGGATGCCAATGCAAGTTTTTGTTTTTTAAGATGGTTACACTATTTGATGAAATAATTAACATCACCTTTTACCACTATAAAATAATGCTTAGAGGATCTGTAAGTATTTGACATAATTTTGTTTTTGATGATATTAGCTTAAAATCGTTTTCTGTGTTTTGTTCTAAGATGCCTCAGGATGGTGGAAGGGCCGGCTACATGGAAAGGAGGGTCTCTTCCCAGGAAACTATGTGCAGAAGATATAACCTTCATGGGAGGAAGTGCCAAAGACTCTGAAGTTATATGCAGCTTTAAATAACCTCTCCCACCAATCTCCGGCCTTAAAGACTGGATTTGCTCTTCCAAGCTCCATCTTCTAAAGCCTGACCACTTAAATGCAACTCACAAGTGTTGGAACCAGCATGTATCCAAACAAACGTAGACTTATTTTGAGAGACCAGCGAGTGGGAAACAGGGGGCGAGAAAGTCACTAGTGTCTAGGCCTCCAAGATGAGAAAAATCATTTCAGTGCAACTTTGTGGGGCTCAAAGGAGTTATACAGTGGGCGCCTTTTGAGAGGTGGTTTAATTTGTCGCAAAAACTGCACATTTTGTTGATTTTTAATATTTAAATTAATGGTTAATTTTTTTAAAGGTGCTTATTTACTTTTCAACAACTCCCATCTCCCATCTGTTACAAACTGCGAATGTCACCTAATCGCATGATTCTCATCTAACTACCTCAGGTGGATGACGTGCTTTGTCAGTCTTGGTGGGTTATGACAACGAGCTCTCCAAGTTGGTGAGATCTTACAGTTATGGCCATCTCCGGCTGAGCCATTTTTGGGTCTCCTTACTAAAATATTATTGCATAATTTTTCACCCTTGGAAAAAACCTATTGAACTCAGTCGCGATTATATGTAGTTGATTGTGTCCTTAATCCTCTAGATATAAGAAACACAAGCATCTATGTTAAAAAGCTGATTTTTTTAATTAATAAAATAAAGTATTTTTAAAAACATGTTTGAGGCACGCCGGAACAGCAGCCTGTAATCTGATAGTATTATTCATTAACTGTTCTATGCAATAGAAAAAACCAAGCATTGGCAGAACCAACAAGTCTAAAGTTTTTGACCAATTGGCTTTGTCAAGCTAAGTTGCCAATTCTGTGCATCATCGGCATAAAAACAAAGAAAGGAAAAACAAAAAGTAAAAAGTTTGATTATGCAAACGTGTCATGACTCTTGAATTAGAATTCAATTAGTAGAACTAATTCTATGCTGCTCTATAGATTGCTGCTGAATAATTGTTGAACTGCTTGTGAATTCTATTTTTGTCTGTGTTTAGTTGATTACTTTTATTAGGGGATTTTTAAAAATACTTTGTTGTTTCGTTGTGCCACGACGTTCTGCACACAAACCTTTTGCAGACACAGGGAGGATCAGGTGGATTTACTGTTTTTTAGGTGTCTGCAGCGTGAGACAGTGGACCAGTGGTGCGTTAGCCCACTGTGCTCCACTGCTAGCCCCCGCTAAGGCGGTTTTTGATACCCACCATTTTGGGAGTGGGCAGAAGGGATAAGTGTTATCAGTCTAGTTGTTAGATCGATAATATGGATTTAAACGCAAGTGCTGCACATCCACACAGGGGGCATGCCACTGGCACGCCAAAGGCAAGCCCGTCTGCACCAGTCGGCACCTGAGCATCAGCAAACACCAGGACCCCTACACATTTCACCAGAGGTGAGAGACCTCAGGTTAGATTCTCACATGAGACTTTGCTTGCTATGGACCCAAATGGCATGAACATGGCTAGTTGTAGTTAAGTGGTACATGGGGTGGCTTTCAGTCCTTTTTCTTGTGCGAGTTGTAAGTGGGGCTGTTCACCCCAAAGGGAGCTAGAGATGGTACCAAAAAAACCCTATGTATAAGAGGAAGGGGGCAGATAGATCGCATTTTAGATGCTCGAGGTAAGTGAATGGGCTTTCAGGGGTCGAGGCGGCTACATGTGATTCACAAATCAGCTGTATATATGTCAATGCCAGATCTCTCCCCAAAAATGAATGGAAATCTGGGATACTAATAACACCTCTAAACCTGATCTAGTTTTTATTACAGAAACATGGCTTGATAGCTACTCTACGCCTCAGCTAGCATTGGTGGTGCCGGTTGGGTATACTAATGAGCAACTGCGATGGCAGACCGGGAGGTGGCGCGACAATTATTTTTAGAGATATTTACGAGCGCAGGGAGGTGAGCATGACCACAGTGGGGGATTGCGAGATAATGTTGTATCAGCTCTTCCTTAATTCTACGAGTATCTTGGGAGGAGCAATTATTTACAGACCCTCTGACTATAAGTCACAGCTAGCAGCCCAGCTATCTGCACTGCTGTCTCGATTGAGTACGAACATTTTTTTGCTGATTGGAGATTTCAATCTTCATTTTTAGGATGAAACAGATTCCTTGAGTAGCACTCTAGAGATCGAAATGCAAATCGTACAATTAAACCATTGGATTATGGGTGTGACCAGAAGAAAATCAAGATATGACAGTAGCCTTAATCTTACGAGATCTGTCCACAGCTTTCTATATGGTGTCGCATTCCCAATTAAAACATAGGCTGCATGAGGCCGGTCTGCATTCTGATACCTTGCAGGGGTTTGGATCTTTTTTGAGCAACAGATCCCACTCCATACAACTGACCCCTTTCAATTCCACCCCCCATGCTTTCCCAACTGCGACCTCCCTCATGGGTCGTTTTTTTAGCTCTTCCTTGTTTCACATGTATGCCTCTTCTCTGGTGGGCATTGTTCAGACCTGGGGCTTTGAGATCCTCGCGTATGCTGATGACACCCAGCTTATTATTTCTATAGACGAGAGACACATAGACACAAGATAACTTATTTGGCTGTCTATACGATATACCCAGATAGATGCAAACACATTGTCTGAAAGGCAATGCAGACAAAACCAAAATATTGCTCTTTGGAGGGGCAAAATAGTGTGAAATGGCGAGTGGTGGCCTTCGCTTTTCGTCCTGCTCCCAAGTCACAAAGAGTAGCTAAGCACTTGGAATTTGATTGGCGATTCTCTCTCTATGCAGAATCAGTAGAATGCAGACCGTGGGAGATGTTTTGGACTCTTATGAATAGTGAGGAAACTTTTTCGATGGATCCCGGTAGTTGGCAAAGGAATCCAGGCACTAATTATGAGCAGGTTAGACTATGGCACTGCGTTATATCGCGGAATATCCGAATAGTTGTTTAATTGCCTTCAACCCATTCAAAATGAGGCAGCCACACTTATTTGTAACAGCACTAGACATAGCTTGGCCTCAACTTGTCTCACCTGGCTTCCGATGCGCAAGAAAGTCAAGTTCAAGCTATTATATTATGTACACAAGGCACTTCGTGAGACTATGCCAGCAATTCTGCCTGACAGTATTTATGGACAACCAGTACAAGTGTTTCCATTTACGACTCAAGCTTTGGTGTGTAGCAGACCAATTAGAGAGGCCAGAAGGGTGGCCGCTCTTTTAAGCATCTAGCAGCACACCACTGAAATTCTCGGCCTCTGGAAATTCGTCTAACTGGAGATCTCCTAAAATACTTTGCTATTAGTGGTCTTGAATCACAGAGCCTGACAGCGGATCAAGTACCAGAACAACTACCACACAGTCACCGGAGGAGCACAAGAGATAAACTACTTGCAATTTCAAAAACCCTACAGCTCAGTCTTCATCTCGATGAGATCTCCATTTGCTGTAAATCTTGGCAGCTCTCTCGTGTTTATGCATCATGACTCATTTCAAATCATTTCTTTTTTTCTAATCAAACATACTTACCAGACAGCATCTCCTTCAATCCTGTATCCTCATCTCATATTCCCACTATCTACTCCTTCCTTCTTCCCCACCTCTCTGCCATACTTATTCATTTCCCTCTCCTTAGGTTTCTTTCCTGGCCCCATTAACTTAGTTTTTACCCTGCCTATAACTAAAAAGCATTCTCTTGATTGCTCTGGGACGTCTACATTGCATCTCATCTCCCTTCCCCACTCCAAGGTTCTGTAACACACTGTGCACCATAATTCTTTTTCTCAGGTTTGCGTTCTGCCAACTCTATTGTGATTACTCCACCTGCAGTATGAAGCCATCTCCATTCTACTTATTGTGCCACACTCTAATGTAGAATTTTCTTCTTTATTTTGTCCGATGCTTTTGATATGATGATCACAAGAGCCTCACCGCTACTCTTTCGTTTGTTGGTCTTTACGGCACTGTTCCTTCATCATTTTCTTCTTATCTCTTTAATCATACTAACTCAGCCTCCAGGGCTAACACTTCTTTTAGCCTTGTCAATGGGTTTCCCCAGAGCTCTTTTCTTTGCCCCCTTCCTTTTGCCACCAATACATCCCTACTCAGATATTATTCTCCCTTTTAATATTTCTTATCACTCCTATGCTAAGGACTCACAACTCTTTAGTGTACTTTTATTGTTCACTCCTGCCCTCCACAACTTTATCTATACCTTTTTTCTATAATTTGTTTCCTTGATGTCCACTTAGACACCACATCCCAAACTACTAGGACATAGGTGGGAAAAAAGAGCAAGATACTGACTTCTGTAGTACTCTTTCTGGCAGATACACTACCTAACCAAAGATTCCTCATGTTTAGAATATTCCCCAGGCGTCAGACTGAATCCAGAAATTCTCACAGCAGGAGTCCTAAGCTCGCACTCTAGCTGAAATGCATCTCCTCAAAAGAACTTCTCTGGGAACGCCAACACACATACGTTTTGACAAGGCTCATTGTCAACAGTGGCAAAACATCCATCCGTCCAGGGATCTCCACCCCTGCCTAAAGATGTCCTACACCACCTAGGGGTGCAACTGCCATTCGTAATTCTGCCAGGTGCTGCTGGGCAGAGGTTGGGCGCTATGGCATTCAAAGATCCTGTCAGGTGATTTACGATCTGAGAGATGGCTTCAGGTTATGCAGGCAATGAAGCTGCTCCCACGACAAGTCCTCTTCGCAATTGAAGCCGTCCAGTAGCTTAAGGTCCAAGTTGAAGGAGAAATATAAAAAGTCGAAGCAGTAGTCAAACCCATCCCCACCACTCTCTTTTCAAAGAGAAGTTGTGAGGCTTACAAAAGGCCAATAAATCATGCTCCCGCTTTCAGATTGAGGTGCTGATTCCAAAACTGCTTCCAGTGCGCCCTTAATTCCCAGGCCATCAACTCCAAAGGTGCAGTGCCTCTTGACTTAGCACCCAGGACCCACCAATGCCATGCATATTGCAGTACAACAGGACATTGGGGTTGTCAGTGAAAACCTGCACTAGCCACCCTATGATGGCAGAAAGGCCTTAAACACCAAGGTAATGGCCCACAATTCCAAAAGATTGATAATGAGCCGGGTTTCAGCCTGAGACCTAGCAGTGATACATACATCACCACCACCAGCTCTGGGTGGGGAAGGAGAGGTGTCTGCTGTTCAGGTTGCTGTTGAGCAGCCACCACTGCAGATCTCGTGCAGTTTCCTCCAAAACCTGAATGAGATCAGACAGGCTTCCCTGGTGCTGAGTGCGTGAGGCCAAGAAGCCTCAGAGCCGCTCTCACCAAGATCCAGAACCAAGGCTGAAACATCAAGATCATAGCCTGACTATCCTAGACTTGTTGCAACGAGACCCAGGACCCAAATATCCTGGACTTAACGTGGCAGAGGAACTAAACCGTTTTCAATACTGCTTCTTTTAAAAAGAAGTCTTTGCAAAGGAGTCAGGTATAACTTTGGCTCGTTGATCAAACGCCTCAAAAATGTCAGGAGGTTCACCGTTGCCTGGAGGTGGCGCACGTGGGCTGTGGTGAGCACGCCTTCAAACAGCCAGTCATTGAGGTAGAGGAAAAATGCTATCCCCACCTTACGAAGATGTGTAGCAACCACTGCCAGATTAACACTGAGGGGTGCTGCTAAGGCCAAAGGGGAGCTTGGCAAACTTAGAATACTCCTGAGCAACATTGAACAGAAGGTAACATTGGCTGGACTGCAAAGCGGGCACTTAAAAACATGTGATCTGTAAACCCAAGGCTACCATTGATTCACCCGGATCCAAGGAAGACAGAACCAGAGCCAGAGTCAGCATTTTGAATTTGTCTTTCCTCATAAAGGAATTTAGAGGGTGAAGATTTGGAATAAGCCGTAGGCCTCCATTCTTCTTTGTTACGCAAAAATAGTGGGAGTAATATCCTGTCCCTATTTCCAAGTATGGAACCCTCTCAATGACCTCTTTAAACAGAAGAGCTTGCAGCTCTTGAAATTAGATGGAGAAGTGCTCCTCTGAAAGCCGCTCTGATGTGGGCAGATGTTGCAGCTGGTCAGAAACAAACAAAACTGCATAGTACTGTAGGAAGGTGTGGAGTATCCATCTGTGGGGAATGATGAATTTAGCCAATGTTTGATCTTGCCTTTAAAGGTGGTTGTGCGCTGCTAAAGGAAACTAAAGCACCATGGGGGCTGATGCCGCATGGGGGGAACAGAGTAGAATGGTGACCTGTGCGATATCTGCTAGATCGCTGTCACTGAAAGGTGCTGGAGTGATTGTTGTGGGGTGGGTGGGCTTGGTGTTTTCTTCACGACAACACTCTGGAGTAGCCTATGAAGGGTCGAAACTAACCAGGAAAATTTCTGGCAGGGGTGGAAAGGCCAAATAAAAGCTCAGTGGCGCTACTTACCTTAAATCGTTCCAGGGAGGAATCACACTTTTCACCAGAAAGGCCAGATTGATCAAAAGTAATATCCATAACGAATGCCTGCACATCTCCAGAAAAGCCTGCTGATCACATCCACTGGTGGTGATGAACCATCACACAAGGGCAACCGGTCGCCCACAAAAATCAAGACCAGCTCGACTGCCTCATTTGGCTACATCTAGCTGTCACGAATAGTTTTAAACTTCTCCAGGAACGCTGCCACGTTCTCATAGGCCATGTCCCAAAGTGCATGCACATAACTGTCAAATAGGCAGGCTGCATTCACAGACCTCAAGGCTGGGCTGGTCGAAGAGAACACTTGTTTCCCGAACACGTCAATCCTTTTCAACTCCTATCTGGAGGGACTGTAAGGAATGAATCAGGATTCATTTTGCTATTGGAAGCCTAGACCACCAAACTCTCAGGGGTAGGGTGCTGTGCAGGAAAATCTGATTTACCAGGTGCCGGTCTGAGGCATCTGGCCACCTGGCTGTTGACCAGTGGGCAAGAGCAAGGCTTAGACCAAGTGACCATAAGCATGTCAGCTAGAGCGTCACTGAATTGAAGTAAGGGCTCAGATGAGGCCTGTCCAAGGTGCAAAACCTCAGTATGGACATTAGTCTTGATTCAACAGAAGACAGTTGGAACTCAGCTGCGCTTCTCATTAAAACAGTAAGGGAAGCACTTTCCTCCACTGGTCGTCTTAGGGGCAAAATCAACATTGCATCAGGGAAAGTATCAAGCCCACTGGCCTCCTGTAAGTCAATGAATGAACTGTCATCATCATAATGTGGGGGTAAATCATCCTCATCATCACCATTGTCATATCCAGGTGGTGTCAAACTCTGCTCAGAATCTAAACCAAAAATCTTATGGAGCCTATTAGGACAATTCCACATTAGTGGGAGTCTATTACATGAGATAGACTGTACGGTGACCTGGTGTGCTAGAGTGAAGTCGGTCCGTGACCTCGGTCGGAGTCGAGATATATTTGGCTCAGGTCAGACATCGGAGTCTGTACCTGATCAGGACATCTCCGAGTGATAGGCGGAGGAGAAGGAAGTTCCTAAAGACAGATATTTCAGAGTAGAACAAATTGATATAATGTTTAAACTTGAATAAAACTTAAGAAGAAAAAAATGATGATACTTTTAGTAGTAGGGTTGCCAGTAATGCACCCACTCCTGAAATGGTAATTTATGTTTGTTCAAAAGGTTTCATAGAACAGAACTGCAGCAGTCACTGACTCTACACTGTAACTACTACTTATTCTGCAACAAAATATCACTCACATAGACCTCACTCCATCTCTGACATCAATCAATCAGGCAATTGAAAGCGCGCTACTCACCGTAAGGGTCTCAAGGCGCGGGGTGGATAAGCAGTTCCATTCAGCCATTGAAGTTGTCGTAGAGATTTTTGATCTTCAGGTGGAAGTAGGTTCCAAGCTTGTCGCAGAGGTTCTGGGAGGGGATGATGTCCGTGGCTTCGCTGTGCGGCCTCACATTAAATTTCATTCAAATCTAACATACCACAGTAGGCTCAATTGTACTATAAAATTCCTCAAAAGTAATTTGCTAAGCAAAAGGAAGCTAATAGGAAAATGAAATTTGTGGGTGAAGTGATTCGTTTTCTGATTTTTAACAAAAGGACACCAGTCTAGTTCTGAATTCAGTGAAAGTCGTTTATGAAATGGGCTGGATTTCTAAAAGAACAGTGTCGCTTCGCAAGGTGTAACCATTGAATCCCTATTATTCAGTGAAAAGGGAAAATTATATCAATTACTGATGGGAAAAAGCAAGAAAATGGAACTCAACTACAAGGTTAATGTAAGATAAAAATCAACCTCACAGCTCTCGTTTTTGACCACTAATTCAGGGCAGGGATTGTCACAGAAAGTGATCACTATACAACTCACCACTGCTGCTAACAACTACCCATATTCAGTCTTTTTGTCATCTTAAAAACTTTGAGGAGCAAAAACATAATCCTGTGACAACCACCAATGTCAGTGTTGTGCGAACCACAAATATATGTATTTTGGAAGTTGGTCATGATTTTCCCGAAAAATATGCTGCAAAGTTCTTGCACATAGAGCCAAAAGACGGCCTCATAGTGGAGAATTTTAAAAATACGCAGTGATAAGGAGGAGGAAATTAGAGTAGAGGAGGGATCTAGCTGATCATTATTATTATTATTATTATTGCATTTATTGAGCGCACAGCTACCCGGAGGTTTCCCGGCGCTTGCCTTGGGAACCCGTCCTGGCTTTTCCCTGTGAGATAACCCCTACAGGGCATCCCCAAGGTGAAAGCCAGGCATCCCGCCGCAGGGGGGCCGTTGTGGAGATTAAGCAAGCTTAATGCCCAGAGTTGCAGAGTGAGAACCCATGATTAGAGCAGGCACCGAAGCGAGAATTATCGAGTCCGTGGACATTTGAGCTCAAGACCCTGCCGCGTCGGGAATTGAACCCTGGTCCCGGGTCTGACCTCAGCTTCCGGGTCTGCCTGCTCTACACCGTGAGCCACACTTCATCACTCCCTAACGTGAAAATGTATGTGTGACCGCACACAGACTAAAACACCCATTTAAAGAATGCAACCCTTCTGTACTTTCCTTCATAGTTTTGCAGTATCTCTTTTTAGTTTATCTCTTTTTCTAATTCGTCTTTAACCACTTCACTGTAGTCACTCTCAAATGCGCTACAAGCATTGCTAAACTCTTGCAAAGCAAAAGGTGCCTTTCCTAGGCTGTATTCTTAGCCACCTTTAGCAGCAGGATCTGATGTCACTAAGGCATTTGTAAAACAGAAACCAAAAAGATCTTCTCAGAGGGGTTGGATGAGGAGATTGGCTCTGCCGCTGGGAGAGGAGAATGGGAAAGTAAGGATAGGAAGATGCTTGAAATAAGAAAATACCGAATTGATGGAAGCATTTCTTCGTGGCTAATATTTTACAATAAGATTGTCTGCGTTCATGTGAAATTGAACTAGAAATGTGCAAAATATCTAAAATTCGAGTCAGCATTTTTTGTACTTCTTTTAATTTTTTATTTTTTTTTACAATAAATTAGGAAATCTTTTTGTGTTGCAGTAGAATACAGCCACACAGCTAGGCTTTGTCGGTGAAAAACCTTCAAGTTTACTATTTGCGTATACAAGTTTAGCAAATATTTTTGGGTGAAAATCCGCTCTGCTAGATTTTGCATTCTCCTCTGGGCACCAGTAAACGGATATGTAGACAGTGAACGAGAAGTGCGAGTATTCCTTATTTAATCCAGCAGATGGCGCTGCACTCCATAATGTAAATCAGGCCCTGGGGTCCTTGTCAGCAGACAGACCAGTCCAACAAGATTCCTGCACAGAGTAAACGTGTTTTGGAAAGGAGTGGTGGTGTTTGTTTTTAAGTGAAGCTGCAAAGAAATATTCACAATTTCTTGAATCAGCAATCAAAAACACATTCATTTTAAAGATGTGGTATCAATTTAGATGTAAAAAAAACATTTAAAAGATGTATTATAGTAAAACATTTGAAAGAGTCGTCAGAGCTTAGAAGCGGTATCGTGTGATTAAGCACTGTGCAAAAGACACGAAGCTATCATCATTAGACCAATCCTAAGAAATCTACAGGAAATAGCCCAATCTAGAAAAGAGGGTGGTAAAGGGAGGACAACATGATGTGATATAAAACTACAAGAAACAAAAATTGAGAGATTAATAGAGGCAGAGCAAAGAACAAAGTGGCTACTGCTGGAAAAAAGCCAGAAAGTGAGAAGAGCGCAAACTAAAAGCAACTAAGAGGAGGAGAAACAAATACAAATATGTAAACTAGCAAATGTATAACCTGTCTTGCAACGGGTTGTGGGTTTATAGGGGAATAGGGTGGGAAGTAATTTAAATATAATTAATTAAATATGTTAATTTATTTATTGGTATTTATTTTGAATTAATTGTTAATTAATTATTAATTGGTAATTAATTAAAATATAATTGGTCAATAGTTTTAATTAATTGATTAATTGATAATTATGTTAATTTTATTAATTTATTTTCAGTAGTGGGTTGTGCGTTTATAGGGGAACAGGGTGGGAAGTCATTGAATTATAAATAATTACATTTTTAAATTTATTTATTGCTTATTTTAGTTGTAATATTTAATTTTTTATTAATTGTTAATTAATTTAGTGTTAATTGGTAAATACTTTGTATTTGTAGGTAAATGTTTTTAATAATTACATTTCATTTGTATTTTTAATTGATTAATTAATATATTATATAAAATTGTTAATTATTTTATATTATTTGTAATTGGTATTAATATGTAATTTATTTTAATTTATATATGAAGTATTTACTTTCCCTACTGTTTCACTCACTGGAGTGGGAATAGTAATTTTTACCCCTATGCTATCCAACGCTTTCCCTACTGTTGCACTCTCTGGAGTGGGAATAGTAATTTGTCCCTCTACGCTATCCAACGCTTTCCCTACTGTTGCACTCTCTGGAGTGGGAATAGTAATTTTTACCCTCCCGCTATCCAACGCTTTCCCTACTGTTGCACTCACTGGAGTGGGAATAGTAATTTTTATCCCTACGCTATCCAATGCTTTCCCTACTGTTGAACTCTCTGGAGTGGGAATAGTATATTTACCCCTACGCTATCCAACGCTTTCCCTACTGTTGCACTCTGTGGAGTGGGAATAGTAATTTTTACTCTCCCGCTATCCAATGCTTTCCCTACTGTTGCACTCATTGGAGTGGGTATAGTAATTTTTACCCTCCCGCTATCCAACGCTTTCCCTACTGTTGCACTCACTGGAGTGGGAATAGTAATTTTTACCCCTACGCTATCCAACGCTTTCCCTACTGTTGCACTCTCTGGAGTGGAAACAGTAATTTTTACCCCTACGCTATCCAAAGCTTTCCCTACTGTTGCACTCTCTGGAGTTGGAATAGTAATTTTTACCTCTACGCTATCCAATGCTTTCCCTATTGTTGCACTCTCTAGAGTTGGAATAGTAATTTTTACCCACCCGCTATCCAATGCTTTCCCTACTGTTGCACTCACTGGAGTGGGAATAGTACATTTTATGCCTAGGCTATCCAATGCTTTCCCTACTGTTGCACTCTCTGGAGTGTGAATAGTAATTTTTACCCCTACGCTATCCAATGCTTTCCCTACTGTTGCACTCACTGGAGTGGGAATAGTAATTTTTAATCTTCCGCTATCCAACGCTTTCCCTACTGTTGCACTCACTCGAGTGGGAATAGTAATTTTTACCCCTACGCTATCCAATGCTTTCCCTACTGTTACACTCTCTGGAGTGGGAATAGTAATTTTTACCCCTACTCTATCCAATGTTTTCTCAACTGTTGCACTCACTGGAGTGGTAATAGTAAATATAACCCTCTCGCTATCCTACGTTGAAAATATTGTATATGTTTTGTTAATAATATATATATATATATATATATATATATATATATATATATATATATATATATATATATATATGTGTGTGTGTGTGTGTGTGTGTATTAAAATATTTTTTTTTAAGTTACATTAATTATTTATTAATTTTAAGTTTATTTTAATATTTTAAGTATGTTTAAATTAATATTTACTATTATATTAATTTTGAATTGTTTTTAAGACATTTAAAAAATTCGATATTTTGACTGTCTATATTTTGTACAACGATATTTTGGAGTCAATATTTTTGTACTTACCTGTTTGAAGATAGGAATTCAATATTCTGGCATTCTATATTTTTTCCACGATATTTTGGCAGGTCGATATTTTGCTCCTCGATATTCTGTCAGTGATCCACTGCCGTTGCTTGTGATGAGTGGGTTGATGGGGAGGGTCCCACTGCGGGACATTCCTTGGGAAGGCTCCTCGAGACTGTGAGTTATAATTGGCACAGAATATGTTCTTCTAGCGGCGGAGGCGGGATGAGGGGCACTGACATCCACCTCGAATCTACTTTTAGATAGTTGGTTAGTTAGAGTATGGGCGACAGGCACACTGCAAATTGGGGGTTGGCGATTGCCGCGCGCAGGGGTGCAGGGTGGAGGGAGGAGGGATGGGTAAGTTGTTGGATAGTCATTGTTTTCTTTTTCATTTTTTTGCGTCAGGTGATAATAATGTAGCGGTATGCCTTTTGCATGGGACGGATGGCACAGGATAGTCGAGGATCAGGGATGAAAGTGCTGAGTTGGAATGTGAATGGTTTGGGCGACAAGATCAAGAGAGGGATGGTTAGCCAGCTTATTTTTTTTTTATTAACTTAATACTTTGTTGTACATCCAATTTGCACACAGCTCTTATCGCCTACAACCCGGAGGCCGGCAGCATTCCAAATTGTCACAACATTTCAGTCGAGTCATATATTACACAGCCTACATGCCAGCATCCCAGAGGCCTGGCGGAAAATCGAGTGATGGAGGGACAAATAGTAATGTAAAGCATACAATGGGGTCAAAGCAAGGACTTCCCACTACTCCACTGTGTGTCCATGAGGGGGAACCTTCCCCCGCCCTTGTTACCCCCTACCATGCATGACATCCGACCTCCCTGGTTGATTTGCTAGAAATAGTGCCGATTCAGAAACAGTGCAACCTACCCACCCCCCAAACTACCCCCCCCATCCCAACAGCCTCCCCCCAACCCAACGTGTGCCTGCTATCCTAGTGTGTGGTACTGTCTCGTACAACGCCTGTGTGTCGGGGGCGCAATCACTGCAGTCCAAGTATCTACGATCGTTAGAGCTGGGACCAGGCCCTCGAGTGGCACTTCCCCCCCATCCAAGTGTAACTCGTGTCCCAACAAGGCGTCCCTCCCACTGCGCATCACCAGGCAGCCCGAGTTCAGTGTCAGCGGCACACACCCGGGGCGTCCCTAAATGTCTGCAGCATCGCATCCCAGGCGATCCGCGACCCCGTCTAGAGTTCCTTCCTCCCCTGCGTTCTCCAGGTCAGATCCCGAGTCTGCAGAATCTCGAGTATCCCGATAGACCCTGTACAGACCCCAGAAATCCTTGGGGCGATTCCTGGGAGGAAGCAGTTTGCTGTATGTCTCTGACTGTGTACAGCAGTAAAGTAAGTCCGTCGCCCATCTTTTTTTCGTCGGTAGTGGCCCCCTCATCCAACACACCGCTACCGTACGTTTGGCAGTCAGCATGGCTAAGTCGGCCAGTCTCCGCAACGCCACAGGTAGTGGTTTGGAGTAACCAAGCAATGCCATGGGCGGGTCAGGTGGGACATCCATCGCTAGAATCCGGCCCAATTCGGAGAATACCTCTGTCCAGAATCTCTGTATTCCTGGGCAGGACCAAGCCATATGCAGGAAGTCCGCGCTCGGGAGTCGGGAGACGACAGCGTTCGCACTCCGCGGATCCTCTCAGACCATACCTATGCAGTCTCTCCGGGGTGTAATACACACGCTGCAAGTACTTGAAGTGAATGAGCCTGTGCCTGCTATTCAGAGATATTTTTCTGGTCCTGTTGCAACAATAACTCCACATCTCGTCAGTGATCTGCATCTGGAGATCTACCTGCCAAACCTCTCTCGCCCTAGATTGTAAGCCACGCCTATGGCGGTCCCCCATTTTCTTAAGTCTGGACACCAGTTTACCCGAGGCCGGGTTCTTAATAACATAGGTGAGTTCCGGAACCTCCGGTGGTTCAGCCAGCCCCGGACCGAGCAGTTCCAGCAGGGCACTGCGTACCCTATGGTACTGGAAGCTATGCAGCAGCGACTTCCCTGACAGTGATTGCAAGACCTGGGGGAGAGTTTTCATTGTGCCATCAAGGAACAGATCTCCTAGCTTGGTAATGCCCAGCTCCTGTAGAGCCTTCACGACCCCTCTCTCCGCCAGAGGGGGTATCCACACAGCCCACTCTAAAGACATGAGTGGAGAGTATAGCCTCTCACCGTCTTGCTGTCTAAGCAATTCATGCCATGCATGATTCGTAGCTCTGATGGAGTCGAGCACCCCAGTTCTACGATCCACCGGATGACAAATCGTGGCCGGGAGTGGGACCGGTTCCGCAAACAGCCGTTCCAATTTTACATGCGGTATATCGGGATTACCATGAATCCACGTGTGGAGATGAGACGCCTGGGCTATTCGATAATGCTGTTCGAGGACCGGCGCGCCCAGACCTCCCTGCTCATAGGGAAGGGTCAAAATCTTCCACTGGACTCTGGGCTGTTTACCCCCCCCCCCCCCACGCCAACCTGATTAGGACTTGCGTGAGGCGCCGAAAGAATGATCGAGACAGGACCACTGGAATGTTATTAAAAAGGAACAAGAACCGAGGCAGCACCACCATTTTCATAATCGCAATTCGCCCCATCAGCGACAGGGGTAGTCTACACCAGACCTCCACATCGTCCACCAGCTTACTGTAAGCTCTACCGTAGTTCTCACGGACCAATAACTCAGGGTCGGTGTGCAGACGAATCCCCAAGTACCGTATGGAGTCCGTAGTCCACTGCAACTGGTACTCCGCAACAAACAGGACAGTCACCGGAGTCAATGGTAGTGCAACCGATTTGTCCCAGTTCACGCGTAGCCCAGATAATGCCCCAAATCTCACCACCTCCCGCAACACTGACGCAAGATTGGTTTCCGGTTCTCTGACATATAGCAAGGTATCATCCGCATAGGTGGATATACCAATCTTGTACGCAGGGAAGCTGATCCCCTCGTATTCGTGGTATTCTCTAATCGCACACGCCAGGGGTTCTGCCACCAGTGCGTACAGTAGTGGAGACAGAGGGCAACCCTGTCTCGTGCCTCTACTTATGGCAATGGGGTCAGTGACGATGTCCCCTAATTTCAGACGAGCAGAGGGCTTATAATAGAGTGCACCTAGCATCTGAAGGAAAGGTTCCCCTAGTCCACTCTTCCGCAGCACCCTCAGCATAAAGGGCCACTCCACAGAGTCGAACGCCTTCTCCATGTCTAGAAATATCGCAACAGCTTTGTTGTCTTGCTTCACGTGTTGCATGGTGCCCAGGACCGTGCGGAGGTTATATGTCAGGTTCCTTGCGGGAACAAACCCCGCCTGTTCCGGAGCAACCATTTCCGGGACAATTATAGCCAATCTCGCAGCTAGGACTTTCGCGTACAACTTGGCGTCCACGTTCAGGAGGGAAAGTGGTCTGTATGAGCCGCATTCCCTGGGTGACTTCCCCAGTTTAGGGATAGTGATAAGGAGGGCCTCTCTCATAGATTTCGACATGCTACCCTGTTGACATATTTCATCGAAAAGGGACATCAGATGGGGTACGAGGGTTTCCTTGAAAGCCTTGTAAAAGGCCACCGTGAGCCCATCCGCGCCTGGGGCGCTGCCTGATCTCATACCTTCCAACGCCTCTAGGATCTCGTCTCGCTGTATGGGCATCATCAAGAATTCCCTTTGGAAATTTTCCAGGAAGGGCATTTTAAAATAACTAAGGTAGTCGTCAATCTCCTCCTCCATATGCTCAGACCGGGAACTATAAAGCTTAGAATAATAATCCTTAAATTCTGCAATGATGTCAGCCTCCTCTGTAACCACCTCTCCAGTGGATGTCACTAGTTCCTCTACGACAAGTCTGGGTCTACTACTGCGCATCAATCAGGCCAGTAACGATCCTGGGCGGTCCCGCTCCCCATTTGTCCGCGCCGTGGCATACTTCCCCATATGTTTAACCTCCCTGTCTGCCTCCTCGTTGAATTCCGCGATCAGTTTTTTAATCTGTTCTTCTGTATCAGCGTCCGACGTGCGCCTGTGGTGCTTCTCTAAGTCAGCCAATTGCGTCTCTAGGCTTTTGAGCCTGTGTCTAATAGATTTGAGTACCCCAGAATAATTTGCCATCGTCATTCCCCTAATGTACACCTTAAAGGTGTCCCACACCGTATGAAAACTGTCCACCGACCCCAGATTAGTGTCAAAGTATGTCTCTATGTCTTCCGCAATCTCCCCCCTAAAAGCCTCGTCTAGTAGAGAGTACGGTGGGAACCTCCAAGTAAACGGGGGGATTCTCCTAGCGGGAGCAGCGAGGAGCAGAATCAGGGGTGAGTGGTCGGACAGTGTGCGTGGGAGAATTGTACAATTTTTAACCGAATTCAGTAGGGTGGAAGATACAAACCAGTAATCAATTCTCGTATGTATGTTGTGGTAAGCCGAGTAATGAGTGAACCCTCCCCGGCCTGGGTGTCTGTGTCTCCATATGTCTACCATGTCTAACTTGATTAGTTCCGAGTGCATAAGAACGGCGGATGCCGCAGGACCACGAGGCGACCCAGCCGACCGATCCAGGTCCGGGTGCATCACAAAGTTAAAATCCCCACCCCACACCATTCTGGAATCAAGATATGTCCTGCATGTGTCAGCGAGGGCTGTGTAAAAAGCGGGGTCATCGTAATTGGGACCGTAAACATTCACTACAATTAAGTCATGCCCCTTGCCCGCGCATCGTGAGATGGTGTATCTACCCTCCGGATCCACATGCAAAGGTGTTAACATTAATTGCGAGTGGGGGTTCACCCATGTTACCACCCCCCTAGAGTGGGTAGTGAAACCAGCTGCCACACAATTGCCCTCCAACCCTCTCACAGATAACATCGTACTGGTAAGTGAGAGGTGTGTTTCCTGCAAGAGAGCCACATCTATTCGGTGTCTGTGAAGGTAACTCATCACTTTTCTAAGCTTGCGATAGTCATTTAATCCCCGTACATTCCAGGTCAACACCCTCAGTAGATCGGGGCTTCCGCCCCCGGTTAGATCCTCATTGTCCTTCATCTAGCTTCAATACAAGCGGGTAGTGCATCGCAGAGATTCTTGGACCCCCAAGCGACACAGGTAATACCACAGTAGCAATAACAAAGATCATAACACTAGGCAGTGCAAACTCTTGAAATCGAACTTCCCATTGTTCCCAGGCAACACATCCACACGTGACCAAGTCACAGTCTCCCTCCCCCCTCCCACAGCCGACCACCCCCAACCTGGCCAGACAGGATCCCATGCCCCCCGCCATCCCCCCCTGCAAAAACAACTGTAACAACCCCTTAACTAGCTCTCTCCAGAGCTCAAGTGCCGAAAGCGCAGGGGCAGACGTTGCCAGCCAAGAGTAGTTATCTGTCAGTTCGAAACTGCAATGCTAAAGCGTCCCAACGCCCCGCCCCGCCCCTGCCATGCAGTTAGTGCCAGCGTGAGTCCCAAGTCCGAAGAATGCACATTTCCGACCCCCCTCCCCGTCTCGTGGCTCATCGCGCTTCTCAGTTCCCCCTGCAACCCACAGCCGTGAACCAACCAAACATATCCCATAGGCGTGCAGCCACAGCCAAGATTAGAAAGCAACCCCTGGCGCCCCATGACATAGAAAGTAATCAGAATGTTCTCACCCAGCAGAGTAACTTCAGCACTGTCCGGGCTCCACCGCACAGAAGCAGACTTCGCTCAGCTTCCACTCTGTTTACAACAAAGCCAGGGTCCAATCAAGCCAAAGGGGGAAGCGCTCCAGCCAGCGCAAAGGACTATCCGAATCAAACAGCCATTCAGAGATCACTCCTGTTCGTCCAACTGTGATGAGGCGTTGCCGTCTTCTCGGTCGCTCCTCGGGCTGTTCCTGCGCTCCCTGGACCATTCCTTCAGAGACTTTTGCAGCTCCCTGGGAAGAAGTGTGAATGCCCTTGCCTGTTTATCCGGAGCTTCGCAGGGTACATCATGGCATAATCCAACCCAAGGTCTCGCAATTGTTTTTTGTATGGAGCGAATTGCCTCCTTTCCTCCTGCACTCTTGCGGTAAAGTCCGGGTAGAGTGAGATATCCATTCCCTCATATTGCAGCTTGCCTTTGTCCCTGGCTAAACGTAGCGCCGTGTCTCTATCCCGATAATTAAGTAGCTTCGCTATTATAGGACGCGGGTTCGCACCAGGCTTCGGCCTGGGCCCTAGTGTGCGGTGGGCCCTTTCCACTATAAACATAGGGGAGAAAACCTCGTCTCCAAGCAGTGTTTTCAATAGTTTCTCCATGAACAGCTCCATCTTGCCAGTTTGCGTGGTCTCTGCAACTCCTGTGATGCGAATGTTGGATCTCCGCGACCTCGCCTCCAAATCCTCCGACTTGTCTTGGATCACCTGCAGGAGTCTGCCAAATTGCTTGCGGTCTTTGTCCCACTCCGATTGTGCCTCCTCCGCCTCCGTCAGCCGCCGCTCCGCCATGTCGAGCCATTCGGCATGCTTGTCCACACGTTCCGACATGCGGTCCATACGGTATGTTAGGGCATCAATTTTAGTACCAATGGACGCAATGCTGTCTTATAGTCCTTTTTCCATCGAGACCAGCAAGTCTCGGATATCGGCTCCCGTAGAACCGTTGGAGGCAGCTCCCCGCGGGGACGTCTCCGTGACAGGCACCTCTGTCCCCTTGGTACGTCGCTGCTCAAAGGAGAGTTTGGGCTGAGTTTTGTCGTTTTTGCCCATGGTGGCCCTGCTGGACATCAAAACGTAAAGTTCCGCAAGCTTCCAAGTCCAGTCTAAGCAGGACAGCTACGTCTCTCGCAATGGCGTGTGTCTCAAGCACCGAGCCCCCAAATCCCGGCACCTACGGGCGTGCTCACAGATGTGCTGTCAGCCGGTCCCTCAGTCCAGAGTGCCGCAAACCACAACAGAACCAACTGGTGCCCACCGTAGGTCCATCAGCCGGACACGCAGCAATCGTTCAATGACACAGCCCAACAGCGCCAACTTCCACCTACCAGGGTCTCAGGCGTCCCAGAGGCTGTGGGTATCCAGGACTGCCACCGCTCTATGTAGCACAAGTGTCCAAGTTCCCACAGTCAGGGCAAACAATCACCTGCCTCGTCTATGCCCGAGCGAAGCAGGAGCCTCCCTCTGCGTTTTCAGTGTCCCAGCCACTACACCGTGTCACTGTAGCAGGCCTCAGGCGGTGTAGCAAATGGCCGTTTCCAAGGCAGGCCGAGCCCCAAAATGGCGCCAACCAGAAGGCAACTCGCAAAGGTGTCCTCTGCACTGACCGAGCCGGGCACCCACCCGGTGTCACCCGTCTCCTCAAAGGCCTCGCCACTGGGATTTGGAGCAATGTCTAATATGTTGACAGGCCTCGCGTAGCCTCCTGGGCTCTACCGGCACTCACCGGTGGCGCGCCGGTCCGTGGGCAAAGCAGCGCTAGTATTCCTCAGTCCGATAATGGGCCGCCACGTCCAGCGTCCCGCTCAAACAGCAGGACTCCCCGTAGTGTCTCAGATCACACCGCGGCCATCCCAACAAACAATTACAGGCTTGGTTGGGGAATGTAGTTGGGGCCTCACCGCCGAAAGCACTCCCGGACCCCCAGCTTCGCTGTCCCACAAAGCGGCTCACCGAGGCACGGTGCAGAGTCGATCGCCGCACACAGGATACCGCCCGTAGTAATGGGGCGCACGATTACTCCAGCACCAGGGCAGCCCAAGTCTGTCGTGTGTAGCGGGCTGCCGGCACTTCCGGCGACTCGCAAGCTGCACGTCGAGCAACGCCTCTCGGGCAACTCCACAGGCCAGGCCGGGGATGCAGGCCTGGTCCGCCACCGCCGGCTCCTCTCAGCAAGGACGTCCCGGTATTGCAGCGGTCCGGGCACTGAGCCTCCGTCGCTCCCACCGGGGGGCCACCGGGGGGTGAGCAGAAGACAGTAGAGTCTTTTGGGCACTCCGCAGGATGAATTTACAGGATAATTACGGGGCAAAGGCTGGGAGCTCCGCGCTCACGCGTCTACCATGGACGCTGGCAAGCTCCGCCCCCCCCTCCGCAACGGTTAGCCAGCTTATTAGGAGACACTCCCCAGATGTGGTATTGCTGCAGGAGACGCACCTGGTGGGCAATAGATGCATGGCCCTCCATAAAGGGGGGTATAAGTTGGTGGCGCATGCTGGGTTCACAACTGGATGCAGGGGGGTTGGGATTTTGGTTAAAAATTCCTTTCCCATGTCAATGCAGGCTACGTGGCTGGATCAGAGGGGCAGATATGTGGGAGTGTCGGGCTACTGGGGGGTAAGACAGTCACCTTTCTATCTATATATGTGCCACCGGGCCTTCAGTCTGATACTTTTCGTGACTTGAGCTCTGTTTTGCTTGCGTTGCCCCTTGGCAGTTTAGTTTTGGGGGGCGACTTTATTGCCGTACTGGATGGAGAGGTTGACCGTAGCCCGCCATGAGTGCTTAGGCAATCGCAGAGATGGCTCTCAGACTTCCTGAAGATGCTGGGATTGGTCGATAGCTGGCGAGTACGTAACCCAACACAGATACATTTTACTCACATATCAGCAGCACACAGTAGTTTGTCCAGGTTGGATTACACATTGCTGCCGGCAGCGATGGCTACCATGATCCATTATGTGCGATATCTTGGCAGAGGTATTTCTGATCATTCTTCACAGTGGTTATAGCTTACGCTCGGACGACTGGCGGTTGGTAGGATAGCTCCTATTAGCACTTGGCAGTTAAAGGACCCGGCCATTAAAAAAGAGGTACTCCGGATGTCGGAACTTTATTTCCGGAAAATGAGGGGACAGTTGACTCAGCGCAGTCCCTCTGAGAAGCTTACAAAACGGTAGCAAGAGGTGAGGTCCTATCTCTGGTAGCGGGGAAAAAGAAGAACATTCAGACGGAGGTAAATCAGAAAGAGGCAGAAGTCATGGCTTTGGAGGAGAGAGTTGCTAGGTCAAACGCGCCGGCGGACCTCCACCTACTAGGACTCCGGCAGGAGGAATACAAAAGCCTAGTGAGAGATAGAGCGATTACTCAAAACAATGCTGTACAGAGCCGCATATATGAACATGGTGATAAATCCGGTAAATTGATCGCGTGGCACGAGCATGGGGAATGGGCATCTAGGCTGGTACCTGAGTTAGAAGGATCGGAGTCAGATAAAGTTACAGATCCACAGGCTGTAGCTGATGCATTTTCGGAGTACTACAAGAAGGTTTACACTGCCGGTAGTGGTTTTACCGAGGCTGAGAATAGCGAAATGATCTGAGATAATATTATGTCGGGGTTGTCGGAGGAAGATAGGTGCTATCTTGACTCTTCTTTCTCCGACGATGAGGTTGCGCAGGCTATAAGGCAGATAAAATCCGGTAAGGCGACTGGCCCTAATGGGATACCGATTGAGTTGTACAAATTAAATGCCAACAGGCTCGCCCCGCATGTCTGAGCCATGTTCTTGGAGAGTAAGGAGAAGGGTCAGCTTCCATATGAGCAGCGAGTAGCAAATATAGTGGTCATACATAAAGTGGGTAAGCCCAAAGCACAATGTTCCTCATATAGGCCTATTTCGCTCCTTAATGCAGAGCCTAAAATCCTGGCGAAACTGCTCGCCACTCGGCTGGTAAAGGTAATAACAACTTTGATCCACCCGGATCAATCCAGCTTCATGCCGCGTTGTAACACGGCGCTGAATTTGCGGAGGTTGCACAGTGTCCTTGGGGGCTCTTCGAGGTTACATGAATCGACGGTCTTGGTGTCCCTAGACGCCACTATGGCGTTTGATAGCGTTGAATGAAGCAATCTGTTTGCAGTGTTGGAGAAGCTGGGTTTTGGAAGTGAGTTTATTGGATGGGTGCGACTATTGTATGCAAACCCCCTGGCCAGGGTGGTAGTCAATAACTGTAGATCAAATGATTTTTCATTGGAGAGGGGCAGGAGGCAGGGATGCCCGCTGTCCGTGCTGCTCTTTGCGCTCGCAATGGAGCCATTGGCGGCCTGGGTCAGATGGGATAGATCGATACGGGCCTTGAGATGGACACCTGAATGGGAAGATAAGATCTCATTATATGCAGATGACGTTTTGCTCTACCTCACTAATCCCAGAGAATCCTTGGGCAATTTTCTAGATGTACTAGCCATTTTTGGTAGGAACTCAGGATTAGCCATAAACTGGTCAAAGTCGGTGCTTTTTGTCCTTGTGGGCGACCCACCGAGGATCCCACAATCGTGCCCAATTCAGATTGAGGCAGTAGGATTTAAGTATTTAGGTATATATATAACGCTTGCTTCACAGCTAGGGTACGCCAATAATTTGGCTTCCCCATTGAATAGATGTAAGAAAGATGTGGAGCGCTAGAGAGCTCTTCCACTGTCCGTACTCGGAAGGGCCGCTCTCTTCAAGATGATGGCTCTGCCCAGGTTCCTCTATGCCCTGCAGAATTCAATGGACTCAGTACCGGCCTTCTATTTCAGGGAAATTGAGACACTCCAGAGGCAGCTTCTGTGAGACGGTAAACCCGGAATAGCGTTTATTAAATTAACTCTCCCTTGGTATGATGGCGGAATCGGACTCCCGGATTTAAGGAAGTTGTTGTTGTATGTACTTTATTCGATAACATTTTATCATAAAAGTAAACAAGCATTTGCAATGCAATAGGTCTCGCATTAGGAAAGTTTGAGCTATTGGTATTGTAAATGACAATTTTTTTATTTATGTGTTGGTTTTGAAAATAGCGTAATTAATAGCTTTGTCATTTACAATGGCAATAGTTTTAACTTTCGCAAATGGGACACCTAAAGCATTTGTAATGCAATATGTGTTGTATTTACGTGACTTGGATGTATTGATATTACAAATAGAAATGGCTTTTATTTTTTTGAATAATTAATACTTAAATAAAACTTATTGTAATTTATAATGACAATAGCTTTTGTAAATAACTTTTGTGAAGATTATGTTCATTGGATTTTATTCTAACGAAAATCCAAGAACAGAAGCGAAATATTAACATCTTTTTGTGACATTTGTAATAAAGCTTGAAACATTGAGAGAACATATTTGAACTAGTTGTTGTTGAATGGTTGCGCAGATTGATGCTGTGGTGCCGCCGAGTGATGTTGTGGTGGCGACGAGTGATGCTGTGGCGTTCAGTGATGCTGTAGTAGCGCATAGTGATTTTGTGGTGCCCCTGAGTGATGCTGTGGTGGTGCTGAGTGATGCTATGGTGATGCGATAGATAGACAGAGTGAGGGCACTAGATAAATAGAGTGTGGGCGATCGATAGATAGATAGAGTGAGGGCGATAGACTGAGTGCGATAGATAAACAGATAGAGTGAGTGCGATAGATAGACAGATAGATAAAGTGTATCTATGTTGCATTGAGTAGAGTGTAAGTATGAGGTGTGTAATTATATGGCACTGAGTGGTGTTATGTGGAGTGTATTTACGTTGCATTGAGAAGAGTGTAATTATGTGGCGTGTAATTATGTGGCACTGAGTAGCAATATGGGGAGTGTATGCTGTATTCAGTAGAGTGTAATTTTGTGGCATGTAATTATGTGGCACTGAGTGTAATTTGGAGTGTATGTTGCATTGAGTGCAGTGTAATTATGTAGCATATTATATGGCACTGAGTGGTATTGTTTGGAGTGTTGTTGCATTGAGTGCAGTGTAATTATGTAGCATATAATTTTGTGGCACTGAGTGTATGTTGCATTGAGTGCTGTGTAATTATGTGGCACTGAGTGGGATTTCGAGTGTATGTTGCATTGAGTGCAGTGTAATTATGTGGCGTGTAATTATGGGCACTGAGTGGTATTTGGGGTGTATGTTGCTATGAGTGCAGTGTAATTATGTGGCGTGTATCAATGTGGCACTGAGTGGTATTTGGAGTATAGTTTGCATTAAGTGGAGAGGCCAAGACAGGGAAGGGGCAGGAGAGAGGGAGACAGAAATAGAGGAAGAGTGGAGAGGCCAAGACAGTGAAGGGGAAGGAGAGAGTGAGGCAGAAATAGAGGAAGAGTAGAGAGGCCAAGACAGTGAAGGGGCAGGAGAGAGTGAGATAGAAATAGAGGAAGAGTGGAGAGGCCAAGACAGTGAAGGGGCAAGAGAGAGTGAGACAGAAATAGAGGAAGAGTGGCGAGGCCAAGACAGTGAAGGGGCAGGAGAGATTGAGGCGGAAACTGAAGAAGAGTGGAGAGGCCAAACAGTGAAGGGGCAGGAGAGAGTGAGGCGGAAACTGAGGAAGAGTGGAGAGGCCAAGACAGTGAAGGGGCAGGAGAGAGTGAGACAGAAATAGAGAAAGAGTGGAGAGGCCAAGACAGTGAAGGGGCAGGAGAGAGTGAGACAGAAATAGAGAAAGAGTGGAGAGGCCAAGACAGTGAAGGGGCAGGAGAGAGTGAGACGGGAATAGAGGAAGAGTGGAGAGGCCAAGACAGTGAAGGGGCAGGAGAGAGTGAGGCGGAAACTGAGGAAGAGTGGAGAGGCAAAGACAGTGAAGGGGCAGGAGAGAGTGAGGCGGAAACTGAGGAAGAGTGGAGAGGCCAAGACAGTGAAGGGGCAGGAGAGAGTGAGGCTGAAACAAAGGAAGAGTGGAGAGGCCAAGACAGTGAAGGGGCAGGAGAGAGTGAAACAGAAATAGAGGAAGATTGGAGAGGCCAAGACAGTGAAGGGGCAGGAGAGAGTGAGACAGGAATAGAGGAAAAGTGGAGAGGCCAAGACAGTGAAGGGGCAGGAGAGAGTGAGGCGGAAACAGAGGAAGAGTGGGGAGGCCAAGACAGGGAAGGGGCAGGAGAGAGTGAGACAGTAATAGAGGAAGAGTGGAGAGGCCAAGACAGTGAAGGGGCAGGAGAGAGTGAGGCGGAAACAGAGGAAGAGTGGGGAGGCCAAGACAGGGAAGGGGCAGGAGAGAGTGAGACAGTAATAGAGGAAGAGTGGAGAGGCCAAGACAGTGAAGGGGCAGGAGAGAGTGAGACGGAAACAGAGGAAGAGTGGGGAGGCCAAGACAGGGAAGGGGCAGGAGAGAGTGAGACAGTAATAGAGGAAGAGTGGAGAGGCCAAGACAGTGAAGGGGCAGGAGAGAGTGAGACAGAAATAGAGGAAGAGTGGAGAGGCCAAGACAGTGAAGGGGCAGGAGAGGGTGAGACCGAAATAGAGGAAGAGTGGAGAGGCCAAGACAGTGAAGGGGCAGGAGAGAGTGAGACAGAAATAGAGGAAGAGTTAGGAGGCCAAGACAGTGAAGGAACAGCAGAGAGTGAGACAGAAATAGAGGAAGATTGGAGAGGCCAAGACAGTGAAGGGGCAGGAGAGAGTGAGACAGGAATAGAGGAAAAGTGGAGAGGCCAAGACAGTGAAGGGAACTCACCGGATATTCCTGCAGGTTGCCTGGAGGCGACTGCAGACGCACGGAGGCAGTTTGGGAGCTGACGGAGGGCGCAGTTGTAGCGGGACCTCGCCGCCGCCGCCAAACACACCTTCAGCGGCCGCGGAGCGGGAGGACCACAGCCCCCAGAATCCCTGGAGAGACTGACACGCCCACCGACACGAGAGCTTTGGCGCCCGGAGGCGCATTTAACAGCGGCGCTTCCCCGGCAGAGCGGGGAACTCACCGGATATTCCTGCAGGTTGCCTGGAGGCGACTGCAGACGCACGGAGGCAGTTTGGGAGCTGACGGAGGGCGCAGTTGTAGCGGGACCTCGCCGCCGCCGCCAAACACACCTTCAGCGGCCGCGGAGCGGGAGGACCACAGCCCCCAGAATCCCTGGCGAGACTGACACGCCCACCGACACGAGAGCTTTGGCGCCCGGAGGCGCATTTAACAGCGGCGCTTCCCCCGCGGGCCCTCAGAGGCCGGGACGGGGCCACCCCTTTTTCACCCATTCGTTACAACTTGAAGGTACTGTTCATTGGTCCATTGGCCATTCCTCATTCGGGAACTGTGGGTACTGCAATTATTTCCGGGACTATCTGCCTTTTAACTATTATGTTTGCTAGGTGTCATTGACATTTGTGTCTGTAGTCCTGCGTAACAACCCAAACCGCAGAATAGGGGTTAGTACCTGCCAGCATGTCCCCAAGAGGCACCCGCAGCAGAACTGCTGCCGCTGTGACTGGCCCCATTGACCTTTTTATATCTAAGGCCAATGATGCCATCAATCAGGGCATTAACCTACTAGAACGCAGGGTATCACAAGACCTGGCGCATGCCAAACGTTCCTCGCTTGGCCTCATTGCTACCGCCACTACACCTGCACAAGCTATGCCTAACAACATCAGACCCCTACTTGATGTTTGTGCTGACATACACACCATTCCCAGCGAGGTTAACCTCTCAGCCTCCATTCCCCTGTTAGACACAGACACCGACACTAGCACAGACCTGGAAAAAACCCCTGACCTACTAATTAACCCCTCTCCCAAAGTAAAATCTGCTGATAACACCAGGCATGCTAGAGGTAGGCGAGAGGGGGCAGTTCAAAAACTGAAGTTACACGCACCCAAGCCCCGGGTCACTACGATCAGGAAATATGGCCGGGCACAAAGGAAACCTGGGAAAAATACCAACTTTGTCCCTAACAATAATCATAACACGACTAAGGTTACGGTAATATCCCAGAGGGATGATAGTGAAACTGTTCAGCAGGGCAGAACAACGAACACTAACGGAAATATAGACAAGGCATATGACCCCCTGTTGGAAAGACTGGGGGATCTATTAAGCATTTATCTATCCCCAATCGAAAATAGGCTTGCTCGATTAGAAAAACAGCTAGATGAATTGAGCAACCCTCTCAAGAATTTCCTAAAGGGAGGTCCTGCAACTAGTACAAAAAATAGCAACCCCACTAATATAGCAGGTCCCAAAACAACTATTTTACAAGTACCCCCAGCCGCCCCAAATAACGTAGATAAAGTCGTACCTGTTGTGCTGGCCAATGGCCTAATTACAAAACAAAAAGCAGCAACATCACACACTAATAGCAAATCCACAGATAAAAGGAAGGATCCTGGCACCAATACCCCCACGAATACTATACTCCCAAATGTGAGCACCACAGGTCACCCTTCAATTTCAACAAGCAATCCTATCTTGACCCAACCCATCCCAAAAACACCCAGACAAGTTCCTGCCCGCATTAACCTTCCTCCGGAATGCGGTGCATATGTATTAGTGTTAGTAAATGTTACCAAACTAAGAAAGGATCAGGATGAAAATCCCACATCACTCAAAAATAAAACCCTGCACTGGCTAATTACTAACTGCAATTACCCGATTGATGGTGCAAGGGAGATTATTAACACACAGCGGGTGGGTTGGATTGGACCACTTAGGAAAAAATTTGAGGGCGACTGTGTCATTATTAGTTTTAGAAAACCACATTGGGCAGAGAAAACATTAGCCAACGCCCCTCTACCATCGCCATGGGAATTTAACACCACGCTCCTTCCCTTAGGATATTTTTACCGACACCTGATACCCCCAGAACAAGCCACGGTTAACTTTCCCAACAATTTCCCCACTAATTCATACCAAGAGATGAATTTTGGTGCAAGGGTCAAATCACCCCTTTTTGTCCAAAACCAGAATCTAAATGCCGCCTTTTCCAACAACCACAATTGGCATCCACAACCCCCAATGCCAATCCTTACCCCCAACCATCCGCAGCACTTTCAAGCCCCAACTATGCACCAGAGCAATCACAGGGATAGGTCTTACCCAATCCCCAACCCATTCCAGTTTGCACAGATGACACAAGCTAGGCCATTGTACAATATCCCAACTTTCAATCGGTTCGACTATCTATCATCATTAGACGAACAGGATTGACTGAGCACACCCCTCAATAAAGAATTATGCAATAATGCAAAAGCCTGTAACCAAGAGGACGCCACAATTATAATTTCACCTGCATCGCTCCATGTTAAAACAGCAGTTTCAGAAATTATATTGTCGGATAGTATTCCGGCCATTTCAAACGAACCAACTATCTATGATAATGGGAATACTAGGAGCACATTTATTAACCAGGGGTTCAAACACGGCCTATCAATTCTAAGCTGGAATGTCGCAGGTTTAGAATCTAAGCTCTCTGACCCTGCTTGGACCGAACTAATTAATGACATAGACATACTTATGTTCCAAGAAACTTGGGCTGTTGATAACCTGTATATTGAAGGCTACCACTGTTTCAGCCTGACATCACCAAAACCCAGTTTTGGCCGAGCGGTGGGTGGACTCTTCACGGGGATTAGAATTTTGGCAGGCGGTACAATTAATGTTTTGAAGCCAGATAACCTTGCCAATTCCAATATTCAAATTCTGGAATATAAATTGAAATCAAAGACCACAATTTATCTAATCAATTTTTACAACAATGATTTTTATGGTGTACCGAACAAATATTTTGTTGCTTTATCTAAGGTTTTAAACATGATTGATTGTTCCTTGTCAGTAGACACTAAGACTAGTATTCTGATCGGGGGAGATTTTAATGTGAAACTTATAGATAACTATGGATCCACTAATTTTGATCACTGTAATGACCGCAGGGGTTTGGAACTGATTAGCATACTCTCTGATTTTAATCTTGTTGATGTAATGAGTGTAGGGTATGATATGAATTTTCCCTATGCCCCTACGTTTAAGGGCAGGGATAACGGTTCAATTATCGATTACATTTTTACATCACCTGTGTTAACGGACTGTTTAATCAAATCTTCTGTGGTGCAAACGTCCTTCAGCGCTCATAATCCATTGTTTGCTATTTTTAACCTCGCACCCAGTCCGATTTTTATGAATTTAAATGGAGCAAGGGATATCACACCCTCAATTGATGGCCTTCGCCTTAAATGGAGAGGAATTGATTGTGGGGCCATTATAGACACGATTCAGGAGGCACATCCGGATTTATTGAAATGCCTCTCCTCCCCAAGTACAAATAATGAAGAACTGATTACTGATTTTGAAGCTTTATGCACCAATATAAAAACTCTCCTGTCAGTCCCACTCTCTACTGACCATAAAGAGCCACGGTGGTTTGACACATCTTGCTCCGTGGCCAATAGAGAGTTAAGAAAGGCCCTCTCTGCCAATCCCAGGTGTAAGGACGTAGTTCGAGCTGCCAGGAAAAACTATAAAGATAAAACATCGAAAATGAAGGCAAATTTGCTCTCCGATCACTGGGATAAGCTGGTTATCAGCGCCAATCTGGGTGGCAGCGGCCCATTTTGGTCGGCAGCTAGGAGAACGAGGGAAATGGGCAAAGAGCTTACAAAAATTAGTTGCAACATAACCAGTACAGCCTGGGAGACCCATTTTTCTAATATTTATGCCGCCCCCTCTGATGAGCAACCTCTCCCTAACCTGAACCAAACAGAAGGCTTAGAGATCTCGGACTTAGAAGTCAGGAAAGCTATCAAAGAGAGCCTAGGTAACAAGGCGCCCGGGCCGGACGGCCTCCCTATTGATATCATCAAATTTAACGTTGATCTTTGGACACCAATACTTTTAAACATTTTTAACAGTCTTCCACATGTAGCCATGCCTGCCACCTGGGCTACTAGTATTATTGTCCCCATCTACAAAAAGGGAGACAGATCTGACCCAGTAAACTATCGTCCCATCTCCCTCCTGGATAATACTTTAAAAATACTAGGACGAATAATTTATAACAGGGTACTGGAATGGGCGTCTGATTCTGACTTTTTAGACCCCTGCCAGATGGGGTTTAGGAGTGGGGTAGGAACAGTCGAGCAATGCCTAAACTTAAAATTGATAATAGATAAATACTGCATTGCTCGCTCATCCCCCGTTTACCTAGCTTTTATGGATCTTTCATCCGCATTCGATCTTGTGAATAGATCCAAGCTATGGTTAACTCTCCTGTCAAACGGTCTCGATGCCACTCTTGTTAGATTCTTAGCCTACCTCCATACTGACTTGAAAGCTCGGGTACGTATTGGGATGGGCGGAGAGGTATCGGGAGCCATTAAGATAGGGAGGGGGGTGAGACAGGGGTGCGTTTTAGCACCCCTGCTGTTTATCATCTATATTAATGGCCTGTCCAACTGTTTAAAGAAAGCTACCCCTGATGTCCCAATTATTTTAGGAAATCCCTTACCCGTACTTTTATATGCAGACGACGCTGTCCTTATGGCACGTACACCTAACGCCTTACGTCTGCTTGTACATAGTTTTGTAAATTTTATGGAGGGACTGGATTTGAAAGTTAATTTTAAAAAGTCTTTTATTATGCCCTGTGGGCCGGGCAAAAGGAAACTCGGCACTATTCAAATTGGAACAGATAAACTCGAATCTGTCCATAAGTTCCCTTACCTGGGGTTGGTTTTCGCTGCGAACGGCTCTTGAAGTGGGCATGTGGCCCACGCCACGAGCAAGTTCTCGAAAGCCAACAATTCTGTCCTGAGTCTCCCCCGCCCTAAGAAAATCGGCGCCACTAAAGCTATTGTTAAAATTTTTAAACTACAGTGTTCCCCTGTTGCCACGTATGGAGCCGAAGTTTGGGGATCGGCCAGCAGCATTGGCATTCAAAGAGAGGAAAACCGTTTTTGCAGGAAATTGCTGGGAGCACCAATTTCCTCTTCCAATTTCATCTGTCATAACGAACTCAACCTCCCTTTCATAAACGACTTTATTAAAGTAAGACCAGCACTCTTCTGGATCAGAATCTGGAGGAATGAGGCTGCTGCCCTTACGCAAAACATCATTAGGGACTGCCTTAATAGTGAAAATGGCATGCAGATCCCCTGGTTTAAAGAAGTTTTTAAAATATTTAATGAAATTGGTAGAGGCATTTTGTTTACTGAGCCAACGGCTATTGAACTAAAGGACAAATATGAGGTCCAAAAGGCACTCTATGCACTTTACCGTAATGAACGGCTTGGAATTGAATTACAGAAATCAGGGGTCAAAAAATACATTGGTAATGGTCTCTGTATGCAAATCATGCCACCCTACCTATCACTGCCTATGTCAAATTGGGAACGATCTCTACTGTTTCGTCTAAGGGCAGGAACTGTGAAATTTTTGCTCTCTTTTCCTCTGGGGTATCAACACCATACTGACCTTACCCCCTGCCCCTGTGACGGTACAAGCACTCAAGACGATTTGCACTTTCTGTTTTTCTGTAAATTTTATGTGAGATATACCAAATGGCTTTTAACCCCATATTTTAGAAAACTTAGACCTCTCACACTTCAGGAATCCTATATGCTGCTGCTCACCCTGGACAACGATGAACTGACATTTCGCACTAGCACTTTTTTAAGACTAGCCATACGCGCACGCAAGACTATGGAAAGTCCTTGAAATCAGATTCAGTCATAAAAATACTACTGCTAAAACCTTATAAGTTAATGAAATTTATTGCCTAACCTCTGTATGAATTGCTTTGTCACTATGGAATGTAAATTATTTAACTGTTTTGTATTATGTGTATATATGTGCTTTGATGTGTTCGGTACTTTTATGAATTTTAACAAATTCGAATAAAGGTCTTTTGAAACTTGAAAACTTGACAGTGAAGGGGCAGGAGAGAGTGAGACAGAAATAGAGGAAGAGTGGAGAGGCCAAGACAGTGAAGGGGCAGGAGAGAGTGAGGCTGAAACTGAGGAAGAGTGGAGAGGCCAATACAGTTAAGGGGCAGGAGAGAGTGAGACAGAAATAGAGGAAGAGTGGGGAGGCCAAGACAGTGAAGGGACAGGAGAGAGTGAGACAGAAATAGAGGAAGAGTGGAGAGGCCAAGACAGTGAAGGGACAGGGGAGAGTGAGACAGAAATAGAGGAAGAGTGGAGAGGCCAAGACAGTGAAGGGGCAAGAGAGAGTGAGACAGAAATAGAGGAAGAGTGGCGAGGCCAAGACAGTGAAGGGGCAGGAGAGATTGAGGCGGAAACTGAAGAAGAGTGGAGAGGCCAAACAGTGAAGGGGCAGGAGAGAGTGAGGCGGGAACTGAGGAAGAGTGGAGAGGCCAAGACAGTGAAGGGGCAGGAGAGAGTGAGGCGGAAACTGAGGAAGAGTGGAGAGGCCAAGACAGTGAAGGGGCAGGAGAGAGTGAGGCAGGACCTGAGGAATAGTGGAGAGGCCAAGACAGTGAAGGGGCAGGAGAGAGTGAAACAGAAATAGAGGAAGAGTGGAGAGGCCAAGACAGTGAAGGGGCAGGAGAGACTGAGACGGAAACAGACTAAGAGTAGAGAGGCCAAAACAGTGAAGGGAGGAAGAGTGGAGAGGCCAAGACATTGAAGGGGCAGGAGAGAGTGAGACAGAAATTGAGGAAGAGTGGAGAGGCCAAGACAGTGAAGGGGCAGGAGAGAGTGAGGTGGAAACTGAGGAAGAGTGGAGAGGCCAAGGCAGTGAAGGGGCAAGAGAGAGTGAGGCGGGAACTGGGGAAGAGTGGAGAGGCCAAGACAGTGAAAGGGCAGGAGATAGTGAAACAGAAATAGAGGAAGAGTGGGGAGGCCAAGACAGTGAAGGGGCAGGAGAGAGTGAGACAGAAATAGAGGAAGAGTGGAGAGGCCAAGACAGTGAAGGGACAGGAAAGAGTGAGACGGAAATAGAGGAAGAGTGGAGAGGCCAAGACAGTGAAGGGGCAGGAGAGAGTGAGACAGAAATAGACGAAGAGTGGAGAGGCCAAGACAGTGAAGGGGCAGGAGAGAGTGAGACGGAAACAAAGGAAGAGTGGAGAGGCCAAGACAGTGAAGGGGCAGGAGAAAGTGAGACAAAATAGAGGAAGAGTGGAGAGGCCAAGACAGTGAAGGGGCAGGAGAGAGTGAGACAGAAATAGAGGAAGAGTGGAGAGGCCAAGACAGTGAAGGGGCAGGAGAGAGTGAGACAGAAACAAAGGAAGAGTGGAGAGGCCAAGACAGGGAAGGGGCAGGAGAAAGTGAGACAAAATAGAGGAAGAGTGGAGAGGCCAAGACAGTGAAGGGGCAGGAGAGAGTATGACAGAAATAGAGGAAGAGTAGAGAGGCGAAAACAGTGAAGGGAGGAAGAGTGGAGAGGCCAAGACAGTGAAGGGGCAGGAGAGAGTGAGACAGAAATAGAGGAAGAGTGGAGAGGCCAAGACAGTGAAGGGGCAGGAGAAAGTGAGACAAAATAGAGGAAGAGTGGAGAGGCCAAGACAGTGAAGGGGCAGGAGAGAGTATGACAGAAATAGAGGAAGAGTAGAGAGGCGAAAACAGTGAAGGGAGGAAGAGTGGAGAGGCCAAGACAGTGAAGGGGCAGGAGAGAGTGAGACAGAAATAGAGGAAGAGTGGAGAGGCCAAGACAGTGAAGGGGCAGGAGAGAGTAAGACAGAAATAGAGGAAGATTGGAGAGGCCAAGACATTGAAGGGGCAGGAGAGAGTGAGACCGGAATAGAGGAAAAGTGGAGAGGCCAAGACAGTGAAGGGGCAGGAGAGAGTGAGACAGAAATAGAGCAAGAGTGGAGAGGCCAAGACAGTGAAGGGGCAGGAGAGAGTGAGGCGGAAACTGAGGAAGAGTGGAGAGGCCAAGACAGTGAAGGGCCAGGAGAGAGTGAGGCCGAAACAAAGGAAGAGTGGAGAGGCCAAGACAGTGAAGGGGCAGGAGAGAGTGAGACAGAAATAGAGGAAGAGTAGAGAGGCAAAGACAGGGAAGGGACAGGAGAGAGTGAGACAGAAATAGAGGAAGAGTGGAGAGGCCAAGACAGTGAAGGGACAGGAGAGAGTGAGACAGAAATAGAGGAAGAGTGGAGAGGCAAAGACAGGGAAGGGACAGGAGAGAGTGAGACAGAAATAGAGGAAGAGTGGAGAGGCCAAGACAGTGAAGGGGCAGGAGAGAGTGAGACAGAAATAGAGGAAGAGTAGAGAGGCAAAGACAGGGAAGGGACAGGAGAGAGTGAGACAGAAATAGAGGAAGAGTGGAGAGGCCAAGACAGTGAAGGGACAGGAGAGAGTGAGACAGAAATAGAGGAAGAGTGGAGAGGCCAAGACGGTGAAGGGGCAGGAGATAGTGAGACGGAAATAGAGGAAGAGTGGCGAGGCCAAGACAGTGAAGGGGCAGGAGAGAGTGAGACAGAAATAGAGGAAGAGTGGAGAGGCCAAGACAGTGAAGGGGCAGGAGAGATTGAGGCGGAAACTGAAGAAGAGTGGAGAGGCCAAACAGTGAAGGGGCAGGAGAGAGTGAGGCGGGAACTGAGGAAGAGTGGAGAGGCCAAGACAGTGAAGGGGCAGGAGAGAGTGAGGCGGAAACTGAGGAAGAGTCGAGAGGCCAAGACAGTGAAGGGGCAGGAGAGAGTGAGGCAGGACCTGAGGAATAGTGGAGAGGCCAAGACAGTGAAGGGGCAGGAGAGAGTGAGACAGAAATAGAGGAAGAGTGGAGAGGCCAAGACAGTGAAGGGGCAGGAGAGAGTGAGACAGAAATAGAGGAAGAGTGGAGAGGCCAAGACAGTGAAGGGGCAGGAGAAAGTGAGACCGAAATAGAGGAAGAGTGGAGAGGCCAAGACGTGTAATCATGTGGCACTGAGTGGTATTTGGAGTGTATGTTGCATTGAGTGCAGTGTAATTATGTGGAGTGTAATTATGTGGCACTGAGTGGTATTTGGAGTGTATGTTGAATTGAGTGCAGTGTAATTATGTGGCGTGTGAGGGTGCGCAGAGTGTGAGGGTGCAGTGTGTGCACTGTGTGTGAGGGTGCAGTGTCTTGGACGGTGCGGTGTGTGCAGTGTGTGCAAGGGTGCAGTGTGTGTGAGGGTGCAGTGTGTGTCAGGGTGCAGTGTGTGTGAGGGTGCAGTGTGTGCAGTGTATGCGAGGGTGTAGTGTGTACAGTGTGTGAGGGTGCAGTGTTTACAGAGTGTGTGTGAAGTGCCCACTATGAACTGAATGTATGCAAGCACAGGTGTACAGGATCTGGTAGTCCACAAGGCATGGCTCTTTGTCACAGAGAGGTCACTAGCCTAGGTAGGGGTCAGGCCAGTTTGCCAACAATCATGCTTGGGCCCTAGAGAGCACACACGCCTGAACTGGAGAGTCGCGATTCAGCTCATGAAGGAGGATTTTCAAGACGGATGACTGTTCTTGTGTGGGCTATACCTACTGAAGTGCAAAGTGCTTTTAGAAACTCAGAAGCCTCCTACCCTCTGAATACATGCGAGTTCTAGGAAACACAAGCGCACTGTTTGCCTCGTCTCCTACTAATAGCACATTTCATACAGATCTTAGACCTGCCAACCTGTTTATAAAATGTCACTGTGTGAAGAGGGAGGGGATGCAGAGCTTCCTGGCGAGATCTCCCTAAGAGACAATCTGCCCTGCACCAAGCGCACCACCTCTAACCACACACACAAAAAAAGAAAAAAAGCAGCCAGGACTGCCATAAGTATTAAAGTAAAACAGGGTCAAATGCTGCGAGCCACAGGAGTCTGACTTCTAAACGGTTGATCATAACCCATGCCCTCTCGTCAGTCCTGGGTATGCTTACAGAACCGCAGAAGAACACACACTGTTGGTGTCTGTGCAAAGCGCAATACCAGCACACTAATTCAAGCAAGTGCTGGCGCTGTGAATTGCATGAGAAAATATTTTGAGGGAATGGGATAACAATAGCAAATGTCCATTCGTTTAACCCCTGGTTGACCCTTGGCAGGGCTGCAGTCTTACCGCGGGCACTTACCTCCGTATCCTGCTCCACTCACGGACCCCTGACATGCTGAACTAGCTTATTGCAAGAAGCAGCCATGCAATCAACAAGGGGAACATCGTTGGTACTATCTTGCTGTGTGTGTGTAATATAGAACGTAGCAAATACACTTGCCCCAGTCCGTCCTTATTGCAGCGGGACATACATTGCAGAAGAATTGACGAAATACACAACACTTTTTATAATACAAACTACTTAGGATGTGTAATAGAGATATGACCAAAGAAACCCTAGTCCACGAGGAACCCTGTACCAGTAGAGATAACTGATTTTGCGTTGTCTGGCTTTTACATAATAAGGAGTGAAGACTGATTAGTGCCTTAGCCACATCCAACATTCACATGTGAAAATGATTTAACTTGCACCTTCTCATGACCTCATTATGTAAACAAATTAATACAACTGAAATGCAATAAAATCAGCTTCTGGCACTATTCTTATATGTTCAAGATGCCCCTTTCCCGTTTACACACACTCACCAAGAGTGGTATCAACAGATTTTCCCTGCGTGTTAGCACCGAAGCAAGATGTGGAATAAAGGACAGAGTTGTCACGTGATTACCAAGGAGGTTAAGTAGCACGGGATCGCCTGAACTCTTGTGTGGCATAGACGCACAGCGCCATGCTCGTATGGTTCCCTGACGCCCCGTAACCCACTCAACCAAACTTAAACTTTACACTCCTATAAAACCCCAAGCCGCTTGGTGTCAGCGCCAGGTGGATGGGACCACAAGCTCGCTTTACATATTCAAGTCAGGAGCAATTGCCCATTATTTGTTTCTTTTTTTACTTAGGGGCATCTAATGGAAAGTTTCTTTGGTCCAGGAAAATGAATTCTATTTCAGGACAGGAGGCTCCGATTATGCTTATACTCATTTCTTTACTGACATATAGCAGCCAATCACAGAACAGTAAAGAAAACCAAAAACTACGTTACCCATGAACCCAGGGTAACCATAGAGTACACCAATAGTATATAAACAGTCTCAGAGGTAACCACTTCCTCTTTCTTTGCTGCTCCGCAGCCAGTTAAGTGCATATTGGTTATTTCACTGTTATTTGACTTGTGTTTTGATGTAATTCATACCGCTTTGTATGCGCTGTGTGCTGCTTTCTTCAGCGCTTCTCTCGCGCTCTTGCTGCCGTTTTTGGTCGTTCGTTACATCCTCGACCGGCGCGCGCGGTGGGAGCGTGTGTCACCTCCCTGGGTCGGGCACTTGCTGCCGTTTGTCCCGTTTCTTGTGGAGGGAGTTTGGGGCGGTCCTGCCTCGCGCGCGTTAAGCGCGAGCAGGTTCCTTGGCTGTCGGGCGAGCCGGGTGACTGCGCATGCGCGACCTTTGTCACGCAGGGCTTTCCTCGCGCTGCTGCGTTTATTGACATCGCAGCGCCGGCTCCTGACCTCGTCTTTAGACGATAGCGCCCACTGCCTGTCAGCTGGCCCCATTTGACACCGGAGCTTGAAAAAACAGTCCCGGTTGATTTATAGCATAGGCTTTGCCGAGAGTGGTTGTGTTTTTTGGTCAGCAAGCCTCCCTCCACGCTCTACCTATTGTTTACTACGCAGTTTTTTCTGCTTGTACTTGCTGGCTGTGAGGTTTTTCACTCCCTCGGACTGTGTCACTGACATACCAGATTCCTTGTCACCTGGTGGGCTATATTCACACGCTTCCTGTGTATCATGAGTGGCTCCTATTATTATGAGGAGGAAGGTGACTTTGAGGAGGAGGGGTCCGAATTTTTTGAGCAGGACCTTGTTGAGGCACTGGACAAAGGGGTTCAGCATTCTATGAACAAGGCGATGGCTCGCGCCATTACACCCCTGAAGCGCCATTTGACGCAATATGCGCAACAGCAAGGTTGGCTGCCTTCCAAGAAATCCTCATCCCCTGGTAATCCCCATTCTTCTGATTTTCGAAGGCTAGCTCGGTCATTGTCCTCCAAGTCAAAGGCTGTCCCTGTCATTGTTGAGAGCGACGACCATGATGCTTCCTCCTCCTCCTCGGAGGTTTTGCCTCCTCCTCCCAAAAAACATAAATGTAAAGAACATTTTGTAGACGCCTCCTCTCAGCCTCCGGTCTTGACTTTTGAGCCTGAGGATATTGTGCACCCTAATTCTTCTGCCTGGCTCCCCTCCCCAGCTGTGGCGGAGTATGTTCAGCAGTATATCCGCCATCCTTTTGATAAGGACGTGCGTGCCCGTCTTCGCTCGGAGTTTCCGCAGCCAGATTTAGCGGATAACCTGGCGGACACGCCTGAGGTCGACCCTACAATGCTGACATACATGAAGAAATTTTCTAAGGACCCCAAGAAAGGTCTGGACCGTTCCTGGCGGGCTTGCCAGGATAAGGTCTTGGACCTCCTAGGTCCTATCACTAAAATGTTAGCTCTGGGCTTCCGTGCCAAGGAAGCAAATTCCACGGTTGATCCTGACGAGCTCATTGAGTGGGCACAGCGGGCCGTCTGCTTTTTAGGGAACGCCAACTGTGCCCTCTCAAGTGAACGTCGGCGTTCAATTCTGCTGAAACTGGACCCAAAATTGTCTGAACTTTCTTCTTCTGAGGCAGGGGCTGCTGCTCAAGGTCTTCTTTTCGGCCAGCCCTTCTTAAAGGAGCTCACACATTTTGTCAATACCTTTAGCAGTATTGACAAGGCACAGGCCACCTTGAAGCGGGCCATGCGTCCGGTTTTCAGCAAGGCCGGACGAAACAGGGGACGCTCGTCCGGCCGTGGTCAATACCAACCCAATCAACGTGGGTACCAGTCCCATAAGGGAGGCCAGCAGGATTCCGGTTATGCCCAGCGGTCTAACTTCTACCCTTCCAGGAAAGGACGTGGGCAGTACAGGAAAGGAGGTTCAGGCGGCAACTCCGGCGGATATCAGGATTCCGCCACTTCAGGTGAGACTTCTTCCTGCATGCAGTGTTGTTCTGGGGGCAGGATTCGCCATTTTCTAGCCAATTGGCGCGCAATCTCAAGCGATGCTTGGGTGCTGGAAACAGTTCAGGGATTCAAAATCGAATTCTATCATCCCTTCCACCAGTCTCGTCCTCCCTTCCCTCTTCACTTCTCAAGGCAAAGTCAGGAGTTCATCACAGAGGAACTCAAGTCTCTGGTATTGAAGGGGGCCATTGTGCCGACAGTACGCCATCCTCAGGGGTTTGCCAGTTCGATCTTTCTGGTGGAGAAGAAGGGAGGGGGATCAAGGTTGGTCCTCAATCTGAAGGATTTCAATGCGGGGGTAGTTTACAGGCACTTCAAGATGGAGGGCATCCATCTGTTGCGAGATCTCTTGAGGGAGCGGGATTGGATGGTTCGTCTGGACCTCAAAGATGCTTATCTCTCGATCCCGGTCTTCCGTCCCCATCGCCGTTTTCTGCAGTTTCAGTGGCTGGGGACTTGGTATCAGTATCAGGTCCTGCCCTTCGGCCTTTCGTCAGCACCGTGGTGCTTCACGAAACTGTTACGTCCTGTTGTGGAATCTCTCCGCAGTCGCGGAGTTCGTTTGATCATTTATTTGGACGACATCCTCCTTCTGGCGGATTATCCGGTCAAACTAATGACTCATCTAGACTGGACCATAGACCTTCTTCAGTCACTCGGGTTTCTGGTGAATGTTCCCAAATCTGTACTTCATCCTTCTCAAGTGATCGATTTCTTGGGGTTCAGAGTCAACTCCCTCACTTGTCAACTTCTGCTTCCCCAACAGAATATTCGATATATCAAGAGGGAATTGAATTCCATTATCTCGAGTCCGACTGTGTCTTTGAGGTTGTTAGCACGAGTTGTCGGTCTCTTGGCGTCTTCCCTGCAAGCGATATTTCCAGCCCCGCTACATTATCGGGCCCTTCAACGTCTGAAAATTCAACATCTTCAGCGAGGCCTGCGGTATTCCGACTTGATTCCTCTCTCGGAGGAGGCCAGATTGGAGATGCAATGGTGGTTGGATCACATGGAGGCCTGGAACGGCAGGGCTCTTTTCGGCTCCTCTCCGGAGATTGTGATCGAATCAGATGCCAGTCGTTGGGGCTGGGGAGCTCGTTGCGGTCCAATCTCGACGGGGGGACGGTGGTCTCCGCAGGAACTTTCACTCCACATCAACTGTTTGGAGTTGCTGGCGGGGTCGTTTGCGGTCAAATGCCTGTCGCCTCTTCGGTCCCACTGCTGCATCCTTCTCCGGATGGACAATGTCTCCGCGGTGCGTTACATCAACAAGCTGGGGGGGACTCGATCGAGGTTGTTGGCAGAGATTGCCAAGGAATTCTGGCATTATTGCCTTCAGCACAAGATCACAGTTATTGCAGAGTATCTTCCCGGGTCTCGCAATCTTGTGGCGGACTGGAACTCCAGATATCTGAAGGACTTCAGCGACTGGAGACTCCATCCTCGGGTGTTTCGCCAACTACTTCGCAGTTGGGGTCCGTGTCTGATCAACCTCTTTGCGTCCCGTCTCAACACCCAACTTCCCCAGTTTTTCAGTTGGAGACCGGACCCAGAAGCTCTGGCCACCGATGCTTTCCTCCAGACGTGGCCGTCATCCCTCTGTTATGCGTTTCCCCCATTCATGATGCTCCCGAGAGTTCTGGCCTATGTGACGCGCTTTCGGGCGGAATTAATTCTGATTGCCCCTCTCTGGCGGGCTCAGCCGTGGTTCCCTGTTCTTCTGGAGATGGCATGCGACCTGCCCTTTCTTCTTCCTCAGAAGGAGAATCTCCTTCTAGATCCACTGCAGAATCCTCATCCCCTGGTTCAATCCGGATCCCTCCTTCTCCTGGCGTGGTGAATTTCGGGGAACGTTGGACGGTGCCAGGCCTTTCTGCGGACGCTACCAGATTCCTCAGCAACGCCTGGGCCCCAAACACTCACAAGCGTTACAGAAGCTCCTGGAAACGTTGGAGTGATTGGTGTGCTCAACGGCAAGTTGATCCCACATCGGCTGATATCATTTTGATATGCAATTTTTTGTCTTCTCTGTCCTCTTCTTCGGGTTTGGCTTACTGCACAGTCAACAATTTCCGTTCCGCCATTTCGGCGGGTCATCTTCCTGTGGATGGGAAACCTGTTGGTGAACATCCTCTCGTGGCCAAGATTCTAAAAGGTATTCGTATGGCTACTCCTCCTCGGCCTAAATATGTTTCCTTATGGGACGTTTCTGTGGTCTTACGTTTTCTGGAAGCTTGGCCGGTTAATTCCTTATTGACTCGTAAACAACTTTCGGCCAAGCTTACTATGTTATTGTGTTTGCTTTCCTGCAAACGAATCTCAGACGTCCGCGCTTTAGATCTCGCGGGTCGTAGCTTCACGCCTGAGGGTGTTTCCTTTCGCCTTTCCCGGCGCACTAAAACTAACACTGAGGTCATCTCTTACCCTTCTTTTCCGGCTCGACCTAACCTTTGTGTGGTCCAATGTCTTAAAGATTATGAGGTGAGTACTTCTCTTCATCGATCTGATATGCAAGGCCAATTGTTGATTGCCTTGCAAAAGCCCTTTCGCCCCGTTGCTCCAGCCACTTTGGCCCGTTGGGTACGATGGCTCATGGGGGAAGCGGGCATTGATGTTTCTGTGTTTGGTGCTCACTCAGCTCGGGGAGCCATGGCCTCTAAGGCTTTTTCGTTGGGTGTCACTTTATGTGACATTATGAAAGCTGCTGACTGGTCCTCAGATTCTGTGTTTAAGACTTTTTACTTCAAGCCTGTTCCTACTGTTGCTTCTGTTGTGGTGGAGGAGCTTTGAACAAGCATAATCGGAGCCTCCTGTCCTGAAATAGAATTCAAAATTTGCTAACATTCGTGACAAGAATTTTCAATTCTATTAAGGACAAGGAGGCGAGGATTATCCCACCCATTGTATATGCATGTATTATATTTTATATTGTTACTATGCAATGATTCATGGATCTTTTTCCTAATGTAATGTGATGATTACCTTGTTTTCTCTACCCACCCTTTATTTGCTCATGATTACACGGAATGTGTATTACGGCTTTGTGCCTCTTTTCAGGCTCTGATCCCAAGTGATGTTCCTCTGGCTCCGTCCTTGTGGAAGATGTGCTGCGAGTTTCTTCTCCTCGTTGGCCTGCTTCTGTTCCTGTGGCTTTGGGAAGTTCCTCCGCCTCCTCGTTCGGATTTTGGTCCTTTCGGATGATGTTCTTCTTGGATTTCTGATGTTTAAAGTTGTTCTTCCTAATGGATTTTGGACAAAGAAAGAGGAAGTGGTTACCTCTGAGACTGTTTATATACTATTGGTGTACTCTATGGTTACCCTGGGTTCATGGGTGACGTAGTTTTTGGTTTTCTTTACTGTTCTGTGATTGGCTGCTATATGTCAGTAAAGAAATGAGTATAAGCATAATCCTCGCCTCCTTGTCCTTAATAGAATTGAAAATTCTTGTCACGAATGTTAGCAAATTTTGAAGTGTTACCCAAAAACAGGCGACCTGCCTCCTCTTTCTAAACCTATTCAGAGGCCGGGGCTGGGCTCTTCAGCATTTCCGACGTCATCCGTTGAAGCCCACGATAACATTGCTTCAGTAACTGTCAATGAACAGCAAAGATTGCAGCCTCGGTCAGTGTGACTCGCCGAAGAGGCGCTTCCACGCCCTGTCCGGGTTTAGTAAGCGCTATATAAATGCAATTACAATACAATACAATACAATGACTACTTTACAGATATTGAGGACTCTGGAAAGTGCGACCTGCCTCCGCTGCAGATGTGAAGGGCCGGTATGGCGGACAGTGGCGATAGAGGGGTAGGTGGGGCTTCAGAGTCTGCCGGGTGTCTTCGCCCCTAAACGGGATTTGAAATTCTCACATGAGAGTAGGCTCCCGTCTTTTACAGTTTATGAACACCCATTGAAAGATGGGGGTCCGCAATTTCACTTTAATTTGATAGCGGTGCTTGTACTTTGATGTGTAACAAGTCCATGATATTTAAACAAAACAAGTGGGATCGAAAACCGTGGAACAGTCTTTTGGCGACTCACGCTGTATAAAAGCAACTGAAATAAGTAAACGTTCAGTCTGTTGTTCACCTTTGAATATTAGCAACATAAGCCTGTAGAGAGCCGGTGACAAGGGGATTCCAAATATTACACAACGCCGGGGTAGCTGAACATTTACCCTGTGAAAATCCACAACAATAAGCAGCTTACGGGGAGAAGTTTAAATAGCGGAGATACATGGTGCGTGTATGATTAATGTAGAGAATGTCCGTGTGTAGTGTACAGTAGGGACTCCCTGGCCATCTGAAATACAACTGGTAATGTAAAGTAAAGCGCGTCGTTACCGTCAGTCGAGTTTGTTTACCTTCGGTCGAGTTCATACTAAACAAACACGCACTACAACAGGACAAGTCTTCAGGATGCAGTAATTAAACGCAACAGTACCGTTTCTCTGCAGCAAAAATAAAACATTTCCCAGTGATGTGCCTTAAAGCTAAACATTATTTCCGGAACCATTCTAATTACATCTGCCTACCAGGATGTATTCCTTACTATTATTTTAAAATTATATACTTTTTACCATGTTTAGGCAATGGAAAGCTTTCTTTTTGTATTCAGTTTTATCTATCCTTTCCCACGGAACATCGCCGCCGGCCTGCGACCAGGAAGTCAGGCAGGCCGGGCGGGACAACCGGAAACAGGAAGTAGGAGGGCGGGAGCCTACCCCGCCTCCCACGGAAGAGCCGCGATTGTTTGGAGCACCGGAGCAGGCAGGAGCCTACCCTGCGCCCCGGTGCCGAAGAAGGGAGGAAGAGTCCTGCTGCCGGTGAGAGACGCTGCACCAAGGAAGCCGGTGAGTGGGGCTTCGCCTTGTTGCTGGGCTGCGAGGGCGGGGGGCATGTGTGTGCGCGCGCGGCGGCGGGCTGTGTATGTGTGAGCGTGCGTGTGTGTGTGTGTCTTGGAGTGTGTGTGTGTGACGGGGGGGGGGTTGGGGCTGGGGGTTGCCTGTCTGGGTGCCTGCGTGTCTGTGTAAGTGCCTGTGCGTGTGCATGCATGCGCGTTAGGCTGGGAGTTAGGCTGGGAGTATGGGAGGGAAGTGCTCGGCGCGGCGCAGGACGGAACGTGCGCGTTCGCGCAGCCAAATCCGCCTGCTAAAGCTCGTGACAGTTTCTTGTCCCTCATTCCCCGGCATCGGATAGCTATAAGTCTCCGCCCTGGACGCATCCTTCGGATGCGAATTCCAGGGCGAGACCTAAAAACATACTTTACAGTAAAAAAAAAAAGGCCAATCCATTCTTACATACAACTGTGGATTAAAATTACAAAAATATTACTTTAAAAATAGTATATACAATAAAAGCAGAAATACATAATCACATAAAAGCAGCATATCATAAATCCATATAAAATCATCTATGGGGGGTTTTCTTTATCCTTCGCAGGCGAGTCTGCCAGGCACTGCCCAGGAATTTTGCTACCCCACAGACCATAACTAGGGAAGACTTATCAGTGGAAAAAACCTGCAAGGCCATCTTATGACAGCTAAGGCCCAGCTCCTTACATATTGGTTTTAACCATGTCTTTCTTGCACCCCTATATGCTGGACATGCAAAAAGGAGATGAGCCACAGACTACTTAGGGGTAAGATTTTGCTGGAGAACTTGACTTTTTCCACCCTGCAGTAATTTCATTCACCGGGAGGGTCCTGAACCTTAGTTTTAAATAGAGTGATCTATCCAGGTTTTTTTTTAATTAAGTCAAGGAACGGTTCGAGTTTCCTTACAGGTTTGAACTCTAGAAACTGCTCTGCTAGGATACCCCATTTGCCTCTACACATGTCCTCCTCCTGTACCCAGTCCCAATATAGTTTCCTCATTACTTGCTTTGGGGGTGGTGTTTGGCTAGCCCATATTTGCAACCAGCTGTCTAACGTTACTCAGCCACTTAATCTTGTTGCCCGAGTTGAGTGAGATTAGTTCATCCAAAACAGCCGCATAGTTTGAAAATTCTGCGGTCCTTCTAAGACGTACCCAGAAAAGTAGCGGGCGCAGACAAACTATGTCTTTCAATGAACGCCTACCCATATCTTGTCGTAAGGGTTTTACCGGAGTAGAGATGGGGAGTGACACCAATTCTCTCAGGAACTTATTTTCTGATCTCACAAGGTCGATTGTTTTCTCGAACCCCCACAACTCGGATCAGTAGATTGCCGAGCGCAGTGCTTGACCTTTATACACAGCGAGAGCCGGGGCTACAGGTTTGCTCATAGACTCTCGCTGTTCCCGTAGGATCGCTCCTGAGACTCGCTTGTGATTTAAAAGCATTTTGGCCATATGGTCCTTCCAATTCATCCGACTATTAATCCTTACCCCCAAATAGTCAAATGAGTCTACTAACTCCAATGGGGTACCATTAAGGGAGACATTATTCTTAAATCTTTTTGAAGGTGAGATGGCCATAAGCTTTGTCTTGGTAATGTTGATTTAAGGAAGTACTATTGGGCTTCACAGCTGGCTGCTGTGAACCATATCGTCTACGGACCCCCGGGAGATCCGGGCTATGCCATGGACCGTGGGCTGGCTCCGGGTGGAATGATAGATAGAGCGCTATATGCCAAACCAGGGAAGTTCGCACTATTTGGCCCAACCGCGCATGCGATACAGGTGTGGCACGCGGCTAATAGATATCTAGGTTGGGAAGGCAAACTGACGTTGGCCACTCCCCTGTTCAATTCTGAGAAGCTGGGGAGCCTGTGGAAAACTAAGGGGTTTGATAAGTGGGATCTTATTGGAATCACCCAGATAAAGGATGTTTGGGGAAGGGGCACAGTACACACATTCGAGTCTCTTAAAAAACTGTATGGTCTACACAATAATGAACACTATCGATATCAGCAAGTGAGGCATGCCCTCATCACCCACATACCCAGGGGCACGGGGCTCCCGGAGGCGTCGCCTCTTGAAGACCGGGAGCTGGATGGGCACAGTCCTGAAAAAAACTATTTCTTTGATATATAGGAAAACTGGTTAATAATAGGGAGAGCCCGCTGGGGTGAATTAGAGCCCAGTGGAGTGCAGATGGTTTGGAATTGGATGACGAAGATTCGGTGGAGGCAGTTTCCTCCCCGAAGGTAGGGGCGATTCAGATGAGGCTCCGACTTGTGCACCTGAAAATACTGCATAGGTCACATATAACTGGGCCTCGGCTGGTGCGAATGGGGCAAGGAGGGGAGTGGAGAGTGTAGAAGGGAGTGTGGAGAACCTGGCACCTTAATGCATATTCTTTGGCACTGTGTCGCGATACGGACATTTTGGACGAAGATCCATGATGAACTAAAAGAAGTATTGGGTGAGGAGATAAGCCCAGAAGCCCGAAGGTGTCTATTGAATGTGTGGGAGCCTACAGATTCGAATGTGTATCGGAAGCAATGGGTGACGCTGGCGTATACGGTGGCTAAACGAAATATTGCTCAGCTTTGGGGTGCAAGTCAGCCGCCCGAGTCTCTAGGTGGGCTGAAGATCTGGACTGGTGTATGTTTAGGGAGAAATCAGTGTATGTGGCCAGGGGTTGCCCGTAGAAATGGGGGAAGGTATGGGGGGCCTGGAATAGTCACCGAGTAGAGAACCACCGACGCCACATCTGGAATTGGAAGCGCAGGAATCCCAATGATCCAGGTACGAAACATTGTCACATGTGATTCTGTACCTATCCATACTGACCCACATGATGAATAATGTATGGCATCACCTGATGTTTTATTTATGTTTCATTTTCCTTTTTGTAATGTATTTTTTTTGTCTTTTTGTTAATAAAAAAAGTTTTTAAAAAAAACATTAAAAAAATATATACAAATTCATAAAAGCATTTGATTTGCTACAGTTTTTCCTACTATGTAAACAGTTTTGGCAGATGGCCTTAGTGCTGAGACAGTGCCTCACAATATATAAACTGCTCGTCTATGTCCCCACAGCTTCTAGACATTTGTAATTTTCCTCACACTCAAAACACTTTTCAGGAAACCCGTCATTGTTGCAATGCAATAGTAGCTATCCAACATCTGTAGATACAGTAGAGCTGGACGACATTGTCTCCAGCCCCCCTCTTTTATTAGGGCTTTAATCCATCTACGTCTTTGGTTTGCTAGAATTTGCAGAATAGGATTAAGTGGATCGTAGTTTGCGAAGAAACATTGTCACAGGGACACAGGCCTAGATACCTTGACCAGTTATTCAAGTCAGGATAACTGACCAGCTGATGAAAAGTCCCAAATCTAAAGCATACATTTATTAAAGATGGAGGGTGTCGTGTTGGGGGAATAACGGGAATGACACGGTAGTACGGCCACACCTCTTTATTTTCCTTTTCTATCGGCCCTCACGTATCTCCTTGCTCCTCCCTTCCGGTTCCTTTCCTCCCATCTCCCCCTTCCTACTTCTCATCCTGCCTGGTCCTAGAGCCGCGCATAGGAGCCAGGCATGACAATACTACATCTCCCCTTTCTTAATGTTCAATGCTCACTCGTTTATAGTTCTTCAATAAGTTGGGTGGGTCTCCGGATGGTTCTCGGCTGCTGACATTGAAGGTGCAGTTCTCTTGATTATCTTGAGTTTGCTACGGCTTCGTATCTTTCTCAAGTCTCTATTTCTCAACCCGAGTCACCTATAGTCACCTGTGTCATGTTTTGACTCTTCTGCTTGGGTGTAAGCTGCAGGATTGCACTTTTTGAAGTGTAACACATTTTGTGTGATTCTTTTGTTCTCGAATGCAGCTGTGACCATGGTTCCTTTTCGACTCTTCACCCCTAGGAGTTGGTCACGATATTGACTGTCGGTTTTTGTTTTCTGTTCTGGCTAACACCCAGTCTCCTTCCTGGATTTCAGATGTTCTGGAGTATCGGCGATTATCTGCATACTCTATCATTTTTGTTTTCTTAGCCTTATCAAGCTTCGCCAACGTCACATGGTCATGATATTGGGAACTGGAATGCACAATGGCATCAGCCATGGGCGTTCGGGTACGCAGCGTCCTTTCCAGCATCAGGGTAGCTGGGCATTTGTTGGTGGTGCTGTGCGGCATGGTTCGATAAGCTTGCAACATCCTCATTTAGTGCTAGTTGGATATCTTTTCCAGCCAGTTCTGCTTGCAGTATGGTTTTCTTTATTGTGGCCATAAATCTTTCTACCATCTTGTTGGCTTGAGGCCACATGGGAGTGATTTTCCGGTGCTTGAAGTTAAGGTATCTTGCAAATTAAATGAAATCATGTCCACAACTCCTTCGGTGCTCATGGCGATCTCAGCTCCTCATGAGTTATAGTGGAGCTGTGCTCATGACGAGCTGGGCTCGTCATAAAGGCTCCACGCCGCCCACGCGCGATTGATTCTTTGCATGTGCGAGTGAATTAATCAGTGGTTGTGACGAGCCCAGCTCATCATGAGCACAGCTCCACTGTGACTCATGACGAGCTGGGCTCGTCACGAACACCACGGACCTCCACCCCCCCCCGCACCGTGGGGGAATTACCCCCGCAGCAAAGGGGTTAAATGGCGGGCCATCATCTGTATTCACTACTGTAGGATTACCCACATGGAAAATGCTCCGTCTAGGACTGGTGTGCCGGTGGTTGCTCTTTTTGACGATACTTGTTGCGCAATAGGGAATCTTGAGTAGTCATCCATGATTACGATGATATACTTCCAGGACTTCAACGGGCCGAAGAAGTCAATGGCTACCTGTTGCCATACGTTGTCTGAGAGGTCAGACATTTGAAGCGGGCGTGGTTCTTCTCGCCCTACCAGTTGGCATTGAGGGCAGTCTTGATGCGTGGTTCCTATCATTTGATCAAGGGACAGGAACCATACTTGCTCCCGTAGTACTTTCTTTGTTGCCACTACGCCTCTATGTCCCTCATGCGCTAAGCTGACAACTCCTTGTCGTAGCTGTTGTAGGATAACCATCCATCTGTCTCTTAGTAGTAGTCCGTTATCCCTGATTGTGAGGTCCTCTTTGACATGTCTGAAGGACACAAGTTCCTGTGTGTTAATGTTTAAATCAATTGGTGTTTCCTCCAGGTGTCTCCACGAATTCGTGTGAATGGGGCGTATTATGTTTTGAAGCGTGGCGTCCATTGCAGTGGCTTATGTGATTGCTTCCAACGGGACAGCTGGTGGCCTCACCTGATCGATGATAATGTGTATTCTTCAGCCAAGGAGGGTCTTTTTCGTGGCGAGGCCCTGGGGTGTATTGACATGTAGTCAGCTGGATTTCCGCCTTCCCTGGCTTACGGATAATAGTGTATGTGTATTCTTGGAGGTAAATGCCCAGCGCTCGATCCGCGGTGGCATCTTCACTCGAGGGTTCCTGAATATTGTTATGAGAGCTTGATGGTTAATGATTAGTGTGCAGTGCTTCCCGTAGATGAAGATGTGGAAGTGCTTGCATGCCCAAAAATCCGCCAGGCTCTCTTTCTCCGACTGTGAATACTCTTTCTGGGTGTCCGTAAGACTGCGGCTGGCGTACGCTAAGATGTGTCGCTGGTCGCCTTCTTCTTCGTACTGGGCAAAGATGGCTATGAATCTTACTGGGCTTGCGTTAACACTGATTTCTGATTTCTTGCGAGGGTTGAAATATGCCAGGTTTATGTCAGAGCTTACTGCTGTCTTGATTTTGTTGAACGCTTGCTCACATTTGGCTGACCAACGGAAGATTTTACCTGGTTTTGTGAGTTCCCGCAGAGGATAGCTGATGGTGGCGTAATCCTTAATGTATTAGGCGCAGTAGCTGGCCATGCCCAGAATGGATCGTACATCACTAACATCTTGGGGGCAAGGGGTGTCAGCTAGTGCCATCACTTATTCGGGATCAGGGTGCATTCCGTTGCTGGAGAAGATATGGCCGTAGAAATTCAGTGCAGATTTGTGAAGCTCGCACTTGTCTCGATTGAGTGTGGTTGGCATTTAGAAGAGCGTGGCACACTCGATCTAGAGCGTTGTCATGTTCCTTGAGGGTGTCATCGAACACCAGGATGAGGTTGCCGTAGTTGAACGAATTAGGAATATGATGAATGACTCGCTTCACTGCCTCTTGGAATACTTCTGCAGCTGATGAATTCCAAAGTTGAGGCTTTTGTATCTAAAGAGTCCTTGATGAGTTGAGAAGGTGGTGATTTAGCAGCATTTCTCGTGAAGCTCAAACTGGTGGCATCCTTTGTTTAAGTCCAATTTTGAAAAGACCTTTGCCCTATTTAGGCGAGTGATCATGTCACTGATGTGGGGTCTCGGGTGTCGTTCTGATTCTATGGCTGTATTTGGGGCCCTCATGTCCACGCAAAGGAGCACTTTGTTCTCTGATCCCTGTTTAGGTACTACTACTACTGGGGAAACCCACAGGGTCCTATTGATCTCTCGACATCAGCTCTCAATAGATCTTGTAGCTCTTCATTTACAGCTTATTGGAGGTGAAAAGGCACTTTTTGGTGATGCTGAGCTACAGGTGTTACTTGTTCATTTATATGCAGTCGAACTTTGAGGTGAGCTAGTTTTCCGAGTCCGGTGAACAACTTTGTAAATTTGATGATGATGTCTGGTATGTCATCGGCTGTGGGCATGCTATGAAGACAGTCAGCTGCTTCGGATCCTTCCATGACATGAATTTGTGCATGAACCATTCTGTCTTTGTCTGTTAGAGATGTGAAAATTGTCCCAAACACGGTAGGGGTTCTTTGGACATCCATGTGTAGACACACACAGCGGCCTTCTGTAGCTTGGGTTTTGGATTAATTTTCTTGTATTCTGTTGTGCATATGTAGTTGAGTGACTCTCTAGTGTCTAAGACAAATTTTGCTGGGTGATTTCACATTTGAATATGCAGCCTTGGGTATTTCTTTAACCTGTCTGGGTCTGCTACCATGCATACGTATGTGTTGCGTTCTTGAGAGATAGGAGTGAGGGCTGAGGATTCCCTTGATGACGAGCGTCGAGACCGGGTGTGAGGTGTGACCTTGTACTGGATCTTGATGAGCTGGTTGACCTGTCTCACCTGTCACGTACTGTTTTTGCATGATGACGAAGTCCAGAGTTTCGTTTTGTTGGCGCTGATTTCCTGCGGGATGCTTGGCACACCAGTTCGAAGTGATTTTCTTTCCCACAGAGGTTGCAGTGTTGTCCCATGGCAAGGGTAATCTTGACCACAGCGATAACAATATAATTGTTGTTTCTGGTTACTGTTGTTCTGGTTTACGCAGCGAGTTTGGCTTGCAGGTTTCAGAGGCCTTTTGTGATCTGACTGGCAATGTCAATCTACTTGAGAGTGAAGTCGGAAGGCTTGTTCATTTTTTTTCTGTTTTGCCAGCTTCCATCTTCTAGGCATGTTCTTCAGCTTGGTCATTTATTCGTGTCAGCTCTTCAATGTCGTTAAGTGAGTAGTGTTTCTTCATCAAGCGAAAATTTAGTGATTCTGACTGGCACTACTCTAAGATTTGTAGATGCAGGGCATTTTCTGTAGTAGTAAAGTTGGCAAATTTGCAGTATCTAGCTAGGCTTTTGAGGCGTGTGATGAAGTCACCCATCGGCTTGTCCTTTTCCTGTGACGCCAAGTTGAAGGTGTATTGTCCGTAATCTAGGTTCCGTTTATGGAGGAATTTCCTGTTTAGTACCTCTCTCACGTCGTGATATGAAGTGGTTGTGGCAGGCGGCAGTGCTTTGATAACTTGTCCAACGTCTTTGCCAATCAGGTTGAACAGGGCGATGAGTTGTTGGTGGAATCGGTAACCCGCGACCCCTTCATGGGGTCTTCAAAGTCTTCTATCCAACCTTGCCATCTAGGACCCATGCTGCTGCCAGATATAGGAATCAGAGGTTCTGGGGGCGTAAGAAGAATACGCCTAGCATTACTGGACCTGGTTGCACATTTTGTATGGTGTCTGGGGATGCCGACATGATGATGTGCAAATAGGACTTATTAACTCTCCCCAAGGGTCAGCAGGACACTCTGGGGCAAGCGTCTGGAGGTATGGGGGCCTAGGATGCGATAATGGTGCCCAGGAGCCGTGTATGACCAGTCTGTAGAAAAGGCCTGGTTTCAAGATGGCCGCCGAAGTAGTGGCAGGGTTTCTGGCTCTATGGCCTGACTTCAATATGGCCAACGAGGAGGACAAGCATGCACGAGGCTGCAAGCAGGCAGTAGCAGGGAGGCTTACCCTGGGAGTGATGAGGCAGCCGTGTCAGGCACTGAAATCCAGAGTCTGATGCAGGCTCATTGGTAAATGTGGGCGCTGATTCGTGACAGGCAGGCAGTCGCGAGTCTGTGATAGTCTGCAGTTCGACGCGCAAGGGGCGTTCACACACTTGAGTGCACGATTGAAGAGGTGATCCTTGTGGTGTTTGGCATTACTTGCTGGCCGAGTCGATTTGGCCAGGAGGTGGCTGTCGGGGAGATCGGCAAGCAGTATGCCCTGCTCAGGTTACTGACTCGACACTGCAACGTGGGCGGTGGAGCATGTTGTCGGACTGGAAGTAGGTTGGCGTGTCCCAGGATCCCACCCTCGTCACCAGTTTGTCATGTTGGGTGAATAACGGGACCTATACAGTAGTAAGTGCTCACCTCTTTTTTTTCCTTTTCTATCTGCCCTCGCGTATCTCCTCGCTCCTCCATTCCGGTTCCTTTCCTCCCACCTCCTCCTTCCTACTTCTCAACCTGCCTGGTCCTAGCACCGCGCACAGGAGCCAGGCATGACAATACTACAGAGGCGTAGGTGAATGCTGTTCTGGGCATCAGACATTGCATATAGGGCATTACAGAAAACGGCAGGTTGAAGGGCCACTGTTAATGCTTTACAAAGTGTGACATTGAGGACACTCCATACTGAATGTGCAGTATTTCTAACAAATGGGACATTATGAATAGGTATAGGGTTCTGTTGCTTTATATTTGGGGCTTTTCAAATACTTGCCTGGTTCTGCTGATTTACATGATGGAGCATTATGAGTACTTTCCTGGGCCAGTACATTACATACTATTTTTGTGTACACTGCTTTGGGGAGAGTGCTTTACATTAGAGATCATTATGACATGTGTGGGAATTTCCACTTACAAAGTTGAGAGATGGCTAAGAGAGGAGACAGGTGGTCTACAAACTAAGGGCCTGATTATGAATTTGGCAGTGCACGAGTGGGGCGTCACGCCACTGCCCAACGCCTGCACCCTCAAACTCGACCGCTGGCCACCTGCCAGGTTACAAGTTACCTCGTTGTCTGGAGGGCTGTTCTTTGGCATACCCACGCAAGTGCCTTAGAAAAAGGCACCCCAATGGGAATACTAAAGCAAGTTCCTGCACGGCATTGACAGTTAAGTCCATGCGTTACAGGAACTGGGCGTGATTGCAGACAGACAGGCACGCCATGTGCCTTCCACATGAATCCTCATGGCCAGAGGCAACAGGGGGCCCTGTAAGGCCAGTTTCCTCACCACTAGCAGTTTCACAGCGTGAACACCACTATGGGACCGCTGGTAGTGACCAAAACTCGTAATAGGCTTGGCTGGACCACAGTGGCCCCACTGACACATTGCGGCCTCACACTGCTGTGCCACTGCCAGGGATTGCGGATCCCCGGCGGTTGTGGGTTCAAAACAGTCCAACTGCCGTACTTGTAATATGGTGGTCGGACCACTGGTGCGGCAGTCCCCGGCCGCCACCGCACCTCCACCATGGGTTCAGCGGTCCAATGGACCGCCGAACTTGTAATCAGGCCTTAAGATAGCCAATTACTCTTTCATAACAACCTTTACCTCCACTGATAGGGACTCACACCCAGGGTTTGGGCTAAGAGGGAATAACTGAACTGAGCGCTCCCAAGGTGCAATCGTTGCAATTCCCCCACTTTTTCTATTTGTCTCATCATGTCGTTAGATTTTAAAACTATCTGGCACTAAATACATCAATGATGACAACACTATCCTGAGATAACCAAGCCGCTGCAAGATACAGTAACTGACTATGGGAAACCGGAAAAAGGTGTGCCACTTCGCTGTTTGAGGATTTGCCGACTGCTGAGTGGTGCGAGGGAGACCTGGGGGCTAAAGAGAGCGCCACCCTGAGCTCTATTGAACTGCCCATACCTGGACTTGCAGCGGGGGAAAGGAGAACACTGCCGTAGGACTTCAAGTCCCAGGAGCCTGTGCCTGCTTCACCTGTGCCCGAGGCCTGCGCACAGCCCTACATAACTCCTCGCGGCACCCGCTGCGCAGGTGCCACTTCGCTGTCCGCTGTTTGAGGATTTGCCGACTGCTGAGTGGTGCAAGGGAGACCTGGGGGCTAAAGAGAGCGCCACCCTGAGCTCTATTGAACTGCCCATACCTGGACTTGCAGTGGGGGAAAGGAGAACGCTGCCATAGGACTTCAAGTCCCAGGAGCCCGTGCCTGCTTCACCTGTGCCCGAGGCCTGCGCACAGCCCTACATAACTCCTCGCGGCACCCGCTGCGCAGGTGCCACTTCGCTGTCCGCTGTTTGAGGATTTGCCGACTGCTGAGTGGTGCGAGGGAGACCTGGGGGCTAAAGAGAGCGCCACCCTGAGCTCTATTGAACTGCCCATACCTGGACTTTCTAGTGGGGGAAAGGAGAACGCTGCCATAGGACTTCAAGTCCCAGGAGCCCGTGCCTGCTTCACCTGTGCCCGAGCCCGCCCACAGCCCTACATAACTCCTTGCGGCACCCGCTGCGCAGGTCCCGTTTCGCTGTTCGCTGTTTGAGGATTTGCTGACTGCTGAGTGGTGCGAGGGAGACCTGGGGGCTAAAGAGAGCGCCACCCTGAGCTCTATTGAACTGCCCATACCTGGACTTACAGCGGGGAAAAGGAGAATGCTGCCATAGGACTTCAAGTCCCAGGAGCCCTGCCTGCTTCACCTGTGCCCCAGGCCCGCCCACAGCCCTACATAACTCCTCGCGGCACCCGCTGCGCGGGTGCCGCTTCGCTGTTCGCTGTTTGAGGATTTGCCGACTGCTGAGTGGTGCGAGGGAGACCTGGGGGCTAAAGAGAGCTCCACCCTGAGCTCTATTGAACTGCCAATACCTGGACTTACAGGGGGGAAAGGAGAACGCTGCCATAGGACTTCAAGTCCCAGGAGCCCGTGCCTGCTTCACCCGTGCCTGCTTCACCTGTGCCTGAGGCCCGCCCACAGCCCTACATAACTCATCGCGGCACCCGCTGTGCGGAACGCGCGCTGGCGCGCGCCGGGAGAAGCCCGGGACAAGGGCGGGCCGTCTGCAGCCGTTTCTCTTAGCCTCTGTTTGCGAATAAGGTACTTTTGATCTATATCTGGGACGATTGGAGAGCGACTGGACAATTATCGCCATAGTTTCAGACTGCTGTGTCTGTTAAAAGTAAAGGGTAAATGGTTCCACCCTTGATGAAACCTTGAATTAACCATACCTTTAAACAACGATTAACTATTGCCAATTTGCTGCTAAGTGCTTTCTCTTTGCTATCACTGATTGTCATTTTAAGTATCTGTATTAATTCTCTTAAAACCTCCTATCACTTGAAATTAGTATGGGGAAGAGAAAACTACCAAGTCCAAACCCAAGTAGTGTAAAAAGGCCCCATATTGAGACCCAACAAACACTGTTAAGCTACCTAACTGGAGCAATGGGGCGTTAGACAAGCAAATAAGCTCAGTAGTGGAATTCCTAGAGGCATCCTCCTCCAGATCCAATGAAGATGTGACCCATTTGGAGGCCTCATCCTCCTTAGGACAGATCCCCACACTAAAAAAGTCAGCTAACGGGTATGTCCAATACATTAACGATAACATCGACCCAAGTGAGTCTGACCAACCATCCCAGTCCCTTCGAAAGAAGCAAGGGCCCCCACAAAATCCTGACATTGATATCAACACGCCCCAACCTGATGTCATAATTTGTCCAGAAACCTCCCCATTGCAAACTAATTCCACCCATAACATCAAGAAAAAAAGAGGGTAAACAAAATCCCATATAAAAAGGAGGGCAAGGGCCAGGAAACCATCTGATACACAACGCACAGAACCAAAGAACTTAGCTTTACTAATAGAGAGGCTCGATTTATATCTTAGAGTCAGATTAGACCAGATGGACCAAAGATTGACATCTATTGAAGAATACCTAGGCAAGGTTAAAAATCAACCAACTACAACATCTTCAAAAACACACATCCGAAACAAAGTGTCCCAACCTCAATCAGACTTCCAATCATGTACCAAATGAGAAGAATAGACGTGTACCTAACCCGCCCACTGCTGCTCTGGAAAACCGCTCATCCAGAAGAGGTGATTTGTTACCTACAATAAGTTTAACCGATCCAGTGACTTCGACATCCCGAAACCGACCCCCTAACTCGGTAAAATACACTGATAAAAATGCCACTGTGGGTAGGACAATTATGGCCCCAAACGAACATCTTGATCTCCCCCCAGCAGCCACACTGTACATTATAGTACTAGCAAACGTTCCAAAGATAGAGCCTCTGGCAAGGGAAGGTTGGGAAACATTGAGAAATAAATCCCTAGATTGGTTGGGAAAGAAAACGGGCCTATGTTCAGAAGGGTAAAAAGCGTGGGTTGTCGAGGAGACACATTCACAGGTGACTCAATTGTCCTGACCTTCCGTTCCCCCCACCTGGTAAATAGAGTGTTGCAACAGAGTGGAACAAGGGGTATTACTAGAGATGAAATAAACATCCACCCCCTAGGCTATTTCTACCCCCTGGTAAAGGGGGTTATGGGAGTATTGGAGAAGGCTAGAGAACCCTTAAATCAACATTATCCAAATAGCCTTCCCATAAGTAACAGGTTCGAGATTTTCTCGGGACTGGACGAACTCGATTGACTCACTCCGTTCACTGTGGGTGAATTTCCCATCATCTCCTTAGAACAACCCATAACCTCAAATATTAGTGGCTGCGACTCACCGTTACCTCTGGCCTATCGAGAAAGCTCCGGAGAAACCAAGGTGAGATGCCTAATCCCATGGGTATTTTGCAATCTAATTATCAAAAATACACCACCACTCAACCAACTTCCTTTCAAGTAGTCGAAGACAAACCAAAAATAACTATACTTTACTGAAACATCGCTGGCCTGTCCTCAAAGGCAAACCATGACATCTGGCTTGATTTTATTCAAAATTTTAATGTCCTATGTTTCCAGGAGACTTGGACTACCAAAGAAACTCACATAGAAGGATATAAAACTTATTTCTCTCCTGCACAACCTTCCCCGTCTGGTAGAGCTAAGGGCGGTGTTAGACGGGAAACCTGAGGGTCGGCCGAGCAAGGGGGGGGAGGCCTCCTGACGAGGGTCCTCTCCTCAGATCGTACGGACGAGCAACCACCCCCACCACAGATGGACACCACACAAAGATAGGTTTGTAACACTTTTATCGGTATTCTTAGGCAGGTTATCTTTACACTACAGAAGGAACGGGATACTGGGATCCCTTCAATTCTAGTCTCTGGGGGAAGGGGGTAGTTGGACAGTCTCAGTACCAGTCGGGTACCCGGATATCTGGCGCACAGCTCTCAATCCTCGAGCTGGTGGATTCTCTGGTAGGGGCCGCGGCAGCGCCAGCAGGCCTTCAAGGATGGTTCACGAAGAGGAGCCACGACAGCGCCAGCAGGCCTTCGTAGATGGTTCACGAAGATGAGTCGCGGCAGCGCCAGCAGGACCCCAGGGATGGTTCACGAAGATGAGCCGCGGCAGCGCCAGCAGGACTCCAAGGATGGTTCACGACGATGAGCCGCGGCAGCGCCAGCAGGACTCCAAGGATGGTTCACGACGATGAGCCGCGGCAGCGCCAGCAGGACTCCAAGGATGGTTCACGAAGATGAGCCGCGGCAGCGCCAGCAGGACTCCAAGGATGGTTCACAACGATGAGCCGCGGCAGCTCCAGCAGGACTCCAAGGATGGTTCACGACGATGAGCCGCGGCAGCGCCAGCAGGACTCCAAGGATGGTTGCAAGAGGATGAGTTTGTCTCGGTGTCTCTCGACTCCAGGATACAACTGCCTTCCTGCTCTAGAACTGCCCTAGTTATAGGTCTGGTCCCCTTTGATGTCCGGACCCTCTCACTTGGAGGTCGGGGGGTCCGGGATGAGTGAGGCCAGACACCCAGCAGGGGGGTGGAGCTGGCGCCCAGGGAGGCCGGGGGCGATCGAAACCAGGCGGATGGGGGCCATCGAAACTCCTTCTCCCATTGACTCGCCAAGTGGTCTCTTTATCCCCTGGGTGGATGGTGGTGCCTCGATGTCGGGGCTTGGCTGGGCCTGAGGCTGAGGTCGACCCGAGGCCACGAGGCCTGGTCGTGGAGTGTCCAAGATGGCGGCTGGCCTGGAGACGGGGGTTCGGGAAAGGCCCGGGTTTGCCGAGAAAGTGGTGGCTCTGAGGTTGAGTTCTGTCGGGGAAGAGCTGTGGGCGGCCCGGAGGGGCGGAAGGTGCTCCTTTTGTTCGGGGAACAGAGGTAGCGGTAGTCCGGGACCCGCCATGCGGGAGGGGTCGGACCACGCCACGAGGCCGGTTCCAACATGCGTCCCCCCCAGCGGCTGGCAGGGAGAGTCACCCACCCTCTTGGGTAGTCTCCTCGCCAAGGCGGAAGAAGAGGGACAGGCCGTCTGCGTTGGCGTGGTCGTTGCCTGGGCGATGCTCCACAGTGAAGTCCATCCCTTGCAGGGAGATGGACCAGTGCAACAGCTTCGGATTCTTCCCTCGCATCTGCATCAGCCATTGCAGAGGTCAGTGGTCAGTTTGCACCCGGAAGTGGGTACCGAAGAGATAGGGTGGGAGCTTCTTGAGGGCCCACACCACGGCGAAGGCCTCTCGCTCAATGGTGCTCCAGCGCTGTTCTCGGGCCAGCAGACGTCGGCTGATGAAGGCTACAGGCTGGTCAACTCCCTCTGCAATGATTTGGGAGAGAACGGCTCCGATGCTGTGATCGGAGGCATCGGTCTGCACTACAAATTCCCGGCTGTAGTCGGGGGCTTGGAGCACTGGTGCAGTGCACATTGCTGTCTTGAGGGTCTCAAAGGCGGCCTGACACTCAGGGGTCCAGTGTACCTTCCGGGGGTGCTTCTTTGACGTTAGTTCTGTGAGGGGGTCCACAATGCTGCCATAGTCCTTCACGAAGCGCCGGTAGTATCCGGTGAGCCCCAGGAAGGCTCGGACTTCTGTCTGGGTGACCGGAGGTTCCCAGGCCCGGATGGCGGCGATCTTGGGTTGAAGGGGGGCCACCTGGCCACTTCCCACCTAGTGCCCTAGGTAGGTCACGGACCCTTGGCCGATTTGGCACTTGCTGGCCTTGATGGTTAGTCCTGCTCGTCGGAGGGCGGCCAAGACCTCCCGGAGGTGTTGGAGGTGTTCGGCCCAGTGGAGGCTGTACACGGCAATATCATCCAGGTAGGCGGCGCTGAACTCCTCGAGCCCCGCCAGCACCTTGTTCACGAGTCTCTGGAACGTGGCGGGGGCGTTTTTCATCCCGAAGGGCATCACCTTGAAGTGATAGTGGCCATCCGGAGTGGAGAAAGCGGATCGCTCCTGGGCGCCCGGGGTGAGGCCGATCTGCCAGTAGCCCGCGGTTAGGTCAATGGTGCTCAGGTAGCGGGCGGCCCCCAGGCGGTCGATCAGCTCATTAGCCCGAGGGATGGGGTGAGCGTCTGTTCGGGTGACGGCGTTCAAGCCCCGGTAGTCCACACAAAATCTGAGTTCGGGGGCGACGCCAGGGACGGCGGCCTTGGGGACCAGCACGACCGGGCTGGCCCAGGGGCTGTCGGAGGGCTCGATCACTCCCAGAGCCAGCATCTTGGATACTTCCGACTGGATGCAGGCGCGTACTCGATCGGGCACTCTGTAGGCCCTGTGCCGGATAGGGGGGCTATCCCCGGTGTCGACATCGTGGAGGCACCAGGGAGTGACCCCAGGGGTGAGGGAGAACAGATCGGCAAATTGCTGTAACAAGTCTTGGCAGCTTTGGCGTTGTGCTGGGGTCAGGGCGGAAGAGAGGTTGACTCCTTCCACGGAGCCGTCCTTTTCGAGGGTCTTCAGGAGGTCGGGGAGGGGCTCGGAGTCCTCTTCAGCCCCACTGTCGGTAGCCATTAGGAGGCTAAGTTCTGAGCGCACAAAGTGAGGCTTAAGTCTGTTGGCATGGAGGACCCGGAGGGGGTTCCTGGGGGACTCCAGGTCCACCAGGTAGGTGACGGGCCCTTGCGCTCCACCACCTTGAAGGGTCCGGTCCATTTGTCCTGGAGGGCGCAAGGTTCGACCGGGGACATGACCCAGACCTGTTGTCCCGGCTCGAACTCGATGGACGAGGCATTTTGGTCGTACCAACGTTTCATGTCTTCTTGGCTGGCTTCGAGGTTGGCTTTGGCAAGTTCCCTGAACCGCCGAGTCTGGTTCCGGAGGGTCAAGAGGTACTTGTACACATCAGGAGGAGCATTCTGGGGGGTCACCTCCCATCCCTCTTTGACCAGGCTTAGGGGGCCCAGGACGGGGTGCTCATACAATAGTTCGAAGGGGCTGAATCGCAGGGACTTCTGTGGGACCTCCCGGTAGGCAAATAGGAGGCAGGGCAGCAACACGTCCCATTGGCGTCGTAGGGGCTCCTCCAGGCCCATGATCATACCCTTGAGGGTGCGATTGAAGCGTTCCACTAGTCCGTTCCCTTGCGGGTGGTAGGGGGTCGTAAATTTGTAGGTGACCCCACACTGTTGCCATAGGGACTTCATGTATTGGGAGATGAAGTTCGTGCCCCGATCACTGACGACTTCTCGGGGGAAGCCCACCCGCGAGAAGATCCCCATCAGGGCTCGGCCCACCACGGGCGCTGTCACGGTCCGGAGAGGTATGGCTTCGGGATAGCGGGTGGAATGGTCCACCAGGACGAGTATGAACCGGCGACCTTGCGATGTCCGGGGCTCCAGGGGCCCCACAATGTCAATCCCCACCCGTTCGAAGGGAGTGTTGACGATTGGGAAGGGTTGCAGGGGGACCTTCAGTTTTCGGCCGCTCTTCCCGCTGGCCTGGCAGGTGGGGCAGGCTCGGCAGTGGTTGATCACATCGTTCCTCATCTTGGGCCAGTAGAAATGGGTCACCAGGCGGCTGTAAGTTTTGTCCTGCCCCAGGTGCCCAGCGAGAGGGACATCATGAGCCAGGTTCAGGAGGAAGTCTCTGAATCGAAGGGGGACCACCAGCACCCGGCTGGCCCCTAGCTCGGCAATCTTCTGCTCACTGTAGAGAAGCTCATTGTCCCAATAGACCCAGTGAGCCCCCGAGGCGTCCCCTGCGCTCTGGGCTGCGGCTTGCTGTCGGATCCCCTCGAGGGAGGGACACGTTTTTTGTTCTTGGCGGAACTGTTCTTGAGTGGGGCCACCTTCCTGGCGCCACTGGGCCAGCTCCGGGAGGTCGCGGAGTGGCTCCGATACTTCGTCGTCGGGCCCCTGTGGGCCGGCCTCAGGGGTGGCGTCCTCAGAGGTGACGGGCGGTGGAGGTTCGGGCCACTCGGGTTCTTCAGTGGAGGGGATGGCGCGGGCGGTCATGGAGTGGGTCGTCGCACAGACCCATTCGGGAAGGCCAAGCATCCCCAGGTGCTCCCTTCGTTCAACGGCCGCCCAGGGGGAGCTTTCCAGGTCGTGCCCCAGGAGGCAGTCCACGGGGGCATCGTCTTGGACGGTCACTTTCAGCATGCCCGACACTCCCCCCCATTCGGAGGGGACGGCGGCCATCTGGCACAGAGTTGTCGGCAGACCGTACTGGGCATAGTACGTTGGGCAAGATTTGATCTGGGGTCACCAGATGGCAACGGACGGCTGTCACACTGGCTCCCGTGTCGCGGAGGGCTTCGGCCCGGTGTCCATTGATGGTGACCCACTGGCTGTACTTCTGCGTGTTGGCCGGGATGGGGGCCCGTGGGACCATGTCTCTCTCCCCTAGACACACCAGGGACATGGCTGCGGGTTCCCACTCTGTCTGGTATTGTTCACAATCTTCGGCTTCTTCTTCGCCTTGTTCTTCTCCGAGGGCGCCGGCGGTGATCTGACGGTTCAGCAGACCCGTGGCATGGCCTGGCTGGTTTCTAGGACAGTGTGGGTCATTGGCGTAATGACCGGGTCGCTGGCATTTGTGGCAGACAACGTTGGAGCGGAATCCCGGCCGTGTCGGAGGGCTTCCTCTTCCGGCCGGGGACGGGGGAGTGCTGGTGGGGGGCACCGGGGCGGTGTCCCTGCCCCGACCCTGGCCTCCTCCTCCTCCTCGCGGGCGGTGGGACCCCTGGGAGGCTCGGCCTTGGTCCCCCGCCCAATTCCTGGGGACCCGGGTGCTTTCCCATCGATCCGCTTCAATGGCGAGTTTCCAGGGCTCGGTCAGCTTGCTGTCGAGGAGATGCTGCCTTAGTTCAACGAAACAGTTATTGGAGCGGTGCTCCCACACAATGAGATCGACCAATTGTTCGTAGGTGGTGACCTGGCTGCCTTTGATCCACCCCTCTAAGGCTCTGCTAAAAAAGTTCACATATTCCACCCAGGTGGTACCGGGGCTCCTTGTACAGTCTCGGACTCGCTGCCGGTACATCTCGGGGATGAGCCCATAGCGAGTGGGAAGGGCGGCCTTCATATGCTCGTAAGAGGTCATCTCAGCGTCGGGGAGCTGTAGCAGGGCATCTCTTCCTTCGTTAACGAATCTCCCCCACAACCCGGCCCCCCAGTCTTTTCGCGGGACACGGTGGGAGGTCATGGCTACTTCGTAGGCCTTAAACCATTGCTGGATGTCGTCATTCCGGTAGTACTCTCGGACGACATCTTTGGGAATGTGGACCTTGGTGTCCGTAGAGGGAGTGGAGCTCTGGTTCTCGGAGACGCCGAGGTCCCTGTTTTGTTTCCTAATTTCTAGTTCTTTTAAACCGCGCGCATGTTCGTACGCGAGCTTCTTCTCCTCCAGCTCCCTCTGGCTTTTTTTCTCTTCCCGTTCTCCCTGTAATCGTAAGTGTTCAAGGGCTATCTTTTTTTCCGCTAGTTTCCGTTCCCCATCTAAGCGGAGTCTAGCCAGTTCCAACTCGTGGAGCCGGCTCCTTTCTCGTTCTCGGGCTTCCTCGGGAGAGAGGCCCGCGCTTCTCTCCTCCTCAGGGGTTGCAATGGTTTCCGTGGTCGCTGTGTTTTCGTTTTGGGGTGGTGACGCTCCCGTCTCCACCCAAGTCTGCAAAGCGTGCTTGTAATCGTCTTTGGTGCTTAGTGCCGTGGTAGCGATACCCAAGTCTATGCAGAATTGCTTCAATTCCTTGTGACTGTATTCTTCCAGCCGTTCCATCTGGAATTTTGCGGTTGTTCCGGTTTCTTTTGTCGACATGGTCGCTGTGTGTTTTTCGTTTGTAGTGGGGCGAGTTACTCTCCGTACGATTTGCGTCGACTCGAATCGCGCCGCTGGCCACCAATGTTAGACGGAAAACCTGAGGGTCGGCCGAGCAAGGGGGGGAGGCCTCCTGACGAGGGTCCTCTCCTCAGATCGTACGGACGAGCAACCACCCCCACCACAGATGGACACCACACAAAGATAGGTTCGTAACACTTTTATCGGTATTCTTAGGCAGGTTATCTTTACACTACAGAAGGAACGGGATACTGGGATCCCTTCAATTCTAGTCGCTGGGGGAAGGGGGTAGCGGGACAGTCTCAGTACCAGTCGGGTACCCGGATATCTGGCGCACAGCTCTCAATCCTCGAGCTGGTGGTTTCTCTGGTAGGGGCCGCGGCAGTGCCAGCAGGCCTTCAAGGATGGTTCACGAAGAGGAGCCGCGGCAGCGCCAGCAGGCCTTCGAAGATGGTTCACGAAGATGGGCCGCGGCAGCGGCAGCAGGACCCCAGGAATGGTTCACGAAGATGAGCCGCGGCAGCGCCAGCAGGACTCCAAGGATGGTTCACGACGATGAGCCGCGGCAGCGCCAGCAGGACTCCAAGGATGGTTCACGGCGATGAGCCGCGGCAGCGCCAGCAGGACTCCAAGGATGGTTCACGAAGATGAGCCGCGGCAGCGCCAGCAGGACTCCAAGGATGGTTAACGACGATGAGCCGCGGCAGCGCCAGCAGGACTCCAAGGATGGTTCACGAAGATGAGCCGCGGCAGCGCCAGCAGGACTCCAAGGATGGTTCACGACGATGAGCCGCGGCAGCGCCAGCAGGACTCCAAGGATGGTTGCAAGAGGATGAGTTCGTCTCGGTGTCTCTCGACTCCAGGATACAACTGCCTTCCTGCTCTGGAGCTGCCCCAGTTATAGGTCTGGTCCCCTTTGATGTCCGGACCCTCGCACTTGGAGGTCGGGGGGTCCGGGATGAGTGAGTCCAGACACCCAGCAGGGGGGTGGAGCCGGCGCCCAGGGAGGCCGGGGGCGATCGAAACCAGGCAGATAGGGGCCATCGAAACTCCTTCTCCCATTGACTCGCCAAGTGGTCTCTTTATCCCCTGGGTGGATGGTGGTGCCTCGATGTCGGGGCTTGGCTGGGCCTGAGGCTGAGGTCGACCCGAGGCCACGAGGCCTGGTCGTGGAGTGTCCAAGATGGCGGCTGGCCCGGAGACGGGGGTTCGGGAAAGGCCCCGGGTCTGCCGAGAAAGTGGTGGCTCTGAGGTTGAGTTCTGTCGGGGAAGAGCTGCGGGCGGCCTGGAGGGGCAGAAGGTGCGGCTTTTGTTCGGGGAACAGAGGTAGCAGTAGTCCGGGACCCGCCATGCGGGAGGGGTCGGACCACGCCACGAGGCCGGTTCCAACAGGCGGGTTATCTATTTATGTATCAAATTTGATAGTGACATCTGAAATCAGCATTATAAGATTTGAACCAAACTACCAAATACTAAGCCTTCGCTTGAATAAGGCCGATATACTCCTTATAGTAAATGTTTATAACAATATGCCTGAGGGAGAACTTCTGGCCACAATACGGCAGATTCATCTTTTAATACAGCATCCATCAGTTGAGGTTATAACAATATGGGGCGGTGACTTCAATCAACGTCTATGTAAATATACTGATCAAAATATTTGCGGCACATTAGACGAAAACGACCTCCCGATAAACCATTTTTCCCACTCAGTGATAGGGAATGCCTTAAATAATACTCTTTTTGAGTTAGATCTGTGCCTAGCACATAAGATAAAAAACCCTTGCACTCTTATTCCCCCCACTTTTAATGGAAGAGGAAGTTCAAGTACGATAGATTTTATTTTTAGCTCCTGCACAGCTGAAAAACATTTCACTAGTTCAGCAACGCATGACATTGCAATAAGCGATCATTACCCAAAAAGTATCACCTTGACTCTACTCCAGAAACACTCCACCCAAATCACAGACATCATCTTAAACCAAAATAGGTTAACCTTGGACAGAACAAATGGCTACGCACTTAAATGGGAGGAAGCTGACCCACTAGCTTTAACTGCATTAGTAGTAACAACAGCTCACTCAGCCATAGAAAAGTGCCTGGACTTAGCCTCATCGGATGAGGAAGTCTTGAGTAACTTCATGGTGATCACAAAATCAATAAAGGAATCACTTTTTATTAAATCTAATAAACCCAGGTCAAATAAGAAAGGATGGTTCAACAAAAGATGCAGAAGGAGTTATTCAATTCTGAAAATTGTGTTACAAAAGCCAGTAAGAGACCTTCAAGAAATTAAAACAGCTAGAGGATAGAATAATAGAACTCAAACGGGATCTCTGGGATCAACTCGGTAATAGCAGCACGCAAAAAAACAGTGCTGCCTTTTGGGCCATTGTTAAATCACCCTTCTTTGTAGATGAGAGAGACTCTCCTAAAATTGACATAGCCATAGATGAAAGAGCCTGGGTAGAGTATTTCAGCAAGATATTCGCAAAGGACAAGGGTCCAGGCCACGGTCAGGGAGAAACCCCTTCTGAACAACATACGCGTGTATATCCCATACTTCTAGATATTACACACGACGAAGTAGTCCGGGCATTAAAAGCCAGTAAAAACGGGAAGGCCCCAGGCCCGGATGGGGTACCAATCGACTTTTTTAAATCGAATTTAGATCTTTGGACTCCAATATTAACCAGGGTCCTCCAGGCCTCTTGTTCCGAGGGGCTCCTGGAATCATGGTCAAAGTCAATCCTAGTACCCATTTTTAAAAAAGGGGATCGCCAACTAACATCGTGCTATCCGTCAATCTCGATGCTGGACTCGTTTGGCAAAGTTGCGGGGCGAGTTAGTCTTGAACGCCTCCAGCAGTGGGCAGACGACAGCGGGACCCTATCTGACTTACAGTTCGGTTTTCGAGAGGGAATAGGGACCACCGAACAGGCACTAAATCTCACCCTGCTGATAGGTAAATATGTTAGCGCAAAAGGCGGGGCACTTTACATGGCTTATGTCGACCTGTCTGCTGCCTTTGATTGCGTGAGTCACTCAAAACTCTGGTCAGTCCTCGCAGAAATGGGGGTAGAGCAGAGGTTTGTAAACTTCCTGCGTGAATTATATTCAAATCCCACAGCTAGAGTGCGATACGGGACGAAAGGTGAGCTCACCGCATCGTTTAGCGTGAGACAGGGCTGCGTCCTGGCACCTTTTCTCTTTACACTCTTTACCAATGGCTTAGAGCGGGCCATGGTCAAAGGGTGCCGGAAACTTCCGTACATCAATGGCCACCCGGTCCTGGCCCTGCTCCACGCAGACGATGCGGTGATACTCGCCCGTACTCCCATAGAATTGCAAAGAGCCCTTAACAGATATGCCTCCTTTATGGCCAACTTGGATCTAAACATCAATATTAAAAAGACTTTTGTCATGTCCTCGGGAACTAGAAAGAAAGGAATAAACGGTATCTTCCTGAAAAATGAAAACTCGAGTATACAGAAAAATATCCATACTTAGGGATCATCATCGACCATAAAACTAGTTGGAAACCAGCCATAGAGTCCAGAAAGCTTCTCTTTACGAGAGCCAATTCTGCACTGGTAAACTTTGCCAGAAGGCTGGGTAGAATGCCACCCGCCGAACTAATAACAATATATAAAGCCAAATGCATAACTATGGCGACATACAGGGCTGGCGTGAGGGGCTATGGGAATACTGTTGCCCTACAATTAGATGAGAACAGACTCCTGAGGTATTTTTTGGCCCTTCTTCAGAGTTGTCCAACGTTCTCATACCACTTGGAACTAAGCCTATCCTATCTGGAAGACATTATAAAAATCCAACCACTTTTACTGTGGAATCGCATATGGACCTCTGATCGAACCACATTTTGCCAGGGGTTCATTACGAACTGCATCTCGCTGGAACACGCAAAAAACATAGGATGGTTGCGCTATATTAAAGCCTTCTTGTATGACATTGGACTAAAGAAATATTCCAACACTCCGACCCTAATCCGTGAGTCATCATGGAAAGCATTCCAGACGCAGTGTCTAATACATTTAGGTGACCTGCGGCTGGCCAAAGAAGCTATTAAACCATCACCTGCGCAAAGTTTGGCCATTCAGACGACTTTCTCAATCCAACCTTACTTAACCAGTAACATCACTAGTTATGAAAGATTTTTGCTGATCCGGTTCAGATTACATTTTTTCCATCGACTGGTCAACAGTCCTACCACCTTGCCCATGCGATTGCCTCTCCACCCAAACCACCATACACACTATTTTATTTTGTAAATTTTATAGTGAACTCAGAAAGATCTGGATTATACCGGTACTAATACACATGGGGTTCAGGAGATGCCGTCCCGCAATGCTATTTTTACAGTTTCTGGAGGATGAATGGGTAATAATGATTGTAATAAAATTTTTAAAATTTACTGTACGACACAGACTAAACTTGGAATAGAGTACAACTCATGTACTTAGGACAAAAAAATATTAATTTGCACAGTAAATACCCACTGGTCTGGGATAACAAATAACTGTACTGTACTGCTATTAATTAACTTGTGTCTTTTAAACTTACCTTTTCTTAATATTCATACAGAATTTTTTAATGTAACATTTTATCTTATTAATATCTTTTTAAAAATCATGACATTTTCTCTGTAACGATGAATGAAATTTTAATCATACTGCACTTTTATGGTTTTGCAAAAAATGAAAACTGAATAAAGTTAATTTTGAAAGTTTTGAAAGGTGTGCAATCACAAAGCAATGTTTGAAAGCATAGACCCGATTACAAAGCATAGTTCTCAGCATGTTGGTAAAAGGATGTTTTCTACTTGAAGCTGAAAAGACTTCCCATAAAGGTAATGGCAAAGATGTTTTTCTCTTAGGCAGTTTATGGTATCTATTAAAAGTGCAACCTTATTGGGACGAGGGAAAGCAAATATTCAGGAGTTTTTTGCATATGAATGTTTCTCACACAGGTGTGAATCTGAGGTGTACCTGGCAGCAAGGCTAGTGGGCGCCGACCACTTGCCGTTGGAGTGCCTTCGTCACCGACACAGTGATACTGTATTTAAAGAGGCTGTAGCTGCTCTGCATATGGCTATACAAAAAAAATTGCAAGGCGTCCTGACCAAAATCTACACCCAATACAGTGGTCGGACAGTAAAAATAAGTGAGTAATGGTGAGGGATGAATGAGAATAAAAAAATTCTGGATGACAGATTTGTGTTGAAGTTAATTTAATTTAAGCCTTGAAGATGCTCTTCCTTTATTTTACTTTTATTCAGTTTCCAACAAACTTGTCATTTTTCCCCATGTTTATAAATACATCAATTTCTTCGAAACCTATTACATGTGACCAAACTCTCTTGAACAAGCCGGATTTCCTACAATGCACGTTGTGTACTGGAGCGTAAAAGCTTCCCCAGGCGCGCGCTTGGCCTCACTCACACCCCATATGCCTGCTCCCCCTCCCCCGCCCCCCACGCCTCGCACCAGACTCCCACGCCGTGGTTGTTCCCTCCCACTGGCAGCTTGCGGCCACTGATCACAGTAAAGGCTTTGATCTATCTCACACCCCTCTCCCACTTGCTCCTACTGACCATGTAAAGGGGATGACACTGGAACAAAGGCTGCCTCGCCAGGAATGGCCTTCTGTTGACCCCTTCTTACATCCTCCAGACATCGCTGAGGCAGCTTCTTCCTGCAGTTTGTTCTTAGGTCCATGCACACCACAACTTCGCCTTGCTTTGTTGTATTTTTGCATTGTTAATGTTCACATTTGTTCGCAATTCGCCATGTGCCTTTCGTTTCTGTCTCACTCTCTCCTACCCCTTCACTGTCTTGGCCTCTCCACTCTTCCTCTATTTCTGTCTCACTCTCTCCTGCCCCTTCACTGTCTTGGCCTCTCCACTCTTCCTCAGTTTCCGTCTCACTCTCTCCTGCCCCTTCACTGTCTTGGACTCTCCACTCTTCATCAGTTTCCGCCTCACTCTCTCCTGCCCCTTCACTGTCTTGGCCTCTCCACTCTTCCTCTTTTTCTGTCTCAGTCTCTCCTGCCCCTTTACTGTCTTGGCCTCTCCACTCTTCCTCAGTTTCCGCCTCACTCTCTCCTGCCCCTTCACTGTCTTTCTCTCTCCACTCTTCCTCTATTTCTGTCTCACTCTCTCCTGCCCCTTCACTGTCTTGGCCTCTCCACTCTTCCTCTATTTCTGTCTCACTCTCTCCTGCCCCTTCACTGTCTTGGCATCTCCACTCTTCCTCAGTTTCCGCCTCACTCTCTCCTGCCCCTTCACCGTCTTAGCCTCTCCACTCTTCCTCTGTTTCCGCCTCACTCTCTCCTGCCCCTTCACTGTCTTGGCCTCTCCTCTCTTCCTCTATTTCCGTCTCATTCTCTCCTGCCCCTTCACTGTCTTGGCCTCTCTACTCTTCCTCTATTTCTGTCTCACTCTCTCCTGCCCCTTCACTGTCTTGGCCTCTCCACTCTTCCTCTGTTTCCACCTCACTCTCTCCTGCCCCTTCACTGCCTTGGCCTCTCCACTCTTCCTCAGTTTCCGCCTCACTCTCGGCTGCCCCTTCACTGTCTTGGCGTCTCCCCTCTTCCTCTATTTCTGCCTCACTCTCTCCTGCCCCTTCACTGTCTTGGCCTCTCCACTCTTCCTCTATTTCTGTCTCACTCTCTCCTGCCCCTTCACTGTCTTGGCCTCTCCACTCTTCCTCTATTTCTGTCTTACTCTCTCCTGCTCCTTCACTGTCTTGGCCTCTCCACTCTTCCTCTGTTTCTGTCTCCCTCTCTCCTGCCCCTTCACTGTCTTGGCCTCTCCACTCTTCCTCTATTTCTGTCTCACTCTCTCCTGCCCCTTCACTGTCTTGGCCTCTCCACTCTTTCTCAGTTTCCGCCTCACTCTCTCCTGCCCCTTCACCGTCTTAGCCTCTCCACTCTTCCTCTGTTTCCGCCTCACTCTCTCCTGCCCCTTCACTGTCTTGGCCTCTCCACTCTTCCTCAGTTTCCGCCTCACTCTCTCCTGCCCCTTCACTGTCTTGGCCTCTCCACTCTTCCTCTATTTCTGTTTTACTCTCTCCTGCCCCTTCACTGTCTTGGCCTCTCCACTTTTCCTCAGTTTCCGCCTCGCTCTCTCCTGCCCCTTCACTGTCTTGGCCTCTCCACTCTTCCTCAGTTTCCGCCTCACTCTCTCCTGCCCCTTCACTGTCTTGGCCTCGCCACTCTTCCTCTATTTCTGTCTCATTCTCTCCTGCCCCTTCACTATCTTAGCCTCTCCACTCTTCCTCTATTTCTGTCTCACTCTCTCCTGCCCCTTCGCTGTCTTGGCCCCTCCACTCTTCCTCTATTTCTGTCTCACTCTTTCCTGCCCCTTCACTGTCTTGGCCTCACCACTCTTCCTCTATTTCTGTCTCACTCTCTCCTGTCCCTTCCCCGTCTTGGCCTCTCCACTCAATGCAACCTAAACTCCAAATACCACTCAGTGCCACATTGATACACGCCACATAATTACACTGCACTCAATGCGACATACACCCCAAGTACCACTCAGTGCCACATAATTACATGCCACATAATTACACTGCACTCAATGCAACATACTCTCCAAATACCACTCAGTGCCACATAATTACCGTCACATAATTACACTGCACTCAATGCAACATACACTCCAAATACAACTCAGTGCCACATAGTTACATGCCACATATTTACACTGCACTCAATGCAACATACACTCCAAATACCACCCAGTACCACATAATTACACGCCACATATTTACACTGCACTCAATGCAACATACACTCCAAACAATACCACTCACTGCCACATAATTACACGTCACACAATTACACTTTAATGAATACAACATACACTCCACACAATACCACTTAGTGCCACATAGCTATATGCTACATAATTACACTGCGCTCAACGCAATATACACTCCAAATACCACTCAGTGCCACATGATTACACACCACATAATTACACTCTACTGAATGCAACACACACTCCACACAATACCACTCACTGCCACATAATTATATGCTACATGATTACAATGAAACATACACTCCAAACAATACCACTCAGTGCCACATAGTTACATGCCACATAATTACACTGCACTCAATGCAACATACACTCCAAATACCACTCAGTGCCACATAAATACACACCACATAATAAAACTGCACTCAATACTACATACACTCCAAATACCACTCAGTGCCACATAATTACACACCACATAATAACACTGCACTCAATGTAACATACACTTCAAATACTACTCAGTGCTACATAGTTACATGCCACATAATTACATTGCACTCAATGTAACATACCCTCCAAATACCACTCAGTGCTACATATGTTACATGCCACATAATTACACTGCACTCAATGTAACATACACTCTAAATACCACTCAGTGCCACATAGTAACATGCCACATAATTACACTTCCCTCAATGCAACATACACTCCAAATACCACTCAGTGTCACATAGTTACACGCCACATAATTACGCTGCACTCAATGCAACATACATTCCACACAATTCCACTCAGTGCCACATAATTATAGGCTACATAACTACACTGCGCTCAACGCAACATACACTCCAAATACCACTCAGTGCCACATAGTTACATGCCACATAATTACACTCTATCGCATCACCACAGCATCACTCAGCACCACCACATCATCACTCAATGTTTCAAGCTTTATTAGAAATGCCACAAAAAGATGTTAATATTTCACTTCTGTTCTTGGATTTTCGTCACAATAAAATACACTGAACATAATCTTCACAAAAGTTATTTACAAAAGTTTAAGCTATTGCAATTATAAATTACAATAACTTTTATTTAAGTATTAATTTAATTTTAAAAAATTAAAAGCAATTGTTATTTGTAATATCAATACATCTAAGTCACGAAAATACAACACATATTGCATTACAAAGGCTATAGGTGTCACATTTGCGAAAGTTAAAAGTATTGGCATTGTAAATGACAAAGTATAAATTTCGCTATTTTCAAAACCAACACATAAATAAAAAAATTGTCATTTACAATACCAGTAGCTCAAACCTTCCTAATGCGAGACCTATTGCATTGCAAATGCTTGTTATTTGATGCAACTTTGGTTCAAAATTGTCTTGTGCTGCTACGAAGCGGGGTGTGCTATAATGTATTCTCGTAGGTCTATTCAAAGGAGTTATAAACTGATCATTATGCTGCCAGGTACACTGTTTACAATGTTATGCATTAGTCCTAGAGAAAGGAAGTCATGGATGTGGAGTTTCAATGTAGAACATAATATATTCAATGCAGGCATGCTGGAAATGGGTGAATCTAAGAGGGTGTCCATATTATATTGCGCTGTTTATAGCTGCATGTGGTCCATAATGTATTTATACTAGAGGTCATCATGCTCTTGTAAAAGTACTCAGGTTTTTCTAGCAGTTAGGTGTATTTAGGCATCAATTCTCTTTAAAGTAGAACATGACCTCAGTGACACGAGAAGAATTTGGTAGCAGACACCTTGATAGGTGGCTCTGCGGCATGTGAGAGCAGCCCAGGCATAACACACTTACATTTCCAATGCTTAGTATATCAAGAAAGCCAAACTCTCCCTCCACCAGCGCTGATGCTCCAATATCTGCAGCCATCAGCGTGGCCCACTCTCACTCTCAAAAGGTGGTGTCAGCTGTAGAAGTCGCTACCCTACGTGCATCCCCATGGCTTGACTCTCTTTCTGCACACAGAGACGAGCAACAGCCTAACTGACTAAATACTTACAAAAAAGCTATTTTACACAACTGAATAGGTATTAGAATTTTGGAAAATTTTAATTTATAAACAGGCGAATCCGTTAAAATTGGCACAGCATTCTTATAATTGTGAACTGACAACCTTATACGTCTAAGCACACCTCACTAGACAAAGGGTTTTGTACAGACTGGGCTGTTCCACTTCTTTTAAGAAATTAGCTTATACCATATGATAAACCAAGGTATGGCAACGCAACGTGAATGCCAACAAGAGATGAACTGATGAAAATGTGACTTTCTCGTGGAATCTTCCTTATTCCAATGGAGAGCATCACAAGACTATGAATATACACCCGATGGGCCACTAATCATTATTTTATTTTCACTCAACACTGTCCTAGAAAAAAACAGCATTATATGATACACTGCACATGGAGAATAGTATTTGCTTTAGCAGTAAACTGGCCAAAAAGAATATATAACAAATCTAATTAGTTATGTTAGTGTCTGAAAATGGATTCTGTAAACAAGCGGAGGACAGAAAAAGCAAATAGAAGGTAGGAAAGCAGTCAATTCAGCATATGAAGACCGAAAATGTAAATGAAAATCTTTCAAAGTACCATATGGCAGTTGAAACCAAATATTAGCTACTACAAACAAGGGAAAAACAACAGACTTGTACCATGCATATATTGGCATAAGAAAGATGAACTCTTCTGCTGCGGTCATTATCATACTGCCAACAGAACCACCAGAACCGTGTGTTCATTCTACAGTGTGAAACCAGCTGCAAATAGTCAATATAATAGAGCAAGAAAACAAAGACTACTTAATGCCAAAAAGCACACAATCAGGGCCCGATGTAGGTAAAAGGGATTTTCCAATTTCAAAATACCGAGGCGGGCCGAATCGGTATTCTGAAATCGGAAAACGAGATGTAGCAAACAAACGGCGAAATAATACCGAATCGGTCGGCATCGGTAATGTGAATCGGTACGTACCGAATCTGCACGGACCGAATCGGAAATAGCCGAATCGGCTATCACCGAATCGGAAATAGCCGAATCGGCTACCACCGAATCGGAAATAGCCGAATCGGCTACCACCGAATCGGAAATAGCCGAGTCGGTAAAATCCGATTCGGCAATTAACGAATCGTAGCTATGAAAACACACCCATGGCCAAAAAGCCCATAGGAATGCATTGAAGAAACCGAATCGGTAAAATCCGATTCGGATAATACCGAATCGGATTTTACCGATTCGGTAATATCCGATTCGGTAAAAGCCGAATCGGCAAAAGCCGATTCAGCCAATGAGGTGGCTCCCCCTCCCCCACCCAAACAGGGAGTGGCAACCCTGGCAGGTGCAGCTAATTAAGAACTTTCTGGAGAGCCAGCCTGAGCTGAACACTCACAGTTAGCAGCAGTGGGAGTAGGAGGTAGTGAACTGTCCTGAACAAGATGGCAAACCAGAGTGAGAGCCAGAAGTCCACCCAGAAGAGGAAGCCTAAGTTCAGCACCACCGAGCTGCAGGTGTTGGTTGAGGAGGTGGTGAGGGTGCACCGGCAGCTATTTGGAAAGCTGTCCCTCAATGTGCCAGACAGCACCAAGAGGAGGATCTGGAGCGAAATCGCCCAAAAGGTGAATGCTGTGGGTGTCACCCCCAGGTCCCTGGATGAGCTGAAGAAGCGTTTCTATTACATCCGCAGCCTCACAAAACGGAAGATGGCAGAGATCCAGAGGCAGGCTGGAGGCACTGGTGGAGGCAGGAACCCGGCGCCACCCCTCACAGACCTTGAGGAAATGGTGTCCTCCACCATTGAGAGGGAGAGCGTAACCGGAATTGGGACCCTGGACAGCTCAGCCAGAGCTACAGCTACAGGTAAGAAGCATGCGCATCATGACACACCCTACCAGACACCTCCCCATTAGACACAATGCATAGGCAAACCCCAGCACAGTACTGTAACCAACATACAAGAGACAAGCATCATGGTACATGTAGTCAGCAGAAGTTAGCAAACTATGGCAGTGCAGAATCACAAGACAGGAAACAGTGGAACACATTCTAAGGAGATGCAAGGACATGTGGAATGCTTTAATTGTACTGACTGTAATACATCGGCACTCAATTTACAAATGCTTCTTTGTACCTAGGGGCACCATCAGGCGGACAAACAATGACAACAGAGGCAGCAGCACCATCTAACACTGCACTCGCAGGGCCGAGCACCAGTCAGGCTGCCGAGGAGGAGGAGGACGAAAACACCATAGGGCTTGGTATGGAGGGAGACCTGGTAATAGACTTTGAAGCACTGCACTCCCCACAAATGCCGAGCACACCCCCCTTGCAGTTCTCCCCAGAGAACTCCCCGACAAGGGACCTCCTTCCACCTACACCAGCTCCTGCCACGATCATGGCTGTGGCACCAGTACACCCTGTCCTGGGAGCAGGGGCTCAGGCCCCGGCCAGCACCACACCCCCACCAGTGGCACCCCAGCCCACTCAGCAGGCCGGCAGCAGCAGTACCCGGCGCCGTGCCATTCCCACCACTGCAGCACCAGCACCGGAGGGCAGTGTCTTCCTGGGCCTCGAAGGAAAGATGGTAAAGATACAAAGGCAGCAGGCGAAATCCCTCATGGCCTGCCAACGCCAGCTCCTGCAGCACAACCTGCAGATGGGGGAAATGGTAAAAGGATTTCAGGCCTTCGTGGATTCAAACAAGGAGGTATCAGCAGGTTTAGGCAGGCTAACCACTGCCATAACCCAGTTATGTGGCAGACTGGAGGAGCATGAGCTGGTGCGCAGGCGGGATGCCCGGGTGCAGAACCGCTCCATGAGCCGCCTTGCTGCGGCAACGGCACAACTCTGCCAGCGCAGTGCCAACATGGAGTCTAGCCTCACACAAAATACGGCAGAGATAACAAGGGGAATGGCCCGCATCACGACTGCAATGGAGGCCATGATCATCTCTAACACTGCCGCAAATCCTGCCCTGGACCTGGGGGATGCTGGGGACAGCAGCAGCCGCAGCAGCCCGGCCAGCGCTGCGTCAGAGCCACGCAGGAGCACCAGGCGCTCCGCAGATGGCGCTGGTCATTCTGAGGGGGCTGAGGGACACCCCAGTGGGGCTGCCAAGCGGTCAAAGAAATAGCCTTGCAAGGGCGGGTGAGGCAACCTGGACCTTGGACTTTTGTTTTCTTTGCCATTACACCTTTTTTTTGTTGCACATCAGTGCAGTAACTGTGTTGCAACAGTATTAAAAATTGTTTTTTCACAACAACCATTTAGCTGTCTTTGCATCTGTACTCACTCAGAAATAGTTTTCTGTAATCTCCTCACGTCTGTATCTGCCATCACTTGGCGTACACACCCCAGCTGGCTGTGTCAGTGGCACAGCTTCGTCGTCGTCATGGTCCTCGTAGTCAGACAACTCCACCTCAGTGCCCTTCTTCACCGCAAGGTTGTGTAACATTGCACATACAGCTATGATCTTGCAGCAGGTGATGGGGGTATACTGCCTTGCACCTCCACTCTTGTGCAGGCATCTGAATCTACTTTTCCAGATGCCAAAGGTCCGTTCGACGACATTCCTTGTGCGTATGTGGGCCCGGTTATACCTCCTTTGGCTGGGTGTGGAGGGGTTGAGGTAGGGGGTGAGTATGAATGAGCGGAGGGCATATGCACTGTCGCCTGGAAGAGAAAGGGGTAACATTACACACATGCATACATGTATTCCACCTAGCTACTGTGTGTTATGGGGGTCTGATGATGTGTCTCACCTAGGAGGTATCCTTCACCAAATTCGCCAGCCATCAGCCGTGCATAGATGCCGCTCTGTTGGAAAATATAGGAGTCATGGGTACTCCCTGGAAATTTTGCTACCAGGTCTGTGATGGTGCACTTCGCATTGCAGATCACCTGCACATTGATGGTGTGTGTAGACTTCCGATTGCGGTATATGTATTCTGTGTCCGCTGGTGGGCAAATCGGAATGTGCGTGCCATCTATGCAACCAATGATTTGGGGAAATTGTGCCATCTGGTAGAAGTCAGCTTTAGTTTGTAGCAGTTCTGCGTGGGTTGCAGGGAAAGAGATGTATTGGTCCATCCTGTGTATCATGGCGTCAAGGAATGTGTGGAACCTTGACAGGCTGCTCTGGCTCACCCCTCCTGCCGCTGCAACTCCACTTTGATAGCTGCCAGACGCTAGCAGGTGTAGGCTGCATAGCACCTGGACGTGTGCTGGGATGGCGTGTGCCCTTGGGGTGTGGTGGTCCAAGAATGGTTTGAGGTCCCTGATGAGCTCAAGTATGGTGTCAGAGTCCAGCCTGTATCTCTGTAGGATCTCTGCCTCTGTGAGCATGAACAGGGTTATCCTCTGTCTGTAGACCTGTTCATTTCTTAGCCATTCCCTCTGTCCTTCCTGCTGTAGCCGTAGCCGCCTCGCAATGACATAAAAAGCTGCCATCCTGCAAGTTGCAATGCATTTTGGGGCTGTTTATATGGGTTGGAGTTGGTTACCACCTGATTGTAATCCATGGTAAATACCGAGTGAATTCTACCGAATTTGAGCCGATTTCGGTGTTTCTGTGCCTCCCTACATCTCCCCATCTGTCGGAATCGGGGAATTTCCCGATCGGTGATTCATACGAATCGGTATGTTCTCCGATTCGGCTCATGTCCGATTCGGTCTATCTACCGATTCGGTACATGGACCGAATCGGCTTCATTCCGATTCGGTGTGTCTACCGAATCGGTACAAGGACCGAATCGGTTATTTTCCGAATCGGTGTCACTACCGAATCGGTACATGGACCGAATCGGTTATTTTCCGAATCGGTGTCACTACCGAATCGGTACATGGACCGAATCGGTTATTTTCCGATTCGGTGTGTCTACCGATTCGGTACATGGACCGAATCGGTGTTTGCATCTGATTCGGTGTGTTACCGATTCGTTACATATCCGATTTTCGGTATGTACGTATCGGATTCTTTTCCATTCGGTACTCATTCCGAATCGGTTTTCACTCCGATTTAGATTTTTTTTTGTTCCCTACATCTCGACAGCTGTTTACCGATCGGTAAGGGCCAAAAATCGGTATTTTCGGCCGTTACCGATCGGTAACGGCCTACCTACATCGGGCCCTAAAAGACTTATTTAGAGAAAAACGAAGGAAATAATATTAGATAAAAATCACATCTTACCCATGTACTTGAGCACCACAAGAATGATGGACAAAATGAGCAGATAAACCCAGATTGCAACAAGCAATTGCCGATTTCACAGTAGCTCTCACAAACCTGGGATTTTTTGGAGGTACAGAGAGGATGGTTTCAACAGTAGCAATGCACTCCCAGTTTTGAGGTGACAAGTTGCCTGCTATGCCTCTGTGAACATTGATACTGTCAGGGTCTGTATTAGGCCTAGGCGGTAAATTCCGTTCCACTCAAGGTATTTGGGTTATTTCGCGTTCCGCTGAGAACGGGAAATTGGCAAAATTTCCGTGACTTCTCTGAATTTTTTGCTTGTTCGCGCTTTCAAAATGCGCATTCGCAAGATATTTCCCCCCCCCCCCCGAGCACGCAAACAGCATTCACGAACAGGAAAAGAGCATGGAGAATGGGCGGAACTACAAATTCCGCATGTTCGCAGAACTCTGCGTGCTCACGGAGATTTTTTACCGTTTTGCGGAGCTTTGCGTAGCAGGACTATGCAAATTTCGCCCACCCCTAGTCTGTATTCTCTTGCCAAGTAAGGTCAGGATACTGCTTTTTAGGTCGAAGCCTACCAGACAGTGCTGCTGTCTGGTTTGCAAACTATATCTTAGGGACTTTCAGAAACTTGACCTAGGAATGCATTCTGCCAGTTGATTACCATTGGCTTTGTGGTTTGAAACAAACATGTTCTGGCTTTCTTTTTGCTGGGTTTATTTGCTTAAGGCTCTCCAGGTTCAGTTTGTCCATCCCATTGCCTAAATCATGTTTACAGTATTTTTCCACTAACTCTCTTTCTGTAAACAGGCATTTAAATCTTGTTATATTGTCACATTTGCTGTGCATTCAAAGACTGAAGTCAATCAATCAATCATGATAACTTCATTTCGCCACTTCAAATGACATAAAACGTATTCTACAATTTATAATTAATTATGTTAAAATACATATTAAATATAAAGGCACATGAAGAGGTTTAAAACCATATTGTAAAATACAGAGAAAAATATATAATAAATGCCATCCTGAAAACAGTAATTCACAAATATCATTACCACTGTTATATGTACATTTACTCATATAAGACTGATTTTCTCCTCCTTATAGCGGATAGCATAAATAAGGCTACACAGTAACAAACAAAAAGGGTTTGGCAATGATTGGAGCTAGTATAAGGCTGGATGAAATTGCCTAAAAGGAAGTTTGCATAAAAGTGGCAACATGAATCTTTTCCTTTCCTCCACATAAAACTTACAGAAGAATAGAAAGTGCAAGTCGTTCTGTTCAGAATGTGCGTCACATGGACGAAGTGGCAGAGCATCAACTGTGTATGTTTTAGCAGGGTAGCCCAACAGTAATGGGATGTATTTCAGCTGGAATCGTAGTAAGACAAATAGATGCTGAGGGATGTTAACAGATGTCAGGTAAAAATATGTAATATCATCTATGCGTGGTGTTAAGGAATATAGCTTAACTAGGCTCTTGTTGCGGTTCTTTAGCCATCTGTCTCTACTCAATCTGTCCAATAAACAGCATTATAGATCTTTTCTTGATATTGTCAGGCACAAGGTAGGATCTTTAAACAATTTTCCAAGAACAATCAATTCCAGATTTGACTCAATGCATCTTAGCAAATATACAATGTTACATCGCGGTGTTCACACCGCGATACCTTTACAACGCAGGCATTACAAGGCAAGTGGTTACAACAACTTGCGCTGGAGGGCGCTGGACTTAGGAATAGTATGATTTACTATTACAACTCCAGCCTACGTTACATTAGGGATGGTGTTTGACTGAACCTAGATGGTATTTTAAGAATACAATGGCTAAGATGGGAAACATTGGCTACATCGCGGTGTTCACACCGCAAATCCTTTACAACGCGGGTATTACAACGTAAGTCATTACAATGACCTGCGCTGGATGGCGCTCTAAGTTAGGAATAGTATGATATACTATTCCAACACCTTCCCTATTTTTTTTTTATCCGCATTCGCCTCTGACCCCCACAAACTGGTAATCCACAGGTCGCCACTTTTGCTCACTTGGGAGAGGTAGTTTTTTTTATAATGGGGTACTGCCCCATCCCCAAATCTCCCGCCTACCAGTGGTTCACCTACATCCAACCTGTTTCTGACCTCTCGTTGTTTATGAGAGGGTGGTCATGCTCTCCACCGATTAAAAGAAATCGAAGACTGTAGTTGGAAATAGAACCCACCTTGGATCACTATAACCTGATGACCCAGTGATACCAAGGGGATCCATCTCAGTCTCTAAGAGCTTCCCAAGAGGCCTAATCATAGGACAAAAAGGTTTTCCTTACACCGTACGGGGACAAGTTAGTTATATCTCTGTCCGAACTAGAGACCAATTTAACAGGCAGTCCCAAACTGCTCTCTTCTTGCTATTTTTTAGTCTGGCCAGATCAATGTTTTGTACACTGATGAAAGCCATTCCGAATGTGTAGGAGGCAGGGTCTCAGGCCATTTCCTGCAAATTTCTCGTCTGGCCAACAAAATAGCAAAGAAGAGGAAACCCCTACTACAACCAGTAATTTCAGTTTGAATGCCAAAAACTATTAGACTGAGAGTAATGTGTACTGGATATCCTAAGATGGACTTTATAGTAGAAGCCACTTTTTGCCAGAAATCCGTAATAGCAGGACAAGTCCAAAACATGTGTGTATCAGTGGCCCTTCCCATGCTACATTTTTTACATCTAGCAGGTGGACCATTGGACATCTTAGAGAGTCTGGCTGGGGACAGGTAAGCCCTATGTGTGGTGAAATAATGGTTTCTTCTCAGCCTGGCTGGCTTCACAACTGAGAACAAAGTGTTGTACGAGACCTGCCACAACTCAGTTCAATATTCCTCCAAAATCAATTCTTCCCATAATTCTCTGGCAAGTCTGAAATCTCCGTCTATAGCCTTCTCAATTGCCCAATAGAAAGAAGCTACCTCCTTATTACCTGCTGGCTTTTTAACAAGGTGTTCTTCAAGATCACTCCCCAATCCAATAGTTTTTTTATGATTTTGGGACCAACTTTTTAACTGAATATACTTAAATCTCGACATCCCCCCTTCCAATTTCTCATCAAGTGTTACCCAAGAAAGCAGAGAACCGACTTTAGTTAAGTCTCCCCATGTTACTAAATCTGCTGTTTTTAATGGTGTAGCCAGCATATCCTTAAGGCAACTAGGAGACCCAGGACTGTTCCACCATGGAGCTAATCTAGAGTAATACTCAAGACCCGTTAATGTTTTAATTCTGGCCCATATTTGGGCTGCTCCCCATAGAACTTTCAGTCTGACTTTTTGGGGAAAAGAAATTTCTCCATATTTAAAGAGAAAACCTTCCTGGGGTAGCCCTACCTGATCAAGCATTGCTCTAAACATTTTCCCTCTATCTGAAGAATCTGGGGATTTTAACAGCATTCTCGAGTGGGTTAATTGAAATGCCCACGCGTAGTACTGAACATCCATCCAGGAGTGCAAGACCACCCTTTTCCTTCCTCCGTCTTAGTTTTTTCCAGGAGATCCTGGTTGCTTTGTAGGCCCACACAAATGAATTAATTGCCTGCTGAAATCTGTCAATCAGTGGTTTGTCAAAGTGTAGTGGGATAGTGTTAAAGAGAAAAGTTACTCTCTATAGAATTACCATTTTTTATCAGGTTTACTCTGCCTAAGATGGTCAAGGGTAGATGGGCCCAGGCTCTCATTTGGTTTTGACTCTCTTTAAGGATGTTTGAAAGATTTACCTTAGCTATCTCCTCTATGCTAGGAAAGATTTTTACTCCCAAATACCTTATCTCATCTTTGGTGTGATATCAGCCCTTTGGCAGGTTTCAGGTCATGATATCGGTCTTTCCTGCGTTAACTTCATAGCCGGAAACTCTGCCAAACACCTCTGCTAACCTGATGAAAAGATGTCTCTAGATCTGACGACAAGATTAAAATGTCGTCCGCGTACAGGACAACCTTCCTCTCCCATGTGCCACCCTTGAATGGTACTATGGCTAGCTCCTCCCTGAGACTCTGAGCAAATGGCTCTATGTACAAATCAAAGAGGAGGGGAGAAAGAGGGCAGCCCTGTCTTGTTCCTCTCTTAATGCTGAAGGGCTTGGTCAGATTACTATTAACCACCAGCCTTGCCGACGGGTCACTATATAAGAGTTTAATAGTTCGGCAAAACTTTGGCCCGAATTTCAATTTCTCCAACACGGCAGCGAGATAATTCCAATTTACCCTGTCAAATGCTTTTGTTGCATCAAGCGTCATGGCAGCCAGCGGAAGGGTAAAGTTCGAGGAAAAATCAATCGAGCCTATCAGATCGTGCGTAAGATCAAAAAGATTTCTTCCTTTAAAGAACCCCTTCTGGTCAGCATACAGCAAATCACCTGCAACTGCTCCTAACCTATCGGCAAGAATCCTGGTAAAGACCTTATAATCAGCGTTGAGGAGCAAGATGGGTCTATACGACCCACAGTTGGTAGAGGATTTGCCTGGTTTCAAAATCAAAGTAATATTTGCTTCTCCCCACGAAGAGAGCGGTTTTACCCAGTCTACTAGAACCTTATTGAAAAGTATGGTCATAAAAGGAATTATGACTTCACCCATAGCTTTGTAGACTTCGGCCGGAAAGCCGTCCGGCCCAGCCGCCTTTCCGGTTTTACAGGCGGAAAGTGCCTTCCTAACTTCCTGCTGCGAGATATCCACCTCTAGATTTTGCCGCTCAGCAAATTCCAGAGCTGGGAGGTGGACTGAATGTAACCAATCTCTAGCAAAGGTTTGAGCTATGCTGTTATCCTCATCATATTATTCCTTTAATAAGGTATGGAAAGCATCTCTTATCTCCTCCTCGTCACTTGTAGATGTGTTAGAGTCCGCAACATTTATTTCCTTAATCAAATTGGGCACCCTGTCTGATTTGGCCTTCCAGGCTAGTAATCTGCCAGCCCCTCACCGTATTCGAAATGAGCAAGCCTGCTCACCTCCCACCTGCTGGAGACTCTAGCCTGAACTATGCTGTCCAGAAGCACTTTCAGAGATTCTAATTTAAGAATTGGTGTTTGAATTCGCTCCTGGTCTGTCTCTTTTACAATGCTTTTTTCAACCTCTTTCATTTGACTCTCTATGAGTGGGATTTCCTCCCTATATGTCCTGTTTTTATACGAGGTCCTGTTCGTAGCCAATCCCCTCAAAAAGGATTTTAGAGTGTCCCAGACCACAGTGACATCAGCAGAACCAGTGTTAATGTCTAGGAAGGATTTAATTTCGAGGGACAGATAAATAATACCCTCTTTATCTAAAAGGATTGTATGATCAAACGACCAAACCTTCTGCTAAGCTTTCCCTACAAGATCCCATTCCATCCAAACAGCCGCATGATCCGAAAGGTGAGGAGTCAAATAGCCTACTATCCTAGATTTATGTCTGTATTTGTTGTTATGAAATGACACACCCATTTGGGGTTACCAGCTGCTCTGTGTCTTGTCCTAGACGCCGCTCGTGGGGTAGGTGCACCGGCCAGGACCGGATGCTAACGTAGGTACCTTACCTTTCAGCCGGTCCCACGGGAGCAGACTGTGAGGTACCTCAGGGAATCTTCTGGGGTTTTAATACTACAGCAGGACCAATTGGCCTGCCAATCCAGTATTATTGACAACATAAGGTTGTATACCTCACTACAAATGTGTTCCTTCACTATTAGCTTTCACTGTGTGGTACTGTTTTACTAAGGTCCTGAAGAATTGCCATCAGGCATGAAACATGTTGACCATACTTAAGGGTAGTATTTTAGCCGGCTCTGATAGTCTCAGGGCAACTTACCTCCCCTTAAACCCCTTTTAATCAAGGAAGCCAACCACGAGAATAAAATAGGTTGTGGACTGGCTTACCTTTTTTATCCTCACTCTCCTGTCACGACCACACTCCCCCTGCCCTCTCACACGCATGCACCATATGGCCGGAACAAAAGATCTCCGATAAAGAGCCCCGGTTTCAGGAGCCCGTCAGACATTGCAGCGCCAGTCTGACGAGGAGCAGAACCCATATGATGAAGCATGACACCTAGCTTGCTGGGTGTGTGAGGGTTTTAGTTCCAACTAGGGGATTCCCCCCTCTTACTGGCACACACACTTCTTTACTTTGTCACTCTTCCCGGGGAACTTTGTACCCTCTTCTTGGTACTACACCCATTTGGGTGCCAGACCTCACCCTCCAGATATCGATTTGCGCATTTTGTCTCATCATTGTTTTCAAGTAGGCTCTGGATTTAGACGGGATGTTAGCCCTGCTAATTGGGGATTTATCCCATAGAGGATTTAAGACTATATTGAAATCTCCTGCAAAAATTGTTCTTTCAAGAAGCCCCAACATGTTCAAAAAAATTGTTTTAAAAGTTGAAGGTAATAGGGTACTCTCTACAGAAATCGTTACTATGACCCATCTACCACTTGCGTCTGTCTTCACGGCTAGAAGGCTGACATTAGATAGCCTTTTGATTAATATGGCTACCCCCTGACATTAGCAGATTGACCAGAACAGAGACAGTGTTCCACCCACCTGAGATTCCGACCCATTTCAGTAATTTCTTTTTTGATAAGGTGGGTTTCCTGCAAAATAATTATATATGCAGGTGAATCTTTCAAGTATTGTAAAATGTTTTCTCTCCTCTTCTTAACTCGGGGACCATTTACGTTCCATGATAAACATTGGAACATTCTCATGGAGAATTAAGGAGGCAACAAATTGACCCTACCTCATCCTGCAAGAAATCCATCCCTGACCAGAAACAGTGGCTAAAAGAACCTAAAAGGACTGAAAGACAAATTAGAACTTTTTTCTTTTTTACCCCTCTGCTCCCTCACCCATGCTTGCTCCTCCCCCCTAACCCCACCCCCCCCCCCACCCACCCGGGGGAGAACCCAACTCCTATTTACCTGGAGAGTCCAGGTTCTGCTAGCCGGTAGACCCTGCTCTGCCTTATTTTTCCTTTTTTTAATTTATGATAGTGAAGGTGCTGAATGCATAAATGAATTTCAAAAGCATGATTAACTCATGTGTACCTAGTGTATACCAAATATATCTTCATCTAGTGGGACGATGCTTAGCCAGCTTCTATTTGTACCTCACCCCAATTTTAACAAGTAAGCTGCACAGTGTACCTAATTTATCATCGTGTGAGAAAAATTATTTTAGGCTCTCTAGTAGGTCATCTGCCTCCTGCACAATTTGTACAATATGCATCTTATTATTGAGCATGATCCTCAATTGAGCTGGGAACTTAAGTTGGACTACAGCCCCCAACTTCTTAAAATCATCCATTCTCTTCCCCAGCTCCCATTGGCGATCTAGAGTAGCACATGAAAGATCCGACCTGATCTCAAAAGTAAAGTCCTTTGATTTCAAAGATGTCAATTTAAGTGCCGCAGTTAATATTATCTCTTTTAATTCAAAGGTGAGGAAATTGATCAGGATCTTTCTTGGTTTTGTACGATTAGGATTTCTCCTAAAAGGGCCCCTGTGTATCCTCTGGATATCTTGCCCCAGTTCCTCTTCTGATACATTGATCTGTACAGCTTCCTTGATGAGGGCCACAATAAAGGATTTTAAATCCTCCCCTTCTTTTCCTTTCGGCACCTTCAAAAGGCGCAAATCATTGCGCCTGGAGTAGTTCTTTAAAGACTCCATTCGTCCCTAATGTAACGTAGGCTGGAGTTGTAATAGTAAATCATGCTATTCCTAAGTCCAGCGCCCTCCAGTGCAAGTTGTTTGTAATGACTTGCGTTGTAATGCCTGCGTTGTATAGGTATCGCGGTGTGAACACCGCGATGTAACATTGTATATTCGCTAATATGCATTGAGTCAAATCTGGAATTGATAAACATCCCCCACCCTCTCCATTGTGGTAAGAACAGCAAATCTGTGCATGGATTATCTTGTATTACACGCAAGGCACTTTATTCTGTGTTTTCTATATTTGCCATTTGGCTATCCCTCTTATATTTCTATATTCACGTCAATATAGAGCAGGTTGGTTCACAAGACGTCCATGTACGGTTTTCTACGTACTCCTGTGTTAAATTGTTTTGTGTATATTTGCTCTTTTGCACTCTTGACAAATCTGGTATATGAGCTCAGATTGTGCAACCACTGGAAACAGTTAAAACTTTTCTTTTTAGTCATGATTGTGTGGTTGGTGTGTATGAACCTATGTGTCTCTGGCAGGTTTTAGTGGATTTTATGATAATGGCCCATGAAATGTTCTGCTGCTACTTGATAATGTAAATTGTGCTGTTTTGATTGCCATTATTTTTATCTGATTCTGTTTTTATCTTTTATGGTTATACTTTTGTATACCGAATAAATCTGTCTCCCAACTGCAGCTGCCTTTACACTAATTTGTTCTCAAAGTGGAAGTGCTTCATTGAACAATCCAGTACTAAACCACAGAAATACCTCAAAAACTCACGTTCAATTCAATGGACTCCTTCGTGAGATTTGTACATTCAAATAGTTTAGTCAGGTGTTTTGTAAAGCACCTATTGCAATCTAGAGATAACTTCGGACAATCTGCAAATATTGATTTTTTTTTTGTCCTACTATAAATTGTTTCTTTAATAGCGGAACTGAAACTCGAACTTGCTGACCCCTCCACGGCCCCCAGCTGCTATTTTTAGTTTATCATACTATTCCCAGAGTCTAATGCATGTGTATGTTTTAAAGCCATGGTAGTGCTGCGTAACGAGAGGCAGCCATGGATCTGGTACATACATGATATTGGGCCTATAATTTGGGTGTTGAAATACAAATATAACATTTTAAGCCGTCCGCTAAACAAGTAAATGCAAGTTCAGTCACAAGCTTTAAAAATGTGTCGTGTTATATGGTAAAATTTATATTTTTATATTGCATGCCACCATACAGTTGATATTTGTATGGTTACGCATACTGGAGAAGGAGGTCATCACTGCAGGGAGAGGCCAGATTTACACCGAGTTGCTACAGGTTGCACAGAGAACACTGAAACATCCTGTCACCCTGTAGGGCTGAAATTCGGTAAGTCTTCTTACAAAAAATCTATGCAACTGAAATTCGTAATTTTTGTGTGAGAATTCATATATTCAGTAGCAAAATATACTATCATCTACACTCCCGAATATCCTTATCACGAGCTTGAATGTTAGTTGGGTTACTGCAGCTACTGCATAACTCCAGTGTGGTTTCACAAGTCTATTCTGTTGGCTAGAAAGTACATCCATTGAAAATGTAAATAGTGACACACCCTTACCGACTTCAGCATTCTATTATGTTTGGTGCGTGCAGTGCATTCGCAGCAGGATGTGCATACATTTTTATTTCTGTGACGGCCCATTTGAAAGAAAAGCCAGGCCGCTAATGTACCACAGAGTGCATCCAGTGTCTTATGCTTCAGAAATGGTTTGGGTTGGCTCTCTTTCAAACGTCTTCCGCACACAGCCTTTACATAAACAGGCAGTTGTCACAACAAGTAGCACTGAGTCATTCTCCAAACTGAAGAACCCACATGAGCACAATGAAGTGTAAGATCTCTGCACATTCTGTCATCATCCTTCCATAAGAACAAAGATGGATTTAACCAAGATCTAATAGTGACAGGGGGTGAGTGTCTGAAAAAGTATCAGCGCTCTGTCCATCACCTTAATTTGTTTGCTTTGTTCGCCCTTAGTTGGCAGGGTATGCCCAGAATTGGTACCTTGCTTACTTTGCCACTAGATTCCAGCTAGCCTGGCAGATGAGGTGTGTTACCCAGAAACCGGTTCCAGGATGCTTGTTTGCGGTCCAGGGAGGACCTGGCCTGGCAGTTTGGGGTGGACAGTTCCCATGAGAAGAAGGGTCAAGACTGATTTGCATATGGCTGGATCTGAACTGAGGTGGTTAAGTGAGCAGAAGAACGATGATGGGTATAACCCAAATCTAATAGGGACTTGGGGTGAGTCTCTGAAGTTTCAGCGCACCGTCCATCATCTTATTGTGTTTGCATCATCCTTCCCAAACCAGAAGGCAGGGACAGAAAAAAAGTTCAGCCCTAAGTTCATAAATTCCTCACCTTGAACAACAGAAACTGCAATCTCACCTCACAACCTTAACATCTACCAAATGACAGTGATCAGGAATATGTAATTATCAGGCGCTTACAAAGTCTTTATAGAATTCCAAATGGTATCCTTGTCTCCAACCCCTCCAACCCCTCACTTCAGTGTATGAGTCTCTGCCCTCCAGCCGCAGTAATGCAGGCAATACACTGACACTGTGTTGGGAGGCTCTCTCAATCTCATCTTGTGCCATGCTAAACAAGGGGCATCTAATTTGTCCCACTTTGCTTTTCTGATTAATACTTTTAGTCAAAGTTTAAAGGTGACATCAGAAGCCATCAGCTCCAGCGTTTGCAGAATCCCTCCTTTCGATGTTTGCATTATGTACCCCATATATTCTATCATGTTGCTATGATCAAGAGGTTACTGTTTCCTTTGAGTGCATCCTGAAGCTCTCAATAGGTCCCCGATATGTGTCCAGCCAGTACTTTATGCTACCAACCGATTAGTTGTTCAGTTGTCCTTCCTGAAACAGTGGTCTTACCTAGAAGTGGACAGACAAATCACCTGTTTCTAGTGCCCACCAAAATACCCTAACATAACACTATCTTACGTTTTTCCCTATGGTTTTGCATCTTTAATTTACATGCCCTCTAAAAAAGCCTTGTCTGTATTCCTAAAATCCTGAATTAAAATCGGACATAGACTTGAATCTTGTAATTGACACCTTTTACTTTATTCCTTTCGAATTACCTTTTCACTTTCCATCCTCTGTGTGCCCCTCCTCCTTGTTTAGTCTGTTTTAAATCATATGCATGTTAATCTTCCCTGAAGAATGTGGAATTAATTTATGGAACTGCATTCTTGAGAGCTAGAGGTGGGCGAGGCCATAAATTTGCAGGGAAAGATAAGCCAGAGCCGAGCGAAGGGTCTAGCTCGGATTTTAGAGCCCATTCACGAGCCAAGCCCTGAAAATGTTTTTGGGGTAATTCACACAACAAACATACCGTAAAATAGTATAGCCGCTTCAAAATTCAAAAATGTGTATTTCTGGAACACATGAATCTTTGGCATTAATACATCACATTGTAGCACTGCGCTGAGAAGTACTTACTAAAAGTACGAATTTTTAAATGTCAACAAATAGTGCACTAACAGGCAAGACATTTGTCATGTAAACCCTTACGTGGGCAAGATTGTTATAGCGCAACATTATAGTCTATTAAATCAAGCACAAAAGGCTTTCAGACAACTGGTATTCTGAAAGAATAATGCCCGGTTACTCTTTTTTTTTTTAAAGAACTTTATTCTCAGCTGTATTACCTGAAAATGTACATTACAGTAAATACTGACATTATACCAGCCGGTTTTTATATTTTCGCCCCCTTACATATCTTCTTATCTCACAATAGTTACATCCGCAGAAAACCATATCAATAGTGGTACATAATACGTGTCGCATAAGTTTCTAAACATCTGCATCATGAGAGAGTACCTTAGCATCAATCAAACGGAGTAATGAAGATTACCAGGGAGCAACCAGGCATTTCCTCCTCGACCGTCTTCCTGTCTCATTCATTACGCATAAGCCCATACCCAAATGCATGGTTATTGATTCACACACAATGCTCTTGAACACTGTTCGACCATCCAATCTCGTCATAAACCAGGCAACAAAAAATCAGAGAGATGGTACGGACCTGAGCTTAAACTTTTAAAAAGAAACTGCACCGCCCTTGAGCATAAATGGAGAGTATTTAAGACAGATGAGACCAAAGATAGTTTTAGGAAAGCTCAAGCACTCTATCACAGAGCGATTAGAAAGGCAAAAAAGGACTATTTCACACGCAGAGTGTCCGAGAATAAAAATTCATCAAAAGAACTTTTTAAAATTGTAAGAGAATTATGCAGCCCAACTAATCTCTCCGCACGCCTCACTCCCTCACAAGAGAATTGTAATAAGCTCAATGATTTTTTCTGTGAAAAAATTGATACCATCTATGCCTCTTTTCCAAAACCAAAGATGGAAAAAATTGACCAATATATACCAACTGCTGCACATACTGTCTGTCATACTTTTGGTCCTTTTTCAGAAGAGGAAGTTGAAAAGGCCATGCTAGAGGTCAAGTCTGGTTCTCCACTTGACCCATGTCCACATCACATTTTCTCCCAGCTTACCCCTGTAATATGTCCAGTAGTTACCAGAGTATTTAATCTCTCCCTCAGTTCTGCCGAATTCCCAACATCATGGAAACAGGCCCTAGTCACCCCTTTAGTAAAGAAGGCCGGGGCAGATGTTAACAATGCGGCCAATTACAGACCAATATCCCAGTTACCTTACTTATCAAAGGTCCTGGAAAAATTGGTCAACAGACGACTCTCCACATTTCTGGAAGTTAATGGTCTGCTGGACGCATCACAGACAGGGTTTCGGACAAATAACAGCACCGAAACCACTCTCTTGGCGGTGACAGACAGTATTAGAACCAAGGTAGATCAAGGTAGTACAGTCGTTCTGATACTCCTTGATTTATCAGCGGCTTTCGATACCGTACCCCACCATCAACTATTGAATACTTTGGCAGAGAAAGGAATTCAAGATAAAGCACTTGGATGGTTACAATCGTTCTTAGCGGATCGCACCCAATCAGTTCGCCTGGGTGATTATACATCCCCCCCACGACCTATAAAATACGGAGTTCCTCAGGGGGCATCGTTGAGCCCAACTTTGTTCAACGTGTTCGTCTCCTCGTTGGCAACCATCGGCAAAAAGTGGGGTGTCGAAATGTGCTCCTATGCGGATGACACCCAGTTGATGGTTACCATTGATGAAAATGATGACTCAAAAACTAGATTGACGAACTGCCTAACTGAACTGGCAACTTGGATGCAGGACCATTGTCTTAGACTTAATGCTGACAAATCTGAAATTCTACTGTTCGGCAGAAGCACACATGTCTGGGACAACAGTTGGTGGCCTAGTGATTTGGGCTTGCCTCCCAACCCAACTATAAAAGCTAAAAATTTAGGAATAACACTTGATAAAGATTTATCCATGAAATCTCATGTTTCCATAGTTTGCGGCAGAGGTTTCGGCCTCTTGAAGATGCTCAGACGACTATTTCCTTGGGTTCCGACAGATTGCAGGAAAACATTAGTCCAAGCTCTATTGATGAGTAGGTTGGACTACGGTAATTCACTGTTTGTGGGAATGGCAGACTACCTATTTTCCAAACTGCAGTTGGTTCAGAATGCCGCTGCCAAAGCCATCTGTAATAAAAGGAAATACGACTCAGCAAAAAAATGCATGCGTGAGCTCCACTGGCTCCCAATGAGACAGCGAGCAACTTTTAAACTGTTGTGTATTTCTCACAAAGTCCTTCACGATACAGGCCCCATCATCCTACATGACAGGATTAGATTCCACAAACCCTCTAGAAACCTACGATCTATGACCTCAGGAAGAGCATCTATCACCCGAGCTCGGACTGTCAGGATGGGAGAGAGGGCCTTCTCTCACATTGCCGCAACAAAGTGGAACGAGTTACCTCCTAAACTCAGAACTACTGACTGCTTCCTTTCATTTAGGAAACAACTAAAAACATTCCTTTTTCCCAGGCCAGATCAATAATTTCCAATTACTGCTGTCGTCAAGTCACTTGCAATTCTTTCTCAGCGCCGTGATGTCCTTTCAGGATGAATGTTAGCGCTTTACAAGTAAAATAAATACAAATAAATACAAATACACAAACCAAGGATGATGCAACATACTTGATAGTGAATGCAAAAAATAGCACAAATCACATATCATGTACTGCCGATAAATATGGGCGCCAAACTCTGTGCACGCATCGATCCCCAACTGAAGACGGTAGTGGGAAACAAAGGTGTGGGGAGAAGCCCACATAACATCATTACAAATGTCACGCAGTGACGCACCATGAAACATTGCCAAGGATGAGGAAATACCCTGAGTCGACTACCCCTGGACTGAAAGAGGGAAGAGAACGGTGAGCAACCATGTGAGACAAGACAACAAAGCACAACCGCCATCGAGTCAGAATGGACAAGGAAATCTTGAGACACCTCCCATAGAAACCGTAGGCGACACACAAGGAAGCCACCTGCCCAAATGCACTGGAATGGCCCGGGGAGATGCGAAGGGCCCACAACACAGCCAGAGAACAGAGAACCTCCACCTCCGGAGAAGACATGTCAGGAGAAAATACAGGAAGAAAAATAAAAAGGCCAACAGAAACCAGGGGCGAAAAGTATGACCAGTTAGAAACACCAATGGAAGAAATTGGGTGGTAACCAGAAAGCAAGAGACAGGACTCTGAAACAAAAAACTCTGCAAAAGGCCAGAATGGAAGCCCATTGGACACCGAGAGTGGAACTCACTAGACCCAACATAAAACCATCCTCAAAACGATAAAACAACACCCATACCAAATCACATGAGACAGACCCATATTCCTACACCAAGAGTCAAAGTTCCACCAATGAAGACTGTAAGACATCAGGGGCAAAGAGCCAACAAACTGAGGGAAAAGGGCCAACTCTGCTGAGACAAACAGACCCAGCCAGGGAAGGCTGAACCTGGAGAGAAACGGCCGAAGGAGAAGAAGCACAGCCAGCTCAAAGAAACCGCAGGCCCCTTCACCACCCCCGGAAGATAGACTGCCGAGAGGAGACTCCCCAAGGCCCACAGGACAATCCCCTGGGGAAAAGAGAAAACAGAGACCGCCCCACCCCCTGTTGCCGGTAAACTAATGTACAAACGGCCTGGTCGGCTTTCCGAACACAGGCAGCACAGTGCCGAAGGAGAGGAGTGAATAAAAGACACTGCCTGCCACACCACCATCAATTCCCACCAGTACAAGGTCTTGGAGAGCCAAGAAATGGGATCACCTGCCCAGGGCCTAGGATTCCTCCAGCAGCACCCTCTCCCTCTGAAGCTCGCATGGGTCCTCTAGACCACTGAGGGAGAAGGATCAAGACCGAACCCTTGGAAGGAGAGACCAAGCATCCGGGGGCCCAGAAATGAAAGCCACGGATTCATGAGAAGCCAGATACTAAGGAATAAATGGAGACGGACCCAGGGGAGAATGGGCCGTGCAGAGGCCATCTCCTCCAGACTCCGCAGTCAGAGACGGGCAGATACAGAAGATTGGGAAAGAACCCAGGATGGATGGTGGAACAGACAGAAGAGGGCCCCGATGAAAATCAGAGACTGAGAAGGGCGCAGGGAGGACTACCTGGGGGTGAATAGAATCCAGAAGATGACAGTCTTAACACACCTCCATTGCCTAGAGAAAGGAGAGACAATCAGCCAGTCATCAAGGTGCAGGCAAACTCGATACCCTGAGCCAGTGGGGCCAAGAGGGTCAGAAAAGCCTTTGGCGCCGATGAAAAGCTGAAAAAGTAGTACCTGGAAACTGTAATAGCATGAGCCCGCAGTAAAACGAAGAAACTGCTGACAAGCCAGATGGATGGGAATATGCAGGCAGGCGGCCATCAGGTCGAGGGCTGTGAGGAAGCACTTCTTAGGAGCTGCGAATTTGGATACCGAACTGATCCGCAGGCCCATGCTTCTTATCTGGGATCAAACAAAAAGGAAGAGAACCATCATCCTCCCTTGATGACACACATAAGACCTGGGCGTCTGTCTGAATACACATCCCTTGATCTCCGACTGATGGGAGGAATTGAAACAGAGCAGCTCGAACCGGAACCAAGGCCTTCCAGACGGATAAATGGAGGGACTCTCCCCTGTACTATACCCTTCGCAGGAGGGGGCAAACCCAACTGAGGACCATTGGTGAGGGCGTCTGGTTACAACCACCACTGCATGTCATGCCAAACTTGGCGAGTGATTGGAACCCATGTCTCGAAACCAGAGCAACTGGACCCCAATGTCAGAGAATGCCACAGATGGAAAAGGATCTGCAAATACGTCTATAGGTTAACACCTTGAAAGAAATCAAGGGAAAGAGGATTTGTCCACCAGCTTTCATACATGCGAAAGCACCAGTATAACATAACATGTTAGTGCACATTCACCCAGAAGGGTATCTTAGCGCTGAATAAAAGATGTTTATAGTTGCCAAACTCAATGGTACTCATTTTATAAACAGACAAATGAAAGGCTGAGGGATCCCGCCGAGATTAGAACCTGTGACCATGAACAATTTACTTGACCTCGCTAGGCAACATGTCTGCAGCACAGAAAGAAAAGAACAGGATGTCCTAATGAGATGCTTCCCCTTTATGCATGCCAGGTAGGCAATGTCATATTGGGGAAGTATTTGACCACAGCTAGGTAATAGTTTCTGTGGAGCAGGAGAACTGCTCATGCATAAAGGATGGGACGGGATGACGAAGTAATGAAGAAAAAGAGTTCTGGAGAAAAAGTACATGAAGCTACAATTTACTTAGGCTTTTTTGGTTTCACTTTGTACAAATTAGCCAGGAAATAGTTATCTCTTTTTGTCTTTCATTAAGTTAAGGATTCAACTTTGACTTTGTGCATTATTTTTTAGGTTGAGCTATTTATAGCTCTGAACTATTGGAGTTAAAACAAACTCTCTAACCAAGAGGATTCCAAGCCGGATTCCTCCCAATGCATGTTGTCTACTGAAGCGTGACGCCCCGCCAGGCGCGCGCTTGGCCTAAGCTGTTGCTCTCTTGTCATTCATATTTAGACTATTGCTGCTCGAGACTGGTGAAGCGTTGCTGTTTCTACGGGTCACACTGTTTTTAAATGTGCAGTGCCCTCTATTGGCGTATTTTATTAACGCACTGTATTTCTATTATATTATTACACCGCCAGGGCCGGCTTTAGCGCGGGTGGCGCCCATAGCAACAGCCTTTTTTTGCCCAATGCTCCCCACCCCCCCCTCCAACAGTGCCCTTCGTCTCTCCACAGTCCCTCATAGATGTGCATTTAATTTTCATAGTGCTACTCATAGTTCACTCAGTACTGTGATCGGCATGTAATGTAATGTAATGTATGTGGTCTTGTAAAGCGCACTGCTGCTCTGAGGCGTCGTGGCGCTGTAGACCGCTGGGGAACCCGTCCTGGCTATCCCTGTGAGATGGTCCCTACTGGGTATCTCCACGGTGAAACCAGGCATCCCCGGCGAATGTGGGGGGCCGTTGTAGAGATGAGGCAAGCTAATGCCCAGAGTTGCCGAGTGTGATCCCTGGTTAGAGTAGGCACCGAGGCGAGAATTATCAAGTCCGCTGACCCTGGTCCACGACCCTGCCGCGTCAGGAATCGAACCCTGGTCCCGGGCTGTTCTCTGCTTCCGGGTCTGCCGCCTCTAACCAGTGAGCCACACCACTCCACTCCATGATACAAGTTCTTTTTCAGCCCACACATTAAACCTCTGCGCTACTTTATAATGGTTTAAATTTGCCACTAGACACATCTCTATCCCTATCCAATAGAAAAATTATTCACTAGAATTATTTTAAACTTTTTATTGTTTCATAAAAACTGTCCGACCGACACACAAGGACCTCTGCAGCATGTGCCTTTAAACCTACACATTATTTTTAAACACAGTGCACCGGTCTCACCACCTAAAGTCGACCCTCGTGCTGCAGCCACTGATTTATTTATTTATATCTCATCTCTGCTCTTCAAGTTAGTATGTTACTCCGATCAAAAGCCATAAAATCGCTCACGTTTTGTCCTTTATAACATGTAATTCAATCAGTATTTAAAAGTGCTGTGGATCGCGTTTGGTTGCCTTCAGCGCCTGATAATAAGTTATGTGTGTTGGGCGCGTGCACGAGGCTTTGAAGCCTCTCTCTGCACTTCAAAGGAATCCCTCCCCCACCCCGCCGTTTGCACTTCAAAGGAATTCTCCCCCCCACCCCCGCCGTTTCTGGCTTTTTTACAACTGTGATTACTGATCTTGTTAACCTGGAAAGAACACTTTTCGATTCTAACTTTAGAAATACCAGCCTTTTTCACGCTCTCAGATATTGTGTGTCTGTTTGTGTCTCTCTCTCCTGACTCGCATTCAGACTCAGAGTGTTTTGTTTTGAGAGAATTTAAACATTGCAAATACTACACGTTAGTGTTTTGGTTTAACTAGATGACAGTACAATAAAAGCCACAATAATTTGAGAATGGTGCATGTTGGACCCGGCCCGTTGGGCAGGTTCACCCCTAGACTTTTTGCTTTTTCCTAGCCTGTTTATGGAACCTGGTGTTGGTGATTTTAGGCCTCTGCGCACTTTTTCACTGTGGTACAGTGTAAAGTGCTTGAGCTCTCTGTGAATGAGTGGTGAGTGACCTGCCCTCCCATAGGAATGAATGGGGAATATGTATGCCCATGGTAGTTCCTGATGTGTGGGGAGTGCAGGGGCGAGTTTGGTATGTATGAACTCGTGAGAATGAATGCTGCAAAATGATATATGCGGCATGACTGTGTCTAGTCTAGAAGTACTACTTTTGGAAGTTGGCATATTTGTGTAAGTTGGTGCTGGTGTGTGATTGGCTGGTGAGCCTGGCCCAGAGTGCCTGGGCCTGCTTGTGGATTGACTGTCTGGTTTGAGGATGACAGGGGCTGGAGAGCCCAGGAGGTTGTCTGAAGTCAGCCCATAGATGAAAGGCAGCATCTGCTGCCAGGGAAGTGGGAGGAGATGGCACCTGATAGTGAAGGGCTGTGCCTGCCTAACTACAAAGATGGCTCCACCTCCCGCTGGGCGACTGTCACCTCTGTCCCTGATACTGAAGGGACTTCCCTGTAACCAGTTCTGGCTGGTTCTCACACTGCCTGCTTCAAAGGACTTCAAAGACTTTTCTGTGTATAAGAAGGGGCTGTGCCCCCTTCCAAAATGTTCTTGTTTCTAACTTGAATCTGCCAGGGGCATGCTGCTGCTGGGGCTCAGGGGAATCCCTGGGCCCTGCCCAGCTCCTGGACACCTGATGGACTTTCCCTGGGGGACCCTTTGCCTGTGGTCCCCTGCTGCAGACTGCTGGGGACTTTTGCTTGCTTTTGCCAAGGCTTATTACAGCCTGGAAGTGCCTGGAGGACTTTGCTGCTGAGAGCGCCTGGAAGCGCTTTATTTTAAAACCTTCTTGGTCCTTGTAGCGCTGGGGGAGTGCTGGATGTTGTCTCTAGCGCTTAAGAGCGCTTCATATTGCTGTAGCGCTTGGAACGCGCTGTATTTGGATTGTAGCGCTTAAGAGCGCTTCCACCTGGCCCCCTGGCGCCTGGAGGCGCTTCTGTATGTGGCCCGCATGTTTATTCAAAGGGCGAGTGCCCACCTCGCGATTTCTGCCCGCCTGCCTGCCTAGCGAGGGCCGCCGCGCTGCCCGCGGTGACCCGGAAGTACCTGGCCGGCCGGCCAATCCCAGCGCGGCCGGCTGGAAGTCCCGCCCCCGCAGCTGGGGAAAGAAAGGAGAAGGCGCGGGAGATGGCGGCCGTTCGCGGGGCTCCTCTCGGCTGAGGGAGCCCCGAGGAGACGAGGCGGCAGGTTGGCAGGGCTTCCGTGTGCTGAGGGAGCCCTGCAGAGAGAGAGCAGCTCGACCGCCCCCGCCGCGAGACCTCCGTGCTGCAGGAAGAGCCCTGACTTCCCCCTCGAGGGAAGCGCTGCTGCCGGGCGAGGTGAAGGAGACGCGCTGCCCCCCACGTCCAGGAAGCAGATGAGTGGAAGCCGGCTGGGAGGGGAAGTGCGAGGTCGCCTACCTTGCTGGTGCAGTGGGCTGAGCCGCCCCGCTCTGCAGAGGGCTCTGGGGTGGCTGTGGCTGGTGCGTGGGACAAGCATAGCAGGAAGGACCTGCAGGGCGGCCCCGGTTGGCAGTGGGTCGCCCCCACGCGTTTTGCAAGCCCAGAGAGGCTCGTAGGGGCATAATTGACTTTGGTGCATCTAGGGCGGCCCCGGATGGCAGTGGGTCGCCCCACCGTTGGTTCGAGCCCACGAGGCTCCCCAGGGGCATTTGCAGTTTAGAGCCCTGACAGGCTCCAACGTGGGGGCATCATTGTGCAGAGAGCCTGTGTGGCTTGGAGGGGGGCATCGGGGCACATTGTCGGTGCCCGCCCTCTCCTACCTGCGAGCAAAGTATTCAGAGCGTGTGTGGCTCCAGCGTCTGGGGCATGTGCGATATGCCCAGAGCCTGTGTGGCTCCAGCAGTGGCGCAGTTGGCGCCTAAGGGCCAGTGAGGGCCCTGGCGCAGTTTGGTTGTTCCCAGCTGCCCAGCACTTTGTGGGCAACTACCACGTTTAGGCTTTTGGTATTTTGGACTGGCGCTGCTTTGCGGCGCGCCCTGACATTGGACACAGGGCGTCTGAGCCCCAACAAGGCCAGTTGGCCTAGGGACTGCCACAGGTGGTGGCTTATGTAAGTTATGCGCAATGTGATTCCTATGTTTTTAATAGTAATTGCCTACTGTGTGGTTTTGCGCTATTGTGTTGTTTTGGCACCTCTGAATGTTTTTAGGCATCATGTGTCCTCCTTTCCATGCGCTGCACCTCTGAATGTTTAGTCATCATGTGTCTTCTTGCGCTGCACCCCTGAATGTATTTTATTGCATCATGTGCTTTATTCTTAACACCTCTGAATGTATTTTATGGCATCATGTGTTTCTCTTTATTACTCCTCTGAATGTGTTTTATGCATCATGGGTAAGGTGTTCTGGTTTATACCCCTAAATGTGTTTATTCTTAGGTGGCTGTCCTTTTTAGTACAGGTGGTCCTAGTAAGGTCCTGGTTCCTGTTACCAGTGGATACTGATTCTAGATTCCTGCCGAGCAGTCTAATTCAACTTCATATATTCTGAAGAAGTACAATGTGAAATTTACATCAAAATTATTAAATCACTGGTATAAGTACAATAGTCCCAATTCTCATCCAGACACCCGAATCTTGAAATGCGTTTGATCCAAGTTTTAATTTCCAAGTTTCAATGTTCTTTCAAATTGTCCTTAATTCAATCATAAAGTATATTTGGTTCCAAAGTTCATTCCAATTATTCCACAAAATTCAAAGAACATCCACTGCAGCCAACACGTGTTTCGTTGGGCATTTATCTCATGCCAACCAACTTCCTCAGGGCTAAATCAAGAACCAGTATTCTCCAGCCTCAAAATCCTTGCAGCAAAATATATGTACAAAGACTATACAGTATCTCTGCACTTCTTTACTCCCACGTTGTTTAGTGTGATAGTATTATAATTATAATTTCTGCAAATCAGTATATTGATTAGTATCTCCACTTTGGGCAGCGGGAGCTCCTGAGTTACCTCCATCAGTAGATATACTGCTAGAAGAAGTATTAACTGCTGAACTCAAGGGCGTAACATTCCTTCTATTTCCTTGACCTTGGTGAAAAAGATAATCAAATTTACGCGCAAATGTAAATACCCTGCCAGCAGTGTAATCTTGTTCATCCCTTTTTAATTTACGCGCTTTTCTCCTCTTGATATCTGACTGCAAATTAGCTAAAATTTCATCCAACATATCATAATTCTTCATAGTGGCTTCAGGTAAGTTTAGTTGTTTAATTTCATCTTCACAAGTTTTAATCTCAATCAAAAGTTTCCCTATCTTGCGTTCCGCATTATCAATTAATATTCTTATCAAGTTAGATGAACTGGTTGTTAACTCATGCTCCCATTTATCCAATAAATCCGGCTCTAAGTCCTCATAAGTTGGTATAATAGTTGATCTTAATCCTCTGGGGATGCGATTTAAGGTGAGATATTGTTTAAGTGTCACCGCATCCCACCACTTATTCAATTCTGCTCTCTTAAGTTTCTCCAATCTAACGAATTTGGCTCTAAGCCCTTCTTGTCTTGCTGGTGTAGTAGAGGCTACTGCTACATTTACAGATAAGCCTGTGTTTAAATTGTTAAATAAATCTTGTGCTTCTTGTTCTCGATTCATTTTTAATTTTCTAGCCACTTGCGGCAGCCCAACCCAAAATTACTACTGTAAACACTGGATTGGTAACATGGATTGTGGGCGCACAGCTCTGAGTATGGCAATGTTAGGATTCAAAATTAATGTCAACGACTGCTACTAGACAGAAAAGGAAGGTTACCAAACTTCCTTAATATCCTGGACTAGTCCAAGATGTAAACTAATTCTAGATTCCTGCCGAGCAGTCTAATTCAACTTCATATATTCTGAAGAAGTACAATGTGAAATTTACATCAAAATTATTAAATCACTGGTATAAGTACAATAGTCCCAATTCTCATCCAGACACCCGAATCTTGAAATGCGTTTGATCCAAGTTTTAATTTCCAAGTTTCAATGTTCTTTCAAATTGTCCTTAATTCAATCATAAAGTATATTTGGTTCCAAAGTTCATTCCAATTATTCCACAAAATTCAAAGAACATCCACTGCAGCCAACACGTGTTTCGTTGGGCATTTATCTCATGCCAACCAACTTCCTCAGGGCTAAATCAAGAACCAGTATTCTCCAGCCTCAAAATCCTTGCAGCAAAATATATGTACAAAGACTATACAGTATCTCTGCACTTCTTTACTCCCACGTTGTTTAGTGTGATAGTATTATAATTATAATTTCTGCAAATCAGTATATTGATTAGTATCTCCACTTTGGGCAGCGGGAGCTCCTGAGTTACCTCCATCAGTAGATATACTGCTAGAAGAAGTATTAACTGCTGAACTCAAGGGCGTAACATTCCTTCTATTTCCTTGACCTTGGTGAAAAAGATAATCAAATTTACGCGCAAATGTAAATACCCTGCCAGCAGTGTAATCTTGTTCATCCCTTTTTAATTTACGCGCTTTTCTCCTCTTGATATCTGACTGCAAATTAGCTAAAATTTCATCCAACATATCATAATTCTTCATAGTGGCTTCAGGTAAGTTTAGTTGTTTAATTTCATCTTCACAAGTTTTAATCTCAATCAAAAGTTTCCCTATCTTGCGTTCCGCATTATCAATTAATATTCTTATCAAGTTAGATGAACTGGTTGTTAACTCATGCTCCCATTTATCCAATAAATCCGGCTCTAAGTCCTCATAAGTTGGTATAATAGTTGATCAAGTGGCTAGAAAATTAAAAATGAATCGAGAACAAGAAGCACAAGATTTATTTAACAATTTAAACACAGGCTTATCTGTAAATGTAGCAGTAGCCTCTACTACACCAGCAAGACAAGAAGGGCTTAGAGCCAAATTCGTTAGATTGGAGAAACTTAAGAGAGCAGAATTGAATAAGTGGTGGGATGCGGTGACACTTAAACAATATCTCACCTTAAATCGCATCCCCAGAGGATTAAGATCAACTATTATACCAACTTATGAGGACTTAGAGCCGGATTTATTGGATAAATGGGAGCATGAGTTAACAACCAGTTCATCTAACTTGATAAGAATATTAATTGATAATGCGGAACGCAAGATAGGGAAACTTTTGATTGAGATTAAAACTTGTGAAGATGAAATTAAACAACTAAACTTACCTGAAGCCACTATGAAGAATTATGATATGTTGGATGAAATTTTAGCTAATTTGCAGTCAGATATCAAGAGGAGAAAAGCGCGTAAATTAAAAAGGGATGAACAAGATTACACTGCTGGCAGGGTATTTACATTTGCGCGTAAATTTGATTATCTTTTTCACCAAGGTCAAGGAAATAGAAGGAATGTTACGCCCTTGAGTTCAGCAGTTAATACTTCGTCTAGCAGTATATCTACTGATGGAGGTAACTCAGGAGCTCCCGCTGCCCAAAGTGGAGATACTAATCAATATACTGATTTGCAGAAATTATAATTATAATACTATCACACTAAACAACGTGGGAGTAAAGAAGTGCAGAGATACTGTATAGTCTTTGTACATATATTTTGCTGCAAGGATTTTGAGGCTGGAGAACACTGGTTCTTGATTTAGCCCTGAGGAAGTTGGTTGGCATGAGATAAATGCCCAACGAAACACGTGTTGGCTGCAGTGGATGTTCTTTGAATTTTGTGGAATAATTGGAATGAACTTTGGAACCAAATATACTTTATGATTGAATTAAGGACAATTTGAAAGAACATTGAAACTTGGAAATTAAAACTTGGATCAAACGCATTTCAAGATTCGGGTGTCTGGATGAGAATTGGGACTATTGTACTTATACCAGTGATTTAATAATTTTGATGTAAATTTCACATTGTACTTCTTCAGAATATATGAAGTTGAATTAGACTGCTCGGCAGGAATCTAGAATTAGTTTACATCTTGGACTAGTCCAGGATATTAAGGAAGTTTGGTAACCTTCCTTTTCTGTCTAGTAGCAGTCGTTGACATTAATTTTGAATCCTAACATTGCCATACTCAGAGCTGTGCGCCCACAATCCATGTTACCAATCCAGTGTTTACAGTAGTAATTTTGGGTTGGGCTGCCGCAAGTGGCTAGAAAATTAAAAATGAATCGAGAACAAGAAGCACAAGATTTATTTAACAATTTAAACACAGGCTTATCTGTAAATGTAGCAGTAGCCTCTACTACACCAGCAAGACAAGAAGGGCTTAGAGCCAAATTCGTTAGATTGGAGAAACTTAAGAGAGCAGAATTGAATAAGTGGTGGGATGCGGTGACACTTAAACAATATCTCACCTTAAATCGCATCCCCAGAGGATTAAGATCAACTATTATACCAACTTATGAGGACTTAGAGCCGGATTTATTGGATAAATGGGAGCATGAGTTAACAACCAGTTCATCTAACTTGATAAGAATATTAATTGATAATGCGGAACGCAAGATAGGGAAACTTTTGATTGAGATTAAAACTTGTGAAGATGAAATTAAACAACTAAACTTACCTGAAGCCACTATGAAGAATTATGATATGTTGGATGAAATTTTAGCTAATTTGCAGTCAGATATCAAGAGGAGAAAAGCGCGTAAATTAAAAAGGGATGAACAAGATTACACTGCTGGCAGGGTATTTACATTTGCGCGTAAATTTGATTATCTTTTTCACCAAGGTCAAGGAAATAGAAGGAATGTTACGCCCTTGAGTTCAGCAGTTAATACTTCTTCTAGCAGTATATCTACTGATGGAGGTAACTCAGGAGCTCCCGCTGCCCAAAGTGGAGATACTAATCAATATACTGATTTGCAGAAATTATAATTATAATACTATCACACTAAACAACGTGGGAGTAAAGAAGTGCAGAGATACTGTATAGTCTTTGTACATATATTTTGCTGCAAGGATTTTGAGGCTGGAGAATACTGGTTCTTGATTTAGCCCTGAGGAAGTTGGTTGGCATGAGATAAATGCCCAACGAAACACGTGTTGGCTGCAGTGGATGTTCTTTGAATTTTGTGGAATAATTGGAATGAACTTTGGAACCAAATATACTTTATGATTGAATTAAGGACAATTTGAAAGAACATTGAAACTTGGAAATTAAAACTTGGATCAAACGCATTTCAAGATTCGGGTGTCTGGATGAGAATTGGGACTATTGTACTTATACCAGTGATTTAATAATTTTGATGTAAATTTCACATTGTACTTCTTCAGAATATATGAAGTTGAATTAGACTGCTCGGCAGGAATCTAGAATTAGTTTACATCTTGGACTAGTCCAGGATATTAAGGAAGTTTGGTAACCTTCCTTTTCTGTCTAGTAGCAGTCGTTGACATTAATTTTGAATCCTAACATTGCCATACTCAGAGCTGTGCGCCCACAATCCATGTTACCAATCCAGTGTTTACAGTAGTAATTTTGGGTTGGGCTGCCGCAAGTGGCTAGAAAATTAAAAATGAATCGAGAACAAGAAGCACAAGATTTATTTAACAATTTAAACACAGGCTTATCTGTAAATGTAGCAGTAGCCTCTACTACACCAGCAAGACAAGAAGGGCTTAGAGCCAAATTCGTTAGATTGGAGAAACTTAAGAGAGCAGAATTGAATAAGTGGTGGGATGCGGTGACACTTAAACAATATCTCACCTTAAATCGCATCCCCAGAGGATTAAGATCAACTATTATACCAACTTATGAGGACTTAGAGCCGGATTTATTGGATAAATGGGAGCATGAGTTAACAACCAGTTCATCTAACTTGATAAGAATATTAATTGATAATGCGGAACGCAAGATAGGGAAACTTTTGATTGAGATTAAAACTTGTGAAGATGAAATTAAACAACTAAACTTACCTGAAGCCACTATGAAGAATTATGATATGTTGGATGAAATTTTAGCTAATTTGCAGTCAGATATCAAGAGGAGAAAAGCGCGTAAATTAAAAAGGGATGAACAAGATTACACTGCTGGCAGGGTATTTACATTTGCGCGTAAATTTGATTATCTTTTTCACCAAGGTCAAGGAAATAGAAGGAATGTTACGCCCTTGAGTTCAGCAGTTAATACTTCTTCTAGCAGTATATCTACTGATGGAGGTAACTCAGGAGCTCCCGCTGCCCAAAGTGGAGATACTAATCAATATACTGATTTGCAGAAATTATAATTATAATACTATCACACTAAACAACGTGGGAGTAAAGAAGTGCAGAGATACTGTATAGTCTTTGTACATATATTTTGCTGCAAGGATTTTGAGGCTGGAGAATACTGGTTCTTGATTTAGCCCTGAGGAAGTTGGTTGGCATGAGATAAATGCCCAACGAAACACGTGTTGGCTGCAGTGGATGTTCTTTGAATTTTGTGGAATAATTGGAATGAACTTTGGAACCAAATATACTTTATGATTGAATTAAGGACAATTTGAAAGAACATTGAAACTTGGAAATTAAAACTTGGATCAAACGCATTTCAAGATTCGGGTGTCTGGATGAGAATTGGGACTATTGTACTTATACCAGTGATTTAATAATTTTGATGTAAATTTCACATTGTACTTCTTCAGAATATATGAAGTTGAATTAGACTGCTCGGCAGGAATCTAGAATTAGTTTACATCTTGGACTAGTCCAGGATATTAAGGAAGTTTGGTAACCTTCCTTTTCTGTCTAGTAGCAGTCGTTGACATTAATTTTGAATCCTAACATTGCCATACTCAGAGCTGTGCGCCCACAATCCATGTTACCAATCCAGTGTTTACAGTAGTAATTTTGGGTTGGGCTGCCGCAAGTGGCTAGAAAATTAAAAATGAATCGAGAACAAGAAGCACAAGATTTATTTAACAATTTAAACACAGGCTTATCTGTAAATGTAGCAGTAGCCTCTACTACACCAGCAAGACAAGAAGGGCTTAGAGCCAAATTCGTTAGATTGGAGAAACTTAAGAGAGCAGAATTGAATAAGTGGTGGGATGCGGTGACACTTAAACAATATCTCACCTTAAATCGCATCCCCAGAGGATTAAGATCAACTATTATACCAACTTATGAGGACTTAGAGCCGGATTTATTGGATAAATGGGAGCATGAGTTAACAACCAGTTCATCTAACTTGATAAGAATATTAATTGATAATGCGGAACGCAAGATAGGGAAACTTTTGATTGAGATTAAAACTTGTGAAGATGAAATTAAACAACTAAACTTACCTGAAGCCACTATGAAGAATTATGATATGTTGGATGAAATTTTAGCTAATTTGCAGTCAGATATCAAGAGGAGAAAAGCGCGTAAATTAAAAAGGGATGAACAAGATTACACTGCTGGCAGGGTATTTACATTTGCGCGTAAATTTGATTATCTTTTTCACCAAGGTCAAGGAAATAGAAGGAATGTTACGCCCTTGAGTTCAGCAGTTAATACTTCTTCTAGCAGTATATCTACTGATGGAGGTAACTCAGGAGCTCCCGCTGCCCAAAGTGGAGATACTAATCAATATACTGATTTGCAGAAATTATAATTATAATACTATCACACTAAACAACGTGGGAGTAAAGAAGTGCAGAGATACTGTATAGTCTTTGTACATATATTTTGCTGCAAGGATTTTGAGGCTGGAGAATACTGGTTCTTGATTTAGCCGTGAGGAAGTTGGTTGGCATGAGATAAATGCCCAACGAAACACGTGTTGGCTGCAGTGGATGTTCTTTGAATTTTGTGGAATAATTGGAATGAACTTTGGAACCAAATATACTTTATGATTGAATTAAGGACAATTTGAAAGAACATTGAAACTTGGAAATTAAAACTTGGATCAAACGCATTTCAAGATTCGGGTGTCTGGATGAGAATTGGGACTATTGTACTTATACCAGTGATTTAATAATTTTGATGTAAATTTCACATTGTACTTCTTCAGAATATATGAAGTTGAATTAGACTGCTCGGCAGGAATCTAGAATTAGTTTACATCTTGGACTAGTCCAGGATATTAAGGAAGTTTGGTAACCTTCCTTTTCTGTCTAGTAGCAGTCGTTGACATTAATTTTGAATCCTAACATTGCCATACTCAGAGCTGTGCGCCCACAATCCATGTTACCAATCCAGTGTTTACACCAGTGGATACTGGTTGTGATCTTTTTGATTACCATTTCATGTTTAGTATTACTTATTCTAGAAGTGCTATATCTGAATATGACAGTGGCCCATGTGGCCCTGTCTTGTGAATAATCCCATGTGAATATTGCCCGTGCCAGTTGGCACAATGTATATGTGTGATTTTATCTGATGTGTTTTTACAATACAAAAGTTATTTTTATAATAACCTTGTGTGGAGTCTCTTTTGTGGTGTGCCTAGTATGTTGTTGCTGTTGTGCGCTGGCGCAAATGCTTTACACATTGCCTTGGAGTTTAGCCTTACTGCTTGTGCCAAGCTACCAAGGGGGTGAGCAGGGGTTATCTTGGCATGTGACTTCCTTGCCCTGACTAGAATGGTGGTTTCTGCCTGGCTTTGGCGTCAGCCTTAGCCTACCATAAATAGCCAGTTCTAACAGTGCACTTCTTAAACATTTGAAAAACGATATGCATTCTTTCAAAATAAAACTCGTAAGTCTTGGCGAGTTGCTTGCTTTAATCAAAGTAAAGACTGACCTATAAAAATGACTCACTGTTGTCTATTCCGAATGTGGAAGCTTTTAGTAAGGACAAAATACATGTTTGTTTGGATTACACGGATGGCTTCACAAACCCTCAACCCTGCTAATAGTAAATCATGATCAGAGACAGCCGCCCCTGAGGTACTTGTGGCCAACTTGGCTGTTCAGGTCAGTCACATTGGTCTGTGTGCTCACTTGACGAAGTTGTCTCCTGTAGTTGCACCGCCCATCCCCTTTCTCAGAGTGTTACCAACTACAGAGAGACTCAGTGCCCTGTTGATGTATCATGTTAATTGGTCCTTTGTGCCTTTTATTATTCACGATTCTCCTTTTGCACCTCTGCGTCTAGCACTCTTGTTACCTTTCTTCTATTCGCTGGGAAAAGACACAGTGCACAGAGCAACAGTGCGTTGGATTACTCGTAAAAGGACATTTTCTACCTACTTGCTTTTGTACTTGGTGTGCTTTTATAAAAAAAATTGATAATTCAAAATCCCTTTGGAAGAAAAGAGGTTGAGGCTTTAGGTAGTACTGCGCTATACCAACAGACGAGCAAAAATGTGTGTCGGGCAAATAAAATAACAGAATCTCCTGCTGGTTCAGATCTTTTAATCTACCAAGGTCCACACAATTAACCCCTGTTCCAAAACTAATAGCTGACAATTATTCTCATGGCAGAGCAGCGAGCGGTAAAGGCAAAGTGTGAATAGAATTTCTGAGCATTGTTGCTACATTATACATACGACATCTGAGTTGAGTTATAACTTTTGATAACTTTGTTACTGTTGGTTATTTTGTTAATCTTATTTCAATAACTCAAGGCTGCTAGATACACCACGAACATTAGTGAAACTTGGTTATTTTCACACGACTGTCCACCCTCCCTCCGTGTTGCCTGTCTATGCTGCCTCCTGCCCGCACACCCTCCCTCTGTGTTGCCTAACCCTCTGTGTTGCCTAACCCCCTGTGTTGCCTAAACCAGTGTTGCCTAACTCTCCGTGTTTCCTACCCGCCACGTTGCCATACCCACCCTCTATGTAGCATTACAACCACCCACCCTCTGTCTTGCAGCCCACCGCTGTGTTGGCATCCCGGCTACCCTCCCTCTGTGTTGCATCCCACCCACTTTGTTGCAATCTGTGTTGCATCCCGCCCACCAACCTTCCGTGTTGCCTCCCTGTTGTCTAACCACCCACCCTCGATCACTAATGCCTAACTCACTGTTGGCTCCCGCCCACTATCCCTCCCTTATGCCTCCCATCCACCCTCGCTCCTTCCATGTTGCCGAAACCTGTTTCGTCCCAACCGCCCTTCCTACATCCGTGTTGCCGTCGACTGCCTTCCCTCTGTATTGCATCCTGTCTACCCTCCCTCCGTGCTGCCTCTGCCTTCCTTCCAAGTTGCCTACTGACGGCCCTCCCTCACTCTTTGTTGCCTACCATCCACCCTCCCTCTGTGTTGCCTCCCACAAGCCCTCCCTCCTTCTGTGTTGCATCCAGATCCATGTCCTATCTATCGCCCTCACTCTATCTATTGCCCTCACTCACTCACTCTATCTATCTATCGATCGCCCTCCCTCTATCTATCTATCGCCCTCTCTCTATCGCCCTCCCTCCCTCTATCTATCGCCCTCCCTCTATCAATCTATTTCCCTCCCTCTATCTAGCTATCGCCCTCACTCTACTGCCCTCACTCTACCGCCCTCACTCTACCACTCTCACTCCACCGCCCTCCCTCTATTGCCCTCCCTCTCTTCCACCCACCTCCTTCTCTAACTCCCTGTTAAGTTCTGCTGCTCTCTTTCACCTCACCTCCTTCTCTAACTCCCTGTTCTATTCTCTTCTCCTGTGCTGATCTGCTGCTCTTTTCCACCCCACCTCCTTCTCTAACTCTCTGTTCTCTGCTCTTCTCCCGAGCTGACCTGCTGCTCTCTTCCACCCTGGCTCCTTCTCTAACTCCCTGTTCTCTTCTCTTCTCCTGTGCTGATCTGCTGCTCTCTTCCAACCCGCCTCCTTCTTTCACTCTGTTTTCTTCTCCTGCGCTAATCTGCTGTTTTCTTCCACTCGCCTTTCTCTAACTCCCTGTTCTCTTCTCCTGTGCTGATCTGCTGCTCTCTTCCACCCGCCTCCTTCTTTAACTCCAAGTTCTCTTCTGCTGTGCTGTTATGCTGCTCTCTTCCACCCACCTCCTTCTCTAACTCCCTGTTCACTTCTCTTCTCCAGAGCTGATCTGCTGCTCTCCTCAACCGGCCTCCCTCTCTACCTCCCTGATCTCTTCTCCTGTGCTGATCTGCTCTTCTCTTCGCCTCATTCCTTAACTCCTTGTTGCCTTCTCCTGTGATGATCGTTTTGCTCTCGTCCTTCCGCCTCCTTCTCGAACTCCCTTTTCTCTTTTCCGGTGCTGATCTGCTGTTCTCTTTCACTCCGCCTCCTTCTCTAACTCCCTGTTCTCTTCTCCTGTACTGATCTGCTGTTCTTTTCCACCGCCTCCTTCTGTAACTCCTGGTTCTCTTCTCCTGTGCTGATCAGCTGTTCTCTTTCACCCTGCCTCCTTCTGTAACTCCCTTTTCTCTTCTCCTGTGCTGATCTGATGTTCTCTTTCACCCAGTCTCCTTCTCTAACTTCCTGTTGTCTTCTCCTGTGCTAATGTGCTGTTCTTTTCCACCCGCTTCCTTCCTTAACTACCTGTTCTCTTCTCCTGTGCTGATATGCTGCTCTCTTCCACCCGCCTCCTTCTTTAACTCTGTTCTTTTCTCCTGTGCTGATCTGCTGTTCTCTTTCACCGCTTCCTTCCTTAACTCCCTGTTCTCTTCTCACATGCTGATCTGCTGTTCTCTTCCTTCCGCCTCATTCTCTAACTCCCTGTTCTCTTCTCCTGTGATAATCTTTCTGCTATCTTCCATCCGCCTCCTTCTCTAACTCCCTGTTCTCTTCTCCTGTGCTGATCTCCTGTTCTCTTTCACCCGCCTCCTTCTCTACCTTCCTTTTCTCCTCTCCTGTGCTGATCTGCTGTTCTCTTTCACCAGCCTCCTTCTCTAACTCCCTGATCTCTTCTCCTGTGCTAATATGCTGTTCTCTTCCACCCGCTTCCTTCCTTAACTCTCTGTTCTCTTCTCCTGTGCTGATCTGCTGCTCTCTTCCACCCCACCTCCTTCTTTAACTCCATGTTCTCGTCACTTGTGCTGATCTGCTGCTCTCTTCCACCCCACCTCCTTCTTGAACTCCATGTTCTCTTCCCCTGTGCTGATCTGCTGCTCTCTTCCACCCCGCCTCCTTCTTTAACTCCCTGTTCTCTTCTTGTGTGCTGCTCTGCTGCTCTCTTCCACCCCACCTCCTTCTTTAACTCCCTGTTCTCTTCTCTCCTACTGTGACGATCTGCTACTCTCTTCTACCCGCCTCCTTCTTTAACTCCCTGTTCTCCCGTGCTGATCTGCTGCTCTCTTCCACCCGCCCTTTTCTAACTCCCTGTTCTCTTCTCCTCTGCTACTCTCTTCCACCCCACCTCATTCTCTAACTCCTTGTTGCCTTCTCCTGTGATGATATTTTTGCTCTCTTCCATCCGCCTCCTTCTCTAACTCCCTTTTCTCTTCTACGGTGCTGATCTGCTGTTCTCTTTCCCCCCTGCCTCTTTCTCTAACTCCCTTTTCTCTTCTCCTGTGCTGATATGCTGTTCTCTTTCACCTTGTCTCCTTCTCTAACTCCCTGTTCTCTTCTCCTGTGCTAATCTGCTACTCTCTTCCACCCGCCTCTTTCTTTAACTCCCTGTTCTCTTTTCCTGTACTGATCTGCTGTTCTTTTCCACCGCCTCCTTCTGTAACTCCTGGTTCTCTTCTCCTGTGCCGATCTGCTGTTCTCTTCCACCCGGCTCCTTCTTTAACTCCCTGTTCTCTTCTCCTGTGCTGATATGCTGCTCTCATCCACCACCTCCTTCTTTAACTCCCTGTTCTCTTCTCTCGTGCTGATCTGCTGTTCTCTTCCACCGCACTTCCTTCTCTACCTCCCTGTTCCCTTCTTCTGTGCTGTTCTGCTACTGTCTTCCACCCCACCTCCTTCTTTAACTCCCTCTTCTCTTCTGATGTGCTGATCTGCTGCTCTCTTCTACCCACCTCCTTCTCTAACTCTGTGTTCTCTTATTTACTCCCTCTGCTGATCTGCTGCTCTTTTCCACCCTGCCTCCTTCTTTAACTCCCTGTTCTGTTCTCCCATGCTGATCTGCTGCTCTCTTCTACCCCGCACCCTTCTCCAACTCTCTGTTCTCTTTTCCCGTGCTGATCTGCTGTTCCCTTCCACCGCCTCCTTCTCTAACTCCCTGTTCTCTACTCCTGTGCTGTTATGCTGCTCTCTTCCACCCACCTCCTTCTCTAACTCCCTGTTCACTTCTCTTCTCCAGAGCTGATCTGCTGCTCTCTTCAACCCGCCTCCTTCTCTACCTCCCTTTTCTCTTCTCCTGTGCTGATCTGCTCTTCTCTTCCACCGCCTCCTTCTCTAACTCCCTGTTCTCTTCTGCTGTGCTGATCTGCTGCTCTCTTCCACATACATCCTTCTGTAACCGCACACACACATACATACAACCACGCACACACACATACAACCACACACATGCAACCACACACAACCATAATACACCCAACCACACACCCAACCACACACACCCAACCACACACCACAACCATACACACACACAACCACACACATACAACCACACACACATCTATTTATCGCCCTCACTCTATCTATTTATCGCCCTCACTCTATCTATCGCCCTCCCTCTAGCTATCTATCGCCCTGACTCTATCTATAGCACCACCACAGTATCACTCAGGGGCACCACAGCATCACTCATGGGCACCACAGCATCACTCAGGGGCATCACTCAGGGGCACCACAGCATCACTCAGGGGCACCACAGCATCACTATGCGCTACCACAGCATCACTGAACGCCACAGCATCACTCGTTGCCACCACATCACTCAGCGCTACCACAGTATCAATCTGTGCAACCATTCAACAATAACTGGTTCAAATATGTTCTCTCAATGTTTCAAGCTTTATTACAAATGTCACAAAAAGATGTTAATATTTCACTACTATTCTTGTATTTTCGTTACAATAAAATACACTGATCATAATCTTCACAAGTTATTTACAAAAGTTTAAGCTATTGCCATTATAAATTACAAAAACTTTTATTTAAGTATTAATTATTTTAAAAAATTAAAAGCCATTGTTATTTGTAATATCAATACACCTGAGTCATGTAAATACAAAACATGTTGCATTACAAATGCTATAGGTGTCACATTTGCAAAAGATAAAAGTATTGGCATTGTAAAGGACAAAGCTATTAATTTTGCTATTTTCAAAACCAACACATAAATAAAAAATGTGTCTTTTACAAGACAAATAGCTCAAACTTTCCTAATGCGAGACCTATTGCATTGCAAATGCTTGTTTTTACCTAGCGTGAACTAGACCGGAAGGCCAAATTGGAGCACTTTCCAAGAGCACTAGTTACATTTCACTAGGTCACATTCATTGCTTACAGGCATGGGGAAATTAAACTATTTGCCCATAATAATAGGATCTTGTCCAGTCGCCGAAGCTCGAACGTGGTTCCCTAGTTCTAAAATTGCCAGCCCTGACCCTAACGCCACGCCACAACTTGAGCAGGGAGAGGAAGGGAAAGCTCCGCTCGTTTTGTGCTCGAGTTTCTAACAGGAACCTCGAGCTGAGCCAGACTTTAGGTTCGAGCTTTCAGTGGCACTCCTACCAATATTGAGACAAATAAAACACCACCAGCGGCAGCGGGTTCTAACATTGTGCAGCCTCCCATGAAAGAAGGCTTCATGGCCAATAAGCATTGCGTCTGCTTGTATTACCTGGAATCCTACTGCGCGCAGCCCCCCTCGCTTCGAACCCCCCTCCTATATGCAACAGCGGCATCCTAAACCAGCCAGAGGCATGGCATAACTAACCCACTGCTTTAATCTAGAGAAGAGACACTGTCACTGCACCCGCCGATTTGTAAAAAGGCGGATCTGTCCACGTGCGAACTACAAAGCCAATCATCGGCGCCCTACGACTGGCTGAGTGGTCCAGCGCTCCAATCTCAGGGCGCCTTACATATTACCAGCAGTACACAATCCCAGAAGATTCTGACAATATGTTCTGCTGCGGGATTGAGTTAAGCGCGACCCGGAAGCCCTAACATTATAAACAAAAGACATCCGTTAGAAGCTCAGCCTGGGGAGACGCATGAAACTGAAGTCACAGACGACCCATACAACAGCGGAAGCTGGGCTCAGTAGCATCGCACCTTATGGTAAATATAAAATGGCAGCATCGGAGTTTGCGGCTCTTTGTACCAGCGTGGGCAACGTAATCTGAATGATTTCGCATTCCATAGTGCAATTCCAATACCGTTAAGTACTGCTGGCATTTTGTTTGGTTTAAAATCTTTAACTCGAACCTACATGTTAATATTACTTTATATGTAGTCCTGATTCTTAACCGTCTCCTCGCCAGGGGCCTCTATTTAATTCTGGGCTGAAGCGAGTTTGCTATAAACTGGGCCAATAGACCACTACTTTACATTTAACACGCAGCTGTTGTTAATTTCAGCAATCTGACGTTCAGCAGAGCAGGCGATTCTTTATGTTAGCGATTTGCCCCTTGCATTGTTTTAAATGTAAAAGCACCGATCAGAAAATAAAGCGCACACGCCGTAAACATTCACGCGATTAGTAAGTACATCTGTAATACATTTCACATGACTTGGTGACAGCACTAGGTCTCTAAAAGCATACATGTCCACATTTTAGGACAGGGGAGTGGGAGGCAACTTCCTCATTGACTTCTATTGAAGAAAATGCAATTTCAGACTGGAGAACCGAACCCCGCAACCCGCCGGGGTTTTGGTGCTTGAAAATGTGGACGTCTCCCGCCGGAATCGGGTCGATTAGCATGTATGTAAAAGGACCGTGGTCTGTGTAATAAAGGGCGTCGCTTAAACAAGTACAGTACATTTCTTTCATCCCCACGGTTTGCCACCCAACAAGTGTTTTGGTGCATCTCTGAGCTTTCTCTTAAGGCATTCAGATAACAACATAGGACATGCACCTAAAAGCAGTCCGGACTTTTGGCTTTGTCAATGATCGTTAGCTGTTGGAGATAAACGAGTAACACCTATCCTTTTGTTGTAAATAATAATACGGAACATGTCTTCACTCTTAAGCTATGAGACCGTGAATTAAACATTACTGAGACCTGTTGCACAGGTGGTGGTCTTCAGAGTGTCGCCATCACTTCTGTTACTTTCACTCACAGCCTTTCACTCTCTACATGTCCTACACATCATCACTTTTCTCTTCAGCGCCCTCTTTTTTCACTCTCTCGTAAATGTCCTACCCGACATCTCCATCACTTCGCCACCTCCTCAAACACACAACGCGCCCACTCACCTGTAAACTTTGCATTTTGTTTTAAGTTGGCCTTGTCAACATTTTGACAATTGTGCACATCATTCAAGCAGATTTACACAGAATCACAATTGCAACTGAAATACGTGACCATTGCTCTGCAGAGGCCAACGATGGATGAACATCTATTCTAAAGACCTTGCTGGACCACTAACGGGCACTGTGAGAAACTCGCACTCATCAGCCTGCGCTCCAGAACTCTCACTCGTGGCCCATAATAAACAGCTGGAGGCGACTCATTTCAAAGTATGTAAAAGCAACATGCTATACGAAAAAAATAAAGAATACAACTTCCCGGAAATAGCGATCACCTCCTAGCAAATTTAACGATTAAAGAAAAGCTATGATTTAGAGTTGGGAACTAATTCACTGACATGGATTGCCTTAACTTTTTTTTACATTCATTGTTGAGAAATGGATCAGTGTGTGGTCCAGTGCTTATAATGAAAATTTTAAAGTGCAGATACTTTATATTTAGAGTACCTGCTTTCTCCTCAGAAGTGCTGGCACTCTCCAATTTAATGTATTGCTGCAACACTGAAATACTTTCAAATTAAAGAAGTGCAGGTACTCAGTACCGGAGAGTACCTGCCCATTAAAAGCACTGATTTGGTCCAGTCATGTTAAGGACAATGATGTTGGGCCTGATAGGGACCGATTTAATTTTCAGTTTTTACTTACTACCTGGTCTGAAACCCAGAGGGACCCGCCTCACTTAAAGCCCTGCTCCAATTCAGAAAGCAGCTTAAGACATGGCTGTTTACACAGGCACATGAGTAATCCTATCCCATTACTACCATTTCATAACTGGCTACTCAGTACAGTCTCAACAGCGCCATGAAACCTTGGTCTAAGTGCGCTTTATAAATTGGTTAAACATAAACATAAACAGCACATATTGGGACCTATAGGTGTCATCTGGCCTTGCTTATTCTTCACCTTGCAGTTTAACATGGCTTTTGGATTTCTAAAAAGTGCCTACATATAAGAACATGTATATTTAATGTTGAAAAGCTGTATTTTTTATGCTCTTGACACCTACAATTTTTATATTTCTTAAATCGTTATATTCTCAGCTTTCTAAAACTGAGTTGAAAATATTTTTTCGGTGTGTACACACACACCACGTCTTTTGTAACTTAACGAGTTTCTATTTGTTTTTACAGAGCACAGCACAACTCTACCAAACCGATGCAAATTACAAACTTTTGACCATGATTTTTAAAGTAATCTACAACTCCGCTCGAATCTCAACATTTCTTAAAACTTCTTGATCAATCATACCCCTGCCCACACCCTGATCTAGACTTAACCTCCTCTCGATTTTAAAACTGGTATGCTCAGTTATAGACCAAAATATAATGGACAGAAATGTGCTTCTCCATGTATATTGTATGAGCTAGATGGTAAAAAAAATCATGCATAGAGAAGTGAATATTTGCTATACAGACTCCATACCTACTTCCTTGACAGTATTGTAAAGACTGATACTGAGAATCATTTTGCGTGTAGTTCTGTACTAAAAACTCAACATTATGATAGGTAGCAAGCCACAACTGAGCGTTCATATCAACAGAGGTTAAAGGGAGCCGAAGCATTGGCCTATTAGGAGGTAAAGAAGGGCTCTACTGCTTTTAGTTAAAAGAAAATATATATATCCACCAAGCAGACTTTAAATCTCGTAGAGTATACATGGGTGCAACCTGTTTATGGAAGCTGCTGTAGACCTCATATTAATGGAAGCACCATTTTACTTAGCAAGATAGCCACATTTAAAATAATTAAATTGAAAACAAAAAAAGGTGGTGGTTATCTTTAAACTTTGAATCATCGAATATTAAAGGGGCATAAGTTTGTAATTTCTTTACTACTACCCTAAATTAGTATTTAGATAAATATACCAGAGGCATCGAAAAATTCTTTAAACTATAAATGAAAAGCACAAGAATAAGCAGATATCTAGAGAGTTGCTAGTCTAAGTTAATAGCTAAAAAATTTTACTCTGACAGTTTTATTTTGTTATCCCTAGATTGTGGTGAATAGAGATTGAACTTGTTTAAGGTCATTGACCTGTGACTGCAGAAATTAAATTTCAAATGTAATGGTATGAAAGCAGCGTAGCTCTGCACCGCAATGGGGAATACGTCTTGGAGATGGCATACATGCGGTCTCGCTGTATGCGGATGACATCTTGCTGTATGTTAAAGCTGTATGTTAAAGAGCTATGAGCGATCCCACAGGTCATCCCTGATACGCTGAGATCTTTTGCAATTCCATCTGGGCTGAGTGTGCACTGTGTAAGTCTTGCTTATACCCCTTTAACCCCAGTACCGAAGATCTGACTTGGGAGGTGGATGGGACAGTAGTGCATTGGCAACCGGTGGCATTTGCGTATCTAGGTATACGCATCTATCATAATGATCAAGACCTTATGGATGGCAATATCACTAGGGCGGTCACAGCACTCAAATCTCAGATCGAGTTTTGGAAGACGCTTAATCTCTCGGTTATAGGGAGGGTGGGATTAATCAAAATGGTTATGTTGCTGCGTCTCCTTTATTATTTTTCTTATCTACAGCTTTACCTACCTGTGTCCTTCTTTCGCTCAATGGAGGGTATTGTTTAGGAATTTCATTTAGAGTAACTCTCGATGCAGGGTGGCTCTGGTAAAGGTATATTTACCAAGATCGAGAGGTGGGCTGGCTTTACCCAATTTAGAGCATTATTGGCTTCTCAAATACAGTGGGTGGAGGAACTTCATTTGTCGGACTCTGCTGAACGGGATCCTCTGTACTCTCTGGGTAGGATTCTCCCTTTATTCCACCCTTGTGATGGATCGAATGAACCTCTTCCCTTACTGGTTCAGATTGCACGGAAATGTTTCCGCAGGACGGTGCGCCTTACTAACGAGTTACACCATACACACCTGCTATGCCATTACTGAGTATGCCGACAGCGAGGGGGTGAGTTCTGAGTGCAGATCTTACTGATTGGTTAGAGGCAGGTATTACTACCTTAGAGGACTTGTATGGGGAGGGCATATTGCGGCCTTTCCTTACCATCACATAGGAGGATGGGGGTTCCCCCGGGTCAGTTCCTGAATTATGTCTCCTGGATAGCTACGATGAGGTGCTGGTGGGGCGACATTACGCAGGAGCCTCCAACACATCTCCTCATGCAATATGTGCACGTCATGGGCACCACCTGGTGAAGTGGTTCCGGCAACATACAATGGCAGATTTAATGCCGTTACAAGTCAAATGGGAGACTGATCTGAAGGGCCCTGTTCTGAGAAGGAGTGGTCTGCTGTCTTGGAAAGTCCTAAACAGATCCCCAGAGACGCCAGTTTTATTCTAATCCAATTCTATATTATCCATAGGGCATATCTTTCTCCGGACAAGATAAATAGGTATTTTCATAGACGGGATGCCTGCTGCCCGCATTACCAGTTGGTGGATGCAGACCGTATACATATGCTCTGGTCATGCCCCAGTCTGCATTCCTACTAGGATGGGGTAATTGGGATGTTAGTTAATAGCACAGATTTGGAAATACATGCCTCCCATTTCCTCTGTATTACAGGAATCTGTCCTAGGAACAGGACACAAAGCATCCTCTAGGTGTTTAGATTTGGGGTTCATTGTGGCAAAATGATTAATAACACGCCAGTAGAAATTGGGGGAGCCCCTATTAAAGAAGGCTTGGGCTCTTTCAATGCTGAACTGGGTTAAGGCGGTCTCTCTAGTGCGTAAGGATGCACTGGGTCTCCGTAAAATCCCTAGTTCCACTGCATGGAATGTAATTCTGTGTTCGCTTCAGGGGCTGCTGGCACTGGATGGTTCTTCGGACACCTCCACTCGTGATTGATGGTGTGCTATACATGTATTGCATTTCGACCCGAACTATAATCTAGTTTGCAGAGAACGTCCATTCTACCTTAAAATGCAATGTCTGTTATCTCAATAGTCATGAAGTGCACCTATGTGAACGTTGGTGAGGTTTTCCTCACAGCATTTGAGATCGATGTTTCCTCACCCATTTTTATAAGGCTCTTGTTTCCCTTCCTATCCTCCCACCCTGATTGTGGTTTCTGATTGCTGTTAATAAAAATGTTTGACTGCATACTCCGTTTGATGTGATATGGCGAGTGAAGCCATACGTGCCGTACAAATGTAATTGATTTATACATGCATAGTGGAGTCGTACTGCAACGGGATTAAACGGTCATGCTGCAAGTGGGAGGAGGCTCAGCGACGGGTGGAGTATGCTAATAACTGTTATTAGTCGTAAATAATATTGACCATGTAATTGAGCCATTGAAATACTGACTTATAAGTTGGATTTAGTAATTTGCCTACTGGTCTCACATGATAATACCTATGTATGCATAGTGTTTTTCTACTCACAAATTTTCAATAAACAGATCAAACCAAAAAAAATAAATCAAATGTAGTGGTATGGACAACGGGTAATAGATCCGGCACTTAATTACGTTTCATTAATTGTAAATAGGAGAAAATTGGTAAATATGAAATGATACCACTGAAGCATTGAAGATCCGACATAGACTAAAGGGTGCCGAATCAATGGCAGAATCATCCAATTAACTGTATTGATGATGATTATATGGGCACCAAACGGTAGAAGTGTGTTTAAAAAAGCATTCTGGTTTTGGACAGGTAGATATTTTCCAAAATGTCACAACCTTTAGCCAAATCTAGGGAAATTTCCTGGATTTGATAAATTGCTGTCGTTACTACCGCTTACATGTCTGGGTGTATTTCATACTTTTGAAAAGGGACGATGACATGTCTGTAAAATTAGCCCTTTTGTTCACATACGTTAAAATGTAACTAGTCTCTGATATGCTAATGGGTTCTCCATTACAGTGATAGCCAACCTGGTCAATATTTTCTGTACCATTTTTAGGTCTCGCCTGGAAATCGCATCCGAAGGCTGCGTCCAGGGCGGAGACTTATAGCTGTCGGATGCCGGGGAATGAGGGACAAAAAACTATCACGAGCTTTAGCAGGCGGATTTGGCTGCGCGAACGCGCACGTTCCGTCCTGCGCCGCGCCGTGCACTTCCCTCCCATACTCCCAGCAAGTCAGGCTAACGCGCATGCATGCACACGCATTTACACTTACACGCAGGCACCCAGACAGGCAACCCCCCACAGTCACACACACACGCATACACACAGACTCCAAGACAGACACACACACGCACGCACGCTAACACGCATACACAGCCCGCCGCCACACGCACGCACGCTCACACACATACACAGCCCGCCGCCGCACGCGCGCACACACATGCCCCCCCCAACAAGGCGAAGCCCCACTCACCGGCTTCCTCGGCTCTCACCGGCAGCAGGACTTTTCCTTCCTTCTTCGGCACCGGGGCGCAGGGTAGGCTCCTGCCTGCTCCGGTGCTCAAAACAATCGCGGGCTTCCTCGGCTCTCACCGGCAGCAGGACTCTTCCTTCCTTCTTCGGCACCGGGGCGCAGGGTAGGCTCCTGCCTGCTCCGGTGCTCAAAACAATCGCGGCTCTTCCGTGGGAGGCGGGGTAGGCTCCCGCCCTCCTACTTCCTGTTTCCGGTTGTCCCGCCCGGCCTGCCTGACTTCCTGGTCGCAGGCCGGCGGCGGACTGCAGCACGCGCCATGCTTGTTCCAAGGAGAAGCCGGCGGCTTGAGCAGGGGGATGGGCAGTTTGGTGTTTGCGTGGTATAGGGAGGTGAGAGCCCAGCAGGAGGACGACAACTTGGAGTTTGTTCTCATTTCATTATATTTAATTAGTGTTCTGTGTATTTGTCAGCCTTTTTAAGACTTTCCAGTGCGGACCTCCAGCGCTGTTACGATTCATTGGATGATGAACTTGAACGTTCTCCGCCTTAGTTCCTGAAAACGCCAGGGGCACGTTTTACTTTTCCTTTCACCTCGTTGAAGGTATTAGTTACAGAACGCATCCATCCATTCAGCAGGCAGGATGGTCTTTAGGGGAACCTCCAGCGCCCTTTATATAGAACAAAACTAGAAATTCCCGTTGGTGTATTTGGCTCATCTTTCGTCCCTCTTTTATCAGTGCCCCGTCTCACTCGCTTTCTCTTTTCTAGCGCCAGCCAGACAGCAGATGTCCGCCTGCTCGAGGTTTTTTTTATTGCTGATTGTATCGCACGCTAATCTTTGAAAAGAAGTATGGTGACTCCTTGCAGCAGACAAATGCCACATAACAGACACCCCACACTTACCACGTACTGGCGCCCCTTGCACTCGCATGCCACCTCTACACTCGCACATTAAGCGCGCATAGCCTCCCCCCTCCCAAGTTGAGGACACCCACGCTCACTTTAGTGCCTGGATGTAGGTTTTTCGGCGGGGATACGGAGGGTGGGTGAGGGTTTTCAGTGGGTTTATGTGTTGCAATAGCAGTCTGTTACGGTGTGCCTAACCCCCTGTAATAATGTCACATTATTGAATGTGAGAACATCAGATATCTCATTTACTTGTTCTTGTAAGCAGGAAATTAAACACTGTGCCATCCTGAAATGTAAGTTCCTCGATTGTGAGTATTTGGTGCTTTTTGATGTTTATCACCATGGCAGTGCTTGTTGTATTCACATGCAGCTTGTTACAACTCGCTTACTGACTGATCTATTCCCTTTGCGAAACGCTGCAGAGAAGGCAATCGGTCTGACTTCCATTTAAGAACCTGGTGGTAAAGGGCGGTCATGTGGGATAGCAGACTAACAGCAGCGAATGGCCTTGTCGATCTTTCTCGATCCCGGGTCCAAGAAATTCACGGAGCACAAGTTCTCGGTCTCGTGAGTGGGTTGATAGACGGATAATGAATGCCATCTGTGTGAGCTGCTACATTCAGGCGGGGTGCATTAATCCTGTGGGGGGTGCCTGTGTTCGCGCCCCCCCCCCCACACTCCTCTTCTGCCCCCACTCTCCGGGACGCAGCCCCCAGGCCGCCAGACTTGTGTAAAAGCAGAAAGTCTGTCCAAGTCACAAGTGCGTAGCGCACGTGGCAGCCATTTACTGACACTGCCAGCAGGATAGTTCGGTGGGTTCGTGTGCCTGCCGCACAAGGTTTGCCTCGCCAGAGGAAGCTTTCATCCTCCCCAGGTTGATACATTCCGAGCTGCTGTGCCGTGTAATATTAACCCTGCCGTAACCACAGATCATCAGACACAACCCACCCGTGAAATTGCTCAGTGGGTTGAGGCACTGCTGCATGTCTGCAGTAAAAAAAAGTGGTTCCCTTGTTTGGCACCGCGGATAGCCGGTAGTAATCTGTATTCATGGTACAGTACGGCATTTGGCATTAATTTAATGCCATGATAAATTGCAACTCTTCATTTCTGAGCTGATTACCACAAGTGTGAATGAGCACTGATTTTAAATGACAGCTGCTGTTGTACTGAGGTTTACATATTTTGTATGTTTATTATTCGTTAAGTTGCAGTCTACACACAACATTGTTATTGCCTCTAGAGATGGTGAGTGTACTGATTTATAGTCTAGCCTGGATCATAAGGGTCAGGTATACAGGATCTAATGTACTCGACCAAAGTGCTTGACATCCCTGCCCCATGGAAAATAAACCCTTCCACCTGATAAAAACCCAACATGGTTTGTCCCATATACATTATAGCATACAAGGCTCTTTAAAAAAAAAAAAATATATATATTATATACACCTTTACAAAAAACAAATACAATATAATGCAGTTTTACCTTTTATGGGTTTTGTTTTCTAGACTTGAATTTTTACTGCGCACAAGCTGTGGCAGTCGGGACCTATATGAAATAACTTCTGATGAATGCACACAAATATGTATGAATTCTTAAGTTTTATAAAACGTTATGTTACCACTGTCAGTTCTTCCGTAGAGTCCAGTGCAGTCAGTCAGTGGTATCATTTCAGGATTAGCTTTTTTGCAAGTGTCAGTTTTTCATACACAGTAACTTTCCTCAAAATCGAGGCAGGTGTTACACTTGATTTGTTGTGTGTCGAAAGCCTCAGATACGTATAAATTGACATTCTAGCCAATCACAATGCATTGCCGATGATCCAGTATGCAATAGTGTTTAATATTGCTTTTCATTTACAGATGACTGCATTCAATTCTTGAGCAGCAAGTACATTTCCTGATTTTCCTCTATTGTTTATTTCAGCATTCATTTGCACCCCACCCACTCCCCCCGTTACTTTCAGACTTTTCTTTCTTAAACACTGCAGGTCCTGTCTGGCTTCTCCTTCCTGTTCGTGCTACTGAAGTTCAGATGCAGGATTGAAAGTTTTCTTTGCGTATTTGCATAAATGTGTTTTAAATTGGCTGCTGACTCCTGAAAACATGTGGAACTTCAAATGCCCGTCGGTCTTTTGTCTTTGTGTTACAGCTTACTGTGTGGGCGTTTCAGTTGGCTCAGGATTTCAGCCTGATCCAGTGAGTGAAATCTGTAATTGTGGGCATGTGAACTTCTGAGGCCAAAATCAGTTGGTTACATGCTAACATGCAGTCCACACCATGCACAGTTACCCCAATACGCGCACACACACAAGCACAAACCCACACGTTCATGCAGTTACATTCATTACTGTTACATATATGACCGCACAAGCACTCACGCACATATGAGCTAATTCAGACATGTACAGATATAAAAAAAATAAAGCAAAGACAGACAGCTACAAGTGAGTGCAGAGTGACAGTGAGTGCAGAGTGACAGTGAGTGCAGAGTGACAGTGAGTGCAGAGTGACAGTGAGTGCAGAGTGACAGTGAGTGCAGAGTGACAGTGAGTGCAGAGTGCGTGCAGAAACAGTGAGTGACAGTGAGTGCAGAGTGACAGTGAGTGCAGAGTGACAGTGAGTGCAGAGTGACAGTGAGTGCAGAGTGACAGTGAGTGCAGAGTGACAGTGCGTACAGTCACTCAGCACCACCACATTATCACTCAGCACCACCACATTATCACTCAGAACCACCACAGCATCACTCAGAACCACCACAGCATCACTCAGAACCACCACAGCATCACTCAGAACCACCACAGCATCACTCAGAACCACCACAGCATCACTCAGAACCACCACAGCATCACTCAGAACCACCACAGCACCACTCAGCACCACTCAGCACCACCACAGCATCACTCAGCATCACTCAGCACCACCACAGCACCACCACAGCACCACCACAGCACCACCACAGCACCACCACAGCATCACTCAGCATTACCACAGCCCCATTCAGCACCACCACAGCATCACTCAGCACCACCACAGCACAAATATGTCCTCTCAATGTTTCAAGCTTTATTACAAATGTCACAAAAAGATGTTAATATTTCACTTCTGTTCTTGGATTTCGTTACAATAAAATACACTGAACATAATCTTCACAAAAGTTATTTACAAAAGTTTAAGCTATTGCCATTATAAATTACAATCACTTTTATTAAGTATTAAAAAAAATTAAAAGCCATTGTTATTTGTAATATCAATACATCTAAGTCACGTAAATACAAATGTTGCATTACAAATGCTATAGGTGTCACATTTGCGAAAGTTATAACTATTGGCATTGTAAATGACAAAGCTATTAATTTAGCTATTTTCAAAACCAACACATAAATGAACATTTGGTAAATTACCATTAAAATATTTGACTTTTTTACTAAGATATTATTGTACTGTTTTATGCAAACAAAATTTAGATACTGCATAAATAACTTTAATAAAACATATTTTATATGTAGCTTTTTATGTAAAAAAATAACTATAGCACAAAGCAAAAAACAATTGCCATTTACAATGCTAATAGCTCAAACTTAAATAATGCGAGACCTATTGCATTGCAAATGCTTGTTATCTGATGTTAAGTTGGCTGCCGTAGGCCTGCTACGAGTGACTCTGAGGATGATGCAATATTTATTGCACCTGGTAAATCTGAGACCATAGGGACTAGAATTTATGGGCTGGCGTAATTAGCAGCTATTATGAGCTTTGCCTAAAAATGCAGCATAACATGGACATTTTGGTGTTTTCTGCGCCAAAAAGGAAAAGTTACATACCTTTTAGTTCTAGTTCTGCATCATATGTATCTTCACTGAAGTCATAAACCTTGAATAATTTCCCTACAGCTTGCGCGGATCCTGAAACACCATCTTTAATATATTTAGCTTTACAGAAATTGTAATTGAAGAATGTTAATCACTGAATTTTCCTTAATGTCTGTGTTGACTGTCAGCGATGTATTTTCCTTATGAATGCTGTAGAAGAATAGTTGAAGGTATAACTTGGCCTTTTAATGCTCATCACATTGTCATGGAAAAAAGGCTGCCTGCATACCAACAGCTTGAGGAGAAAATGCAGCCTAATTGGCTAACACTGATAGAGGTTAAAAAATAAGCCCATACTTTTAAGAACCTCAGAAGCACCCCATCCCACAACGCACTATAGTGGCAGTTTGCCTGTGAGAGTCAGGTTTTTTTTCCAGCTCCTTCAGGCAGGATCTCTGAACACCTCCAGTGTTTTTTCACACATCTAAAACATTTTTCCTGATATTAACCACTTCTAAAACTGTTGTACTGAACAAGTTGACATATCTTTTAAGTTTTGTTTGTTTTTCTTAATGCCCTCTCACTGTTCCAAATGCCCATTGTGTAGAAGAAAGAAGGCGAGCACTGTTGCTCATAACGTTTGTGTGGTGTGTCTTTCACCTTTACACCTCATAAAAGGATGTGACATTTGTCAAAGAGGAGGCTTATGGACAGAGAGGGCATCAGACAGCATGGCTTGATGCAAGACTTGAAGGCACAACAAGAAAGAAAGAAAGAAGAGCAAGAGAATTGAAAGGTCATTCCTTCACCATGCTGTGAAAAGCGTAAAAAATCTGTTATGGACTCCCCACAAAAAGAGATCCAAAGACCGAAAATCTCCATCTCAAAAATCGCCGCCATTCACCGATGTCAATAGCATCGATGTCAAGAGGTTTGGTCTCATCTTGTTCACCATCGAAGAAGAGTCAACGTCTACTACTCATCATCATCAGCGCTCAGAGGTTAAATCGGCGGTGAAAGTTTCACCATCGCCGTCAACGATGAAGGCTAGGGTGGTACCACCTCCACCGGTATCGCACGCTCGATTTAGTATCTAAAAGTCACTGATCGACATAGGGATCCCACCGGTCTGCGTCGTAGTCGCAGCACTCCACGTACAAGACGAAGACTCCTTCAACATCAAAATGACATCTTTTCTCATTGAAGACGCCGATTCCGGCAAATAAGTTTTGCATACGGTTGATCATTCCTCTCTCAACATCGATGGTACCTCAAGTCAACCTATCCTCTTCTTAATGGCTCAGATCTCCCTCCAAACATTCATCTGTCTCAACAGTCAGAGGTTCAGTTGGAGACTACGTTTTCTCCTATATGGCCAATAATCCCTACAGACAAATGTTTACAGATTCCTTTATGCCCTTTGAATCTGTCTCCAGTGGAAAGGTTTCCAAAAGCCACGTCCAATTATTAAACGCTTTTGACTATCAATGAAGATCCTACAGTGCAGAAGAAAAAGTTACTTGCCTTCAGTAGCACCTTATCTGGTAGAGACTCAATCTAGCTGCAGATTCTTTACCTTAGAATTATCCCCTGGCGTAAGACTGGATCTGGACATTTTTCATGAGCAGGACCCCTGCGCACCGGTAGGTGATGTTTGGCTCAGAGTGTTGTCTGCACTGGAAGTGACATCAGCAGTGCCTATATAGGCGCCATCCCAACACGCAGACGTCAGTTTCTTTTCACGACTTAACCCGTCAGGAGTGTGGAGCCACAAACAACACTAACCGCTGGTGTAGAAAACTAGGGCTCTGAAAGAGGTGAAAACCCTGTCCCTAGAAATCTCTTCGCAGGGCAGGCTGGGTGGGAAGGTAAGTAAGTTCATCTGATAGACTTCTAGCTGCATAATCCTTACCTAAAAATAGACACCCAAGCAATACTTCCCCCAGAGCTGGATCTGTAAAACCTTTTCACACCAAAAAGACCTACAGGACTGAACAAGCAAAGTGCCCGTCCCGACGGACCCTACTGTCCAGGCAGTAGTGCTTGGTGAACGTGTACAGAGAAGCCCACACTGCTGTCTGGCAGATATCCAGGACCAGAACTCTGCATGCTAACTCAGTGGTCGCAGCATTATCTCTGCTGGAATGGGCCCCCACACCCTCCGGGGGTTGCTTCTAGGCCAGTGCATAGCAGATTTTAATGCACAGCACGATCAATCAGGAGATGGTCTGTTTCTGTACAGCCTTCCCCTTCTTCACTCCGTCATACCCCATGAAGAGTTGGTCGTCCACCTGGAACTCTTTTGTACATTCAGGGTGGAACGACCATGTTATTCTTTGGTCCAGTTGGTGAAGTCGCTCCTCTTCCTTAGAGGGATGTGGTAGAGCATAAACAGTAGGCAGGGTGACGGACTGACCTACATGAGAGGAAGTGGCAACTTTAGGCAGGAAGGAAGCTCTAGTGCGAAGAACTAGCTTGTCTGGGGAGATGGTTAGGTACGGAGTCTTAGATGACAAAGCCTGGAGCTCACTGGCTCTCCGGGCAGATGTTATTGCCACAAGGAATACCATCTTGATGGTATGAAGCCTGAGAGGACAGTTGTGCAAAGGCTCAAAAGGAGCACACCTCACAAAGGTGAATACTAGATTGAGGTCCCACTGAGGCATGATGAAGGGTTAAGGTGGAAACGTGTGTTGAAGACCTTTCAAAAACCTATTCACACCAGGGTATTTGAACAGGGATGGCTGATCTGGCTACCACAGAAAGGCTGAGATGGCAGAATGGTAGCCCTTTAAGGTGCTTAAAGCAGAGCTCTGCGGGCAAGAGAGAGAATAAATAGAAGGACCTAAGAAAGAGGAGCAGAAAGGGGGTTAACTTGTATTTCTTCACACCATGCCACAATCTTTCCCCCAGCAGTAGGCATATACTGTCTTGGTGGAGGGGGGCATCTGGGTGCCAAGATAACATTGCAGACTTGAGGCACAAGGTAGAAAGCTGTTGTCTGTCCCCACTCTTTCTCCATGCACGCAGATGTAGCGTTGCCAGGTTTGGGTGAAGAACCCTCCCATGCTGCTGCGACAGGAGATCCTCCGGAAGGGGCATCCTGATCGGAGGACCAATGGCCATGCTTAAAAGCTCCGGATACCAAACTCTCTGACCCTAGCCTGGAGCCACAAGAATGACTCTAGCCCAGTGATCTTCTACAGCAGGCTGAGCTCCACTTGAAACAAAAATCATCTCCAGGCGAAAGCCACTTTGGAAACCACAGCCCACAAAACTGTTGACATTGCTTGTTCTCGGCGGTGGCAAACGGATCTAAATAAGGCTCTTCCCACTGCTGAAAGAGGCTTGCACCACCACCAGATGCAGACTCCATTTCTGATCCCCTGGGCATCTTCGGGTGAGTTTGTCCGCTCTGGCATTCAGATAGCCTGTCAAGTGTTGAACCACAAGGGATATGCCCTGATGTTCAAGCCATGTCCCAGAGGCGCAGGGCCCTTGACAAAGGGTCCTTGACCATCACCTTGCCCTGTTTGTTGTAGTACCACATGGCGGTGGTGTTGTCCGTGAACACTGCACTAGCCTTCCCTTGATGGAGGGTAGAAAAGCTTTCAATGCCAGCCGAATCGCCCAGAATTCCAGAAGGTTGATGTGGAATCCAGAGGCCTCTATTCTTCACCTCTCCCAGATAGCCGCCCCATCCCAAGAGTTACGCATCTGTAATTCCAGTCAGATCGGGTTGGGAAATGGAGAGGGGTCTGCAGCTGACCTAATTTGTGGTTCGTTACCCACCACTGCAGATCTTTTGCAGTTCTCTAAGGTCTGGACCATGTCTGAGAGATTACCCCGATGCTGCGCCCTCTGGAACCTCCGGTCCCACTGCAGAGCCTTGCATGCCAGCTTACATGCGTCACAAGCAGCATGCAGGAGGCCGCCAAGAGGCCCAGCAGCCTTAGAGTCCCTCTCACCGAAACCCAGGATAAAGACTGAAACATCAGTATCATTCTGAAAATCCTGACTTCGCTGTTCATGAGGATAAGCCCCAAACTGTGCTATGTCAAGATCAGCTCCAATGAAAGGGGGTGTCTGAGAGGGAGTTAGGTGTGACTTTACCTGGTCGATAGTAAACCCCAGCGAGTACAAGAGGTCCGCCATAGTCTGGTGGTGGGAGATGACTGCCCGGGGTGAGCCCGCCTTCAACAGCTAGTCATCTAGCTAAGGGAAAACTGGAGCCCCTGATCTCCACAGATGAGTTGCAACCACCGCCATCACCTTGCTGATCACCCACTAGGCTGTGGTAAGGCTAAACGGGCGTGTGGCAAATTGAAAGTTCTCATGGCCCACTGTGAACTGCAGTTAACGCCTGTGGGCAGTCAAGATGGGAGTGTAGAAGTATGCATCCTGCATGTCTAACGCTACAACCAATCTCCCGTATCGAAGACAAGCGGAACTTGAGCGAGCGTGAGCATTTTAAATGTCTTTATTTTCAGGGAGGGAACAGTTCTAGGATAGAACAAAGGGCTCCATTCTTTTTGGGCACTAGAAAGTAGCAGGAATAACAACCACAAACTACTTCTTCTGGCATCTGCCCCCTCTTAATGGCTCCCATGACTATCCAGCAGAGTAAAGAAACATGGTCCTCCATCAGCCTGTTGCATGAGGGTGGTATGGGTGGGGGGTAGTCGCATTGGGTCAAGCGTCACAGGAGATCAAGGTTGTATGACTGGCACCGACGGCAGACCCAGCGGCGGGAAACCAGCAGGGGCCCCTCCCAAGGCCGCTGCACCCAAAGGCATTCCATCGGAAATAGGCCATCCAAATATAAGGTGCATGGCCTCATAAAATTCTCAGTGCAGGTTGAGGGTCGCTCGGCTCCAGGAACGTGGGGCGGCGACAGCCCAGGCGCTGGCTCAACAGCAGAGCCAGGCCTCAATTTATGATGATCCCTCATCTCGTCGGATGACTTTGGCAGACTAGTTGAAGTCAAATACCTCTTCGACTTCTTACTCCTCTTCTGAGACTTACTGAAGTGGAGCGACTACGACAAAGATTGATGGCTCCGTGACCGGTCCTGGGACCTTCCTCTAGACTGGGATGGAGACTGTTGTGGCTTTACAAGTCGAGCGGCAAGGTAGTTGAGGGAATCACCCTCTCGAGGCCATGCGCTGCATTGCGGGACAATCCTCGCATGTCTTGGCGTCATGTTTGAGATTAAGACAAAGAATGTGCAGGTCCATCATCGACATTTGCCAGTGATCGGTGTCGCAAGGCTTGAATCCAGCCTTCCTCGTGTACATCCCTGCCACACCAGGAGATAAGTCTAACAAGCATTTACAATGCAATGGTCTCGGCATTATTAAAGGTAGAGCTTTTGGCATTGCTCATGGCACTTTTATTTTTTAAATCCTAAATAAATAGCATTGTCATTTACATTGCCAATAGCTTAATCGTTAAATAAATGGCATTGTCATTTACAATGCCTATAGCTTAATCGCTTGCATATGCATGACCTATTGCATTTACACCTACACAGAGCCACACACACACACACACATACATACATACAGAGCCACCCACACAGTCATTCACATAGAGCCACACACACACATTGAGCCACCTACAGAGCCACCCTCACAGACAGAGCCACCCACACATAGAGCCACCTACAAAAAAAGTATCCACACAGAACCACACACGCACACACAGAACCACACACGCACACACAGAGCCACACACACACACTCACACACACAGAGCCACACACACAGAGCCACACACACACAGAGCCACGCACACACACAGAGCCACGCACACACACAGAGCCACGCACACACACAGAGCCACGCACACACACAGAGCCACGCACACACACAGAGCCACGCACACACACAGAGCCACGCACACACACAGAGCCACGCACACACACAGAGCCACGCACACACACAGAGCCACGCACACACACAGAGCCACGCACACACACAGAGCCACGCACACACACAGAGCCACACACACACACAGAGCCACACACACACACAGAGCCACACACACACACACACACACACAGCCACACACACACACACAGCCACACACACACACACAGCCACACACACACACACACACACACACAGCCACACACACACACACAGCCACACACTCACGCACACAGCCACACACACGCACACAGCCACACACACACGCACAAAGCCACGCACACAGCCACACACACACAGACAGAGCCACACACCCACAGAGCCACACACACACAGGGCCACACAGACCGAGCCACACACAGGCAGACCGAGCCACACACAGGCAGACCGAGCCACACGCAGGCAGACCGAGCCACACGCAGGCAGACCGAGCCACACACAGGCAGACCGAGCCACACACAGGCAGACCGAGCCACACACAGGCAGACAGAGCCACCCACAGACAGAGCCACACACAGACCCCTAGTGACAGTAAGCACCTCTGAGCCCCCCCTCCCCGACACAAAAAATAGGTATTAAATGCCAGATCACACACTTTTAGATATTGTTACAATGTCATATTCGCTGAGCAGGTCATTATCTGTAAAATGGCCTTTTGGGAAACGGCTGAGGAGGAAAAGGAAACAATTAAAGGATTCCCCTGTCCCTGGAACACAATCAATAATCTACAGGCTTACACAGCAATGCTCATCTCTGAGGAGATCATTTCACTAGCAAATAAAGTCCTACCAGTCCACCTGGGGCAGACCTGCTGGTGCCCACGCAGGAGGAAGGCTGTGTAAATGCCTTTCAATCATGCCAGATAAACAGCTGGATACTTGAGGCACTCCCTGGAATGTCCTTTCTAACCACAGCAGGGCACAGCACAAAAGCACGGTCTGTATGTGGGACAGGGGAGCACATCGTGCTGTTACTATGATCAGCATGCCATCTCTACTACACATTCATTTGTGCTTAAGACTTTTTCCATGGATTATAAAACGGACATGGAAAGATAGTTTAAATATGCATGCTCCCTGGATGCTTAACTCAATGTACTAATCGGGGACTCTCCGGGGTCACACCAAGAATGCATTGTTCTGTGGAAAGAAATTTCACAAAACTATAAAATCCTCGTAAAGTCTCTCATCTTAAAAACTGTAATCACACAACATACTTAAACACTTAACGGTGATTAATCAAAATCAATTACAGAGTCCATGCCTACCACAGGTACTTTAGAACGTCAGCAGTTGACGTTTCTTGCAGTCATTGGGCGGAGCTGACGTACCATGATTTTACAAGCACATCGAGAGGACGTCGAGAATTACATCTAATATTACATGTATTACATATAGAGATGTAGAAAAGACCAAACGTGGCCAGCTCTATCCCTCAAATATGAAAAAGCATGCAACCAGACTATCACCCAAGGAGAGTGGAACAGAGTGAATACTTCGTAAACTTTCCTGGCGTGCGGGCGGACGCGCGCGCGCGCGCACGCACACACACACACACACACACACATACACTCTCTCACACACACGGACACACACACACACACACGGACCCCTCCCCCCCCCTCCGAACGGCCAAATACTCCTCATGAACTCGTGCCCAAAGATGCATGGCAAATTAGTTTTTATTAGATTGCAGTGAATCAAACAGCAAATAATAGACGCCAATGCAATGTTATTTGTGCAACTTCTCTCTCCAAAAGCAACAAAGGGTTTATTACAACTCATGCTATTCTGTGAAATACCTCAGTATCTGTGACCATTCCAAACAGTTACATTTCCTCTGGTTATGAATGGCAATAATATAAGCCAAGAGATGCCCCACGTGCCTCTGGTATGCTCATTCCTTCAGTGTCGCTGCTGCTTCTCCTGTCTGCATAGCTTCTTCCTTTAACTTATGGGTGCTACTGTACAGCTCGACATCTTCTGTTGCACACTGTTACCCCTGGATATATGCCCCTTAGCTACCCTCGCAGTACCTCAGCACATGGTTGACCCCGGTGCCCCTGCCCGCCTGTACCTTGGTGAGCTGTGCGATCTTCAGATGAAACTCTGCGCTGTACTCCAGCCCACCCACTGGCTGCTGCTGCTGCTGCTGCTGCTGCTGCTGGGGGGGGGCAGGAGACGAAGGGAACCTGCCGGGCATGCTGCCTCCGCCGGTATAGTAGTGGTGCCAGTTCATGCCCGTCGCCATCTTCAGCCTCTGCAGCTAGGGGCACAGTGAGTTTCTGTGCAGGGGGGGCGTGGGGTGGGTGCGTGTTGAGTTCGCGGTCAGGGCTCTGCTCCTAGGGGATGGGGCGGTACGGGCGTCGGGGCTGCTGCAGAGCGCTTCGCATGCTCCCCCTGGGCTGTGGGAGGGGGTCTGGTGCCGCCCGAGCTGCGAGCCGATGCCCTCTCGCTGCCTCTGCCCCGAGGCTCTGCTGTTGTCTCTGTTGCTTCGGCGGCGGTGCCCGGTTACCAGGGCTCGCGGAGCAACTGTTTACGCGGCGCCACCACAGGCCCCCCAAACCGGCCACAGGACAAGAGGTAATCTCCCGGGCACATCAACCTCTCCTCCCAAGACCCGTGGAAGGCGACCCGACCCTAAGCAACAACAGAACGGCACCCCAGCCCCCACCCACCCCGATCCCATGCCCCGCGATCACTGCCCGCTTTCCGCCTCCACACCCAGCCAGGCCGCACACGGAACAAGGGACCCCGAAGAATAAACCAGGGAATGGAAGGGGGGGAGGACCACTCACCTCAGTAAAACAGCGGCGGGCACAACAGCGGCGGGCAGCACGTTCAGCGAGGTCCAGGAGGGGAGGGGATCCGTCCTTTTCAGACTGGGGGGCGTGTTTTTTAGGTTTGAGTGACTGAACACGTCACAGATAGAACCTAAAAAACACGCCCCTGAATCCGAAAAAGACGGGGCTTAAAGGGAGTGATGCCCCTCTCCTCCAATGGCTGACCAGCATTTACGAGACCAGCCAATGAAGAAGAGGGGCGGGTTCAAGCTCCCTAACTAAAAAAGATTAAATCTTCGGACTGAACTGCGCAAGCGCAGCCTACGGTCCTCGACCTAAAAAGGGACTGGGGTAGCTTTCTCCTGAATTGTGCTGACTTGTGCATAAAGAAAATAACTGATGTCCGTACGCTGGGGTGGCGCGTATATAGGCACCGTGCACATTCCTTCTGGCGATGGCGCCACACTGAAACTAACAATGCCATCTACCAACGCGCAGGGATACTTCTCATGAAATACTTCAGGATCCAATCTGATGCCTGGGGATAATTTGAAGGTAAATAATCTGTGGCTAGAAGTCTCTATCATATTTAACAAAATTCATGATATTTACTGGACAGTATTCCGGTAGTAAATCGAAGTAAATTTAAGCAGGTTACTGAAAAGTACCTAAAAACGGCAAGGGTACTGTATTTGCTGCAAAACTCATAATACCAATACCTGGGGTAGCAGGAGTTACAGCACATATTGAAACTAAATGTAACACTCGTAACCATCCCTTAGTGTCCCCAGATAAATATATTAATTGGTATGGCTGCTAAAGGGGCCATAGACCTAAGGAAGTGAAAGGGGGACAGAAATTAAAGCATGTAGATTGGAGTAGAAGCAAGTCTTAAGAAAACGTAGGATGGGCATGAGCGAGGATGCATGGAGGGCCCTGCAATAAGCAACTTTGGTTAGAGAACACATTCAGGTGGGCAGTAAATGCCCCCTTCCTGAGTTTTCAAGATATCCCAAGTATAGAGATTGCAATCAGCGAAGAGGGATGGGTGTGACACCTCTCTAATATGTATAAACATCCAGTAGATAAAACCGGAACCGGCAGAGCCCATTAACTACAAATGCTTTCTTCTCTCTCCCCCCCCCCCCCCCCCCCCCCAAAAAAAACCCCACCAATAAAGCTTCAGTTCACCCTAGAAGTGCTTACTTTGGCTCTAGAAGCAAGTAAAGGAGGGAAAACCTCTGGTCCCAATGGAATACCAGTAGACCTTTTTAAAGCTAATAGAGTTCTATGGGGCCCATTACTGACACAATGAAATGGCAGCATGTTGCAACATAGGTTTTATTGATACCTGGTTGAAATCACTCCTGATAACGATCTATTATTAAAAAAAGGTTACTGTCGGAATCCCGCCTGTTACCGGCCAATCTCATTACTTGATTCATTGGTCAAGGTGGCAGTATGCATTGTACTAAATAAGCTTCAGGATTGGGCCGAAGCCAATGAAATCTTATCTGAGCTGCAATTTGGCTTTCGACCGGGTTTTGGTACCGTGGAACAGGGAATTAATTTTAACTTATTAATCGAGAAAAACCCGCTGGCCAAACTGGGTAGACTGCTTTTGGCATTTGTAGACTTCTAATCAGCCTTTGATTGTGTGGAGTACGATAAATTATGCATTATAAATTAATGACCAATCTAGGAGTTGAGCCACCGCTATTAGATTTCCAGAGGCAATCATATACTGGCATCAAAGCAAGGGTTCAATATAGGGCTAAGAGTGAGTGCACCACATCGTTCAGCATAGAGAGAGGGGTGAGACAGGGATGCGTTTTGGCATCCTTTCTTTTTACATTGTATTTTAACAGTTTGGGCCATACGTTGTCTGATCAGTGCTGGGATCTACCACAAATTGGCCATCACACAATAAATGCCCTCCTCTATGTTGATGATACAGTGCTGATGTGCTACCTTCTCTATCAGATATAATTAAGACACCGCCAATTCTTCTATGTTATATGATCTGGTCCTCGGAGAAAACCACTATTAATAAGGATATTATAAGGGACTGTCTCAAATTACAGTGTATTCCCTGTATACCTTGGAGGAAGTATATCAAAGATTTCATGAGCAACCTAGGTCATCTGGAATATTATGAACACCCGGAATCCCTAGATCACATCAGCATAAAAATCCTTAAAAGAGAATGCATGATGTTACTGGAGAGACTCCGATAATCCTCAGAACTATTAAAGCTAAGTGTTTGTAACAATCCAATGATCTGGACCACTTATGACGTACATAATATTTACAACTCCTGGAGGGGACACTTTGTAAATGTCCCTGTGACGGTATGTCACAGCAGACAATTCATGTTGTTTTTTGTAAATATTATAAATAAATTAGAAAGATTTGGGTTTTACCGATCTTAAGGTCGCTTGGGTTTAGGCAATGTCGTCTAGCATTTTTATTCCTTCAGTTGTTATCCAACGAGTACATTATGTTGTTTATGGCAAGGTTTTTAAAGAATGTAATCAGACCTTTAGATTGTGCATTTCTGGTGATGTAAAAGCGTCTGTATTTTATGATAAATTATTTTACCGATGGGGATGGTTGCTGAAAGTGATTAATTCCTAATCAAGATTGCTGTATATTTAACTAGTTTGTATACGACTTTTAGTCTTGTAAATATCAACAGTTTTTTTTATATGTACTGCTTTTATGGTTTCCTCTGAAGAAAGCAAATAAAGCTTATTTGATTGAAAGGGGAACTGTTAAAGGAGAAAATTAGTGATCAGAAAATGGCCTCTTTTACAGGGCAAGAGAGCTAATGACTTATAGGGACTGGACCATTACACCTTGCAGTATTCTGTCATGGATAGAAGCAGAATGTAAATGACACTTGGACCAGTGTCAGAACAGAGATGACTCAAATGCCCTCTATGTATCTCTAGGGAAGTTATATTATTTCATTTATTTATTATAAGATCCTAGCAGACCCCTAAGAAGATATCCTAGCAAGAATTATTACACTGCAAATCTTCGACCCCCCCCTAGAGTTAGTCAGGGGTGGTAACGAAGACCAAAATGCTTCATTATAAAGGTAATCAGTGACATTTCATTTAACAAAAAATGTCATGTAGGCTTTAATACAGAACAATAATCCACCTTTAAATGCCTACTGACGTGATCATATACTTTTCACAATCAGTATGCGAGGTCTTCTACCTCAATTGTAACTTTTCTAAATAAACAGTCAGGCCTAAAGCCTTTATCGTTGGCTACTTTACTGAGCGTAAGCATTCCTCAAGGCAACCATCCAGCACACAATCCTTGGCAAGTAAAACACTATCTATCTCATCTGAGAGAGCCTTTTAAGGATTACTGTAGTGTATATCTTCTATCCCAGAGTTTGGATGGATCACCCAAAACCCTTGCCTACTAGGGTTATCCATGAAAATGTAATGTAGTAAAATACCTGCTTAAATGTTTTGCACAGTGTAATAACACTCCATCCTTAAAAGCCTATTGTCTTTAACATATCCTTCCCATAATAAGAAGGTCAGGCTTGGCATACGCTGAATGTCAACAATTTATTTTTTAAAGCAGAATCTGCTTAAAAGGTTAGGAGCTGCTATAAAAAAATAAATCTTAATACCAGCCTCTTAATAAATAAGCACAGGCAAAGCATATAGCTGTGAGTTTGGCTGCCAGCCTTTGTCTCTAAACCACTCAAGTTCTGCCCAATCAAAACATGTACTCCTGGCTTCCAACGTAGTAAAATACTAGTGAGCAATGCCTAGTTTCTGCTACTTTAATTGATTCCCTCCCAACCTACTCCTTCGTTCAAGCATTTGCTGATTGTAGGGACACACAACTGATAACTGTGGCATAATGCAGATTTAACATGCTTGCAGTTTCTAGTCTAAATCCAAATTACAGTAATCCTGGTGTGCAATTTATGTGTGATATACGATGCCACCCCACCCTGCAGTTGGAACCACACCCTAAAATGAATACTTTTAAAAGACACTTACATTTTTTTTTTATTTGAAGAAGCTCTTACTTCGCCTTACTCCATCTTGCGTTGGCACCAAAACAAATAAGACTATCCTAAACCACAATAATTAATTTTGTTTTATAAAGCGCAAACATGACCAACATGGTATCCGAGTGCTGTACAACAAGAGAGCGGATGAGGGTTGCAATGCCGTCAAAATACCCAATGCTTAAGTTGCGCAGTACGTAGAATTCAAAGAGCAAGGTGTAACATAATAGAGTACAATATCCAATCGGGAGAATGTCCATTTCAAAATAGTTCTCTTAGAACACTGATTTTTTTTCTTCTAGAAGTATGTCTTTTACTTCCTTTTTAAAAAGCCTGAGTGAGGTAATTGCTCTTCTTGATAGTGAAACGGAGTTTCAAATTTTTGGGGCAAAAGTACAGAAGTAAGTTTTCCTTCTTTTGAGTCTAGGAGATTCTAGTATGAGGGATTTAGCACTTCTAGAATCCCTACCGCCTCATGATAGCTTAATCTTATTCGCCAAGTATATTGGACAAGATTGTGTAGGGCTTTGTGCTTTATGCATGCAACCTTCAGTAGGATCCTATCTTCAACTGGGAGCCAGTTGAGAGCGCAGAGTGATGGGGAAATGATATCATAAGATCACAAGCCTATTAAAAGTCTTGCTTTGCATTTATTGTAGTTTTCAATGGGGCATGGTTGGCTTTGGGCAAGAGTGGCATTCCTTTAGTCCATTCTTGAGAGAACTAGAGATTGCACTGCTGTTTTGTGGTCTCCTAGCTGTATGAAGGGTTTTAAATTTCTTAGACGGTGCAGATTAGCACTTCTGGTTGCAACTTGTATGTGCGCTAGCATGTGCTGATTAGAATCTAGGGTGATGCCTAGTGATTTAACGGAGTCTGAGATGGTTAGGGTGCAGTTTAGTTATTTGATAGAGTAGGGTTAAGGTCGTTTAGATCTAGGGGGAGGGGCAAAAGGAATGAATCTAGTTTTCAGAAGATTTAGTTTTAGATGGTAATGTGCCAGCCAGTCCTGCGCTTTCATCAGGGCATCATCCAGTATTCGGATATCCCCTAAAGAGAATAGTTTGCTGTAGAGTTGAGTATTATCAGTGTACATGTAGAATGACATTTGTGATTGATTAAAGATTTCAGTGAGTGATTCCATGTATAGATTGAAGAGTGTTGGTGAAAGAGTAGAACCTTGTGGAACGTCCCTGTTGAAGTCTGTGACATCCTATAGGGTGGTGCCAATTTTGACTTTTTGTTGCCTGTTTTGCAAAAAGGAGGTGAAGTTGGCTTCTAATGGGCACATTCTGAGCTCAAGAGCTTCTCTGAGGCGTTTGTGACTGACCGTGTCGAATGCCGCAGATATATCTAGAAGTATTAGGAGACAGGATTCTTTTTGATCTAGTGATGATTGTATATCATCAAGGATGCTTAGCATGGCGACCTCAGTATTGTGTCCAGTCCTGAAACGGGATTGGTGTGTCTCTCTCATAGGTCAACATTCTTGATGTGTTCACACAGCTGATCGTGGGTTTATTTTTCTATCACGTTGGCCAGTAAAGGCAGACTGGATACTGGTCGGAAGTTGTTTAACTCTTTCTGATCAGTGCCCGTTTTTAGTAGGGGAGATTCTTGCCCTTCTTCAGACATTCTTTGAGGCATCCTTTTTGGAGAGATGCGTTTATGATTCTCTTCCATGAAGGAGTGATGGATTGGTGGATCTCTTTCAGTAGATGGGAGGTAATGGAATCGTCGAAATATGAGGTAGGTTTCATTGCCTGAATGGTTTTCTGAATTTCCCCCGCAGATGGGGACCTGAAGCTGTTCCAAAAGGCTCTGTTTTTTCTTGGGACAATTGGTGTGTGTCGGTCAGTATTCTTGCTGTGTGAGTGGGGTTGATAGATTCCCTAGGTCGAGTGGTAGCTTGGCAGAGAATAGTTTCTAATTGTTCAATTACACTTTAGAGAAAGTGGACATGTGTCAGTCAAGCATTTTGGAATTCTGGGTTCTGCAAGTTTTCCTGATTGTTGTTTTATTGTGTTAGAGTTTTCTGGGCCTGTTCTTTGTTGTGTATAGTTAAGATCTGATCATTGTTGTTTTGGTATTCAAGGTAGTCTGTGCATGCTCAGCTTATCGAGGTGGGTAATATTTCGGTCTTTCCTCCAAAGTCGTTCCAGGTGTCCAAGTTATCTTCTTTAATTTTTAATATTTTGGTTGAACCACAGTTCTGTAGGTTTTGTCTTTTGCCTTATTTAGACTTATTGAGGCAGCCTTCTGCACTATGTTGGTCATACTGCTGTTGTAGCGGTGCGTCAGATCATGAACAGATGTTGTATACGCAAATTAGTCTACAGCTACAGACCTCTATCTGCACCAAAACATCTCCTCCTCTGATCCTGTCATAAGAGATCACCCAAACATAGTACAGGACTGAATCTTCGCATTTATTTTTAAAGACGCACCTTGTTTACCCATAAAGTATACACTGCAAATCCTAGTTCATCATTGTTTAAACAAGTCTTTGGCATTTCACTTAATTATGGTAACATAAGTTGACAATAAGCCAAACCAGCTTGCAGTGCCTCTCAAATGACAAATGGGCATGTTTTATAATGCTCTATGTAAACGACAAAGTTAATTCTTTAGTTGGACTTCCTACTGCATCCCAAAATTGATCAATCATTGCAACTTATTTTTCTAAAGTCCCTCCACTAACACAAAATCACTTATGCCTCTTACAAACATACTTCCAGAGGTTCAGCTAGGAATCTCGAAAGGGACAGTGTATGAGGAGAAAATGTGGGGCTATTAGGAGAAGAGGGCACAAACTTACAACGTTTTTTGCATGTCTGAGTATTGTAGTTGTGTAGGTAGTGGTAGCTTATTGGTATCTTCTTTCAGTGAATTAGTGTTATGAACTGACATCCACCTTGAGTGAATGTTTGAGAAGAGCGTCATTTTGTAAGATGTCTTTGTCAGAAACAACAACTTATGCTACTCTTTCCATTCTTAAATAGCATCGTCAAGAGAAAACGGTCTCCTTTGTATGTGGAATAGAGAACCAGTCAACAGTCAATCTGACTGTCAATGAGTTCAGTGCCTCTTCCCGGACCAACGAATTCCAAAGCAGTAAGGTTGAAAAAGGAGGCCTGCTGCCCTGCAAACTTCCTATGGGGAGTAAGTATGCTGCATGACTACTGTGTCCAGGATTAAGATAGATTCTCTTAGCCAATCTGAAGTTGCAAAAGTTCCTCTCTATTGTAGTTCTGATGCGTTTGGTCTGTGGAGTTGTCTAGCTTCTAACCTATGGGTACTCCATGGAAATCGTTTCTAGGTAGCTTTTTGTGTCCAATACACTTACACACACAGTCCTCCCCCTTTGACAGTTCAGTGATTTTAAGTGGGAGGGTGCTAGGAATAAGAGAGCTGTTTCAGACCTTGAATAATACCACTTTAGAGGGAACTTTAACGTAGGCCTTCATTTTTATGCTCTCAATTCCCATGCTGCGGGTATATTCAACTGCAAGAGAATAGGACATATGGAGTTGGGAGCACCGATGTATGTTCGCCTCCGTGTCTTTAATGAAATCCAGATTCTCTTGTCCTATTATTAGGAGAATCGCAATTACACATCCTCTCATGAAGAAGTATCAGTTAACAACTTTAGGATTGAAAAGGGAATACGTCCTAAAACACACGGGGGCCTGGAGCTCACTAAGGCACCTGCTGATGTAAATGGCAATTAAAACACTGTTTTTCATGAGAACCAGTAGATGTGGTAGTATAACTCCATGAAGGCCATTCATTGAAAGGGCATGTGTATACGTTGTACCAGCACTTGGCAGATGTCTTGCTTGTCAGTATGCTTTCCTGGGGAGGATTCAAATACAACAGGCCAGTCAGGTTGTGATTAAGGGCCTCGGGTGAAGTAAAGTCATGCTTAGTCCATTTCTAGAGTCCCCATGGCTAGTTTTAAGGAATTGTACACGTCAATTTGCACACCTTCAAGGTATTCGTAGAATGACAAAGATTCATTTACCCAGCAAGTTACGTAGAATAATGCCCTTGGGTTGCATCAAGTAATAAAAACTCACAAGGTTTTAAAAATCACTGTATTGACCTAGGACCTACATTTTGAGTAACATAAGGTTATTAAACCCAAAGTCTCTATTGTACCTTGCTTTTTTTTATAATTCGGAGTAACCAGTATATTTTATGTAGAGGTGTTTACATTTGTTACACAGGTTTAAACCTGTGTAGATGGCTCACTAGACTAATGAAGTCAATGCTTTGGTTTGTATTTGACCCTTTAGTCACACATTTTCATCCCAGCGGCTGAAAATAATAGCACCATTTTGAATTGGGAAGTAATAAAACTGTTATCTGTCAACAGCGTCCAGAGATATTTCTTGGCTAAGGTGCACTCTACTAACAAACCTGTTTGTTTGTTTATTTTATTTTTGCACATTCTATTTTTAGCTTGTAATGCAGTAGTGTGGGGTTAATCCAATGTTTGAGAGAGTTTGGGATGGTAATAGCTCTGCCTCTATTGCCCTTTCAGATGCAAGACTGACATGGCTGATTCTGCCCCATACCAATCAGCTTTTTAGATTTGATCCTCAATCCGAGTGTACCAGCACTACCAATTCAGTAACTGTTGTGGTCAGTGACTGAATCTGAACCTGCTGTACCAAGTTTATTTGTTTAAGGTTCTCACGTGCACATCTCCTATGATTGACTTTAGAAAATCTGTATTAAACAGATAATTATAAAATAAATTATTGCAAAATGTAAAACTCCAAGCCTTTCTTATAGTTGTCTGTTTGAAGTAATGAACCCACAGGACACGTTTAGAATTCTTTATAATTAATAATATTCTTTTTAGGTAAGCAATTTAGGTGCTCAACCCATGGATGTCAGTTGGCCTTTAACAACATGCAGCAACTGCTCCAGCATTCAAGAGTCCATAGCAAACCTATCCAGTCTCTGGCAGGTAAGCTTTTCAGTTCTATGATTTTTGAAGGGTTCTTGGAAGGTGAGGGTGCTGTGGTGCACTTAAGAATCTGAGTATTGCATGTACATTCTTCACCACTACCATCCAATCATCCGGGTAACCTAGAAGTCAAATTTCTATTTTGGCTGAAATGGATTATGGTTATAAAAAATTATATATATATATATATATATATATATATATATATATATATATATATATATGTATATGTTTCTGACCTGTAACTTTGGTTCCTCAGTATTGGTAACTTTCATAGATTCCCATGCTTTGTATCATTCTCCGTTGTCAGCCTGGGAGCCTCAGTAAATAGAAAATACCATAGCAGTATGTACCAAAGCGAAAGTAAGGCCTAGGCCTCATCTTATTTTGTAGCCTATCTACCTCTTTTTGTAAAAGAGACCAACATTTTGCAACAGCCAATCCGATTAGCCTCACCCCATAGATCCCTCCCGAGAGAGCCTCAGATTTTCGTAGCTATTGTGTAACAGTAACCAGTTTTGCTGAAGGCTGAGCTTTCCCAGGGGAGGAGGGTGGGCGCATGGGAATCTATGAAAGTTACCAATACTAGGGAACCAAAGTTGGTTGGATAATATATATATATATAACATAACATATATATACCTTGTAACAAAACATTATATGATACAAAATGTGCAATCATGGGAAGGAGGGATAGAAGGGAAAGCTCACCTCTCATTGGAAGTTTCCTCAGGACTGCTTGTCCTACTGCCGCTTAGCTCCTCAAAGAGTCCAGGCAGTAATGCTTTGTGAAAGTATGGACACTGCTCCATGTGGCTGCCCTACAAATGTCTCTTATAGGGACTCCAGCGAAAGGAGCTGCTGAAGATGAAACTGATCATGTGGAGTGAGCTCTTACATGTCCCTCCAGCGGCTTTCCTGCCGCTGTGTGACGAAAATAAATTGCACTTGAAACCCAGCGTGCGATTCCTTGTTTAGAGAGAGGAAGTCCTTTCCTGGGTGCACTAAAAGCCACAAACAATTGAGATGATTTTCTGAAATCCTTTGTGCGTTCAAGGTAAAATTTGAACCATCTCTGGACATCCAATGAATGCAGAGACCGTTCTGCAGGGGATGTAGGCCGAGGAAAGAATGATTTTAAAACCACTGGCTCGTTCAAGTGGAAATCCGAAGAGACCTTTAGAATAAATTTCGGATTGGTCCTTAAAAATCAGTGTCTTTTTTTTTTTTAAACTGAAGAAAGGGTTCTAGAATGGATAGAGCTTGTAATTCTCCTACTCTCCTAGTTGAAGTGAGGGCTAAAAGGAGAGCTAATTTCCAAGACAAACGTTTTAAGTCCACCCTATTGGCTCGAATGGAGATCTCATGAGATGAGCCAGAACCAGGTTGAGATTCCTAGTCTGGGGTGGTGGACGCACTGGAGGAAAAACCCTGAAAAGACCTTTCAGGAATTGTTTGATAATTCTGGCTGACCAGAGAGAAGGACCCAAAGCTGATCTTCTGTATCTTGAAATAGCCTCCAGATGGACCTTAACAGAAGAATGAGAAAGACCTAATTTAGCCAGCGATAAACTGTTGGGCAGTATCTGATGAGGGGCTGAAGAGAATGGATGGATGTGTTCCCGATGACACCACAGACGGAAGCGCTTCCATTTAGCACAATAAGTTTTATTTGTACTTGGTGAGCGTGCTTGACTTAATATCTCCCTACATTCCTGAGGGATATCTAGGCTGTAGAATTCTCTGTGCTCGGGAGCCAGGCCTTCAAATGAAGAGAGCCCGGATCTGGATGTACTACCTGTCCTTGGGGCATTGTCAATAGAGATGGAATGGGACACAGGCAAAATGGATGGTCCTGAGATAGAAGAAGAAGCTCTGTGAACCAGAATTGGCGAGGCCACGCTGGTTTCTAATAAGATCATCTGGCAAGGTTCCATCTTTATTTTCCTGAGAAGTCGTGGGATTAGGGGAATTGGAGGAAAGGTGTAAACAAATGCGCCTAACCAAGACATCGAAAGAGCATTCCCCATTGATCCTCTATGGTGATCCCTGCTTGCATAGAGACTGCATTTCCTGTTCTCTGGAGTCGCAAACAGGTCTATTGTTGGAGTTCCCCAGTGTTGAAACACTTCCTCCAGAATGACTTGATCCAATTCCCACTCGTGTCAAGACAATCTTAGACGACTTAAGGTGTCTGCTTTCGTTTTGAGAGTGCCTGGTAGATGCTCTGCTGAAAGAATTACCTTGTGGAGAATCGCCCATTCCCAAATCTCCTGGGCTTCTTTCGAGAGCAGACATGATCTCGTACCTCCCGGTTTGTTTACGTAATGCATGGCCGTTGTGTTGTCCATCCTGACCAGCACTGTTGCGTGTTGAACTTTAGGCCTGAAAGCTTGCAAGGCTAGGCGAACCACTCTGAGTTCTAAGAGATTGATATGAAGAAGACGCTCTCCTGCATTCCAGTGATTGCTGACTTGGAGGTCCTGTAAGACAGCGCCCCAACCTTCCATTGAGGCATCTGTGGTTAGAATCAGAGGGGATGGAGACATTCTGAAAGATAGACCTTTTGAGATGTTCTCCTTGATTGCCCACCAACCAGCCGCTTTTCTCATGAGAGGAGTGATCCTTATCTTGTCCTCGAAAGAACCTTCCAACTGGCGCCATTGTATGTCTAGCTGTTCTTGCAAGGGACGCATTCTCCGTCTGCTATGCGGAACTAATGGTATGCAAGATGAGATCGTTCCTTGGAAAGACGAATTGTCAGGAATCGTCTTCTTCATAAATGGTTGGCAGAGCAGATTAGCTTCTTTGTCTTTCTTCCGTAGGGAAAGCCAGGCTGCTTCTTGTATCCAGAATGGCACCCAGGAACCTGACACTTCTGGATGGAACAAAGACTGATTTTTCCTTGTTGAGATTTAGACCCAGGTGATTGAGAAGTTGGATGCAACTTTCGACTGCCCTTGTCGTTGCTTGAGACCATGGAGCCTTTATTAACCAGTCGTCTAGGTAAGGGAAAACCTCTAGCGAATGTTTTCTTAGGAATGCTGCTACCGGGTCCAACTCCTTTGTGAATATCCACGGCGGGGAATGGAGCCCGAACTCTAGTACTTTGAACTGAAAGTGTCTCTTGGCTACTGTGAAGCGTAAATATTTTCTGTGAGCTGGGTGGATCGGGACGTGGAAATATGCGTCCTGGAGATCCAGGGTAGCCATGTAATCCCCTGGTTTTAGAAGATGCAAGACGTCTTGAAGAGAGACCATTCGAAAAGAGAGTTTTATGAGATAGGTGTTGAGCTCCCTCAGATCCAAGATTGAGCGCCACTTTTCCTCCGTCTTGTGAATGAGGAAAAATCTGGAATAGAACCCTTCTCCTCTTTGAGAGAGTGGCACTGGTTCTATCGCTCCTTTGTTGAGCAGATGACAGACTTCGAGGCGGAGAAGATGTAGATGTTTTGACTCTGGCGCGAGGGGCTCTGGGAGGTGAAAGGTTTTGGAATTCTAATGTGTGGCCAAATTGAACGATATTCAGGACCCACCGATCTGTTGATATGATCTTCCAGCAATTGAGAAAATGTGTAATCCTGCTCCCTAACTACGTTAGGAGTGGAGGACCTGTAGGCAGAGCCAGGAAGCCTCTATTGGCGTTTTGAGGTGTCTCTCCCCTGCCGTCCTTGTCTAGCTCTAGAAGATTGGCGAGAGAAAGACGCAGATTGATTTTGACGCGGAGAATATTGAGGTTTAAATGATTGAGAGGACTGTGAATGGGAAGAGTAGCATTGTTGATAACCTCCCCTATATGTAGAGAATCCTTTACCTCTCGCATCCCTGAAAGGTACTTTTCGATATTGAAGTGTGCCCAAAGATTTTGCTGTTTCTGTACCTTTTTTTTTTTTTTGGAAAACCTTTATTTACGAGTCGAAGTACACAGCTATTCAGCCTTACATCCCGGAGGCTAGGCAGCATAGTAAAAAGAGGATGATCGGTGCACACAGTGCATATTATAAAATCGTACAAGGTTTAGTTTTATATTATAAATAATGAAAACTAAAAATTAAAGCACAGTAAAAGGGCACCGGAACCAGTGCAGAAAAATGGCAAGGCAAAAATACCTGATTGCGACAATACCCAACGCAGGGGAAGGCTTGGCCTAAGCCCAAAGAATACAACCATGAACAGTGCAAAAAGGACGATATCGGGAGGGAAAGAGTACAGGATGTGCAATATAGTAACATTCGAGTTGGAATTACAGGCTAAGGGGAAAGTCGTACTTCCAATGGGGCAATGTCGGGCGGGAGACAGATATCACCCCTATATTCGTTCCAGGCCCCCCAGATCTTATGCCACTTCTTGGGTCTGCCCCGGGCCACGTACACTGTTTTCTCACGAACCATGCACCAATCCATATTGGTCTTCCACAATTCCACAGAGGGAGGCGACGTAGCGCCCCACTTCTGAGCGATATCACGCTTTGCCACCATGTTTCCCAATGTGACCCATTGGGTTTGCGCATTATTGTAGTCCGTGGAGCCCCACACATTCAGTAAGCAGCGCCGGGCCTCAGCCGGCAGGTCGACTCCAGTCACCTCACACTTCACCGCATGGACACTCCTCCAGTAGGAAGCGACCGCGTGACACTCCCAAATAATGTGCATAAAGGTGGCCAATGCACCGCAACCACGCCTACAAAGTCCGTCCACCGAATGGCCCATATGGATCAACCGGGGGCCGGTCACATACACTCTATGCAAAATTTTAAGCTGTACCAAGCGTAGTCTGGCCGGGATTGCTACCTCCTTGGGGGATGACACCGCACACTGCCAATCTTCATCATCCAGCTCAACATCATCACGCACCCATTGTTCTCGCACTCTCAGAAGGAGGTCCGCTCGGACATAAATCAATTTTTTATAAACCAATGAGATGGCACTGTCCGGCATATGACCATCCAGCACCCTATCTTCCAACGGGGACGACTCGGGGACCTTCTCCCCCTCCGGCAGCACTGCCAGAAGGGCGTGCCGCAATTGGGCATACCTAAAAAATTCCGACGCTCCCAGTTGAAACTCCGTTTGTAGAGTGGCAAAAGTTTTTATCACACCCTTAGCCATCATGTCTTCGACCTTGGAGATACCAATGAGATCCCATCGGTCAAACCCCTTGGTATGCCACAATTTACCCAGTAGGTCCGAGTCGTAAAGTGGGGTGGCCAACGTGAGTCTCCCCTTCCATCCCTGTGCCTTTGTGACGGCACTCCATATGTGTACCGCCGTCCTGGTCGGGCCCGTCATTCTGCCATCCAGAGATCTCGAGTACAACGCCCTGTAATACTTCCCATCGTCAAGGAGCCACCGGTCCATGGCGTACCCCGGACTATCGGCTGGACCGTAGAAACCGTGGTTGAGGGCGGCTAGTTGGGAGGCCCAATAGTACCTCCGGACGTCAGGCAAAGCGATACCGCCGTCATACCACGGGAGCGTGAGTTTAGCTATAGCAATGCGCGGTCTGCCATCCCAGAGAAGAACGTGCTGTAAGCCCTCGACCTCTCTGAAGTACCCAGAGGGGACTGGGTCCTGGGTATTTTGGAGCGCATACAAGAATCTGGGCAGGGACATCATTTTGAACAAGGCCGCACGTCCAAGCAGGGAAAGCGGTAGCTTCCGCCACCCCTCTACGTCGCGCCGTAGGCGTGCAAGAGGGGGAAGCAAGTTGTTCGCATAACGTGTCTTGGCATCGGTTGAAATATAGATGCCCAAGTATTTGAACCCCTGCCTCGCGATCTGTATGGTGCAACCCCTCGGGAGCCGCGGAGCCTCACCTCTCAAGACGTATAAGTGTGATTTTGACCAGTTAATGACCAGGCCACAATACCTACCAAAGGTATGCAGTACGTCACATACCACGATAAGGGACTTGCAGGGAGAGGTAAGGTAAAGCAAGATGTCGTCCGCATATAAAGACACGCGGTCCTCAAAGCCGGAAGACCACCGTATCCTGTTGATGTCCGGGTGAACTCGTAGCCAGGCAGCCAGAGGCTCCAGCTCCAACGCGAACAACAAGGGCGACAAGGGACAACCTTGCCTGGTGCCCCGGCGGAGAGCAAAGGATGCAGACACTTGGCCGTTGACCGTAACATTGGTGAGTGGACTAGCATACAAAAGCTTGACCCATCCTATAAATTCAGGGCCAAACCCGAACTTCGTCAGAACCTTCTGTATCTTTTTTAATGTCTTGTAAAGCATCATCAATCTATTCTTGCCAAACAAATATATCCCCTTCGAAGGGCAGATCCATAATTTTATTCTGCACCTCCGGGCGAAACCAGGTACATCTCAGCCAACCTTGACGCCTCGGGACCGCTGAACCTGCTAAGGCGCGAAAAGCCGCTGTAGCAATGTCCATTGCACAATCTATAATCTCAGATAAAGATCGTTCACCTTCTTCTATCACCTTCTTCTTGATAACGCTTCCGTCTTGGCGCAATCAGGAAGCTGATCAATGAAAGGGGAAAGATTGCACCACATTTGGCGATCGTATCATCCCAAAATCCCTAGGGCTTTCGAGGCCCTAACCAGGAGGCTAGACATAGAGGAGAAACTCTTGCCTACATTGTCCAGGCGCCTGCCCTCTTTGTCTGGCGGTACTGTCAGGGGTGCCGTCAGGTTCCTTGTCTTTCTTTGGGCCGCCTGGTTGTCCAATAAGACAGGCAGGACTGTCCTCCGGAGCTTTATACTTTTTTCTCCAGGCGCGGTAGAACCGGAGTTACAGTTGCTGGAGACTTCTGAGCGATATCACGCTTTGCCACCATGTTTCCCAATGTGATCCATTGGGTTTGCGCATTATTGTAGTCCGTGGAGCCCCACACATTCAGTAAGCAGCGCCGGGCCTCAGCCGGCAGGTCGACTCCAGTCACCTCACACTTCACCGCATGGACACTCCTCCAGTAGGAAGCGACCGCGTGACACTCCCAAATAATGTGCATAAAGGTGGCCAATGCACCGCAACCACGCCTACAAAGTCCGTCCACCGAATGGCCCATATGGATCAACCGGGGGCCGGTCACATACACTCTATGCAAAATTTTAAGCTGTACCAAGCGTAGTCTGGCCGGGATTGCTACCTCCTTGGGGGATGACACCGCACACTGCCAATCTTCATCATCCAGCTCAACATCATCACGCACCCATTGTTCTCGCACTCTCAGAAGGAGGTCCGCTCGGACATAAATCAATTTTTTATAAACCAATGAGATGGCACTGTCCGGCATATGACCATCCAGCACCCTATCTTCCAACGGGGACGACTCGGGGACCTTCTCCCCCTCCGGCAGCACTGCCAGAAGGGCGTGCCGCAATTGGGCATACCTAAAAAATTCCGACGCTCCCAGTTGAAACTCCGTTTGTAGAGTGGCAAAAGTTTTTATCACACCCTTAGCCATCATGTCTTCGACCTTGGAGATACCAATGAGATCCCATCGGTCAAACCCCTTGGTATGCCACAATTTACCCAGTAGGTCCGAGTCGTAAAGTGGGGTGGCCAACGTGAGTCTCCCCTTCCATCCCTGTGCCTTTGTGACGGCACTCCATATGTGTACCGCCGTCCTGGTCGGGCCCGTCATTCTGCCATCCAGAGATCTCGAGTACAACGCCCTGTAATACTTCCCATCGTCAAGGAGCCACCGGTCCATGGCGTACCCCGGACTATCGGCTGGACCGTAGAAACCGTGGTTGAGGGCGGCTAGTTGGGAGGCCCAATAGTACCTCCGGACGTCAGGCAAAGCGATACCGCCGTCATACCACGGGAGCGTGAGTTTAGCTATAGCAATGCGCGGTCTGCCATCCCAGAGAAGAACGTGCTGTAAGCCCTCGACCTCTCTGAAGTACCCAGAGGGGACTGGGTCCTGGGTATTTTGGAGCGCATACAAGAATCTGGGCAGGGACATCATTTTGAACAAGGCCGCACGTCCAAGCAGGGAAAGCGGTAGCTTCCGCCACCCCTCTACGTCGCGCCGTAGGCGTGCAAGAGGGGGAAGCAAGTTGTTCGCATAACGTGTCTTGGCATCGGTTGAAATATAGATGCCCAAGTATTTGAACCCCTGCCTCGCGATCTGTATGGTGCAACCCCTCGGGAGCCGCGGAGCCTCACCTCTCAAGACGTATAAGTGTGATTTTGACCAGTTAATGACCAGGCCACAATACCTACCAAAGGTATGCAGTACGTCACATACCACGATAAGGGACTTGCAGGGAGAGGTAAGGTAAAGCAAGATGTCGTCCGCATATAAAGACACGCGGTCCTCAAAGCCGGAAGACCACCGTATCCTGTTGATGTCCGGGTGAACTCGTAGCCAGGCAGCCAGAGGCTCCAGCTCCAACGCGAACAACAAGGGCGACAAGGGACAACCTTGCCTGGTGCCCCGGCGGAGAGCAAAGGATGCAGACACTTGGCCGTTGACCGTAACATTGGTGAGTGGACTAGCATACAAAAGCTTGACCCATCCTATAAATTCAGGGCCAAACCCGAACTTCGTCAGAACCTTCTGTATCTTTTTTAATGTCTTGTAAAGCATCATCAATCTATTCTTGCCAAACAAATATATCCCCTTCGAAGGGCAGATCCATAATTTTATTCTGCACCTCCGGGCGAAACCAGGTACATCTCAGCCAACCTTGACGCCTCGGGACCGCTGAACCTGCTAAGGCGCGAAAAGCCGCTGTAGCAATGTCCATTGCACAATCTATAATCTCAGATAAAGATCGTTCACCTTCTTCTATCACCTTCTTCTTGATAACGCTTCCGTCTTGGCGCAATCAGGAAGCTGATCAATGAAAGGGGAAAGATTGCACCACATTTGGCGATCGTATCATCCCAAAATCCCTAGGGCTTTCGAGGCCCTAACCAGGAGGCTAGACATAGAGGAGAAACTCTTGCCTACATTGTCCAGGCGCCTGCCCTCTTTGTCTGGCGGTACTGTCAGGGGTGCCGTCAGGTTCCTTGTCTTTCTTTGGGCCGCCTGGTTGTCCAATAAGACAGGCAGGACTGTCCTCCGGAGCTTTATACTTTTTTCTCCAGGCGCGGTAGAACCGGAGTTACAGTTGCTGGAGACTGCATTACCTTCTTGCCTTCATTCCAAACCTGTTCTAGAATGGGTATGGAACGAATGGATTTTTTGTAGGGCTCTTTAAAATCATAGAGGAAACAGTCTGATTGTAACACAGGAACAGGAAGGCCAAATCTTTTTGATGCCCTTTCCATCAGATTATGGAAACCTCCTATGTCCACAGGAGGGGAATCCACCGGGTCCGGAGATGGTGAAGCTGGATCCGGGATAACCTAATCGTCCCATTCTGTTTTGGGGTCTGTTCCACATTCTGGTCCTCCTCTGATGATTCATCATCATCATCAGGTACTGTCACTATAGCATGCCCTTCTATCAAAGGTTGTTCTCCGTGGCTTTGAGAGGTTGATGCCACAGAAACAGGAGGTTGCTGAGGTGGTGGCGGAGGAGGTTGCTGAGGTGGTGGCGGAGGAGGCTGTATGGTTCCGGAGGAGGCTGTATGGTTCCGGAGGTGTCTGATGGGAACCTCCTCCTTTTAATCCAATATTAGTTGTGAAGATGGCATGGCAACCATACCTTGTCCTGATAGTTCCTGATATGTGTCACGTGGAGTGAAATGAGTTTCTGGATGATGCTGATCCAGATAATAGTCCTGAATCAGAGTCCTGGTACTGCACCTGAAGTTTGAAGTAAGCATCTCCATATGGACTCTCATCCTCATCAGAATATTCCTTGTCCAGAAGAAGAGGTGGAGGCAATGGTGTTACCCTACGGGGTGATGTCATTTCCGTTGTTATTAGTCTTTTCCTGATGCCAACTACACCGACTCACAGGCCGCAGGGAGTGGCTACTGCTCAGGCCCGGGGCCCGTCATGGGGAAAGGGACCCTGCCCAGAGGACGGCAGACAGGAAACCATCGACAGCTACGCTACGGCACGATCTCGGAGGGGGATGGCCCGGCACCACCTGGCACAAGTACGGACACGACCATAATTATGGAGGCAATACAGGCCTCAAGGGCAGATATCCAGAACTCTAGAATGGCACTGGAGACAAAAATAGGCGAGGTGGGTTCAGAGGTCCTCTTGTTACGCCAGGACTTCAGGAATCTAACTGAGACAGTGACCGTCACTGAGACCAGAATCAGCGAGACGGAGGATTCCCTTGCTGCACTAAAGAAAGATATGGCGGAGCTACAGGCATCACACAAGCAGCTGCTGTGGAGAGTTGACGATGCTGAAAACAGGGCAAGACGTAACAACCTCCGCTTCGTGGGTTTTAGAGAAGGTATTGAGAAGACCGACGTTGCAGCGTTTCTCCGTGACTGGTTAACAGCGACGTTCCCACAGGCCAAATTCTCGAACTGCTTTATCATAGAAAGGTGACAGGGCCCTGCTTATGAAACCTCCGGAGGGAGCGAGGCCACGGCCGATCATTGCCCGTTTCCTTAACTTTGCAGATATGGATCTCATCCTGAGAGAGGCAAGGAAAAAAGGGGAACTTAGATTGGAAAATGCAAATATCATGATATTCCCGGATTATAGCCAGGATGTACAGAAACCGCGCAGTTCGTATGATTCAGTTAAGGCAAAACTGCGCGACATGCACATATCCTACATGTTGCTCTTTCCGGCGAAGCTGAAGGTCTTATATAATGGCAGGTCACACTTCTTCAGTAGCCCGGAGGAGGCCTGGCAGTGGTTGGAGGAGCGACCCCTGCTCCGAGGGGCGGAGGAGGAGGGTCGTAGGGTCCGCTTCGAAATGGCGGCAGCCAACGTCCGGAGAAGCCCGCCTACGACACAGCGGTCCCACATCCCTATGATGAAACGCCATACACTCTCCCCGTTGAATCCGTAACGCACTGCATCGACCAGAGGAGAACGAGACTGAAACGTAACCACGGAGGTGAATCTGACGCCGGGTACCAGATTCAACAGCCTGGAAAACCGCATCGTCGACGAGATGGACAATGTGGCTAGTGCGCGCTCATCAGATTTGGAGGAATCGACAGATAACTCCCTACACCCCCTGGTCGCGGCGATCCGAGAGATGGAACAGGGGGCTACTGGAGGCGTGGAGGACTGCGGCCTGGACTCACAAGATTCCCACTCGTGAGGAAGTATGGAATTGGTATCCGGAACTGCAGTGAGCCACTGCCAGAGACACGCAAGTTACAAACACCACTTTTTGAATACTGCTTGACACTATTGTTCTCAGATTGACTAGGTGCCACCTTTAGCGGCCCACGGGACGGCAGAACTCGTCCAGTCACTGGTTGGACAATTAAGCTGGTGGCGGCATAGACTGGAGCCCTAGTGTTCTTCTAGTTGGGGTGGTTTGCGGGAGGGCGATAGACCTTTACCACCCAAAAGTCTTGTGCTTTCTTGGTTACAAGTATGGGATGGCTGGGAGGAGAAGGTACGGAGGGGGTGGTGGAGGCTGGGGAAGTCCGGACAGTTTGTTGGGGGGGGGGACTCTGGGGGGAGGTGGGGGGGAAACAGTTGATTGTTTACAGTCGTGTTTATTACTGCAACATTCTCCTCTCATACACCAGGAAACACCCACGCTATCACGTTAAAACATCAGAATGGCAAGTACATTAGGTACACAACCGGCTGACCTTTCCAAACTCAGCGCCCTGACCTGGAATGTGAATGGTCTCGGTAACAAGGCTAAGAGAGGACTAGTAAACGCATACATTAAAAGAATAGGACCCGATGTAATTTTCCTACAAGAGACGCACCTCAAGGGGTCCAATTGCTCCTTCATTGCCAGGGGACGATACAAAGTGTTGGCCCACGCAGGATACACTACTGATTCCACGGGAGTGGCCATTATCCTAAAGACCACTTCTCCATTCTGCATCACACGCACATGGGTGGACCCACAGGGAACATGCGTTGGAGTACAAGGGACGTGGCGTAGACGTACATACACGCTAGTATCAGTATATGCCCCCCTAAACTACAGGCGAATGCACGTTAGCAAACATACTTCTAGAATCGGCCGACACCATTCAATTAGTAGACGGGGACTTCAGCGATGTCATGGATAGGAAGCTGGATCGCTCAGGGTCGCCACCCGCTAAGAATACCCAGACACCACTGGCCAAGTTGATTTCCACAATTGGTCTTACTGATGTTTGGAGGTGGCTACACCCGGGACAACTTACATACTCCTTTTACTCAGCCCCCCATAAGGTATTCTCGCGACTAGACTATATCTTTATGTCCAGACAAGACTTGACTACGGACTCAACCGCAGAATACAGGGCGAGAGGAATCTCAGACCACTCGCCTCTGCTAATCAAAGTAGGTCACAGACTCACCACAACAGGGGCCACCTGGCGATTGGACACTTGGGAACTTAAAAACCCAGCGATCCTGAAGGGGTGCGGGTAGATGCTCGAGTTTACCTGGCGGAAAACGAGGGAACGGTTGACTCGGGAGTAACCCTCTGGGAAGCCCTGAAACCGGTCATGAGACAGGATAATGAGTAGAATTGGAGAAGAGAAGAAAAAACTTCAGGGAATGGTGGCAGGGGCTGAGCGGGGCATAATATATCTGGAAAGAGAACACCCGAGCAACAAATCCCCTATCGCCCTGAGAAAACTAGTAGATGCACAACGCCACTACAGGGACATGGTGATGGATGAGGCTAAGACACAGAATCTGGCCACCCTACATCGTCTGTATGACGTGGGGGACAAATCAGGCAGACTCCTAGCATGGCTTAGTAGGACGGAGCGGGCGGCGCGGTGGGTAGAACAAGTTAAGGGTATAGACGGTGGCCTTGCCTGCACGGATGCTCACATCGCGGAGGCCTTCGCTGCCCACTATGAGAGTTTTTATACCGCTAGGAACTTAGGCTCAAGTGATGTTGCCCTCCGATATATGAGCCAGATTGAAGTCCCATCCCTAGACCCGGAATCAGTTAAGGCCCTTGAAGCTGACATCACGACAGATGATGTTTCTTTAGCGATTGGCAGACTAAGGCCTGGGAAGGCCCCGGGACCCAATGGTTTTCCGGCAGAATTCTTTAAATGTACGACGGACATCCTGGCTCCACACTTACGAAATCTCTTCTTAGGTGCCTACCAGGAAGAGAGGCTCCCCGCTGACCTTTCTGCGACGATAATCGTTCCGATCTACAAAGAGGATAAACCGTGAGAGGACTGCTCATCCTACAGACCTATATCCCTCCTGAACACCGAGGTGAAACTCCTTGCGACTGTCCTGGCAATCCGGTTACGGTCGGTGATACCGGATCTGATACACCTAGACCAAACCGGCTTCCTCCCTGACAGAGCTACAAAATTCAATCTCAGACGTACACACAACTGGCTTCAGGAGGTACGTGACAGAGAGGCACCGCACTGGTTCCGCTCCCTCGATGCAGAAAAGGCCTTTGATGCGGTTCACTGGCCATTTCTGGCAGGGGTGTTAAAAAAATGTGGCTTTGGCTCCAAGTTCCGGGCCTGGGTTCGACTCCTTTACACTGCACCACAAGCCAGGGTAAAAGTGAACGGGAGTCTATCCCGAGAATTTCAGATTCAGAGAGGGACCCGACAGGGATGCCCTCTATCGCCCCTTCTCTTCCCACTCACCATTGAAATCATGGCGGCCAGGGTCCAACAGAACTCGCCAATTTGCGGATTCAGAATAACAAACGCAGATGCGGCTCAGGAGAAGCTGTCCCTGTATGCGGACGATGTCCTTCTATACATCACTGACCCGGAGATGACCATCCCGGAGCTCTTCCGAGAGCTGGAAAATTATGGTGCCCATTCCGGTTATACAATTAACTGGCATAAATCAATCCTATATGACCCAGGGGGAGGTGATCGTTGGATGGCGCTGCCCCAACAATTAATAACTACTACAGAGGGCTTTCAATACTTATGGATTTATATTACCCTTGATAAGGCACTCTCACTTCAGAGTAATATAGATAGGGTCTCACTAAACTCAACCGCGGACATGGAGAGATGGGGACACCTGCCACTCACACTCTTAGGGCGAGCAGCTTTATATAAAATGATTATCCTTCCCAAATTATTGTACGCCTTACAAAATGAATATTCTTCCCTCCCAGACACATTGTTCCACAGGATTCATTCGGATCTCCGGGCATTTCTTTGGCTAGGAAAACAACCTAGGATAGCGCTGACCACGCTTCAGAGGCACCAGTATAGTGGCGGAATCTCACTCCCGAATCTGGAAGCCTATTATTGGGCGGAACACATGACTCCAATTAATGAGTGGCTGCACATGCCGGCAGACCATCCCACCTATGCCCTAGAGAGACATACACTATCCACACACAACCTGTTACACTACTTATATGGAGGGTCCGCACAACACAAACTGCTCCCGGCTACCCTTACGACATTACGAGCTTGGAATAAAGCCATGAAACGCATGGGCTGGGACAAGACCCCACTCGCCAGACACCACTTTGGCACTGTACGTGGCTACGTGAGTTACACAAACTAAAAGGTTTCAAACGTTGGGATGATATTGGTATCTCCTCCATCGGGGATGTTATAGCTAAGGGAGAATTGAAGTCATTCCAGAATATGAGAGCTGATTATGGACTGCAAAGCTCACAGTTTTTTTAAGTACACCCAGTTCCGCCACGCATGGCAAGCGCAACAGATACAACTGTTAGGGATATCAGAGTATGCTCCACTGGAGGGACGGCTTCTGCAGGAACGGATTCAGGGGAAAGCAGTCTCACTTACATACAAAACACTAACCAACAATATGCTGGGGGACCTTGCGAAGCTCAGAGCTACATGGGAGAGTGAAGTAGGAACACTGGAAGATCTAGACTGGGAGTTGGTGTTAATGCACCCCCGTGAGGTTGCAATAAAATCGAGGCTGCGCCTCATTCAATATAATATACTGCATAGGACATACTACGACAGGGTACGATTACATAAAATGTGGAAAATCGAGAACGACAAATGTCTCAGATGCCACGGGGCTGAGGGAGGTTTTTATCATACACTATGGACCTGCACAGTGATCCAAATGTACTGGTCCCGTGTCTTCTCAGAATTGCAGGAGGTCCTGGGAGTTCCACTGACGCAAGAGCCGAAGCTGGCTTTGTTGAGAATGTCCAATGATGTGGATTTGCCCCGCCCACTTAAGATTTTCCTGGTCCTAGCCTTGGTGGTGGCCAAAAAAGACATTGCGAAACGATGGGGGTCCCCGACCCCTCCTGACCTGGAGGAATGGAGGCAGGGACTAGACCTCTACATGGCGGCTGAGAGGGTGACCTACAAATCCAGGGGGTGCCCTAGGAAGTTTTGAAAAATTTGGTCTAAGTGGAGTCATTATCATGGACTGGATGGAGGATTGGGGAATGGTTGAGCTTACCATAGCGTTCCTAGTTCATATAAGGGAGGGCGGGTGGAGATGGAGGGGGGAATGGGGAGGTGGAACCTCGATGCATAGTCCATATTTACAATTCTACGATGTACTACATATCAATAGTGTGTTTTTCTGGGGGGGTGGGAGTGGAATTCGAGGCAGAAGTGTTGCTGAATACATGACTGTATTGTTCAGTTATATACAAAAAGCAAATAAAAATGTTTAAAAAAAAAAAAGAAGTCTTCCTTCTCGGTCTCTCAGAGTTTTGGTCGAGAAGGTCCTGCAGATCTTACTCTCAGTATCTTTGTGATCTGGATATAAGCAATACATGCAATATTTATGCTTATCTTCGACATACAGCCTCTTCTTTGAGCAAGTAGCACAAGCTTTGAATAAAGCTTTCTTTTCAGACATCCTGAAGAGAAAAAAAGGTGTAGAAATCCAAAGTTGAAGTGAAAACTGAGCAGAGCTCAGTGGAGACTCCCTTAGCACAACGTGCGGTAGAAAATCTGAGGCTCTCTCAGGAGGGTTCTATGGGATGAGGCTAAACGATTGGCGGTTGCAAAATGTTGGTCTCTTTTACAAAAAGAGGTAGATAAGCTACAAAATGAGATGAGGCCTAGGCCTTACTTTCTCTTTGTACATACTGCTATGGTATATTCTATTTACCGAGGCTCCCAGGCTGACGACCGGGATTGACACAAAGCATGGGAATCCTATGAAAGTTCCAATACTGGGGCAAATAGTATTACAGATCACTTTTTCTCTAGGAGCTATAGAGGCAAAAGGCACACCATCAGATATGCTCCCCATAAAATGTTTCAAGATACTGGCTTGTAGCTCTTTATGAACACCTTTGCTGCTATGGCTTTTCCCCTCCTGCGCTGATTGATGGATGAATCCCATTATACATGACGAGCTCAGCTCGTCATAAGCACACGACCAGTGTGCCTCATGACGAGCTGAGCTCGTCATGAGCAGCGAAGGGGTTAAGTGTAGTTAGGTTATATTTTTTTTACAAGTAATGAAACAGTTTCTGCATCATGGAGGAAAAATTATCTTCCTTATATAATGACTCTTTGGTGATCCATGATCGTAATAAACCTTAAAACAGGGCAATTCAGCATTTGCACTGTTGTTCATAAAACAGAAGTACACTAAGGAGAAAACATATTTTTTGTGCCAAAATGTGGATATTAATCGGTGACCTAAATTAGAGAGATGCAAGATGCCAACATAATTTTCAAATGCATAAACCACATCCATTCTGTTCTACCTGATAAAAGTTTAAACCCCAAATCTTCCACCTATTTATAATTTCAGTTTATTAAATGTATTGTTTATTGATTAAAATCACACTTTTTCAGAGTGAGTAAAACAAATTAATTAGTGAAAGAATCAAAGTTCATTAAAATCCATTTGAATAAAAACGGTCCAAAGCCATATTCACCTTTCTGGGAAAAGGATTGAACAAACGCAAAAACTAAGCAGTAGAGTTCTTTTTCGTAGTCGCATAAGCTGCAACAAATAGAACAGTGTTCATATGCTGACCAGCTGACCATGCTATTGGAATTCCATCAATGTAATGCATAAAAAGCATATATGAATAAAATGATGTCTTGCTGCTTTATGCAGAGGGGCTAAAAAACTGTGGAAGAGAGTTTTCTAGGGGAAATAATTTAAGAGTTTTTCATGCTTAGCGTTCTTAAAAATGACACCGCTTTTTACATAGTTCTTGGCCACAATTTTAAAATTCCCCACAGTTGTGAAAGAGTTCCAAAGGGCTTGCAAATGTAAAATGCTGAAGGTATTAAAATAATTTGGCCACAGATCTTATTTGGATTGACACAATAAAAGAGCGTGCCAGGTGATAGCTTTAAAGGAGTTTACCACTGCGTACGGCCTCGTGTAGTATCTCGAGTATTAATGATGGTTGCTGCAAATTAAATTCTAATCTGATGTGATGTTGCCTGATTGAATAGGGTAAGGAACCAGTTACTTACCTTCGGTAACGATGTATCTGTAAGAGATATAGGTTAGTTGTAGATTCCTTACCTTACCACGCCAGAAGCGCAGAGCCATGAAAGACACTGACCACTGGTGCACCACAACTAGAGCCCTGAAAGGGAGTCCCTGTCCCTAGAAGTCAGGTCGCAGAGCGAGAAGGATAGATGGGGCGGTAAGGAATCTATAACTAACTTATGTTTCTTACAGATAAATCGTTACTGAAGGTAAGTAACTTGTTCATCTGAAAGAGACAGTTAGTTATAGATTCATTACCTTAGAATAGATAACCCAGCAATACTAACCCTAGAGGATGGTCTGCAAACTAAGTTCACACCAGAACAGAACTGGCAAAAGAGCAGTCCCTCCGGACTTGGCGGTCTAGGCAGTAATGTTTAGTGAACGCGTGCAGTGATGCCCACTTTGCTGCCTGGCAGATATCCAGAAGTGGGACTCCACGAACCAATGCATGGTTGCCGTCGTAGCCCTAGTGGAAGGAGCATGCAGGCCCACTGGATGATCCTTCGCTAAAGCGTAGCAGATTTTTATGCAAAGGACAACCCAGCGAGAGATGGTACTTTTTTGACCAGCCTGGTCTTTCTTGGCACCTACATAGCCAACGAAGAGTTGCTCACCTGGAAATCTTTAGTGCGGTCAAGGTAGAAGGACGCTTGTTTAGGGTCGAGACGGTGGAGCCTCTCTTCCTCCTTGGACGGGTGCGGAGGTGAGAAAAAGGTGGGCAAAGTGATTGATTGTCCTACATGAAATGGTGTGACCACTTTAGGAAGGAGCAAAGGCCTTGTTCTAAGCAAGACTATGTCCGGTAAGAAAGGGGGCTTGTAGGATAGAGCCTGAAGCTCACTCCCAAGCAGAGGTGATGGCAAGTGAGAAGCTTGAGAGGACAGTTGTGAAGAGGCTCACTGGGAGCACACCTAAGATAAGTTCAAACAAGATTCAATTCCCACTGGGACATTATGAAAGAAGATGGAGGAAAGAGATGAGTAATGCCCTTAAAGAAAAATATTTACAATAGGGACTTAAATAACTAGGGCTGATCTGGCAGCCAAAGAAAAGCAGAGATAGCAGCAAGATAGCCTTTGAGAGTGCCCGGGGCAGAGCACTGTTGCGCCAAAGAAAGTATGTACCAGGGGACCTCTAAAAGAGGGGCAGAAAGGGGATCCACAGCCTTTGCTGTGCACCATAACACGAACTTATTCCATTTACAGGCGTACACCGATTTAGTGGAGGGATGCCAGGCTTCCAAGATGACATCACAGATTTCAGGTTGAAGGTCAAAAGCTGTCAACTGTCACTGCTCAATCTCCACGAGACAAGTTGGAGGCTGGACAGGTTTGGGTGAAGAACCGTCCCCTGCAGCTGCGACAGAAGTTCCTCCAGAAGGGGCATTCTGATCAGAGGATCGATGGCCATGCTCAGGGGCTCTGGGTACCAGACTCTTCGTGCCCAGTCCGGAGCCACCAGAATAACTTGGGCTCGGTCGCGCTTGAGCGCTCGGGGAAGAAGTGGTACAGATGGAAAGGTGTACAGGAGGCCGTAGTTCCACTCGCGACTAAAAGCGTCGCCAAGCGAGTGCCGCCTTGAAAACTCCAACGCGCAGTATTGCTGCCATGGCGCGTTCTCTTCGGTGGCAAACAGATCTAACCAAGGCTCTCCCCACCGCTGAAAGAGACCGTGCACCATCTCAGAGTGAAGACGCCATTCGTGATCGACCGAGCACCGACGGCTGAGTTTGTCAGCCCTGGCGTTCAGAGAACCTGCCAGGTGTTGAATCACCAGGGTCCTGCCCTGGTGTGTCAGCCATGTCCATAGGCAAAGAGCCTCTTGGCATATGGTCCACAACCCCACCCTGCCTTGTCTGTTGTAGTACCAGATGGCGGTGGTGTTGTCTGTAAACACCTGCACCACTTTCCCTTTGAGAGAGGGAAGGAATGCTTTCAGTGCCAGTCGGATCGCCCGCAGCTTGATATGGAGTCCGGACTCCGCTGGAGACCAGACTCCTCTCCCAGATGGCCGCCCCATCCCAGGAGTGACGCATCTGTCACCACTGTTAGATTTGGTTGGGGAAGGGAGAGGGATCTGCGTCGGACCCAAGCTTGGTTTGTTATCCACCAATGCAGTTGTGGTGCAGTTCCCTCCGAGATCTGGGCGTAGTCTGAAAGATTCCCCTGATGCTGCGCCCACTGGAACTTCAGTTCCCTTTGCAGAGCCCGCATATACCACCTGGCATGACACCAGCAGGAGGCCATGAGGCCTATCAGCCTCAGGGTCATCTTCACCGAAATCCAGGATAGACGCTGAAACGTGTATCGTAGCCCGAATATACTCGGTAGGATAGGCACGAAACTGCACTGTGTCCAGAACAGCTCTGATAAAAGGGAGCGTCCAAGAGGCCTTGTCCTCACTTTCTAGAGTCAGCACTAATATGACTGTATATATTTTCTAGAGTGTGCGGGGGGGTGCTATTTTCTTTGTATACAGTGCCGACCTATGTTGACACTACTTGGAGGGGTATAGGGCTTTCCCCTCAGCCCCTTTATTTGCACCTCACACCTAACAATGAGTCAACTGATTATATTGTGCTAATTCTTAGGAGTGCGCCCCTTTCGAAAAAACCCTTTCTAAGTCAATGTAAAAAAATATCACTATTAACAAGGAACCACAAAATCTGGAAAATATTTCACAGTGCGCTGTGAAATTCTGGTTTCATCACCATAATACCCCCAAAACGACTCTTTCTCTTTGTAGGGGCCACTAGGATTATGCGGCAAGGTTATCTAAAGTATGGGTTTTAAAAAAGGTAAATGATGTGGCACATTTTTCTATAGTATTTCATCCATTTGAACGATAAACATGTTATGTAAAATCCACAAATTGTACCAAATATTGTATGTATAGTAGATCCACTATTATGTCTAAATGCTGCAGCCACTAAATTGCATATATCCACTCACCTTTGTCCACTCACGGAACGTAAACTGAATAACTTAGTTGACTGTTTGAGTACATTGCTAATTTGAATGCAGATTTGTACAAGGGGTTAAATGATATAGGCAAATCTTTCTTTAGTATCGGATGCTATGCTCGATTTGGATACTAGCACCATTTTATATTCGAGAGCCATCCATTTTTCTTCCTTTTAGAGAGTACATTATGTTACTTTTGATTGGGTGACCGTTACAACATCACCCTTTTGATGGAGGCCAAGTGATTTCTAACAGAATTATCTTCTAACTTTTTCTGCTCCTTCGAACATTTAGGTAAGCGATTTCACTGCTCCACCTTGGGGTGTAAAGAGGTGCTACTGAGCATGCAGGAACTTCTGACCCACCAAAAAACTCACTACAAGCCAAATCGGTACTTTAAGTAAGTGCTCTGAACTATGATTTTTACCTTATCTCTTGTGTGTGTGTGTGTGTGTGTGTATGTATGTATGTATGTATGTATGTATGTATATATATATATATATATATATATATATATATATATATATATATTCACTGAAAAAAACATAGGTTTCCCACCAGTTATAGTTAGCTGAACAGTTTACTCATACAAAACCATTGAAACTCCCACGTTATAGTTAGTTGGACTCAATATAACTCGCGCGCCCGCAATCCACTGCTGATGATGTCACATATTACATCATTCATGACATCACTGATGACATCACTGACAACACAGATTACATCACTGATGACATCATCCAGTGTCTGTGTGTTTCTGTAAAGTTAAAATACAATTAAGTTAAAGTTAATAATTTACATATTGAAAAATTAGTGGATGTATGAGTGTCTGGATGAAGGATTTAGTAGGTGCGTGACTGACTGTATAATTGAGTGATTAAATGTGTCTTACTGAATGCATTGGTTAGTGACTAAACTATCTGAATATGTGCTTCAGTATGTCTGTTGCTGTGTAAGCTGCTGCATGTTTTGATCAGTAGCTATATGAGCACTCCATAGAAGACGTCCCTCTGTCTCAAAGGGGAAAGGGTCTTTACTCCAGGTGCTTTCTGGTACGCAAAAAGGACAAAAACGAGTTCAGGCCCATTCTGGATTTGCATAAAGGAGAGAAAGGGTTTGGATGAAAGTCAGGAAGAAATGGCGCTTAGCGGGTGCCTGATATGTGGGTAGTCTTTGAAGATGGATTTGGTACGGTGCAAACAGGTCAGGGGAACAAACCCAGCAGAAAACAGCCCCTGCTAAGATAGAGAACGTGTCCCCTATCAAACAAATGCAAAGAGTGTCCTGTGCACACGTATATATTAAATTTGGTTCTCAAATGAGAGCCCAATAGCACTTGATAAGAGTAGGTCTTATAGCACGCCAGTACGGACATTCCCGTCCAGAGGCTTCCACACCACCAACCATTTACAGGCTCGCCAGCCTGGCATCCCTTCCGCGTTGACAGACCCTGGCTCATCCCATTCTGGCGCGCCGCTACGAATACAGGATGTTTATTTACCGTTCACAGCCCTGAAGAGTCACAACCCCCACACGGTGTGACAAAACACGTGTCTGCTATTTGTTCTTGTATGTACTGATCAATACTGAACCATTAAATATATATACACTTTACGATGTTAGACTCCGACCTCATATATTGAACTCTTATCAAGTACTATTGGGCTCTCACATGAGAACCAAATGTAATATATACGTGTGCACAGGACACTTTCCATTCTGGATTTGCGACAAGCAAACAAATGGATTTGCAGGGAGAAATTTTGCATGCTGTCCTTGCACCAGATTTATCCTCAGCTGCAACGGGGAGACTGGCTTTGCGCAATAGACCTGCAGGATGCGTATTTCCATGTGTCCATTGCTCCAAAACATAGGAAGTGCCTGCACTTTTTCAATCACTATCAGTACACCGTACTACCGTTTGGTCTGAAGTCTGCACCCATGACTTTTTCAAAATGCATGGCCGTGGTGGCAGTGCACCTGAGAAAGAACAAGGTGTTTGTCTACCCGTACCTGGACGACTGGTTGATCAAATCCTCCACCTTCCAGGAAGGACAATTGCATTTCAACAGGACGGCCGTTCTGTTGAATCGGCTGGGTTTGCATATCAACATGTCCAAGTCCATCTCGACTCTGGTTCAGTGCCTGCAGTACTTGGGCACCTCCATCAATACTCTCAGAGCAAGCGTGGCTCCTTCGGAGGAGCGACACTTATCGATCCTACGGAAGGCTCAGGCTCTCATGTCTGTTCCATCAACAACAGTGAGGACGATGTTGTCTCTTCTGGGGTCGATGGCCTCTTGCATCTTCCTCACACCATATGCACGCCTCCACATGAGACCGCTGCAGGAATGTCTGGAGGATCAATGGGACCAGAAACGAGGGAGCTGGGACGACTGGATCCACCTGTCTCTACATGCTCAACAGTCCCTGAGTTGGTGGTGTTCAGCAGAGAATCTCCTCAATGGGGTTCCGTTTCACAAGGACATTCCCATACAGACTATTGTGACGGATGCTTCTCTCCACGGCTGGGGAGCGCATTCAGACCATCTACAGATCCAAGGAACGTGGTCCCAGACGGAATCCACGTACCACATCAACTTTCTGGAACTCAGAGCTGTTCATTTGGTGCTGAAAGCCTTTCAGCCGTCCTTCCAGACCAACTCCTTGCTTGTACAGACGGACAATACGACCACAATGTTTTACCTCAACAAGCAGGGTGGCTCGAGATCCCGCACACTGTCCCAAGAAGCGCAGGCGATCTGGCACTGGCTGCTAACCAGAGGACTGTCTATAACGCCTACCCATCTACCAGGTATGCAGAATGCTCAGGCAGACGCACTCAGCAGGCTGGTCCAGGAAAACCACGAGTGGGTCCTAAACGACGAGGTACTAGGAAACCTCTTCGGAAGATGGGGCACTCCAGACATAGATCTGTTCGCCACCGTCCAAAACATAAAATGCCGAGACTTTGCCTCCAGGTTTTACCAACCGGGGACTCTGGGGAATGTGCTATGGATCAGCTGGTCTAACCGCTTCCTGTATGCTTTTCCGCCCATTCCCCTGATTCCGGCAGTACTCATCAAGCTGTCTCAATCCAGAGCGCGAATGATCCTCATTGCTCCGGAGTGGCCTCGACAGTAGTGTTTCACAGACCTGCTCCACTGGTCTCTCCAACCCCACCTGCAGCTTCCATGTCGGCCGGACCTTCTAAGTTCAGGGAGCAGATGGTGCACCCCAACCTCTCATCGTTGAGTTTGGCGGCATGGCTCCTGAGATATTACAGTATGGACACTTGAACTTGCCTGACAATTGCATGGAAATACTCAAGGAGGCTAAGAGACCTTCCACCAGGACTTCCTATGCCTAAAAGTAGAAAAGTTTCTGCATCTGGTGTACGTCCAAGGGCGCTGATCCTACCTCCTGCAAGGAAGATATCATCCATCCATATTTCTTGCATTTGGCTCAATCTGGCCTTAATTTTCATTCTATTAAGGTTCAGCTTGCAGCATTAAATGCGTATAGGAAATGCCCTTCACAAACATCCTTCTTCCAGATTCCTGTATCTAAAGATTTTTTGGAGGGATTGAAGAAAGTATTTCCCCCTGTTAGGTGTCTGTCGCCTTCATGGGAACTGAATGTGGTGCTGTCTCGGTTGATGAAGGAACCTTTTGAACTTATTCATAAGGCTTCTATCCTGGAAGGCAGCCTTCCTTGTGGCTGTAACATCGGCCCGCAGAGTGAGAGAGATCCAGGCCTTGTGTTGCCAAGAGCCTTATACGGTGGTTCATGCTGCTAAGGTTGTCATGAGGACTCACCCTAAGTTCCTGCCTAAAGTGATTTCTGATTTTCATGTCAATCAGACGATAACTTTACCTAATAATAAATAATAATAAATCCACATTTGTAAAGCGCACAATCACCCGCAAGGGTCTCTAGGCGCTGGGGGCCGTCGGGAAGATTAATCAAGCTATTGTCCAGAGTCACATGGTGCTGGGCTAACCTGCCGCCGGTGCCAGGGATCGAACCGTGATCCCCAGATTCCGGAGTCAGTCGCCCTAGCCGCGGCGCCACACCTCTTCCACAAACCTACGTTTTTTTCAACATCCTTCCTCTCTGGCGGAGAGGTCTCTTCATTCCCTGGATGTAAGAAGGGTGTTGAAGTTCTACTTAGATAAGATCAAGGACATTCGTAGGTCAGACCCATTGTTTGTCAATTATGGTTCGGTCAGGACTGGTCTTGCCACATCTAAACAGTCCATCTCTAGATGTATCGTGTCCTGTATCCAGTTATGTTACCAAAAGGCTAACAAGACCTTAGGGGGTAAGCCTAATGCGCATTCCACCAGGGGCAAAGCAGCTACAGCGGCTTTGCTACGTAATGTTCCCATTGCAGATATCTGTAGGACTGCCACCTGGAAGTCGGTCCATACCTTTGCAAAACAGTACTGCCTGGACTCTGATGCCAGAGCAGACGCTCAGGTTGGGCAGGCTTTGTTGAGAAATCTGTTTGCACAGTAGTTTAGGTCGAGCTATTTATAGCTCTGAACTATATTGTAGGGGAAACAACACTCTTGAACAAGCAGATTCCTCCCAATGCATGTGATCTATTGAAGCGTGACGCTTCGCCAGCGCGTGCTTGGCCTCACTCACACCCCATATGCTGGATCCCTCCCAATCGCTCGCTCCGCTGCTCCCCCGCCCCCCACCCCCATCCGCCTCGCACACCACCATGCTCATTCCCTCCCACTCACTCGCTCCCCTTATCTAAACGTGTGCAGCTAAAAACAGCCAAAAGCTCAATTTGCCCCATATTTGCCAGCCTCATAGTACCAAAACTAATCTTGAACAAGCACAGAGAAAGACATTTATTTCTTAGTTTGTTTCTTTCTCCTCTCGCACACGTTTCAAAAGTCCCTTGTTTCCTATTTCTTTATATGTTTGAAGCGGCCGCTCGCCATTTCCATTAGCTTGCATTACATTTGTTACAATCGCGGCACCCGTGCCAGTGCCGCAATTGCATTAAAAGTAAAGAAATTGGAAAACAAAATGTTTTTCAATTTCTTTACTTTTGATGCAATCGCAGCACCCATGCCGTTAACGCAATTGTAACAAAGGTAATTAAATGAAATGGCGAGCGGCCACTTTAAGCAGCTAAAGAAATAGGAAACAATTGTTTTATCTATTTCTTTACTTTTTATGCAATTTATGTACTTGATACAGTCTAAGTCTGGGTGGCCAAATGAGGGCACTTTGTAACGAAGGTCACTGGACAACTTTACGTTCCCAACTCGTACAAAGCATTGTTTTAAGATGCCCATTTGTTTCAGCTGAAAAGGAATCATCTACAACTCTCAGAATCCACCAGGTTTGGAAGAAGCCTTCTTACCGCTAACAAAAGCCCTCTCACAACTGCCCCTCCCCCTCCCCCACCACAGAGCGCGTCTCACCGCCCTGCCGTGTCATCGCTTTCACTTTCACTTCCGCTTCTCTTTAAACACAGCTCGCACTGTGCTTTCTAGTTTCATTAAACAGCTTGCCCATTTGATGCTCCTCACACGTCTTCACCGGCAAAAGCCTCTTCCAGCTACCTGTGCCAGGCTCCAACTTGCCCCCCTTTCCTCTTCCCCTACAGCAGCTGATTAGCAGCCCACAACACCAGAACGAGTTGTGTGGCTGCCGGAACCAGATGCATGCTTGTTAAAATTCCTTGCAATTCTGTGGCTAATTGCTCACATTTCTCCCTCCTTCCCCTGGGTGGTTCTTGACGCTGGCGACTGGCCCAGTTACATTTATCATTGCTTGTTTGTTTATTTCTCTGTTTCCTTCACTACTTTCCTGTCTGTACTGATTCATTGTTTTGAACAGCTGTTTGCGCACATTCAAATTCTTCCCTTTATAACAGCGATGCTCCTCAATTCAACCTTAAATATGATGGCCGCTCCAGGAGGCCCCACGCCGCAGTTAACATTTTAATTATAATCAGTGCCACGGCTGCCCCAGCCTAATCTAAGTCAGCATGAGATCAAGAAAATCCCACTTTGTGGGGCAAAGATAAAAACAGGCCTTCCTATTCATATCAAGAAGTACCGCAGTGAAGGTAAGTGTTTTGTTCATTAACCATACTCGAAACCTGAAAGATCTAATGTAATAGATTTACTGGGATATCTGAAGCTGACATAGGTTTGTGCCAGATGTCTGTCCCCTCCGCGGCACATAGCTGCTGCCCAGCTCATGCCGGTGGGCTAAGTTACTTGCTGTTTACTACCTTCCTCATAAATCTGCTTTGTGGTAGATAAACAGAACGCGAGAGCTGAGGCAGACTAACCTTTCCAGCTAGCTCAGTGTTATGCATACACTCCATGATGGGCAGATCAATGTAGCCAGATCTCAACAGTCCGAATTTGTATGTTTTCATAGGCTGTTGTTCAATACTCTTACAGTTGCACCGCACAGAACGTTATAGTGCTGTTGACTTTAAGCCAAGAACTTCTCAATGTGTTGCAGCTCTTTGTCTTTTCTCCGCTCCTCCGTAGTTATTTTACGTTGTAAAATTGGATTTACTATAAATTAACGATGGTGCTGTTGTGTTTACGCTGATTTATATGTGTGTTAATGTAATCGTTTTGGTTGCCTACGTTTGGCACTTTAGCCTGTTGATAGGGTTTAAGACACTGTAAGCAGACGGAATTTCAGAAAAGAAATGACATAGACCAGCACAGCACCACCACCTCAGCATAACTCGGCACCACCCCAAGATCACTCAGCACCAGCACTGCACCACTTTAGCACCACCTCAGCATCTGTGCAACACTATCGTAGCACCACCTCAGCACACAGCACCACTTCAGCACCAGTCAGTGTAACTCATCACCACTAAAGCAAGACTACTGCAGCACCACCTGAGCTTCACTCAGCAGCACCGAGCACCACCGCAACTACAACACCACCACCTCAGCGCAGCATCACCCCAGCACAGCACCACCTCCATATCACTCAGCAGGACAGCACCACTTTAGCGCCACCTAAGGACCACCCAAGCACCATTACATCAGTGCAGCACTACCTCAGCACTACCTCGGCACCATATCAGCATAAGCGCAGCCCCACTTCAGCTGCACTACCGTAACCCCACATGAGCGTCACTCAGCTGCATCTGAGTACTACCACACCACCTCAACATTGTTCAGCCCCAGCACAGCACCACCTCAGCACCAGCGCGGCACTACCTCAGCACTAGCAAAGCACCAGTGCTACATCAACTGACTACCAACACAGCACCTCATCATCACTTGGCACCACTCAATGCCACAGCATCACTCAATGCCACAGCATCACTCAATGCCACAGCATCACATAACGCCACAGCATCACATAACGCCACAGCATCACTCAGCACCACTCAACACCACAGCACCACGCAACGCCACAGCACCACTCAGCGCAACAGCACCACTCAGCGCCACAGCACCACTGCACCACTCAGCGCCACAGCACCACTCGGCGCCACAGCACCACTCAGCGCCACAGCACCCCTCAGCGCCACAGCACCCCTCGGCGCCACAGCACCCCTCGGCGCCACAGAATCCCTCGGCGCCACAGAATCCCTCGGCGCCACAGAATCCCTCTGCGCCACAGAATCCCTCAGCGCCACTCGACACCCCTCGACGCCCCAGCACGACTCGACGCCCCAGCACGACTCGACGCCCCAGCACGACGACGCCCCAGCACCCCTCAACGCCGCAACATCCCTCTACGCCACAGCACCACTCTACGCCACAGCACCACTGCCTCACTCTGTGCAACCATTCAACATCTGGTTCTAATATGTTCTCTCAATGTTTCAAACTTTATTACAAATGTCACAAAAAGATGCTGTTCTTGGATTTGCATCACAATAAAATACAATGAACATAATCTTTCCAAAAGTTATTTATAAAAGTTTTTGCCATTATAAATTACAATAACTTTTATTTAAGTATTAATTATTAAAAAAAAATAAAAGCCATTGCTATTTGTAATATTAATACATTAAGTCATGTAAATACAACACATATTGCATTACAAATGCTATAGGTGTCATGTTTGCGAAAGTTAAAACTATTGGCATTGTAAATGACAAAGCTATTAATTTCGCTATTTTCAAAACCAACACATAAATAAAATATTTGTCATTTACAATACCAATAGCTCAAACTTTCCTAATGCGAGACCTATTGCATTGCAAATGCTTGTTTTTGTCTGTTTCCTTCACCGCTGGTTTAGTTGTTGGGGTGGGCTTGCTATTCTATTCACAAGATTATGACTATACACAGAGATCCCCTACTACAGAAGGAGTAGTTTCTTACCTGTAACTCCAGTTCTGTAGTAGGGGTATAATGTTATAGTCATAAGTGCCCTTCCTCCTACCCGGTGGATGAAATGATAATGTACTGAATGCTACAGGCCTGGCTTTATACACCTTCAAAAAGAACTGAAAGTAAAAGGCCTTTGGCTGTGCATCCTGGGATACCGAGGTTCTCTGGAGAGTTCCTTAAAGGCACGGTATTCCTTTTCCAGACACATAATGGCAGCCTATGGGGCTTGTCGGTCCAACCCTTCCTCTCTATCATGACAAAGGATTTTTGTGAAGGGGAGTTTCTCTAAGTGTGAAACTTTACAAAAGTATGTAAAATGTAATATTATTTGGCTATCTTTTTCAATTAGAGATGAAGGTCTGGCCAATGTAGCCTTGTAGTTTTAGGCTGCATTATTTGTCTTTAATTTTCTCTTAAGTGTCTATGCAGTACTGCAGAAGAAGACAACTTAAGAGACTATTTCGATTGCTCCGGGGTCCACGCACATGGGCCGGACTATTCACAAGATTATGACTATAACCGAGATACCCCTACTACAGAACTGGAGGTACAGGTAAGAAACTACTCCTTCCCAGACTACACATTACTGGTACGACACCAAAGGGCCTCCTACCAAGAAGTGAAAGCATTGTTGATATTACTAAACCTCAAATATTCTCTCTCTACCCAGCCTGACTCAAAATAATACATGAGCAAAAATGTCACTTCTTGGAAAGCCCAAAAGCAGTGCGATCTTGGATGGAAGAAGTCTTCCTGGAACAGATAACTGAACGGACGCAACTGAGCACTCTTACCCCCCTATCCCTCCCCACCCCTCGTTTTGCAGAAGACACTAAAAGGCAAAAAGCGACCAAACAAAGCACCCTGAAAGCGAGTAGACAAAGCTCCATCTCAAGAGCAAGTACTGGAGGGCCGACGAGTGGCAATACAAACGGCTGGGGCACTCCAAGATATGGAACCACCCTCAGCAGAAGAGTCCTCAGAAGACACTACGGTGCATTCTGATTCAGAAAACAGTTTAACTCTATTTCCCTTAATCACACCACAGCTGGTGAATGATTTATTCTGATGATGGACTAAGCACCATACTCCTTGACAAACCAGGCATGGGGTGGTAAAGTATAATGTGTTTGATTTTATCTACCTCTAGTAAGAGAATCAAATGCTAAGATGAGCTGAAGGGTGCAAATATACAAAATGTAATGAACCTGAGCTTGGTGTGCAAATACAATATGTGCGGCTCGCTCCCATGTAAATATTGGTGTCCATTTTCATATGAAAGAAATCGATTTTAGCCACATTCTAATAATGTACAAGAAAACTGCTCTTCCCATGGCCCTAGGAAACACTCCACACTATTGCAATAGCCCTACCACTCTATTGATTGGGCTAATTGACGCAATGCTTAGCACAACCCCATTTTCCGAATGCAAGTTGTTGTTCACCGCTATTACGGTTAGTTTTCTTAGTTTGGTCGGACAAGGTTCCAATGTCGGACCTAGTATTGGGAATTCACGGGTAGTTAGTTCACCTGCCAGACCATTACTATAATGAAAGACACGTGTCCTCCTTAAATCCTTTTTACTCCAGATGATATTACAAAAATGTGTAAACAAACATGGACTATACAACCTAACCACCTGGAATGTCCGAAGACCGGGATCTACATAAGCGACACAGGGTTTATGCACAATTACGCATGCGTACAACACACCTAGATCTCCTCCAAGACATGCACTTAACCAACACCACAGCTTTCAAATTACAGAAAAAAAATGGAGGGGGGCAGGTTTTTAAAACTTCTTACACAGCATTCACGCGAGGTGCTGCAATATGGAAAAAACAGGAATCCCCTTGGATGTTTTGGAGAAACAAATTGATACTAACGGTAGGTATGTCCTACTACGGGGTAACTTTGACGGGGTACCAGTGGTCCTAGGCAGCATTTACACCTAAAATACTGATCAATATCAATTCATTGAACACCTAAACTCAACACTTGCAGACTGGACTGTGTATCCTTGGGTACTAAGGGGAGATTTCAATGCAGTGTTAGATATCTAATTAGATCGCTCCCACCCCCCATTACAGGGCATGGCTGCTACTCGACAGGCCAAAGCCCTCCGTGTATGGGCTCAGGGTTGGGCACTCTCCGATGCATGAAAACATGAGGTCTACAGGAATACTTGTACTGCTAACCACCACACACACTAAATACTAGATTAGACCGAGTATTCTGCTCCAGTACACTCCTACCCCAGGTCACACAGACTACTTATCGTGGAAAGACATTATCAGATCATAATCCATTGGAGCTCACCTTATCTAGGGACGGATTCCTACAACAGTCCCCACATAGAGATTAAATCCTTGTTTCTTGGAAGATGGGGTCTTCCAGGATACTATAGCTAATGCCATAAGTAATTCTTTTACTGAAAATACCAATACAGCTTCTTCCCGACTTAATTGAGTGGGAAGCATTTTAAAACTGTCATTAGGGGCACTTCCAACAGCTCAGCAGTAGGAGCACGCCAAACGGTCAATAATGAGCTGAAATGAGTAAAATAGGGGTGGGAGTCCTAGAACAAGCAGCCGTACAGACCCCGAAAAGGTGGTGTAATTACAAAAGGTGCATGTTGACTACGTGGTATTACTAGAGTACCTGCCTACCATAGGCTATCAATCCCACACCCAGAGACCACATACAGAAGCTGACATGGTGGGCACCCTACTTGCACTGATACTTTGAAACGCCCCAACACTGGACCCCATCTTAGAAATTAATACCGCAACTATGATCAAAGTTTAGTTACCACACAGAAAGGGAGTACCTTTGCTTTTTTTTATAGCTATTACGAGACCCTATATGATGCCCTTCCAGCGGTAGAGCCTCACATGTTAGAGGATTTCCTGAACAGTCCAAGCTACCCGCAGCTCTTGGTGGAAGAAAAAAGAAACCTAGTGGCCGCAGTGACTAAAACGGAGTTAGAGAGGCTATTAGAGAACTCCCACACAGTAAAATGCCTAGCCTGGATGGACTACCAGCGGAGTTTTGTGCCACCTTTTCAGCCCAACTAGTCCCCCCAACTGGAACGATTGTTTTACACAGCTCTACATATAGGCAACTTGCCCTCCACCACGATGCATGCATTGGTAACTTCGCTCCCAAAACCAGGTAGAGACTCTAAAAACATTACACCCTACAGGCCACTGTCATTATTAAATACTGAATATAAAATACTCAGTGCTTGCCCACTGATTGCTGCCATTAATGTCAAAACTATTACATACAGATTAATGGAGATTCTTACCAGGTTGCAACACGTCTTTAAATATACGATGACTCTACCGTGTAATGGAAGCAGCTACAACCCACGCATTCTCTCTATGCGGATGGTATAATCCTCTATGTTAGGAACCTCGACAATAATTTGCGTCCAATAGCTAATACCTTTGCACACTGAGCGCATTTCAGTGCTTACTGTAAGTGCAGCTAAATCTCATGCATTCTTTTTTAAAAGTGACCCCCAAGACCTCGTTGACTGCATTCGGAGATCTGATGCTCCAAAGCGGCCGACCACCTTCAAATACTTAGGGATCCAAATATATATGTATTTCCTCAGGATCTATTAGAGGGTAATCTCCAAAAAACGGTATCTTCACTGGTTCGCAGGTGTCTTTTTTGACCTCTCTTCCCCTCTCTGTGTCTGTGTGTCTTGCAATATCAAAAATGGTCATGCTCCCACAAGTATTAAACTATTTCACCAATTTACCTACAGTGATTTCAGCTCCGTTTTACAGCCCTAGATACACTCCTAATGTTATTGATCTGGGGGACATGCCATAGACGGGTGGGACTAACAAAGCTGCAGTTATGGCATCAGTCAGTGGAGGCCTGGGTGCGCCAGACTTCCGAGCATATTGTTTAGCGAGCCAGCTACAATGGCTAGCTTATTGGCTGGCTGGACATAATCCACATGAAATAGGCTATACAGCAAGTATGCTGGCCCAGGGTACACTACACACATTATTGCTCCCTCGGACAGGGACCCCATCTACAGCACCACTGCTATTAAAAATCGCTCTTACATACTGGAGATCGGCTCTGAAGTACACAAAGCAAGCCAATCTCTACGCCCCAAATATTGTACTCCTAGGTCTCCCCATTCCAACTGGAATACAGACGAGTCGCCGAATACGCCTATGGGAAAGAGCGGGAATGACAACAGTGGTATCATTCTATGGGAATGGGATGCTACTCAACCACACAGACTTTGTTCATGAGCATTGTCTCCCAGATTCCTTATACACACAAATATTGCATGATACGTTAGAATACATTAGACTCCGAACGGCACAGAGCCCCCTGCACACATATTTGTCGACTCAATGTATTTGATGGGAAATGGAACACATCTGATTGGATGGCTATACCGAGGCTTATGAACCCACTCAGAGGTAACCCTTGCATAATTAAGAGAGAAGTGGGGACAGGACCGGGGCAAGGTGCTAAAAAATAAGGAATGGAAAGCCCTACCAGCTTTCCCTAGGAAAGTATTGTGCAACACTATATTTAAATTCATCCAATACATGATACTACATAGGGCATATCTGACGCCCCATAGACTAAACAACATGTTCCCGAAGTGTCTGCAGCATGCCCTAGGTGTGCAGCGCAAGATGTGAACCTGGTTGAAATGTTATGGGTATGCCCTGCTCTTTTGGTATCGAGGAGAAGGAGTGAAGGGCTTTTACTGTTCAAAAGAGTGATCAGAAGGTCCAGTCACGACGTGCCCTAACAATATATCTAATCAACAGATGTCGCGCTGTTCCTGACGAAGGGAGAAGTAGGTACAGTCAGTGATGTTGGTAGGGTGATCAGAAATTCACCCTGGGAATCCATTTTGTTGGATTTAATGCCCTCACACACCCTTTCAGGTGTCATGCTTCATCATTTGGGCCTGCTCCTCGTTGGGTCGGCGGTGCAATACCCAACGGGCAACACCTCAAAGAGGGGCTCTTCATCGGAGATCTTTTTCCAACTGCCATATGGATGAAGTGCGGGTATGGGGCCAGAGTCAAGTGGTAGACGTGGATGTGGTGAGTTAAAATAAAGCTAGTGGTACCAATAATGCTTTATTCAAAGGGCCACTGCTTTAGTTAAAAATGATTAACCTGGAGGAGAGTAGTGGAAAATAATGTTTCCTACTCTTATCCAAGGGTTACTGTAGTCCGGTCAACATGTTTCTCGCTATTGGGAATTTATCTAGCGATTCTTTAGGACCAAAGAAGACTATCTAGCAGGTATCTAATGGTGAAAGGAACTGTCTACACTAGTTTATCTAAAGTGTGGTGTATGTATGCTCGTATGGCTGCCACACTGTGAATGGAGGGGATAACACTATTATATTACCCTTCTTCAAGTTGTGACTGTCAGTACCTGTTAGGAGAAGAGGCAAAAGCATATCACAAACACGTTTATAGGAAAAGTACAGGAATACATCATTGACTGTGGTACTTGTGCGTTTAGCATGCTAGTGGGAATCAGGCGTGTCTCAACACCCTTGCACAAGTGTATCAGGCACTCTCAGATGTGTAATTTCAGTGAGAGTGACATGTGAAAGAATATAACAACTTTAGAATATACAAACTTTAGAATCGAAAATCCCCTTATGGGATCCCTCATCTACTGCTATTTCAAAACTCACCTAGTGTTATAAACAATCAGACAATGACAGTGTCCGGCGGGTAAAGCTTCAGGGAGATCTTCCACCATGAGGCTATATATAGGGGAACATCTTAATGACTTATGGCTATACACATTGATTGGTTAGTGTTTGAACACATTGGTATTGGAAGGTTATCAGACTAGTGTCAGAAATGCACATTCATACTCAGTAACTGCAAATAGCTACAAATGGGAACATGATAGTGGTTACAGAGTGCTCAAAAATCTGTGGTTCTGCCCTTGGTTCTCCAGATATATGGTATCCACTCATATGGGGATATGGTCTGGGGCCTATTTATAGTTCAGGTCGACTTGAGGGATTGTCTGTGGTTCGTGCCCTCTTATGTGTCAAAACAAAGGATATATTTGTATCAGTGCGGGTCTTGAAATTAAATTAAATTAAATTGAATGCCATATACTCTCGCAGACTCTAGGCATAAACGCTGCCTGTGAGGGGCTCATGATATGGGAAAGGTTCGTCAGGTTTGTGATGCGAGGCGTGTACACACTCGGCGCCGGTAGCCTGCAACGGCGAGTGTCCTTTGCTATGGTGCCGGTTTGGGAGTTAATATAAATAGATAAATAAATAAACAACCCGGCTCTGCTCGCATGTGTAAACTTAGTGCCGGTAGTATGTACAGTCGAGTGTCCTTTGTTATGGTGCACGTTATGGAAGTCGGTGTACATAGATCAATGAACACCCCCCGCTCTGCTTGCATGTGCCGTATGGGGAGCCCTCGTATCCCTGCCGAGAGCAGTGCCCGGGTTTGAAGTCGGACTGGTGCCTTTATTTGTGGACCTCAGAAAATAAACGTAAAAGCTGCCTAAGTCGAGCTAATGGATTGGAAAAGCTCGTCAAGTTTGTGTGTGTGTAGGCTCAATACCAATAGGGTGTGGTGCAATTAGTCGGTTAGTGTAAATGAGTACCCCCGGCTCTGTTCGTTTGTGCCGTATGGGGAACCCTTGTGTCCTTGCAGTAAATAATGCACGCTTTTAAAATCGGACTGACGTCTGTATTTGTAGACGTTATTCCATAGCTTAAGAGCCCTCGTGTCCCTGCAGTAAACAATGCACGCGTTTAAAACGGACTGACGTCTATACTTTTAAAAGTTATTCCGAAGTTTAAGAGACCTGGTGTAACTGTATTCGAGGACGCGCTTAGTCCATCCTCTCGTAAAGAACCAGCTTGTCGCCGCTTACTTGGTATTTCCTGAGCTTCTCTTCTAGCACCTACCCATCGCCGCCGGAACCGGGTGGATCGTGTGGGTGCTAGGAGTTCCGGTTTTATAATTTATGCAGATCTCGTCTGGTTGGTCCACTACACTGGGGGCCATCTTGTAATGGTAAAAACGGTAAAGGTTCGTAGTCTGTGCATACCATAGCCTTTTGGTTTTGTGATCAAGCTCATTCAATGGTTCGAGTTTAGAGAAAAGAGTAAATTAAACGTCGATTCTCTAGATTAATCAAATACATATGGCCATAATATTGGGGAGTAGCATTGTTTGAATTAAGTTAATAATTAGATGTGATAATCATTTTTGGTCATTTTGGCATAATCATATCAGCTTTTAAAATCGGGCAACTCATATTATCGAGGTTTTGGTTGAGCAGATTGGGCACATCTTGGAACCCATGTCAGTGTGTAGTTTTGTTTCGGCCATATTGGAATGGTGGAGTGATGCGGTGGTGCTAAGTTGTAGCTGTCAATACACTTGCTCTCGCATAATTTGTCTCTCTCGTCATATTAAGAAGTGAGGTTCGGTTTGTGTATTTGTAGTAGATAACAATCCTGTTAGCTAATCAGAGGCTGGTCCAGGGTATGTCTTCATTGAGACCATTACTGTCACAGGATAGTCTATGTATCCACCGCTGTTCTTTGTAGAACAGTCCTTGTTTGGATACATGTTGACATGCTTCTAGGACGAGCCATTGGAGAGAGTCTGGTGTATGGTTTGTTTCCAAGAAATGTTTGCACATCTTGGTGTTAATTTTCTTGCATCTAAAGTTACTGCGGTGTTCAGAGATTCTAGTCTTAATATTGCGTGTCGTCATGCCTATGTAATACAAGGTACAGGGGCATATAATCGGGTAGATGCAGTTTGTGCTATTACAGTTTGTGTGGCCTCTCATTTCCCACTTGAAGGATTCGGACAAGGTGATGCTTTTATATTACTTGGTAAATGGGCATGCCGCACAGCTGCCACAAGGGTAATTCCCTGTTACTGGTGGCAAGTTCCATAGTGTGACTTGTCGGTTAGGTTCATTTTTGGTCTTAGGTCTAGTGTGGATCAGGCTATCTTTTATGTTTTTTAACCGTTTAAAGGCGAACCTTGGTTGCTCTATGGTCAAGGTGCCGGTATTGACGATGGACCAATGGCGTCTCACTATTTTTCTTATCTGGTTGGATTTTGGTGTGAACGTGGTCACACATGTCATTGGTTGGTCAGTTGATCTGAGGCCGTGATGGTGAAAGTTAGGTAAGGATTGATGTTGTTAATCCACCTAAAGAACTCCGTGTATGAGTCTCTGTTACCTGACCAAAAGATCAGGATATCATCTATGTAGCGTCTCCATAGCTTGATGTTCTCATAGTATGGATTTGTCAGTGCAGATATGTGGTTCTCCTCGAAATTAGCCATATAGAGACAGGCTATACTGGAGGCTACCGTGCTCCCCATGCAGGTTCCCTGTACCTGATGGTAATAGGTCCCTTTGAATTCAAAGAAATTCTCAGTGAGGACTTTTTCAGCGCACTCCATGATAAAGGGAATGGGTGTTGCAGATGTCCATTCAATTCTTTCGAGTGCCGCCTCCATGACCCCTAGGGAGGCCCTCTGTGGGATGTTGGTATAGAGGGCCTCAACGTCTAGGGTTATTAGAAAGTCAATGGATGGTGTCTCACCATAGCCTTGTAATAGGCGCAGTAGGTCTGTTGTATCCTGGATGTAGGACGGTATTTGTTTCACAAGGGGCTGTAGGAAATGGTCGCAAAATTTGGACAGAGGTTCTAGCACTGAGTCAATCCCGGAGACAATGGGTCGACCCGGAACTGGAGTTATCCCTTTGTGTATTTTGGGCAACGTATAAAAATACGGAACCCTAGGGTTTTTATTTACTAAGAAGTCTGCCTCTTTATTACTCAGCCAGCCTTGACATTCTACTGATTCAACCATACTCTTGATGGACAGTGTGAGACGTTCTGTAGGATTCTGTGTGACTGCCTTGTAGTATCTTGTGTTATCGAGTTGCCTTAAACATTCAGTTTCATAATCCACTATGTCCATTATTACAGTGGCACCCCCTTTGTCGGCTTGTTTGATAGTTAAAGAGGGGTTGTTGGCTAGTGTATCCAGAATGTTTTTGTCTTCCTTGGACATATTGTTATATGTCGAGGGGTTGTTGAGGTTAAGTTGTTAATATCTCTCATGCCCTGCTCTCTCATCCTTTTGGACACACATTGGGGACACAATAAGAAAAGTGGCAGGAGGAACACACTGGGTTACAACGGAAAGCTGTATACTAGGCTTATACCACAGATCCAAGAATCACAAAGTGCAAGCAAAATTTGCAGATTTAGCGCTACTTACCGCAAAGCGTTTAATAACTAAAAGATGGAAATTGGTATCTCCACCAAGTGTGTTGGGTTGGCGTGACGATGTAATCTAATGGAGAAGGGCAGAAAGTGTTGCACTCAGCAGGGAAGAGTAAAGGGGTTTGTGGAAGACGGCCACGTCAATGGAATGGGACATGTTGCTGGGATCCTTTAAGGCTCTAGATCTAACGATATGCACCCCTCCCCTAACCCAGTGATGCAGCCTGTAAACCTCGAGACAGAATTTTCGGATACCACTGTAAATAAGCGATGCTGAAGAAGTAATGAATACATGTTTTATGTATCTTTTCTAAAAACCGTTCCACGGACATTCCTCACAGTTACTTAAAATAAGGTCATAGACCTTGGCAGACCCATTGAGGAGCCATTAAACTTGTAATAAAAACTATCTACATCTTGTGTATAGCAAACAGGTTGCTAAGTAAGGTTGGGCTGGGGGTAAAGTTCAAGAGTTCATAATTAGCCTGCCACATAAGTTAACATTCACGAACTATGTTTGACATAACTAATACATTTGAAAGTGATAAACGTACAGTGATGTACCCCTAGTTATGAGATACTGAATGTATATAATCAATGAATATATGACCAAAAATATTACACAATACAACTGACGTCGACGGCGCACATTATAAAACCAATAAAGTTGGTGGGGAGAACTAAGGCTACACCTCCCCTTTTATACTTTCTCAGTTGTTTAAGATGGTTTTCTGTTAGGGAGAGAGGGTCAACCGGAGAGGCAGTTGAGTTTTCTCCAAAATATGCCTTCAAGTCAAATATACAGCAGTTTTTTTCAGAAAAGAGGTACTGTGTGTGTGTTACCTTAGTAAACACAAATTGGTTGGGAGCATCGGGCTAGTACGATTTCTTTTAACCACTTCGCTGCTATGGCACCTTAATATTTTACATTCATTTTCCATTGAAATGAATGGAAAGTTCATGACGAGTTACCCTTGTCATTAGCGTCGAAGAGGTTAAGTTTGCAAGGCGAGGGTTGTGTATTGGATGGTTGAGGATTACAGGGTTGTCTGAATGGCAGCTGGCACAGTTGAAAAAACTGATTTCGGGTTGTTGATTTTTCTGGTTGCAGTTGATTTTGGATGTTTTGAGGTGCAGGCAGATCTCAAATACTAGGAGATTTGGGTTGATAGTTGACACCTCGTTGTACACATTCCCCAGTAAGTACCACAAAGCATAGTAGTACATGCAAGCTACAACCTTTGGTGGTTGTGTAACATTGCCTCAAATTTTTTAGACTCTTATCTAGTATGGTGGATGCAGAGTGCCGCTGGTTTGCAGATTGTGAGTTTGTCCTACTTTGAACATCTTCACTACATAAGGTGATGCTTTCTTGGTAGAAGAATTGCCATTACATATTTGATGTGGTCTTGATGGAGCGCATGTCTGCAACCCCAAAAATCACTGATTGCCTAGTTTGGGACTGGACAACACTACATTTGAACTTTGCTACCTTCCAGGATGTCAAGGTGCGAGGCAAGACCAGTATGCTTGGCCATTCCCAGACCATATGGAAGAAGGTACCCGATGGGAGTTTGCACCTCCGACATCACAGTGATATAGTGCTTTCCATAACATGCATCCTTAAGGGGCTATTGTATACATGGCAGAGATATTTCAATTGGATGAGGTGAAGCTTCGCTGAAATTAACAAGGACTTAAGGGCCATTGTGGTTTTTCCCCAATCATCATCATCATCCAAGGGGCCTAGATCTCCCGCTCATCGCACACTGAGGATAATCATAGTGCTGGGTGTATTCGTTACTGAGCGGTAGAGGCAGCATATGCCCTTCCTGGTCAATTAGGATTCCAACCGAGTTACCTCCAGGGGAGTGAACTGGGAGAGGGGGTTCTAAGGATTCTAGGGAGGCCTCTGGCCTGAATACCTCTAAGGGGTTGTCTGGGAGAGCAAGAACCTAGCACACAGCAAGGTCATTGCTGCCGGCACCCCCGTACCATCTGCCTAGTTTCAACTACTGGTGCCAAGCATGCAGGGTCGTATAGGTGTCCGGGGGCAGGCTCATGGGGACGGTACGTTCATAGGGGAAATTGAGGGTGCTATTGCTTTCCAGTTTGGCAAGTTCTGCCGCTATGGCGTGGTCCACGCAGTCTGCAAAGAACTAATCGGCGATGGGGCGAAGGTGGCTGGTCCAATAATTTAAGTGAAAGTCTGAGAACCCCAACCACCATCATATGGGTGTAGCACACATTTGCGGAAGGAGATTCGTGGCAGGCCACAGTCCCAAATAAAATGTCACTACAGATTGTAGTGTACGGAAGGGGGAGGGACAGGGTAAGGCTAGTTTTGAAAGATGTAAAGGAATCTCAGTAGCGAGATCATTTTAATAATGCTCCTCTGCCAGCAACTTTTAGACGGATAGTGGCCCAGTGGGCTATGTCCCTTCTGGCACGAGCAATGAGAGGTGTAATGTTAATGTCCCAAGCCAGCAACCAGGAGAAATATATCTGTGGACCACTAAAACAGGGTTATAGCCTTGATGTCTTTGTGAGAGCTCTAGAAGGGAATGGAGGTAGACTTAGACCAGCTCATAGTGAGGCCGGAAGCATTGGCATAGACCTGCAGCATGTGTGGGAGGAGGAGGAGGAGGAGGAGGAGGAGGAGGAAGAAGAGGAAGAAGATTGAGGCATCTGGGTCACTCACAAAGACAAGCAAGTCGTCTTCGTAGAGCGAAACCGGGCTCTTGCGTCCGTCAGGCCAACAGAAGCCACAGAGCTGTTCAACCTGCTGGATCCATTCTGCCAGTGGTTGACTGGCGAGTGCATATAAAAAGGGCGAGAGAGAGCAGCCTTGTATTGTGCCCTGCTCAAAGAGGAAGAACTGGGTGGTTTTTGTGTTGGGTTCTTTATGCCTAATTACTCTTCCCCCCCCCCCCCCCTAGAGTTGTAGATAATGTGAGCGTGCGTCTCACTATGGTGTAGGGGAGAAGATCTTTATGGGAAGTTTGTTTGAGCAGGAGAGCAAACAAGCTAAATATTTCAGTTGGTCAGACCTTAAATAGAAGTGTGCATCAATTTTGTGTAAAAAGGTGTCTAATGTTTGTATTTTATATATTAATGGCCACCACTGTTAAAGGAAAAGGGCAAGCCCTTAATATAAAAAATGTTTCGCCTTACACTGGGGAGACAGTTTGAAGTAGACTTTATTAAAGGAATATGCAACTCGGGGTTATCTTGGTGACTATTGTAGCAGGGAAGGGGCAAAACGTAAGAATAAGACTTCAGCTTATCCAGTGTATTCCAAGCAGTCGACACTGCCTGGGTAAGCAATTGGCAGAACTTGCATTCAAACAGATACTTATATTACAGCCTCCTATAGTACTTAAAGAATCTTTTATTTGACAACTATTTTCTAAATTGTTTTTATTTACCTTTCCTAGATGTGAAAATTGTATGCTGCGTTTCAGATCACATCGATCCCTCTTCAAACACCTCCATGTCTGCTATAACGTATCCACAAGACCATCTACGCAGAGAATTGAAAAAAATAAGCCAGACTCTGGAGGTGGGCTAGAGGCTTCTGTTAAGCCCCTACTGTTGGAGGGGCTCCCTAAAATCCAGAGTGTCATCATACATCCTGAAAAAAAAGCTGTGCTGCCCAGTTCATATGCTGTCACTACAACACCCTCCACCATTGTTACTTCATTGCACCCAGCGAACTCACTAGATGATGAGCTCCCAGGTATCCAAAATGACGACCCAGATCTTGAAAGCAAATTGAGCCTGTCCCCAGTGACTTCTCCGGTGCCCCAAACGTTTTCTCCATTGGAGACATCCTTGTATGGGTCATCAACTTTGCCTCAATTGTCTGGGGAGGCACACAGTCCTACATTGGAGCATTTTATCCCATATGGGCAACCTTCCCCTCATAACTCATCTCAAACAGATTTGCAACATAACCTGAAGCAGTACTTTCCTAGCCAAAGCCTTCCAGTCTCTAACGCAGTGTGGAAAAAAAATCAAGGTAAAAGTAACTTCATTTTTGGTGTTGTATGTGTTTCGTGTTTGTTTAAATGTTGCTTGATGGGATGAAAGAATTAGTAAATTTTCAGGTGTGATGCTTCAAAACAAATTTTTGTTTGATTAAGGTCTGCTGACAATATCTTAGACAAATGGTGTTCTGTTCACTTGATTGACCTTTGCATTTCCTCCCTATTTTAATTTTTCCTTTTCATATTGTGCCCCTAACAATTTTTTATGTCTATATTATCACTTGATATTTAGCTACGCCTACACAAAAGATTTGATAATTTAAGGTCCGGTGTAGGACCCTATTTTGCATGCGCAAACGAGTTTGCGACCCGTTTGTGCATGCGAAATACATATGGGCCATGTACTAATCGGATTTAGCGACTCACAATTTTTTTGCGACTCTCTAAATGGGAATAGCGATCTGCTATTAGGGGTGTTCCAAGGGCTTTCAAAGAGCGTCCCTTCCTAATAGCGAGCCAGAGGCCTATGTATGACTGTTTTGCAACCGCAATTGCAGTCTCAAAACAGTCGCACTTTACCACCCTTCTCAGAAGGGTGGTAAAGCACTCACAAATAGGAAGGGGTCCCATGGACCCCTTCCCCTTTGTAAATGCAAGAGAAAATATTTTTTAGGGGCAGGCAGACGTCCCAGGGGCCACTACCTGGCCTTAAATAATGAAACTAAAACTTTTCATTATTCATTTTTTTAATGCATCCTGTTTTCCTTTAAGCATAATGAGCTGCATTAAAAAAATTGTTTAAAAACTGCTTTGTTTAAAAGCAGTCCCGGTCATGGAGATCTATTGAGCCCAGCAGGCCACCATACCTCCAATCTCTACTCTGCCTCATGAATATTGATGAGGCATGCAATTTGCGAAACCATTGAGAATCGCAAACAGTGTCTCTGACACTGTTGTACATTTCATTTTGCTAGTCGCAAATTGCAATTTGCAAAATTACATGGTCAAACATCTGGCCCTTTTATCTCCTTCATGCTTTTTCCAGACAAGCCTGCCTGCAATAAGTCCAGCTGCTATGTGTAGAGCCAGATACAGTCATATAATTAGTCTTTTCTCGATCAAATGGAAAGAATGTTGCTTGGGATAAACAGTGGGTCTCCCCAAAAGACAGTTGTTTATTTTCTTTGAAGGATTTTGTCTTTTAAACTTCACCTGAAATGCATGGCATTCATCCCAACTGTTTCTTTATGCCGTACTTTTATTTTTTTTACGATCAGAGACTCCTTTTAGTCTGCTTGGGGAACGTCTAGATTATCAAAGGACGCACAACTAGGTCAGCAGGCCTTAGAGAGGGATCTAACCTGATTGAAAATCAAGCAGCTATCTTGGACAGAAAACTAGAATGCCATCAATGAAGTACTGCACCTCATGTTGAGCAGTGTCCATATAACCCACCAACAGTACAAAATGTCACCAGCCCCTCTACCAAACGAAATGCTTATTGGAATAGTAGTTCCCCAACATCTCTATCTTCTGTGAATTCTTAAACAGAATATATTTGCATTATGAAGCAAATAGACATTTTTCTTGCTTTATTCTATGAGATGATAGCACAGAGTTTACGGCCATTAGTCCGTTAGTTTTATTAGATTGTAAGAAGGCTTCATTTCACTTCATGTTCAGGTTCCCTTTTTGGCAGGATTAGACCTTTACTTTATCTATGAAAGTTCACCTTACACTACCTGGGCTACACCCCCTCCCTCTTCTTTCCAATTAATTTTTAGAAGATTTTCAAATGTAGATGTGTCCCATACCATCGATTCTATCAGAATGACTTATCTTTCTTTTGCAGATAGAGATAATTACAGGCCAGGGAAACCCCACAGCTTACATCCTCTCTGTCTTTTCAAGCTATCTGTCTGGGCAATATGGTTTGATCATCTTATCTAATCCTCTATACTGGAAAAGCAGAGAAGAGAGTCAAAAAAATCTGATACGGCGTCTTAGACAACCACCAAGGTAGTTAGCATTCATGTACTAGGCTTTTTGATCCTTAGTGGGAATCTGTACAAAGATGTGTCGACTATCAACCGGAATTTCCTAGTATTTGAGCTTTGCGAGCAGTTAAAAACTTCCACAGCCACATAATCTAAAAATCAACATCCCAAACCAGTTGAGCCACTTCACATGGGCTGGCTCTCACTTTGCACCCATTCAGTAGTTGCCATTGGACAACCAATCCTGCAATCCCCAACCACCCAATCCACAAACCTACCCTCACCAAATTTAGAAGGAGTTCTACAACACTGATGCTCTCAGCCTATTTGTAAAGATCAGTCTCATTGATACTAGCTCTGCCCCTAAGCATGACTAAGACACCCAGGACCTCATATCTGAAAACAACTTGCCATTTATTTGACTTCTCAAGACAGTTTGGAGAAACCTCAACTGCCTGTCTTGATGATCTTCTGTCTCCACTGTCGTGAGACTTTCTCTGACTTGCAGGCTTTTCTGACATCACTATAATCAAAAAATGTTTGTGTTTTAGCAATCTTCTGTCTTAATCTGTTTAGGCTGCAGCTCAATCCCTCCGGTCTGGTTGCTCATGTTCAGATCCAGGATGACTACACTTATGCAAAAAAAGTATGGCATAAACAGTAAAAACGGGCACCTTCTTGCTTTGCAAGTCAAAAAGAGACACAAAATTACAGGATTCATAGCTTTGTAACTCCGGACATCTAAGACCTATTTCTAAATGTCTTTGAGACTATCCAATCAAGAGGAGAATGCTATTAATATCTTACACAAGCCTAGTCGAAGGATAGGAGGTGTGGAGCAAGTAAAAAAGTGCAACAAAACTGAAAGAAACCACAGGTAAATGGTTTCGGTCTAGATCTGAAAAGAACATAAGTTACTTACCTGCAACTGTATTTCTCTAGTTTCAGCATCTTTCAAAGATTCATATACTTGAATCATGCCCTATAGTCAAAGTGGGAGTCCCAAGGTATGCTTATAAAGCAATACAATATAATACACATAGTCTGTAATGGCTAGAAAACATTAACTTTGGTAACTTATCCACATTCATTTATTAAGAACCAAATTTCAGCCAATCAGGTGACTGCACTCTCTAGAACACTTACTTCCCTCAGATTTTCTACTGCAAGTCGTATGATTGGAGTTTCCCTGAGCTCTGCTCAGATTGACAATTTTTTTCCTCAATATAGAGGCTTAATAATCAGGAAAGAGCTTCCTAACCTGCAACTGCCACAATCGGACTACTGTGTCGCAATAAACAAAGAAAGGACTTTTCAGACCTTGTGAGAAGAAAGACTTCACTCTGAAGAGCAACTTAAGGAGTGTACTTATTGTCTCTAACCCTCACACAAGGTAAAGGATCCTAAAATAGGCTTTTTCTAAGAGTGGGAATGATTCAAGAATGTGAATCTATTAAAGATCCAATACTGGAGAAATGTCACTTACCGGAAACACCAGGCGAGCTTCATAAACAAAAGAACATCTCAATCCATATGCATTATCCTACGATTCTTTGACAACTGAGAAAACATGTCTCCAAATGTAAAGAATGTCTGTCCCCTCCCCCCCCCCCCATATAAAACAAAATCTCACCAGAATATCATGCTGGACATAAAATACACAGAGGAGCCTTGCAGTTACAATCATTTTTATTTTCTCTTGTAAAAATGAAGTCAAACTGGTCTGTAAGCACATCATCGTTCATGTAAAAAAATTCCCTGTAAGGCAGCACAGAGCCACCACAATCCATGTGTGCATTACAGTGCCAGTTGAGTCCTTAATTACTAATGTCAATCCAGTGAAGAAAGTAGGAAGGCCATTCCGATAGTTCCATGCTGAGGGATGGGGTCAGCTATGAATATAATGAAAATCTTCAAGACGAGGAATTTGTGTTATATCCAAATTTACTTTTTTTTCAATCATGGGTTGTTTCTTAGTTTTCATAAACATAATAATTGACTAGGAGACTCCTCTCCTTTTATGTAGTTGGAATTGTGTAAGGGGTGCAACTAGTATAGTGTAAACATCAAATGTCTTATCTTTTTTTTTTTTAACTATGTATGTTTGTATGAGAATTAAGTTCTTGTTTTTCATGCCATCACAATCTGGCCTTCATAAATTTAAAAGGGACCCCTCTTTCCACACTGCCATACTCGACTGGGAGCTTTATTTGGAGGTTAAGCTGAGTCAAACAAAAATGTATGGAAAATGTACACAGAAGTTTATTGTCTCTTTAAATATATATAGAAGTGGCCCTGTATCTTTAGAATTGGCCACATAAATAAGCTGAAGACAAATCAGCTTTCTTAATTTATACCTTGGAGAGATGAGGCACCAGGTATCTAAGAGGCTACAACTGTTGTGAAACAAACAGTCCATCCTTCAAATATTTTCAACTATACTACAGGTACATGGGTAAGTACCAGCTCACACAACTCTTACAGTGCAACATTCTGAGCTTTTCTGGCACTGCAACGCAACCTATCATAAACTATGCAAATATCAACAATTCAAATTCAGTAATCCTCTAGACCAGTAGTTCTTAACCTGTGGGCCCGGAGATAACTGGGGGTCTGTGAAGCCTACTCGGGTGGTTTGCAACTACTTAGAAAATTAAATATTAACAGATTCAGGAAGTGTAGATAAATAAAGAAACAAAATGTACAATTGAAAATTTTAAAACGATCTGTGAAGGAATTTAAAAATTAAGGCTAAAAATGTATTCAGTAACCTCTGATTGATTTGCGGAAGCAGTGCAAGTGCATTAAACAGACTATTAACCGGGCAATGAGTGGTCTTGACTGAAATTAGAAACAACTACATGTTTTATATAAACATTTTGATTGCTTATTTGTTTGATGAATGCTTCTTTGTATTTTTTGTGTATTGTTTTGCAGTTTAAATTATTTTTAAAGCTTAGGCTGGGGTTCCCGGCTTCCAGCAATGACTCTGTGGGGTCCGTGGATTCCAAAAATAATTCAGTGGGGGTCACTGGGTTCCAGTAATGTTATATCACATGGATCTTTTAAGCGCACAAAAACCCTGAGGTGTCTTAGCTCTAGAGCTGAGAGCGGATAGACCATGAGACCAACTGCTTAGTTCTGAACAATCCAGGTTTTAAGGCCCCTCCTAAAGGAGGACAAGGACTGTGAGGATATGATATACGCCTCCCCCCTCTCTCCCCCCCATTAGGTTTTTTTAAATCTATGAACTTTCAGATAATTAGCCTTGGAGGTCTGAAGCAGTCTGTTAGGATGATACCATTTGAAGATAATTTGTAGAAAATCAGATCCTGTATTGTTTACAGCTTCAGACACAAGGCCTTGAACTTGATACGGCTTGCCACTGCAAACCAGGCAGTTTCCAAAGTTCTTTGGAAAACAACTGATATTTAGGCAGATCCAGTAAGACCCTTGCGGCTGCATTTTGTATCATCTGTAGCTTTTTTAGACGTTGACCGTGCATATATAGGTACAAGCCATTGCAGTAATCTAATTTCGATAACACAAGTGCCGTAACCACTGTTCTCCTGGAGCTGGCTGGTAAGTAGGGGAGAATTTTCTTTACTATCCTCATTATGATAAATGAGGGAGACACAGTGGTGTTTATTTGGTTCACATAGGTTTGTTTATTGTGTAATATTATTCCGAATATTTTTACCTTTATCACTGGCTTGGGAATTTCCCTAGTTCAACTGGCCACCAAGTTGGCATCCCAAGTTGGCGAAAGACTACCAAAAAATAATTATCTCGGTTTTCTCTGAGTTGAGCTTTAAACAATGTTAACTCATCCAACAACTTATTTCCTGCATGCACTATTGAAAGCGAGATCAGATAGAAGGTTCCTTTTTTAAGGCCCCGGCCACAATTTGTGTCGTTTGCATAAGATATCAAGCTTAATCGTTGAATCAAGGGTGCCAATTCCGACACATAGATATTAAATAATGTCGGGCTAAGGGATGAACCCTGTGGAACACCACACAGCAGCACATAAGGCGTTGATTGAGAATGATCCACTGCAAAGAGAGTGCAAAGACATAGCAAATTGCAATGTCCTGGTAGTAGGCACCCGGGACATTGCTGGAGCCAGACTGGGGGGGGTTCCCAGGGCAATGTAGGGCTCCAGGGGGGCTCTGCCCCCCCTCTATTGTTCGGTAAGCCCCGGGGAGGTGGTGGTCCGCAACTGACCCCCTTAATAACTGTTTTTCTGTCCCAAGGAGGTGACGGTCCCTGGCGCTGTGTGGGGAGGGCAGAGCCGCCCCTCACGCATTATGATTTATTTTAGCCCCAGTGAGGCGGCGGTCCCCGGGGCTGAGGGGGAGCATTGGTTTAAAACATTGCCCTGAGGATGTGGCAGTTAGTGGGTGGGCCCCCCTGCAATTGAATGGAACACAATACCCTTCATCTTATTTTCTCTGAACAGGATACCCTTCATTTTATTTTATTTTGCGACTACTACGTCCCATTACGTAAGAAATTTATATTCCCGTTACTCAGAGATTGTCAACCCAAGTCAGGCCTGCCTTACTGTACCTTCAAATGTTATCTTCCCCATGTTGTGTTTTGGGGTTGCAAGTTTTTTTAACAGGAGCCATTAGGTGCAGAAAAATGTTTCTTAACAGTCATTAGGTCTCTGTTGGACCCGTCTGCTTCTGAGAGTCCCCTCACCAATATGATTTCTTTTGTTCCCCTGAACCTCCCAAAATGTGTCGCTTTTTATTTGTCTACCAGGACCTTTTTGTGTGTTGTTTCATGGGGCTAGGTGTTCCTTGACACCCAGTTGCTCACAAGGTTTCTGGCACCTATGTACAAGGCGCCTGGCAAAACCTGTGGACATGAAAACTGAGGTTGGCAACCTGTGTGTGTTTAACCTTAAAATGGTGGACACATGTTTCCCTCATGTGAGTGACTCCCATTGGAGCCTCCGTGAACCCTGACCTTTTGAGGTTGGCGCGCTTTCCTGACGGGAATTTCATAACTTTCCTCAGGTACACAAAATGGCTGCTCCAGAGCCCCAGTACGGTGGCTCTGAGTGACCAAAAGACACCTCAAAAGTGCCATGCCATTGACACAGCCAGGGAAGGTTCTAGAACCTTCTAGCTCGTGCCAGTACCTCAGGGCACTGGCTATAAAAAGCCCAGTCCCAGGCGGCCATTTTAGATGTAATTCAGATTCCAGACTTGACCCCAGAGTGACACCTGCCCTGCTGACCCCTGAGGTGGCTGAGAGCACAGGCAGTAGAGTGGCAAGGGTTAATAGCCTGATTCCTGACTGGCGTTCCAGTCAGGCGTGTTCCAGTAACCTTGCGCCTACAGCGCCTGCCCAGCTAGTGCCTCATTGCCCCAAAATACTGTGTCCCAGTTTATGTGCCTTCTCCCGCCTCCCCCCTCCCGATGGCGAAATCGTGAAGAAAAGGCGAGTCGCGACCTTCCACAGTGCCCCCTTCGTGAATAGCGCCTATCACGGGGGACTCGGACGTCTCCGAACCCCACCGGCGTTGCGCGCTTCCTGGTTGTGCAGTGATCGAAGGTGAGGTGGTGCGCCGGGGCGGGGAAAGGCCGGCCTTCATTGGGCGGGATTAGCATCCCTGCCCTTTCCCAGAGACCCGGGAAACGGTTGCCGTGGGCGGGACCAGCCCCCGTATGAGGAAGTCGGAGGGAGGTCCGTGAAGCCCCTGAGAACCCTGATGCTGGCGTAGGAAGTGCTGGCCCCGACTGAATCGCTATTCGATTGCAGCCGTAGTGAGGTGGGTCGTTTCCCCTGGAGGGGTGCTGCGTGATCAATGAACTGTGCACCGGCGTTGATCTGAGCAAGCGCTGAGACTGAGTGACCCCGCTGGCAGCCGTTCGTTCGTCTACTGACTTCGAACTGTGCTACCCTGGTGCCTGCGATATTGCCGTAGGCTCAAGCAAACCACACCGGCAAGCGGACATCCTTCCCCAGTGGCAGCGGGCGGGCCAAATGTCATATTTACCGTGTTTCCTTGTCTTTAGGTACACGCGCATGGGCCCCGCGTGAACAGAAAAGAGTCCCCTGTGTACCGTGAATCCAGAGAAGCCCACATGCATTTCCCATGATTCCACAAGTACTGTTATCCTTTTCAAAGTGGGTTTATCTTGCAAATGTAAACTTCCTGATTCATGTAATTGGTGACAGCGATACCAGAATGAAAATGTGGTTATGCATTTAAATGAACCAGGCTTTATTATTTCATGTAATGGTGATATATAAACCTGATATTTATTTTATTTATTGATAGAGCTATTCCTAATATTTATGCAACACCAGTGTTCCTGAAGTCCTATTTACTGTATTTATTCTCAACCTAAATCCCAGAGTGCTGTAACAAATTAAATGAAATATGAATGTGCTTCCCCAATTGATCCCTATTTACAGCAGAGAACTTTTATATAAAGGAATCGTATTTTTCTACAGCAGTGGTGTGGTGTCCTTCTTTTTGGTGTGACTGTGCAGGGGGTTATTATTGGGTCAGAGCCGGCTTAGCACTACAGCCTTCACTGCCTTGACACTTGAGCCAAGCTACCCCCTATGTGCTGGGCTTGCCCATCGCAGGTCCAACAGTCTCTTAATATGTTTTTATTTCTAGGCCCACTATGTGTCATAAAGGGGGACTATAATACTTGACTGAGTTTTTTTGCTCCTTTACTCCTTGCACTTTATACAACGTCTTTGCATTGTATTTACTTTTGGTCTCGGTCTCCTGTTTGATATCAGGAATGCCATAAACAGGTTGTATTTGACGGAGTTGCTCTTTTGCACCTTGCACCCTTTAAAATGTTATTGCACTGTATTATACATTAGGTCTCGGTCTTCTGGTTGATATCTGGAATGTCACAAACAGGGACTTCTGTATTTGATTTAGCTTGCTCCTTTGCACCTTGCACTTTATACAACCTTCTTATACTGTATTCTACTTTAGGTCCCGGTCTTCTGGTGGATATCAGGAAAGTTATAATCTGGGACGATTGTATTTGCCTGAGTTTGCTCATTTGCACCTTGTATTTTATACAACATTTATGTATTTTAGGTCATCGATTTACAGTTGATATCAGGAACGCGTTTTTAAACTCTGGCTTTTTAAAATTATGTTAATGAAATGTACCGCTGTATGACATGTTAACTTTTATGGCATTAAGTTGTCGAATAAAGCATTCTTGACTGACTGAATGGAACAGTGCCCCAGGGAGGTGGGGTGTCTGGGGCAGCCACAAGGCTCCCCTGCATACAATTATAACTCTGCCCCGGGGAGGTGGCTTTGAATAGCCCAAGGAGAGGGGGCACCATGTGTCCACCTCCTTTCTTTTTATCATGCCCCCGGAATTTGGCCCACCCAGGGGTGTGTTTTAAAAAAAAAATGGCGCAAATTTTGTATTTATTTTTCATGATTTTAGGCCACGGCAGGGTCCCAGGGAGACCCCAAGACCATGGCTTGGGGGGGGGGGGGGGGGGGGGCAGAGTATTCCTACCCTGCCCCATTTTCATTATTTTCAGGGGGGGTTGTTGAATCAGTGAAGCAGAGACTCAAGATGGCTGCCAACACTTCCTGGTTGATGCCATGGGTATGTATCTTTAGCTCTTTCCCATTTTAGACCAAAGGCTGGCTGCAGCCACAGGAATGCTCTGCTTGTTTGTGGCTCGACGGTCGAAGAGGGAGCTCAAGCTGAGCCAGAGAAGGCATCTAGCTCGAACCTGGTTCAAGCTTTCAATGTCTTACCCACTTTTTAACAGGACCAGACTGTGTATACACACTTGGAGATGTCATTCTTTGAAAGATTATCACAATGAAGATAAAGAGCAAATTGGAGGTAAAAATTTACTATTTCATGGTTAGGATTCCAATGGAAAAACTGTTTAATAATTATACAATTTATCATGTGCCATAAATACATGTTTCTATTATCAGAAAACTATTAAGAACATTTCTTGTTCCCAATTATGGTTTACTAGACACAAAACAGATAATCGCTCATTCGAATGCTTATGGTAGTTATGAGCAACCAGACAAAACCCCTTCCTTACTCTCAATAAGACAACTCCGGTGGGGATGTTATAAAAGCTGAACTCATATATTGTAGACAAACAAAGGAACAGTGGCTGAAATCTACTTGTGAGTTGTTTTCCAATATTTTGGAGGACTTACAACATTGAACAAGGCCAGTTAAAACAAAAATGTTTTCTCGATCTATACCTTAACACAGTGGTTCCTAAACTTTTGACTCCTGAGGACCACCGTTGAATCACTACTGGAAGCCGGGGACCCCCAAGCAATTTGTTCCATTTAAATTTCTTTTTAAAAACGCCTTTTGAAGCAGAGGCAATTTCAGGAGGGAGACAGCCTGAATTGGGTCTATTGGCATGGACATGTATGCATACAGCAGCGTATTATTTAGTGGTACAAGGCTCCTGCTCTCAGCCATAGCAGCACCTCTACATTCTCATTCCAGAGCCTCGGAGTGGTGCCCCTTCCTTACAGAAACAGGTTGAATGATTGGGAATTATTGCGAGATCATATAACCATGCTATGCCAATTACCATAAACCCCTGTTAGACATAATCTTTAGTCACAGACAGCAGAACAACATTTTAGGTCTGAATATGAAAGTTTCACAGCACACATTTCACCCAAGGGCTTGTGGAAAGTGAGCAATCAGACAGCAGCGCGAAAATCCTACTGCTGACCCTGGCTTCATCTATTTTTACCCGCCTGCCAAGTAACAGTAACCTATACACATGTGCCTTTCAACTGATTTACTTTTGTTGGCGGAAGCTTGCACTGCATGTATGCGCACGCGGAGGAAGCTTGCTCTACTGCTGTCTGTGATTTATTATCTAAAAAGAACAATTGATGGACAGAATGTAGAACAATGTCATACATTCACCCCAGTACAGAGATCTGGGCCTAAATCTATGTGATTTATTATCTGTTCTGTGTATGAGTGAAAGGAGTGTTTGGGGAGCTTGTGGTGCCCAAAATCCTAACTGCTGTTTGCTTTGTCAGTGCTTCTCAAACATGACATAAATGAAGGAAAAGGCAGAGCTTCCTCGCATGAGGTTGGCGTTTGTAAATCTTTGCAAAACCTTTCACTGGGATCCACAGGAATAACATTTATTTTTTAACGATTGTCTATAGACCTATGCTGCTAATGCGCACCAAATGAACAATTGTTACTTACCTGTAAACAGGTGGTTCTCCAGTATTGGTGTCTTTCATAGATTCATATGCTTGAATATTCCCCGTCGACGGAGGGTAGTCCCACGGTAAATAAAATAGCAATAACATACTAATAATATGTATGTATATGTATATGTGTATATATATATATATATATATATATATATATATATATATAAATAAATAAAACATAACAGATGAAATATACATTAGAAAAAAGGCAGTAAATGCCTAGACATAATTCCTCATAGGAATACATGAACAGAGAAAAAAATACCTGTAGCCTATTCCTGTCATTATGTTGGTCCAAACTGTAGCCAATCAGGCGCCAGCAGCCCACCAGAACCTTCTCATAAGAGCTCAGTACCTCAGATTTTCGTAGCAGAAGAGTGACCACAGAGTCTATGAGGAGAAGAGAGCCTCTGAGGGGAGGAGGGCCGGTCGCATGTGAATCTATGAAAGACACCAATACTGGAGAACCATCTGTTTACAGGTAAGTAACAATTGTTCTTCTCCAGTATTAGGGTGTCTTTCATAGATTCACATGCTTGAATATAGAATAGAAAGCATTAACATCCGAAGAAAGCTTCCCAGCCATGAGACACATGAACAGACTTATAAGACCAAATATGTATATAGTCATGCAAGTCATACAGTAATAAAGTAAACCACAGTGGAGGAGGGAAGACAGAGGCTCACCTTATTGACAAAGATTGCAAAGCCCAGCCTGTCCTACTGCAGTGTCTGCGTCATTGATGGCACCCAAGCAGTAGTGTTTTGTAAACGTATGCCTGCTGGACCACGTGGCTGCTCTGCAGATCTGATGCAGCGGCACACCGGCGAACAGGGCAGTTGAAGACGACATCGCCCTGGTGGAATGGGCCTTCACTGAAGACTGTAGAGGCTTGCCTGCCTGTTCATAGCAGAAAGCGATGGCCGAGGAAACCAAAAGAGCAATTGTAGGTTTGGTAACTGGACGCCCTTTGTGGAAACGTCCATAAGCTTTGAACAGTTGATCAGCTTTGCGAAAAGGGGCTTTTCTGCTGATGTAAAACTTCAAACATCTTTTAATGTCCAAGGAGTGCTAGCGCTGCTCTGCTGGAGACTGTGGATTAGCAAAGAAAGTCTTAAGAAAACAGGTTCGTTGATGTGGAAATCTGAAGGCACCTTAGGCAGGAAGGTGGGATTAGTACGAAGTACTACACAGTCAGGTTGAAACTGCAGAAATGGAGGATTTATAGTGACTGCATGTATATCACTAACGCGACGTGAAGATGTCAGCGCAAGGAGAAGAGCAACCTTCCAAGTGAGAAACTTCAAGTCTGCCTTGTGTATAGGTTCGAAAGATGCTTTCATAAGTTGTAACAACACGATGTTAAGGTGCCAAGTAGGAGGAGGGCGCCGAATCGGTGGGAATTTGCGAAATAATCCTTTGAAAAATTGGCGTATTATCCTGGAAGAATAGAGTGAGGTGACGCCATTCTGGCGGAAGCAGGAAAATGCCGCCAGAAAAACTCTCAAAGTTGAATGCGAGAGTCCAGACTGAGCAAGTTGCAAAAAGAATGGAAGGAGCTGCGCAGGCGTGGAATGTATGGGATGGACCCCAGCAGCTGCGCACCAATGGCAGAATCTCTTTCATTTTAGTTTATAGGTTTTAACGGTTGACGGTGCTCTGGCCTGAGCGAGAATGTCTCTACAGTCTGGCTGGATGGCTACGTGAGCAAATTCAAGGTGCTCCGGTTCCAAGCTGACAAATTCAGAGAGGAGGGGTCTGGATGGCAAATCTGACCCTTGTCCATCGTGAGAAGGTCCACCCGAGGATGAAGACGGATGGGCTCGCACTGGGATAGAAGAAGCAGTTCTGAAAACCACGCCTGACGGGGCCATCTGGGGGCGATCAGAAGAATGCAGCAAGGCTGTCTCCGCATCTTCCACAATACCCGAGGTACCAGAGGGATTGGCGGAAAAGCGCAAGCAAACAGATTGCACCAATTCATCAAAAGGGCATTGCCCTGGGACCCTCGGTGGGGATGCCAGCTTGCGTAAGATGGGCATTTCCGGTTCTGTGGTGTGGCAAAGAGATCCAGTGGTGGATGCCGCCATCTCTGAAAAATCAGCTCGAGTGATTGTTGATGCAACTCCCACTCGTGGGTTGATGACGTGGACCTGCTGAGGGAATCCGCTAGGATGTTGGAACCTCCTGGTAGATGGACAGCAGTGAGAGTGACTTGGTGATTTAGAGCCCAGTATCAGATCGCCTGCGCAAGATGCAACAAGATTGGAGACTTTGTTCCGCCCTGCTTGTTTATATAATGCATGCTGGTTGTGTTGTCCGTCTGAATAAGGACTGACTCTCCTTGGATCAAGGACTTGAGCGCCAGAAAAATGGCCATCAACTCCAGCCTGTTGATGTGCCAAGCTCCGCAATGGGGTATTACTGTGGTCATGGCTAAACCCAAGTTGACAGTGCTAAGGAACCTTTTAGCATCAGTTTGCTTCCTTTCAAGGCACGATCACTGATTTTCCAAAAGTTCATATTTTTACAGGCCAGGTCTCATGCTGTACTTTAGGCGTAAAGCTATGTATAGGCCTAAATAAACAGAAACAGGAGTGGTTAAGTGCTTTGACATACCGTTGCGATACAGTGAGGGCACACTGTTTTTTGATCCTTTGGCATGTCCAGTTTGGCTGCTTGAGTGAGTTAATTGACATTGATGTGATATGGGTGGGGGAGAGGAACAATAAGTCTTGGTTCAGTTTGATTGGCAACATCACAAGGTTGAAGTTCAACCAAATTCTTCACTGTAAAGTTCAGTATCTTGCTGAAAAAAAGATAATCCTTCCGCCTAGAGGCTTCTTCAGTTTGGGGCTTTGCTACACAAGGTTCTACCACTAGATGTTTGCCTTCTGAACCTTAGTTTGCAGAATTTTGGGGTTAATCGAGCAAAGTAACTTAATTGGGCAGTTTTGAGGAGCTAGCCTCTGTTGGGAAGCCAGGGTTGTTTGCTAGTACGCATGGTACATAGATCCTACATTTACAGATATTGGGAGTATTTTCAGTGTGCGCCTCATGCCATCCCTATTTTTATTTTACGGAGTGAGGCTAATATTGATGCATGGTCTTTTACTCTCTCTTGAGTCGTACTGCTAGATGTTTTTTGGGAGACCAATGTATACCAGACTTCATCTGTTCTTTTAATTTCAATTTGTGTCCTGCATATCACAATTGATAGCACACGGTCTTATTCTTCAAGGCACTTGATGAAATAGAAGAAAACAAGTTACTTACCTGTAACTTTGGTTCTCCAGTATTGGAAACTTTCATAGATTCCCATGCTTGTATCATTCCCCGTTGTCTGAATGGGAGTACCCGGTATACATAAAAAAGCAATAGAAACCATCACTAAAACAGAACCCAGGCCTAGGCCCATTCCTATTTCGCATCCTATCTACCTCTTTTTGTTAAAGAGACAAAAAAAAAATTAACCACCAATCAGAATGGACTCACCCCTTAGAACCCTCCTGAGAGAAGCTCTGAACCTCAGATTTTTCGTAGCCGTTGTGTAACCAAACCACTGAATATGGAAGAGGCTGAGCTTTCACAGAGGAGGTGGGTGGGTCGCATGGGAATCTATGAAAGTTTCCAATACTGGAGAACCAAAGTTACAGGTAAGTAACTTGTTTTCTTACTCCAGTATTGGAACTTTCATAGATTGCCATGCTTGTATCAGAGTAGCTAGCAGTTACCAGCACATTTGTTTGGAACCATGACGATTATAAAACCAAGTACAAATCAATAACATATTCACTGATAACACGGAGATGGAAGGAGGGATGAAAGGGAAAGCTCACCATTACTGAAAAAGATTCCTCAGGACTGCTTGGCCGACCTCTGCGTCGCCGCATCCAGGCAGTAATGTCTTGTAAACGTGTGTGTACTGCTCCAGGTTCCTGCACGGCAGATCTCTTGGAGAGGAACACCCGCAAAGAGGGCTGTAGAGAAGGATATCGCCCTAGTGGAATGAGCTCGGACTCTACCTTCCAGGGGCTTGCCAGCTGCCTTATCACAATATTGGATAGCATTGGTAATCCAACGTGCGATCCCATATTTAGATAGGGGAAAACCCTTAACGAGGGTCACTGAAAGACACAAATATCTGAGAAGACTTTCTGAAGTCTTTAGTCATATGAAGATAGCATTTTAAGCACCTCTGAACGTCCAGAGAGTGAAGTGCTTTCTCTGCAGGAGTTGCCGGTTGAGGGAAAAAAGTCTTGAGAATTACCGGTTCATTCAAATGAAAGTCCGAAGGAACCTTCGGTATGAATTTTGGGTTAGTCCTTAAAATCACTGTTCCTTTCTTGAACTGGAGAAAAGGTTCCTGAATGGTGAGAGCCTGCAATTCACCCACACGCCTAGCTGAAGTCAAAGCCAAAAGAAGCGCTACCTTCCAGCAGAGAAATTTCAGCTCTGCCTTGTGAATAGGTTCAGAAGGAGGCTTCATAAGCTGGGCCAGAATCAAGTTCAGATGCCACAGGGGAGGAGGCTGCTTGACCAAAGGGAAGACTCTGAGAAGTCCTTTGAGAAACTGTTTAATAATCCCTGCTGACCAGAGTGAGGGGACTGTAGATGTGCGTCTGAAGCGAGAAATCACCGCCAGGTGAATCTTAATAGAAGAGTGAGCCAGACCCGCCTTTGCTAATGACCGAGTGTACGGAAGAACTTCAAGTGGCTCAGAATTATAAGGATGGAGTCCATTGCGCTGGCACCCAATGTAGAAACGCTTCCATTTTAATTTACTTGGGGCTCTTGCTTGAGGAGAGTACTTCCCTACATTCCGCTGCGAGATTCAGCCCACGAAATTCTCGCTGCTCAGGAGCCATCCAGAGAGCTGAAGAGACTGAGGATCCGGTTGTAAGACTTGGCCCTGGGACATAGTCAGCAGCAAAGGAATTGGCTGCACATGAAGAGGACGGTCCAGGGAGAGAAGGTGAAGTTCTGTGAACCAAAACTGTCTGGGTCATGCTGGAGCTCTCCGAATCATCCTGCACGATTATTCTTTGAGCTTTCTGAGAATCCTGGGGATCAGAGGAATGGGGGAAAAAGTGTAAACCAATGCGCCTGACCAGGTCATCGAAAGCGATCCCGGATGGTGACCCCTGCTTGCATAGAACTGGCATTTCTTGTTCTGTGGAGTGGCAAAGAGATCTATTTCGGGTATGCCCCACCTGTGAAACCCTTCCTTTAGATTAAAGTTGTCCAGTTCCCACTCGTGGCAGACAGACTTCACTCTGCTTGCTTGTCCGCTGCTTTGTTGAGGACACCTGGAAGATGTTCCGCTCTGAGTGATACCTCCTTGCTGAATTGCCCATTCCCAGATTAACTGGGCTTCTTGCGACAACAGACAAAATCTGGTGCCTCCCTCCTTGTTTATATAATGCATGGTCGTCGTGTTGTCCGTAGGTATAAGGAATGTAGACTGTTGTACTTTTAGAGGAAAGGCTTGTAACGCTAGGCGAATCGCCCTGAGTTCTAGCAGATCGATATGCAATAGCTGATGCTGAGGCCTCCATCTGCCGCTTACGTGAAGGTTCTGTAACACCGCTCCCCAGTCTTTGAGAGAGGCGTCTGTAGTTATGTGAAGAGCTGGGGATAGTCTGAAAGACAGCCCATTGAGAAATGTTTTCTTGTGTCATCCACCAAGATGCAGCGTCTCTCATGGCATCTGTAACTGAGATCTTGTCATTGAAGGATCCGTCAACTTGGCGCCACTGCAAATTCAACTCTTCCTGAAGTGGACGCATTCTTAGTTTGCAATGAGGAATAGGGGTATGCATGAGGAGATGGAACCCAGCAGGGACTTGTAGAGGCAAATTGAAAGTGACCTTCTTTTTAACAATAGGGAAGCCATTGACATTAGCTTCTCTTGTCTCTCTATGGACGGGAATCCCTTGTTTATCGAAGTGTCCAGAATGGCCCCTAGAAATCTGGCTGTCCTTGACGGAAGAAGAGAAGATTTCTGCTTGTTGAGCGTTAGGCCGAGACTGGCAAACAGACATGTACACAGTATGACTGATTCTTCTGCTTCCTGCTTGGTAGGAGCTTTTGTCAACCAGTCGTCCTGGTAAGTGAAGACCTGAAGCTTCCGTCTTCGTAGAAAGGCTGCTACCGGAGCGAACACCTTTGTGAAGATCTGTGGAGCTGAATACAGACCAAAGGGAAGAGCCTTAAATTGAAAATGGCTCTTGGCTACTGTAAAGCGAAGATGCCTCCTGTGAGCTGGGTGGATGGGTACGTGAAAATAAGCCAGAGTGGCCATGAAATCCCCTGAGATGAGAAGACAAAGGATGTCTTGTAGAGAAACTATCCAAAAAGATTGTTTGAGATAGGTGTTGAGCTCCCTCAGATCTAGTATTGGGTGCCACTTTTCGAACGTCTTCCGGATTAGGAAGAACCGGGAGTAAAATCCCTTTCCCCTTTGAGAGATAGGGACCGGTTCTATAGCTCCCTTGACGAGCATTTGATGGACCTCTAATCGTAGCAGACGTAGATGTTTCGATACCATGGCGTGAGGGGGCTTGGATGGTGATGGATGGACAAACTCCAGGGTAAGGCCCTAAAGAATGATGTTCAGTACCTACTGGTACGATGTTATTTGTTGCCAGTTCTGGAGGAAATGTGAAACTCTGCTTCCCACTGATGACACACGATAAGAGGGGGCAGTAGTCAGAGCCAGCAAGCCGATATTGGCGCTTAGTGTTGTCTCTGCCCTGGCGACCTTGTCTTCCTCTGTTGTTCGAGCGAGAGAAAGACGAAGAAGATTGGTTCCGCCATTGACTGTAGTTAGGCCAGTATGATTGCGATTGGGAACCATATGAGGAGTAACGCTGTTGTTGATCACTTCCTCTATATGTCGAGTTACCTCTTCCTCGGAATGGGAACCTGCGGTACTGCAGAGTCCCTAAGGATTTTGCTGTTTCCGTATCATTTTTGATATCTTGAAGCGTATCGTCAATATGTTTTCCAAACAGCGCTTCCCCATCAAAAGCCATATCCAAGATCTTGTTCTGGACTTCTGGGCGGAACCAAGTAGCCTGTAACCAGTCCTGTTGCCGCAGAACTGCTGCTCCGGCTAAGGATCGAAAAGCCGTTGTTGCAATATCCATTGCACAATAAATATTTCTGCTGTTATTTCTCCCTCCTGAAGAATCCTTTTAGCCTTCTTTTTTCCTTCCTCTCGCAGCTGATCTAGATAGGGCAAAAGGTCACATGACATCTGGCGATCATATCGTCCAAGAATAGCCAAAGAATTAGCAGCTCTGACTAGCAGACTGGACATGGACGAAAATCTCTTGCCTACATTATCTAGCCGCCTGCCCTCCTTATCTGGAGGAGTGGTAAGAGGAGCCGAAGGATTCCTAGATTTTCTTTGTGCAGTTTGACCAGCCAACCTCACCCGGATTCTAATCTCGCAAACAGGCCGGGCTTCCCTCCAGGGCCTTATATTTTTTCTCCAGACGAGGTAGAACTGGAATAACTGTTGCTGGATTCTGCATAACATTTAAGCCTTTGTCCCAAACCTGGTCCACACTCTGAATTGACCTGACTGACTTCTTATAAGACTCTTTAAAGTCCTAAAGGAAGCACTCCGATTCCACCTTAGTCCTGGGCAGTGCAAACCGTTTGGCGGCTCTTTCCATTAAATTATGGAAACCCCCTATATCTACAGGGGGTGAATCAATTGGTGCCGGAGCAGTGGAAGCTGGAGCTGGAATAACATAGTCATCCCACTCTGCATCTGGAATTGTGATATTTCCTAGGTCGTCATCAGAGGTGTTATCTTGGACGGCAGGCGCAACCGGTGGAACATCCTGCGCCGCCACCATTGGTTGAGGTTGTGGTACTTGTGTGGTCACAGGACGAGTCGGAGGAATAGTATTACTTGGTACTCCTACTGATACAGGAGGCTGTGTCGCAAATCTTCTGTAATCCACTAGCATGGCTTGTAGGTCCAATAGTAACGACTATGTTGTTGGCGTACGTCAACGTCATCGTCGAAACCATCGTAGACTATACATATGCCCCCGGCGTTGACATCGTTGACAGAGCCCTGCGCCAGAACCGGCGACGAGGAATCCACCGTCGACGGGGTGAGAAATAAAGAAGACTTTACCCTTTGGAGTTTTCGTCAACAGAATTGTAGACTGCGTCGTTGACGAGAGTCTTCTTTGATGACTTTACCTCAGAAGTCAACGATGATGGCTTTCTGAAGGTTTTTGTAGATGCAGGAGGTGCTGTTGGAGGAACAGAACTGGATTTCCTCTGAAGACTCGTTTCTTTTGGTAGTCCTTCCCTCTCCTTTACACCTTGGTGAGGAGATTCGATAGGACAAAGCCTTTTAGATCTATCAGAGTTCTTTTTTCAAGGCCTTACCAGGGTGTTTCTCAGAAGGTGAAGGAGAAGTCCTTCCCCTTTTCACAGACCTTCTGGAAGAGGTCGCAGAAGATGATTCATCACTGTCACTAGACACGGTCTCCTTCCTTGATTTCACCTTCTGGAGCCAGGTAAAAAAACGCCATACACAATCCCGTTAAGTCTTGGTTGAAAAAGTGCGTCAAATTTTAGTCTGCATCCTTGTGGTCTGGGTACAGACAGTAAATGCAGTCCTTGTGCTCATCTTCAATATAAAACCTCTTCTAAGAACAGGTAGCACAAGCTTTAAAGAGGGCATTCTCTTTATCTGACACCCTGAAGGAATTGAAGAAAAAGCTGTAGAACTAAGTTTTAGGGAAAAAACTGAGCATAGCCCAATGGAGACTTCCCTAGCACAACATGCGGTAGAAAAATTTGAGGTTCTGAGGTTCTCTCAGGAGGGTTCTAAGGGGTGAGTCCATTCTGATTGGTTGTTCATTTTTGTTGGGTCTCTTTTACAAAAAGAGGTAGATCGGATGCAAAACAGGAATAGGCCAAGGCTTGGATTCTGTTTTAGTGATGGTTTCTATTGCTTTTTCCATGTATACCGGGGACTCCCATTCTGACGACGGGGAATGATACAAGCATGGGAATCTATGAAAGTTCCAATACTGGAATAACCCAATTTAATACAATTATATTGTAATAAATGAAATACACTATATACCTTGGAACAACACAATAGATTAATTTGTTAGAAAGCAAGATCTTGAGCTGACAAAGCATCGCTTTTTCGCAGCTAGCAAGAACAATGGAACGTATTTTGGTCATGCATCCTTCTACGCAGTAACATGAGTAGAATAACACAGTACTATTTGCAATTGATTTAACAAGCCACCCACCCTTGTCAGTCAATAGGAATACAGGCACCAGTTTCTTGTCACAGCTTCTCATTCCACTTTCATATGAAGGAGGAAGCATGGAATGCATTACACTGATCCGACCATGCATTTCCAGTTAGTATGATTATTAGAATCTATTGTCCTGATAAGTGAATGACTGTTGGTTTTTCAAAACCCCTGTGCAGGCTACGCCATGAACAGCCGCATAGTGTGGGAACATACAAGAGGCCGATACAGCTGCACGCAGTGCCCATTTTCCACAGCCAAGAGAGACGAGATGACCAGGCACGTGAAAGACCACAAGAACCAACCAAGCAGACTGCAGAGTGAGCTGAGTGCGTTCCATTGAATTCTCAAAGGGTGGAAAAAATGTGTTCCCTCCTCCAAATCTACCTCGTCATCCACTACTCAATGCATATTTGACCTGATAATCTAAACTAGTTGAAGCAGCACTGGATAAAAATGTTTTCTAAAAAGTAATAGTTATCCATCCTAGAGACAGAATGCCATGAAAGTGATGAAAAGCAGTATTTTGCTTGACCCTGTAATCGCCAGAAAATAAAAATGCTAAATATGTAATTCTCTCCAATTAAAATGTACAGGCAAGCCATTAAAGTCTTAAAAAACATAAAACGGGCGAAGTAAAGCCACCTGATAGACAATAGCCTGAAAGGACACAACCTAGTGTGTTCACAGGCAAGTGGGAAGAAAGCAGGAAAGTTTCGTACACTGCTGATCACCAGGCAGCACCATGTAACCTATCCATGTTGATACCACTTAGGATGGAAGCCACATGGCAGCAAAAACAAATACAGGAGGGACCTTTTGCCACTGGAAGGTTTCTCTTCTCTGGGACCGTGTTAGGGAAGGGGAAAGACCTCGGGTTGGGAGAGCTGGGGCCTGGTTTTCCACTACATATATATGTGTGTATGTTACTGATTGGATGGACCAGTGTCTTCTGGTATGAAGGAAATTAACTGCATATAGATAATCTCTTATTAGATCCTGAAGCTTCCTCCTCCGGTGTATTAGTGTATTAGTCACAGTATGTGCATAGCGAGAACCTAGCTGGGAAGTAACGGAGCGCTATATATATATATATATATATATATATATATATATATATATATATATATATATATATATATATATATATATTACACTGGATTTGAGAGATTTATTGACCAGATCAAGCCCATCAAGTCGGGATTACACAAATACATGTATAATATTACCAAATTACATGTCACACATTACATGCTTCAGTTTCAGAAAGTTCACTCATCAAAAACAAATTGAAAGTACACTACAAACCTACACTAGATATCCTGGAGTTAAATTATAGAGGCACGTGTACATATTAAGCCATTCAACCTAGAAATACAGGATACTAGTAAGCTAATGAGCTAGTAATACTAAAACAAATATCAAGAACTTATAAAATAGTCACCTTGGCATGTAGCATGGTGGTGGCAAGGGTACTAAATGTATTCTTTCTCCAGTAATCAACCATGCTTTCATTAGGTTACAAATTGTATGACCAGATCCGTTTGAAAGTAACAGACAGGTTACATTAATAATCCATATTAAATTGAAAAAGTATTCTTATGAAAACTAAAATCGAAATCTATTTGCTCGACACACAACTATCGACTGTCATTCATAGCACATAATTCAATATGGTATCTTGCTTTTGTGGACAAAAGCAAGGATTCTACTTGCTTACAGAGTAAAAGACCACTGCAGACACATAGAGTTCGGAAATCACTCCATCTATACTTTCACCTTCACATTTCTTTAAAATAAGCATTTTACTTGCCTGCTGCTACAGCTCTCCAGTGTTGATTTCTTTTATATTCATGTTTGCATTATTCTTCATCTACTGGCTGAGCTTCCCGTGTAAAATGCTGAGTGCTAAACTGAACCCCCCCCCCCCCCCCCCCTCAAAAGGTGTGCATACCCTGAGAGCTTCCATAGCAAATGTTTGACAGGAAGTGATCTAGAGTCCGAGTGGGAGAAGAGTGGGTCACCTATATACCGTAGCAATGTATAGATTAAGGTGCTTGAATTAGGACTTGTAAGAAGTGCCACTAAAACTTGAGAACAGAATGCTGATCCACACTGGTTGTCAAGTACATCCATCAGAACCACTCAAGCAGAGAGGGATGCTCTGCCTACCATATCCCAGATGGAAAGTGCAGAGACTCACAAAGTTAGCTTTGGTGTGAGGAAGCCTAATGTAGGCTGCATACCTATAAACCATCCCCCTGCTTGGGGATTCCTTGGCCTTTGCTCCAATAATGATGGACGTTTATGCAATTACAGCTTGATACATTTCCTGACAGATTGGATTTCTGCCTAAATCTATTGGTTCAAACTGATAGGGTAACTTCAGCATAGTAATTGCATGCTTTTTAAAATCGCGCATAGTTATTGTTGGGTTCCTCATAGGTCAGCACTCGCAATGTTTGTAGGTGCATATTCAACAGTACAGTGACTTTCTTCTCCAACACCAGATCTTGTGCAAGTGGCACAACTGGTGAATGAGTATCCAATTACCGTTCTCATTCAAAGTAAAGTGTTTACATACTTGCAATGTAGGCATCTTTGATTAGAAAAATAGAGAAGTGGAAACGTTTTTTACTATGATATGGCAGAAATATATACCTTAATAGAAGAGTGCTTGCGAACTCACCATGACGGATCCAACAGGTATGGAAATAATCGAGAGGCCACTATGAAAGTAAATTTGCTCCTCCTTAATCTTGCATTAGTGACCTATACTTTTAGGAGCGCCTGCTCCTCCTTCTTTCGTGGTTGGCAGTCTGCTGTCAAACTATTGCCTTTATCAAGTAGATTCAATTTGCCCACTCTTTGAGGGAGTGAACTGTTTGTTATCTAGCATCATTCCACTGCTGCAGCCTAAGGGTAGGCTTTATCACAAACTTCAAAGTATTCTGCTCGTGCACAGCAGGGTCATTGTTACTGAAGATCTGCCTTCATGTTTGTGCAATCATCAGTTTCTTATTCACTCTGCTGTCTCAGAGGTTCTGATCAAACTTGTGCAGTGGCACTGATGGTTGGCATGTAATTGCTGCTCTAACCGGAGTGCAGGTATCGGCAGTAAGGATATCATTAACAAGGAGAAAGTCTTTGGTGGGCCTTCTTGTTGCCATGGAAGATGTCAACGAGGATGAGCTTGTGGGCAGGAAAGATATTCCTTGAACTGGCAGAAAGAAGACTTTCTACAGAGATGGGCACATTTTCCTCTTATTCAACATTAAAACTGTCATTATGAGATGGGTGATTTGGTTGTAGGAATATTCGGGGCCTGAATATCTGATTCTGGCCAATATGCCCACACCCAGGAATTGTACGTGCAGGTTTCTCAAACACTTGTAATGTGGCAGTGTGGTATGGTATCTCAAGCAAAAGCCTCTAAATGGGAGGTTTTCTTTTCATAACCTTTTCATCTGCAGTGGTGGGTGAGGTTTCAGTTGGCTTCCTTCCATCAGAAGCAACTCCTGTCTTCTCTTCTGTCTTTGAAGAGAAAGATTGGAAACGAACAGAATCTTTAGGGATGTGATTTAGATGCATACAATATATTTAATTAATGATCTGAGTAATCTGCACACATTTCATGTGAACCACACATCTTGCATGGTTTGAAGGGATTTTGATATCATTACAGAGGTGCGATGAATGGAAATATATAATTTCTCAGGAACTAAGCCATGGAATACCAAAAGGGCTGAAACAGAGTGGAATAATCCAGGATAAAGAAAGGAGTTGTTTGTTGTGTTCGCTAGATGTCACTGCATAAGTCCTAGGGCTCCATGACAGGCTAGTGTGTAAATTATGATCCATGCCAAACAAGAGTTTGTGCAGAGATTAGAATTGGGAGTTGTGCAAAAATTATCACAGCCACTATATTCTCCTGACATTTCACTGGAAAATCCGGGTGAAATATATTGTGGGGTTGGTCGGTCACAAATGTAGAGGTTATGCTACATTCCCATGGCAGAACATAGTAATGGAAGCCTTTAATGCACCTGGTAAATACCTCACCATGGAGTAATGATTTGTAGTGGTTGGAGTATGTATCCCGAAGTTTTCCACAACTTGGAATGAAGCCCACAATCCCTAAACTATGCCTAATCCTTGGAAAAAGAAATGCTTAAGAACAGAAATGTGATCATTAGTTTCTCTTCATACAACAGTGTATGGAAGCTGCTGAGGCGATAGTCCAGAGCTCATCCACATTGTCTCTTCACATCTGACCTTCCAATGATGTGGACCGGCTCCACTCTATTTTATTTGATGTGTATTTTAATGCTGTTCTGTTTACCAATTTACAGGGAATATCAAGCATGACTAATGCTAAAGTGCATTTAAGAACACACCAATACCGGCAAATCTAATTTTATTGAGATTTTGGAAGGCTCTCAAACAGTTCACAAGTACTGGTGTACCAATATGGATAAACACAACCATACTTATTCACACTTTTAATGGGAAAAAAAAAACAGTTGAAGGAATGCAAAGATCGCCATTGCACACCCCAATTAAATATAAATCCAAAGCTCAAAAATCTAGAAATGCAATCAAAGTAAAAATCTCAGTGGGTTAAGACTACCATTATGTAAATATTCAGTGCATATACATAATAGTTCAAGTCCCTTCTCCTCTTCCTTGCATACTAGAAATGTATAATATAACTGCATAGTTGCTGAAACTTGGAAAAGACAAAAGTTAAAAAAAAAAACAATGACATTTTTCAAGACCCGCTAAAACGGATTGGTCTAAATTACAGGAGAGTAGCCCATCTGGCTGTTAATAAAAGTATGCAAAATATTGCAGACAATTGCTTCCAAGCTAGTCAACCATGGCAATGTCACCAAATAACACGAAATTGACCATGATAAATTAGAATTGGTATTTTATGTGTTGGAGCACAGACAGATAGAAATGCACATACTGCACAACATACTAAAAATAGTAGGCAGCAGTATGTTCAGTGCCAAGATGCAAGGAGATTCCACTTAAATTTAACAACATAAGAACACTAACCCAAAGTAGGACCTTGTCAAGGAAAAACTAACAAATGTGGGTATACAGGGTTAGTTACCTAATAACAAAGTGCATACTGCTGTGATCACATACAGGTTTACTGACTGCTAGACATTATAAAATTATAATTTACAGATACCGCTTAAGACCCCTTTGAAGCATGTAGAAACATTTACAGGATACAGAAAATAGGATTCTAGGCTAGGCATATAGACCAGGAATGCTTTGGATTATAAAGGGGACATTGTTAATACAATATAGGGTGTTGACGGTCAATTGGACTAATTGGGTGAAAGACTGCTCAAGTATTTATCTAGGTTGACAATCACTTCATCATGAACTTCTAGTTTTTTTTCTAACTTGTAGCTTTCTATTGCAGCCCTTGTGCACATTCAAAGAAGGTACCTGCAATTGATAGTGCTTCTTTCCACCTGATCAGGTTTAGCTTGTTAGTTGCAAGCTTCTACAAGCCATTGTCCTCGGACCCAACAGCAACTTGTTTGGTGAATTTCATGTGTCCCTCTGCTGCACTATGCCAGGACACCTTCAGTTGTATGTGTGCTTGGTGCTTTTCAAAGAACATGGTGTACCTCACTCCTAGAATACTCAATGATTTATGGTGTTATCCTTAGCGATAAAGTCTGTGGTATGTTTACAACACACTATTATTTTCATTATTGTAAATCATATCCTTCTGGTTCACCATTATTCACCGTCTGAAGATAATACCAGACCATTGATTAAAAAAAATTGCTTTACATATTCTACATTATTATATAATACAATGCTAGTGTGTATTGTGGTCAGTGACCCTTAGCATTTAGGGAAAGCGTTATTTTAGTTGACGGTACATTTTTGTAGTTTGAAGCTGTATGAAATTGAGCAGATTTCCAACTAGTCTTCCTCTGGTATGTCCTGAAATATTTGGTGCTGATTAGTCAAGGTGGCACACTTTATAGTCTACGTGGACGTCCCATTTTATTTTGAAAACATCTATAAGTGTTTGCCCTTAGCCAAGACCAAACATTACTGTGAGAGTTTGCACAGTCATAAACTGGTGGAAAAGGATTACCTCCAACTTGATATGAATATAGAGCTTGGATATAACTACATCTATATTGCAGTTTGGGGCTAAATAGTTCAGGTTTCTTTTTAGAACACATTTTATTGGTTTTGAATGTACAATATCATTACAACCAAAATAAATAAGTTGCCCTGTGCCATCCACAATGCCTCCCAGCAACAATCCACAGTGAACACAGGGTAGTTCAGTTCTATACAAAGAGCCTTCAACTCTAAGAGCATAGGCTCTAAAACGTTGTATCAACATACTTAATTATCTAGTGTCGCATTCAATGAGCCAATAGGGTCTACATTAATTGCACAGTATCGATTCCAGGCCGCCCATATTTCGTGCAACATTTCGGGTAGTTCAGGGATCTACACTATTAATTTAGTGAATCTGCCCGAGTATCAGAAATTAAATCTTAGAATAAAACTAGACTGGCTATTGAAACTGAAATTTCACTGGTAAAGTAATGTGATTTCCTTAGGCAGCCATCATTACTGAGTTTTCAATCATTTGGCACACCAAGCAATGTAAACATTTGGACAAGGCAGCTAAGCCCAAAACAAAATGAAAGCACACCCTCCGAGCGTGAGTGAAAGTATGCATTCATTTATTCTCCAGAAATACCATTGTAACATATACTAGGTTTATAAACTAAAAACGTAGAATTTGCAAAACTTTGAGCTAAAGCGCTATTGATTGAAAATACACAGACTTCCCGAACCACTTTTTGTAGTTTGTGAGCCACTGCAGGAGAAAAACTGAATTTAATAATACTAGTTTACAAATTTCACAAAAAACCCAACAATTGTGCCATAAATTTAAATTAACAGTTGAAAATATGTGTTAAATAGTGTTGGAAAATATGTTATATTTGATGATAAACAAAACTATTTGTTTTTGCTTCCTTGCAGATTGCAGCGAACACCTGAATTCTTTTCACTCAAAATTAACACCAGATCTCGAGAACCCAGTTTACTCTCAAACCTGATGGCACCTGGGCAGTACCTGAAAGGTACCTTGCAGGCCAGGGCACTTCGGAAAGCAATAACTTGAGTGTTTTGAATATTTTTTAGTGGCATTGATGACTCAGGTGCGAGGTGAAGTAAGGCTTTCAGTTTTTGAAATTGTAACTGTTTATCCTGCCTAAAAGTTGTTTCCGTTTCTAGAACTCAGTAGAAAATCTCAACGTTCTTTAACTTTCCTATAAACTGACTATTCCCGATCTTCATCTAAAAAATTGATTTACATGTGACTTTTCCACCCGCAGAAAATAATAAAATTCTTGCTTAAACATTTACCGATAGTGTCATTTGCACATGTTTTTTTCTTTCTTAAGTGTTTTCTTGCTATTTAATTATATATGAAATAAAAATAGTTGGAATACAATCGTTTGGAGATTTCTCTTTCTTGTGGTGTATGTCCACAATACTTTCCAGATGAATATAGAAACACACTTGCACCCATGGATTTTTCATCATTAGGTACCATCTAAACATCAACCAACGCATGATTTATCATTATAACTTGAGGTAAGAAACCTTTAAAAAGTAACTACAGTTCAACCATGTGTTTAAGTAGGTTCAAGTCTAGTATAAATGCATAAAATTGGATACAATTTAAACTAACAAGAAAATTAATAAAACAAAATGAATATCTTTGGAGCAGAGTCTTTCGAGTGGATGTCTCCTTGCAAAGGTTCAGCATGGCTCACTTTCTGCTCTTTTTGGTACCTGGCGGATCAGAGGAGTAGCAGCAGACTATACTTCCTCTCAGTCTGAGAAGTAAGATTGCGTCCCCTGTATAGTCATGGCCCAATAGAAGATACTCAAGCTGCTGGAGCTTTATACATGGGGATCTTAAAGATTTTACTCCATCGAAGGTGTGAAAGCAGGGAAACTGAAGTTAACCTTGTACCTACTGAAAGAGCTGGTACCATAGAGTCAATTCCCACTGTTGCTGTCCTGGTGTTGCAATGGAGGATTCTTTTTGCTGCCATGCTGAATTAACACAGCAATGGAGAAACAGGGGCTTCCTCTGTGTGGCCTTTCTTGGTCTGCTGAAGCCTGTATCACCAGCGCAATTGGAGACTATTTCTAGTTTCCTCAGGCCTCCCAAGGATGACAAACCTTCATGGAATTAAGGATTTCTTTTTTTGCATATCATCCATTATATATGGCAACACTATGCTGCTTTTGAAGAGACCCCTGCTTGACCTCTATAAACCCAAAATAATCCTCACTCTACCACCTACTCCAGCAGATGAGATCTACAACTCATGGTATTGATCAAAAGACACTGATGACTGGATCTAGTTGGGAGGAACTGGAGGTAAAATTCAGCATAAGGGGAAACATTTGCAGGGATGAAGCAAAACCTGATGTACATTGAAGCTAGTGAGTCTGCAGGTGGGCAAAAATGCAAGCTTTTAACAAGTAATGGCAAACCTGAAATTCTAAAATGTTAGTGCCCTTCGTGTTACAAATAGTCCAGCCTGGCTTGCATGTATGCATTATCATGAAATCCATGCCACACATGACACCTTCTTGAACTGGTAGAGTTGGCAGAATGTAGGTTTAGTCCAGCAGACAATATGGTCATTCAGGGTGAGGTTGGTTTAAACTGAAACCAAATAGCTTTGCACGTGGGATCAGGGATAGGCAAATGCCTGGAGGATGCAGAGTGAAACACATTTTTTGATTGGGGTAGTTTTTCAGCATAGAATTGGGTGTAGAAATATCAGAAGATTCAGGTTCAGAGTGACTGCATCAAAATTTCTACATTGTCGAGCAAAGACTTTAGTTATTATGTAGGACAGTTTGTACACGCATGGTGAAGAGGAGTGTCATCAGCATATTGGTAAATCAAGATTTTGTTTTGTGAAGTATTGTGCCCTGAGGTTGGGTATATAGATTAAATAGATGAGCTAAAAGATGGATCCTTGTAATACTCCTTATTTTAATTAAAGTGAGGGTGATCTGAAGAAGTTGAGTTTCACAGATCTTGAAGAGTGAAATGATTTCAAACAGCTTAATACAAATTCCAGACAGCTGTTATGGAAGGATCTTCACAATTTCTGGACTGAAAAAAGGAACAGCAGCAGTGTGGGACTCTTGTAAATGGGGCATGGATATGTTTTTGATTTGGTGAAGCTGGGTGATGTAAAAGTCCCCTCTATAACTGAGATTTTCGAGGACTGTATACATAACTCTGTTTTTTTCTTTCCTGTACTGAGTATGTGGAAATGTGCCTTTTAATGAGCACACCAGTGCAGGGGTCACCCTTCTCTGTCCACGGGTTCGTAGACCAACATAATAGAGATTGGCACTGAAACTGGAATTCAAAGAACAACTTTATTAATCACTCATGAGTGGGACCACGTCCATACAACACCCTCAAGTGTTACATGAGGTAGTACATTGAATACACAGACCATGGAGCTTATATAAACACGTTACTTACCTTCATAATGATATATCTGCAAGAAACAGTAGTTAGTATTAGCTTCCTTACCTTAGAATATCCCTAGGCGTCAGACTGGATCCGGAATTTTTTGCGTAGCAGTACCCTTGTGCATCGGTAGGCGTCGTCTGCGGCTCCGCGTCCGTCGTCGGCATGACGTCGTCGGAGTACTTAGACGCCGCCTCCGCGTGCTGACGTCAGTTCTTAGACACAGCTTTTTTCGCGCCAGAAACGCAGAGCCATGTTAAAAACCAACACTGGTGCCATTGAAACTAGGGCCCTGAAAGGGGATGACCGTAACCCTAGATATTGGTTCGCAGAACGGGGAGGATGGGTGGGGCGGTAAGGAATCTAATACTAACTGTTTGTTACAGATATATCGTTACCGAAGGTAAGTAACTTGTTCATCTGAAAGAAACCTGTTAGTATTAGATTCCTTACCTTAGAATAGATACCCCAGCAATACCAACCCCGGTGGTGGGTCTGCGAACCAATAATCACACCAGAAAGTCCTGGAGGACGGAACGGCCAAAGAAGCCATCCCTCCGGACTTGACTGTCCAGGCAGTAGTGTCTTGCGAACGTGTGCAGTGACAAATGTCCTGCAAGAGGACTCCCCGACCCAGGGCAGTAGTAGCTGCCGTGGCCCGAGTGGAATGGGCCCTCAGCCCAACAGGAGGTTCCTTCTTAGCCAAGGAGTAGCATGCCTTGATACACAACACGACCCACCAAGAGATGGTCCGCTTGTGTACCACCCGTCCCTTCTTAGCGCCTACGTAACCAGAGTTGGTCCTCCACCCGGAACTGGCGAGTGCGATCGAGATAAAACGAGAGCGCACGTTTTGGGTCTAGACGGTGGAGCCGCTCTTCCTCTTTTGAGGGATGCAGAGGCGGAAAGAAGGTGGGCAAGGTGAAAAACTGACCGATGTGGAAGGCCGTGACAACCTTGGGCAGGAAAGAGGGTCTAGTCCGCAACACAACCTTGTCCGGATGGACAGAAAGGAAAGGAGGTTTGGAGGAAAGAGCCTGGAGCTCACTCACTCTCCTGGCAGAGGTGATGGCAACCGGGAAAGCAGTCTTCAGAGTAAGACGGCGGAGAGGACAGTTGTGAAGTGGCTCAAAGGGAGCGCACATCAGATAAGTAAGAACCAGGTTCAAATCCCACTGAGGCATCACGAACTGAACAGGTTGAAACTTGTGTGTGATGCCCTTCAGAAAACGAGTTACAATAGGGGACTTGAACAAAGGTGGTTTATCAGGCAGCCTTAGAAAGGCTGAAAGGGCAGAAAGGTAGCCCTTGATAGTGCCCAGAGCAGAGCCCTGCTGGGCAAGAGAAAGAAGGAAGAGAAGAACCTCAGAAAGAGGGGCAGAGAGAGGATCCACAGCCTTTGCTGTGCACTATGCCACAAATCTGTTCGACCTGTAGGCGTATACCGACTTTGTGGAGGGCTGCCTGGCCGCCAGAATGATATTACAGACTTCAGGAGGCAAGTCAAATGGCCTCAACTGTCGCCGCTCAATCTCCAAGCATGGAGGTGGAGACTGGACAGGTTCAGGTGGAGGACCGTCCCCATCTGCTGCGACAGAAGGTCCTCCAAATGAGGCAGACAAACCGGGGGATCGACTGACATACTGAGTAGCTCTGGATACCAGTACCTTCGTGCCCAGTCCGGAGCCACAAGGATGACTTGGGCCCGGTCGCGCTTGATCTTCTTCAGCATTCTGGGCAGAAGTAGTATAGGCGGAAAGGCATACAACAGACCGCAACTCCACTCGCGACGAAAAGCGTCTCCGAGCGAGTGCCGCCTTGGAAATTCCAACGCGCAGAACTGATGACATTGCGCGTTCTCTTCGGTGGCGAATAGATCTAACCAAGGCTCTCCCCACAGCAGAAAGAGACCTTGCGCCACGACCGAGTTGAGATGCCATTCATGATCCATCATGCACAGGCGGCTGAGTTCGTCCGCCCTGGCGTTCAGAGAACCTTCCAGGTGTTGAACCACCAGGGTCACGCCCTGATGTTCCAGCCACTGCCAGAGGTGCAGAGCCTCCTGGCAGAGGGTCCACGACCCCACCCCGTTTGTTGCAGTACCACATGGCGGTGGTGTTGTCTGTGAACATCTGCACTACACTCCCCCGGACAGAGGGGAGGAATGCCTTCAGTTCAAGACGAATCTCCTGCAGCTCCAAAAGGTTAATATGGAGCCGGGACTCTGCCGGAGACCAGAGGCCTCTGATCGCCGCCTCTCCCATGTGGCCTCCCCAGCCCTGGAGGGACGCGTCCATCACAACTATGTGTTCCGGTTGGGGGAGGGAGAGGGATCTGCCGCTGACCCAATCACGGTCCGTGAGCCACCACTGCAGCTGTCTCGCAGTGCCCTCTGAGATCAGGACATGGTCGGACAGATTGCCCTGATGCTGGGCCCACTGAAACTTCAGGTCCCACTGCAGAGCCCGCATCCGCCAACCGGCGTGATGCACTAGAAGGATGCAGGAAGCCGTCAGATCCAGAAGCCGCAGCGTCAACCTGACCGAGACTCGGGATAAAGGCTGAAAGATCGGAATCGGAGCCTGAATATCCCGAACCCGCTGTTCGGGGGGATAAACCCGAAACTGCGCTGAGTCGAGAACCGCTCCGATGAAGAGGAGCTTTTGAGAGGGACTCAGGTGTGACTTCGGCACGTTGATGGAGAACCCCAGCAGGTGCAGGAGGTCCGCCGTCGTCTGGAGGTGGCTGACGACTGTCTGGGCAAGCCCGCCTTCAACAACCAGTCATCGAGGTAGGGGAAGACTGAAACCCCTAACCTGTGCAGATGAGCTGCGACCACCGCCATCACTCGTGGCCTACTGTGAACCGCAGGTAGCGCCGGTGGGCCTGCAGGACGTGGATGTGGAAATAAGCGTCCTGCAAGTCCAACGCTACCATCCAGTCTCCTGGGCTAAGGGCAGCCAAGACCTGAGCTAGTGTCAGCATTTTGAACTTCTCCTTCCGAAGGAAGCCGTTGACGTTCCGTAGGTCCAAGATAGGGCGTAGGCCCCCTTTGCCCCTCTTGGGTACCAGGAAGTAGTGGGAGTAGCAACCACACCCTACTACAGGCCCAGGAACGCGCTTGATGGGCCCCTTGGCCAAGCGGGCCGTAACTTCCTCCTGCAGAAGCTGCAAATGATCCCCCGATACGCGGTGGTATTGTGGTGGCATGGCTGGAGGGGTCGTCTCGAAGGGGAGGGAGTAGCCCCTTCGGACGATTTGCAGCACCCACCTGTCCGATGTGACATGGTGATGGCGAACTCTGCCCCCCACTGGCGTCACTTGGGCCTGAAAGCACGGACTAGGAAGGTTTTGAGGCAGATGCTGCGGAGGAAGGTGTGGACTTGCCTCGCCGTTGTCCCCGACAGCCTCCACGGCGGTTTCCACGGCCGCCACCGCGTTGGATGTTAGTCTGCGGTGCGTGGCTGGCAGCACGTGTGGGAGCGCCCCTTCCTTGGCTACGAAAGGAGCGAAAGGCACCCATTTGCTGGTGCGGGCCGAGAGGCCCAAGGACTTGGCCGTAGCCCTGGAGTCCTTAAAGCGCTCAAGCGCATGGTCTGCCTTGTCGCTGAAAAGGCGATGGCCATCAAACGGCATGTCCATGAGTGTATTCTGGACATCCGTAGAAAAGTTGGTGGACCTGAACCAGGCGTGGCGACGAATCGCCACCGTTGTTGCCATCGCTCTGCCCAGTGAGTCGGTGGTATCCAGTCCACACCGGATGGAAAAACGTGCCGCATCTCGACCCTCCACAAGGGCATGGACGAGTTTAGCCTTGACCTCCGCCAGGCATTGTGGCAGCACGTCCGCGACCGTGTCCCACAGGGAGTGGGTGTAGCGGCCCAAGAGGCATACGGTATTGGAAGACCGCAGTCCCAAACTAAGGGAGGAGAATATTTTATTTCCATAATTCTCATACCTCTTGGATTCCCGATCAGGCGGAGCCGACGGGAATACGGTCTGGGAGTTAGAGGCCTGGATGACCAAGCTCTCTGGGGTGGGGTGGGTGGACAGGAAAGCAGGGTCGCCCGGGGCCGGACGGCGGCGTCTGGCCACGTTCCTATCTACAGGCTGTCCTGTAGCGGGCCTGGACCAGGTGCCCAAAAGAACGTCCGTTAAGGCCTCGTTAAACGGCAGCAGAGGCTCAGCCGAGCTTGACTGCGGTTTAAGGACCTCAGTGAGGAGGTTAGTCCTCACGGCCGCGACGGGGAGCTCAAGGGCCAAGGCCTTGGCCGCCCGCGTCAACACCACACTGAATGATGCCCCTTCCTCCGTAGCCACGGTAGGAAGTGAGACAAAGCCAGTGCCTGGCGAAGTGTCCAGACCACTGGCATCCCCAAGACCTGTCCAGTCCTCCTGGGACTGACACTCACGTGTCAGAGGGTCCTCGGACCCCTCCCAATACTCTTCATCACCCATCCCCTGATAATCCGGGTTGTCAAATGATGGGGCCGGTTCATTGAAGTAAAACTCCCCAAGCGATGTCGAGAGCGGCACCCTCCAGCGGCGGAACCGGGTCGAGGGAGGCATCGGGGACGGCGCCGCCAGGGTACGGCGCCGCCAGAGGACGGCGCCGGAGGTGACACCTGAGGGGCCGGTGAGGTCGTCAGGTCGACCGGCGACGATCCGGATCCAGAAGCGGATCCAGTGGGACCCTGCGGCGCCAGGGCCGAAGTACTCGCTGGCTTCGGAACCGAAGCACCTGCCCCGCTAGGGCCCCCAGACGGGTCCGCTGGGCCCGAAGGCGACGCGGAGCCCGCCGGAGGAGTGAGGGACCTCATGGCCATGAGGAAACGCTCAATCTCCTCTGGCGTCGCTTGCTGCCCAGGGACCGGAGAGTATGGGGCAGGTCGCGACGCCCGCGACCCCGACGGAGCCGCGTGGGCGGTGTCACCCGAACCCCCGGCCCATCGCGGGAGGGGAGGGGAGGGGAGGGGAAAGGGAAGGGAGGGGAGGGGAGGGGAAGGGAGGGGAGGGGAAGGGAGGGGAGGGGTGGGGAGGGGAAGGGAGAGGAGAGGAGAGGAGGGGAGAAGAGTCGGAAGAGCGATGACGTCTCTTTCATTTCTTGTGCTTACCTGACGACTTCGAACATGAGGAGTGATGGCGACTCCCAGAGCTATGATGGCTCCGCCCCCGGTCCGTCGACCTCCGTCCGGACCGGGACATCGCACGGCGCGGGGCAGACTGCCGGCTTTCGATGTTAAGGCCCGAGAGTCGGAGCAGGTCTTGTCGTCCTGATCGACGCCGAGACAGTGGAGGCACCGTCGGTGACCGACATCAGACGGTCGCAGTCCTCACAAGGTTTAAAACCTGGCATCCCTACCGGCAGAATGATCAAAAATATCTCAAAAAAGTTTAATCAAAAAGTGACTAAGGTACCACTTTTTCCGAATCTGCGCTGCTGGTGCGGAAAAAAGAACTGACGTCGGCACGCGGAGGCGGCGTCTAAGTACTCCGACGACGTCATCACGGCACCCACGACACCTACGACCGACGCGGAGCTGCAGACGACGCCTACCGACGCGAAAGGGTACTGCTACGTAAAAAATTCCGGATCCAGTCTGACGCTTGGGGATATTCTAAGGTAAGGAATCTAATACTAACCTGTTTCTTTCAGATACAGAATTTGTTGAAGAGTAAGCATATAGTTACAAATAGAAGGTACAAGCATACACAGGAATAACCACTGACAAAAATGGGCAGATGGGAGATCACTTAGTTAGCAAAGTGGGAGGGGGAACAGAACTGCTTACAACAGCCACAGATAGTCGACAGTTACATCTTTAACCAGGTGCATTTCAGCAGCTACAGGCCTTTGCTCAGCACATATATTGCTTTGGCCCACTACAGAAGGAGTTAACTAAAGTTGATGACACAAGTGGGATAGAAAGGTAAGCAACAGTGAAGACAGAGAAATTACATAGGTAACAAAATGGCTGCCACAAAAAAGATGGCTTCAGCCTATGCCAACAGAAATATTTTCACAGGCAGCCCTTTTAGCATATGCTGAAGACATGTTCTTATAATTTCGAAGGAATACAAAAAATATCATGTATGTCACTCTGCATCATTTCATTGATTTTTTGATGACTTGCAAATCGGGCATTTACATTCTTAGCATTTTGTTTAGTCTGTATACATAAGGTGTAAGTAGAAACTCAAAGGGAACAAAGCATCGGGCCGCATTGGATACATAGGCAACAAGTGAAAAGAATAGCAACAAATATAAATAGAGCCATTAGTAATTTCCAGCCTCATACAGTAAACATGTTCCATAGCCATCAAGTCAAAGTCCTTGTCCCTGAATCCTGGTGGATTTCAGTGGCTATTTTGTGCATCTTGGAAACTGCGTGGTCAGGGATGTAAATGCAACAGCTACTCCTGATGATGCTCCACCACGGTCACCCAGGATGACGTTGAGGACCATTCTATTTTGGAGCGTCACAATTCTCACAATTTGTAATTCTTCTGTGATATTTCCAAGTGCCATTGCTGTCTGATTGGTTACAGCCTCTACAACACGTATCAAACATCTCATTTTTCTGCTGTTTAAGGCCGCACCAACAAAGAAGAATAGTCCCAAGTTCAAAGTCAATATACTGCTACAGTGCAGTATCAGTTTGATCCACCTCATCATTATTTATTGTCCTCTTGAATCAGCTTTGAGAAATGTCATTATACAGTTTATAATCTTTATGGTAGAATGCAGGCGCCAAATACAGAGGTGGAAGCATAAAGGACACGTAGCAGCTACCTGACCACCCAATAGGTAGGTGATGATAACCTTTACTTCCGCAAATGAAATGGGTATTCTGTGAGGACAAACAGCTGCTATTGTTCATTCCAGTAACATTCAACACTAAAGTACAGTCACTTTTTCCCACAGGTATACTGCTCACACAGAGATCCGCTCGAGCTCCAGTGACAGCAATAACGCGAGGCCCATTTTCCTTGGTTGTTCAAGTGTTAGGGAAAACCTAGCGCACAGAGGAATTTCCTCGACGATACTCCTCCATTTCCCATACAGTTCCATTAGCTTGTGGATCTCCTTCCTCATCAGGGTAACAAACCCTATTCAATTGAGCGTTTAGTCCTCCTACATCAACATAAGTAACGTTAGCAACTTCAGAAGCCCACAACAATGCAAACCAGGCTCTGCAGGAGCCATTATGGGGACAGGAGTAGTAGCAGTCAGTAGATTTCGGACAGCGGCTACTTCCTCTACAATCCATGTTATTGCAGCAACAAAAACAGTCAAAGTGAGTCCAGTAACAATCATTGTTCTTTTGCTACAAACTCTTGCAGCAGTTGGTTTCTTTTTCTTAGGCATATTCATTTTGTTGACAAACGATGAAACAGATGGTGCCCTAAGGTCCTGGGCGGACGCTGATTTCTTCACTGAGGTTGAGATGAGCATTCACTAAAAGGCTACCATCCTTTGTAGTCCGGCTTTAACCACCCAGGACAGTGGCTTAAACCGTCTTTTTCAATGATGAAGCGTCTTTCTTCCTTGGTCACAGCTGATATCGGTATGTACCAGAATTGTGTGATCCGGGAAGACTTCCTGAGATCCTTCAGGTGACGGAGCTTCTCCTTTCTCGGTGACCAGGATGTTGCAGTGATCTGCCAACGCAGCTGGGCTCACTAGGTCTTACAACACCTTCAGGCAGTGTGTCGCATGGACCCAGTTCTTCTGGTTGTCACTCGAACTGCAGTAGTGGTAGCCAGCAGCACTTGCTCAGGGTCTCACCATCTCGGTGCTAGGGAGATGGCTCTCTGGAAGGACTTTATAACCACAAAGTCACCAGGGCGCAAGCAGTGGCCCTCACCTTACGACCTGTCTGCAAGAGTCTCCCGAATCTGTTGATAAATAGAAGACAAACTGTCAGTCAACTGAGAAAAATAGTTATTCATCAATACATTGGGTACATCCTGTATAGGGTGTGGCTTAGAAAGCCCCCAAATATTCTTGGCCTTCCAAAAACCACCTCATATGGTGTGAGGCCAGATCGTGTATGTGGTATCGATCTAATGGATAGCAATACTAAAGGCAGTGCATCAGGCCATTTCAAAGATGTGGAAGCCTGTATCTTAGCCAATTTCAATTTTAGGGTGGAGTTGTAACGTTCCACTAGTCCTGCTGATTGTGGGTGAAAAGCAGCATGAAATTTCTGCTTAATTCCCAACCCTTTCATGAGCTACTCAACAACTTGCCCAATAAAATGGGGTCCATTGTCACTCCACAAAACTTGACAAATGCCAAATCTGGGCAAAAACTCCTTTAGGAGCACCTTTGCTGTAGTAAGAGCTGTAATATCTTTTGTAGCGTATGCCTCCACCCATTTATTAAAGACACAAACCACTACCAGAACATACTTCAGAATATCACAGCGTTCAAGCTGGATATAATCCATTTGCAGAACCTCAAAAGGTGCTGTAGGTTTTGCAAACCCTCCTGTTGGAGTTTGTGTTCCCTTTCCATGATTATACTGGAGGCAGATCAGGCAGGACTGGACTATTTTCTTAGCCGTACCGACAATCTCTGGATGATCCCAAACTTGTGTGTTGCTCTGCTATTGAGGATGCTCCAACATGTGCCGGCTGATGTGACATATGAATCCTAGGGTGTAAATAGGCTGTAGGTAACTTCCATTTTGTCATGTCTTTATTCTTCTAACAGCCCTCATTATCCAATGCTCCCTCCTTGCACCATGGGTCTAATTCATCAACCGAGGCAGATTGTTGCATGTCTAGAACTTCTTCCCTGGCATCATGCCAACGATCAGCCTGTGATTTAACTGCATACAAAAATGTGGTACTTTACTGATTACACAAAGGCATTGCCTGCTCCTATTTTATTAGTCACTTTCTTGTGTGCGCTACATTTAACAGTTGACACTTTGTTAGGATAGGTCAAGGCAGTAAGGAGATTATGTACTAATTCCCCATGCACTATTTGTGTCCCATGTGAAGTGAGAAAGCCTTTTTATTTCCAAAGCCGCCCAAAGCTATGTACCACGCCAAAGGCATATTGGCTATCAGTGTAAATGTTAACAAGAAATCTGTACTAAGCTCACATGCTCTTTGAAGTGCTATCAACTCAGCTGCTTGAGCTAACTTCTGTGGGATACGAGCTGTCAACTCCTGTCTGAAGTGTTGTAATTGCATAAGCAGCAGATGTAGTGCCATCAGGCAACTTCAGGCAAAATCAACCGACCCACAATTCTCCATCAACACTAGAAAGAGGTGTATCTTGTAGGTCAACATGACTCTTTGTTTGTTCTTCAGTACGGGATATACAGTCATGTAACTCTTCTGACTGAGCCTGAGTAGCTGGAAGTGGCAATAATGTAGCAGGATTCAGAGTCAAACATCTTTTCAACGTGATATGGGGGCCAAATGTGTCAATTCATATCTTGTCAAACCAGAACTAGTCAGATGCTGTGTTTTCGTTTGATTTATCAAGGCATCGACTGAGGTACTAACACAAAGAATCTATGTGACAAGACTATTCCCTCACTCTGATGTATAGACACAGCTGCTGCTGCCACTGCTCGAAAACTACCAGCCAGCGCAGGGGCAACTGGATCAAGGACAGCTGAAAAATACGCACAAGGACGTTGTTTATCACTTTGTGTCTGTGTTAAAACCGAGAGGGCACAACCTTCCCTTTCGTGTACATAAAGTGTGAAAGTCTTAGTGTAGTCTGGAGTTCCTAATACTGGTGCTGAATAAAGAGCTTGACGTAGCTGTTGGAAGGCATTCTGGCATTCAGTAGTCCATAGGAGAGGCATAGGAGTGTCTTTAGTCAAAAGCGCCAACAAAGGTTTAAATAATATACAAAAAGCTAGGGATCCACTGCCTACAAAAGGAAGTAAGGCCAATCAATGCACGGACATCCTTCTGAGTACGGGGCACAGGAGTGTCTAAAATGGTCTGAATGAGATCTGGTGTGAGTAATGAAGCACCTTCCTTGGAATATGTACTGGTGGGATAACCATTTGTCCCACATCGGTATCTGATGTAGCCCATAAAGTACCAGGTAAGGATGCCAGAGTGATATCCTCTTTAATGGGACATGACCTCACAACCATTGGATAGTTATCATTTGAGATAACACGCACACCTTCAGGGGAACAACGTATTGTAGCACAAAAATATTGAAGCATATCACTGCCCACAATATTATCCGGCGTGGTAGGGGAAAGCAAAATTGGACATTCTGCAGTGAATTTATCAAGACTAAATGCAAGGGGCTGTGATGTGAGCTAGATGTAGGGGTCCCATCGAATCCTATCTATGTTATCATTGCGCCAGATAGAGGAGCCCCAGGAACCAATTTTTTTGACAGAGCACCATGAGTAGCTCCTGTTTCAACCAGAACCGATCAGTAGAATCCAAGACATTTGCATCAACATAAGGACCTTTCTGATCTACTGGGACCTCAACAAGTTCCTTACCCCACCCTAGGCATTCTTTTGCATAATCAGAATCCCCAAGACCATCAGTCGAATAATCAGACGTTTGATATTGATTTAGTCTATCAAAGGTATTCGAATAATTTGGTCCATGTTTAACTGCCTCAAACCTGGGATGATTTCCTATTCCTCCCCTTTGTCCTAAATTCCCTGGGCGTCCTCTCATGCTTACTCTACCCCGTTGATACTGCTGACCTCGCAAAAGGGGGCACTCGGAATGCGAATGTCCAATCTCTTTACAATAAGCACACTGATCAGAAGACAAAGTTGCTAGAGAGAAAGGGGGTACACCAGGGGTATATACTGCACGTCCGCCTCTACCACTACCTCTGAATGGTGGACCATATACTTGAGTGAACATAAAGGGAGACTGGGGAAAACGTGGACAACAAACTCTCATTGGCCTTGAGGTGACTAGCTATTTCTGCCAACACGTTAGCGACAAATTTGCAGACGACCCGTGTCATCTGTCAATGACTGCCTACTAAAATCATGGAATGTCTCTTCAAATCGTGTAAATAAATCAAAAACTGACTCATTCGCTTTCTGTTTACAAGACACTAACGTTGTCCAATCTATTTTCTTAGGGGTATGAGAGATTTTAACTTAGTCACAATAGCTTTGGGAAGATCTAATATCTCCTGTTGGGGTTTCTGAGCAAGTTCCCTAGGCGCATCTATTTCTTCTAAATGCACCCAAGTATCACCATATGCTACATTATCATCTATTTTCTGAATTGTTCTCCACATATCCGGGGGCAACATTAGTCCAAAAACATATCAATATCTGGCAGGGTCATAGTGCAGGAGCTAATGGCTCCTTCCACTTCTTCATAGAAAGCTGCCTGATTTTTCCGTGGATTGGGCAAAGCAGCCTTAAGAGCCATAACGTCTGCTCTACTCCAAGGAGTATAGACCCAATTATAGACAAAATATCCCTTGGCATCATCTGAATCTTCATCAGCACTTGTTCCTGCACCCTTTGGAGGAACATACAGAGGCACAGCTTCATGCATCGGTTTTACAGGAACCACAGTATCACGAGGGTCCTTGTCTGACCCCAAAACTTCTTTTTGCATTGGTGTCTAAACTGTTTGTGCAGTTTAACTTTACCAGCTGATTTTTGCTCCGCTTTTAAACGTTGTGTTTCATGTCTTAATTTACCTACTCTCCTAATTAGATCAGGTAGATTTGACAAAAGGAAAGTTCCATCATTTAATTGTTTCTAATCTAAATTAATATCCTTGGGCTCTAAGTTTTTAGAAACGTTTCTAAAACCAAGTACTGCTTCCCAGGTAAACTTCTCTGCAAAATAGAACTGCTCTAAATCTTTCCACTGATGTACCATTGCTACAAGATCTGGAGCAGAAGTAGTCCCACAAGCTTCTTTGCGAGCAGTGGATCTGATATTGGCTTTTTCGTTAACAGTTAAAGTGGAGTGAGTCTGTTGCCCATCTGGCTTATCTAGGGCTTTATCGTCTGAGAAAAAATTTTCTTCCGAGGGATTATTCTTAGGAGCAAAGGGAAATTTATACAGGGGCGGAGGTGATGGAACCATCCTGAGGTTTATTAAGTATGGGAGAAATGGGGCGCCTAATAGGGTACTGATTGGAGATCAGGATCCTTTGTCGTATATTTGTTCCACAGTGTACTATATATTATGGAAGAAATACTGTATTTAATACACATATGCCTATTAGGTATCCCCTCTGAGGGAGCCGGCTGACTTCTGTCTAAATCCATTTTGGTACCTTCAAGACAGCAACACAGCCTACGGAGTGTGCTGGAAACAGGCATGCTAACAAGTTTTCGTAAAATATTACTTTTCCAAAATATTCAAAAGTAGGGAAAAATCTCCACATTACCTGCCTTTATTTTCTGCAAAAAATAAATCAAACCAACAAAACCAGAATCTTGGCCAAGCAAATCAAGAGTGCCGCTTCAGCGACCTTACCAAACAAGAGTCTCCAACTTCCAATCTCTTTGTCTACCTAATGGTCACTGCAAAAATAACACCAAAGGATACCTCTGTTGGGACCGGCCACCACCTGAGGGATGAAATCGAGAAAACCAGAAAAATCACTTCGGCTGCAAAGACAAGGGTCTCCTCATGCAGGAAGTCTCCTCAGCAAAATTCCACTCTTCCGTCAAAACCACTCCTTTGGACAGTCGCGTCTCCAAAGAGTCCAGAGTCTGGCGCCATACTGTGGAAATGTGCCTTTTAATGAGCACCCCCGGTGCAGGGGTCATCCTTCTCTGTCCACGGGCCCGTACACCAACAAAATAGAGATTGGCACTGAAGCTGGAATTCAAATAACAAGTTTATTAATTACTCATGAGTGGGACCACGTCCATACAACACTTAAGTGTTCCAGGAAGTAGTACATTGAATACACAGACCATGGTGCTTATATACACAGTTTGTTGCAGAGTAAGCATGTAGGTACAAATAGAAGGTGGAAGCATACACATGAATACCTACCGACTAACATGGGCAGATGGGAGATCACTTAGTCAGCAAGGTGGGAGGGGGAACAGAACTGCTTACAGCAGCCACAAATAGTTGACAGTTACATCTTTAACCAGGTGCATTTCAGCAGCTACAGGCCTTTGCTCAGCACATACATTGCTTTGGCCCAGTACAGAAGGAGTTAACTAAAGTTGATGACACAAGCAGACTAGAAAGGCAAGCAACAGTGAAGACAGAAGAATTACATAGCTAACAAAATGAATGCCACAAACAAGATGGCTTAAGCCTATGGTAACAGAAATTATTTACGATTTCCATAAGTACACCCATCTTCTTCTTTCCATCACATCTTCATTGAAAAGTGAATGAGTACTGTGATCCGGGAAGCCTCATTAACAAGGAAATGGTCTTTTAAAGACCTGTGAAGTACTTGGGTGGGGACAGTAAGTGTGCTCCCGGGAAGTTGTCTCACAGGACGGGGGTGGCGGGGCTGAAGCCCTTTGAGCTTACATACCAGTATTGTGCATGCAGGAGTGTGCTCTTTTCAAGCACTCGTCACGATGGGCCCACACACTTCGACATAGAGCACGTTGTTAGCAAGGCAGCTTTTTTTAGGAGCTGCCTTGCAAGGGGGGTTCTTTAGCAGCTGGCGGCAATGTCACACACAGAGGGATGGTGCCTCCGAGTGGCACTCTACTCTAGGACTGTTGCACGTTGTGTCTGCCCTGCCTGGGGGCGGCGCACTGAAGGACACACACACACACACTCTGCCACTCTGTTTATAGTGACAAATAGCAAATAGTTGAAGACGCATTTGCGCCCCCCTGGGAATATAGCCATGGACCCACAGGGTGGCGCGCCCCACAGTTTGAATACCACTGAATTAAACAGATATATTAAATCAGAATGAGGGCAAAGGATGGTGGACTGAAGCCCATAGTTTCCGTGACTGATCTACCATACAGAGCCATAGTATGTTGCCCGTTCATCCTCTGAGCGATGTACGGCTGCCAGAGATAACAAAATTCTGCTGGGATTTTAGTGATAAAAAAACAGACGTCGTTGCTACCAAAGACAGCTCAAAAGAGTCTACCTTCTCTACTGACTCAGCTGGTGATGTGCAAGTTGTGCCTGAGGCAGGCCCAGCCAAAGCCGTCATTCTCTTGGTCAGCCCACTCTACAGTTGGGGACAGCCAGTCAATCACCAGTGGTTCATGAGAGATCGGTGTGGGCTTTGACATACTTGTTTAAGAAGTCCTATGGATTAACCTGAACTGCGGGCAACCTTGTAGTTGTACTAGAGGAGCAGGTTAAGGAAGGATACATTGGGTGCAGTTTTATTTTTATTTTGCAGTAGGTGGATGCGCGTCTTTTTTTTTTTAACTTCAGGATCCACATCAGCCTGCCACAGCTTTAAAGCCCATAACAGTGGAAGAGTACTCATAGTCGTAAAGGAAACCGTATTTGGCCCAAGCTCCAGGGCAGGGACAAACACTCAAAGAGAAAGTGAAGCTGGCTCATGCTGACCAGAGAAGTCAGCAAATGAAAGGGGCAATGAAGCTAACCAATGGTAAGCAATAGGTAGACTCTAAGCCCCCGGTAAGCTAACAAAATGTCTCACAAGCGACTGTGTATGCGCTGTCTCAAGCTAGAACTAATAATACAATTAGTCAACTAAAATGTAATTAACATTTGTGGAGTTTCACCAAGAAGTGGGATTTGGGTAACCTAATAAAGGTTATACAATTACAATAAACAATTAAATACAAGTTAGAAAAAATATTTAAAAAACAATAATGATTTTAAGGATAGGGGTATAATTTAGAGTGTGGATGTCATATTGCTCACAAATTAATTATGGCTAAGGAAATATCAGCCTAAAATTAAGTATCGGGGATCATTAACTGAATTATATGACACTAACTATGATTTAATGGATGTAATCACACTTTTAAATATAAAGGTTTTAAAAAACAGCCATGCAAAGGTGTCCTGGTGCTAGACAATGGCAAAAAAGTCTTGGGGAATTTGGAAAAAAATAATTTAAATTGCAAATAGAAAATTGCATACAAGTAATTAACTATTTACTCTAGGATCAATATTATGGTTACCAATCAAGTAGAATAGAAGGATCTGATTGGCTTTAAAAATATATATAATGATAATTAAAAATATGATTTTATTTACACATATTTAAGTTCATACAATGAAAGGTTTGAATAAATCAACAATGGAGAGGAAATGGCTATAGCAAATAAGTGTTAGCAAGTAAAGGATAAATACACAATGGCAAGGAACCGGCAGACAAAATGGTAGTGAAGTAATGGAAGAAGGAAGAAGGAAATGTTTTACAACGATACAGTCCTTTGTGGCTTGCAGTTTCATTTAATGTCTCAGCCTTAGTTGTTAAAATTATTCATCTAAACTTTACATCAACATATGCATATGTCAAAAAAGGTCCCATGAATGCCAATCTTTGAGTATAGCAACTGAGCCTATTCATATATAGTGACTCCTCTCCATGGACCTGAAACTTCAAAGCGTCGGACATTCTCAGCTCACTGGCCAGTTGAGCTCAGTTTAGCTCAATGCCCCATAAGGGGCCAGTGTCTAGTATCCAGCACACAGGAATCAGACACATTTTGAGGAGGTATTTAGGGTATAACCAAGCAGGTCCATCAGTATCACCTGAGCGCTGCAGAAGGGGCAGCAGGTGCTTGTGCCCCTGGTGGGAGGCCAGCTACACCTTTCCCTGGCCTAAGCCTGTGTCCCAAACACCTGCTGCAGTGACCCTTTAAGGTTGCGGAACCAACCTTGAGTGGTCCAGTAGCAAAGTTGTATGTGTGAGATAGGTTTTTTTGGGTGCTGCAGGGGTGGTCCACCCCTAGTGAAGGTCGCCCCTGTGTGGTTTGCTGCTGCATAGTCCGCCCTACACCTGGAGACCTAAAGAGGATCTTCGCAGCATAGTACCTTGCACCAAAGTCAGAGGAGTCCCAGGGTGCCATGACTGGAGACTACAACAGCACTCTGAGCTTGTGTCTACTTCACGTACAAATATATTTCCTAAAGAGCTTGTCGCCACATCTATCATCTCAACGCCCAAACTGACATTGTTGCCACTACAGACCTGATAATCTCTGCTGAGTCCATGAGAGTTGGATGTGAGGCATGGTGGCCCAACAGTTTCATTTTGAAAGAATAGCAAGCTTTTTCTGTCGCAAATTACTAGGTTAGGAAACTAACACAGCCGCTTGTCATTATAAACTGCAGATCATTTCTGTTGCAAAATTTCAGAACTCTTCCCCAGCATTGACGGAAGCACTGGTACCTGCGTTTTACCTCCCTATACTCAAAATAGAAATTTGACCAAAAACGTAAAAGGGCTACTATTTTCTCTTATTAGCCTACAGGCATGAGGGTTGGTTGGCTGAGATCTGATATGGCAGTCTTCATAGACACAATCAAAAAAAGCTGCTAAAAATAGTCTAGTAGCCGTCAAAATGTCCGCTGGTGCAAAGAGGACAATAGAATATGCACCTGATTCCAGCAACACAGCCGGCATGAAGAGGATTGATGAATATGTTTTTTTTTAAAACAGCACAGGAAAAAGACAAGCCAAGTTGCGATTTTCCAAAATGTTGGCCTCTCACTGTTTCATCAACAAACTGAAATAGAAAATGTCACAACATACTGCGATCTACACTTTAACTCGCCCACTTCACTCAATAACTCTGTGCTATTGCAAAATCTCATTTCTCCTTTTGCTCACAAAAAATATCATTTATTATGAAAACTGCCAGTGTATTGTTCCAGCCTACTTTCCTCTGGAGTTAAATATAAGCTATACGCAGAGTTGAATTAATATGCCACCTGAGGGAGAAGAACACTCTACTATTCGAGCAGGGCAAAGAAGTCCACTCAATTATGGTCAGCGCTCCTCTCAACGTTGAATGAGTCATCGAAGACTTTGAACTTTCAATCAACTAAACTGGAGCTAAGGACTAACTTCCTACAAACCATTGCAAATTTGATTCCAGAGATTTTTTTTAAAGGCTCAATAAAACTCAATCTTCTGCCAAGGAGAAATACTTAAGGGTCTCTGCTCTCTGAAATTTGACAATTTCAACTCCTTATCAGAGATTTTAAGTACTATAAGAGCAAAGAGAAAATCTCTCAAGAATGAACAAGTAGCCTCCAACAGGCAAAGATAGTTAGTTGTGCTAAACAGAGAAAAAAAACTCACAGTTGAAGCTTGGTACACTTCGCTTGGTACACAAGGAAGTGGACGACATTGCCATAGTCCTAGTAATGTTTCCACTAATCTTCCCAAATCGTATCAATGAGCCGAGTGATTGTACCAATGAGCTGAGTGCTACTGAACAGGATCACAAATGCTTAACCGTGAATGTTGCACCTAATACGGAGTTCTATCCTCTAACCAAGAGACAAAGGAAAAGGCTAAGAAAGGCCCATAGCAAACAAGAAGTCTGACCACACTCGCAGAAGGTGAGGTCTGCCCAAACAACTCATATATTTTTCAGTATTTCCAAAATTCTGTCCCTCTACCCTAATGACCTCAATCTCAAAAACCTTTGACGTCACAGATTTTCTACAAATTTAGAAAGCAATTGACAAACATCCAAAGTTACAAAGCAGCCTACACCAGTATAGGGCCCTTGGCTCACAAATCCTTAAAATGCTTCACACCCTCTAAAAAAAAGTGTTGAACAATTTATTGGAAACAAAGGTGCTTTACCAAAGTTCACTTCAAGGGAGCAAAAGGACGGCAACAAAGAAATATGACCTTTTAATAATGCTCTACAGTAATAAGGTGGAACAGGTCCACAACGTAGCCCAAGTCTAAAATAAAACAAAAAAACTTGTAGTGTCTCAAACCTCTCAACAACTAGAGTTAATGAAACCTATTGAAAAGCTGGTGCTGTTCCGCGAAGGTGCTCCAAAAGACATCAAAAGAATACCACCTCAAAATCCACTGCCTCTTAACACCCAGAGAAAGCCTATTTCATCTGTTAAATTACATCTTCTGGCACACTCCTGCAATTGCATGTTGTAAATAGCAGCAGTTCGGGTATGACGGGACTCCGCAACGGCCTTATTCAAACAATCTGCTTCAAAGTGCTATATAAAGACGTATAGCCACCCGTCTGAGCCGTGACATCCTCATACAAGATTTTCAAATACTCACATATCTCGTCAGAACCCGACATCAGGGGAGCAGCGTATACCATACTTTTGCACGTGACGTGTAATTGAAGGATTCTTCTTCTATCAGAATAGACTACTCTACAGTATCAAATCAACGATTAAGAATACAAAACTCCTGATGAAGGCGATTCGCCGAAACGCGTTGGATCTAGTTTTGTATTGGGCACGGATAATCAGTTGTTGACTTATGTATTAATGTATGATAAATCATTGTAATTAGATATATATCTATGCTTAGAATTCTGTATGAATTGTAAAAAAGTACACTAACGATTATTTATATATACAAAAAAAGTGGAAAAAAGGGGGAAAAAAGCCACATAACAATTGTGAGAGAAAAAAATAATAATTAAAAAGAAGTTTTATAAACACATATACCATGGTTGTTCAATCTATTTAATAACAATGTGTGATAGAGTATAAGAAATACACACATAACCCGGTGTACAGGTTAGCTTTTATAAAAAAGTAAATGTGAATTTGAACAGCCCCAGTTCCAATCCTGGACTCCACAGTGCCATAATATTTATTTATTTATATGCTTGTATAGCGCAAGACTCAACCCCCGTAGGGGTATCTCCGCGCTTGGCTCGTCAGTATATGTCCAGAGCAGTGCTTTGAGAGGTGCAGGAAAGGTTTATGCTGTCAGAAACAGATGTTTCAATGTCTTCCTAAAGGTTAAATGATTCAGGTTTTGTCTCAAATTGAGGGGAAGTTTGTTCCATAGGGTGGGGTCTATGTACGAGAGTGCTCGGCCACCTTGCCTTGCTTTTTTGATAGATGGAATTTTTAACAAGGATTGATTGCTAGAGCGCAAAGAGCGCGCAGGTTTGTAAAACTTACATTTTTCAGTCAAATATTGTGACCCTAAGCCGTAGAGACATTTGTGTATAGTACAGCAAATTTTGAACCTCGTCCGTTGGCGGATAGGCAGCCAGTGAAGTTTTTCCAGAAGCGGACAAGAGGGTGTTCTAGGTGAAACATTTAGGACCAGTCGTGCTGCGGTGTTCTGTGCCACTTGTAATCTGTTTAGCACATCTTCATTGGCAGATATCAGTAGGCCGTTACAATAATCCAGCCTACTGACTACGAGGGCCTGGACTAGAGTTTTTCTATGGACGTCTGGCAGGAATGGGAACACACGCTTCAGAAGCCCAATTGTCCGGAAGCATGAGCCAGTCACCTGGTTCACATGCTCCTTCAGTAGCAGTCCCTGGTCCATTCGTACACCCAGGTTTTTTACTGTCTGCTTGGGGATGGGAACAGGTCCAAAATCCAAGGGCCACCAATCTGGTGACCATAGGAGGGGGGCCTCTCCAAAAAGCATGACCTCGGTCTTGCTCACATTGCATTGTAGGCAGTTGGAGGCCATCCAGCTGGACACCGCTCTCATACCCTCAGCAAAGGAGTGTTTAATTGCTGGGGTGAGAGTGTGGAATGGAAACAAGAGCTGAGTGTCGTCAGCACACGAGACTGGCATAAATCCATATGTTCTCACAATGTCAGCAAGGGGGGCCACATACACATTAAATAATGTTGGGCTTAGACATGAGCCGTGTGGAACCCCCTTGGTGAGCTCCCTCGATGTCGAGCGATAGGAGCCTAAACTGACGCTTTGTGAGCGGCCGGAGAGAAAGCTCTCAGCCAGGACAGTGCCAAACCTCCTATCCCCACCTTCTGCAGACGATCCCGTAAGATACCATGTGACACCGTGTCGAAGTCAGCGGACAAGTCCAACAGCACCAGAATCATAGAGCTCCCTCTGTCCTGTGCCATCCTGATGTTATCTGACACGGAGAGGAGTGCTGATTCGGTTCTGTAGTTGGGTCTAAACCCAGAATGGGTGTGGTCTAGACCTCCCGATGCCTCGATGTATTTAGACAGGTGGGTGTTCACATGTTTCTCTGTCAGTTTATTCAAATATGGCAGAAGAGAGATGGGGCGGAGGTTGGGTAAGTCTGTCCATGGCATGGCCGAGTTTTTCCGGATTGGATTTACTATCGCTCTTTTCCAGTCTTTGGGTACCTGACTCTCCTTAAGGGAGAGGTTTACAATTGTTTGTACCATAGGGCAGAGTAGGCTGCTAAGAGATGCAGCCATTTTGGCCGGAAGGAAGTCCAGAGGGGACCCTATTTTGATGTGGTTCATTAGGGAGATGATATCTCCCTGGCTGGCCTCTGGGAAAGCGGTTAGTGTATCATTATTGCCGATGGAAGGACTTGGGGGGGGGGGGGGGGGGGGGGGGTTGGCACTATTGTCATCAGATTAATGGTTTTGGTAATTTTATTATAAATATCCTCTATTTTATTTTTGAAAAATAGGGAGATGTCATTACAGAGGGACTGGGAAAAGTCATCTGGGCTTTCACAGGCAGTAGGTTTCACAAAGGTTTGTAGGATCTTATATATTTCCTTAGAGGAATTGCCTGCTTCATTCAGCTGCGAAGCAAGGCAATTTTTCATGGCCAGTCTGATGTTTTTATGATAGGAGGACAAGGCTATGTGATATTCTTTCCAACCTTCCTCGGAGTGATTTTTCCTCCAGGCTTTTTCCAGTTTTCTGCATCCCTGTTTTTCCAGTCTAAGTTGTTCTGTGTACCAAATTTCCTGTTTGGCTGTTTGGAAGTGAGGTACTGTTTCTGGAGTTTCATAGGGGCCAGCCGATCAACCGCCTCCAAGAGGGCAGTGTTGAATTTGGATAGGGCGGACTCTGCATTGTCTGTGTCTAAAATGGGGGGTTCTCTCCATACTTCCTGTAATTCATTCAATGTTACCTTATGCCGTTGTCTGCGCCACAGGGAGGGGAGGGGGAGCTGTTTAGCAGGTTTTTCCAAGCCGAGAAGGGAGAATTCGATCATAAGATCAGACCAACTTATTCGGAAGAGGGACGACACCATATCTTGGGAAAGTTAGAAAAGATTAAATCTAGGGTGTGACCTCCTAAATGAGTGGGGCCACTATTCTGTAACTCCAACCCTAGTGAAGAGAGGTCGAACAGTAGAGATACCGTCTCAGGAAGGTTCGGGATATCTACGTGAAAGTTAAAATCTCCTAGGAGAAGAAAGTTTTCCTTGGCTTTAAGATGTTGAGCCAGTATCTCAGTTAAGGACAGAGTAAAACCAGAGTCTGACCCCGGCGGACGGTAAACCAATGCTCCCTTCCAGTGATCTTTGGAGCCTGCGCTAATCCTAAAGATCATGATTTCCATGAGGGGACTGTTTCTTTCTTCTATTATAGATACCTTCAGCTCTTCTGCATAGATTATGGCAATGCCCCCTCCGATTTTATTCGGGCGGTCGAGCCTTAGGATTTATATAGGAATCCCTAGAGTGATAGTAGGGATGGTATGCGGTTTTAGCCAAGTTTCAGTTAAGAAACATATATCAGGTTTGACTGTTTTAATCAGGTCCCAGAGTTCAGAGTGGTGCTTTGGTATGGAACGGGTGTTCAGGAGAAAACATTTCAGACCTTTTGATTTTGGGGTCTCCCCGGTGGTATAACTATTTAATATGCCGGTGTGAGAGGCATGGAGCCTACAGTGTAAACATGAAAAAGGGCCTTCTGGGCAGGGCCAGGTGTCGCGGGCACAACCAACTAGCGGCTGTAGTTGAAGGCTTTTTAGGATCTGGGCTGAATACCTGATGCAGCAGTCTCCCATTGCATTGATATTCAAGCGGGCAGAGTCAATAGTCCATAGCCCCTAGCCCCGTCCGGACGCGGGCGGGCGCAGACGGGCTACTCTTCGGCGTAGCTTTGGCTCCTCTGCGCGCGACCGCTGCACGCTCAAGAGGGGGCAAGGGCTAAATAGCACAGAAGAATCGGACACTAGAGCGCTAACCGCTCCAGCAATCAGCCAACAGGAGCCATATTTAAAGGATGCGGAACTGATGTTGTCAGACTACCTCATCAAGCTTTCTACACAATGATTCTTCTCCAACAAGTAGTAAGCAAACAAAATGTCACTGAAAACAAGTTGTTTAGACAACGCATACTCTCAGGGCTATTAAACTGACTCTCAGAAGACTTTATTTTTGTGTTACAAAACTTGACATTCAATTAATCAATTATCACACTAATTAGAGAGTGTGGTTGTCCCCCCCCCCCCCCCCTTCTTCAGAACAGGCATGAATTATACTTGTTGCAGCAGTAACCCAACCAAAATTACTTTACCAATGGAATATGGGAGGCTTTAAAAGGTTAATTCAAGACAATGACACGATTTTCTTCTATGCCACTGTCAACTTTTTATGTTGTTATGAAACATGTTGCGCATCTCATGTGTGGTTACCAGGCTTCTAAGCTTTCCTTAACTAAAAAAGGGTGCTAAGCAAGGGCGAGCATAGGGTTGGCTTGCCATTTTGTATATATGTATAAGAATTTTAAGATAACCCCAATTTAGGGTTCTTTAAGCAACCAATGGAAGAGAAAAAGCGACAAAGAATATATGGCCACGGTCCTCACAACACCATTAACTTTCTGTTTAGACACGCAAATAATTCCAAAGTCGTGACAAGGCTTACTAATTCAACTCGTCTACAAAAAGGTAATCATGAAAATCCGGTTAGCTACTGACTAATAGCCCTGCTGGACATCGAGGCAAAGTGTGGTTCAACACGTTTTCTGCTCGATTTAGAAAAATGGGCTGAAGAACAAGATTGTATCCCTTCACACAAACAGGCTTCCGCCCAGGCACCAGCAGCAAACGTAACATAGCTATAGCTATGATTGGAAACTTGTTCTTCTACTAGCGTTTAACCTCCGCAAGAAGATGAGTGACATTCAGATCTTCACGGTGAGAGAGCATTACCTACATTTCTGTGATTTTAGAGTCATTTTAAAGACTAACTCGCGCTTTACCTTTAAGTACTATCAGATTTTCATGTCAATGAGCCTATAGTCCTTAAAATGTTCTTTGAAGATCACAAAACTTCAGCAGAAAGGGCTCTTTTTATCCTATACTTTTTGTGATGTCTATAATGTTACATAGACAGAAAAAGCTAACTTTGAAAATCTTAACTACTTATAGCTGATGAAGAGGGCAATCTCTATGAAAATAAGGAGTAGCTAGCTGGGCATCAGCTGGCCACTGCATTCAAGCTATCCTGACAAATGAAGGGACATACCCTGAAACTGGTCCCAGGATGCTTGTTATCCAGTCCAGGGAGGACCAAGTCTGGCAGTTTGGCCTGGACTGTTCCCATGGACAGCAGGGTCAAGACTGATTTGCAAATGGCTGGGTCCAAACTGGAGTAGCATTGTGAGCAAAAAACGATGGATTTAACCCAGATCTGTGATTAGGGGTTTGGGGGATGCTTGGCATACCGCCCATCATCTTTTTGTGTTGCTAAGATGTTATATAAGCAGAACAAGCAAATTCAGAAAATCTTGTCAACTGCTTATAGCTGATGAGGGCAGTCTAAGAAAATAAGAAGTAGCTCGCTGGGCATTTGGCTGGCATTATGTACTATCACAATTAGACTGTTCACCCTTTACAATGTAAGAGTTTCAGCGCACTGAACCAGAAGTGAGCTAACATCAACAGCTTTGTTCGCTGGGGTATCATTAGCAGTCATTTCCCATGCAGCAACCTGGAACAAAATGTACATATTTACTCTGCATTACTGCGTAATCAACAGTAGAAGGAGAAGGAGAAGTTACTTACCTGTAATCCTAGTTCTCTTTCAGGGGTATCCTCATCAAAGTCATAAGCACTGAATATTCCCGCCCATGTGCGGGACCCCGGAAACATTATAAAAATATATATGTAAAAATACATATATCTAACTCCACATATATGTACGTACATATATTATTTTTTCACACCAATGCAGCCCCAAAAAGAGGCTAACACAATGTAAAACCTTGTACATGTACTGCAATTATTAAGGAAACAAAGAACAAATTAAATCAAATATCCTTTGAATTTTGTGTTTTAATGAGTAAAACCACTCATAACTCCAGAAAATTGCTCATAAAAGGATATTGTTAGCCTCAGGCTGCATTGAAAAGCAATAACATAGAAAATGAAAGCATTTTCAACCAAAAAACTGGCACTGTGCCTTTAAGGCAGCCCTGACTCCAGGCTTCCCATCATGCCTCAGGGGTGACAGTTAGGTCAGTTGTTCTTTGCATAACCCTTATGTCAGGGCTAAATACAAATATAAAAAAACGTACAGCTCTCATTTACCTGGGGAGGCGGGTGGGTTGCTTATGACTTTGATGAGGATACCCCTGGAAGAAAACTAGGATTACAGGTAAGTAACTTATCCTTCTCTTCCAGGGGACCCTCATCAATAGTCATAAGCACTGAATAGAATAGCAAGTCCAACAACCACCTGCAGGTAAATGAGAAGTACATCTTCTACCTTAAAAGACCCAACATCACAGCCCAGACTAGCTGTTAAACAGATTCCGCAAGGAGGCTTGGCCTACTTGGGTATCTGCTCTCTTGTTAGAATCAAGACAATAATGTCTGGTAAATATATGGACGGACCGCCAGGTCGCCGCCTTACAGATCTCAGACATGGGCACATTATTGAGAAAAGCCGCAGTCGCAGCCCTTCCCCTGGTGGAATGCGCCTTGAGAGAAAACCCCAGGGGTTTTTGTGCTAGCTGGTAAGCAAGTTTAATACATGAAACGATCCATCTGGAGATGGAACGTTTTGAGGCAGCATGGCCTGTCCTGATCGATCCATAGTTAACGAAAAGATGATCAGAATGACGAATCACTTTAGACCTATCAAGATAGAATTTTAAAACCCTTCTCAGGTCTAAAGAATGCAGAGCCCTCTCAGCTGGAGTAGAGGGGTTTGGAAAAAAAGTGGGCAGAGAAATGGTCGGATTTACATGAAAATCTGACACCACTTTAGGCAGAAAAAATGGATGCGTCCGCAGCACCACCCTATTCAAATGGAACACCGTATAGGGTTCTGATGCACAGAGGGCTTGAATCTCGCTCACTCTGCGTGCTGACGTGATAGCCACCAAAAAAGCCGCTTTCCATTAAAGATGTTGTAAAGTAGCTTTGTGAATGGGTTCAAAAGGGGGACCCATTAACTTTGATAGCACCAGGTTCAACTCCCAGGGTGGAGAAGGAGGACGCACTGGAGGGTATACTTTTTTCAACCCTTGCAGGAAGTCCTTGACAGATATTAGCTGGAAAAAAGAGGTTTGAGAAGGTGACCGCCTATAAGTCGTTATGGCCGCTAGGTGCACCTTGATGAAATTAAATTTTAAACCTGCTTTAGCCAGATACAACAAATAAGGAAGAACTGCGTCTTCTTGACATTTGATTGGATCATGACTATTCTGTATACACCACATATAGAATCTCTTCCACTTGCATGCATACGAATGTCTGGTGGAAGGACGCCATGCCTCTTTCAGAATGAACATGCAGTCCTCTGGCAAACCTAGATGGCCGTAATGGATGACCTCAGGAGCCATGCTGCCAAGCTCAGTGACGGAAGGTTGGGATGGTAGATCCTCCCGTCCATCTTGGACAACCGGTCCGGCCTGCATGGTAGCCTCTTGTGAGCAGTCACTGACAGGTGAAGCAGGTCCGTACCACCACTGCCTCTGCCAATCGGGAGCAATCAGAATCATTGTTGTGTACAAGTGTGTTAGCTTGCTCACCAACTTCCGGAATCAACGGGAGAGGTGGAAAGGCATACACAAATTCGTTTGACCAGTCGATCAAAAGAGCAATCCCTCTCGAGCCTGGCCGGTGGAATCTGGAGGCGAAGCTTCGGCATTTGGAGTTTTGGTCGTCCGCGAACAGGTCTATGGTGGGACGACCCCAGGATTGAAAAAGTTCCTCTACCACTTCGTCGTGAAGAACCCAGTCTTCCTTGTCGTCGAAATGACGGCTTAGAGCGTCTGCCCTCACGTTTTGCTCTCCTGGAAGGTGAACCGCCGTGACAGACAGCCTGCGAGCCAGAAGCCAATGCCAGATCCTCTGCGCTTCCAACGACAACGTCTGGGAGCGCGTTCCCCCCTGCTTGTTCAAGTAGTACATCGTGGTGGTGTTGTCAGTCTGTACTAGCACAGATGCCTCTTGGATTGAGGGGAGGAACGCTTTGAGAGCTAGGTGGACTGCTCTCAGCTCCAGCATGTTGATATGGTAAGTACTTTCCTTGTGTGACCACTGACCTTGCACCTGCAGTGGTCCCATGTGCGCTACTCAGCCCAGAAGGGAAGCGTCCGTGATCAGTGTTTGCACAGGGGGAGGTTGGTGGAACAGGACTCCCACCTGCATATTCTAAGCTTTTGTCCACCACGGAATAGAAGCTCGAGCTGCGTCTGAGATGGTGATGTGATCGTCCCAGCGAGCCCATTGTTGATCCCACTTGTCCTCCAGATCCTGCTGAAGAGGACGCATTCGAAGTCTGGCATTCGGGACCAGGAAGATACAAGACGCCATCGACCCTAGCAGGGAGGCAATCCTGTGCACTTTCTGAGCCTTGCCGCGAAGAATCAGTTGACATTTCTGGGTGATTGATGATTGTCTCTCCTCCGAAGGAAACACTTTTCCTGCTTCGGAGTCTAGCAGAGCTCCAAGGAAGTGGATCCTCTGGGTGGGCTGAATGGCTGACTTTCCGAAGTTGACATGTAGCCCTAGTCTCTGGCAGAGCTGTATACAAGTCTGGACCTGATTTCTTACGTTGACTGGAGAAGGACCTTTCACCAGCCAATTGTTCAAATATGGGTACACGAAGACCCCTCTGCGGCGTAGAGCAGCTGCCACCACTGCAACACACTTCGTGAACCAACGAGGGGCCGACTTCAACCCAAACGGTAGGACTTTGAACTGATAGTGGGAGGTCCCCACCCTGAACCGAAGAAATCTTCTGTGACTGGGGTGTATTGGAACATGAAAATAAGTATCTTGAAGATCCAGTGAACACATCCAATCTCCCTTCCTGAGATGTGGCTATATTTGGTGAAGCGCCAAAATGCGAAATCTTTCCTTTTTGACGTGCAGATTTAGTGTTCGCAAGTCCAGAATGGTTCTGTATTCTGCCTTCTGTCCTTTTTTCTTGACCAGAAAATAACGGGAGTACACCCCTTTTCCCCTCTAAGAGATCGGTACTCCCTCGATAGCTGACTTTTCGAGTAGAGTGGCGACTTCTCTTCGCAGTAGATGCAGCTGATGATTTGATGTTGACATCGGGGGAACCGGTGGAGGCAGATGATTGAAACGAAGACAGTACCCATTCTGAAGCGTAGACAACACCCATCTGTCTTTTGTGATGCTTTGCCACTCTTTCAAATGATTTGCCAGGCTTCCCCCCACTGGAGTGGTCCACGGCACTGGGGGAAGAAACGACTCATTGCTTGGATTGAGTCTTGCCGGTGTTGTTGCCTTGGCGTTGATTACTTCCTCCCTTGTAATTACGTTTTCCTTTGTACTGGGATTTTTGCTGCCCCTGCTGATCTTCGCTCTTCTACCAGTTCGGGGTTTGAACCCGCTGCTTTGTAGAGCCCTTGTTAAAGGAGCAAAATTTCCTCTTGAACTCCTTCTTCTTCTCAAGACCCACCGCCCTGAGAGTTTCCAGCTCTGCCTTCATGCGCTGCATCTCTTCGTCCGCACTTGTGCCAAACAACGAAGCACCTGAAAAAGGCAAGTTCAATATGCGCGCTTGGGCTTCTGGTTTCAAAGCCGTTAGGCACAACCATGATGACCTCCTTGCCGTTACCCCATGAGCATACCCATGAGCTGCCAGGGTAGCCCCATCCGCTGCGGTGCTTATCACCTGGTTGGAGACTTGACTGCCTTCCAGGAGGATTTCTTCAAAGTCCTTATGATCCTCTGCTGGGAGTTTCTCCACAAAACGCTGCAGAGAATCCCACAGGGATCGGTCATAACGCCCCAAGAGGGCTTCCGCATTGGCAACTTTGAGAAAAGCCGCTGATGTATTGCAAGACTCGTGGGAAAGGCGGGTCTGCATCTTACTGTCCTTATCCGGAGGCACAGTGGAGGATGAGGCGACTGCATTGGACTTCTTCGCCGCCGAGATAATTACTGAGTCCGGAGGAGGATCAGCTCTGAGGAATAGTGGGTCGTCCTCTGGAGATTTGTACTTTTTAAGGATTCTCGCCGGAGCAGCCTTGACCGTCGCTGGGGTTAAGAAGACGTCCATAACTGGCTCTATAATCCCCCGCACCAAAGGCAGAAGAGGTTTGGGTGCAAACCTATGCTGTAGTGTTTCGAAAATTACCAAGGTCTTGATCTGCGGAGCTTTTAAGGTAACTCCCAGCTTAAGAGCTCCCCTACCAAGTATGTCCTGAAACGTGAAGATATCATCAATGGGAGATACCCTCGTTGAAGGAGAGTCTGTTAGGGTAGGAGAGTAGTTTCTGTGAGAGCGGGTCGAGGAAGAAGAAGTAGAAGGAGTTCTTCGCTCTATCCTTGTGCTACTTGATCGTGATCTACGCCTGCTGGTTCGCACCCTGGAGCGTGATCTTTCCCTCTGGCGAACGTGATCTTTCCCTCTGGCAAACTGGGGAGCGTGATCTTTCCCTCTGGCGAACTGGGGAGCGTGATCTTTCCCTCTGGCGAACTGGAGAGCGTGATCTTTCTCTCTGGCGAACTGGAGAGCGTGATCTTTCTCTCTGGCGAACTGGAGAGTGTGATCTTTCTCTTTGTCTCACCGGAGAGCGTGACCGTTCTCTAGGCCTAGAGAGCGGTTGCTGCATCCGATACGCCATTTCCTTGTCCTTAGCCCAGTGATGAAGTGGCCTATACCATCTCGGTGAAAGCCTGACAGTAAGCGACTTTGGAGCTGAATCTTTCACTGGAGAGTGTGATGGAGGCGTTGCATCCCTTTGCGAATGCCTGGATTCCTCGCTGGACGACTTATAAATAATTAAATCCGGGCCAGAGTCTGAACCTGAGCCAGCCGCTGACCTGGAGCGACTGCGAGAGTCCCTCTGCTCTGGAGACCTCTTCCGCTTGGCAGCGTTACTGTCACTCACTTGCGAGCCCTGGTCATCCTCCGCAGCTGAAGCGGATCCAGAAGACCTCCGAGACTGCTGCGCCACTGGTTGAGGCTGAACCACTGGAGTCCCATGCCTCGACGTCGACTTCCGAGGAGGTGAAGTCCATAAAGGCTTTTCCAACGTCGAACTTTGTTCCTCTCTCGACGGCGAGTGTCCTGCCGACGCTTGTGAATACCTCGACGCCGAGCGTCGATGGTGTGACGCCGACGGAGGAAGCTTCGACGTCGAACTACCATGGTCCTTCGACGACGATGAATGCCTCGACGTCGAGTGCCGATGGGTCGTCGATGGAGAATTCCTCAACGTCGATCGTCGATGACCTGGCGTCGACGCAGGATGCTTCCCCGTCGATCGCTTCTTCGGCGTCGATCGCCGATGACCTGGCGACGACGGGGGTTGCTTCGACGTCAATCGCCGATGACGACGGAGGATGCCTCGACGTCGACGGAAGCGGCCTCTACGCCGAGCGCCGATGACTAGGCGACGGCTTCGACATCGAAGACTCTACCTGAGCCTTCGACGACGGAGGTCTCGACGTTGAGCCCTCCTGCTTCAATGGTGACCTCTCTCTCGACGCTGCACGTCGCCCGGTTGACGGCAGCGGAGATTTCTTGACTTTCGATGCTGAAGACCTCACCTTCTTCGTCGTTGGAGACCTTAACGCCGATCCCGACGCCGAAGGAGAGCAGGTCAGGACTTTTTTCGACGTTGACCGCTTCTTAAGTCTCTTTGGAGACGTACCTCTCTCAGAAAGTCCAAAATCCTGCTTCTTTCTCTGTCCTTGATAGTTCTGGATGACAAGGACTGGCAGTGGACACAAGATGCTAGCTCATGAGAGTCAGGTAGACAGCCTTTACACACTGGATGTGTATCTGACCAAGCCTTCTTGTGCCCAGAAGCAGGGCAGGTGTCAAAAAGAGCCTTAGGCATTTTGACATAAAATTGACCTTTTTTGAGTGTAAAAAAGGTAGAACTATCTCTCTAGGGTAAAAAACCGTCGAGTGAGATCAAAAAAATTGAAGAAAACACCAAGTAATTCTGACAGAAAGTCAAAAAAAGGTGGGAGCTGTTAACCAGGGTCCTGACAGAAGGAGCTGTAAAGAACAACTGACCTAACTGTCACCCCTGAGGCATGATGAGATGCCTGGAGTCAGGGCTGCCTTAAAGGCACAGTGCCAGTTTTTTGGTTGAAAATGCTTTCATTTTCTATGTTATTGTTTTTCAATGCAGCCTGAGGCTAACAATGTCTTTTTATGAGCAATTTTCAGGAGTTATGAGTGGTTTTACTCATTAAAACACAAAATTCAAAGGATATTTGATTTAATGTGTTCTTTATTTCCTTTATAATTGCAGTACATGTACAAGGTTTTACATTGTGTTAGCCTCTTTTTGGGGCTGCATTGGTGTGAGAAAAATAATATATGTACGTACATATATGTGGAGTTAGATATATGTGTTTTTACAAATATATTCTTATATTGTTTCCGGGGTCCCGCACATGGGCGGGAATATTCAGTGATTATGACTATTGATGAGGATCCCCTGGAAGAGAGGCTGTAGTTGTACAAGCAGAACTGCTTGTACACAGTGCTTAATTTGGGCCGGTGCTTTCCGGTGCTTAGCACCGGCACCTAAATGTCAGGGCCGGGTCTACTGCGCGCACACCCACATAGATGATTAGGTTTTGTAAAAATAAATATATGGTATCGGTATATACCTTTATTCTCTTGTACTTGTACTATCTGCAGCCCCAAGCCCGGCCGGCGGCCGCAGCGTGTTTTTTTCATGTGTCATAGCAGTGTTATTCTGTCATCACCGGCGTCACGTCAGGGCAGTGGTGTTTTCGTTTTTGCGAGTGCGAGTTAGTTGCGCGAGTCGAGTCAGTGCCGTGCCCTCCCCCCGTCTCACATTTCTTCTGCACGTGAGGTAGCACTAGCAGCCCTGCTGCCCCTGCCCAGGCTAAGAGAGCCGAATAATAGTATAAATATAAAATATGCGCCAGGCAGCAGTCAAGTTTCGTTTTATCATGGCGAACGCAACTTGTTGACAGTTTCTGTTTGAGTTTGCGAGTGGGTGGGTGTGGGCGGGCCACGGAAGTTCAGAACGCGCACAAATGTATTTGGGCGGGCTGGAGGTTCTGATGGGGGTAGGCAGAGGCTGTGCGCGCAGACTTTTTTTTCACTTTGGCTCAGGAGTCAGGCACAGGCTGCCACCAGTTGCCACGCCCCAGCACAAACTGCGCAGTTACATTCGGCAAATCGGGCGGCAGCTTCCCACGCCACGGACGGACGGCCCACGCAACATCTACTGCAGTGCACATTAAGTTAGCCCGGTGTGCCAGTGGCCTCGGCCCGACGCGACCAACTACGAGAGCTGCCTGGGCTGTCCTGGCTGTAACTGTGCCTGGTGGTGGTCGTCTGGTGTGGTGTGGCAGCCAGGCAGCCTAGTGTACACCAGTGTCACACAGCCTCCCTCTGGTCAGGACGGTCTGGCACTGCAGACTGCAGCGGCGGCCTGATAGCAAGCACGCACGACATGCATAAGTACCACTGAGCGTGAACAGTCAGTGCAGTGAGCCAGTGTGACAGTGCAGCAGCGCTAGCTAAGCTAGCAGCAGTGTGTGTCCTGCCAACCGGCCCACCACGAATAACGGTAAGAGGTGGAGATAGAAATTAAGTTATGCAAAGCACCTAAAGTTTAGTTAAGATCTGCAGCAGTAATTGAAATAATTGTAATTTGTATGTAAACTAACTAACTAGGTAAGCAAAGCTAAGGGATGCCGCAGCCGCAGCCAATTTATGCCGAATGCCGTCACCATCCAGACACCGAACCGGAAGCATAAGGTCACGGTGCGGCCGGGGAGAGTCATGTATTAGAATACAAAGGTGTGAGCAGGCCTTATGAATTGCCGTTTCAAAGAGCGTGATCAGCTGAGTGGTTTCTTCCTGAGGTTCTATCACGATTGGCAGTGCTTATGCCCATTCCGTGCCGAGATCGGGAGAAACAAAACGTTTTGTGTGGAAAATATCATGTTCCTCAAGGAAGGCCGTGGTCGTATTGAAGGATCCTGATCCAATATCTCATCTATTCATAGTAAACATGAAGGGCACTGCGCGCAAGGAAAAGTGCTTATTGGCTCGGTATTTAAATGACCAGGAAATGCTGGGTGAGCGTCTGTTATTCTGGACTCAAGACGTTCGTGGCAGCTCTGTGTTGTGGTTTTTCAAGAGAGACTGTTTCGGGATAACGACATGATCCGATTCAGGAGTCTGAAATAAGTTGCCTAATTCGTTCAGTTAAAGTCTATTCTCTAGGTGGTCGTGGGTCAGTCAAGAGTGATTTTCCTAATGAGGAAGAATTAATTCACACACACGTGGCATTTATGGATCATTACAATATCAAAAAATACCCGGGCCAGCAGTAGCACAGTCAGACCGTGGCAGTGGCACTGAGGTGCCAGCGCCACACCGGAGAAGGGCGCTGGCCTGTGTGTGATATCAGAGTCAGACATGAAAGGCAGGGAGGGCACTGGCGGATGTCACTTAGAGGTTTACCACGGGCCCCTCGGGGCCTAATTAATCCAACAATAGTGGTTTGGGCTCGTTTCAGTTTCATGTCAGGGCTCTCTGTGTATTCTAGGGCTTCGTGTCTGCTTCACACAGGCTTCGTGGCACCCTAGTGGAACTGCACTAGCAGCGCTTTAGGCATTGAATGACGTTTAAAATGGCGTCCCCGGCCACCAAGCACTGTCTCTTATAGGTGAACAAAATCTAAAACCATTCTTCTGCATACTTAGGTCCGAGAGGCCTTGAAAGAAACAGACAGCCTCAGACTCTGTTTGAGCCTTCCTTGGCAGGGCCCAGCAGGTTCCAGTGCAATAATACTAGCTGAGTCAACCTTGAAATAATGTGTGAAAAGTGACGGTAGGGCATGGAAGCATCATGAAGGGTGACAAGATAAGCTTCTTCACCTGCATTAACTAAATCACTCATTAGCTGCATCTGTGATGCCTCACAAGGTGACAGGAGTGAGTGTTCGATTCACTGGCACTGACTCCATAGAACATTCTCACTTTCTTTCCCACACAACAGATGTTTGTTATTCACTAATGTTATGAAGCCTAATAGTGGTCCCTCAAACCCCTCCCGTGTGAGTCATGTCCACCCACCGTCCCACACCCAGAGTCCCGCTCAGTAACTACTTACTGCTGGTACGGGTGACGGTCCCATACTTAGTCAAGAAAACAGTGTGTTGCGGGCAGTGTGGGTCACGGTCTATGTAAGCCAAGAGAAACAAGCATTGGAAATGCAATAGGGCTCGCATTAGGAAAGTTTGAGCTATTGGTCTTATAAATTAATTTTTTTTTATTTGTTTTATTTTTTAAAATAGCTAAATTAATAGCTTTGTCATTTACAATGCCAATAGTTCTAACTTTCGCAAACACCTATAGCATTTGTAATGCAACATGTTTTGTATTTACGTGACTTAGATGTATTGATATTACAAATAACAATGGTTTTTAATTTTTGTAAATAATTAATACTTAAATAAATTTATGTAATTTGTAATGGCAATAGCTTAAACTTTTGCAAATAACTTTTGTGAAGATTATGTTCAGTGTTTTTTATTGTGACGAAAATCCAAAAACAGAAGTGAAATATTAACATCTTTTTGTGATTTTTAATAAAGCAAGAAAGCTTGAAAACCGCTTGAAACATTGAAAGAACATATTTGAACCAGTGATGCTGTGGTTGCGCTGAGTGATGCTGTGGTTGCACTGAGTGATGCTGTGGTTGCGCTGAGTGGTGTGTGCATCAGTGGAGCTTAGTGGGTGCATTGGTGGAGCTGTGTGGTGGGTGCATTGGTGGAGCTTAGTTAGAGCATCGGTGGAGCTGTGTGGTGGGTGCATCAGTGGAGCTGTGTGGTGGGTGCCTCGGCGGAGCTGTGTGGTGGGTGCCTCGGCGGAGCTGTGTGGTGGGTGCCTCGGCGGAGCTGTGTGGTGGGTGCCTCGGCGGAGCTGTGTGGTGGGTGCATCGGCGGAGCTGTGTGGTGGGTGCATCGGCGGAGCTGTGTGGTGGGTGCATCGGCGGAGCTGTGTGGTGGGTGCATCTGTGGAGGTGGGCGCATCGGTGGAGCTGTGTGGTGGGTGCATCGGTGGAGCTGTGTGGTGGGTGCATCGGTGGAGCTGTGTGGTGGGTGCATCGGCGGACCTGTGTGGTGGGTGCATCGGCGGAGCTGTGTGGTGGGTGCATCGGCGGAGCTGTGTGGTGGGTGCATCGGCGGAGCTGTGTGGTGGGTGCATCGGCGGAGCTGTGTGGTGGGTGCCTCGGCGCAGCTGTGTGGTGGGTGCCTCGGCGGAGCTGTGTGGTGGGTGCCTCGGCGGAGCTGTGTGGTGGGTGCCTCGGCGGAGCTGTGTGGTGGGTGCATCGGCGGAGCTGTGTGGTGGGTGCATCGGCGGAGCTGTGTGGTGGGTGCAACGGTGGAGCTGTGTGGTGGGTGCAACGGTGGAGCTGTATGGTGGGTGCAACGGTGGAGCTGTATGGTGGGTGCAACGGTGGAGCTGTATGGTGGGTGCAACGGTGGAGCTGTATGGTGGGTGCAACGGTGGAGCTGTATGGTGGGTGCATCGGTGGAGCTGTGTCGGTGGAGCTTTGTGGTGGCTGCATCGCTGGAGCTGTGTGATGGGTGCATCGCTGCAGCTGTGTAGGTGGAGCTGTGTGGTGGGTGCATCGGTGGAGCTGTGTGGTGGGTGCATCGGTGGAGCTGTGTGGTGGGTGCATCGGTGGAGCTGTGTGGTGGGTGCATCGGTGGAGCTGTGTGGTGGGTGCATCGGTGGAGCTGTGTGGTGGGTGCATCGGTGGAGCTGTGTGGTGGGTGCATCGGTGGAGCTGTGTCGGTGGAGCTGGGTGGTGGGTGCATCGGTGGAGTTGGGTGGTGGGTGCATCAGTGGAGCTGTGTGGTGGGTGCATCAGTGGAACTGTGTGGTGGGTGCATTGGTGGAGCTGTGTCGGTGGAGCTGTGTGGTGGGTGCATCGGTGGAGTTGGGTGGTGGGTGCATCGGTGGAGCTGTGTGGTGGATGCATCGGTGGATCTGTGTGGTGGATGCATCGGTGGATCTGTGTGGTGGGTGCATCGGTGGAGTTGGGTGGTGGGTGCATCGGTGGAGCTGTGTGGTGGATGCATCGGTGGAGCTGTGTGGTGGATGCATCGGTGGAGCTGTGTGGTGGATGCATCGGTGGAGCTGTGTGGTGGGTGCATCGGTGGAGCTGTGTGGTGGGTGCATCGGTGGAGCTGTGTGGTGGGTGCATCGGTGGAGCTGTGTGGTGGGTGCATCGGTGGAGCTGTGTGGTGGGTGCATCGGTGGAGCTGTGTGGTGGGTGCATCGGTGAAGCTTAGTGGATGCATTGGTGGAGCTGTGTGGTGGGTGCATTGGTGGAGCTTAGTTGGAGCATCGATGGAGCTGGGTGGTGGGTGCATCTGTGGAGCTGTGTGGTGGGTGCATCTGTGGAGGTGGGTGCATCGGTGGAGCTGTGTGGTGGGTGCATCGGTGGAGCTGTGTGGTGGGTGCATCGGTGGGCCTGTGTGGTGGGTGCATCGGCGGAGCTGTGTGGTGGGTGCATCGGCGCAGCTGTGTGGTGGGTGCATCGGCGGAGCTGTGTGGTGGTTGCCTCGGCGGAGCTGTGTGGTGGTTGCCTCGGCGGAGCTGTGTGGTGGGTGCATCGGTGGAGCTGTATGGTGGGTGCAACGGTGGAGCTGTATGGTGGGTGCAACGGTGGAGCTGTATGGTGGGTTCAACGGTGGAGCTGTATGGTGGGTGCAACGGTGGAGCTGTATGGTGGGTGCATCGGTGGAGCTGTGTCGGTGGAGCTGTGTGGTGGCTGCATCGCTGGAGCTGTGTGATGGGTGCATCGCTGCAGCTGTGTAGGTGGAGCTGTGTGGTGGGTGCATCGGTGGAGCTGTGTGGTGGGTGCATCGGTGGAGCTGTGTGGTGGGTGCATCGGTGGAGCTGTGTGGTGGGTGCATCGGTGGAGCTGTGTCGGTGGAGCTGTGTGGTGGGTGCATCAGTGGAGCTGTGTGGTGGGTGCATCGGTGGAGCTGTATAGGTGGAGCTGTGTGGTGGGTGCATCGGTGGAGCTGTGTGGTGGGTGCATCGGTGGAGCTGTGTGCATCGGTGGAGCTGTGTGGTGGGTGCATCGGTGGAGCTGTGTGGTGGGTGCATCTGTGGAGCTGTGTGGTGGGGGCATCTGTGGAGCTGTGTGGTTGGGGCATATGTAGTGGGGGCATGTGTGGTGGGTGCCTCGGTGGAGGTGTGTGGTGGGTGCCTCGGTGGAGCTGTGTGGTGGGTGCCTCGGTGGAGCTGTGTAGGTGGGTGCATCGGTGGAGCTGTGTAGGTGGAGTTGGGTGGTGGGTGCATCGGTGGAGCTGTGTCGGTGGAGCTGTGTGGTGGGTGCATCAGTGGAGCTGTGTGGTGGGTGCCTCGGTGGAGCTGTGTAGGTGAAGCTGTGTGGTGGGAGCCTTAACGGAAATTACAACTCTCAAAACAAAAAAAAATCTATCCTTTAACGATGCTGGATAAATTATGACAAGTGCTTGCTACTGTTCCAACAGATACATGCAGAAAAATATGTAGGACTTTATTCTGGAAGGAAAACTACATCACAGAAAAGAAAAGAGTACGAACGGTAAATGAGAGGGTTGTTTGTTAACATCTGCATTGGGAGAAGGTTTTGTTAAACCGGTTGGTGTTTAATTAATACCGAAGCTACACTATATTTTAAGGAATGACGAATTTTAAAGGTCTGCTTAGAAAATGATAAGTAGCAGGGCAAAATAAATCGCAACAATGTGTGCAGAAAGGAAAGAAAATATATATGAATGTTGTCTGGGCACGGCAACAGCACATGGCAACATAACTGCGCCTTAGCTAGCTACTACACAGTGCACTCAGTACTTAAACCAAAACTCCGAAAAGCCCTCTTAAGGAAAGAGTGAATAGATATATGAAGGACTTCAAGAACATTCACCGCCCATTTAAAATCAAAAGTACAAGGCCTGTGTTGTAATTAAATTATGCTCTACAAAGATGCAGGGAGACCTGTTCCTTTGTCTTGAGTGTTGCTATACTCTGGCGAAACCTGCTTGGCCCAACAGCCAGCCCGAGAAAGCATTTCTTAGTGGTCGGCATAGCCCGAACACCTAAACCCCACCCATGCATCCTTAATTAAGTCTATCAAGCCACTGGCGGTAATTGTTTGAAACAAAATTGACGCTTCACGCACTACTAAAGGTGACGAGAAAAATTATTTGAAGGGGCCAGGTCATGGGACCCAGGCATTAAACGCAACCCCTTACGCCGGTGCCTGAATCACTAAAAGTAGGAAAGGCAGCGCTGCACTGGTGTGAGAAACATGAAATGGCAAGGTTTGATTGTCTTCAGACCGTACGTGGCAAGCCAGTAAATTCATAAATACAAGGTTTCCAAGGTGAAAGAATACACGATAAAAGGTAAGACAAAATCAGACGTACTGCCAAGGTTTGGCTAATGGGGGCATACATCAACACTTGACTTTATGCAAACATCCCATTGCAGCTCATGACGCCTCCGACCTCCACTCCAGCCTGACCCGACATCTCCAAAGGCTAATTGCTGCGCAGCTGGAGAACGCAGCTTGACATACCCGAGCTCTCAAAATACTAAACCATGTGCGTCAGCACAAGGAAACGAATAAAAATCGATCTTGTCCATGGAGCAACTTAAATGTCTGGCCTTGAATTTTTTCCAATCTCACCTCCCGTGCAAACACGGGATGTAGGGAAAAAGTGACTAGTGCTGGAAAAAAGCAATCAGCAGGTCGAGACTTTATGAAGAGTGGGTGGTAGGACAAGGCAAGACAAGCCAGCCGCCTAGGGTGACAAGTAGAGGATTACCCACTGTCATACAACCAGGAAAAGATGTTCCTTTGCTCAGGGACAGGGGGTGGCAACAAGCTGTCACTTCGAAAAGGGCACATAAATCTAGCATTAGTTATGAATCTACAGTATTTTAAACTATCCACGATGTGTTGCAAAAAACAATCAAACTGCTACCTGAACAATTCTTCACATGGGAACTAAGGATTAAAGCCGGGGGTCCTTTTCGCCCAATCCGGGTTCCTCACCAGACAATGAAGACTAGTCTGTCTAATTACAGATCGAAAAAGTAATTCATTTTGGAAAATACACTAAAAAACAGCTAGACTCGGGTGCAATCTAATGGGGCAAGAGATAACTCAACTGATGTGTGGCATGCCTTCCGCTATAACTCAAGGAGAATGCATACTTTTGTAAAAGACCCCAAGAAGATAAGTAGTGCATGGAAATATCTTTGCTTTTCAGATTTTCAGTTAGTTACATCTAATTTACAAAAACTTTTTTTGGGACGAAAATTGTGAAAGAAAGGGTATTGTTGAGCGCAGAGTGTGATATACTGCACACTAGGACAACAGTTGTGCACGCCAACACATCCGATTTCGGCAGGAGACTTTAATTTTGAAAGCCAAAACTTGCTCCACCTCTGTGCAAATCAAAGGGGAAACTAAATTCCCAGATTTTTAAAGCAAATAATGCAACATCATAATAGCTAGTCCCAAAACCTGATAGGTAAAATGGAATTCGTGGTCCTGGATACAGCATGCATTCCATGTTTCTTTTCAAGCAGAGCATAAACAGTTGTTGCAGCAAGGGGCGGGAAGATTAGGAGACGAAACTGAAAATACGGGCGGCAGGCAGTGAATAATTAGGAGGTGACAAATGACCTGGGACGGCTGCCTTTGATGTGGTAATGCGAGGCAGGCAGGCAGATGGCTGGTGGCATTGTGCACGCGCTTTTTAGGGCTTGCGCTTGCGCAATGGCCTAAAAAGCACATGCACTTAAATGAATCGCCAGTTGAATCGCCAGTGGTGGTTCAACACTGGATAAGCCCCATTAGAGCTTCCAGCTGTGCTCATGCGCACAGCAGGCGAGCCCTAAAAACTGCCCAAGGCCCAACCATCTAAGGGGCCCCAGAGAAAATGAACTTGGTCTCAATTTTACTTATGTCTATTTCTCCGTCTTAATCTTTAACATAATAATCAATAGTATTTTGCATTGTGTTGCTCGAATTATCAGAAAATAGGTAACACAATTCAAAATTGTTCGGATCAGAACCCTCAAAAAACTTCTTGCCCGTGGCTCCCAAAATACTTAAGATGACACTGTGAGGGTGCAAATTTAGACAGACACTCAAGACATTCAAGATTTCGGAGTGAAGGTGCTTATCATTGTGAAATATAAGTTAATATTAGCTATGATTTACAGTACGGTTTGAGTATTTAAAAATAAAGCAAGTACTCGGATATATAATTGCACAAAGATGGCATTTGTACCGCTGAGCAAGAAATAAGCCAGTACTGAAAATGCCAAGATGAGATCGTGATTTTGTTTTGTTTATGCAAATGATGATGTATCACATACCAATGTTTATAGATAATATTTTTTTTCAGAAGTTTAAGTGCATATGGTTTATACAATTATCTAAATACTTTGTTTGATTCATTACTGAAAATCCAAATGTTTGCTTGATTAGTACACTGTAAATATGTGATACTATTTTTTTCTGACTATTTTCTTGCCTTTAGGACTTGGTTTTAACCAATAAGTAATGTGAGGGTCCTCACAAAATAAATTGGGACATTTTAAATGTCTGTGCAATTGAAGTATTTTAGATTTCTCAAAGGATTACAGAATCGAATAAGGTTTTTGGATTATGGAGAAGTATATAACAGTGGGAATTTGTTAACAGATACTTGGAATCTATATTAGTCCTGTTGCTGTGTCGAAGGGGACATAGGTCCAGAGGTCTTGCTCTAAAGTGTAATTGATGATGCAATATGGGAAGCATTCAGTATTTCTGACTGCTGCTATGAACATGAGTTCAAGATTAATGTGTAATGATGCATATCTGAACATGCACCAAGGTTTAATGATAGAGGCAGATTACTGTGTAGTAGGACAAATCTAAACATATAGTTATGATTAAAGAGGGAGTGAAGATCTGAACATGCACTAATGATTAGTGATTGATGGGGCAAATCAGAACATGCATAACAGTGGTATTTCCAGACATGTATTGAGTATTATTGGCACAACTCTGTCCACTCCTGCATAAGAGTTGCCTGAATTAATGTGACAATAATTCTTTGCACATTATTGGCATACCTGACTTGATGGTGCTCACCCCTGGTGTAACGCATGTACTGGTATTAGATTGGTAATTTTTGGCACTTTTATAAAATTAACACTGCTGACCGGGGCCTAAGTCTGTAAGATTTGTGTAACCTGTGTGCAGTGGGTCCGCCCGCTGCCAGCACTGGACTCTAGACAGGAGCTCCGTCCTTCGCATGGCTCTCTAAGTTCTACCCACTGTCTGGTACCTGCAGGGGTTTTGCAAATCAGACCCTGACAGCCTGTGCATACTGTAGGGGGCCTTGATGGGCTTCATGTGGGCCAGGGACATGGAGGTGAGACGTCCTGGGAGTGTGATGCTCAGTCTTCCACCTCTCTGTGTGGATGTGTGGCGTTTTCAGATGTACACCCCTTGTGGGTGACAGGAACCTCCCCAGGATCTTGCTGTGCCGCAGTTTGGCTCATCTGTGCCCCGATCACACGTGGCTAGTAACTGACCCTCAGCCACAGGTGCACAGTACAAGGTATAGACTGTCCTCTTGTGAATCCTTATGGCAATGCACATGGCTCATTTCATGACCTTTCAACCTGGAGATTTCGGTTCTAACCATTGTTATGGCACGTTCAGCAATACTAGTTCTGGATGTGAGTAGAGCCAATAGAGGAAGTGGGTGGGGCCAGTGGAGTGAGTGGGTGGAGCCAGGGGCTGTGGCCTCCTTAAAAAATTTGAGCACCTGCACTTAATATTTTACAAATTAAGCACTGCTTGTACAACTACAGCTTCTCTTCCAGGGGATCCTCATCAATAGTCAGAAGCACTGAATATTCATCAATAAAGTCATTTTTTAATTGCTTTCCCAACTTTAGCATATATTGGTATTATATTATATATCTGCTTGCTACTTCTATTCAAGTATGTGAATCTATAAAATTCTGGAGAAGAAAAAGTTACTTACCTGTATTTGTAATTCTCCAGAATTGGGACTTCGATGCTGACTCCACTCCTTCCCTTCCTAGGCAAATAAGATATGTAATGAATTCCAGAAACTGGACTAGATAGGGGGGTAACAGTAGAATGACCAACCAGGGAATGAAGCAGAGAGGCTATGATTAGCTCCCAGATGACCAGGATTACAGTCCAAGAACCAAATCTGAAGGTCTGCATCCAATAGTAAAGGTGCCAGAAGCCAAGGTGACTTGGAGTGTTTGAAATTGAAGCAAGAATTCCAGAAAGGTAGCCAACAAAGTCCAGTATCTGTGGATGAAGGGGTTAACCGGAGCTTCCCCTAACCACTCGAAGCAACTGAAAGAGAGCAAAACAAAACAGTTGCAGGTACAGTTCACAAACTGTGTGAACTATACAACCGGATTTGATCGTTCATCTGGTGCTGTTGCCAGGCAAGGTGTAAAACTGTGGCTGGTGCTTAAATCTTTCCAGCTCTTGCTGAAGTTACCAAAATATTCTGGTTTCTTTCTGAACATTCTGGATTTTCCCAGAATTTTCCAGCTCCTCCAGAATGTTCTTGTTCTTTCAAACTCGTCCTGGAAGTACTGATCTGTGTTAACCTGTGACTCCACCCTCCTTCGCCTCCCAAACCTCCACTGGGCTGTCTGCCACAGTCTCCAAGGCTGGCCCAAAGCAAGCATGTATTGTGGTCAGAGGAATTAGACCACCTCCCTAAAAAAACTGGACATCAACCATAGAGCATGGACTCCAAAATTCCTGACATGCCTCAACCCTTGCTCTAAAGAAGTTAATCCAGATCTCTGAGCACAGTATCATGTTTTGATATATAGGATTAGGTTTGAATCATGTTTCAAATTTGACTTTGGGCCCAAAACATTAATCCACAAAAATCATAGCCTCCTCAAAGTGGGATGCCAACAACCTCCATCACAGTGACCTACTAAAGTTAAACTTCCCTTATCACAGTGCCATCATGAGCAGTAAGGAAGATGGGTTGACACAAAACTTCTGCTACTTCCAGACAACTCCACAGACAGGAAAACATAACGGATAAGGCCTCACAGTCAAACAACATCCAGATGGATGAAGAAACTGGAGGAAACAACAAGCCTAGGTAAGATACAAGTACAGACTCAGCAGGCTGGCTATCTTCTTGGTTTTGTTCCATGAGTGGAAAAGAGGCTGACCTTATGTTCACCATTCTCAATATTTTAATCAAACCTGCATTCATGTTAGCTGGACTCTCTGTTTTGTGAATGGAATCCTGGGTGTCCATCATACATTGCTTCCAGGGGCATGGCTTGTAGGGCTGGGAGATAGCCTGGTTTTCTCACAACTTGAACATAACCTAGCTTTGTCACGTTACTCCTGCCTGAATAGTTCTGCTATCCATATAAAGCTTGCTCATGAGGCTCTCTCAGCATCTCAGACTCGAAATATAGCTTGACCCTTGCGACAGTACCCATGTTTCCAATCCTTCAAATTTCGTCTGAAGCTGACCGCTCTTATATCTCGGCGCAGCGTGCCTACCACTGGTCTTTAATTTGGCCTAGTAATGGTGCACAAAGAGGAGAGTAAAGTGAGCAGAAAGGGACAGGATTCAGGACGGAAATTGCCCTAACTCTTCTTGGACTTAGGGGTTGTCCTGATACATGCTGCTGTGAGTACTGCAAGGCGTAGATCTGGACATGGCTGGTTGGACTATCGACATGAACTGGTAAGTACCTGGACACTAGAAAGCATGGCTGGCTGATTAGCTTTAAGACAGCTGTATGGAGAAATTATCAACATAATTGCATGGTGAAGGTATTATACTAAATAACTATTGCCACTTAACATAATGCATACACTATTAACAATTTATGATTAATATCTTGGTCTTTTGTCTTAACCAAGTGTGGTATTTTTATCTAATATTCTAGTAAAGTGCTGTTGTATTACTAAAATATTAATCGTTTTTGGTGCCAAAATGGAAATTAATTCACAAGTTGATTTATTCTGCGGCTCGCTCTGTGAGCTCCTAAACTCAAAGGCCTTAGTGGTCATTCAAGGACACTGGAGCCGCAATAGTCCTGGGATTTCAGCCAATGTTTTCGAAGCAAAGCACACTTCAAGAATATTTGTGGAGCATGCTCAAAAGCATCCTTGAGTGTAACAAGCGTATTATTCTGGGATATGTTCCAAGGAATGAGGTAATACAGGTGTAGGGTGCAATTATAGGTCAAACACCAGAACTGAGATGGTAATTCTAGGTCAAGTTTTCTGGTGTGAACTGGACCTTAACCTGCACTTGAACTATCTATCAAGAACTAAAAGATCCATTTAAAAGACATGCACAGATAATAGAAGTGACATCATTTCTGATGTATTCACATCTGAGATCACTGGATTGCAACTATTACTAAGAGATCCTAAAAGGACTCCAGAAGAATAGGACAGCACACAATTGATGCAGATACAACATAAACGTAATGCAAGAGCTCATTCAGTTGCTAAAGATTTTTGATGTCTGGTTGCCATGGGAGGAGTTGTAACTTTCACACAGCATAGGGTCCGGCGTTTACATTAAAGGTGTTAATGCCGTTTATGAAGTGGGAACTCTGCTCCAACTTAATGATCAAATCCGGCTCTTTAAGGAGAATTGGTGGTTGAAAGGACTAATGGTTCTCGTAAGACTTTCAGAGCCTTCAGCAACAGCACTTACTCGAATTCCCTATAGAGCATGCAACAAGTTATTATTTTACCATACACCTTTTGAAATGTGATTTGGAACCAAAATTTTAATTTGAGATCTTGCTCTCACAGATTTCTTTGAACCATCTTGATTTCCTCTGCGGATCTTACAAGAAACATGTGAAGGTTGGCTGTAGCAAGGTCTGCCTTGCCAAACGTACGTGCATTAGCAGGTTAGTACCAAAGCTGACGACTAAGTCTACGAATAAATTATGGAAAAACAAGCATATGGTCTATCATAAAAATAACTGGTACAGTCATCGACACATGGGTACAAGAACTGTGTTCTGGGGGGGGGCGTGGTTGAACCGGCTCCTCGGCCCTCGCCCATAATTCGGATTATACCTATCAGCCAATACCGGAGTAGCCCCATACATAAAGGGGCGCCCACCGTGGACTTGCCTGGATGCTGCCTCGTGCTCCCTGGCTGCCTCCGAGCCCCTGCAGACGTTACAAACCTCCAGGGCTCGGCTGCTTCACCGGCTCAAAATGGCGACCGGGGCCGCCGACTGCTGATGGCCCTGACTCCGGAGCAGATCCTGAGAATAGGGAGCCGCCACTGCTGAGATCTAACGGTGTCTGAGCTACCAGACCCGACTGCCTGCCATTGTGCGGCGCCTCCACCCCGCTGCTGTGCTTAAGAGAGGACTACTACTGCAGACAGCGGGCCCCCCCCCCCCCGGCGCCCGAGGTGCCATCTACGCGAGTCCCCGGCTTTGGGCCTACCGCCGGGGACCGCTCCACGTTGCTCACACCTCTGCCGGCTGTTCCCGCTGGCCACTGACTGTTGTCCTGACAGCCAGGGCCCACAGCCGATCCCTGTGAGGTGTGAGAGGACCCACGCGACACAGTGAGGTGCCCCATCTGGCCGATTCGCCTGCTACGAACTGAGGTGCTCTGCGGCATACCTCGGACTCATCAGGGGAGGTCCCTGCGACCGGGTTCCCCGGGCCCGCACGACTTATCCTTGAGGGCCTGACCCACACCGCGATGATTGGGATGTACCCTCCGTGGAGAACATAACTTTGCTGGACCTGAGAAGACCGAGTCCATGACAAAGGTTAGCCACAAACGATTGCTGCCTCATAATTATCCCTAGGTCACGGGGGCAGGCCGCCTTCCCACTTTCTCCTGAGGCGCATTAGTGACAGCGGACTTACCTGTGCCACCGTAGACCAATAATGCAGCCAGACTCTTGGAACGCCCTCACTCATATTAACCACCTGCCTGGGCCCTTAAGTGCGTAGGGCGCTCTCATGTGGGACTAGTGATCTACTGCTGGTTGGGTGCACCTCTGCGATCCCTGAATCGCACGCATCACCTTGGTCCCTCTCCTCTGCCCCCCAACCAGGCCAATACCACCCCGGTGTTCTTGACCGGTCGGGAAGAGCGACGGCCTACCTAAATCAAGGGGGTGAAGGCCCGCTTCTACCGACGGTTTCTGGATCCACACCATCGGACTGCACTGAGCATATTGACGCCCCAATATGGCCTGCAGTAAAGGCAACAGATCGACTAATCTGAGACAGATTAACAAACTCTCGTGGGGCTCTAAAGGAGAACCTAAGGAGGTGAACCCTGGGACTGCACCTAAATCTGCGACCGCCCCCCCCAGCAACATGTACCCTCACATTGGAAGACGTGTTGGAAGCAATAGCCGGAGTTCGCTCGTCGCTGGAGACCCGAATCGACTCGGTCAATATAGAGGTTACCCTATTGCGGGCTGACCTCCGTAAGATGGACTCCAAAGTGCAAGACATAGAGATCAAAACCACGGCACTCATAGATGATACCTCTACCCTCCAACAACAGGTGACCCAACTACAAAAACAAGCGCAAATGGGGGAGCTCCTAGACGACTATGAAGGACGTGCTAGGCGCAACAACCTCTGCATCTTAGGTGTTCCGGAACGAATGGAGGGGCCGACAACTGATCCGTTTGTTGAAAACCTAATCCAAAAGCACCACCAGCCAAAACAGCTGTCCAACTACTTCTCTATCGAGCGAGCACACAGAGTCCCTGGGGGTAGGCCGAAGGTGGGCGCCCCCCCCGACCCATAATTGCCCGAGTGTTTAACTTCTGAGACAGAGATGTCATTCTTCAAACAGCTCAGGTGGGACCACCCCTACGACTGGAGAATGCCCAGATCACATTTTTTCCCGACTTTACGGTAAAGGTACAGGCTCGTATGCGCAGTTTCCTCGAACTCAAAAAGGCACTCTGTGCCAAAGACATTAAGTACGCTATGCTGTTTCCCGCGAAATTACGAGTAGAGTCGGAAGGGAAAACTTGGTTCTTTTTGTCACCTGAAGAAACGTGGGACTGGCTCGAGGGGTGGAATCAATCGGGCGCCACTCAATGCCATCAATCGACTGAGCATGCCGATCCTGGATTACTTCCGGAAAGTCAGGATCTGTTCTCTGAGGGCAATCGAGAAGACTTGTGAACTTACCAGCGGCCCGCTCATTTCTGATGCCAGCTGGGACGATGTTCTCAGATCCGAATGGTTCAACTGAGGTCCTCCGGCCCTTCACAACCGCGGACATAATGGCTCTGTGTTCACCCCTGCAGGCCAGATCGCTCTTGTCTGCGGTACGGACGACGGGGAGCGTCCAAGTTATGTCATCGTTTACTGTACTATGTGAATATTATTGTTGATAAGTCTTTATTGAAACTGCACTGGGCTCAGATAATTTGCTACTTTTGGGCGAGGGCACTCATGGCTCTCCACACACCCCATACATGTTCGGGAGGGCGACAGGCACTCTGCTAGTTGGGGAGTGGATAGTTCAAAGTCCGCGGGCAGGGGGGCAGGGAGGAGGGATGGTTTGGAAGGGAGGTGGGTAGTTGGGAAGTCTGTTATGATTATTGTATTGTTTTTGTTTACATGCTGCAGAGTTTATTTGAACATGGGGCTTACTACGAGGCGTTCCATGTCCTCGCAAGGCATTCCACACTCACCATTAGGACATACCTGGTCTCCTTTGTATTTTACCCCCGGCCGGTTCAGGTCCGCTACCGGCTCTGAGAAACACTCTGAGACTCAAAAGCCTATACTCCGGGAATAGCTTTCATTCTTTAAGCCGCCATGACTCGACCCGACCCCCCCCCCACCGACTAAGTCTCTTTCTCTCATGACATGGAATGTCAATGGCCTAGGCAATAAAGTAAAAAGGGGGATAGTCATGCAATATCTCAAACGCTATGCTCCGGACCTGGTTCTCCTCCAAGAAACACACTTGATGGGTAACACATGTCAAGCACTGCACCGGGGGGGGTTACAAATTGCTCGTACACGCAGGATTTACCTCCGGGTCCAGAGGAACCGGTATCCTTGTCCGTAAAAATGTTGCACTAACGTGTACTAGGACATGGGTTGACCCACTTGGTCGCTTTGCTGTGATAGAGGCCATCTGGGAGGGAAAACAGATAAATGTTATTTCAGTTTACATTCCTCCAACCTTGGGAATAGACGCATTGCGGACCTTGCAGCAACTCATACTAGCTCTCCCACAAGGACACCTGCTTATTAGGGGTGACTTCAATATGACAATGAACGACGCCCTCGATCGACACCCCCAGCGTACTTCACATAGACAAGGCTCTGATCTCCTAGATTTTACACAGGCAATGGTACTCGAAGATATATGGCGTTCGTTTCACCCGACTACTTCTTACTTCACACACTACTCTAATGCCCATCATAGTAGCTCTCGTATAGATGACCTCTTCTCCCCCACAACTGATATAGAGCTTTTTTGTCACCCTAAGGGACTCCCCAGGGGAATCTCAGATCACTCCCCACTTCTTGTAGAATTTACATACCATCGCCAGAGATCCCACTGTCCCATAATAATAACCCCTTGGCTTCTAAAAATCCCGACATAAAAGACTGCCCGCTAGAACATACGGAATATTATTTGGCTGAAAATGTCGGGTCCCTGAAGTCGGCTATAACCGTCTGGGAAGCCTATAAGGCTGTACTTAAAGGGAAGGCGTTAGCTCTCAAGACTGGCTATATACACAAACAAAGTGAGCACCTAATCCAGGCCAAGGTAGACCTAGTCCATCTGGAGTCAGCCCACAACGCGAACCCCTCAGAAGAGACGGCAACCCGTCTCCGAACGAAACAACTAGAATATAAAGCACTAGCCTTGGAGAAGGTGCAGGCCAAGCTTCTAAAAACTCGCCACCGAGTGTATGAACTGGGTGATAGAGCAGGTAAAATGCTAGCATGGCTCGAAAAACGCGAACAATGCTCTAGATGGATCCCGGTACTCTCCGGACCAGACAATTCTATCACAGATCCCGGGGAGATATCCGAGGCCTTTGCTGCCCATCTAGACGGAGTCTACACAGCCAGGGCGCACTACACTGCCGAGGAGTCTAGACTACTCTTAAATGAAATGCGCTTACCCACACTCTCTGAGACTGACGCAAAGGACTTAGAGGCAGACCTCACAACGGAAGAGATTGGAAATGCGCTGTTTGCCATAAAGTCAGGTAAAGCTATGGGCCCCAACGGTGTCCCTATTGAATTTCTGAAAGGCATGGCGGGTGAGGTTATCCGTCACCTGAAGGCAATGTTTGAGGAGAGCTGTGACGCCAGACGCCTGCCGCTAGACCAACGGTTGGCATCAATAGTTGTAATCCACAAACCTAATAAACCAGCTACTGATTGCAGCTCTTACAGACCGATTTACCTCATTAACTCTGAGGTGAAGATTCTGGCAAAACTCCTCGCCACCAGACTTATAATAGTCCTCCCCTCCTTAATCCACGAAGATCAGTCGGGATTCCTCCCAGGCCGTAACACGGCGCTTAATCTCCGTAGGGTTCACAACGTTATGAGTAGAATTCCATATCTCCAGGAAGACGCAGCTATCCTTTCCCTCGACCCCACACTCGCCTTCGACTCCACAGAATGATCTTACCTTTTCGAGGTCTTAACCCGTTATGGCTTTGGCCCAAACTTTATTCAATGGATCCGATTGCTCTATACTGATCTCTGGGGTCAAGTTTATGTCAATGGTCATACATCCAGACGATTTCCTCTACACAGGGGAACTAGGCAGGGATGTCCCCTCTCCCCATTATTGTTCCCGCTCACCCTGGAGCCTTTGGCCCATTGGGTTAGAACTGATAACTCTATCCGAGGCCTTTGGTGGAATGACGATACAATTGACAAGATCACACTATACGCAGACGACATTCTCGTCTACATCTCTTCCCCCAAATCCTCTATTAATAGTCTACTGCACGTCATCACCAATTTTGGCAAATACTCGGGCTTCTCCATCAATTGGTCCAAATCAGTGCTATACGGGCTACATGGCCCACCCCCTCCTCTTCTGAGGGGGTATTCGATTGATGTGGCCCAGGATGGATTTAAGTACCTCGGCATCTTTGTCACCCCAGACCCCAAAGTCTTCTATGACTGTAACCTAAAGGGCCCGCTACAAAGACTCCATAACGACATATTGCATTGGAGATCGCTGCCTCTGTCTCTCCCAGGCAGAGCAGCCCTTTTCAAAATGCTTGCACTTCCTCGCTTTTTGTACGCTTTGCAGAATTGCCCATTTGCCATTGCCGACTCCTATTTTAATGCACTAGAAGGCGAACTCCGCCTCCTCCAATGGGACGGCGGCTCTCCCCGCATAGCTCTTCTTTCGCTCACGCAGGGGTGGTACGATGGTGGTATTGCCCTGCCAAATATTCGACTTTATTATTGGGCATCTTAATTGATTGCCACCAACTCTTGACTATATGGTCCACCAACCAACCCTGCTTTCCATCTTGAACGATACCAGACGGGCCGTGAGGGCGAATAAGCGCCTCGGCTGGTCTGACACTCACACGTTAGCTACTCCGCTCTGAGCCTCACATACACTGGGCTCCCTCTGTCACTATCAGGGCTTTGACAAATGAGACATGATCGGCATCTCTACCCTGGGAGACACGATCCATAAGGGCAAACTGCTGACGTTCATAGAGCTCCAGAAGAAATATGATTTAGCCCACTCTGAGGCCTTCCGCTACCTCCAAATAAAACATGCCATACTTACCAAGGCCCCCGATCTTTCTCCTCTCCCACAATCCTCACCCCTTGAGGATAGATTATTATCAGAACCTCTCCAGGCCAAGGCGATATCCTATACCTACCGCAAGCTAAGCAATAACATGCCTAACACCTTCCAACTCCTGAGAGACAAATGGCAGGGCGACATTGGGGCCTTGGAAGATACTGAATGGCAGGCGGCACTGATGTCCCCGCGTGAGTCGGCGATCAATCACAAATTCAGGCTTATACAATTGAAGATATTACATAGAACATACATGTCTGCTCCCCTCCTAGCCAAAATTGGTAGGCGCACAACCGACCTCTGCCTCTGTAACTGTGGGCTTGTTGGCACTTTTTGCCACACTATCTGGGGCTGCTCGATGATCCAAGACCTATGGGAGCGAGTAAGATGTCTATGCACTGAGAAAGCCTGTCACACTATCTCCCAAAGGCAGACTCCTCAATGTGTGGGACCCCACAGATCTCACTGCGCTGGAACGACAATGGGCGGCTCTGGGCTTTCTCTTAGTAAAGCGTGAAATAGCAATGCAATGGGGCTCACCAAATAAACCGCTCTTGATCAGATGGGTCGCTGCAATGGATACATGTATGTTGTCCGAAAAAACTGTGTACAAGATCAGAGGGTGTCCAGGGAGTTGGGATAAGAAATGGGGTCACTGGAATGTCTATAGAGGCGAGCTTTGTAGTTCCCCTACAACTGATATGGCGATGACCAGGATTGGTCCTCCCCGCACTCGAACTAGTAATACACTGCTGTAATGTATGCCTTCTATGTCTATATTCGTACTTAATGACTGCCACCTGATCACTTACTCTGCTTTTGTTCAATAAAATATATATATAAAAAAAAAGAACTGTGTTCTACAGGGGTATGGAATTCCTTTAGCTTGATGACCAGGACATATTGTTAAGGAACAACAAGTTTTCATGTTTATTTATCCCCTGCAGCACAAACCTTTTAACTGACAGTTTACAGTAACACAGTATGAATCTGTGATAGAGCACTGTCTGTATTTATGGTAAGATTTGTATCCATATGTTTATGCTGCTCAAATTTGTATTCATGGTTCCTTAATGCAAAGTCTGTACTATTAGGCATAGCCCTCTAAGGAAATGTTTGAAGCCCGAAGTGCAATACAGAGTAGTTCCAGCGTAGAAATATCAACGTTTGCAAAGTTTAACAATATGAGGCAACCTATAATGCTCCGACAATGCTCTCTGACTAGATGCACATACTTGCATAAACGTGAAAGCAAGACTGACGATTCTTTTCTTTCAAAGTAAAATTTTCACAAAAAGAGGATGTTACGTAATGGCCTGATCTGCCAACTTCAGAATCAGTTGGAACCATTTTTGAGAAACTGTGTTGACATCAACATTCAGTGATTCCGAGCAAATCCCTTAATCTCCCCTTTCCTACGATTCAGCACCTTGAGACCCTCCTGAGTGATTTGCCACAGTTTAGAAATCATGGTTTTATTTACTTTAAAAAAATATGCAACTAGAAAAAAAGGCTTTGCTTAATTAATGTGACATTTTTGGTATTATTTCTTTGAAGTTTAATTAACTAAAACGAGTTTGATACAAGCTAGTATTTTTTTTTAAATGTTACAATAGAAAATAAGTGCAAATCCATTTTTTGCTGCAAGATTATGGGAAACATGAAAATAAATATGATTGGGATAGCCAATAAGTCTGACATTGGTTATCTGCCTTTTGGTTTTGTCAATGTGTATCTTGTTTTTTAATTTTTTTTTTATTTTTATAAAACAATTTTGATTTTTATGAAAAGTAAACATTGGACATTGTTTCAGGGTTTACATTGCACACATCAATCGCTCACAGTTAGAAAAGGACGTTTAGTGGACTCATCATTAGGCCCCAATGAAGCAGCATTACTACAACCACAGTATCTGTTCATCTGAAGCCCTTCCCTCCTGGACCTTCCTCTCCTCCCTCCCCATCATTCCGAATCAGTTTCATTTTCCATCTGAGGTGGCTCACAAATATATCCCCTGTATTCGTTCCAGGCTCCCCAGATTTTTCCCCATTTACTCAGACATTTCCGATTTAAATATACCGCCTTTTCGGCAACCATCGCTGAGTCCATATCCGTGCTCCAGTCCCTGAGCACCGGTACCACGGGGAACCCCCAGGCCTTGGCCACGTTTCGCTTAGCATACACAATACCTAGTGTTGTCCAGTCCTGCATCGAGTTACTTAAATCATTAGGCTCCCAAATGTTCAGCAGACAACGACGTGGCTCTGGGAGCAGCGAAACGTTAACCACTTGAGATATTGTTCGCATAACCATGGACCAGTAGTCAGCAATCAATGGAAAATCCCAGACAGTATGATAGAAAGTCCCCGCCTCCCCGCAGCCTCTCAAACAGTACTGGTGCGTGGATCTCCCTATCTTGTGTAGTCTGACTCTCGTGTAATAGACTCTATGCAGGACTTTCAATTGTATCAATCGAAGCCTAGATGACACAGCCACCTCCTGGGGCGACGAAAGCGCGGTCTGCCAGTCCGATTCCTCAAAGTCACCTAGTTCTGCAGCCCAAGCAGTTTTAAGTCTGTCCATGGGGTCAGGCATGTTGTTAATCAACTTACGATAGACCAATGAGGTCGCCTTGGTGAGCATGTGCTCCGTAAGTAGTCTGTCCTCCAGGGGAGTGGACTCCGGTAGCTTTCCTTTGGCCGGAAGCACCGACCTAAGGGCATGACTGATTTGCAAATAACGGAAACGTTCCGTTTCCGCTAAGGTAAATTGGGCCGCTAGTTGGTCAAAAGTGAGGATTTTACCTCGCCCGTAGAGGTCTCCAATTGTCGAGATGCCAAAATGGTCCCCGGCCTGAAATCCCTTACTCTTACAGAGACGGCTGAGGCGGCACGACACCCAGAGTGGTGTCATCTGCAATGTGTATCTTCTTTTGACATCACTTTTGTAAAACTTTATTGTTGTGGCAGATGAAGGGCCCTCACCAATAGAACAAAAACAATGTCTAAAAGCAAAAGTATTTTTTGGTCTCAAAGTAGCACACATTGCAATAATAGTCCCTTACAATGAAAGAAACTATTTTGTGTGCCGATATGCTGCTTAGGAATGAGCAGAATGAGGTCACTCACAGTCAAGACAGCCAAATATTAGATAGATAGACAGAGAGATACATAGATATAATTTTAATAAAAACAAATGGTCTTGATTAAAGCCAGACCTAAGTAGGGGCCTAATTCCTAAAGAATGCCACAAAAGTACAGCCATGGTATAAGTTCTTGCTTTAGTGCAGACTTACGACTTACATGAGTTCACAGGAATTTACAGAAGTAGGCCTGAATACTGCACTGTTACAAAATGTTTGTGAACTGCATTTTACCACGAGCAAATATGCATGTGAATATTTCCTCATGTTAAAATCTGCTGAGCGTTTGCAAGCTCACTTTCCTTAAACCCCATTTTCTACCTTAAAATAGGTTTTACTTCTACCCTTGTCAGGAGTACATTTCCAACCTTTCCCAGTGTAGTAATAGATTAGAGAAGAGCTGGAGAAAACCCTTAGACACGCAAGTTTGTGGGTTTGCGCAGACTCAAAAGGGCATCCCAACCCTGGAACTACCTCTTCCTGCTACTTCTAGCCCCGGTGTATGGATTTGCAGAAAAGCGGAAAAATCAAGTAAATACTAGTATCCAAACCCTGCTTTAATATGAACTCTGGCATAATCAGAAAGGCTATTGTCAGAAATTTCATATGAGAATTCTGCCATAATTTATCACCTCACTCCATAGCACCAAAGGGACAAGTGGATTTTTTTACACGACAAGTAGATTTATGAAGCATCATGTCTTATGGACAAATAGATATTTTATTAAATTCCATACCCCTAGTGCTACTGTCCCAAGGTTATAGGAACAAAAAGGTGCTAGATTCCATTGACAAATTGTAGTCTTACGATATGGCCATTCTCTACCAATCCTGCACAGCTACCTCGCAATGGGACAGCTCCAACCAGCGGCACAGCAACTCCAGATGACAGTCTAAGAACCGATCAACATCTGTAAGCAGTCTTCTCTCTGTGTAAAATTAGAGGGGGAAAAACAAAGTGAATGTAGGTGTGAAGCCAGGTAAGCATCATCAACTTCTAATTGTATTAGCACCAAGTTCGGAACCTTGCACTAAAAATACTACAGACAGAAAGCGATCAACGCTAAATAATTCTGCTGGCACTATAAAAAAAACTGCTTTGAAACAGAATGCATAAACCACTAAAGAGACTGTTTAATCTGTGCACACAACCACATTTCAGATACGTGTGGGTAAGCTTGTTTATGATATTGAATTTATGAATTGCACTGGAAGTCTTTGTTTTTTCAAATGGTGTTTGGACACTACCTTTCGGATTTGGACAAGCTGGAGTCGATCGGTGTTGAACTGTAACCTTACTATTTAGTACATCTCTCAAGGTGCAGTTTTTTTTTACCCGGTCGAATGTGAACTTGACAACGTTTCAGCTTGAAGATGGTGTCTACTGGAAAAAGTTTCTGTATCCGATCCTGGGACTCACAGCATCTGTTAAAATTGTAAAAAACATTCAGGATTAACCAAGATGACATAATATTACCAGGTTCTTACACTAGTAAGTAAGCAATGTATTGTTTGGTTAATAAAACCCTCTACAATTTACATATAAAAAAGCAATAAGTAACAGCATGATTCATGATTAAAAATCAAAAGAGCATATCCTAAAACATTCATTCATTATATAGAAATAGTGCAGTAATCAGTAATTATTGTCAGTTGCCGTGAACTGGAAAAGACTTTTAACCATTCTTTGTACAGACGACTTTTCTAGGGATTTACCAATACTGTTGCCTAAAGTGCCCATAAAAAAAAAGAGTTAAAAGGGGTATAAGGATCATGGAGACTAGAAAAAGTCAATATTGAGTCTCTGTTAGAGAACAAGACAATATTCAGTTGGGTTAAAAACAGCAGCTGTGATGTTATACAGGCGAGTTTGCAAATGTGTGGATGGCTTATAAACAGCAGCAGCAAAGTTATAGATTACCGGATGCACACGTCACTTTCTGTGTTGCAAGTTTTCTAACAGCCGCATACAGAGGAAGGAACAAAAGAATCCCTAGAACTGTACTGTTTTAAACTAAAAACCAGCATATCAATTTTAACCCCTTTTTATATATTATGGTGATTAATCAAGTGACTCTTTTTACGGACACTGTGTAAAACAAATGTATTGTGGGTATTTTTAAAATGTTTTTAAATGTATGTATTTTTCTTGCCTTTTATGATTTTAACAAAAATCGAATAAAGTGTATTTTGACTGTTATACTGATGGGTGTTTTACTACATATATAATCCAAACAGTGGTTCAAGAAGCAAGTTACTAAAACAGTGCAATAATTACAAACAAATACACATTACAACCAGTTAATAAAAATTGAAATAAGAAGAAGCAGCAACAGAGGGGACCCATATACAGAATAATTATCAGAAATTATGTAAATGTATTGCAATTAATACATACTAAAAACAACTAAGACACAATACAAAGTGCTGGTACAGAAGGACAATATATATTACAAACCAGACAAGAGGCAAAGGAAAAAGTGTACATTATTCAGAGGGAACAAAATGAAACAAAATAATGTGTCCTTCATTGATTTTTTGGCCACAAGTGCGTCGACGGCGTTTCAACAGCTTTATAAGTATGCTGTCATCCTCAGGACGGAAAAAATCAGTAGAGCGTCCACAAATCTATTTCTAAAAGCACTCCAATGATTTATTACTTTCAGGCGTTCAAACAGTGTTCAGGAGTGTGTTCATGAAAATTAATGATGAATGAACAGGCTATACATATACCACGCGGAAGAGAAACTTTCCAACAGGTTACATCTGTCCATAAATGTCAGCAGATCATGCGGCAAGACAAGTGAGTGAATCACCAGTATGTTGTCCCGCTCGTAGGCTTGAACTCAGTGCATATTTGGTGTCCTGATTGAACTCTGTGGCAGCGGACTGTGGAAAGGACTCCGAAGCCCCTGATTGGCCAAGAGCATCTACGGGAAACAGCAGGGTCGGGACTGCGAGGTCCAGCGGGCCGTGCGGTGTGTCCAGTGGCCGCAGCTGGAGCCTCTTCCCGAACCCTCCCCTTTCGTACAAAAAGCCTCGCGGGCCCCGCTTCGCGGGACCCGCTCGTAGGCTTGAACTCTGTGCATTTTTGGTGTCCTGATTGAACTCTGTGGCAGCGGACTGTGGAAAGGACTCCGAAGCCCCTGATTGGCCGAGAGCATCTACGGGAAACAGCAGGCTCTGGACTGCGAGGTCCAGCGGGCCGTGCGGTGTGTCCAGTGGCCGCAGTTGGAGCCTCTTCCAGTATCCCTCCCTCAGTCTATATTTGACACGCCCACAGACGCGCTAGCGAACACGCGCGCGTAGCTAAGCCCGGGCAAAGGGCGGGCCCTCAGAGGCTGAAGTAGGCTGGGCTGGGCCCTCTCCCTTGGTATTTCTTATGAAATAGCTCTCCTTTCTAGAAAAGTTTGTTTCTAATTATATTCTCTGAAACATTGTATTTACTGAAGGCTTTGAAAGTAGATTTTTCTACACACATCTTATGGTCCCATTGCTCTATCTTACCCTCCGCTTGGTGTAAAATACTATTGCTTTATAACATTTTTGTGGTGCTGGTTTGTATTTTGAAATGACGGCGAAAAAATTAAGGTCAGGGCGTGTACTAGTGGGTAGGTCATGTTCTAAGACAAAATCAAATCCCCTGCGTAACAAAGATACCGCTATTTTACAGTTAAAGGGTAAATGTCAATTGTATAATTTATGGGAAAGGGGAAAGGATAAAGCTCTGTCTGAGGGGTTAAAGTCCGAAGAAATTAAGGGTAAAGACGTAGAGGAAGATATATTCTCAACAAAAGATAATAGTAATCAGGTGGATGCTTCGGCAACGTCACTATTTGAGAAATCTTCCTCTGATAATGCGGTGGAAGGCCTTCCCGATTCCCATGATCCACAGAGGCACATAGAGATTGCTTCTGGGGTGCCCACATCAAATAATACTATATACCCTCTTACGGCATCTTTGCGAAACTAACTGAGGTATTAGTACATAACACTTCGCTACCCTCTAAGGAGGTTCTAAAAGTTCCTGATATAGATACAGAGACTCAGAAGAAGCAGTCCTACATTGTACAGAACACAGCCTCGGTTCACACCAATACCAAAGACGTATTTGTAACGCCAGGGCTTCAATTTTTAGTAGTACTCCCTCTAATAAATCAGAGTTTTCTATATCTCAGGTAAATTTTTCATCTAGCCCCGTTCTTAATATGAATACATTTCTACCTAGCTGTCCCACTGGAAACGACAATATAATATCCAAATCTTTACTCTCCCTAGAACATCTACTATCCTCCATCTTACTTTTATTGGAAAAATTTGTTGGCGGCTCCGATTGTGTCCTAGATATGGTAACCCAAATTCTTAGGGTATTACTAAATAGTAATTATGGGACCGAATCTGGTTCGCATCATGAGTCTGCTAACTCAGACGTGAAAGTGGGTAAAAATAAGAAGTCCATAAATGAGTCCGAAAGCGTTCCTTTAGCCTCAGACTTAGTTCAAGTTGATCTAAATAAGAACTCTCAAGATTCCAAAGAGAAAAAAATAGAGGTTATCTCGGGGAGTAGTTTAGCTGGCAAAATAAAATCTGCCAGCGGTAATTGTGTTGCCGAACAAGATCTAGAAATAGAAACTCTGACTGACCCTGATAAAATGTTAAATAAAGATCTATTTCCTATTTTTACACCACAAATAAATAAAGAAAAAGAGGTTATTGGAGATTCTCCAAAAAAGGAGAAAAGGGCAGTAATAACCAAGCAAAAAAAGCAAAGAAAAAAAAAGAGGAAACCAAACCGTAGATTCTTTAAAAAAGACAGAGGAAAATTAATTTTGAAGACAACATAGAGACTTTGTCTGAAAAAATTTCTCCCCAAGACTCTGTGTCCAATTTATCTAAAAAATTAATTGATCAAACTAAATCCGATAAAGTAATCATGACTATTGACTCTTTAGGGCCTTCTAATCACCCTGGGTATGGTGAAAAGTTTGTTATTGCAAATGGTTCAATACCAGTTCTTAATCCTTTAGCTACACCTTTTCCGGATAAGATTGCAATTGAACATGCCCCTAAATTACCCACTCCCGAAAAGGAAAGTGTAGATACTGTCTTTTTAGATTTTATTCCTCTTTTTGACTTTGATCTTATTTTAAATAGATCTGTACTCCTTAACTGCTTTCGAGAGATTGAAAGTTTGAAATTATTTCAGTCAAATGATATAGACGGTGTATCACTTTTAAATCCCGCTGTTGGGAAGATAGCAAGGGTTGAATTTTACTCAAAACTAGTATTAAATCATATTTTACAATGGTCTGAAGAATTACAAATAAGGGGGATTGGTGTCACCCCTTTTTTCTTTGTGGAAACATGTAATAAAAGATCTACAAACTTGTCGATAGCCTATGGAGTAACTCCAGGCGTTTCAGATCGGTCCTCAATAAAAACTGAGGAATTAAAAATCTGTGTATCGAAAAATTCACGACAAGTGATCTATAGAAAATCCTGTACCCCCCCAACCAACTCTGGTAGAAGATGATTCTAAATGGAGCTGGTTGCCTGGTGTTCTGTCAAGCAAATCCACCTCCGCTCTTAATCCGTATTCCAATTTTTAACATTGATTTAAAAATAATCTTGTGGAATACGGCTGGATTAAAGAATAGTCCCGAAAAATTGTTATATTTGTATACCTTAGAAGCTGACGTAATTTGTTTACAGGAGACTTGGGTGGATGGGAAATTCTTGGCGGAAAAGGATGGTAGTGCAGTCTCCTCGAGGAGAGGTCATGCCAAAGGAGGGTTGGCTTTCCTACTCTCCAATAAGATCAAATGGCACTACACTTATTACCTAGATCCTAATAATATGTTCCAGGCAATTACATTGTTAAACTTAGTTAAGGATGACCCACGGAAATCACTTGTACTGATAAATGTCTATATTCCCCCAGATGCATGTTTTAATGTCGGTTTAAAAACTATTTTTTCTTTCATACAGAATCTTCTTGACTCCGAGTCCCCCCCTCACATTTTGTTATTAGGGGACTTCAATTGTAAAATCTCAAACTATAGCCTCGACTTGTTCAGGAATATATTCAAAGAGGAATCACTTCAGATACAGCGAGCCCTATTCCCTGGGAACATCAAGACCAATAAGAGAGGGAAATTGCTCTTGGAGGGAATATTAGAGGTTGATAGTATAATAATAAATGGAAGGCTCCCCTCGGACACTCGGTGGTGGCTCTAGGCTTTCCTCAACAGGAATTGAGGAGGAGCTTGGTTCCTGTAACACAGACTCCCTGATCATACTGGCTGGAGACCTAAATTGTTGTTTCGAGCCACTAGCCTGTGAGGACATATTAGATATCTGGGAAGATGATGCTAGGAGAGGTATTCCCTTGCTCTCTCTAAATCCAATCAAAAAATGGACCCAGAGTGCCATTGATATCAATGGCCTTTGTATGGAATATGACCTCAGAGAAACTAATGGTAGATCCAAGTCTGACACCAAGGGAGCACATACCTATAATAGGGTGGGGCACACCTCACGTATTGACTACATTTTGTTGAACCATAAGCTTTGGCCTTACCTTCAAGACATGGAGGTCCTACCGACCTCCGATAGTGACCACAACCCACTAGCCCTGACCCTCACTCCCCCGTGGCAAGGCTTGCCCCTAACGCAGCCACCGCACACATGGAAATCATCTCATGATTTAGTCCCTTCGAACTGCGGTAGTCGGTTAAAATGGAACAAAGTTTCCACGGATGAGGGAAGGATAGCCCAAGCAAACTCCATAATGTCTAGTGTGGAGTTGAGGATTGATCCCTCGGAACTTAGTAATTCTGAAGTCTCTAATGTCTTTACAGAAACAACCCTAGCACTAAGTAAGCTGTTTGTTGTCCCCCAGGGAAGAGCTAGGGATAAGAATAGAGCCATGTCTAAGGGTAGAGCTAAATGGTATACTTCCACCTGTGCCACAGCCAAACGTGAACATATACTGGCAGTGAAATCTAAAGTTCCTGGCCAAATCAGCCTTGCTAGGAAAAAGCACAAAAAAGTCCTGTCTATCGCTAGGGGTGTCTACGAAACTAATTTCTGGAACGATTTAATGATGGCTAGTTCCCAGAAAGATTCGAAGGCCTTTTGGCAATTGTTGAGAGCCAGGGATAAACCCGCTGACTCTCTTCTGACATGTAACATCACGGGGGAGGCTTGGTTTGCTCACTTTTCCAAGCTTTATTCTCTTGCTGTGGGTTCTGTAGACGCTACGTCGGATCCTCCTCACCAAGTGCCGGTTGACCATTTAAACGAGGACCACCTCTTTCTCACTAAGGAAGTTGATTGGGCAATTAAGTGCCTAGTTGCCAATAAAGCTGCAGGACCTGATGGCATTCCTGGTGACTTAATGCGGGCCAATCCGGAGGTGTGGAGCAAACTCATTGCCTTACTCCTAAATGCAGCACTGATGGGGGGATGTTTGCCCGATTCCTGGAGGGGAGCGGAGGTCGTCCCGATCTTTAAAAAAGGTTGCCGGGACGACCCCGCTAATTATCGCCCAATTAGTTTGTTAGACTCCACCCAGAAGATAGCGGGCAAGGTAGTTCTAGGCAGGATCCTACAGTGGGTTGATGACAATCAAGAACTGTCAGACTTCCAGGCTGGTTTTAGATCCGGAACGGGGACCATTGAACAGACATTCCGCTTACTAATGTTATACTGGAAAGTGGTCGTATTGGGCAAGGGCAGTCTGTATCTCGCATTTATAGACCTACGGACTGCCTTTGACCTGGTCCCACGCGTCCAGCTGTGGAGTGTCTTAGAGGGTTTGGGTATTCCCTCCTACCTTCTTTGCATGCTTACCAAGTTCCATGAGAGTAACTTTGCGCAGATCAGGTGGGGAGATCAGGGCCAAAAAACAGCACGTATTCCTGTAAATAGGGGAGTCCGCCAGGGTTGTGTGCTAGCCCCCACCCTGTTTTCTCTCTATATTAATGGGGTGGTGGAGCATCTCCTTAAACATCCAGCAGATGCACCTTCCCTGGCTGGCAGAAAAATCCCTACTCTCCTATTTGCAGATGACACCCTCCTGATCTCAAAGACTCCAAAAGGCCTCCAATGCTTACTCTCCAGCTTTAAGCTATTCTGTGACTTGAGGGGTCTTGCCATTCATGTAGGTAAAACTAAATTTCTGGTTTTAAACCCCCCAAGGAAACTGTCACTCCACCCACCTTGGACTCAGCCCCTCTCGAAAGGGTAAAAGAGTTCGATTATTTAGGTATCCGCCTCTCCGACTCTATGAACTGGCAGGCCCACCATCAAAAGATTTTCCTGTCACATAAGAGGTTAACAGGAGCCCTATTGAAGGAACAACGTGCTTCGTCCCTCAAACCAATTGGTGCTGTACTTGACATCTATAGGGCAAGGGTGGTGAGCGCAGCTCTGTATGGGTCTGAATTGTGGGGCGTGCAGAACGCAGACTTTCTGAGGAGCCTAGAAAACAAATTTCACAAAGACCTTATGAGGCTACCGCATAGCACCCCTTCCCTTCCACTTTTATTAGATGCGGGCACACGCCCAATAAAAGATCAGGCGAGGCTACGTCCCCTTCTTTTGTGGGCACGAATATGGAGGGTACCAGAATTATCCAGTTATGCTGAAGGCTTGAGGGAACTCCTCATTACATCTGGCTGGCCCAAGGTCCGCTGGCTTAGAGAAGTTAAGCGGCTTCTCTATGACCTAGGACTTGAAGACGCCTGGGCTAATAGATCTGCCCCCCAAAAGAGATACTTAAGAAGCTATACTGGTCCTGGGTGGCAAATGAGCGAAACATTAACTCCAAACTATGTAGATCTACTGCGGAATTTTTGATGGTTAAGGAGCTACCACTTAGAGAACCTTATCTAGATATGATCCACAAATCTTGGGACAGGGCATTATACTTTAAATTTAGGGTGGGTGTCTTGCCACTAGGACAGTTAACAGCAACTTGGAAATCATCGTTACAATCTAGTCCATATTGCCCTTTTTGTGATAATAGACAAGAGACAGTTCCCCACCTAATGTTCGAATGCCCAGCCTATGCAGCCCCGCGCTGCGTGTGGCTGAAACCGTTATGTAGGAACCTTGGCACTAGATCTCACTTGGAAGCGTTACGCATACTAAGATCTGATGCCCGCCCCCTGTTTGCTTGCTGTTTGGCGAAATTCCTGGGTTGGGCCTGGCGGATTAGATCCGCCAGACAATTGAGTCTCCAATAATATGTACTGTATTGCACTATTGTTCTCCTTTTTGCTGCTATCAAAATTTCTCCACTAATGAGTGTTTCCCCTAATCGCATTGTGTGAATTTTGTCCTTTTAACATTTTTTATTGTAGAATATAATACCAAAATGTACTGCTCTTTTATTCCCTTATACTGTAATGTCAGTACTGTGTTTTTATATTTCTTGTACTGTAGTGCTTTTATGATATGACTAAAATATCGAAATAAAGCTTCTACTACTACTAAAAAAATAATAAATGGAAGGCTCCCCTCGGACACTCCGGCTAATTTCACACATAAATGTAAGAACAGTGAATCTATACTCGATTATGTGGTAGCAGGCAACACCCTTTTCTATCTCCTGAAAGATCTGTCAGTATGTAACACAGAACTTAGTGACCATAAGGTATTGGTCCTTAGTGTAAACTTCAATCCCCCCCCCCCCCCCCCCCCCCTGTGGATACATGGCACATAAATAGTGATCTGGTAAATTTTGGAGCCAATTCTGGGAGATGTTACTGGAACTTTGGGGCTATTAGGAGTTTGGCGAATATTTTAGAGTCCACTGTGGAGAATTTGTTTCAATGGGAAGGAAATGAACTACTATGCTTCTGCAATTTTTTGAAAGTAGTAATTTCTATAGCAAAAAAATCTTATCCTGCAAAAAACCCAAAGTAATCCCAAACTGTCTTCGGTATTTAAATATTGAAATAAATAAATTGGTTAGGGAGCAATATCTCTTTACACCCCTGAAAGATACCGTAAAATAGTTCTTTTAAGAAGAAGGAAAACGAGGGTGAAAGCCAGATTGAAGAGAGAGAACGAAGATTCCTTGTGGATTAAACTTCGGGAAGCTACCTATAGGGGACAAGCTAGGTTATTCTGGTCGATAATTGGTGAGGGTTGTGGTCTAAGATCTAGACCTTCACCAATCTCTATAGATGAGCAGATTTGGGTTGAATATATCGAGCAATTATATAGTGTTAATGGCTTGCCCCGTGAAAATGACACACTATATGAGGTTAATCCTCCTTATGACCCACCGTCCGAAAAGGACATTGAACTAGCCATTAAGAGCTTGCGTTCTTCGGGCGCGATGGGTCCGGATGAGCTCCCTATCTCGGTGATAAAACAACAGAGTGAGCATTGGAGTAAAATTCTTTTTCCTGTTTTTAAATTTTGTTTTGCTAGTGGAACTGTTCTGCCCTCCTGGAAAGGGAGCATTTTAGTCCCCCTCTTCAAGAAAGGAGCTAGAGACTTGCCACAAAACTACCGTCAAATTGCTCTTTTAGATGCTATAGGCAAGGCTTTTGCAAAGTGCCTTCTTAATTCGATTAATGACTGGGTGCTTAAGGCTGAAATCTTACCCCATGAACAGACTGGGTTTAGGCAAAAGCATGGCACTCTAGATAATCTGACTGCATTGCAGGTCATAACAGAGAAATATGTCAAGGTTCGTGGAGGGGGAGTTTACGGCACCTTTATCGACTTCTCCACAGCCTTTGATAAAGTGGACAGATCCTTGCTGTGGAGAAAGTTATTTGCTTTAGGGATGCTACCTATTCTTATTAATTTAGTTCGAGTCTTGCACTCAGACACCTGGTGCAGAGTGTTGATGGGCGGGGAAAGAGGGCTATCTAGAGTAATTACGACAACTAATGGTTTAAAACAGGGTTGCCTATTGGCTCCTCTGTTATTTTCCTTGTATATATCTGTTCTCCCACAGGTTTTATCTGCAAGCAAAGGTATAGTTCCGATCTTGGGGGGGGGGGGGGGGGGGGGGGGGGGGGGGGGGGGGGGGATTGGGGGGTGCCCCAATTGCATGCCTAATGTATGCAGACGATATTCTGATCCTGGATCTCACACCAAAAGGTCTGAATAGTCGCCTGCACACCTTATATGAATATGCGGAGGCACATCATTTAAAGATCAATATTGCAAAAAGTAAAGTAATGTGCTTGACGGGGAGGAAAAAGTCAAAATATGCGAACTTTCACTGGTCTGTGGGGGGACAAGACTAGATGTAGTACAATCTTATATTTTCCCTTGGAAAAATAATTACTAGTAATTTAAGTGAAAAAGCACATATAGCTAATAACACACGGAAAGCTATTGCCCAAGGAAGAGTTTGATCACATTCTATAAGGCTACTGGTAGAAGGCACTTTGCGACATTGCTGGAGTATATCGAGCAAAATTCCAGCATCATTACTTTATGGCATGGAAATAGTTGATATGAAAAGTTGGAGCTTCATGAATGCAAGGGAAGGCAAAATTCTATGTAATCTAGCGTCTGTAATACAGCAAGCTCAACAGCCGCCCTTAGACAGGAATTCGGCTTACGTAGTAGCTCGGTTCAAGGCTTATCGAGAATAGTGCGCTGGGTTTCAAAGGGAGATCCATGGCACTTTAAGGTACCTTATAAAAACTGAGTTATTGGGAAATTTTAATGAATACTCGCTCATTGTAAAGAATTTTAGAAGTGCTGCCGATCTTTTGCATTGGATGAATCAGTTCTATTCACTCTATCGGCATATCAGCTGAAATATACCCTGAAGTTGGCCTCCTGGAATTAGTTTTTAGATTGGATTGGGAGGCTTGTATAGCGAAGAAAGGTATTACTCCAGCCATAGACTCTTGTCTAATGAGGAAAGCCCAACCATATGTTGTTTGTAATCTCCCTCACGGAGTCCGGCGTTTACTGTTTTTATTGAGGCAGGATTTACTTCCTTCGAACTCTCTAATGTCCAGATGGTATGGCTCCTCATCATTATGTGACTTCTGTAATATCAATATTCAGGATATGCATCATGTTATCTTCGTATGCCCGGCCCTAATGGTGCATAGGCGTAAGTGGTTAAAACCTATTTGTCTTCAATTGAGAATTCTTTCAGCTACTACTTTCCTTGATGCTATTCACAACCCTCCAAATGAAATGTTCTGTTTTAAATTGTACAATTTTTTTAAATGTTTCTTAGCGATATATTAGAAGGTTACAAATGTCTATTTATGTCTAAACCGTCTATTTCTCGTTGTATCGTGCTCATGATTATATGTTATCGTATTAAATTTGTTAATTCTTTTATGTGGATCTCATGAGTTCCAAAATCATAAATAAATAAACTTGAAACTTGAAACAAGTATGTTGTCACGCCACAATTTGGCAGCAGCGACAACGTCCCCGCTTTACAAAATCAGGACGCACTACTGCATCTATATTCTAGATGGAGGTTAAAGTCGATAAGTAATGTTCACTGGAAGCTGAGACAGTAGGAGTCTTTTGATCGTAGTGATAAGGATCACTGGTCACTTGATGTGACAACTTTTCCCCCTGCTCCTTCCATAAACCCTACAAAGCGACACAACAACTATACGTCGCCACCTCCAGTGCATGCCTTCACTGCTTGTTTGCAGGTTCTTATCCCCCTGCTTAGGAAAATGGGCTTCAGCAGTTGCCGCCGTTCAGCTTGAGGTACTCTGCAGAGGCACAATAAGTGTAGTACACTCTCATCAGCTTCCCCGCATAAGTGGCATGTAGTCTAAGCCGGAGATAGTTTCCAGGGGGAAGATGCAACAGGGAAGGTAGAATGCCCAGTCGATAATTAAGGTATTTTTCTTTCTTTCTCCTGTTGAATCCCACGCCTAGATAAGGTTACGGAGAGGACTTAACATAGCTGTGCACAACAAACCGTCCGTGACGCCTTTCTGTGAGTGCCACCTTGTTTTCTACTAGGGAAAGCCTTTTCACAGACTTGTTTACTAGTTGTTTGAAACATTGATGGGTCGCTGTGGCCGCTTGAGTTCGTCGAGGCCCAAACGCTCAATTGATGCTAGTAGGTAGCTCATAGCTGGGGATTCCTTCTTTAAGTGCATTTCATTCCATAGATGGGAGTTCAGTATTCCTCCTTAAGCCCTTTTAATCCTATGCAGCACTTAACAAACGCTCCTTTGCGGACGATTTCTTGGCTCTGCAGGCCGAATTCCAGCCTGAGTTGGGCTGGCAAGGTGTACTTGGGTAGATTAAAAATAATCTAAGCTGCTCAAGATTGTTCTGTCCAAAATGGTCAAGTTGCATCCCCTCGGGCACTCGCTCCTGTAAGTTACAGCTGGAATGAGCTTTGCTTGCCAGACTAGCAGCAATGGGATAAGGCACTGCCAGTTTTGTGTTTGATCGATTTAGAAGCTGCCACAATTGCCTTGCCTCTTTTATTGGTGGTTTCTTTTTGTGCATTAAATGTGCCTTTGTTGTCTATTATTACTCCCAAGTACTTGTATTCTTCAACTACTTCTATTGTTTTATCAGCCAATTGCCAGCAATGATTAGAGGATTTTATTTTGGATATAATCGCATTACCGTTGTTTTATTATAGTTGATGGTTAGACCGTTGTGTGGTGAATATCTTCTAGTTGTATCTAGTAGGTGTCATTTAATCAGTACAAGGTCATCTGGGTACAGCAGGTTGGAAAGAAGGAGCCCTCCCATCCTTGGTGCATGTGAATTACTAATGTCTAGTTGTGTCGATAGGTCAGCCATATGCAAGTTGAAGAGCTTCGGGGCCAGCACACACTCCTGTTTTTGCCCCATGGTTGTTGGAATTTTTCTGGACAAGAAGTTTCCTTCTTCTAGTTTTACTTAGACCCACATCTTGGTGTGCATTAACTGATTTAAAAGAGCAGAAGGTATTTTCTTTTCCTCAAGTTTGTGCCTAAGTTGGTTCCTGTCAATTTTATCGAGGGCTGATGAATAGCTGATAAAGCTAAAAAAGAGAGGGTATTTTGCTAATTTGGTATATTTGTTGCTGTTCCCATGCTTTTGCAACAACCCGTTTGATTGATGGGGATAACTGATTTTTCTTTTGCCCAGGCGGTGAGGTTATCCAGAAGGAGGCCTGCGTAGTATTTGGCCTTGATATCGAGCCTATAGCTATTTTTTTTTATTTCAAATACTTTATTGACTTTCCACGATAAACAAAAATTACAAGTTTGGAATAATGTACGAACTGGACATTTACAAGCTATCACCGCATAAAATGTTGTAATATACCAATAATTAGTACTCCAAATCATATGTAAACCAAAGATAGAAAAAAAGAAAAAGGAAAAAAGCTCTTGAAAAACAGAGGAAAAGAAAGGAAAGAGAAAGAAAGAAAAAGAATGAAGAAAACTAGATAATAAACACCAAGAGGAAACCTATATTAACCCTTTCCATGCTCATGACGAGCTCAGCTCGTCATGATGCACGGTTGAGCTGTGCTGATGACGAGCTGAGCTCGTCATGAATAGTAGGAATGACGAAAAGTCAGCATAGGAGGGGAAAACACCTAGCAGCCAAGGTGTTAAGGGACTAATAGCATTAGTATACAACTATTGCGAAGCTCACTGTAAACACAAAAAATAATGAAGAGCAGACCATCAAATATTACAGAAAGTACAAACTGAGCATGACTTTGATCCAATAGTGTCCTGGTGCCTGATGACCGTACGGGTCGCGTCTCAGTTTCTCCTCAGTTCCAATCAATACACTTGATACAATCCATGTAATTTCCTGACATTAGCACAGAATAGCGCAAACTACAAATCCCATAAGGCTTAGCAAACTTCAGAGTGCTTTTCTCCATGGCAACAACGATAGTGTCCATCTTTGAAATCACGCAGAACGCTGGAGGCCTTGACCGAGCAACACGGAGGTAAGCGATACTCCCGTGGCATCCCGCCGCTGGTCTTTGTTTTACTTGCGGTCAACGCTAAAAACTAACCAGAGTCTCTTCCGTTTTCCATCAGCGGATACGGAGCACAGTGAAAATTGTACACGCCGGACCCCCATAAAAAGTTTGATCGGATACCAAGACCCCTTTGCACGGACTATGATAAAATTTAAAAGGTATGTCTTTTGCCAGCCAGTACAGTATTTAGCGATAACTCAGACCCCAGCTTCCAATACCAACACTTATGTTTCTGCACACAGCGCCATTAGCCTCCTTCTCAGCGAGAGCCTGCAGAAGAATTCACCTTCTACGTTAAAGGTAGCCGCCACCGTCAACTTTCGAAACAACCGACGGTACGTTTGTCCCCAATCAATTTGCACATTCTGGCAGCAACAGTTTGTAGCTGTGCTAATGTCAACTCACCTTGTTTTAGGAAGCCACGCCAACTGGACTCCTCATGGAGCTCATCCAGCCTGCACTTACAATTGTCCTCTGAATTTGTTTCTTCAAAGAACTGGTAGGTCCCTCGGCTGAGTGTCATAACATAGGGAGTCTTGCCTTTTTCACCCATGATACTTAAAAAAGCTTTCTTCCTTTCAAAATTTCACAGACAGAGTAATTGTGCCCTGATGAGAATCCGGAAAACAAGCTCCTGGATTCGAAACGCGTCGGCCAATTAGAAAAGGATAACTTGCATACCAGCATTCGCTGGCTGATAAAGAATCCCGAATTTATTTTCGCGCTCCTTTCCTAATTTTTTCCCCCCTTTTTCTACTTTTCTTTGCTTCAATCAATGTTCTATTCATTTGAAAGTGTGTTTATCATTTATTGCCATGCATATCTAATGCCACTGTCTGTTTCACATTGTTTTTCATTTTTGTTGTGTAGAAAAGTCTAACCTTGGTTCAATTCACATTGTACATATGTTTTTGTCTGTCCATAATATGTTGTGTTTGACAAACAGAGTTTAATCAAAAAAGTATTCGGTATAAATAAAAATACCCAGTTGATAACGACAAACAGCGTGTTCAACTTTCCATAAATGTGGTTGTAAATGTAAGTGGTGAGGCACTCTTCTTTGATTGTTCATATACTTAGGCCCAGCCTCCCCACTTGTCCTCTAGGGCCAAGCTCCCCTTGTGCTTCTCTTTTCTATTAAGTTTGTAGCCTGAGTGTACAGAGTATTCTGTGATCATAGCCATCAAGGCAGTAATTGAAGGACCCGGATTTTCTGTCATAATTAGCAATCCACAGAGGCAGCTAATTTAACCTGAATATCTTGAACACCTACCCCCTTTATATCCGAATTCATCTTAATATCCTGAATTAATGGTTCCAGCGCCAGCTAAAACAAAAGATGGAGACAAGGGGCAATCCTGTCTAGTGCCTTGTTGAAAAGAAAATATCGAAATACGAGCCGATGGCGCTCCATAAAGGGACAGTACAATTTTTATATACGATTCTCCCAAATTAAACATATGCATACATTGTTCTAAAAAGGCCCAAGAGACCCTATTAAAGGCCTTTTCTGCATCCAATGTAATAGCAATAGCCGGATCTGGCTTAAACACAGCATTTTCTAAAACATGACATAACAATCGAGTGTTATCTTTAGACATGCAGCTTTTAACGAAACCTACTTGTGAGTTACTTATTAAATGTGGCAGAACAGTGTTAAGTCAGTGCTGAGATTCTGGAATAGATTTTACAATCAACATTGATGAGAGATATTGGTCTATAGTTATTTGGGAGTAGAGGATCTTTTCCTTCTTTAGGTATGACTATTATGTTGGCTTCTGTCATGAAGTCCGCCGTATGCCCTTCACTAGCTATATTGTTAAAAATTCTCTGCATGGTTGGTTGTAGTTGCTCTGAAAAGGTTTTATAGAAAGTGGCTGTAAAACTGTCTGAGCCTGGGGCTTTATTATCTTTCATGGTTTTTATCAAATTTGTAACCTCCGCTACACTGATTGGTTTTCCTAGCACTAGTTTCTCTGTTTCAGTCAATTGGGGCAACCTAAGTCTATTCAAGTATTGGGTACAATTCTCTAAGTTAAGATCCTGACCCTTTTCATATAAATCCTCATAGAAGGTTTAAAGGTGTTTAGAATATCTTTCTGTTTTGTGTGTATATGATCACGGACATCCTTGATGGACAAGATAAAAGTTTTGATTCTGTTTGTGCTTAAGATATGAAGCGAGTAATTTGCCTGCCTTATTGGCTTCACAAAGATTAAGGGCTTTAAATTTGTTTACCCATACACCCGCCCGTTCGCTCAGAATTTTATTGTATTCATATTACTTTTGTGTTAGTGTTGTGAGGATAGAGTTATCTTTTAAAGAAATGGCATGAGAGGACTCCAGGATTTTGATTTCGAGTTCCAATTTAACTAATTCAGCATTCATCTTTTTGTTTATTTTTGTTTTAATTTCAATAATTATTCCCCTAATGGTGGCTTTCAAAGCATCCCATAGGGTATTAATATTATTTTCAGCAGAGTCATTATGCTAAAAATAATCTATAATAACGTCTTCAATTTTCTTTTTGTCCTCAGCGTCTGATAAGACATCATTATTGAAGCGCCATCTTTTTGGAAAAGGTTCATTATGACTGACCGCCAGTTTAACACTAATGCACGAGTGATCCGACACCAGCTTAGGGGATATATCGGAGTGTTTAATTAAATGTGTGAATGAGCCTGAAAAGAGAACGTAATCAAATTTAGTATATGAATTATGTGGAAAGGCGTTAAAAGTATATATAGTCTCTGGAATCCGTGTGTTGAAGGCGTCAGCCATCTTTGAGATTAAACTTAGAGAATATAGTGTGAAGTATGGCATGCGATCTGGAGGGGTGGTATTTGCAATTGGATGTCTGTCGATTATCGGATCTAACGGAATATTAAAATCTCCACCAATTATGATAAGATCCACCTGAGGAAGATCCTCTATAGTTTTTGATATACCGTCCCAAAATTCTGGATCATCAGTGTTGGGACATATATTTTCAACACATGTATGAGGTCTTCTCCTTTCCTTGGGTGGGTAACTAATAGTCTACCATCACTATCATGAGTTTGTGATTTTAATGAAACGTTCATTTTTTTAGCTATCAAGGTGATCACCCCCTTCCTTTTATGATCCGCCGGTGAACAAGCAATTTGGGAAATCTAACTATGCTTAATGAAAGTAGCATCTTCTTTAGATAATTTTGTTTCTATAGTAGTAAAATGATGTCCCCTTGGTTTTAGCTAAATAATCAAATCTTTTTTGCAGTTTAATTGGGTGATTAAGCCCCTTAACATTTAATGATATGATATTGAGATCTTTTGCTAGATTGCATGACTTAGGTTGTACCATCACATATACAATTGATAACAGGGTGAACTAAACACATGCCTTAAAGAAGAGGTGCTGGTTTCCACAGTAAACACTGAATCATTTACATAAAACACAATCACTGCATAAATATAACCTGCCGTGGCAAGAGAGAAAACCAAAACAATAATGAGGAACAAATAGAAAGTAGAGAGAAAGAAACAAATAATAACTGAGAATACCCCAGGACCAAACCACGGCTTACCCAATAACATTCCGCAAACCCTGGAAATCCACACCCATCCTCCCCACTCCCTCCCCACCGAACCTCGAATGTAGGAGGTGCGACGGCAGGAGCATCAAATTGTCTAACGAAAAATTACTTATCCCAATATGTATAACATACAAAAGATAAGCAGATTATATGTTATAGGCAAACTAAATCATGAGATTGGTTGTTACCTTGGGAAAAATATAATCCCCTCATGTTAAACACATTAGAAGAGATATATATAACAGCAATAGGCAAACACTATAATAAAGAGGCCAAACAATGTATTTTAACACTTTCGATGCTGATGACGAGCTCAGCTCGTCATCACCCACGGGTGTCGTGTGCTGATGACGAGCTCAGCTCGTCATGGTGCCACTAAAATGGCATTTTCCAGCACAGGGGGGGGGAAATGGCCAGCAGCCATGTGGTTAAAAACTGATCTTAACCCACGTAATATCCATATGGTATAAGTAGAAATTACCAGCAAGTACTCCAAAATTTGGTACGGTACCCTGAAATAAAACAACATAAAGCTCAAATCTTATGAACAGAGGTAGATAAAGACATGTAGATAATATATGAACCTGTGAATATGGTAAAACAAGGCCTAAATGAAATGTAAAAACTGATCTCATGACTTCCTTCTCTTGGAAGCGGACTGAGAAAAGTCCATGTCCATATTTTGTTTGGTGGATTTAGCTAGATCATGAACATCCTCTAGTTTTTTGAGAATCATGTCCATTGTGCTATTAATGTCCGCTTTGGCGTTCATGGGAGAATCAGATGGAGAGGGATCACCTTTGGTTCTTTTGAACTGGATCTTGGACTCTTTTTCTGCCATTGTAACAAAAATGTAACAACAGGGTACAGATCTACTCGTACTGAATCTACCAACGCTAATGGAATGTAGGCGTCAACCTTCCATGAGCACCAGCTTAGAGATGAAAACCAGCTCACATGGATCGAAGCAAACAGTGAATGGCGATAAACGGCCTGAAACAGATATACTCACTGAGATGAGATGCAAATTATATATTTCTTAAAAACGCAAGTAAATTTACATAACCTTCACTGTACCACTTGGCCCCTTTTAAAGATCAAAGGAAGATGTCCATCTGGAAAGACAACTTCTCATTAGGTGACTACACTATATGCACAGTATAAAGATAATACCTACTGAACTCCTAAGATCTTATTTCTTCAGATCCGACTGAAAGGGCCAGCACGTTTGGCTACAAAAGCATTTATCAACAGAACAGAGATGAAGTATCATTATCCAAGCTTCCTGAAAGATATTGAATACCACAGATCCATGGAAGATCAGCAAAGGTAATTTGATATCTTTAATTGCAGGGCAGGAAAATGGTGTTACACAACAGCTGCACACCATACAGGTCATCTACAGCACTTTCACATTGCAGAGTGAGAAATATGAAAGCCTCACAGTGAAATCAAGGCATCCCCCAGCTTGGAGTAACAGAGGAGTAAATCAGGTTCAGCCTAACTGCATAATCAAACGAGATCAGGAGCATGCAAAGGTGCTGTAACTTTAGAAACCAGTTGGGCTGAGAGAGCTTTAACAGAGACAAATCTTGACCACGAAGAGGATAGTGCTGTAAAGCGCTCCCAATTATCAACAGTACCAGTGGCACTGAGCACACGTTTGAAAATCCACGCTCCGCACCTCGATTGATCGATTCACAATGTCTTCACTCGCCCGCCATGACAGGGTCAGGTATCACTCCGCTAAAAAACAATAGAGAGCTAATAGCGTCCCGCTCCAGATTTCTTCACACATCTGCCCACATAACAGCCACATCCGATGTAAAGTACCCCGCTTGTAGACCTCCGCAAAGCACAAAGCCTCAAAGATAATGCGGTCTCCGTATTACATTTTGAGCCGCCATTTTAGGGTCAGTCCGCAATACTTAGTGATTACCACAAAAAGCACATCTTTGGGTGAAGAGGTATCAGATATCTCACCGGAGGGTACGATCAAACGGCAGACCATGGCATCAAAGTATGGGGGTCCTGGGTCATAGATGGCCTTTAATAACCTCGGATTACAAGTCGCACCAGAGCAGCCATTTTAGGTCCTCGGGTTGCCGATCCACACACAGGATATAACGGTAATTTCTTCAAGATCGGCAGCCCATATTAATCGGCGATGACATCAGGAGGAGCAGCGCTCTATCAGGAACCGAAGCCAGGTTCAATGAAGGGCTGTCATCACAAAACCTCTGGAATTCATTTGCTCAGTCTCCACACATGACAGAGCGACGGGATCAGGCAACCATCGGCTCTGCCATCCAAGCCACGCCCCTGCCTATAGCTATTTTCTATGTTCTTGTCCACATTCTTATATATTGGGGATATAATGGACCTTCTCCAGGAGTCCGGGATATCTCCTCCTGAGATGTGTGCCAACAGTGGTAATAATGCAGGAGCCCAGTACTCCAGATCTTTTTTTAAATAGCACCGGTGGGATCCCGTTCGGGCCCGGGATCCCATTCGGGCCCGGAGCGCCCTCAGCTTGCCTTTAGCTATCCTGTCCTTAATCTGAAGAGTAGGGTTGCCTCAGCGATGTTGCAGAAGCTCTGCTTCAGCTGTGGGTAAAATGAAGCAGCAGATGTGAGGCCCAAGCTTCCTCTGTCAGGTGTGAGTTTCAAGAACTAAAGAGCAGCTCCTCTTGTTTGTGTCCACTATTTGCCCTTCAAAGGCTGCTTTCAATTTAAAGCTCACCTTTTCGGCTCACACTGTTTGGCTTTCCTGGCAGGGCAAAGTCTTTTCCAATGGCAGGTCATTTGTGTTCTTTCCGAGAGCCGTTTACATCTCCCCCCAGGGTCAGAAGACTGTCTCCTGGTCAGCAACCACAAACAGTCACTAGAAAAATGTAGGCAACAAAGTGGCTACTTACTAAAGTTGTCATTTGTGCAAAAGTTATATTAAATTCGACTTGAGCATCTAGTCAGTTTAATGCAACAATTAGTTTGATACCTTGAAGTATCATATTTAGTCCCCCTATTCAGAAGTTGCTGAGTTGTCAGTGTGTAACACTGTCCTCGCCAATGAGGCTAATAGCCATCCACAGTAAAAACGACAATAATGTTTTTTTACTGTCAGAGACATGTAAAATGGAGAAACACTTATACATTTTTTTTATTTAATGCACCCAGCCTTTAGGGCTCAGCAGGCTTACCTTAGGCATGACATAGAAATATTGAAAAGGAATGTCAGGGCTGTACCACTGCTTTAAATGGCAGAGTTGAATTAGCAGTCGAAAACTGCTATCCCAGCTAGCAGTGGTGGGCTGAAAGCCATACTTTGCTTTATGACACTTGTGATGGCACAATAAGTGGTGCAGCCCACAAAAGACACGTACAGGCCCTGGGCCCCTCTAGTACCCTGTACTAAGGACTTTTAGGTACGTTAACTTATGCCAATTATGAGTGAATCAATCAGCCACATACCTTTCCTTTTATGAACCAGAGTACTGCCACTGAGGTCTGTTTGGCAGGACTCGGGAGACCTTCAGAGTCGAAAAGCCAACAGCAGGGGATCATGCAAAAAGAGAAATGTATGTTAGCCATGGATATAAACCTGTTCCAGGTCTATTTCTTGAAGTCCAGCTAATTGGACTTGCACAAGTAATACTTGTTAACTGTTTAAGATATGCTACGGTGACATTGAATTTGAGTCTGGAACTGGGATATAAAATCCACCATGGGAGGAAGATCCTTCTCCTACTTAGCGGCCAAGACCTGGAATTCCCTCCCCACCCACCTCCGCCTCACACAAAACCACCTCTCCTTCAGAAAACAACTAAAAACTTGGATATTTGATAAGTAAAGCTCCCCCCATCCCTCAAGCGCCTTGAGACCCTCTGGGTGAGTAGTGCGCTATATAAATTTAAACTTGGCTTAACTTGACTTGACAAAAGTGAATGTACATGCTTTTGATGAAGTGAATTTTGAACCTGCTATTCTGAAACAATAAGAAAATAAACCTGATGCAAAAGCAGCGGCAGCCACAGAAAAAGGTTGGACGGCGACTGATGGGTGTGCTCTACATCCAATAAGAGTTGTGCCAGCAACTTAAGTGAGAGCTGGTATGGAAAGTACAGCTCAGAGAGGTACAATCAATGTAGGTGCCAAGACTGATATGCAAACTATCCTGTTAGATAATTTGTCTGTTTCTGGCTCAGTTGAAGAACTTGTTGTATCATCACAACTCTGGCAGCAGTGTAATGGCAGACCTATCTTCGGGAGTTGAATAACCATGATTCTTCAGCTGGACAGATTAGGGTGTGTGCTCGCGAGGGAGCTGCTAACTAGCTTCCTGTATTTTACCCAACCGTGCTTTATGACAGTTTTTGAGCATTTGATTGCTCTGTGATGGTCCTACTGAGGGCTTTAAGTAGGATGGTGGCCGATGTAATTAAGGCGTGGCTTAAATCACTTGACCTAAAAATCTTGTATTTTGCTACGTCTGTCCATTCATGCAGATATATAATACAAGTAACATTACACCTACAACAAGCCAGGGCTACTGGCTTCGTCAGTGGTTGTAAAGTGTATAGGATAGATAAGCAAAAACTAAGACTTAGTAGTATGAATATTGGAAATGCTTCTGTTCTTGTGGGCGAGGTTGTGGCGTAATAGAGCTGCCGACTTTCAAGCTGAGAAGAAAGCAGGTTCGAGCCTCACATCTTCTCAATCAACATCCTGTAATTCGAAACATGAATGTGTCTGTGTGTAATGTAACTGGTGCTATTATTTGCTCCAGATTTGAGCTATATAAAACTGAAAATGAGTCTTTGACGTTACATCAAAAGCAGTGACGGATGCAGAGTTAAGCTTTTTACCCTGAAGATAAAAATAGAGAACCCTTATTTGTACCTGCTTTTAAGAACTGCCGGTGCCAGCCCACTTAAAGCCCAGGTCCTACCAATGATAGGTATTTACTTCAAGGAAAACCACTGTTCCATTGTCTGTAGATGGGATTGATGAAAGTAGCTGTAAAGGGATTGATTGTACATTAGAAAATATACAGGCACTAGATGGTAACCAAAGGGGAGACTTACCCTCTTCGAGGAGTTGGACGGACGGCCCCCGGCTGTCCCACGTCACAGTGGGCGTGTACAGAGGACGGCCGGAGTGGGCATGTGCGGAGGACGCCGGGGGCCATCCGAACCGTGCACGCGTCGTTTTTTTCAGCACCATGACGAAATCTCCGGTGCGATGAAGAGGTTACTCTGTTCAAGACCAAGAATGCAGATGTAGAAAAAAATACAAAGCAGATTTCGAGACAGCCCTGTTTAATCTGGCAGATTAGAAAAAGAAACTAACAGAATGAGAGGTTTAGATAACTCCTACTGAGTAAAGCTGACATTCTGAGTGGTTCTATATTGTATGTTATAAACGTACATGTTTGGCACTCCCATTTCTAGCCCCTTTCCATTATGTCAGAATGATAAAAAAAATATGTCTGGGTACATTTGTACTTCCGTGCAAGACGGAGTCAAGAATATTGATAGTCAACCCCTCAATGATTAGGTAGACCAACATTTTTAGCAAATTACTGGATAACCAATTGTACAGGGTCATAGCATTCTTGATCTTTGAGATGAAGTGGTTTATGCCCCTCATGAAAATGGCATCATTCGACACAGAGAAAGCATTCAACACTGTTGCTTAGCAGGGTATGTTAAGGGAAATGAAGGCTTCATACCTGATCCTTAATTTATCAAATAGATAAATCTACTCTATACTTAACTGCAAACAAGTGGTAGACTGGTGCTTTTGTCTGTGACTGTTAGCAATTGAAAAGGGGACTGCACAGACTAGCTTGCTTCTCCAGCCTCTTTTTACACTGGAGACATAACCGCTCATCTGACTGTTAAGGAGACATTTATGGCCTGGTTTTAGGGGGGAAAGGGGTATATTGTGTCCTATGCTAACAGGTTGGTCTATTTAAATGCTTTGGGTCTGGCAGTGCCTACGGTGTCTGTAGTGGTACGGATTCCTCTCTGGATTGTAAATGGAGTAGAAAAGCCATCCTTTTGGGATCATTGTCAGATAGACAATTGTACTCCCACTGTTAACCGTGCCTTGTGAGATGTCAGAATTTAGATAGTTTAGTATTAAGGTTTGCCATTAAGATGAAAAGATTTCTAAACTAAATATGTGGCAAGGTTGGCCAGTTCAGCAAAGCAGAAGGGCTTCTGGATAGCCCACTCTAGCCATGGAATTAAATGTAAGATGTTTATACATACTCAGTGCTATTTCAAGAATAAAAATACTTATGAAACTGGTGTTGAGGCGGATCTCATGTATCATGACAAGGCTAAAAATGTTGAAAGTGAGATATGGGAGCGGGCTGGCAAACACTCATGATGGTGTGCTTTTTCTGGGCTTCAGTTGAAGCCCCCTTTACGTTGCTCCATCTGGACGATCAGAGACAAGTTGACCAAACAGGAAGGCTGCCTCTTGCTCAACTCACAAAGAGGGAGTTGGGTTAGGATGCAGCAGTTATCTCCAACATAGACACAGTGAATGAGGGAGATAAAAGGCCGCCCAAATAAGGTGGAAGGTGAACAAACCTGTGAAATATCCAGTGGAGGCTTAGGAGTGGGTGGAGGTGTGCTAGAGAGAAGCACAACATGAAGTTACAAACAGCTGACCCTGTGTCATCCAGGCCTCTACTGAACTCAAGGCCCAGTTTGAAGGACCTCTCTCCTCTGCTGATGGCTGGGGCGGAAGCACGATTCTTGCTGTCCTTCCCTTGTTTTTTTACCAGAGATAAAATCAAGCAGACTTGTTCTACCTGAGGCAGAAATACCACTCAAGAAAACTCTACTGCAACGTGTATGGACAGATAGGTAAGATGCATCCTTTCAATGCATGAATGATCTTGTTAATCCTGCTAAACACCTTAATTTCATGGCTGGGTGAATCCTCAATGAACTGCTCAATAATCTGACAGTGAGCAGTCACAATAAGCTGGCGGAAGATGTTAAGCTGGCTTCAATAAAAGTATTAGGCGATATTCCACACCATGTCTTTCCCACTATCTCCCTTTTCTGTTTCTTTTCTGTGGAGAGGATGAAAACAATAAGGCTGCACCTTTCATTATTACTGAGACTATGACTGAGTCCTCTGGATGGTTAAATCTTAAAAATAATGGATTTTCATTTGGCACACTCTTATAGATTTTCATATTAGAGTTTGAGAGTTGTTGGTTGGCTCCAGCATACCTAAAATTGAAGAGGCAAGTCATAAATCATTATGCTGCACTTTATTACTACTTCTTGGATACCTCATTAAAGGAGTACTGTCGTCCATATGAGAAGACCCTCAATAGGACGAAATAAAATGTCAACAAGTGTATGCTCAATCGATTCTGGTACCTGGAATGATTATACGGGACAATAAAACTGCTACGGAAAGCCATGCAACAATCATCTACTATGACTTGCATGCTTTGGTTGAACACAAATGTAAATCTCTTACCTCCTAGAACCAGTTCTTGTTTTCTGAAAGGGTACCAGTCATTAACTCGCGAGACAAGAACCCAGTGCTTTATAGTCGGATTTTCCAGGCGAGCCACACATTTACAGAGCTGTGTAGTCACCCTCTTGTGGCATGATGCACATTTTTAGCCTTCTGTTATCACACTGGTGTGTCACAGGAGACTAAGCTTAGGATAACTACAGTACTTAGGCGGCACAGCTGGAGTTTTCTTGTCTCGACCAGTAAACAACCTAGAACAACTGGCAAGAACCAGTACTTTTAACAATTTAACTTCAAACAAAAACAAGTACAAGTTGAAAACATGACAAACGTAGCCTAAAAGTGTGCAAACTAATCCTTAATTATTATAAAAACTGAATAAGGACAGCATCCACGTTAAAAAAAATACTGGTACATGTATTGTTAATGAAGTAACGTTCCTGGCCCATGCACAAAACGCAGATAGGCAGAAGAATTGGCAGGTATTTCATTCTGAGAAAAGTGTCACTCTTAGTCCTCTCTTTCAATGGTTTAACAGCTATGGCTGCAGCTCCCAGCAGGCAAACGGAACCACTGAATTAATGAGATACTCAGGCATGGACCCGGAAGCTTGAGTTTTCACTTAGGCAGCAATTACTCCTCTAGTTCTCTCCTCTATATCTGAGCAAAGCACTGGGCCACCGGCCTCGACGCTCTGCGCTCAGGAAACGTGTCTTATTTCCTTGCTGTCTTCCTCTACATCTGACCTTCATTGCTGCTGGCTCCGGCAGTGGGGCGGCGAAAGACAGTGTTGCCTTAATAGGCCGATTTCTAGAAAGACAAACACAAACGTCACTCATGCTTACCGCGCTCTGGTCTGATACAAGCGCCGCCATCGGCCCCATGGGATGATATCTATTGTCACAACGAGACCAAGAGTAGACCTAGCTCGCGGCTATTACCAGGCTTTTATTTACTTCAGGCGCGCGAGACGGGAGCACGTAGCGAAAGGCTGCCATTTTAAGTGGCGCCAAATGGAAGAGCAAAAGCGTCAAACGTACGGAAATGACGCACTTGTGTGCGCGCGACCGCATGCTCTGCGAGGTGGCAGACGTGCTAGGGCGTGCGGCCGTTATTCCCTATTACGTAGCCAACGTGGTGCAGTAGAAAAGCTGCGTGGCGTGGTAGAAAACAAGGGAAGTCTATTCTATAAAAAAAATTATTAGCACCTGTTTACGTTTTCGAGGTGAGTTCACTGGCAGTGTGATTTGACGATGTTCTACTTGTTCATTTCAAGGCCTGGGTTTGGTTGAATGAGTGGTTGAAGTGCATAAACAAGGTATGGGTGAGTGCCATGGTGCGGGGTTATCAATTGGCCAAAATGAAAGTTACAAAATATTCAGTAAATTATTTTGTTGATTTTTTAAGCCTTCTGGTAACTTCATGTAAATTAAAGTAGACATTTTAAATGAAAAATAAACGCAGGTTGAACTATTAGGTGTGAAAAGCACTAGTGTTGTGAAAACAACTGGTTACTTCAATCACTTCTATGTGCATAGGCTGTCTCCACCAGTCCTCCAGCTGTTGAGAGCGCAGTGCACGTTTTGCTTGAATGATCCGTGTAGTCTCCCAGAATGCATGCGGATCTCCACCATTGCCCATCACTCCTACTGGCCGCACTTATTCAGTCGGTCTACTTAAACCCATTTTGGGCACACCCAGGGGCGTAGGAGACACTAAAATTCTGGGGGGGGGGGGGGTAGGGACAACCTTGTTGACTTTCCAGTGACCCTATACAAATCACTGCCAGTTAAACAAATACAATCACAATCAATCAATCAAAGCATTTATATAGCGCACTACTCACCCAGAGGGTCTCAAGGCGCTTGGGGAGGGGGGGGTCCGCTACTGCTCGAACAGCCAGGTCTTGAGCTGCTTCCTGAAGGCAAGGTGGTCTTTGGTCAGGCGGAGGTGGGTCGGGAGGGAGTTCCAAATCTTGGCGGCCAGGTAGGAGAAGGACCTTCCTCCTGTGGTGGCTCTTCGGATGCGGGGGACGGCGGCGAGGGCGTGGCCGGTCGATCGAAGCTGGCGTGTGGGAGCGTAGAAGTTGAGGCGGCCGTTGAGGTATCTTTTGCCTTGGTTGTGTAAGGCTTTGTGTGCGTGGGTGAGGAGACGGAAGGTGATTCTCTTGTTGACCGGGAGCCAGTGCAGGTCTCTTTGGTGTCCGGAGATGTGGCTGTGTCGGGGGATGTCGAGGATGAGTCTTGCTGAGGCGTTCTGGATCCGCTGGAGTCTCTGCTGGAGTTTGGCAGTGGTTCCGGCGTAGAGGGAGTTGCCGTAGTCCAGTCGGCTGGTGACGAGGGCCTGGGTGACCGTCTTCCGGGTCCCGGTGGGGATCCACCGGAAGATCTTACGTAGCATGCGCAGGATGTTGAAGCACGACGAGGAGACAGCGTTAATTTGTCTGGTCATGGAGAGGGAGGAGTCCAGGATGAAGCCCAGGTTGCGTGCGTGGTCTGTTGGTTTGGGTGCGCTGCCCAGGGCGGCGGGCCACCAGGAGTCGTCCCAGGCGGAGGGCGAGGAGCCCAGGATGAGAACTTCCGTCTTGTCTGAGTTCAGTCTCAAGCGGCTGTTCATCATCCACTTGGCTACGTCTGTCATCCCTTCGTGTAGGTTGGCTCTGGCGGTGGCGGGGTCGTTGGTGAGGGAGAGGATCAGCTGGGTGTCATCGGCGTAGGAGATGATGTTGAGGTTGTGTTGGCGTGCGATGGCCGCAAGGGGGCTCATGTAGACATTGAAGAGGGTGGGGCTGAGCGAGGAGCCTTGAGGAACGCCGCAGATGACTTTGGTGGCTTCTGATCTGAACGGGGGGAGGCGGACTCTCTGTGTCCTGGCGAGGAAGGAGATGATCCATTCTAGTGCCTTCTCCTGGATTCCGACGTTGCTGAGGCGCTGCACTAGGGTGCGGTGGCAGACAGTGTCGAATGCCGCGGAGAGGTCCAGGAGGATGAGGGCCGCTGTTTCTCCATTGTCGAGCAGGGCTCGGATGTCATCGGTGGCTGCGATGAGGGCGGTCTCGGTGCTGTGGTTGGCCCGGAAGCCAGACTGCGAGAGGTCGAGGGATCCGTTCGTCTCGAGAAAGGCGGCCAGCTGCTTGTTGACGGTCTTCTCGATGACTTTGGCCGAAAACGGGAGGAGCGAGATGGGGCGGTAGTTTTTGAGTTCGGTGGGGTCCTCTGATGGTTTCTTCAGTAGAGCGCTGAGTTCGGCGTGCTTCCAGCTCTCCGGGAAGGTAGCGGTGTCGAAGGAGGTGTTGATGATGTCCCGCAGATGGGGTGCGATGACAGCGTCGGCCTTGTTGAAGACGTGGTGAGGGCAGGGGTCGGTTGGAGATCCGGAGTTTGATGGAGTTCATCGTGCGGCTGGTGTCTTCGGTGCTGATCGGGGTCCAGGCGCGGATGGTGGTGGTGAGGGGCGTTGGTGCGGTCATGGGGTGCGTCGGTTGTGTGCTGAAGCTGTTGTGTATGTCTGCGATCTTGTTGTGGAAGTAGGAGGCGAGGGAGTTGCAGAGGTCTTGTGATGGGGTGATGTCGTTGTTTCCGGCGTTGGGGTTGGAGAGCTCTTTAACGGTGTTGAAGAGTTCCTTGCTGTTGTGTGCGTTGTTGTCCAGTCGTTCCTTGAATGCAGTTTTCTTGGTGGCGTGGATCAGTTGGTGGTGTTTTCGGGTGGCGAGCTTGAGGGTGGTCATGTTGTCTGGTGTTGGGTCTCTGCGCCAGGCTTTCTCGAGGGCTCGGCAGTTCTTCTTGGAGCTCTTGAGTTCGTCGGTGAACCATGGGGCTTTCTTGCTGCAGGGTCTGCTAGGCGGGGTCCTCAGAGGGGCGAGGTCGTCTGCGCAGTTGCTGATCCACTTCGTGAGGTTGTTGGCGGCCTGGCTGGGGTTCGCTGAGCTGGTGGGAGGGTTCTGGCTCAGGGATGCGGCGAGCTGGTCGGCTGTGATCTTGTTCCAGCTCCTGCGTGCCACCTGTTGCTGGTGGTGGTGGATCGTGGTCCTTCTGAAGCTGAAGTGGATGCAGCTGTGGTCCGTCCAATGGAGTCCGGTGGCGTGGCTGAAGGCGATGTCCTTGCTGGATGAGAAGACGGGGTCGAGTGTGTGTCCGGCGTAGTGGGTGGGGGTGGTCACCAGCTGCTTGAGACCGAGGTTGGCGAGGTTGTCCAGCAGGGTGGTGGTGTTGCGGTCGTTGTTGTTCTCCAGGTGGAAGTTGAGGTCCCCGAGGAGGATGTAGTCAGCGGAGGGGAGGGCGTGCGGGCTGATGCAGTCGGCGATGTCTTCGCTGAATTGTGTGCGTGGTCCCCGGGGTCTGTAGATGAGGGTGCCTCTGAGGGTGGTCTTGGGGTCGGTGTGGATCTGGAAGTGCAGGTGTTCGAGGTGAGGGTGTCGTCGGTGTTGGTTGTGATGCGGATGGTGTTCCTGTGGATGATGGCGATGCCTCCTCCCGTCTGGTTGCCGCGGTCCCTCTGGGTGATCTGGTATCCGTCCGGGATGGCGATGGCGATGTCGGGCGCTGAGGAGGCGTTCATCCAGGTTTCCGTGAGGAAGGCGACATCTGGAGATGTGGTGTCGAAGAGGTTCCAGAGTTCGATGGCGTGTCTGTGGACGGAGCGGGTGTTGAGCAGGATGCACTTCAGGTGGTTGCTGCTGGTGCTCGGCTTGGTGGGTGATGGTGTAGTGCAGGTCCGGATGCAGGTGAACTTGCAGGAGTGGCAGCTGAAGGGTCCGTGGGTGCGTCTCGGGGTGGCTCGGTAGCATCCCGGGATTCGGCCGGCGTTGAGTTCGGTGGCGTCGTAGGTCCGACGGGTGGGCTGGTGTCTGCGGGGGTTCGGGCGCTGGGAGCGGGCCAGGCGCAGACGGGCTTACCTTTGGCGCACCCACTGCGCGTCAACGCTGCGCGTTTGCCACTCTGCCATATATGGAGAGTGGGGGGGGAGGAGCAAGGGAGGAGCAGCTGGGAGCCAGGAGCGGGGCGGTGAATGGGAAGGGCGACCGAGGGAAGGAGGCGGGGCCGCAGGGGGGCAGCGGCGGGGAGGTGGCGGGAAACACGGCAGGGGCTGGGCACAACAACAAGGGGCAAACAGAGGAAGAAGGATTTAACAGAAGCAAAGGCAAAGTTAACACGGAGAAAAATGCAGTAAAGTTAGCAGAAGTACAATTTACACAGGGAGATGACGCGGCGGGGGCTGGGCACAACAACAAGGGTAAAAACTGAGGAGGAGAGAATAAAAGAGAGCAAAAGCAAAGATTACACGGAGGCAAAATGCAGCAGAGTTAGCAGATGTACAATTAACACAAACAGGGCAGATGCAGTACCGGCGGTCGAGGGCCGGGAGTACAGCTGCGAGCAGCGGCGGCACTTGGCGGGAACGGCGACATCACTCACGGGTGCGTGGGGTGACCGGCCCAGAGGGTCAGACTTTCGACGTGAAATATTGAGAAAGGCAGGCATGTTGTCACAGTTTTCATGTATACTTTATTGTTATTTACATTCATATAGTAATCAGACCAAATGTTAAAGAACCATGTATATGAATCTTGCTGCACCAAGCAAACATAGGTCGCTGACTTTGGGTGGGGGCGTCGTGTTTGCAAGTGCATTATGATTTGAAAAGTACCTGCTGCTGCATTCCTGGTCTCCAGCAATTTTCAGGCAACAATAAAAATGTGAAGATAACTTTGGTGATTAATGTTCTTTATTGAGAGAGATCAGAGGTTTGTCTAGTGGAATTTTTGACTCTTGGTAAGGTAGACACAGTGGGTTAATATGCCTGCTGCAAAGAATGTGTAGCACGCAGATCACAAAATGCATATCATGTAAATTGGTCAGTGAGTTACTGCTTTTGTCTGAGAGATTATTTTGGTATTTGCAGTTTATAAGTTAAAATCCTAACATTGAACAGTGAGCTATTAACCGTCATCAAAGAGCTGCATGAAAACTTCAAGGTATAGATTAGAACATTATGATTTTTCCCCAGTCTTTCCTTATCCTAAAGTTGGAAAATGGGTCCATTAGGATAGAAATCAATTCTGATTATTAAAGAGAACCCCCCCAACCATGGTGTTATATTTTAAATTCTGAATTTGTGCTTCTTTAGTATTGCAAAGCCATCCTGTGCCCTCCCCGTTTTGCTGACTGGTACTGGTGGTACCTGACTCTGACTGACCCTGGCCTCTGCCCGAACACAGGGCCAGTGCTATTCTGATAGAGACACTTAAAGATACTGTGAAACACCTACGTACACTAGGGTGCACTATGGATTAGGGTTTCCCTATGATTGGCATGACCTCTCCTATAAGGCCCTAGATCATAATAGGGCAGGGAGATTAGAACTACATTTAAGTCCCTAGAATATAATAGGGCATGGCAGTTTAGAGGCCAGCAGTCCTTTCTGTGTTTGCATGTGTGCACTGCTGAAGCCTGAGGTCAGATTAAAAGTAGCCCTGTGTTGTAGGACTGCTTTTAAAACGCAAATTGTGCCCAAACTCGACTTTTGGGTTTGGGGAACTTATAAATTGATCAACTACAATGCTGGGGCAAAATTAAGTTAAGTGGAAAAATGTTTTTAACTTAACTGTGTCTGTATCATATTTGCCACATAATACATCATCTGCTTGCATAATCTAACAATTTGATTCAAAACAATTTTGTAGCTGAAACGGATCGAAAATTACTAAAAGAAATGTGTCTTATGTTCTGTGAAGTGCAGAGCCCTTTGCAAAGGTTGACTGGTCACATTTCCCTCTGCTGCATTTGTATGTTACACAGGTACTAATGAGGCAAAAGCTTTGCAGAGGCTGTTAGGATGTATAAATATGTTAAAATAATAAAGTATCATAAAATGCACCGCTTCACACTGCAGCCTTTTTATTGTTGCATCATTTAGTCAACACTGCAACACAATTTTGGCCTCCATTGCTGCATAACTCCAGTGGCCCGAAAGAAGGCTGCACATGTTAAAAGTGTTTGTGCATGAAGCAGAGACCATGAAGTTTGCAAACTTAGGGGCTGATTACGAAGGCAGGCGGACTTCAGTCCGTCCACCATCGAATCGGGGAATGGCACCGCTAGCCTTCAAGGTGGCGGCCCCACGATAGGCATTACAATACGACCGCCACTATGGCGTTCGCCGTGCCTATCTTTTACATTGCTTGGAACCCAAAGGAGATAGGTCTATGAAAACGTGGTAAAGGCTAGACCCTTTTTAAATATAAAGCACAAAAATTGCCTAAATCACACTTACTTAAACGAAAAAACTTTTTAGGTTAGAAAAATATTTATTACATTCCAACCAGGCATGCTTATTCAATGCCAATTGTTTTAACTTTTAAAGTATCTTTTTTAACATTGATAGGCAGAAATGAAACGGACTGTACATTCAATATTTACATCACTGTACAATTGGTTTGATACACATAGAAACAACCAATGTCAAAATAATATATAAAACATCAAACATCTTACAAAGAAATTAATACATAACAAAACACCAATATCATATACATATAGAATCAATGAATGAAACAAATCGAAAGAATGGGGAATATGGTCAACTGAATGACTCAAGATTGATAATGTCTTGACTGGCTAATCCTAGTATTGTTTGTTAATAATACCCTATTCCACCAAAGCTGCCAACGCGTTTCGAGACCAGGACAAGCGTCCCTGGGCTCTCATCAGGGCTTTTATTCTTGGTGTCAGGCTCTTTTTATGGGGTGGAGAAGGCTTGTGGGACTTGTTGTCAGAGTGCGGGGAACACAGTTGCTGAGAAAGCGCTTTTGGAGAAGGACTGCGAGTGCTGAGAACATATTGAATTCAAGAATAAAGAAGTATTCAAAAGGAAAGAACGCGGATGGTCATATTTTACAAGTCACCTCGCCGATTGGCGGCAGACACAAGATAAAATCGCCTGCCTACCGAAAACGATTGATCCCCTTGGTTCCCGCACTCTGACAACAAGTCCCACAAGCCTTCTCCACCCCATAAAAAGAGCCTGACACAAAGAATAAAAGCCCTGATGAGAGCCCAGGGACGCTTGTCCTGGTCTCGAAACGCGTCAGCAGCTTTGGTGGAATAGAGCATTATTAACAAACAATACTAGGATTAGCCAGTCAAGACAATATCAATCTCGAGTCATTCAGTTGACCATATTCCCCATTCTTTCGATTTGTTTCATTCATTGATTCTATATGTATATGATATTGGTGTTTTGTTATGTATTAATTTCTTTGTAAGATGTTTGATGTTTTATATATTATTTTGACATTGGTTGTTTCTATGTGTATCAAACCAATTGTACAGTGATGTAAATATTGAATGTACAGTCCGTTTCATTTCTGCCTATCAATGTTAAAAAAGATACTTTAAAAGTTAAAACAATTGGCATTGAATAAGCATGCCTGGTTGGAATGTAATACATATTTTTCTAACCTAAAAACGTTTTTTCGTTTAAGTAAGTGTAGGTTAGGCAATTTTTGTGCTTTATATCTTTTACATTGCAGCAGGTGCTGCTGGCTGCATCATCTGCCGCAATTTAAAAACTGACATGTTACATATATCACTGCACTACGTGGCAGGCACAATGTGGTGCCTGCCACATAGTGCAGTGATATGTAGGGGGGCTTCTTAGATGCTCCTCAGGTCCCATGTCTGGGGGCTGGGGGAAAGGGGCCCGCTATGGGCTTCCAATGTCTCTTTCCACCAAAGTTTCATGGTGGGTGAACTGCCATGGATAGGCTGGTGGGTAAGGGGTATCGTAATCCTTACTGTGGTGCCTGGTAGATACCACCAGCATTGTAGGAACCACGAGGCCCTCCGCTGGACTGGTGGGCTCAAGGAGCCAGTCGGGTGTGTGGCGGTTGGTCTTTCCGACCACCAGGGAACCACCGCCATTGTAATATGGTTGGCGTAAATGCAGTCACAGATGGCAGTGGGACCGCCACTGACGGGGTGATGTGGCGGTTCCCCCTCCATTATAATCACCCCCTAAGTTTGGTGTGCATGCAAATCCTACATTGCCAACTCCTGGTAAGTTGCACCACTACTGCTGAAAAAGGCCAATGGAGGTACCAATGGATGCAGTGGGCTGACCTCACGGATCTTGTGACCTCAGTGACAGTCACTGTCAATCTAGGGTGTGCTTCTTCGTATGCCTGCTCGCAAGACTGGAGGTGAACAGCAGTATGGATTGTGGTGGACAGGCCTTCAAGGTTAACTCCCACTTGCCACCGTTAGGGTCCACCTGCGATTGCTAAGACACCAGGGCTTCTAAGGTCTATCGGTCCTTCTAAGGTGTAGCATCGGAATGAGCTCGGTCAGGAGTGCGGTCTGGTGGACTGGTCATGAAGGCTGAAAATGGTGGCCAGTTCCAAATTCAGCAGCTCTGCCCAGAGAGCCACATCCTCTCCCACACTGAACACCATAGTGCCCTACTGAGAGAAACTTGCACTGCCTTCAGCTACACCTCAATTGTGCTGCAACTAAATTCAAATTATGCACTAGACAACAGTAAAATGCTACCTGAAAAAAAATGAAGTGCAGCCTGAAAAAAGCAAACACTCATAATGAATGCAAGAATAAGCAAATCATGTGAAATGTATTCAGGAACAACATGGTTACCTTAACAGTTTTAAACTCATTATTCAGAAATTTAAGTGATTTTTCCTGAAAAATTCAGGACATGGCTACAGGACCAGGAAGAGACACGTTTCAATGTCCATTGCTTATATCCTTTCAAAATGTAACCAGTTTGGTTTAAAAAAAAAATCACATCCCCGAACACACATTTTATAAGCTAAAATAATTAAAACAGTTGAAAACGATGGTATTAAACATTTCCACTTCACCAATCAACCAGGTATTGCAGTCCCTTTAAGATTGGTTCACTTCCCCACCATGGGAAAACAATGTTGTTCAAAGAAAGAAGAAAAAAAGAAAGCGCTTTCACTGGCAAACTCTGTAAAGTGGTTCTAATATGTGTGGATGTAAATAACAACCTGGCCTGTCTGCTGACCACTCTGTATTGCTTAATTTAGGTATTTCATTTTTTTTCTCTCCGTCCCGAGGTTTTTCTTTGGAATTATAAAACGGTCAGTAAATGAGGAAATATCCAGCCAAAGTGTCCGCCTATTTTGGATCCATTTCACAGAGAAACAAATAAAGAAAAGGAGATGCAAGAGAGAGTACATAAGAGCTCTTCAAATCAGAACTTAAGCATGAGCGAGACAGAGACAGAATTGGGTATGAAGGAAAAGAGACAGTCCCCCCCCCCCCTTCTCTGCCCTTCCCAGAACGCAAGCCTTCCTGCAGCATAACAAAGGGGAGAGGGGGGTGGCCTCTTTGACTCCAGGCAGGTCAAGTGCAGGGCCATTAGGTAGCGCTTTCACGCGCTAATGGCCCTGCCACAGACAGGAGAGAGAGGTGAAAGTCTTTTGTCCCTTCGTCCCCCCCCACCCTTGTCCCCCGTGTCCCCCCCACTGCAAAATCTGGGGGGGATATATCCCTCGCGTCCCCCACACTTCCTACGCCCATGGGCACATCCCAGATTCAACTGTCTTATTTTTTTCGGTTAGTCTGAGATTTTAGTTGTATTCATGTTTTATAATTGTATTGAAAGCATTTTGCAGGTTGGTCTTAGTGGTTTATGAGCAATATGGAAGGATAGATGGTGTGACGTGGGTATGTATTTATATTACTTGCATTGTATTATGTTATTTGATTTACTGGTTCTAAAGAGTAACAAAAAAAGTCTAAATCCTTCACTCTACTGTCCCTCCACTATCCTTTTCAATCAAAATAACAGACTAACATGTCCACTTCTCAAATGTAATATTTCAATATCTATTTCACCACTAGTTCTTTATGGCTTCCAAACTAGCGTGCTACTTGCCGTAAAAAGCGCTTCAACACCTCATTAGGGTTAGCAAGCACTATATAAATGCAAACCTTTTTTCCCTCTTCTATCTCTCCGCTATCCTTCTCAATCCAAATAACTGACTAATATCCACCATTCAAATTACTTTCATATTTCACTATACTAATTCACCACTAACCCATATGGGTTCGGGAGTAGTGTGCTACTCATCAAAAAAGTACTTCAACACCCCATCAGTGGTAACAAGCTCTATATAATATGTTTCCCTCTTCTATCCCTCCCCTTCCTTCTCAATTTAAATAACTGACTTACCTATCCACCATACAATTTACTTCCATTTTTCACTATACTAATTCAACACCAATTCATTATGGGTTCCGGAGCAGCATGCTACTCGCTGAAAAATCGATTTGACGTCTTGTCAGGGGTAGTAAGCGCTATATCAATGCAATTACAATATAAATGCAATTACAATATGTGTTGGCTATTGTGATTGGGTATTAATGTGGTAGAAAGTTTCTTAGGTAAACTCTAGTCTAGACTGTACCAGAAGATTAAGTCATTTTGTATCATGCTCTGTGTTATGTAATTGTGGTAAATCTTTTGCATTATTTTTCAGGTTTCTATCACTTGATTCCCATATGTACATTGTATGTGTTTGGGGAGGGAGAAGATTATCCTCATTGGATGCACATTGGGCTGAGATTTAGATTTATGCATTTGGGGAGATCCATGTTCTTTTTTTATATATAGTGTTTATTTTTTTATTTTTTTATTTTTTTCCCATTTATATGGCGCACAGCTACCCAAAAAGGGTTTCCCGGCGCCGACAACAGGTTTGCTGATCACAAAGTTTTGCTTGAGGGTTACAAAGAGTTATTTGTTAAAGAGCCAGGTCTTGATGCTCTCTCTGAAACTGGCATAATTTACCTCAGTCCTGATGTTGACTGGGAGGGAGTTCCACAGAGTGGGTCCCAGGACAGAGAAAGATCTACCACCAATTCTTGACAGTTTATATCTGGGGATCACAAAGAATGCTCCAGAGTGGGAGCACAGCATCCTTCCAGGGATGTAAGGAGTAACCAGTGTTTGCAGGTATTTGGGGGCTGTTGAGTTTTTAATTCTGAACATGTAGGTGAGGGCTTTAAACTTGATGCGTTGATCAATCCTGAGCCAGTGTAAGTCCCTCAAATGTTTCGATACACTGGTGAATTTGGGGATGTTACAGAGCAGTCTTGCTGCTGAGTTCTGGGCGAGCTGCAGCCTTTTGATCACAGCCTGATTTGATCCTAAATACAGGATATTCCCGTAGTCAAGACGTGATGTTATCAATGCGTTGACTACGGTCTTTTGAGTTGCAAGGGGCAGCATCCAGAGGATTTTTCTCAGCCATTTCATTATGGTGAAACAAAGACCGACTACTTTGTTTGCCTGTTGCCTCATGGATAGAGTATCGTCGAGGCAGACGCCCAGATTTCTTGCATGGTCAACAGGAGTTTGAATGGTCCCTAGTTCAGATGGCCAATGGGAGGGGTTCCACAGATGTTTGTCTTTACCTAGGAGTATGACCTCCGTTTTATCGCCATTTAGTTTCAGTTGGTTGATGGACATCCAACTGAAGATGTTCAGGAGTCCCTGTCTGAGAAGAGAGGGGTCTGGGGATTTTGGCTTTGTCAGGGAAAAGATGATCTGGGAATCGTCAGCATAGGTCATTAGGGTGAGACCAGAACTTTCTGCTAGATCGGCCAGAGGTCGAAGGTAAATATTGAAGAACAGGGGGCTCAGGATAGAGCCCTGTGGTACACCGTGTGAGGCACTGAAGGTGTCCGAGCAAGCAATGGATGAGGTAATTTGAAAGGTCCTATGTAACAGAAAAGATCTGATCCAGTCAAGAGCTGCACCTCTAATGCCGTTGTTATCTAATGTGGTCAGTAATTTGGAATGCGAGATGGTATCAAACGCCGCACTCAAATCTAACAGTATGAGTGCGACAGTTTGGCCCTCATCCAGGTGCTTCCTAATGACTTCCGTGACGCCTAGTAAGGCGGTTTCAGTAGAGAAACCGGCACGAAATCCTGATTGGGATGGATGAAGGAGGGCGTTATTCTCGGTGAAAAGTGTAAGAGCAGAATGGATGTGTCTCTCCAGAAGTTTAGAGAAAGCAGGTAGAAGTGATATAGGCCGATAGTTAGCCAGCACTTCAGGGTTGGCAGAGGGCTTCTTCAGCAGGGGACTGACCATCGCATGCTTCCACAGAGAAGGTACCGTGGAGAGGGTGAGAGAAGCGTTAAGGGTGTTAGCGACAATAGTCAGAGCTGGGTCGTCGAGGGTTTTTAGAACACTGACGGGAGGGGGTCTCGAGGAGAGCCAGATTTGATGGACTTTAGGGAAGATTTAAGTGAATCCAGGGTAATTTCAGGCCAATGGGTAAGGATCTTAGAAGCAGGAGGGTTTAGTGGTGGAACGACTAGAAGGTTGTTAGGGAGAGGTTGAGAGTTAATGACATGGATGATGTTCTCAATTTTATCAGTAAAGAAAGATGCTAGGTTTTGACATTGTGTGGTGCTCAGAGGGGGGGCGTTTGCAACAGTATTAACACCTGCAAGTTCCTTAACTGTGTTGAAAAGAGTTTTTGCTTTGTTAGAAGCGAGATTGATATTATTTGCAACATAAAGGGCGCGTGCTTTGGTACAAGCGGAGTGGTACTTATTTCTGGCGTTTTTGTAATCCCTCTTTTTTCAATGGAATAGTCCTTTCTCCATTGCCTCTCAAGGTGTTTGCAGTGTGATTTTTCCGATTTCAGGCATTCAGTAAACCATGGGGCTTGGGGTCGGTGTATGTTTTTTTTGGTTTGAGAGGGAGGGAGACAGCTGTCAACAGCTTTTTCCAGCCAAGTGTGCATCGCATTGGCAATACCTTCCATGTCTGAGGCCTGAGCTGGTGAGCTGTGTTGTGTGGTCATTAGATATAGTGGCATTGGTTGATTTCCAGTTGGTTTTTAATTTTAGAGACCCCTTACATTGGAGAGTAGTGTAATACAGTGCATCTCTAGTGGTTACGATAATCTAGTTTAGTACAGATTTAGGGTTCTATTCCCATTTATGTTAGCACGTCTGGATTGCTCTTGGATGAGAAAGTAGTCCTTTTGGTGATTGTTGGTTGTTTGGATTTATTTTATGGTCTTGTTAAAGTGAGGATGCCCTTACTTGATTTCTGTCATTGAACTGAAAACATTTAGAGGCAATTCTGTTGTTCCTGAGGATGCGTGTTAGTGAATTCCACGAAGCTCGGTGAGTCCGAATTTATTTGTATATTGGTTGTTTTGGTGATGGTAGACTTTGGAGTAAAGTCCTTAAATACACAGCCTAACATATCCACCACTCAAATTACTTTCATATTTTCACTATACTAATTGACTGCTAATCCTTTATGGGTTCCGGAGTAGTGCACTACTCACCGAAAAAGTACTTCAACAACTTATCAGGGGTAGCAAACGCTATATGAATGCTAACCTTTTTCCCTCTTCTTTCCCTCCACTACCTTCTTAATCCAAATAACTAACTTACACGTCCATCATTCAAATTAATTTAATACTTCACTATACTAATTCAACGCTAATCCTTTATGGGTTCCGGAGTAGCGTGCGTCAACGCCTCGTCAGGGATAGTAAGCGCTATATAAATGCAAACCTTTTTCCCTCTATCCTTTCACTATCTTTTTCAATCCAAATAACTGACTAACATACCCACCTCTCAAATTACTTTCATATTTTCACTACACTAAATCACTACTAATCCTTTAAGGGTTCTGGAGTAGCATGCTACTTGCAGAAAAATCCCTTCAACGCCTTCTCAGGAGTAGTAAGCGCTATATAAATGCAATTAGAATATGATACAATCATTGTTCCTTACCGGTCTTTAACATCATCTTTGATTTTCTTCAAGTATGACTACGAACCACTCTCTTGAGCTCTGTCTCATGCTCATTGTTTTACTGTTTTGTGTCGTCTTTTCTGATGATTGTTTATTATGAGAGTGCAGTTCTAGTTAATTATGAGTCAAGTTCTACGTTCATCTGTGAAAAGATAGAACTTCTCTATTTTCCTCATTTAATTAAAGGATGGGGTGGAAAACTGAAATTTTGGAAAGGTTGAGGGAAATTTGTTATTTTCTTCCAACCATGTCTTGTTAGGTGGATACTGAGAGAGTTTGGGTTTTTAATTTGAGACAAGCTCCCATCAACTTAATTGAGCTATTTCCTGCGAGTTCAAAGCACACAGTTTTAATAAGAAAACCGGATCGTAACCCATCATGGTACCTATGGCCTAAAACAACTTGTTCTCCAGAAAAATGTCTTTTAGCTATTGTAGCAGCACCAAAAAATATTAAATGTAGGAACCAAGACAATAACATTTGCGGACCTATTCAGTAAACATTAACAGTAAGAAATGTTTAACAAACAAAATGACACAAAAAATGTCAACATTGAATTAAGAGAACCTGGGCTATTAACATTTAGGTTTTAGGGCAAAATTCTTCACAAAACACAAAATGCCAATACAGGTCAATGGTTGGGTTTGACTTAGAGCCAGGCTCGATTTCAAGACGACTGCAATGCAGAAGGGTTGGGCAATCTTTTTGAGTCACATGGTCAAACATTTTGCCCTTTTTTCTGTGGAAGTCAAATTCCTCTATTGGGTAAAGGCATAATGCTGTAGCTAGCAAGGGTTCGTGTAAGTCAGAAACATTGAGTCCATGACAATGACAAAGCTGTCAGTTTTGATGCCAAATTCTCAGAGCAGGACAAAGCTTGAATCCGTAGATGCTGAAGGTGCTCTGGCCCTGAGGTATCTTTGTCAGATCTTTTTGTGAGGAACCAGTTTTATTCTGCCTACTTGGTAGTGATTTGATTGTAGCAACAACCTCTAATCCATTCCCAAAATTCGGCCTGCCTTCTTTTCAGTTATGCTTGTTTGCTCTTGTATAAACTATTCCGGAATGCCCTGCTCTGGCTCCTTCTACTATATTCTTCATAGGAACATCCCATCCTCAACTCGTTAATATTACAATGGGCTGGAACCGCGTTTGGATTACACTTGTCAAAAGCAACTAGAATGTGACCAATGAGTCCCACAATAGTCCAATAATGGCTTTAAAGATTCCCACCCATCTCAGCTCCCTTCCCCACTACCCTCTACCTTGATTTAACATATTTATTTATTTATTTATTTATGCGATTTTTAAAGCGCTGCAATTACCCAGGGGTGTCTCGGCGCTATAAGCTGTGTTTAATACAACTGAGGTGAGATTACTAAGAAGACAACCCTGTCTTTATGTGCTTTCTAAAGATGATAAAATTACTGAGAAAACAACCAAGTCTTTAATTGCTTCCTGAAGATGATAAGGGTGGGACTGGTTTTTATGTTAAGGGGAAGGGAATTCCACAATTTCGCAGCGGCAATAGTGAAGCATCTGTCTCCCCAGTTGACTCTTCTAGTTCTGGGTATGTTGAGAAAGTGGGCAGTATTAGAACGGAGCGTTCTGGAAGTGGTATGAGGTTTGAATGAGTTCTTGAGGAATTACAGATACAGAGACGGCAGGTTAAACAGATGCCCTTGTGATAACACCAGTAATTTAGATATTGACACTCAAATGTTCTCCCTTCCACCCTATTATTTTTCCACACTGTCTTTTCCCACTCCTACAAGCACTTTCTAACCTCACCGCCTGATACTTGCTATATTTCTACCCAAAACAGACCAGTTACCATGGCTCCCGATAATACTGCATTTTATGACATTTTCAGACAAAGACTGAAGACCATCAGTGTAGTTAAGAATCTTGCTCAGGAATCCAGTGTGACAGGTATAACAGAAAACTTGGTGATCCTAGTAAGCTGGCTTTTCCCCCAAAATATAAAAGCATAATCAATATAGATGAGCTACATATTCAAAAGTTGTGGATGATGATAATACATTATTTCTATAATTACGTCTCTCTTCAGAAGGTCTCTGGATGTTATGCCCTCCCTCCACTCACCTTGCACATACAGGTGTGAAGATTGGACTCTCCACTCAAAAGCCTTGAGGCTGATGCACCAGCTCACATTGTCTCTTTTGAATTCAACAACCCTCTTTTCCTTCCATCCAGGCCACAAATTCAAGGTCCGATGACCAGTCTAGATTTTGGATAGATCTAGATGTCAAAGGCTAAACGGGGGTGAGTGCTGGGTCTTTCTAAAGTAAAGGTCTTATTTCAGTTTGGGGTTCTAGGATTATGGAAGATTGTTGGAAAAAAATGGTTTAATGGAAATGTACAGTCAACATCTCATGCTAATGAGCATGGCTGTTTTGTGCATTGTTATAAGTGGTAATATATAGAGTATTACCACCTTTTGTATGTTGCTAAAGGTCTTTGAAAAAAGGCATAATTACGGAAAGTTTTTAGAATGCAAATCCTATGAACTTAAGCTTACAAAGAGGGAGTGGAAGAGAATGTATACCATTGCACCGAACCTTCAAGCTGTGCTGGAGCTACTCACATGGTAATCCACGAGGTGTAAGGTAGCCTATGTTTGTTGCTTTTAATTATATGCAATTCTTGTGGTTTTGTCTTTACAATTGTTCTTGTTGGAGGTCCGTAGTTAACATGATATTTGAAATCAAGGTTTACAGAACATGGCCCCGATTGTCACCAAGAAATAATAATAGTAATAAGTAGTCGACTCTCCCCCAAAGAAATTGACAACAAGGTCAAATTGTTAAACTTTTCTGGCTTACTCAAATGGATAAAACTAAAGGCACTGAGATGATTAAAGTTCATACTGCAGAGTTGTGTATCCAGCAAGTCCCATGGTATAACTATGAGAAAATAGCTCAGTGTACCATACCAGCTGTAGAAATCACGTGCAATCTCTGGTCACAGGCAGAAATCACCATAAAATCTTTTAGATATGTGTACGATTACTGGACTGATTATACCATGTCAGTTTCTGATGGCAGTTTATGTCAGCATAGCACTGTGATTTAATGAGATGGTTATAGAGAATCTGTGTATCATGATCATGAAGCTGGGCTGAGAAGATTTTAGTGAGTTTGCTCCACTTCCATTTAACAACTAACCTTATCACAAAAGAGAGAACACACTGAAAAGAACTTTGATTTATATATCTATCTCTCAACCAGCTCGGGCATCTCTACTAGTTGGCGATAGGGCTCACCTACTGTTTCTTCATCATCGAGTCCTCGCCTGGATAGTGTGTATATCAAAGCAACCTTAATAGTCAAGGGAGCTCAGTAAAGAAAAGGATTGGATGCTGGAGTTAATAAATGCCTCCAACATCATTGCATTCCCTTTTTAGGTCGAAGCCTCCATTGCAGGGCATGGCCCTGCTGGAGGCAAAGACCTATTGTGAACAGGAGAATTTCAGTACTGCGTGAAACCACGCCCCCTTTTTCCATTGGCAGGCCTCGTGAAATGGAGGCCTGCCATTGGAAAAAGCTCCTGTTTAGCAGATTTGTCTGCTCTGGATCCCGCCTCTCGAGGACTCCATGACCTGCCTTACGGTAGCACGACAATATTTTCAGAAATATTGCCTTGGCAACCATGAGGCAGGTCAGGGAGTCCTGGAGGGGCGGGATTCAGTATTCTGTTCCTGCCCCGTTTTTTTTTTTTTTTGTTTTGTTTGTGCCGTCATTCCAGCACGTTCCTGGGCGGTGGAGGAGGTAGGGGAGAGGCGGTGCTGGTTATGTTTGTTTAAATGCAGATGATCCTTTGCACGGCCGTGCAGCTTTACTGCTGCGCGGCCAATGCTTGTTCTTTAAGTGTTTTGATTTAGTGGAAGCCTCATTGTTTTCGTAAAGACGCTTACATCGTTTTTATAGTGGATGTTATTTTTGTTGTATTCGCAGTGGCATTTGATTTTTATTGAATAAAAACATTCAGCAACTTTTATTGCATTTTGATTTTTAGTTTTGGACTCGCCACTGCGTCAGATCTAGCACCATTTCAAAATGGAATGGCGTCATGTTGAAACGGAGCTTGTTTTCATATTCTCGCGCTAGGAGAGTGTAGGGACCTCGTTGGTCTCGCGATGCTGAGTGCGGTGACGCAGGGCTGTGTGCTGCGGCTTGTGGTGTTGAATGTGTTGGGCCAGGCGGTGTATGCTCTGCAGGCTGCACGTGGGAGAGGCGACAGGGGACCGACGGACACACAGTGAGTGCACAGCGGACAAGAGGGGGAGAAAGAAAGGTAGTATACGTATCCCGTGATTGCAGCTCTCTGCGGGCGAGACCGAGAAGTGAGTGTAGCGATGCGTGTGACCATAGACACCTGTCTGTGCGTGTTTGCTTTGCAGACATGCCTGCGTGCCCGCCTCTCACTCGCTTGTCTCTTTCATATTGCTTCCTTTTCTACCTGGATGTAATGTAGCTTGTTATTTTGCAGCATTGCAAAGTTTCCTATTTGACTTCCTCCGTGAATATGTATATTCTGGCCAATGAACTTACTTATGCAAGGAGGGAAGGCAAACATTAAGGAGCCATACAACGTATGCACTTTACTTGCTTATAAACGTTTCTAGCTTTTATCTTGTACCTTTGCACATCAGTACTACATATGCCCTTTACTTGCTTATAAGTTATAATCGCTGCTATCTTTTACCTTGTGAACTTGCACATCCTTCAATTCATCCGACTACCTCTGCAGTTTTGCACATTCTAGCCAACAATCCTACCTTGTTAGGGGGCATGCAAGCACTGTTGATTAGTTACTTGCGCACACTTTACCTGTTTATGTTTTTGCTTACCCCCTGCCTGAGCACCCCTGCGATCCTGCACACTACGACCAATAATCTTACTTGTGCCAGGGGGCAGGCGCTACGAGCAAATGGCTCAACACCTGATCTGCTCCATATGGCTGAGATACCCGCCACCCCCTCTCGACACAATCCCCAAGGATGGGAAACCGGAAACCGTACTGAACTTGTGGAAGGCGGGAGGGAGTGACCCTCCCGGCCGTATTTATTAAAAATATGAAACAAAATCAAAACATTAAAATAACAGTTTCATATTATGTACAATTTCATTTCCACATTACGATGTTTGGCTAACCTTAACATATTTCTAATACAAAGGTTCTCCTAGCCGAACTAACATCCTACAAAACATTTTTAACTTGAAATTGTACATCCTAACGTTAAGGGCCAACGGCAAGGTCGTAACCGGTGTCAGATCCCTAAACCAGAATAACCCCCCCCCCCACTTGCGAGGGGCGACCGCACAGAGGCTGTACCTCATGTGCATCTACCAATTTCCCTTGACTTGACGGGGGCCCCAATGAACTCGACGCCATTTAATGGTCGTCCGAGGACTCGTGTGAGGTGTCTAGAAGGTAGCGTAAACCCCCCTCCCCACCCCACACAACTTACCACATCTGCCGTCGCAGGTGTCCTGGCCCCGGGAAATTCCCAGGAGGGGCCCGTAGCCCCTCCTATCCAGGAAGGGGCCTTGACCGCCTTCCCTTTCCTTTCGGCGGCCAATCCGTAGAAGGGACCGCCTCCCCGTTGAGGGGCCAATGGCCACCTCCCCCGGGCGCTCCCATCCGTAATGGGTGACGCCCCCCCCATAGGGATCTTCCAATTACTGCTCACCGATCATGACCTTACCGCCCGACCAAAATAAATACGACAATTAACTAGAATTACTAAAATTAAAAAACAACCATAACTGCTTCACGTATGATTACTGGTCAACACTAGTGCAATACTTTATTTGAAAAGACATACTGAAAAGAACCATTCACTTTATTGCATAAAATAACACTTCAATCGTAACGACCTGTAAGAAATAGGGTTACCACATCAAAACTTTATTTCAAAACCACTTGCTGTCTTCAGGGGCTGGTGGGTGGGTCAAAATTGGCTCTTCGTTCCGTCTCGAGCTCACGTGCAGCGGGGAGGTGCAGCTTCAGAGCACAGGAACAAGAGGATGCTTCCTTGGCTTGTTGCTCCTTTTATCCGTCTTCGGGCGGGCGTAAACCCGCCTCCGCCCGCCTCCGGGGGCGTGGCTGGCGGCTTCAGTGTCTAGGACAACCCACTCCAGGGCGGGAAAAAGCGCGCCCCGGCTACGCCGCTTCGGGCATACCAGCCGAGACTCGCCTCCCGCCCAAGATGGCCTCCCGGGGGGATCGGGGTACTCCACCATACGTTCGGGGGGACCGAGTGGTCGCCCCTTTCCATATGGCTGAGATACCCGCCACCCCCTCTCGACACAATCCCCAAGGATGGGAAACCGGAAACCGTACTGAACTTTTGGAAGGCGGGAGGGAGTGACCCTCCCGGCCATATTTATTAAAAATATGAAACAAAATCAAAACATTAAAATAACAGTTTCATATTATGTACAATTTCATTTCCACATTACGATGTTTGGCTAACCTTAACATATTTCTAATACAAAGGTTCTCCTAGCCGAACTAACATCCTACAAAACATTTTTAACTTGAAATTGTACATCCTAACGTTAAGGGCCAAAGGCAAGGTCGTAACCGGTGTCAGATCCCTAAACCAGAATTACCCCCCCCCCACTTGCGAGGGGCGACCGCACAGAGGCTGTACCTCATGTGCATCTACCAATTTCCCTTGACTTGACGGGGGCCCCAATGAACTCGACGCCTTTTAATGGTCGTCCGAGGACTCGTGTGAGGTGTCTAGAAGGTAGCGTAAACCCCCCTCCCCACCCCACACAACTTACCACATCTGCCGTCGCAGGTGTCCTGGCCCCGGGAAATTCCCAGGAGGGGCCCGTAGCCCCTCCTATTCAGGAAGGGGCCTTGACCGCCTTCCCTTTCCTTTCGGCGGCCCATCTGTAGAAGGGACCGCCTCCCCGTTGAGGGGCCAATGGCCACCTCCCCCGGGCGCTCCCATCCGTAATGGGTGACGCCCCCCCCCCCCCATAGGGATCTTCCAATTACTGCTCACCGATCATGACCTTACCGCCACAGGCCGGATAGTTGACCGGCTATCCGGACCCCCCACAAAACTCCTGCCTAAAGGTCATGCTTTAAACTCTTCAGCCAAGCTATGAAGTCTCCTATGAGTAACTCATTCCCCACCCGGGACAAATGGACCCCATCACCCAAATACATACTGTCCCCCTTGATACAACCATGAGGAATACAATGTAGTGCACTGGAACGAAACAATCTACCCAATTTGTTATTTACTTTCTTCACAGAATGATTTAAAGCAGAAACCGAATTCGCCCCCGCCACACTTTACGTGGAATCATATGGGACCATGCAATTGTGCACCCTGGAACCCTTCTCGCCAACCAACTTACTGTGGAAAGTATCGCCTCGAGAAGAAGTCGTCTACCAGTGGTCACCAAATCGTTGCCCCCAAGATGGACTATGATTATAGATGGCGGTGACCTTGTCTGCCCTAACAAGCCCTCGAAAAAGGATTGAAACTGGTCAATACAGAGCCCGCCCCTTCCGTAGAAGGTCACCCTGTTCCCGTATTCCCCAGCCATGTGAATCATGTCACCTGCTTTGAATACGTCCGCGGCACGCCCCACGTATGAGTGGCCCACGACCCACACCACTTTTTCCGCAGCCGGTGATGTTTGACCGCTGGTTCCCAGGTGTCGGGTCGACTGCACAGTCCGCCCCGCCTCGTAAGCTTGCGAAACTGTAAACCAAACAAAAACATGAAGCGTGAGTACATGATAGCAGCTTCACAACAAGTGCAACCGCACATACCTTTTGTAACAATTCGAGGACCAACGCCCCAAACGTTTCACTTTTTCTACACTCAGACCCCTGGCTGTAGCCTCAGTAGCAGCCCCTATCCGAAAGGAATGGGTCCCAAACTCGCCGGGGTTCAAGCCCGCGGCCGAAATTGCCATTGTAAGCACCCGCTGGAACTGAAACCTCGTCAGTGGGGTGGCATCAGCGTGCCTCAACAAGGTCCCCCCCCATGATGACGCCCTCTGCGCTAAATATTCCTCTACGCAAACAACAGGGCACATGGGAGATCCGGGAATCCGCTGTATGACTACACAATCCCCAATCGCACCCTGATCGGCCTTGGACCTGACAAACGAGACCGTCATCGTCTCCCTCTTTACCTGAATGTGCTCTCGGCACAGTCCCCCCACCATATCCCGCTTGTTCTTCGCCACCAGTTCGCTTACCCGCATTGCCCCATGGAATGCTAACGCAAAGGCGGCCCGGAATAACACTGTTTCATACTGGGATGAACATGTCGCAGGGAGTACGGATAATAACAGGGCCAACCTATCCAGACCTATCGGGTGCCTCTCATCTACTCTGCGACCCTCAAGGCGTTGCCACCCACGCAGCGCTTTCTGCACCACGAAAGACGCTGTCGGGTCCTGGATCCCATGAGCCCTTGCCATAAAGGAAATGGCGGCCCGATGCCTCTGGGCCGTAGCTACTGATTTGCCTGCCTGATGTAAAGACAGCAAAAATTTTACGACAAGCTCTTCCTGGCCCCAAAGCTCCCCCCTAGCAGAACCCAAAAAGGACCAATAGGAACGGAACGCCCCTTCATATGCCTTCCTTGTCCTGGGTGCTAAACTCTCTCCCACGAGGTTTTGTAGTTCGGGGCACCGAGAGACCAGAGAGCTTCGGGAAAGGGTGCCGCTACCGGGTCCGCTGTGGGCAGAAAGCCCCAGAAGGCCTGCATACGGAAACGAGAAAGCGCATCAGCCGCTTGGTTCAGTACCCCCGGGACATGTCTTGCCCTAAAGAGCACATTCAACTGCATACACAATAACACAATTTCTTTGAGCAGTCTCAGAATCCATTTGCAACGTGCTGCCTGACTATTGATACACTCAACCACGGTCATGTTATCAGACCAGAACACCACAGAGTGATCCCGAAACCCCTCAGGCCATGTTTTCAGGGCCACCAAAATAGGGAAGAGTTCAAGAAAAGCAATGTTACTCGTCAGCCCGCACTCGTGCCACCATGACGGCCATTTTTGAGCCGACCATTGCGTACCGAATATGGCGCCAAAACCCACACTCCCCGCCGAATCTGTCCACAGCCCCAGCTCCTCGGAGGACACCGCCGGCTTGTTCCAGACAATTCGACCATTGAAATCCGCCAGAAATGCCAACCAAATGCGCATGTCCTGGCGAATCTCTGCCGAGAGCCTCGTGCGGTGGTGTCCTTCCTTAAGACCGACCATGGCTTGTGCAATCGAGCGGGAAAAGGGGCGGGCCATTGGCATTACTCTAAGGGCAAAATTCAACTGGCCCACCGTTTGCTGCAACTGATGCAAGTTTACCTTAGTCTCTCGAATACGTGTTTCAAGGGAGGCCCTGAATTTTACCACCTTTTCTTTGGGTAACCGAAAGCAACCTTCCCCCGAATCGAGCTCTATCCCCAGAAACTCGAGTGAAGTCGAGGGACCCACAGTCTTACCTGGTGCCAATGGCACACCAAAATGATTCATTAAGCCACAAAATTCTTTTAAAGCCTGTCCACATTCTGGATCCCCGGCTGCCCCCAGGAACAGAAAGTCATCGAGATAATGCATAACATGCTGAAAACCCGTCTTTCTCGTGAATACCCATTGCAGAAAACAACTGAACTTTTCAAAATAAGCACAAGATATGGAGCATCCCATTGGCATACATTTATCCATGTAATAGCGACCCTGAAACATGAAACCAAGGAGACGCTGATCGTCTGGGTGTACCGGGAGCAACCGGAACGCTGACTCGATGTCTGATTTTGCCATCAGCGCCCCGGGCCCCAGGCGATTCAACATGGCGACGGCCTCATCGAAAGATGCGTACCGCACCGAACACACTTCCGGGTCTATCGCATCATTCACGGAAAGACCTCGCGGGGCTGACAAATTATGTATTAGCCTAAACTCACCCGGGTCCTTCTTGGGGACCACCCCTAAGGGGGAACAAACAAAGTTAGCAACCGGTGGTAAATCGAATGGACCGGCAACCCGCCCTCGAGTCACCTCTTTCCCAATCTTTACCTGTACCACCGCCGTATGCTGCAGTACCGACAGTTGGTTCTTACAACTTGTTTTACCCTGAAAATTCCCCACTGGAATGCGGAAACCATACGAAAACCCGTCTCGCAACACCCCAGCGGAGACATGATCCGGGTATTCATTGAGCCAAGGAATCATTGCCATGGTATCAACCGGGGTAGGTAAGGGCGCCCCTCAGACTATTTCAGACCTGTTTGGCGCTTCCCCTACCACCGTTGTCACCCGTTTTGGCTCTGCACATGGTCTCGGGATGGGAGGACTGTCCACACCCCCCACAGTCTTGTCTAAACTTGCATGACCCCTGGGGCCTGGTACATTTTCCCCTGTTAAAATTCCAACAAATCCCCTTTTTACCTGTGTTGCCACTCAACTTCGAGTGATGCTCGTTACCTGCACCCGTCCGAAAGGGCGTCCCAGAGGATTGGCGGGAAGACTCACCCCCGTTACCCCCCGACAATGGTACCTTTAACATGCCTGAATTCTCAATTTTTTGCCAAGAAATCGAGTCATAACAATCCCAGGTCAGAGCTGGGTCGTGCTCTTTGGCCTTCCTAAAAACATTGTCATAACAAAACCACTGATTGCCTTCGTATGATTGAGAATACTCCATGATACGTGTCTGGTATATGGGCAACTCGGGCAACAACTCAGGCCTTCGCTCCCCCATAATTGAGGTGAATATGCCAAACGCTCTGCCCCAATTACCTATGTTCTCATCAACCTTAAAGGCGGCCATTTTGGCGCGCCAAACACTCGGATGCAGAAGCTCTTTTTGGCCCTTCACATGTTCGATCTCGTAATGGTCGGTAAGCAAAGAAAACATGTTCACATACTTATCAGCCCAAATCTTTTCCTTAACTTCGAGTGGAACATGCTGGGCCACTTTCTCCCTTCTTGAGGGTACAGACCCCTCACCCGCAATCGGCAGTAGCCGCTTACCTGAACTAGGAGCTGTAATCGCTGCCGAACTCGTGCCCGCTGCGGTCTCGCCCACCGGAACCTGTGGGGGAACAGAAGATGGTGCCTTCGCAGCCTCTCTAGATTCTCGCAATTGCCTCATTACTGCCCTGGCGTCATCCGCCGTGGTGCCCTCACTATCTTTTCCCAACCACGCTGCCAGTTGTGCAGCCAACTCGGGAGGCATATCCTCCCCGTTCACGGGGGTGACTACAACGGGGATCGGATGCCCCTCCTTCGGAACCGGGATTGGCTCCTCTATCGGTGTATCGGGAACCGGGGCCTCCCCCCCAAGTGCCCCCCTCTTGGACCTCTTGCCTCTCCCGCTGGGGACTACTTCCGGCAATGCTGGTCCGATGATTCGCTTCGGGCCTCCCACCCCGTTCATTGCCGCCATCTGCTTTTTCAACCCGGCTATGTCCTTTACGAGCATGCGGAGCATCTGATCGGTACCGACCCGCTTTCCGACCTTCTTGCCCGGCATTCTCCAACGAAGATATCTGAAAGAACAAGAACAAAATTACAACGCTCAAAATTGGCTCTTCGTTCCGTCTCGAGCTCACGTGCAGCGGGGAGGTGCAGCTTCAGAGCACAGGAACAAGAGGATGCTTCCTTGGCTTGTTGCTCCTTTTATCCGTCTTCGGGCGGGCGTAAACCCGCCTCCGCCCGCCTCCGGGGGCGTGGCTGGCGGCTTCAGTGTCTAGGACAACCCACTCCAGGGCGGGAAAAAGCGCGCCCGGCTACGCCGCTTCGGGCATACCAGCCGAGACTCGCCTCCCGCCCAAGATGGCCTCCCGGGGGGATCGGGGTACTCCACCATACGTTCGGGGGGACCGAGTGGTCGCCCCTTTCCATTAATGAGGGTAGAACCATCCAGCAGAGTTCAATCAAACATCATTGGCTCTACTCTCCACTATGCCTGCCTCAGACCTTTCAGTGCGATGCACCCTGCCTTAAAAAAGTATCCTTGTATTTTAGCGGCACATAAATGTGATGATTCTTTTTTATAGCTGGCACTGAATTATTGTGTAATTGTGATATTCTACTCTTTTAATTGATATTGCACCTCTGGGTTGCTGTTCTAAATGTCATTTAATTGTTTGCAATGGTTCTAATTAACAGAACAATAATAAACGTACTTATCTGGGCAGGAAAGCCGGGCAGGTTTTACGGGGGTGAGTAACACAGTGCATGCATTTGAGGGAGGCGGGGTAGCAGTGCCTAATATGAAACAGTATTTCTGAGCATCCTTACTCCAGCATATGGCACTTTGATGTGGGCTTACTTATACCGTGTGAGTGGTTAAAAAGAAGGCCGGATGTAGCCTTGTGTGGTGGGTCTGGTGTGGTACTGGAATTTCTTGCTTAAGCTAAAATTTAACTAAAAGTCACAATTCTATATAATTGGCTATTTCTACCTGTGAGCGTATTTATAAAATATGTTAGCTCTTCTTGTTAGGCACATTGTTACCTATGGCTTTATATATACTTTATAATGTCTAACTGCTATGTTCTATATTTTTATGTGTATTTACAGTAAAGCAACATTATTCTTTGATAGTGTATTTCTACTTCCTATGTTATATACTCATTCAATCAAACAATCAGCAAATTTGTAGAGCGCGGTACACACCCGCTAGGGTCTCAAGGCGCTGCGGGGAGGAGGAGTCGCTACTGCTCGAACAGCCAGGTCCTGAGTTGTTTCCTGAAGGAGAGATGATCCTGGGTCAGCCGTAGGTGGGTGGGGAGGGATTTCCATGTCTTGGCCGCCAGGTAGGAGAAGGATCTTCCTCCGGCTGTGGATAAGTGAATTCGTGGGACGGTGGCGAGGGCGAGGCTGGCGGATTGGAGCTGGCGAGAATGCGAGGCGGCTGTTGAGGTATTTGGGGCCTATGTCGTGGAGAGCCTTGTGTGCGTGGGTGAGGAGTCTGAACGTGATCCTCTTGTTGATGGGGAGCCAGTGCAGGTCCTTCAGAAGGGCAGAGATGTGGCTGTGACGAGGGATGTACAGAATGAGTCGTGCCGAAGCGTTCTGTATGCGCTGGAGTCTTTTCTGGAGTTTGACTGTGGTTCCAGCGTAGAGGGTGTTCCCGTAGTCCAGTCGGCTGGTGACAAGGGCCTGGGTGACCGTCTTCCTGGTTTCGGTGGGGATCCACCGGAAGATCTTTCGGAGCATGCGCAGGGTGTTAAAGCAGGATGACGAGACGGCGTTGACTTGCTTGGACATCGTGAGGGAGGAGTACGGGATGAAGCCCAGGTTGCGAGCATGGTCCGTCGGCTTGGGGGCGGTGCCCAGGGCAAGGGGCCAACAGGAGTCGTCCCAGGCCAAGGGAGATGGTCCCAGGATGAGGACTTCCGTCTTGTCTGAGTTCAGTTTCAGACGGCTGAGCTTCAGCCACTCCGCGACGTCCTTCATTCCTTCCTGGGGGCTGGCTCTGGCGGTGGCGGGGTCGTTGGTGAGGGAGAGGATCAGCTGGGTGTCGTCAGCGTAGGAGATGATGTTTAGGTTGTGTTGGCGTGCGATGGCTTCAAGGGGGCTCATGTAGACGTTGAAGAGGGTGGGGCTGAGCGAGGATCCTTGTAGAACGCCGCAGATGACTTCGGTGGTCGCGGATCGGAACAGGGGAAGGCGGACTCTCTATGTTCTTCCAGCGAGGAACGAGACGATCCTCTCCAAGGCCATTCCTTGGATTCCGTTGTTGCTGAGGCGTTGTATCAGGGTGCGGTGACATACGGTGTCGAAGGCTGCTGAGAGGTCCAGGAGGATGAGTGCAGCTGTTTCCCCGTTGTCGAACAGGGACCTGATGTCGTCGGTAGCTGTGATGAGGGCGGTCTCGGTGCTGTGGTTTGCTCGGAAGCCGGACTGCGAGGGGTCGAGGGATCCGTTTGTCTCGAGGAAGGCGGAGAGTTGTTTGTTGATGTGGGGTCCGCGGTGGGTTTCTTCAAGAGGGCGATGAGCTCGGCATGTTTCCAGCTCTCGGGGAAGGTGGCGGATGCGAAGGAGCTCTTAATGATGTCCCGGAGTTGGGGTGCGATGATGGCGTCGGCTTTGTTGAAGATGTGGTGCGGACAGGGGTCGGTGGGGGAGCGTGGATGGTGTTCATCGTGCGGGTGGTGTCTTCGGTGCTGATCGGGGTCCAGTTGCAGAGGGTGGTGGTGGGGGGCGCTGGTTCGGTGGTTGGGTGCGTGGTCTGTGTGCCGAAGCTGTTGTGTATGTCGGCGATCTTGCGGTGAAAGAATGAGGCGAGTGAGTCGCAGAGGTCTTGCGAGGGTGTGATGTCGTTGTTGCAGGCGCTGGGGTTGGAGAGCTCTTTAACGATGTTGAAGAGTTCCTTGCTGTTGTGGGTGTTGTTGTCCAGACGTTCTTTGAATGTTGTCCTTTTGGAGGTGCGGATCAGCGGTTGGTGTTTGCGGGTGGCGTTCTTGAGGGCTGTCATGTTCTCCGATGTCTGGTCCTGGCGCTAGGGTGCAGCAGGTTTTCTTGGAGTTTTTGAGGTCGTTGGTGAACCACGAAGCTTTCTTGCTGCCGGGTCTGTTGGGAGGGTTCTTCAGTTCATGAGGTGTGACATCAAGAAAAAAGCACAATGGATATAAATACATTTGCAAAGAGAATTTACACGGTTTTATTCTCACTTAACATCACAGACCACAGGGTTAATTGTATTAAAATAAGGTAAAAAAAATATTATATAAAGCATGCACACACACTCTTTGAGAGAGGTCCACTACAGACATTTTTAGGTCTCATCCTATTCCATTCCGCAAGGAATGAATAGGACGAGACTATAGGGGCTAAAATAAGAGCTTAACTAAGCTCTGAAAAAAGCGGATTTCCAGAAATGCATGTGGTCTTGTGAACGCGCTTCTATCCTCCTGCCTCGCATCACCACATGAAAGCCACACACACTTCAAAGGCTCTGCTCCCCGCCCCCGTCTGCACTATGCACTCTCCGACTTCCCATCCCACCTCCCATGGCCGCTCTTCCCATTCACGCGCTCGTTACCATTTGCTCCCGAGCCGCATTTCTCCTCCCCCCCGATCACAGCAATGCCAAGAGCTTGTTGTTTACAGAAATCCTCTCTACAAACCAGCACATTTATTGCAGCCATAGCAAGTATCTTTAATTTCCAGGAGGTTCGTAATGTTCATGTTTGTAATCGTACTCCTTGCTCTACTGAAAATACTTGACGGCAGAGAGCTAAACAAACTGGACTCCAGGAATTTTACAATTTCTAAAGCGGACTTCATTTACTTATTTATTTAATGTGCTTTTATATAGCGCAAACATTACCCAAAGGTGTCCTTCCCCTCCCTTGTTCCTCCCCTCTTTCCCGCGTGCACCATGCAGTTCTTCCGCGGCTCACTTCTTTCCCCACATTTCTACCTGGGCTGCATCTAATCCTGTGACCACCCTCTCCACTTCGCTGTCTCTTACTACACGTGGGCTGTCTCTTTTCACGTGTTCTCTGACTGCCTTTGTCCCAGTGCCTCCTGATTCACACCACCACACATGTCACTCTCTTGACCTCTCTGCGCAGTCTCTTGTGCTCCTTCTCTCCTTCCGCTACGCCACTCCCCCTCACTATACCATTCCATTGTACCTACTCCTCTACCCACCCCCCGCCCCCAATCTCTGGTTACGCCTCATTTCTTCCACATCATTACTTCCCCAGCCCTCCCTTTGCTCCCTCTCACCACCTGTAAGCATCTTCAGGTGCACTCTTTTCATGCCCTGTCCTCCCTCTCCTCGTGTACCCTCTAGAGCAGCACTCTCTTTTATAATGTTCTCTCATCCAGTTTCTTCACATCACTTCTCTTTGCCTCCCATTTCTTACAATATTCCACCCTTGAGTCCTCACCCGTCACTCTTTCTTTCCTACCCTTCTTACGCATCCTCATTTCATTCTTGTCTCTCTTCCCTCTGCTTCTCCTTTCTCTTCTCCCCTCCACTATTCCCTCAGAAGCTTTTTCCCTCCTCCTTCCTATGCTCGCTCCCTCACCCTTCTCCCGCCCTCCATGCCCTTCACTTCTCAAGCCTCTGTCCCATCCTCTCATCCTTATCTCATTGTTTTCGTCCCCTCCGCCATCGTCTCTTCTGTATCTCGTTATCTTCTCCACTCTCGCCTCATTTTCTTTACTTCCTCTCCCTATGCTTATCCGTCCTCATCTCCTTCTGTTCTCCCCACCCCTCTTACTCATCTTCCGATGTTCTTTCCTCGCCTTGCAGCGTCCTACTTCCCCTCTTCCTGCGTAAACCCCTTCTCTTCTCCACATCTGTTTTATTCTCTCCCTGCTCGTCATTTCTAGCATGTTTCCGTCCCCACCGCCATATGTTCACCTCCTCTCGCCCCTCTCCATCCGCCCTTCTCATCTCTTTCTGGCCTCACGTCGACCTTGCACCTTATTTTCTTCAGAACAGTCTGGATGCTTCACAGCTCCTCTGGCCTCCCTGCCCCCTCAGCCCTGATCTCTTTCTTGCTCCTCTCCCCTCCAGCCTCCTTTTCCTCTATAGTCTCTTTCCACTCCCATCTCTTTTGAGTCTCTCTCTTCCACCTACATCCTCGCCCTTATCTCATCCACCCTCTTCTCACCACCTTCCATTCTTTTCTCCTGGTCCTTCTATCCAACTCTTTATCCTCTCACCCCCATCTCTTTCCTGTCCGCTCCCCATGCTTCTCCATTTCTTCTATTTTCTTTTCTCTCTCCTTCCCCAGCTTCTGCTCTTTCTGTACTCTCCGCTCGTGATTCTGCCTCATCTTATCACCTTTTAGTTCTCCTACCCTCCATCTTCCACTTTTTCCATCGATGTTCACTCATTTCCCCTCACCCTTCTCTCATCTTTAGATCCCATGCCTTCTCCCACTCTCCTTCCCCCTATCTAGTCTTGTGTTTCCTAGAACTCGCCGGTATTCAGAGGGTAGGAGGCTTTTGAGTTTCTAAAAGCACTTTGCACTTCAGGAGGTCTAGCTCACACAAGAACAGTCATCCCCCTTGAAAATCATCCTTCATGTGCTGAATCGCGACTCTCCAGTTCAGGCGTGTGTGCTTTCTAGGGCCCAAGCATGATTAATTGTTGGCAAACTGGCCTGACCCCTACCTAGGCTAGTGCCCTCTCTGTGACAAAGAGCCATGCCTTGTGGACTACCAGATCCTGTACACCTGTGCTTGCATACATTCAGTTCATAGTGGGCACTTCCACACACACACTGCACCCTCACACACACTGCACCCTCACACACACTGCCCACACTGCACCCTCACACACACTGCACACACTGCACCCTCACACACACGGCACACTGCACCCTCACACACACTGCACCTTCACACACACTGCACCTTCACACACACTGCACCCTCACACACACTGCACACACCGCACCCTCACACACTCTGCACCCTCACACACACTGCCCACACTGCACCCTCACACACACTGCACACACTGCACCCTCACACACACTGCACACTGCACCCTCACACACACTGCACCTTCACACACACTGCACCTTCACACACACTGCACCCTCACACACACTGCACACTCTGCACCCTCACACACTCCGCACCCTCACACACACTGCACACACTGCACCCTCACACACACTGCACCCTCACACACACTGCACACACTGCACCCTCACACTCTGCGCACCCTCACACTCTGCGCACCCTCACACTCTGCGCACCCTCACACTCTGCACACCCTCACACTCTGCACACCCTTACACTCTGCACCCTCACACTCTGCACTGGAACATACACTCCAAATACCACTCAGTGCCACATATTTACACTGCACTCAATGCAACATACACTCCAAATACCACTCAGTGCCACATAATTGTACTCCACATAATTACACTGCAATCAATGCAACATGCACTCCAAATACCACTCAGTGCCACACAATTTCACGCCACATAATTACACTGCACTCAATGCAACAGACACTCCAAATACCACTCAGTGCCACATAATTACACGCCACATAATTACACTGCACTCAATGCAACATACATTCCAAGTACCACTCAGTGCCACATAATTACACGCCACATAATTACACTGCACTCAATGCAACATACACTCAGTGCCACATAATTATATGCTACATAATTACACTGCACTCAATGCAACATACACTCCAAACAATACCACTCAGTGCCATATAATTATATGCTACGTAATTACACTGCACTCAATGCAGCATACACTCCAAATACCACTCAGTGCCACACAATTTCACGCCACATACTTACACTGCACTCAATGCAACAGACACTCCAAATACCACTCAGTGCCACATAATTACACGCCACATAATTACACTGCACTCAATGCACCAAACAATCCAAGTACCACTCAGTGCCACATAATAACACGCCACATAATTACACAGCACTCAATGCAACATACACTCCAAATACCACTCAGTGCCACATAATTACACGCCACATAATTACACTGCACTCAATGCCACATACACTCCAAATACCACTCAGTGCCACATAATTTCATGCCACATAATTACACTGCACTCAATGCAACATACACTCCAAATACCACTCAGTGCCACATAATTACACGCCACATAATTACACTGCAATCAATGCAACATACACTCCAAGTACCACTCAGTGCCACATAATTACACGCCACATAATTACACTGCACTCAATGCAACATACACTCCAAGTACCACTCAGTGCCACATAATTACACGCCACATAATTACACAGCACTCAATGCAACATACACTCAGTGCCACATAATTATATGCTACATAATTACACTGCACTCAATGCAACATACACTCCAAACAATACCACTCAGTGCCATATAATTATATGCTACATAATTACACTCCACTCAATGCAGCATACACTAAGTACCACATAATTACATGCCACAAAATTACACTCTACTGAATACAACATGCACTCCCCATATTACCACTCAGTGCCATATAATTACACTCTACTCAATGCAACATAGATACACTTTATCTATCTGTCTATCTATCTATGGCCCTCACTCTATCTGTCTATCTATCGCACTCACTCTATCTATCGCCATCACTCTATCTATCTATCAATCGCCCTCACTCTATCTATCTATCTATCTATCGCCCTCACTCTATCTATCTATCTATCGCACTCACTCTATCGCATCACTATAGCATCACTCAGCACCATCACAGCATCACTTAGGGGCACCACAACATCACTATGCGGTACCACTGCATCACTGTACGCCACAGCATCACTCGTCGCCACCACAACATCACTCAGCGCTATCACAGCATCAATCTGTGCAACCATTCAACAACAACTGGTATAAATATGTTCTCTCAATGTTTCAAGCTTTATTACAAATGTCACAAAAAGATGTAAATATTTCACTTCTGTTCTTGGTTTTTCGTCACAATAAAATACAATGAACATAATCTTCACAAAAGTTATTTACAAAAGCTATTGCCATTATAAATGACAGTAACTTTTATTTAAGTATTAATTATCTAAAAAAATAAAAAACATTTTTATTTGTAATATCAATACATCTAAGTCACATAAATACAACACATATTGCACTACAAATGCTTTAGGTGTCATATTTGCGAAAGTTAAAACTATTGGCATTATAAATGACAAAGCTATTAGTTTCGCTATTTTCAAAACTAACACATAAATACAAAAGTTGTCATTTACAATACCAATAGCTCAAACTTTCCTAATGGGAGACCTATTGCATTGCAAATGCTTGTTAATGTTGCCGGGGGACCCTGAAGTAAAATTTCAGATTACAACACAGGGTACCCCATGGCAATTTGAATCCTATTCCTGTTATCATCTGGAACGTATGCTGGAAAAATGAAAGAAATGTTCTTTTGAGTGTGTTCTGTGTCTTTTGATGTGATTCTTGTATATTTAGTCACTAGTATGGGAGACAAGCAACGGTGGGTGCTACAGGTGGACTGATACAGTCATTATAACAAGTTCATCAGCAAACTCACAATTCAAAAGCCATGAAAACCGAACATGCATCTTTATAATATGACTTCAAGCAACATTACCCTTCAACACAATAGAACATATCTGGCTCTTGCCCACCAGTGTGTATTGTTTATTTCCTCTCACACAAATTCTTAACAGCTGGGCATATGTATACAGGCATGCATGCATTCATACATACAAAAAGTGAAGAGAGGGCCACGTAGAAGCATTAGAGATTGGCAGCACAGCTATACCACTAAAAGTCTAATCCGCACCTCTTCTAGAATGAGGACCTGTAGAAAGTTTCCAGTTAACTCATAACAGTATCTTATTGTCAAGGAGATCCAGTCGGAAACAGTCTTCTTACATACAACAACGCCCATTTTCTGGACCTCAAGAGACACACGTTGCCATTCCTTCTGACTATCACTGGGCCTTTGTATATATTATTTTTAAAGCCATATGGTCTAGCCCATGAATCCTCTCCTACTTTTTTGAAGGATTAAAATGGAGAAAAATTGTAGCAAATTTGGTACAAAAAGTGGGTCATCAGTTGAAACATTATTGCTTGGAGATGATATGCTTTGCTCATTGTGGTAAAGCAGTGTTTAAGAACATTGGTTCTTAACCTTTTGACTCCTTTGGACCACCACTTAATCATTAGTGGAACTCCTGAACCTCCACTAAATTATTATTGGAATCCGCGGGCCCCCAACTGAGTAATTAATTGAAGTTGGGGACCATGGCAAAAGCATTTTCGATTATTTGAACCGCAAAACAATACACACAAAAATACAGAAACAACCATTCATAAAGGAAATACACAAATACTGAAATATTTTATTCAGTTCACAAACGAACATGAAAAACAATTAACATTTTAATGGGAAGGTTAGAGCTTTATTAAATCCAGTTGAGACCTTTCATCGCTCATATTATATTCTGCTTGTTGCACTGCTCCCATGAATGAATGCCAGGATACTAACTCAGTATTTGGCCTCCAAATTCGAATTCCTTCACATTTACAGAACGTTTTAACATTTTCAATTTTACTTCTTTATTTACATACACTTTATCAAATTGTTAATATTTTATTTTCTAAGCAGTCATGGACCCCCTCAGTAGGCTTTGCGGACCACCAGGGGTCCCAGGGCCACAGATTAAGAACCACTTTTCTAGAACATTCATGTAAGGAATCTGAGGGCATTAACACCCATTAGAAGAACAAATTGCATACCTTGGGTAACTTTCTGATGATTATAACTCCTGCAAATTTCTTACCTGTTCCATCCTCCCTATTTGGGGATATGAATGGTATTGTTTATTTTTCTGTTCAGTATTTCTATGTTCTCTTACCTTGTATGGCAAGTTAAAGTGATGGTACAGATGTCACTGGTGTATGTGCTAACTTACATGTTGATCTCACAAATTATTTCCAGTAGAGCCGCGAGAAGCAGTGGTCTGTTCAGAGCAGCGCTAGCAGATGCATTGAAGTACAATGACTAAGAAAAACATATCAGCTCCAGTCTGGCACCTGGAAAGGAGTTTAAGTAAGGAATCTTCTTTCTTCATCATATTTATCAGAAATAATGTAACTGAAGGTATGTAACGTCACTCCGTTCCACAGCACACAAAAAACCTTGAATTCCATTTAGCAGTAATTAAGACAAGCTTTCTCCGAATAGCCTGTGAGCTACTAGTACTCTCCAGCAACTTGTGGCTCTCATGTGTGTAGCCCAGTCTACTAAATCAGAAGCTTTTGCGTAGTTGAATTAATATATGTATATCAGACAGCAAATGTGTGTATTTTCAAAACTGATGTTTGAAAAAAATAGCAAAAAAATATATTTAAAAGTGGTATTTGAGTGGTAAATCATGCTGCGTTCAGGAAACTTTCATACTAATGTTATCACCTTGGTGCGAGGGGAATTGCAGTTATGCATTACCTGTGTAAGGATTATGTTACTCTCCCTGTAAGTATCTGTTCTAGGCACTTAGGGCCGATGTACAACCCATTTTTACATCCCACCGCTCGACACCAATATGTTGGAACTGGGGTCACCAGTCCCCTAGGGTAGCATGGCACGAGCGGGTAGGCATCAGAAAGCTTATGTGTAAAGCAACCATGCAGCACACGCAACCACTGAGTCAGAAACCTGGGCACGCAATTAGTGACACTACTCCAGTGAGTTTGTGTAAAAACTCAAGTTAACTTTATTAAGATAGATAATCAGGTAGATGGAGCAGGATCAGGGTAGAGAAATTCATTATAACATTAGCTTTTCAGTTTACCTTTACAAATACATATGTTTCATTTCTCTGTAATAAATACTAGATGAATAAATCTTGAATATGCAATAAATATTAAATATTAGATAAATAAATATTTGAAGAGCACAGGCCTGACTACCGCCTTGCTTTGAGTCAGCACCTGAAAGAAATACATTAAAGAGACAACCAAATAGCATTGCGTCTCATTGGTTCTGTGGGCATTTTACCCACTCCTCACCAAACAAGGGTGAGCGTTTCACATCTATAAATATGCAGATAACTAACGGTAGGTTTTAAATTCATATAGCACTAAATAGGAGTAAAACATTTCAGCAATCAGGAATATGCATTTCATGCAACACGGATGGCATCCCTTTAAGTAAACACCTCATTATGTAGACATCCCATTAGTTCTAACTAAACATGGCATTAGGCAGGAATGTAGAACACTTCCTAACAGATCAAGCCACATCACATTTATCAGAAAGTCAATAAAGGCACTTTCAAAGTATCAATTTACCACACTAAACAGTATTAGTAGTACATCTCATTAGCTCTGTAGTGCAATTATCATACTTTGCTTACTCAAATGCATCCCTCATCACAACATTACTTTAACTATTGGCAAGCTCAGCCCTTATTTTAGCTCAGGTAACCAGTGTCCTTTGAATGAACAACTTTGCAATTCTTCTACTTATCTTATCAAAGGTGACATTGGTAAATAGCACTTAATTCCGCTTCCCATAAAACCTGGCCAGGGATTCCTCATGGACGCTGTACTCAAGGGGGCCAGCATCTCAATTTATGGCACCAATTTATGGAGTAGAAGTCACTCCCCCATGTCTCTCCCTCCTTACTTGTTACTGGAAGTTGGGATCGTCCTGCTTCAGGCTCACCAGGGGAACAGCCAACGAAGGGGGTCAGGGATTTACCACTGAAGAGGCCCTCAGAGCTCGGGCCGGCTCCTCAGTAGGGCTCCCAAGCGGAGGCCAACCGGGGCAAATTGCTCAATGCTTCACCAGCCCCTCTCGGGCCTCCCAACAATCCCTCCCTGCTCGCGCCAGATCCGCAGTGTGGCGCTCGAGCAGGAGGGAATAGCAGATCACTCGGCGCTTCCTGGAGACCTGTGGCGCCTTTCCTCAGCATCGGACTTCCAGAACGCTTCCTCTGCGGGCATGCGCAGTAGCGCTAGGCTGGCGCCGCCTCAGTCTGCACTCGTTCGTAGAGCAGACACTCTACTCCTGGGCCTGCTCACTCCTCTGCCCCTCCTTCCGGGGAAAAACAGCCACAACCAGGCATGCGCGAAGGCGCCAATTAGAAGTGTCTCACCGGCTTTCCTCAGACCACCGGTTGTCCCTCGGCCATACACGGAAGCGCGGAAAGCGCCCCCGGGGTCCCGCTCACGAGAGGAAGCCTCGCAAGGTTCCTCAGCCTCAGTGGATCCCGGGGTGGACTAGACTAATGCGCGAATGGTGCCCCAGGGGTCCCAGTCACAATCCGGCGCCGATCTCTCCTGGCCACAGCTCACAGCAGATGAGAGGTAACTCTCGACGGGGGTAATTGGGTGAAGGGACAGTCAATAAAAACCAGGGCAGTAATCCTGGTAACAGAAGCGCTTCGCTTATGTAGTGCTGGTACCTAATGTCAGCTACCAGATGTACAGCGCCTCACAACTTCACAGCGCTTCGCAGGGGCATACAAGATAGCGCTTAGAGGCACTAATACGGAGCTTCTCCAGATGAGGGAAACAATACAGTGCTTACTATAGGCAGTCAATAGCGCTTACACTAATAGACTATAGCGCTTTCAGGGCACAGCAGATGACAGCCTTAGCGCTGGGGCCAAATTCAGGCAGTTCTGGAGGCTAGCGCTTCAGCAGTAGCTGTCTTAGCACTTGGGGCACTTCACAGTGCTTTACAGGGGGGGCAACCTCCACAGCCCTGCAGGCAATTCACAGCGCTCCCACAGGACACAGCAATTCTTCACCAGTCAAGCGCTTGGAGGGCAATGTAGCGCTTAGGCAGTTTCTAGGTTGGCGCTTCATCCGTAGTTGCTTAAAAATAGAGGCAGCTCACAGGACAAGCCACACAGCAGTGGCAGGTTAGCGCAGGAACCCCAGGTGGCGTCAGGGGGCACAGGGAGCGACACAGCGCCAATACCTGTTGGGTTCCTCAAAAGTCCTGTGGTGATTTGGTTTTCTTCTTGGCGGGATGTTTCTTGCGCCCTTAGTTTCTTGGTTACTGGTTCCTTAATTTCTTCTTGGCGCAGCTGTTTCTCGCGCCCTTGTAAATAGCAGTTGGTTTCTTGTTTCCTTTGGTTTCTTATTCCTTGAAGGGGGTTAAGTTGGTGGCTGGTGTTAGATCTCCTCAGCCAATCCCTTCAAGTGGTCCCTGGGGGTTCCCTGCCGCGGGGCTAGGTCAGTGGGGGGGGAACAGGATACCTCAACACTTGTAAAGCAGCACACTAGGCCCTGTCATTCCAGCATCATAAGACCCTGCCCTGACCCCCACTGCCTATCCTCCTGCGTAGGTACTTCCCCAGGTCTTCCCCTCAGCTTCTCTCCTCAGGAAAGTTCCCTCCCTTTCCTTTTATAGTGCCAGTTGACAGTTGGTAGTGTCAGTTGGTGTCAGTTGGTGTCACCTCACCTCTCCCAGAAGGTTCCAGAGGCTTCCAGGAGGTTCCACCATTCTACCTGTGGACAGGCTGGCAGGCTAAGATGGATACATTGCCTGAGGGTTCCAGCCAGCCCCTGGCTACTAGAATGCGCCCACTAAACCACGCTGCTGCAGCAGTGGTCTGTGGCGGCCATGTTAGGGGTAGGAAGTACCTGTACTTTAACACTAGTTTTAAACTACACAGGGCATTCTCCACCACCCAAAGCCTATACAGTGTTGTTTCAATAGGGGCATTCTAAATTAACAGGGGATAAAAAGCGAAAAATTTCTGGGGAAAAGGGCCAAGTCTCACACTAATGTTATCACCTTGGTGCGAGGGGAATTGCAGTTATGCATTACCTGTGTAAGGATTATGTTACTCTCCCTGTAAGTATCTGTTCTAGGCACTTAGGGCCGATGTACAACCCATTTTTGCATGCGCAAACTGGTTAGCGACCAGTTTCCGCATGCAAAAACAAATGGGGCCATGTACTAACCCTATTTAGCGAGTCACAATTTATTTGCGACTCGCTAAATAGTATTTGCGACTCACAATTAGGAAGGGGCATTCCAAGGGCGTCCCCTCCTAATTGCGACTCGCTGCCCTATAAGAATGTTTTGCAACCGCAATTGCGGTCGCAAAACACTCGCAATTTACCGCCCCCTTCAAGAGGGTTGGTATACACAAATGGGAAGGGGTCAACTCCTTCCCCCTTGAAAATGCAGGAAAAAATATTTTTTAGGGCAGGCAGTGGTCCCAGGGACCACTACCTGCCCTTAAAAAATGAAACGAAAAAGTTTTCTTTTTTTAAATGTATCTCGTTTCCCTTTAGGAAAACAGGCTGCATTAAAAGACAAGCATTGAAAATGCAATAGGTCTCGCATTAGAAAAGTTTGAGTTATTTTTCTTGTAAATGTAATAATTTTTTAATTTATGTTTATGTTTTTATAATTTCAAATGTATTCATTTTGTTATTATAAATGGGATTTTAGTTAGAAATTGCAAATGTGACACCAATAGCATTATTAAATGTACATGTTAAGTATTTCCCTGATGTACATGTATTGATATGACAAATTGTAATGGCTTATATTTTTTATAAATAATTATTAATTACATAATATTTCCAGTAATGTATAATGGCACTACCTTATATTTTTTTTGTGATAACGTGTAGCGTATTATAATATTTGTAAAAATGAAGATTAAAAAGTGTAACAAAAATGTTTTTTCTACTTTTTGTAATAAAGCTTTAAACATTGATACATTTCTTTTTTGCTGCGAACTGGGACTTAAAGAAGGAAGTGCTGGAATAGAGTTTCATATTATGACGGGTGAAGAGATGTAAGCATGTAATTATAGAAGGCATTAGAGTGAGTGAGTGTTGTAGAGTTAGAGATGTTGGAATAGTGTTAGAGAGAGGGCGGTGTTGTAGTGTTGTGTGTCTGTGTATGGCGATATATTGAGTGAGCGTAGATTTTGAGCCTGTAGTTTGAGTTTTTATTTGGAGTGGTGAAGTGGATTTGGATGTTGTAGTTTTAATTTTTATTTGGATGGTGCATTTGGAGTGTGTATTTTGAGGATGTAGTTGGTGCTTGTAGTTTGAAATTGTTTGTGGATCGATGTCTTTTGATGCTTTTTTAGGAGTGTTGATTTCTGAGTGTTGCTATGGTGGTGTTGAATGTTATTGTGGTGGTGCTGAGTTGTGCTGTGGTTTTCGTTACTGCTGCTGTGTTTGTTTTTAGTTGTGCGTGCTTTTGTGGTGGTGCTTAGTGATGCTGTTGTGGCGCAGAGTGGTGCTGTGGTGTTGGTGAGTGTTGCTGTGGTGGTGCCGAGTCATTCTGTTGTTGCGCTTAGTGTTGATGGTGTTTGCTTTGAGTGATGGTGTGGTGGTGCTGAGTTATGTTGTTGTGGTGTAGAGTGGTGCTGTGGTGGTGCTGGTGTTGCGCTTAGTGTTAATGTTGTGCTGCCTATTGATAATGTTGTGAAGGTGAGCGGTGCTGGTGTGGTGCTGAGTGATGCTGGTGTTGTGCTAATGTTGATTTATGGGTGGTGCTGAGTGATGCTGTGTTGGTGTTGATTGATGCTGGTGTTGCGCTGAGTGATGTTTGGGTGTTATTTATTTATTTTGGTGTTGCGCTGAGTGATGCTGGTGTGGTGCTGATTGCTGCTGTGCTGTTTTTGAGTGGTGCTGTGGTGGTGTACAGTGATGCTGGTGTGTCCCTTATTGATGCTGGTGTGGTGCTGAGTGGTGCTGTGGTGGTGCTGACTGGTGGTGCTGAGTGGTGGTGCTGTTGTTGTGCTGACTTATGCTGGACTTGTTCTGAGTAATGTAGTGGTGTTGTTGAGTGGTGCTGTTGTGGTGCCTAGTGTTGTTTTTGTGGTGCTGAGTGGTGCTGTGTTTTTGCTTTTGTGGTGCTGAGTGATGCTGTGGTGGTGCTGAGTGGTGTTGTGGTGGAGTTGAGTTGTTGTGTGGTGGTGCCCTTGTTGCGCTCAGTGTTAATGTTGTGCTGCTGAGTGATAATGTGATGGTGCTGAGCGTTCCTGGTGTGTTGCTGAGTGATGCTGAGTTGGCGTTGAGTGTTGTTTGCGTGTTGCTGAGTGATGCTGTGGTGATGCTGAGTGTTTGTGGTGTTGCGCTGAGTGATGCTGGGGTGTTGCTGAGTGATGTTGGGCTGGTGCTGAGTGGTGCTGTGGTGGTTTTGAGTGTATCTGTGGCGGTGCTGAGTGTTGATTTGGTGGTGCAGAGTTGTGCTGGTTTGTTGCTGTGGTGGTGTGTATTAGTGCTGTGGTGTTGAAGAGTGATGCTGTACTTTAACATTATGAGTGTCTTGTATGTTGTGGCGTTCTGCTTAGTGTGTGATGTTTGTATGTTATTTAGCAGATGTGATGGTGTGTGTGTGAGTGTTTTGCATGTTTTATTTGTATGTTTTATGTTAATGTGTGTGTGTATGTGTCGTTTTTTAAAATTTTATGTGTGTGATGCAATTGTGTTGTAACTTTATTGTCCTTTTTTTTCAATTTAAAAATGGTGGATGCTATGTTTGTTCTTTACGTTCTGTACGTAATTGTGTTTAGCGTTCTAGTTTTTTTGTACCTTTGATTTTGTTAATGGCGTGACGTAATTTCGAGCCAATGGCAGCGCTACGTTTTGTGACGTAGCTTTGCGTCATCCGAGAAATTCCCAGTTCGCCGTGAATCTTCGCATGGGAAAGGCGTGTTCTTCTTTTTCCAGTCTTGTAGCTGCGTCGTTTGCCAGGTAAGAATAAAGTTTTATATTATTTACAACATTATGATCAATGTATTATTTCTTGTGTGTATATTTTTTACTAAATTTATTAGTGTTTTGTATTTAATCCCGACGTTTGTGTATCGAGACTGTTTTTTTTTTAGCGTATGTACTTACTATAGATTTCTGTAAGGTTATAATCTGTGAACGTGCTATGTTTTAATTTATTGATATTTAATGTATAGCAATGTATTGTTTGTATGTGACATTTTTCTAAATTTTCCTGACTTAAATTTATTTTGCTTATGCACTTTGTGATTATCTATGGAACTTTCTTGATTTTTTGATGTGCTATATATTTATTAAAACCGTTATTAATATCTTGACATGTTTATCTAGTTTGGTATGTACATTTGATTTTTTTTCTTATGTACAGTATTGGTATGTCATTTATAAGGTCATTATTGTTTTATTTGCATTGTGTTTTGATGCACAGCTTTTGCGAAAGTTTTTTATTAGGTTGTAATATTTGATCCATTTGGAGGTTCTTATTGGTTGTTATTTGTTCCTTATTTTTCTTAGCGTTTTATTGTTTGTAATGTATATTGAAGGAGATAGTTCAAATTTCCGGACATATTGTTATTAGTAATGTTGTCTTCTTAATGCAATTTACATTTTTGTTAAAACGTTTGCTTGGAGTGTAACTGTATTTTTTTTTAGGTACAGAATGGCTGTGGGAAGGAGGCGAAATTGGAGAGCAAGTTGCGCGCTACAGAGTGAGAGGGTGGTCTGAGTAGGCAGCAAAATTGGAGAATGGCTGTACGCAAACAATTGAATAACATTTTACATGAAAGTCTGGAGCCTGCGCGTGTCAGTATGCGATCTGTGTGCACTGGGAACACTCACTGCCAATGATGTGAAGAGTAGCGATGAATATGGGAATTGTAACAACAGTAACACTTGAAGGTGAATGAAGGTGAATGACTGCAGGAAGTTGTAGTAGGGGAAGGGCTAGCCTGCAACCGGGAGGTAGACGCCCTGGGCAGCAGGGGAGTGAGTCTGGAACATATGGGCTTAACTACTCTTTGTTTGTGGGGGCATACATAGAGCGTTCACGGGAGAGCAGGGGCTGTAATTTGTGTTTAAAGAAGAAACATAACATTTTCACTTTTATTGACTAAAAAAGTCAAATACCATGTGTAACAGGCCGCACATGGTACTTGAAGGAAACCGAAAACAGGCAGCACATGGTACTTGAAGGAAACCGAACGTGCACTACCAAGTATAACGACTTGTTGTGGGGGCAATGGGACGTATTTTTTTTATGTACGCAGAGAAAGTACTTTAAATTGGAGAGCGAGCTGCGCGCTGGAGAGGGAGGGGGTGGTAAAAGTTGTGTGTGGTAGGCAGCAAAATTGGAGAATGGCTGCGAGCTTCGTGCAGTCGGCGTGCACAAAGTAAAGAGCCAATGAAAGGAGAGTCTGTGGCAGGGAGGGGGTGGCATGAGCGAGAGGCGCATGCAGGACAGGGAGAGGCTGGTGCGCTGAATGCAGCGTGCAGAAAGTGAAGAGCCAATGGGAGAGAGGCTGTGGGATGCGTGATAGCGTGCTGGAGAGAAAGGGGGTGTGATCAGCGGAGGCGCGCGAGTCAGCTAAAAAGAGCGTGCACTAAGTGAATAGCCAATGGGAGAGAGGCTGTGGCATGAGTGTTAGCGTGCTAGAGAGAAGGGGGGGTGTGATAAGCGTGAGGAGCGCGCTGGACAGGGAGAGGGTGGGAGGACTTAAAGTGAAGAGCCAATGAAAGAACTTAAAAAAGTGCATGTGGCGAGAATGCGCGTCCTTGTGTTCACGTGAACTGCATGAAATCGCCGGATGGTTAAGCTCTGGTTAAGCCCCAATATCTCTCGCCAGCAATGCGCAAGCGCATTAGCAGGCGAGACCTAAAAACTGCTTTATTGAAAAGTAGTCCCAGACATGGAGGTCTGCTGAGCCTAGCATGCCACCATACCTGGGAGGGCCAGCCATTCCTACTAGGGTTGCAAATTGCGAGTGCCTCATGAATATTGATGAGGCATGCAATTTGCGACCCCAGTGGTAATGCACTCGCAAATGGGAAGGGGTCCCTTGGGGGCCCCTTCCCCATTGCAAATGCTGGGGAAAATATTTTTTAGGGGCAGGCAGTGGTCCCAGGGACCACTACATGCCCTTAAAAAATTAAACGAAAATGTTTCATTTTCTTTTTTTTAAATGCATCCCATTTTCCTTTAAGGAAAAGAAGCTGCATTTAAAAAAAACTGCTTTATTTAAAAGCAGTCCCAGACATGTAGGTTTGCTGAGCGCAGCAGGCCACCATCCCTGGGAGGGCCAGCCATTTGCAATGGGATTGCAAATTGCGAATGCCTCATGCATATTCATAAGGCATGTAATTTGCGACCCCATTGGGAATCGCAAACAGTGTCTCAGACACTGTTGTACACAGCATTTTGGGACTCGCAATCGAGCGCAATTTGCGACTCGCAAATTGTCATGGTCGTTCATCTGGCCCTTAGAGCTGCAGATTGACATGCTTTGAATACTCCTGCCATCTAGTGTTGGGTCTGGATGTTTGCAAGTTGTTTTTCTTCGAAGAAGTCTTTTCCAGTCGTAAGGTAATGTGACTCCTCCTTTCGGTTATAGTGCCATGGGCATTGACTCCATTGTTAGATTGTTTTCGTGCAAGAGGGTTAGAATGGAGTAAATAAGTGTAGTATAGAGATGGCAATGCATCTATAATATGAATACTAATAATAAAAAATGCAACGACCTTAGATGTTCAGGGAGGACACGTGAATCTGCAACTCTACATACTAAGAACAGATGCTTACAGAGGGAGGGGTCGATTCACAGAACTAACTTAAGATAGAATCATAAACTTACTACTTTTGGTATTCACAGAAGGCATTTAGTAGTCTTAAATTAGGATTGTGTCTTAAGTTAGGATTTTGTCTTAAATTAGGATCTTGTCTTAAGTTAGGATTTTGTCTTAAATTACGAATTTTGTCTTCAGTTAGGATTTTATCTTAAGTTAAACTTAAGGCAAACTTAAGTTTAACTTAAGACAAAATCATAACTTAAGACAAAATCATAATTTAAGACTACTAAGGGCCCGATGTAGGTAGCCCTTTACCGATCGGAATCGGCCGAAAATACCGATTTTCGGCCGTTTCCGATCGGTAAAGGGCTATCGAGATGTAGGGGAACATTTTCGGTAATTTTACCGAATCGTTATCATTACCGAATCGGTAAATTTACCGATTCGGTAATATTTACCGATTCGGTAATATTTACCGATTCGGTAATGATAACGATTCGGTAAAATTACCGAAAATGCAATGTAGGTAGCCAATGTTCCATCAGCACATGGCTTACAGAATCGGTATTTTACCATGGAATACAAATCCATGGTAAAATACCGATTCCTGTGTACATGCACATCTGTGCATGTACACATGTGCCATGTGACAGACAGACGTGCCCTTAGGGCATGTCTGTGTGCCACATTGCACACATGCCCGTTTTGGGGGTGCTAGAGGGTGTCAAAGTGACACCCCCTGCACCCTTGCCAAATTCGGTATTTACCGATTCGGTAAATACCGATTCGGTATTTGACTTTAATCCTATGGGCTTCAAAGGCCCATAGGATTCAATAGCAAATACAGATTCGGTATTTACCGAATCGGTAAATACCGAATTTGTAAGGAATCGGTAACGATTCCAGATGTTGTGACCTACATCCCATTTACCGATTTTGAAATACCGAATCGGTAAAATTCGGTATTTCAAATTCGGTAAATGGGATTTACCTACATCGGGCCCTTGATGCGTTCTGTGAATACCAAAAGTAGTACGTTTATGATTTTGTCTTAAGTTCTGTGAATCGGTCCCTATGTAACATAATCCGTTCGAGGCATGAGGTTCTGAGTGTAAAGGTTTAATGTGAGGTAAACCTTCTGGTGTGAAACAGCTGAAAGTACTATTAGTGTTGTGAAGCGTGGTTGAAGAGTCCATGTGGGAGCTATCAAAATGAGGGTGAGAGATTTTTGCCTGAGCCTCCGAACCAGAAGTGGAAGAGGGGGCAGAGGCGTAAAAGTATAAGCAAATATCCCTGACCAGTTCATCCATAGTCCTCAATAGAACACCACTATTGATAGTAACTGTTACCTTATTTTTAAAGAAGCCACATAGACCTAAACACACGTGACTACCTAATTAATTCTTTTAATTCTTAGTTTTTTATTTTTTCAACAAATCATTAATCCATAGTTTTATTTAGTTGGATTATTCTACAAAATTACCATAATTTATACATTGACAAAATCCATTACACAATAAATCCCGCATTCTAACAATTTACATTTCACATAAAATTCCAATCCCACTTTCAATATTGAATTCACACACCCCTAACAGCAAACACACCCATTCATCCTACTCACACTCCCTCAATTGTACAATGTTTTGCATTCAACATAAACCTGTTTGTTGAAAACAATAACAAGACCTATGGTGCATAAAATGAAATCATTTTTGAATGATTCAAAAACACTGAATAGGTCACAATTAGCAGGACCTGCTAATTGTGACCTATTCAGTGTTTTTGAATCATTCTAATATTTTAGGATGCTTCAAAAATTATGTCATTTTATGCACCATAGTTCTTGTTATTGAAAGAACTTAAAAGTGTGATGCAAACAAAGATTTAAATTGGAGGTAAAACAAATCAGAACATTTTACTTGATGATGCGCAAATGACAAATATTTGCAGCATCTTTATTTCCAAACATTATACACTATATAGTTTTAAAACCACATGTCAGTGAAAAATCCTGTGGCCATTTCAATGTAAAATCTGCTGATTGCAAATAACAGTGTGTTGCTACTTTATGCTTCAGTTATGTATTTATTAAAAGTGCTAGTTTTTAAACATGATGTGAGAGGCATTTCTGGCCAAGCCCTGATGACAATGTATTTAATGAACTAATAGGCAAGTCTATAGTCAAGTGTATCTTATATGTGGCTAGATTTGGATTCTATATGGAGCTAATGTTTAGCCTATTAAATCAAACAGAAGCAATTTCTGTACAGCAGACGTGCTAAACGTGCTTATTTGAAGGTGCTCTTGTATGTGATGAAGATAAGAATGGCGTCTCAGTGAATAAAAATACTTGCCCAGGAGCACATAATTTAAAACCAGTTTATGGGTCAAGAGCATTATAATTAGGTCAACTAGATGCAGGTCTAGTAACATTTTGTGGATTTTTCAAACCCTGTGTCACATTGTCCGTCCTGACTAGGACAACTTATCCTATCAGGTGAGGTCGAAATGCTTTTAGAGCTAGGTGAACAACTAGAAGCTCTAGGTAGGTGATGTGGAGACTTGTATGTTTGGTATCCCATAGACCCTGAACTGTTGAAGATGGGCACCCACCCTGTAAGGTATGTATCTGCTGTGAGCATGATCTGAGGAACAGAGTCAATAAAGGGCCTCTCTTTTGACATATTTTGTGTGTTCCACCACTGAAGAGAGCGATGGGTGCAGCTGTCTACCAACACTAGATCTTTTAGTTGACTTGTGATTGATTCCATTGATGTGCTAAGCATTCCTGTAGAGGACGCATGTATAATCTTGCATTAGGTACCATGGCAATGCAAAATGCATTCATCCCTAAAAGTTGCATGGAAGTTCTCTCTGTTGGATACTGGCTGCTTTGGAATTGTAGTAGCAGTATTTGAAATTGTGAATCCTGGCTGCATTGGAATAGGCTAAACCTGTTTGAGTGTTTAGCTTAGCTGCTAGATAGGGTTGCAGTTGCTTGGGTTGGAGATCAGATTTTTGTGCATCCCAAATGATGAAGATTTATTTTGAGTGTGTTGTAAACACTTACAATATGGTTTGGCTTTGATGAGCCAATCGTCTAGAAATGGGAAGACATGATAGGCTAAACCTGTTTGAGTGTTTAGCATAGCTGCTAGATAGGGTTGCAGTTGCGTGGGTTGGCGATAGGATTTTTGTGCATCCCAAATGATGAAGATTTATTTTGAGTGTGTTGTAAACACTTACGATATGGTTTGGCTTTGATGAGCCAATCGTCTAGAACTGGGAAGACATGAATTTGTTGTCTTTTTAAATGGTCTGCTACTACCGCTAGACATTTGGTGAATACTCTGGGTGCAGTAGTTACTCCAAATGGCAGTAATTTCAATTGATAGTGTTTTCCTGCTACCACAAATCGGAGCTATTTGCGATGTTCTGGGTAAATAGGGATGTGAAAGTATGCGTCCTTTAAGTCTAGTGTTAACATAAAGTCTCCTTGCTGTAAGAGGGGAAGCACCTGTTTAAGCTTATGCATACTGTCAGAACACTTCCATATAGTCACACTTCGAGGTCTGAGATCTAATATTGGTCGTAGAGAACTGTCCTTTTTTGGGACTAGGAAGTATAGTGAGTAAACCCCTGACCCTTGGTGTTGTATTGAAACTGGTTCTATAGCTACTTTTGTTAGAAGAGCTTGAACTTCTTGTTTGAGCAGATGTTGGTGCTCTGGAGAGAGTTTGTGAGTGCGAGGTGGGATATTGGGAGGAATGCTGGTGAGCCTAAGGCAATAACCATGTTGGATAATGTTCAACACCCCTTTGTCTGATGTTATTGATTGCCAAATGGAAAGAAATTGATGTAGTCTTCAACCGACAGGTGCATGAAGATTGGGGGGAATTGTTATCAAGTCACTGCTTGCTGAGGGATGGAGATGTGCGTGTTGGTGTACCTCTACCTCTGCCTTTAAAATTGTTTCCTCTGTAACCACCTTTGTAGAATACTCAAGAAGAAGAGGATTGGTTTTGAGGTTTATAGTAAGATGTGTTGGCATCTGTTGAGGTACTTTTTAAGCCTCCCCTATAAAATGAGCAGAAAAAGGAGCCTCTTTTTGAGGGTGACTCTAGTGCTTCCATGGATTTGTTCATTTTTTCAAGTTATTCATCCACTTGAGGGCTAAAAAGATGTATATTGTACTACAAGTCGTGCACTGGAAGCTCAGGAGTAATCATCCAACAGAACATCACTAGAATCAACACCGGAATAAGGCCGACAGTTAGCGACAACGTATACAAACCTATGGACGTGCACAGCATTACTAAAGATAATTAGAGGAAATGGGGCCCCAGGCCCAAATGGTCTACCAGGCCAACTATTTAAAGAGGAATATGAGTTTGGGGCGACTTTATTCACCCCGCTATTTCAGTTTTGCATTTCTAACACCACAATCCCGGAAGATGGGCAAGGATCCCTAGACATCAGATCCCACTAACTATAGGATGATTCAACAGCTGGATAGAGACAAAGGCATACGAAAGTCTCCTACTTCAAGAATTACAACATTGGGTCAGTAATGAAGATATACTCCCGGTGTACCAATCAGGCTTTAAGGCTGAAGCCTCAACACTGGATAATGCTATTGCCCTGGCTCATTTAGTTTACTCGGCTACTCTTGCATGACAATGCCCCCTTTTTGCTTGTTTTGTGGATTATACCGGGCGTTTGACTGTGCCAACAGAAATGTACTCCCGTCAAAATTACAAAACTGGGGAATCCCAAGTATGCTGCAGAACGCCAGCACTATTCTCTACACAAAATCCTGGGTACGAGTCAGACTCATACAGAGTACTGAGACAAAAAAGGTGTATGTGGATCAAGGGCTTAAACAAGGCTGTGTATTGGCACCTCTACTTTTTAACTTATATACTGCAGACCTGAGTAACTCCTTATCCTCTAACCTGTTTATTCCAAAGATTGGGCGGACTCGATTGTTTTTAAGCAGTACGCAGACTACATGGTCCTTATGGACCACACACAGATGGGACAACAGAATTCACTTGATGTAGAAAGCAAATACAGTAATTCCAATGAGTTAGAGGCCAATGGCAATAAAACAAAGGTTGAGATCTTTGGAACCTTTGCTAATAAACTCAAGCAACACTGAAGATTGGGAAATCTGAAAATCAGTACCACCTCCAAATACAACTACCTAGGGGTGTGGTTTACAAGTAATGGTAAGCCCAACCAACACATCACCTCCATGGAAGCCAAGGTGCTAACTTACGTCATATGCAAACTCAACGCTAAAATGAACAGCCTATCCACTGTAGCAATGCGAAAAGTAATAAAGGCCAAGTTACTCCACTCAATTGCATATGGGCAATTGGTATTTCCAGGTGCACTAGTAAATACCACAGAGACTGCCCATTGCTGTGCTTTCAAAAGGATTTTTTAAATCCCAATGCCTCCCCATCCCCCCTGAGCACCTCTATCCATCAATCTGTAATATTAAAAACAGTATTGAGGAACCAAGTAAGACTTTTATCCAGGCAAGAAGACATTAGCCCAATAAAAACCTCTGAAAGTAATATCCGGGTTATAATTAACTCCTACAGGGACACATTATGCCAGCCTTATCTAAATAGCGCATTGAATAAATATATTTTAAAACAAATTCTCTTAATTAGGCTCATGGCGCTCCCAATAAAAGATATAAATGCCCGCCAGAAACCTCTTGAGACAGTTACCTCTTGCAGACTGTGCAGCCACAGACAGCTCCTGAGGCAGAAGCCGGGAGACACGAGCGACAAAAACTCAAGCACTGTAATTTTAAAACTGATTTTTTACCTGTGTGATTCACCTTGCCCAGAGCACTCCCCCTCCTCTTAATCGCCGACTCAGCCCCGCGCAGCCGATTTGAACGCTGCCGCGGGGCTCAGAAAAGTTTGTGCCGCCATTACCGAGGGAAGTTAGGCCACGCCCACATTCCTGAGGCCCCCCCCCACGATCGCTACTTAAGCCGCGCTATTGACCCAGCACGCATTAGCCACAGACAGCTTCTGAGGCGGAAGCCGGGAGACACGAGCGACAAAAACTCAAGCACTGTAATTTTAAAAGTGCTTTTTTACTGTGTGATTCACCTTGCCCAGAGCACTCCCCCTCCTCTTAATCGCCGACTCAGCACCGCGCAGCCGATTTGAACACTGCCGCGGGGCTCAGAAAAGTTTGTGCCGCCATTACCGAGAGAAGTGAGGCCACGCCCACATTCCTAAGGCCACGCCCCCCCACGATCGCTACTTAAGCCGCGCTATTGACCCAGCACGCATTAGCCACAGACAGCTCCTGAGGCGGGAGCCGGGAGACACGAGCGACAAAAACTCAAGCACTGTAATTTTAAAACTGCTTTTTTACCTGTGTGAATCACCTTGCCCAGAGCACTCCCCCTCCTCTTAATCGCCGACTCAGCACCGCGCAGCCGATTTGAACGCTGCCGCGGGGCTCAGAAAAGTTTGTGGCGCCATTACCGAGGGAAGTGAGGCCACGCCCACATTCCTGAGGCCACGCCCCCCACGATCGCTACTTAAGCCGCGCTATTGACCCAGCACGCATTAGCCACAGACAGCTCCTGAGGCGGAAGCCGGGAGACACGAGCAACAAAAACTCAAGCACTGTAATTTTAAAACTGCTTTTTTACCTGTGTGATTCACCTTGCCCAGAGCACTCCCCCTCCTCTTAATCGCCGACTCAGCACGGCGCAGCCGATTTGAACGCTGCCGCGGGGCTCAGAAAAGTTTGTGCCGCCATTACCGAGGGAAGTGAGGCCACGCCCACATTCCTGAGGCCACGCATCCCCCACGATCGCTACTTAAGCCGCACTATTGACCCAGCACGCATTAGCCACAGAGAGCTCCTGAGGCGGAAGTCGGGAGACACGAGCGACAAAAACTCAAGCACTGTAATTTTAAAACTGCTTTTTTACCTGTGTGATTCACCTTGCCCAGAGCACTCCCCCTCCTCTTAATCGCCGACTCAGCCCCGCGCAGCCGATTTGAACACTGCCGCGGGGCTCAGAAAAGTTTGTGCCGCCATTACCGAGGGAAGTGAGGCCACACCCACATTCCTGAGGCCACGCCCCCATCCCCTCCTTTAAAATGTGCCTGAACCGGACGCGCAGCGGGCGCGCCGCCATCGCGCCAAAGGCAAGCCCGTCTGTGCCCATCCGGGCCCAGCCGGCCCCAGGCCCAGAACCTATGCCCGATTCAACATGGGATCGCTACAGCTATACTCAAAGAGACCCTTTGTCCCTCAAATCCACGAAAAACGCTAACTGCCACTATATTCATAAAGGGGAAAAGACCTTCATCAACTGCGACCTATGTAGCCCACACCACACCACTGTTGGACACTACGCCCTTCAATTGGGCCTCCTGAACTATAGATCCCTCCCGAAACACTCCCTAGAGATAAATCTCCTAATCCAGGACCACAAGATAGATATACTGTTCCTTACGGAAACGTGGCTGACACTCAATTCGGAAGCGGACATCGTAAGTGCCCTCCCCCAAGGATTCCTAATCCATTTCCAGAACAGACCCCTCGGCAGAGGAGGTGGCCTTGCCATAATATACAGGGAAAAATGTGTATGCAGAGCAAAAGATAGTGGCATCGAAGACTGTGAGAGCTGCCACTTCGCTATACAAATTTCACCCACAGTCTCCCTCTCGTATACTGCCCACCGGGAGGCCCGAATCGGTTCTCTAGTGCCCTAATAGAAACCGTTACTATACTAGCAGCCTCCAACCCCCAACTTCATGATCCAGGGAGATCTCAATCTCCACTTCAATGACCCCCAGGACTCGGTGGCGTCTGATCTCCTCCTCGACCTTACTTCATATGAACTGAAACTAGTCAATTCTGAGGCGACGCACAACAAAGGTCATTTGCTTGACCCTATTTTCACCAACATCCACGCGCTGAAAACAACACCTCCCCACCCACTCCCGTGGACGGACCATTTTTTGGTCCCTCTATCCTGGCAAATTAGTGCCCTGCCACCCCAACCCCTCAAGACGAGCGTCATGGATAGAGCCTGGTCCAAACTCTCTGTTGAAGACTGGACCTCCATACTAGAACAGTCCTACCCCCCCGCACTCGACCCAGTGATTGCAGGTACGAAATTTGGAAAATGGCTCACCCAATCACTCGACTCTATTATTCCCCAAAAAAGCACCCAGAAAAAGGAGATGAGAGATAACCCCGCCCCTTGGTACTCACCGAGCTAAAATTATTACGGAAAGAATGTAAAAAACTGGAGCGTTCCTGGAGGAAAGACGGGACAAGATCCAGAACAGATGAATATCGCACCTCCATAAGAACATACAAAACGGCCCTGCGTAATACCAAGAGGCAGTTCTTCGACGAAAGAATCAAAAAGTCCTCCAACTCCGCTAGAGAAACCTTTCTCATCATGAAGGAACTGCTCAAAGTGCCAGACCTTCCTTTAGCTCAAGACATCTCTGAGGACAAATGTAACAAATTGGCAAACTATTTTGACGAAAAAATTCAAAATATCTTAACCACCCTGCCCCAAATCACAGAACAGACCCAAACTGCCAACCAGCCAAACCAGCCATCCACCTGGATACTTTTGGTCCTGTGTCAGTGGACGAAGTACTCAAAACTTTGGCCATCATTAAAAGGGGCTCCCCTAGCGACCAGGTACCCATGCGTATCCTAAAAATGATAGCACCCACCATCGCCACACCTGTTACTGACCTTATTAACACCTCGCTGCTGCAGGGAGTGGTTCCTCCTGGTTGGAAGAGAGCCATTGTCAAAGCTCTTCTTAAAAAGCCGCTCCTAAACCCAGCGGATTTGGCCAATTATAGGCCAATCTCCCTACTCCCCGGACTTAGCAAGGTCACGGAAAGGCTAGCCAATAAAAAACTCTCCCACTTCCTGGAATCTAACGGCTTTCCCCGGAACTCGCAGACTGGCTTTCGCCCTGGACAGGGTACGGACACCGCCCTTTTGGCAGTAGTTGAGGAGGCCAGATGCATTCTGGACTCAGGAGGATCAGTGGCAGTGATCCTCCTGGACCTAAGTGCGGCCTTCGACACTGTTAACCACCAGGTCCTCATCCAGCGACTGACTGACATAGGGGTGGTAGGAACGGCCCTGTCCTGGCTCACGTCATTTCTGAGCAATCGCACCTTCCAGGTTTGGGAGAGTAACACCCGATCAGCGGCAATTCCCCTCCAGTGCGGGGTACTACAGGGCTCCTCCCTTAGCCCAACATTATTCAATGTGTACATGTCCCCACTGGAGGAGGTGGTCGCCCCGTTCGGAGTCAAAATCGTGAGCTACGCCGACGGCACCCAACTTGTCGTTTCCCTATCCCAACCTGACCAAGGGCCGGGCACCCTCCACACCTGCCTATCAAAAATATTCACTTGAATAGGTGAATCCTCCCTAAAACTAAACGGGTCCAAGACTGAGATCATGCTACTAGGGCACAAAGGATCCACCCTTCCTCCGAACATCTGGCCCACCTGTCTGGGGGAGCCCCCATCTCAAAAAAATTAGATCAAAAGTCTGGGGGTCTGGATGGAAAAGGACCTATCCTTAAAGACCCAAGCCACAAAAATAGCTGGAGCCTGCTTCGGCCTCCTCCGTTCGGCTCGGAAAGTCCTGCCCCTCCTCCTGCAGACCTCCCGCAAGCTGCTCATCCAAGGACTGATCCTGTCCAGACTGGATCCCAGCAACGCCATCTTCCTTGGAGCGCCGGAATCCACCCTCAACAAGCTCCAACAGATCCAGAACGCCGCAGCACGACTTCTCACGGACACCCCAGCTAAAACATCAGCCAAACCAGCACTTAAACTGCTGCACTGTCTCCTAATACGAGAAAGGATAAAGTTTAAATCCCTTTGCTTGGCACACAAACTACTACAGGACAAGGGCCCCCCATCCTTAAAAACCTAGTCGTGCCCTACAAAGCCAACAGACCACTCCGCTCAGATCACGAACGCCTAGTCACAGTGCCCAGAGTAACAAGCATTTACAATGCAATAGGTCTCGCAGCATTAAAGTTTGAGTTACTGGCATTGTAAATGACAATGCTTTGCATTAAGTTTTTTTTTAATTTGCAATTGGTATATAAACATTCTTTGTGAATGGTTAGCTGTTGCTTATGCTAAGCAAAGTTGGCAGTAATATAGAGTGCTAGTGTTGCTTGTTATAAGCATGCTGATTTAAAGCGCTCTGATACCTGCGGGTAAAGTTTGCGCTATATAAAAGTAAAAACTAATAAATAAATTTAAAAAAGCCTACCTGTACCACGTTCGTTCTTATTCTGTGATGCCACATATCTTTGGGTCCCTGTATTTATTAACTGTATCCAGCTGTGGGAAACCACCACGGCAGGAACAACGTGTTGCGGGGCAGACACAGGCAATGTAGCCACTGTCCTGTGGCTGCACCGTGGGGTAACAGTGTAGGGGCAGGAAGGCAGGCAGTTGGTAGTGCTGTGCCATAGCAGTGAAGTTCTCTGTGTATGCTGGGCATGGGGGTTGCTATTGGCTGACAAGAAGTGGTGAGGAGGTGCCGGTTCGGTGTGCCTGCTTCCTGATCTTGGGCAGGCGACAGGTAAAACAAGGAGGGACTAACAAGACTAATAATGATTGGAACCTAGCGTTTTCGAAGGACAATGACACAAGCCAATTAAAAATATGGGCAGAGAGTGGGCGGTCTTTAAAGCCTTACTCCACTGCTGCATTCCTCGCAGCAGCGCGTGCCCTGCCCAGGCTCGACCTAAACATTATATTATTTTGCTGTGTATTTGATTGTAAATAGCATTTATATAGTGCTTACTACCCCTGACGAGGTGTGTATACATATTTAAAGTTGACACCTGAAACTTACACGATTGGGTAAGGATGTAAACCCCAAGAAAACATTAAAAACACGACCGTACTTATTGCCTTTGCGAGACCGATTTCACTAATAATGCTTTGCATTCTGATAATTAAATATTTTAAAATGTTTTCATTCCGTTATAGAACAATCTTGGTTCTCAAACACTTTCTGTTACCTCGAACTGAGAGATCCCATTGGGTTGGCTGGCTCCTCTGAAGGTTGCACGTGCAGGCTTACTGCTAACAATGACAATCCTCACATCGCTGCCATATTGTGAATAATGTCAGTCTCAGAGGCTTCCCGTGGGAATACATGAAGGTTAAAAACTTCCTGGAGTTGCAGGTCACACCTGGACTCAGTCTAGCGGCAGACGAGGGGGAGGGAGGTGTGAGGGTGGTGTAATGTGAGAAAGAGAGCGCCCTCTCCATCTGTCCGGTGCTAGATTTTCCAGCCGCTTTGTATAGCCCCTCCAGGACACTCCTTTCACTTCTAGCCGCCTCTTGTGCTCAGAACATCTTTACATTGCTCGGCTCGTTGAAAGAGGAGATCAGGTTTTTAAGTTAAACTTTCTCCTCCTGGCCTTGACATGTCTGTGCACGCACTGGACTTTGAGCCGTAGAAAGGCCTTCTTTCTGTCCCCAAACATCCTCAACAAAGCTTACACTCCAGGCTCTCCTCACCATCCATTAGTGGTTCCACTGACCAGTGGCAGCGTCACGGTGAGATAAAAGCGGCAGCATCTGGCCCTTACCGCCGTGTCTTGAGCATGTCAATAAAAACCAAATCAAGGAATAATAAAATATGTTTTTTTCTTCTGACCGGTTTAATTTTTGCATGGATTCAATTTAATAACATGTTTTTTTAAACATGATTTTACTACAGCATTGTTTGCCAGCTCTAGCATTCTAAATAGCAGTTTTTATTGTTGTCCAATTCGGTGTCTCTTAGTTTCTTGGCCCAGTCAGGGTGAAAGGCCGAGTCAGCCCTGTGCGATTACACGGAGACTAAAAACCCATAGACTGGCAGCAATAACCCGTCACCGTCACCAGCTCATTCATTTTCAGGCTGACTAGTTAGTAGTTTATATCTGTGAAAGGGAGATGTGTGTGCTTTTGTAGAATGTAAACATCAAAGGGTCAGCAAACCTGCACAACGGTTGTGTGTTTATTGAGCATGCCGGTTCCTGCTACACATTCTGACCCCACAGAATTGTTGAAAGGATTCAGTTCTCATGGTGTCACAGATGAACGTGAACCCCCGAACTTTGCACACGGCTGCTGCCTTAATATTCCCTTGAAATACATTTGGATAATTTCAAACTTATGAGGCTACCAGAAAAGTACGTTTTTTTGAGGAAGGGTGCTGTGTTTTTTCAGAAGAGATGCGAAGGGCGCCCATAAAGTAAAGCCCCTCCCGCCCGGCATCGACGACACTTCCGTTTCCAGGCAACGGCCCAACTGGTACCAATCCCAGCGCGGCTCCTCGTCTGACGTCAGAGGAGCTGCGCTCGGGATTTCTGAGGCTCCCAAAGTTCCCGGACTGCGGCGGTGTTTACCGGGAGGCAACTTTGCATTTCCCTACAATGCCGCTGTGGGAGGCGGCGGTGATTTCCGACAGCGCTCCTTCTGGCACAGAGCTCCACAGTGCCTTCCCATGCGTAAGGGGAGAGGAGCCCGGTGAGTGGGTTGAGGGTTGGGGTGTACGCGTGTGTGTCTGTTTGAGTGTGTCTGTGCGTGCGTGCGTGTGTCTGTTTAAGGGGGGGTGCGTGTGTGTATGCAGCGTGTGTCTGTTTAAGGGGGGGTGCGTGTGTGTGTATGCAGTGTGTGTATGTGCGCATGCGTGAGTGTGGCTTTGTTTGCGAATGGGAACATGAGGCACGGCCACGTGTGCGCTCACGAGGTACAATCTCCGGCAGGAGACGCTCGTGACAGTCTGCTGTCCACATTCCCCCGAAAGTGATTACATAAGTTGTCTCGCCCTAGACAGCAAAAGCTTTCGCTTTTGCTTTCGTCAAGGCGAGACCTAAAAAAGGCACGTAGAGGAGGGCCGCGATTCTCGGTTAACACAGCCAAACTGTGGAACTCCCTTCCCTTCAAAATCAGGAGCGAACCTTGCCATCTCCGATTTCGGAAACTCCTGAAAACCCACCTTTTCCCTTGCCCCCCCCCCATCCTCCCTGTCACCCCTCTGGTATCGCTGTCTTGCTTCTTAGCGCTGGGATGCTTCCGGGTTACTATGCGCTCTACAAACCCACATTCAATTCAATTCAATTCAACCTATATGAGGAATCTCTGGCCCATTTTATCTGCATTTGTAAAAATCTGAGCAACATTTTATTACCACCACTGTTTTTTAAAGCATTGCTCCTGCACTTCCACAGAAGCAGTGGGCCCCCTTTTTAGGTCGAGCCTGAGCCAGGGCGCATGCGCTGCTCTGCAAGAATTCTTGTAAGCACTCTAAACTACTCTGTGTGGGTCTGACTCCCCCCATGCATTGGGTTGATTGTTGCCTGTGTCATTTTTTCATCTTAGCCTGCAAATGGCTAAAGGTGGGGGTGCATGTCCCACCTCTTTTGCAAAGGTTCACTCCCACAGCGTTATGCTTACGGGAGCGAGCAGCGGCGCGCAGGGCGGCAGGTGCAGTGCCTCCTTGGGTGTCAGCTGCAATCTTCTTGGGTCAAGTTACTCTTTCCACATAACCGGCCATGCTTTTGCTTTCACTTGTTTTGCGTGGCGCTGAAAGGTCTGTGGCTACCAGCGGTGTTCCTCCTGCTCGCCCTGGGGGCTGAAGTGAGACTCGCTGCATCTGCAGTTGTTGCTTGTTTTAGAGAGCTGTTTACTTTTCTATGCCATTGATATTCTCTTTGAAGTCAAAGCGAGTCTCGCAACTCGGTGTTGAGTTTGCCTCTTCCAGCCCTCCTTACCGTCCCCCCCCAACTTCTCCCCGCACACACACATTCCGACATCGTCTTCATTTAATTAGGATGTGATGCCCTGAAGCTGAACCTCAGGTGCGGCGCATCCAATTATCCAACATGAAAACGAGTTGGGCTTTTTGGGTTGTATTTATTTGAAGTCGGCGGAACGGAGACAGTGGGGAAAGGCCTTGTGGGAGGGGAGCACCAGGGAGCAAACAGAAAGTGAGTGAGGCTTTTTGATGAAGCAACAAACCGGAGGAGAGGTGTATTTTTCGAGGAGACATATACGCAAACTGGAATTGTCCTTAGAAAAAGCTAATCTACCGTTCCACCAAAAAACATTATTTTGAAACCTTCGGTTCTACACAGATTACTTTTACAGGCCAAACAGCAAAACGCTACCTAGCAGCTCGAACTTTAATTTTTACCTAGCAACATACATAGTTTACAACACACGTTATTTGCTATTTTTAAAAAACGAGAGCAGCATTCCAAGCTTAAAAGCTACCATGGCATAAAAGTGAGTGTCTTTTTGCTTGTTAACTTTAGTCAAAACTTATTTCCCTCCTTTTTGTATTAGCCATTTTTAGGTCTCGCCTACGCAGTGCGCAAGCGTTGCATAGGAGGAGACCTTTAGGAATCTATTCACTTTTTGGGCCAAAAACGTGCACGCTTTGCATTGCTTTTAATGGCAATGCGTGGACGTTTGGCGATTCCCTTGCGGGAGCGAGCTTTGAAGCCATCTGTTTGTAATTAACTTGAAACCAGATGGTGCCCCTGCTCGGTCCCGCAAGGGAAACGATTTGTGTGCTCTTGGCCGCACTCCCCCCCACCCCTCCCCCTCAGCTGCATTCCTCGCATCCCACTGAGTTTTGCCTGCATGAACGAGCAGTGCCTCCTTGTTTACATAGAAAGGGTCAGCTTGTCTGCATTACTGAGTATATTGTATGTGTTGTAATTAATCGCCTAATAAAGTATTAAACATGAACCCGCAGCTTTGTGGCCTAAAAACTTATCCTGTCACCTGAGCATTTTGATGAACTGCTCTACCTCTTTACCCCTCTACCTCTCACTCTACGTTCCTCTCTACGTCCCTCTCTATGTCCCTCTCTACCTCCCTCTCTACCTCTCTCTCTTCCTCTCCCTCTGTCTACCTCTCTCTCTACCCCTCTACCTCTCTCTCTCTACAAATCTCTACCTCTCGCTACCTCTCTCTACCTCTTTACCTCCCTTGCTACCTCTCTATCTCTCTACCTCTCTCTCTGTACCTCTCTCTACCTCTACCTCTACCTCTCTCTCTCTCTCGCTACCTCTCTCTCTACCTACCTCCCTCTACCTCTCTCTACACCTCTACTTCTCACTCTACCTCTCTCTCTACCTCTCCGCCCCTCTCTCTACCTCTCCACCCCTCTCTCTACCTCTCTCCACCTCTACCTCTCTCAAGCTCTCTCCCTCTCTCTCTCTCTACCTCTCTCCATCTCTCTCTCTCTCTCTACCTCGCTACCTCTTTCAAAATGGTTGCAGCGTCTACGTGGGATGCAGTGGACTAAGTGGCAGCTGGAGCCTGATAGCACTGCTTGCCCTTTAAAAAAAACAAGCATTGGCATAGGCAATATGTCTCCCCTTTGGGACCCTATAAGTGTTTAGTTATCCAGTACAAAATCCTTGGTGCAACAACATCAAGTATTGCATGGCTAAACACTTATAAGGTCACAAAGGCGAGACCTATTGGCTATGCCAATGCTTGTTTTCCTTTGTTGTTAGTTTTCAACAGGAAGGACTTAAGTGTAAGTAAGGAAACACAATACTTTAATAGGTAGATAATGCACCACTTGCCCAGTAATTAAGTTGGTTTAAAATTTCTTCCTTTAAATTATGGGAATGACTGTATTATTAATAGGATAATGTGCTGCATGGCTAAATATAAGTTCCCATGAGCGAGACCTATTGGCTATGCCAATGCTTGTTAACCTAGGAATTCCAATGGAACTGGCAAGGCTGGCTAAATTTGCACAACAACTCCAAAGGTCATTAACGGAAAGACAAGCCCATACTGATGAACACTGATGAAATGTAACTGTTGTTTTAAGACGGCATACAAACCCATGATTTTAACGGTCCAACTCCCAAAACCTTTTAATTGTATTAGTATGAAATGAATCAAATGAATCAAAATGTTGAAATTTTGAGTAATAATATGTAATGCATTGATAGGATAAATTGTGTATGGTTTTGTAACAATTTTTATTAATTGGAACAAATATAAATGTATTACAGAGATGTATCTTGTCAAATGGAGCATTAAGTATGTTTGTTGTACCTCTGAGTTAAACCCAGATATTCGTAACCATGTGTGGCTTCAGAGGAGACTACTGGTGTTAACTTCTCTGCCTGCATTATCAGCAGCATCTAACGCACACCTAATAGAGGAATTGGATTTTTTTTCCTTTCCTGCACTAGTTCCTGTCCTCTTTTTGTATGCTGCTCTGGGAGATATTGGAGTAAGTCTTCCATTTTGTCTCAGTGGGCCCTGTCGTGCCTAAAATTAAGACCAATGGTTGGCTGATTGTGCAGCCATTCTTTTGCCTGAGGCATCTATTAACTTGGACTCCTTATCTGGAGGTGGTGCATCACCTGAAATTTGTGAATTTGCTATTTAACTAGCATTGGACACAGCTAAGAAGTTTTAAGGATGATGGCCCTTAATTAAAATTGGGTCAGATGGTAGGGGTTTATATTTTTTTTATCAACTCTCGGAATTATAATATGTGCCCTCACTGGATCTTTAAAAATGTCTTCCGCATGCCTCGTCACACCCTTTAACATAGGTCACAACTGAAGGTGGTATAATAGGTACTGGTGAAGATGGTGGAGTGGTATGAGAAATGGGGCCGGTCACCATGTCTTACTTCTTTTTGAGAAGTCCAATGTGTCAATTTTCCTCTTGGAGGATGGTATTACTGGCATTGCTGTAATGTGTCTGGATTTATATAGATTTTCTTTTGTTTTAGATCCAGCTTTTCTTGCATGGTTTCCAAAATTGTCTCTGAGGCTTTTGAGGAGCATCTTTCTGTTTCATGGCCCAGCTGGTTTAGTCCTTTTTGTCTTTCGGAACCAATGGTTTAGGTGACAAAGGTATGGTCTCTCGACCCGAGCCGAAAGGCTTGACGTTTGCTTTCGGTGCCGAGCCTGAGGGCGTTGGAAGCAGAGTCTTGGTGCCTATCATGGTAAGATGGCAGTGGTGGCCCGAAAGTGTTATGTATAGTGGAAGCAGGTTTTGTGGGCAATGGGGCTTTGGTACTCACAGCTCCTTGATCAGCTGGAACATCATGGGACTCCAGTTCTAGCTCCAGCAGTTGGCGTCTTGGACTGAGAAGGCCTCTTCTTTCGCTGCAGATGCTTCCATCTCTTCCTGTTTAATATCTTCTCCGAAGATATCGGGGGTGTCTTCAATAGTTTGCCACTGCATTTCTTTCCATCATGCCCGACGGTCTCGGAGGGCGTTTTTCGAGAGAAATTAGCGACAGGCATGACAGTCTTCTTCCTTGTGCTCTGGAGACAGGCACAGGTTACTGACTTTGTGATGATCGGTGAATGGATATATGGAGTGACACCGAAGGCAGAATTGAAAGGGAGCCCTTTCCATCTGTATATTACCCGATGATGTTTGTTCAAGTAGAAGTGAAGAAAACAGCCTAGGCTCGAAAGCCGCGGTTGGAGTTTTCTTGATGCAACTAGGATTTTTTTCAGATTTTTGAAACGCGGAGGATGGGAAACAATACCGATGTGGGTACAGTGGGTTCCGAACCGAAGGGATCCAGACGAACAGTCTCAAACCAGAGCATACTAAACCACGTCCGAACCCTATGGCGGAAAGAAAAGGATCTAACAATGGAGTGGATGCTCATGCGCATTATCACTGAAAGGAGGAATCACCTTACCTCGTGACTGGAAAAGACTTGTTTCAAGAAAAACAATCTGCAGACATACGGACCCAACACTGGATGGCAGGAGTATTCAATGCATGTGTACCTACAGTACACATACCTCGAACATGCATTCCAAATACACAAACCTGTTTTTACCTAGCCTGAGGCACTGAACTGAGCACTGCTAGTAACCGCACATATATTGGCCACTAATGTAATCTTGTGTGATGTGGTCACTATCACAACACTAATAATATTAGTAGCTCAGGATGATTTTTATTGGACATAATTAGCCCGTATACAGAAAAGGTAGAAGTCCCCTTAATTACGCTACATATCTAGTCTTTGTTGTGGGTCTGTGATTGATTAATTTGGGATTACATTAGCAAAGTGCCCTAGAATTGAAGTGCTCACATAGGTTTAGACATGTCCTGTAATAAAATCCAACGCCCATTTTCTTCCTAATAACCTACTCTCTCAAGCGCTTACTAGTAACATTTTCAGTGCGTTTGATCAACAAATGTGTCTCATTACCATCTTTCTCAATATGGTTCTAAATAATTTCGCCTACTTTCTTTCAATGGAACACATTTATTGTGGGTTTCAGTTAAGTTGACTACTTAATACTCTTCACCTGGTCTTAAAGGGCTCAAATTGTATTCAGATTCTTATTGCCATTTTGGGGTGTATGGAAGAAATGATTGTTGTTTGTAGGTTGACATGTACAGAAAGTAATGGATGACTTGAGTGAAGTTTGGCAACTTGTTCTAAACATAGTACAAATTAAAAAAGATGGGGGAAACAGAGGACTCTTGGGGTACTCCACAGGTTAATCAGACCTTGGAAAAGCTGAAGGGAGATAGCTAGACCGACTGATTGACCTTCAATAAGGAGATAATGCCCTGCCAGCCAGAGACTCCAACACGGTCCTTCAAAAGCTCATGGTCAACCCTGTTGAAAGCCCCTAAAAAATCAAGCAGGACCAACCCGTCTGAGTAATGTCTCAGTCAGTTTCTTCTCGTAGTTCATCCAAAACTGAGAGGATGACTGCTTCAGGAGAGTGGGCTGGCCAGTAGCCTTCTTGATGGGGTAGAGGAAATTGGTTTCCTCTAGGAAGCAGCATGTGCATCTAGTACCTTGAATAAATAAGGTTGCAAAGAAACACATTTTTCAAGATGAGTGGGTCTTCACCGGCTTTCTTTAGAAGTGGGACCACTATCGCCTCCTTACAGGAGCTGGGGACAGTACCTTGGACTAGTTAAGAAGGGATGTAGCTGGAAGGAAAAAAAATATATTTTAAGACCTTCAGAGAACAGGTATCACTGGCAACCAGTTTTAACTTTAGTCAGTAGGTCCATGAGGCACTCCTTGCTGATGGCAGGCACCTCTGACTTTGCAGTCTGGTTGCTGTCTGCAATGGATGTTACAGAGGAAAAAGAACTGGGGGGGGGCTCATTGTTTTAATCTCGGTAGGCAAGATCAGTACGGTCACTTTGTCAGGAGTTGATCAATCCAACATAATTCTGAAAACTTTATCCGAGAAGAAGGCAGATTAAGCTTGTTCAATTAATTTTTTATATTCTTTAAGATGAAGTAAGTCAACTTTTTTTTAGTCCCGTAAATAATTGTTCCGCCATTTCCGTTCAACTCGACGGGGTTCAAATCTGGCTGATTGCAAGTCTTCTTAGAACCATTAGACGCATCATGGCACCTGGCCAATCTAGCTTTCCGGGGTGAGGGGCGTGTGTTGCTGCTTCTGTTAACCAGTTTGATTCCTTTCTTGTATCCGTCTGTGTTGACATCTGGATTAGGTAGAGTGGTGGCCAATGAATTGAATAAAGAGTTAATATCGACCTGGGGCCCAGTTTCTAGATAGAATACTCATGCTTGGACAGGGGTTTGAAAGCGTCTGTCTGCTAAGTGAAAATGTTATTCAGTAATAGTTACACCATGTGCAGGGCATGACTGTAAGGTTAGATACAGCCATATGGACCAAGTTCATATGGACCAAATCTGATCTATCGTATGGCCTTTAGTATGGGTGGGTGAGAACACGTGCAAAATTCAAGCTACTGAGCAGGTTGGTTCAATCTGTAGATGATTGTCTGTCCGCTTCCCCATTTACCCAGTAGTTGAAGTCACCAGTTATCTGTATTGTCACATAATTGATTAGTTAAGAAGAAATGTGTTCCACAGGAAATAAGACATGTGACCTAGTGGTCTATGTACCAGGACACGTGTTAGAGAGCAGACGGAGTACTCGAGTTTAATTAAAAGACTATCGAACACTGGTAAGTCAAAAGATACAAGACTGGAAAATCTAAGGTGTTTCTTAATTATTGCTACTCCTCCTCCCTCTATTTTGCCTGTGGGTCTATTAGTTTGCAATAGATAATAACTTTTGGTACAAGCAGCTAGGGAGATTCATCAGCTAGCCAGCTTTCAGTTAAAAGTAAAATATCCAGTTTCAGAATCCAAAAGCTGAAACATTTCCATTTGATGTTTGACCATAGATCTGGTATTTAAAAAGAAGACTGTGAGCTGGTTGACTTCGGACAGGCTCCTAGTAGGGCCTATGGTAGAAGGAGTGATACCTACGACCCTCGGTCTCAGGCTCACTGTCCCCAGCAGCTCCACTCCCCCGGCTCCGCCGTTGAGCCTCCAGCCCCTCCCGTGAGGTGCTCGAGGCCACTACCTGCTGGTTCTTCCTTGCGTGCCCCTTCCTTCCTCTGTTGAACTTCTCTCCTCGAGTCAGCTGTTCCTAACTTTTCGGTATGGTTACTGTATTTGTATTGTAGTGTACTGCTCTTTGTCTAATTTCTGTTTCCCTGACTTCTTGCCCGCTCTGCTTTTCCCCCTCCTTCCCGCCGCTGCTGTCCCTGCGGCCCCTCTCCCCTGTCCACACCAGTTTTCCCGCATTCCAGCTGCTCGTCCCTCCCCATCCCTACTAAATGGCGGCTGCTGCGGGGGAGCGCGAGTAAGACCAACAACCCACAGTCTCAGGCTCACTCTGTCCCCAGCAACTCTGCACCTCCAACTCCGCCATTGAGCTTCCAGCCCCTCTCGTGAGGTGTTTGAGGCCGACGCCTGCTGGTTCCTCCTTGAGTGCCCCTTCCTGTCTCTGCTGGACTACTCGCCCGAGTCAGCAGTTCCTATATTTTCAGTATGGTTACTGTATTTATATTGTAGTGTACTGCTTGATTTGTTCTGTTTTGCTCTTTCTATTTCTGTTTACCTGACTTCTTGCCCGCTCCGCTTTTTCACCTCCTTCCCGCCGCTGCTGTCCCTGCGGCACCTCCCCCTGTCCAAACCAGTTTTCCCGCCTCCCAGCTGCTCGTCTCTCCCCAAACCTACTAAATAGCAACCGATTGGTGGTCACGCAGTGGAAGCCCCACTGGTTTGCCAAAGGCAAGCCCGTCTGCGCCCGTCCACGACCAGCGTCAGTGCCCCACCCACACATACACACAGCCGCCCTCCACGCACTCAACCCCGGAAGACTCAGCAACTGCCAACAGCCCATACCTAACACGACCGACAGACAGTTTTCCTGCCTCCGCTGCCACCAGACCCTCACCACCACCCCGGCCTCCAACACCTCAGAAACCAACACCGACGACACCCTAAGATGCATCCTCCTCAACGTGCGCTCCGTACACAAACACGCCATGGAGATCTGGAATCTGCTTGACTCCTCCTCTCGCCAGACATAGTCTTCTTCACAGAGACCTGGACCAATGCCTCCTCCACCCCTGACATCAACACCGTCATCCCGGTTGGATACAAGATCCAGAGGAAGGACCACCCTAATTGGCAGGGAGAGGCCTCACTATCGCCCACAAGAACACCCTCCGGCTCACCACCTCCAGTGACACCTCCCCATCCGCGAACACCTGCACTTCCAGATCTAGACCAGCCCCAACCTTACGCTCCGGGGAACCCTCATCTACAGACCCCCCTACAGGCCCCCTTCGCCTCCACCATCACGACCTCATCGAACCCCATGCCATCGCCACAATGAACTACATACTCATTGGAGACCTGAAATTCCACCTCGGCAACGCCGGCGACCCCAACCCCACCATCCTTCATGACAACCTCGCCAAAATAGGACTCAAACAACTCTTCTCCACACCCTCGACTATCTTCGCAGCAGATAACGGCGTTCACTACAGCCACACAACACAGCTCCCTTGGACCGACCACTACTGCGTACATTTCATCGCCAAGCCCAGAGCACCCAAACCAGCCCCACGCCCTCCACGAAGGAACTGGAGCATGGTCACTGACGACCAACTCAACCCGAAACATCCGAGGCCAACATCGCAGCCAGAGAACTCCACACCTGGATCGCCAAATGCGCAGACTAGCTTGCCCCGCTACGCAACCCTGACAAACAGCACCCCAGGAAAGCCGCCTGGTTCACCACCTGCCTCCAAGAAGCCAGACTCACGTGCAGACACCTAGAGAAGAAATGGAGACACATCAAGACACCCAAAAACCACGCCCTCTACAAGGAGGCCATGAGGAACTACCACAACCAAATCAGAACCACCTTCATCCACTCCAAAATCCTCACCAACTCCAAGGAACTCTTCACTGTCATCGAGGAATTCACCAACCCCGCAGCGAAGCCACAGACATCACCCGTCCCAAGACCTCTGCGACAAACGTGGGACATATTTCCACCTCAAGATCAAAAACATCTACGACAATTTCATCGGCCTTCCACCTGACGCCTCAGACGCACCAGCCAGCCCATCATCTCCACCTGGACTCCGATCACAATTGAAGACACCACCTCAACCATGAAAGGCATACACTAAGGGGCCCCCACCAACCCCTGCCCCCCTCACATCTACCACAGAGCCACCATTGCACGCGAACTACAATGCACCATCAACACCACCCTCAAAACCGGCATCTTCCCAGACAACTAGAAATGCGCAGAAGTCAGGCCCCTGCTCAAGAAGCCGACAGCTAACACCACCGACCACAAGAACTACCGGCCCATCTCGCTCCACCCCATCGCGGCCAAAGTTGCAGAGAAAACAGTCAACAAGGAACTGACACGATTCTTCAAAGACAATACCATCCTTGACCCGCCCCAATCCGGATTCCAAAGCAACCACAGCACCGAGACCACCCAACTCGCCGCCACAGATAACACCCACACCCTCCTGGACCACGGCCACTCTGCAGCCCTCATCCTACTCGGCCTATCACCAGCCTTCGACAGTCTCCCACCGCACACTCGTCGCCAGACTACACAACGCCAGCATACAGGGAACAGCCCTAGACCGGATCCGATCGTTCCGCACTGGAAGAAGCCAAAGAATTAGACTGCGGCCCTTCCTCTCCGATCCCATGGAGATTACCTGCAGAGTCCCACAGGGATCATCGCTGAGACCGATCCACTTCAACATCTACATGGACCCCCTCGCCACCATCGTCCAACTACACGGCCTCAACATCATTTCCCAGCTCATCCTCTCCCTCACCAAAGACCCCACCACGGCCAGACTCAACTTCCAGAAAGGAATACAGGAGGTCACCTCCTGGATGACGAACAGCTTCCTCAAGCTCAACGCTGAGAAGACAGAAGTCCTCATACTCAGAACCGCCCCCTCAGCATGGGACAACACTAGGTGGCTGACAGCCCTCGGAAGCCCACCAACCCCCTCGAACCACGCCAAAAACCTCGCCATTGTACTCTATTCATCCCTCACCATGAACCAACAGATCAACGCAGTCACTTCCAGCTGCTTCAACACCCTCCGCAAGACCTTCAAATGGATCCCCCCGGAGTCAAGGAAGGCAGTCACCCACGCACTCATCATCAGCAGCCTGGACTATGGAAACGCTCTATACGCCGGCATGAACAAGTCCCTACTCCCAAAACTCCAGACGATGCAGAATACCGCCGGCCAACTCGTCCTCAGCATACCCTGGCATGAACACATCAGCCAACACCATCGAACACTCCACTGGCTCCACGTGGAAAAAAGTCACCATCAAGGTCCTCACCCACGCATACTAATGTCTGCACAACACCGGATCCAAATACCTCAACAAAAGAATAAACTTCCACGTACCCAAAAGAAATCTCCGATCTTCAAGCCTCGCACTGGCCGATACCCCACGCACACACAAAGCCAGAGCAGGCAGACGATCCTTCTCACACATTGTGGCCAAAATGGGGAACAAGCTCCCTGCAGACATCATACTCCCCACCCCCCTCCTCCTCCTCCCTGAACATCTTCAGGAAGGCCCTCAAGATCTGGCTCTCCGGCTAACGGAGCTGCGACCCCCCCGCGCCTTGAGACTCTCACAGGTGACTGGTGCGCCTAATAAACACCCTGATTGATTGGTTGTTTTAATTGGTGTAGTAGCTGGGATGTTTTTGTTCAGTAAGCCTAGGTTAAAAAAAGTTTGACAAGATGATGGGGCCTAGTTGGTAGCCTGCAGAGTATAGATGTCCATGCTCAACAGAGGTATAAGTTAGTTTTGGGATATAGTAACTAGCCCTTGTTGGAGATGCTTTGTCGTTGGCGCCCCCACACCGCTGCCACCATTAAATGCACTTAGAGCTCTGAAAGGCTCTGCTCCCTTCCAGCTTATTGGTTCCCGCCAACAAATTAGACTAGCTTGTTATGTCTTCGAGCAATGATAATTTTTGCAAATGGCAGTACGGTGCTCAGTCTTGTTAACACTAAAGTGCAAAAGCAGTTTTTTTAACTAAATGCAGCAGGTGTAGCTTTCATTACTACACAACTGAATAAACATTGAATTGAATCCAAAAAAGGAGAGGAAAAACAAAAAAACTTAACATAAACATATCACAAATAACCATGTACATAAGTGATTAAGTAAATGTAATGAAAAACAAAGGGCGCTCAAACAATTACACTCATACTCTACACAAAAAAACATTTGACATGTGGAAAATCAGAAATGAGTAGTTTTATTATCTTTAAACCCCATGTACATGTTTTCATTTTTATAGAAACTTTATTATGTGGTTGCTTCTTGCTCTTGAAGTCCATTGTCCTTATGACCCGTAAAACAACCTTGGGTTGAAACGCAGTCGACGCCTCGAACATGGCCTAAAATCAAGAGGACATTATTGTTTGATCGTGTACTGTGTCAGTTGTTGTATGTATATTTTCTTCTGCCACTGCTTTCTGATTTTCCACATGTCAAATGTTTTTTGTGTATAGTATGAATGTAATTGTTTGAGCGCCCTTTGTTTTTCATTAAATTTACTTAATCACTTATGTACATGGTTATTTGTAATATTATGTTTACATTAAGTTTTTTGTTTTTCCTCTCCTTTTTCTTTTGATTCAATTCAATGTTTAGTCAGTTGTGTAGTGTGTGAACATAGCTCAAGAGCCATTGTTTGGAAAACAGCTATTATAACCCCTGGTTCTTGCTCTAGGGTTGCCCCTGTGGTCAGTAAACTAGCTTTTATTACTTGCACGCCTGTGCCACTAAATGGCTTGGAGCTCTGACAGACTCCACCCATTCTAGCTGATTGGTTTTATGTCTTTTCGGGAAATTCACAAGTGTGTTTACAAAACATATTCCTCACGTTTTCCACGGTCTTACATGGTTCACTCTATTCACAGACTGAAAACAAGAAATGGACCAGTACAGTCAATGGGCCTGCCATTTTGATACTGTTCAGGGATATTTCTTTTCACCGTTACTTGTGATTTCATGTATTAAACCTGCCATACTGCAAAGCCAGAATGATCCTCGTAGTTCCAGATGCCAGACCAGTTTTTAGGGCTCGGGCCTACGTCACACTGCGTAGCAGTGTGGACGAAGCCCAAGAGTCCTTTTGTTAGAGTCTCCGAAAAGCTACCTAACAAATTCCTGACTGCTCGTGATATTTCGTCCTTTTTTTTGCCAGCTGCATTCCGATTGGCCTTCTTGTGCATGTGTTTTCAGAAGAGAGCACGCAATAGGCCATAGGCTGTAGAGTAGCTCCGCCTATTGCATATTCCGTGTGGACACGCGCAGCAGAAGGGCATATTTCTTCAATTATCGCGGCTGTCAGGTCCCGCGGTAATTGAAGACAGATGCTGGGCACGCGTGCACCACTCTCGTTCTTCCTTGAGGCTATTGAAACACTTTGACTGCTATTACGGATGGTAACCACTAGATTGCGTTCCTCCCGTAACATGGTCTACCGGCTGCTCACTGCTACGGAGAGAGCTTGAGACTGCCGTGCCGTAGTGTTCTGGTTGTCAGGAATGAAGTGCGCCTTGTACCCTTGTGCCTCCGCGTGTGTCTGTGTGTGAGAGAGCTTACCCCGGCCGTCCTGTAGTGATCTGATTGACAGGGTGTGCGCCTTGTGTCACTGTGCCTCTGAGTTAGCTGGTAGCCATGATTCCCTCTTGAGATGAAGCCGGCCCGCGTCCTTGCTGCTTCCAAGACTTATTTCTGTGCGCATGGAAGCCCAGCAGGCGCTCGAGGCTGCGGATGCGAGTGTGTTCATTGTTCGCAGCGATGGCGGGTGGACTCAGTCCAGGATTACCTCACGAGCCTGTCCGTTTTCAGATGTCACACGGAGAGGAGGGAGCGCTAACAATGAGGGCATCGAGCTGCGATCAAAGGGGTGGTGTAGGGGAGAGTTTGAGGAGGGGGGAGTAGAGTGTCGGGGTAGGCCACAACAAACCATGTAAAGCAGAGGGTCTTGGATATGCAACTCACGTGAAAGCAAAGAGAAACGCATAACCTACACCAACTGAATGTATTTATTGGCTTGAATGCCTTTACATTTCAATCATCATGCAAGGTGGCTTCCTGTGCTGTGAGCACACAGTGTTTTTTGCAGCCGCCACACTGTAAGCTCTTATTAGCTTCTTACCCGCGCTCAACTAGTCAAGTTATATAAGCATCTAAGCACTAAACTCTATACCTCAAGTGTCTGGTAAGATTAAATCAACAAGATTAGTTCTATTTCATACGAGAGTCCGGACATCAAAGGGCCACTGCGCTATATCAAGGCCCACCCAAGAACTAGCGGGAAGTTGTATCCTGGACAAGAGAGCCCTGCTGATCTGATCGCGGCTCCACCCTTGGGGAGAAGACTGAACTTTGGAACTTATCGAGCCCTGCTGACGCTGTCGCAGCTCATCCTCGTGAAGAAGGAACTGGAACCACGGAGCCCTGCTGACCTCGTCGTGGCTCATCCTTGAAACTCTAAGGACATTCGTTGAACACCCTGAGCCCTGCTGACGTCGTCGCAACTCCTCAAGAACTGACAGACACTCTGTTCACTCCGGATCGAGCCCTGCTGACCTCGTCGCGGCTCGAGGAGTACTCTGGTCCGGCTGGACCCTCGACGCTACCAACAGGACCTGGCTAAAGAAGAGTGAGTACAGCAGCTAGTACAACCACCATCGCCTGTATCCTCCGGCTCGAGGATTGAGAGCTGTGCGCAGGGTATGCTTCGAACTGGCCTAATACTGAGACTGTCCCGCTTCCCTACTCCTTACAACCGAGACTTTACGATCCCTCGATCGCTTGTAAATACATGTTCATTTTGCCTAAACCTCTACTGTGTGATAAAGAACTTGCTTACTGAAATCCACCGTGTGGTGTCCGTTCATAAGTGTGGTGTGAGCTCAGTGTGTACGATCTTAGACTCGGAGTCCTCCCCGGCGAGGACTTCACGCTAGGACTCGGCAGTCTTTCTGGGAGAGGTGGGTCACGGGGTGGTCGGGAGAGTATCCTGGCCCCTGGGATCGCCCCTTCTAACATTGGTGGCAAGTGTCGGGCTAAGAGCCTACGTCTAGAGATCGTACAGGAAAATGACTGACACATTACTTGAACGAAGACACAAGAAAAACAGAAGAAAAGACCAATCATGAGTTCCACCGGAACGAGCGAGAAGCCCACATTCCAAAAGGACCTTTTGGAGGATTATACCCACAGAGAACTGAAACAATTCTGCAAGGAACTTCACATCGCTACCACAGGTTTGAGCACCAAGGAAGACTTCCAGAAAGCCCTAACAGCCTGGGTAGAGTCCGGGGCCTCCCTCCCCCACCAGAAGGAGACGGCGGAGACGAAGGGCCGCAGACCGAACCCAGCGCCCGGGAGGGTGAGAGAACAGACTCCCTGGCCCGGAGTCCCAGCACGGAAAGGGGTTTGTCACAAGAGGAGCTGACAGACCGAGAGCGAACCCGAACCCACAAGCTAGAGCTAGCGCGCCTCAAGATAGAAGGAGAGCTCAAGCTGGCCGAGAAAAAGTTGGCCGTCGAACAATTGCGGTTACAAGGGGAACTAGAAGAAAAGAAGCTCCAGAGGGAGCATGAGGGAAAGAAACTCCAGCTCGAGCATGAGCGCAGCCTAAAGGAAATTGAGCTGAAAGCAAGAAGTGAAGAGACCCGACCCCCGGGTAACCGAGAAACCCCTTCCCCGGTGGAGGCCAAAGTACACATCCCCAAGGATGTAGTAAAAGAGAACTACAAGGTAGACGACATCCAGCAGTGGTTCAAAGCGTACGAGGTCGCCATGACCTCCCACCGGGTGCCCGAAAAGGATTGGGGGGCCGGATTGTGGGGGCGCTTCCTCAGTGAGTGAAGAGACACCATGCTGGACCTGCCCTCCGCCGTCCTGAATTCTTACCAACACATGAAAGACGCTCTGCTATCTCGATATGGGCTCACTCCTGAGATGTATCGGCAGCGGTTCTGAGACTGCAAGAAGCTCCCCGGCACCACATGGGTAGAATACGTGAATTTCTACAGCCGAGCCTTGGAAGGGTGGATCAAGGGCAGCACGTTACCACCTTTGAAGGACTATTCAACCTCCTCACCTATGAACACCTATCCACAAACTGCTTTGTAGAACTGAGACAGCACATTCTGAACAGCAAATTGACTGACCCGCGGCAGCTCGCTGTCAAAGCTGATCGTTGTGTGAACACCCGAGGCCCTAGGGGGCCCGTGGGGGACTTTGGCCGAAACGAACAAGGATCTTCCCGCCAGAGAGGAGGGGGAGGTCAAGGTAGGCAGCGAGGGTCCAAGTCCGGGCCCCAGCGTTTCACCCCCCCCCCCACCCCCCGAAACTAGTCTCAAAGCTCTCCTCCCGTGACTAGAGCAGGGCCCCCCTCAGGTAGACAGGGTCCCCGAGCCAACATAGCCTGCTACAGATGTCAGCAACCAGGGCATTATGCCAGTGGGTAAACAGACAAAATATCGACTACAAAATATCGAATGCACATAATATCGAGTTCAAAATATAGGCTGGACAGAATATAGACATCAAAATTATCGTTTTGAAGGTAAGTAATGTAATATCGAAATTTAAAATATAGATAGTCAAAATATCGAAGTACATAATATAGGTTAATAAAAATATAGAAAATGTAATAATATCGAATTTTTTATAGTGTATTTTATGTGTTAAAAGTGTTTATTTATGTTATAATGTATTTAAATTAATGAATTTAATGTTATTTAAATTTTGCGTAATTTAATTCTGTAGCGGGTTGTGGGTTTATAGGGGAATAGGGTGGGAAGTAATTTAATTATAATTAAATAAATATGTAAATGTATTTATTGGTATTTGTTTATAAATAATTGTTAATTAATTTTTATTTTGTAATTAATTACATTATAACTGCCAATTAATTTTATTTAATTGATTAATTGATAATTATGTTAATTTAATTAATGTAATTTTTGTAGTGGGTTGTGGGTTTATAGGGGAATAGGGTGGGAAGTAATTTAATTATCGATAATTAAATATGTAAATGTATTTATTGGTATTTGTTTATAATTAATTGTTAATTAATTTTTATTTTGTAATTAATTACATTTTAATTGCCAATTAATTTTATATAATTGATTAATTGATAATTATGTTAATTTAATTAATGTAATTTTTGTAGCGGGTTGTTGGTTTATAGGGGAATAGGGTGGGAAGGAATTTAACTATAATTAATTAAATATGTAAATTTATTTATTGTTATTTGTTTATAATTCTTAAATAATTTTTATTTTGTAATTATTACATTTTAATTGCCAATTAATTTTATATAATTGATTAATTGATAATTATGTTAATTTAATTAATGTTATTTTTGTGGTGGGTTGTGGGTTTATAGGGGAGTAGGGTGGGAAGTAATTTATAATTAATTAAATATGTAAATTTATTTATTGGTATTTGTTGCACTCTTTGGAGTGGGAATAGTAATTTTTACCCCTACGCTATCCAACACTTTCCCTAATGTTGCACTCTTTGGAGTGGTAATAGTAATTTTAACCCTACGCTATCCAACGCTTTCCCTACTGTTGCACTCTCTGGAGTGGGAATAGTAATTTTTACCCCTACGCTATCCAATGCTTTCCCTACTGTTGCACTCTCTGGAGTGGGAATAGTAATTTTTACCCCTACGCTATCCAACTGTTTCCCTACTGTTGCACTCTTTGGAGTGGGAATAGTAATTTTTACCCCTACGCTATCCAACGCGTTCCCTACTGTTGCACTCTCTGGAGTGGGAATAGTAATTTTTACCCCTACGCTATCCAACGCTTTCCCTATTGTTGCACTCTCTGGAGTGGGAATAGTAATTTTTACCCCTACGCTATCCAACCCTTTCCCTACTGTTGCACTCTTTGGAGTGGGAATAGTAATTTTTACCCCTACGCTATCCAACGCTTTCCCTACTGTTGCAATCTCTGGAGTGGGAATAGTAATTTTTACCCCTACGCTATCCAACGCTTTCTCTAGTGTTGCACTGTCTGGAGTGGGAATAGTAATTTTTACCCCTACGCTATCCAACGCTTTCCCTACTGTTGCACTCTCTGGAGTGGGAATAGTAATTTTTACCCCTACGCTATCCAACGCTTTCTCTACTGTTGCACTGTCTGGAGTGGGAATAGTAATTTTTACCCCTATGCTATCCAACGCTTTCCCTACTGTTGCACTTTCTGGAGTGGGAATAGTAATTTTAACCCCTACGCTATCCAACGCTTTCCCTACTGTTGCACTCTCTGGAGTGGGAATAGTAATTTTTACTCCTACTCTATCCAACGCATTCCCTACTGTTGCACTCTCTGGAGTGGGAATAGTAATTTTTACACCTACGCTATCCAACGCTTTCCCTACTGTTGCACTCTTTGGAGTGGGAATAGTAATTTTTACCCCTAAGCTATCCAACGCTGTCTCTACTGTTGCACTCTCTGGAGTGGGAATAGTAATTTTTACCCCTACGCTATTCAACCCTTTTCCTACTGTTGCACTCTCTGGAGTGGGAATAGTAATTTTTACCCTCCCGCTATCCAACGCTTTCCCTACTGTTGCACTCACTGGAGTGGGAATAGTAATTTTTACCCTCCCACTATCCAACGCTTTCTCTACTGTTGCACTCTCTGGAGAGGGAATAGTAATTTTTACCCCTACGCTATCCAACGCCTTATCTACTGTGCACTCTTTGGAGTGGGAATAGTAATTTTACACCTCCGCTATCCTACGGTAATAATAAACATTTTTTTAACTATATTATGTTACTATATATATATATATATAAATGTTTTAACAAATATGATTGTAAAAATTTTTTTTATAACTTTCATTAATTATTTAATTATTATAAGTTAATTTAAGTATTTTTAAGTATATTTTAGTAAATAATTTTTAATATTAATTTAATTTAACATTGTTTTTACTCAAGTCGATATTTTTACAAACTATATTTTAGTAAACAATATTTTTTACTCAATATTTTTGTACTTACCTGTTTGTAGATACAAAGTCGATAATCTGTCTGTCGATATTTTGTCAACGATATTTTAGGTAGTCGATATTATGTCCCTCGATATTATGTCAGTGATCCATGCCAGTGATCCCCAATGCCCCCTGAATAAGAAACCCGCGGCTGCGAGTCCCCCCGTGCGCCATATAGCCACAGTAGCGCTGAAAGAGGAAGAGATAGAGGACATCGAGGGGTGGGAGCCCGCAGCCATGACATTAGTCTCCCTCGGGGATAGGGAGATGGTCCCCGGGGCCCCCCTGCCCAACAACACTGAGAAATGCTGTCAACAGGTGACGGTCAACGGGCACAGCATAGGGGCCCTCCGCGATACAGGAGCAAGCATCACCGCAGTGCGATGTCACCTAGTCACAGAAGACCAGATTATCCCCCACACCTCCTGCAGGGTGATATCAGCCGACAATTCCGTCCGCACCTGCCGAATAGCTCAGGTCCCGTTTGAGTGGGGGGGGAGTCTCCGGTGACTTACGGGTAGCGGTCCGCACCGACATGCCCGTGGACTGTCTACTGGGCAACGATCTGGAGAGCTCCCCGTGGAAGCAGATGGAGCGAAGGACTCACCTAGAGATGGTGGGCCTGCCCGAATGGGCCTGCGTTAGCACACGAGCCATGACTGCCAGGATGTCCACCCCCGGGGGGGTGGAACCAGAGACCCCTAGCCCGGTCTCTGACGACCCGGAGGGCAGCGAGCGACCCGAGGTCCCCAAACTACCCCCCGGCGAGGAAATTGACCTCAACGCAGGTCCCCTAGGCCCTCCCGTCAAACAGACCCCGACCTTGGACGACCTCCCTCCAGTGGCGCCAGGAATGAGGACCTTCCCGAGAGGAATTCTGCCTGGAACAGACCTCCTGTCCTTCCCTAGTTGGGCCACGGCAGCAGGCCGCCGCCCAGGCTGCCGGTGACCAGTCCGGCTCCCACTTTATCTATTGGGAAAATGGCCTCTTGTATAGTGAACAGAAGTCCGCCGAACTAGGGTCAGCCCGGGTGCTGGTGGTACCCCTACGTTTCCGCGGCTTCCTCCTGAACCTGGCCCATGATGTACCCCTGGCCGGACACCTGGGACAAGACAAAACCTATCACCGCCTGGTCACTCATTTTTATTGGCCCCGTAAGCACGCTGATGTGGAGACCCACTGCAAGTCCTGCCCCACGTGCCAGGCCAGCGGGAAGAGCGGAGGGAAGCGCAAGGCTCCTCTCCAACCCTTCCGCGTTGTCAGTACCCCTATGAACGGGTGGAAATAGACATCGTGGGGCCCTGGACCCCCGGACCTCCTTAGGCCACCGGTTCATCCTCGTCTTGGTGGATCATACCACCCAGTACCCCGAGGCCATTCCCCTCCGGACGGTGACGGCCCCCGTAGTGGGGCGGGACCTCATGGGGATCTTCTCATAGGTGGGATTCCCGCAAGAAGTGGTGAGCGACCGAGGAACAAACTTTATCTCCAAATACATGAAGTCCCTGTGGCAACAGTGTGGGGTGACGTACAAGTTCACCACCCCATACCACCCCCAAGGTAACGGCCTGGTTGAGCGATTCAACCGTACCCTCAAGGGAATGATCATGGGTCTCAAGGAGACCCTGAGGCGCAAGTGGGACATCCTCCTACCCTGCCTCCTGTTCGCCTACTGGGAAGTCCCCCAGAAATCCTTGGGGTTCAGCCCATTTGAGCTGCTCTACGGGCACCCCGTCCGGGGACCCCTCAGCCTGGTCAAGGAGGGTTGGGAAGCGGCACCCCAGGATCCACCCCGAGATGTGTTTCGATACATTCTGGCCCTCCGGAACCAGACTCGGAAGTTCCAGGAGCTGCCCGAGGCAAATCTCGAGGCAAGCCAAGAAGAAATGAAACGTTGGTATGACCTGATTGCCACTCTGGTCGAGTTTCAGCGTGGCCAACAGGTTTGGGTGATGGCCCCGGTGGAACCTTGTGCCCTTCTGGACAAGTGGACCAGGCCCTTCAAAGTGGTGGAACGCAAGAGCCAAGTCACCTATCTCATAGATGTGCAGTCTCCCAGGAATCCCTTGAAGGTCCTCCATGTGAACCGCCTCAAACCCCACTTCGTTCGGTCCGAGTTGGGTTCTCTCCTCGCCACCGACGACGGAGCGGAAGAGGACACGGAGCCTCTCCCCGATCTCCTGTGTGCGAAGGAAAAAGATGGCTCCGTAGAGGGAGTGAGTCTCTCCTCCTGCCTCACCCCCGAGCAGCGCAAAGACTGTCGCCAGTTGCTGGGACAGTTCTCTGACCTTTTCTCTCTCATTCCCGGCGTCACCGGATGGTGCGTCCACGATGTAGACACCAGGGACAGCCCTCCGGTACGGCACAGAGCCTACCGCATCCCTGACCGAGTCCGGGCCTGCATCAAGGTCGAAGTCATCTGGACACTAATATCAGCCCGGGGAATTAACACAACAAACTTGCAGCGGGTGAGACTGATAATAGCACCTAGTGGAGTTACGCCATTACTCGTTTCCACACACAAGGCAGAAGAAGAATAATGTCAACACCCACAGCAAATTCTCCAGCCTATGACGCAGATGGCATGGATCCAGGACAGGTTATAAAGACCGACCTAGAACACTTATCAAATGACCAGGCAGCCATAGGCCATGACGATGTCTCTGTCCCAGACATCTCAGATGATTCACAAGACAGTAGACCAGAGAGTACACAGGGCCAGCTATCCCCAAGCTCCCAAAACACAGTACTGCAGGGCTCAGCATCAGGAATGCCAGGTCAAATTGACACACTGATAAAAATGACACATGCTTCCAACTCTGCAGCCACCCAGCAGGAAGAGGACCAAGAGAGCAATAGGGCTTCTGGCGGTTCACAGTACAGCTCCCAGACTCCACTCCCAAGACTTGACCTCCCAGCACCCACATCCCTCACTGAGGACCATAATCCCTCAAGAACAATACTAGACATTATGGCCCATTCCGATCCCCTAGCCAGCAGCATTATAATACACAGACATACTGGAATGAGTGGCAGCCCCTTAACACTGGTCCCAAGCGAAAGGAAGAACACCTGCTACAGTTCAATGAAGTAAAAAGAGACATTGAACAGTATCCCTCTGAGGTAGTAACTGAGGGAGACATTAGCAGGAAGAGGACAGAGCACGATCTATGCCAAAGAGCGGATACAGAAGCAGGGAACATATCACATGAACAGTACTCAAGAAGCCCCACTGGCAATACAGCAAAACTCCAGCGACTGTCATTACACGTACGCAGAGCAGATGATAGAATGACTAAACTGATGGGTGGCTTAGGCCAATTTAATAAGAAGCAACAACAAGCACTCAATGAATTAGCGGGTGCTGCAAGCCTAGCAGGGTCACACAGTGGTGGGGTCCCAACTATCATACCAAAGCAAGTGCCATGGATAGACTTGCATCAGAAAGCCCAAAGTGCAGCCCCACCACAGAGTAACACAGCAGCTTCTCTCACAGCCCACTTAAGTGTACCCCAAGCTCTGTCTACAGTCATTAATTATAATGCTCAGGTGACACCACCACCTACGCCTGTACCTCAGGCATCACCTCCAGTAGTTACACCACATAGGCTAGAAAAACAACAGCTAGACCTAGACAATTTGGACCTGCCAAATGTGCTTGAAAGAGCAGAAAGTAGGTGGAATAGACAGAAAAGAACAGAGATAGAAAATGTTACAGTGTTAGGTAACGAAGGACGGCCTGAGGACATCCCACAGGAATATGATGTATCAGGTACAGCATGCCTGCGCACAGCGAGATCTAGAGGACTGAACAACATTGCCCTTTACAGGTCAAGACCGCCATTGACCAATGGTCTGACGCCAATTGAGATAGTAGTACTTGGAGAAGGGTCTGACTATTATGTTGATCCATTCTCAGATAACTTGGCAGGCTGGACAGAAGCTAATGCACCTCAAATGAATGTCTGGCCCCGAGATGGATCTTTTGAGCCAGAGCAAATGGCCACTGCTGAAGAATGTATCTTGCAGGAGGCAGGAGATGACGATTGGAACTACACCTACATGCGCCAAGGCCTAAGGGTCTGGCAGAAATACGCACGCAGGTATTGTCACACAAGACCCACAGGGGTAACACACCAGCTGCCCCTGCTGTCCGAAGAGGTCAATGACCCCCCTATCTCAGTCACTTGGTACCTAACGGACAAAGAACATATGAAAAATAAACTCCCACCCCTCACAGGGGGTGCGGGAAAGTGGATACAAGCCTTTGAAAATGACACCTCAGGTGTGTCATTGGCTATTTGGGATATGAAAAGTCTGCTCACCTTCCTGATTGGAAAGGATGCAGAGGATATGTTTTCATGCATCGACAGAAGGCTTTCCACCACTAATTCAGAATTAGATGGTGATCTTTTCAATAAAATAAGATCAGCACTATGGAACGAACTGCGCCGGAAGTTTCCCGATGTCTCAGACATCGGATCTCTAATGTCACAAACAAGGCAATTAGCTATTGAGAACACAGCTGCTAAATTAGAACAGCAAAAATTAAAGAAAACAAAGACTCTTGATGCAGTTAGGCTAGCTACACCAGTGAGTCAAGCGACTACTGTCACTAATTTTTCACAAGGTGCCTTAAATATACCAGGTGGTTACACACAGGTAACAACACATCATATACAACCACAGCTACCTCAGCAACACATGCCTGTGTACCAAATGGTGCCCCAGACTCAAGCTCTTGTATCACAGGGAGCTACAATACTGCCCCCCATCAATTCGGTTTCACAGGGCACCATCCAGCAGTACCAGGATGGAGGATATTCAAGTTAGAACAGCCCACAGATAACTCTAGTGTGTCCCGTGTTGTCATGTCTCACAAACATTAGAGAGGACCCAGTTGTGAATTCATGATAATCAACAACACATATAGTTTTTTGATTGGCACAGGTGCTACATTCTCCTGCATCAAGGAGGGGGCACTGCCCATGTCCAACTAGAGCACAAACACACTAGATTTCTCTGGGGCAATATCAAGGGCCCCTTTCACAGAGCCATTACCAATAGGAATAGGAGGTAACTGTATTCAACAGCGTCTACTTTACACAACACAGTCCCCAGTAAATATCTTAGGACGTGATCTCATGGCCAAATTAAATATCGGAATATATTTCAGTGAGAATGACACAATGACTTTCTCCATTCCTGATACACCACCGACCATAATGATGGCTGTCAAACAAAATTTCCTCAAGTTATTCTGTCTTTTTCGATCGTAGGCCTGAAGACTGCCCTCTTCAGTGTCCCATTGCACGCTGACGACGAGTATTTATTTGAATTTTCATTCTGAAATAGACAGTTCACACATCAACGGTTACATTAAAAATACTGAGTCCCCCAGTGTGTTCAACAGAGCTGTCAAAGATGAGTTGTCAAACTTCCTATGTGGCAGCACTCTGCTACATTCTGATAATGACAAATAAACTCCTCTGTAGCACCACAGAGCAAGAGTACCGGCAGAATACAATTGCTCTGCCTTACAGCCAGTACAGTCTACTTTGTTGATGGTTCTTCTACCATTGATCAGGAGACAGGAGTAAGATACGCAGGAGCTGCAGTAGTCAGAGCACATCAGAATAAATGCTCAGACTCTTTAGACATTGTACAGCAGATAGCATTGCCACCACATTACTCAGCACAAGCAGCAGAATTGGTGGCACTGATTGCAGCCCTCAAACATGGAGCTGATGAAAGAATTACTGTATATTCTGATTCTGCTTATGTCACCACGAAAACACATTCAAGCATCCTGAGATGGAAAAGGCGTGGATTTCTCAAAACAGATGGCACGCCTGTGATGCACAAACAGTTACTTGAGGAACTAATAGATTCTTTGACACTGCCAACAGAGGTAGCCGTAGTAAAATGTGCTGCACATACAAATGGCCAAGATTTCGTTTCTAGAGCAAATGCCATGGCAGATTGGGCTGCAAAAGAAGCAGCGCGAGGGCCCAGAACTGTACAGCCTCCACCCCCAGAACCAAATGCATGTGCCCCCATTCTGCTTGCCCAAGACACACCCACACCAGTGCAGGGAGGTGCACAGAGTTCAGATGAAGATCCAAGTGAATCACCACTCCCACATACACCTGATCTAACACTTCCATACACCATTGATGACACACAGCAATATGACATTATTGCACAGCTCCACCTCAGGGAGATACAGGAAAGTGCCCCACCTGAAGAAAAAAGAGTTGTGGAAGAAGAGGGGAGTACAACGGGATGCTTCAGATTTCATTTACAGACAGACAATGACAGGAAGGCTTTTGCAAATAGCACTCACTCAGTTACACCTTCCTACACATGTCCCTTGTGATATCATGTCCACAACTTTGCAGACAGAGTGGTTCATCCCCAATGCATATAAGCATACACAACTCTTTGTTTATTAATGCCTCATGGTATCAACAGTATTCCCCTAATTCAGCTACAGCAACAGTTGCATCAACAATACCGGGGCCCAGGGGTCCTTTAGAGAGCTCCGCATTGACTATGTAGACATGACTGACAGATGCCAGAATTACCAATATCACATTGTAGTGGTTTGCCCTTTTTCACGATGGATTGAAGTTGGACCATATGTCCATTGTGACACAGACTGCAGCTACATTCCTGCTTTGTGAGGTCATATGTCACTGAGGATTACTGGACGCCATTCGCAGTGACTCGCAGTGATAGTGGCAGTCATTTTTCAAACATCATTTTTTGACACAACTGCGACAATGTTAGGAGTAAAGAATAAGTTGACTTCAGCCTATCACCCCCAAAGCAATGGTATTTGTGAGCACCTCAACGGCCTGTTCAAAGCCTAGATCAGTAAGATAAGTGCCCAATTGGAAAGTAATGGCTATATTACCTTTCCATTGCTTTGTTTACACTTAGAAACACTCCCAGTTCTGATCATCACCTCACCAGCTTGTCACTGACAGATCAATGAATGTGGTTGTTCTCTCCACCAGACTTAAAACAAGACACTGAGCCTTCTTCTGCTATTGTGAGAAATGAATTGTTTTGTCATTTATGTGCACTAATGCGTGCTTCAAAGTTCCTTTCCATTCAGATATCAAAGACCAAGAACAAGAGTCCTATCTCTGATGAACTTCCGCCTATTTGGGACATACATCTTTTTAAAAGAAGCAGTCCGGAAGAGGAGAGACCTCAAATTCAGCGAACACTTGCAAATTGACTTTTCACCCACAGCTGTCCGAATAGCCAGAAAGGAATGGACTCATCGAAGCCATGTGAGGATCCACCCGGCACTATCCGAGATTTGAACATTGACCGAGAGAAGGGCATCATGTACCAACTAACTATCCAAGATCAAGAATGTGGTGATCGTATGATGGCCTACGGACTGAGACGCAGCAACAGAACCACCCTCCATGTCAAGCTTTCAATGAAAAAGATATGTACAATTGCAATTATTTTCTTTGTTATGTTTGTTATTTCAGTAGCCATATTCCACTGGTTAGCAGTGCGATCAGAGAAAGAGAAGCTACTAGCAATGTTAGACCTGCCACCTCAACAGGGCACCCCGTGTTCAAGACACTTTCTGGTAACAAGCAAACTGGGATAAGCACCAGCAGTAGCTATGACACCTATGCACCACCGACCTTGACACCTTCCTCCCCCCAAGCAGACCCCACAGATTGGGACTTGGTACCTGATCTCACCCTGAATCCCCCTATGACAGGTACTCCTAAACGTGCCCGCCAATATAAACGAAGTATCAGAGATGAAATGGGTCATGAGGAAGTGCCATCAAATCGAAGGGGGACCCCACATCAATTAAAGGCAGGTAGACGGGGACATTAAAGATCAAACAAGGGAGGGAAACCTGCCCTAAGTGGTCTAGTAAAAGGCCTCAAAAGAGGTCCGCTATATTATACAACGTGCCCTGAACCCACAAAGAACATTTCACAAATACATTTCCTTAGAATTATCAAAAATTGTTCTTATTTTTAAGTTCATTTTTATCATAAGCAAATTGATATAATTCAATAAATAAATATGTCCAAAAGATGGGAAAACAGCAAAGCAAAAATTAACAGTGGTTCATACTCTGTTATCTGGCTGATTCATTGCTCTGATGTGTGCCGCCGCCGCCGACCGGATGCCCTGTAGGCCCTGCTGCTTTAAAGTCATAGGCCTTAGTTACGTTGACCAGAGAGCTGCCATTTTCTCTCCGTTTAAGCAGAGAGCAGGTCTGACCCAGGCTTCACCCAGCTCCACTTCTGCAAGGCTTCACACTCCTATTTAGGCCCCCACCCTACTGTGTGCTAAGTTCACGAACGCTAAAGTCCAAGTTCCCCTCTATTATTTCAACACACCCCGGAGCACCACCTAAGGCTTTGAATGAGGAAAAGGGAATTGCCAGCCGCAGCTACTCCAAGCTTGAGTGATAAATGTGGCGACAAGAATCACAGACTGGCACATACACACATAAAATAAAATCCTTTTGTGCAATAATAACACTTTTCTGCCGTCCATGCACAATTTATGACAACCTTCCAGTCAACAAGACGCGACCCTTAGTCTAGACAAGTGTACGAGTCGCATTTACAGGAAAAGGGGCTACATTTGGATGGGAAAGGTACAGGGCAGGTCGTAAGTGACGATGGAAGGGTATGTGGTACAAGATGGAGCAAGATTGCGTTGCTATACACTTATAGCCACCTTGAAACATATACAAAGGAGGTTCACAAAGACCTCTTTGAATTACTCCTCCTGAGTGAGTTCTTCCCATGGGTTACTTGAGAGCCCATGTATTTAGTACATGTACTTTAATTTTGATGCTTTAGGTTATATTCTGTCTTATGAAATGTTACATTTGAAATGTTGCCTTTGCTATATATTCAGTTAACCTTGCTTTTCCTCATTATATTTGAAGTGTTTATATTGTATTTTAGGGACTTCTCACTTATAGGCAAATGCGAGTATTTCCCTAAATAACATGTACTTTGCTTTTTAATGAACTATGCAGTTTGAAAGCCTGTATTAAGTAAATGCAATGTTCGGTACTGAAATCTAAATCCACGTGGCTACCAGTGAATGCGGAGCGCTGGATATTGACCTAAAGTGATTTCTGTGCCTTTATATTGTTGTTCTTAGAAGTTGCAGCTTCTTAATAAAACTGTTAACCTTTCAGTTTCGGTTTCCACGGCTCACATATCTGTTTTTCTCTATTTTTAGAGCAAGGGTTCCTGCACAACCGGGTACAAATTAAGGTGTCCCATTGTCCCTAGTTCTCTCTCACGATCTTACCTGCGCAGGCTTCTGAGCCGTTGCGCCCCGGCCCCTGACCCCTCCTGCCCTGTAATAAATCTCCCTCCAACAACGTGCCAGGCCCGGCTGGGGGGTAGAGGGCTTCCTGAGTGAGATAGGACCAAAGAGTTTAATTTGCCCCTCCGGCCTCCCCTGGGGGACTGGTTTCTCTCACACCTATGGCCTTCCCCTGTGGGCTGGTTTCAATCGCACCTCTGGCCTCCAAGAGAGCTGGCTCCAGATCCTGCTGGGCGTCTGGGAATCCCTGGACGCATCTTCTAAAGGATCAAAGGGCCAGCGGACGGAACACTCCGACGACCCGCCCCGAGGCATGAGATCTCCGCCTGCGAGGGTCCGGGCATCAAAGGGCCACTGCGCTATATCAAGACCCGCCTAAGAACTAGCGGGCAGTTGTATCCTGGACAAGAGAGCCCTGCTGATCTGATCGCAGCTCCACCCTTGGGGAGAAGACTGAACTTTGGAACTTATCGAGCCCTGCTGACGCTGTCACGGCTCATCCTCGTGAAGAAGGAACTGGAACCACAGAGCCCTGCTGACCTCGTCGTGGCTCATCCTTGAACCTCTAAGGACATTCGTTGAACACCCGGAGCCCTGCCGACGTTGTCGCGGCTCCTCAAGAACTGACCACTCTGTTCACTCCGGATCGAGCCCTGCTGACCTCGTCGCGGCTCGAGGAGTACTCCGGTCCAGCTGGACCCTTGACGCTACCAACACGATCTGGCTCAAGAAGAGTGAGTACAGCAGCTAGTACGACCACCATCGCCCGTATCCCCCGGCTCGAGGATTGAGAGCTGTGCGCAGGGTACGCTTCGTACTGGCCTAATACCGAGCCTGTCCCGCTTCCCTACTACTCCTTACAACCGAGACTTTACGATCCCTCGATCACTTGTAAATACGTGTTCATTTTGCCTAAAACTCTACTGTGTGATAAAGAACTTGCTTACTGAAATCCACGGTGTGGTGTCCATTCATAAGTGTGGTGTGAGCTCAGTGTGTACGATTACATGATGTTGCCTACTAAGGGGAACAGGATTTTGAGGGGTTTCTACATCTGTTGTCACGAGTCAGGAGCTCACAGAGGCCCACACACTGTTCACTATCCAAAACCCACCCCAGGGCATCGTGTAGGTGTGTCTGTCTGTGCCGTCCGTCATTCTTTTTCAAGGGTTTGAATAGTACATTCAGTCTTGTGAAAATAAAGGCTGTTATGTTGAAGATGGAGAACCCCCAAAATAGGTGTTGAAAAACGGTGGCAGAGTTTTGTTTTCACCTGACATCCTTCTTTTGTTTTGTTTTTTTGCGAGAATGCAAACAAACAAACGGATGTACTTGTGTTGTGTACTTGCAAAGTCCACGTGATGTGCCACAAAAGTAATTAAACCCTCTGTATGTTGCGTTAAATATATTCTCAGCAGTAGGGCTGAATACAATGACTCGTCTTCAGCCCATACCCCAATGCCATCTGTTATTTGAATAGAGGCTGTGCCCCATAAATTAAATTGCCCTGTGCCATCTGTTGATGCAGACACCACTTTTTTTCTTAAAACCTAGAAAGAACCCAGCTCTGATTTGCACTTAGGTTGTACTTTTACTTCCTTCAGTAGTAGTTTCTTCCTATTCTTTGCCCTAACTGGGCAGTGCTCTTTTCAGTGCACTTTTTAATCTAAAAGCTACTTCTGTAATCCCTGATGGAGCTCTTGACAGATTCTATGGACAAATTCAGCTCGACTTCCTTTTAATGGTTGTGGAAAGGCCAAGTCTGTGAATTAACAGATTCGGGGATGGTGGGGTGGTGTGCGTGCGCCATGTGTAAGTGTTTAGTTATCCAGCACAATATCCTTGTTTTCATCTTGAACTTTGCAAAGTGCTATTTTTGTTGCCTTTTCCTGTTCAGACTCCCCAGTGGAGACTCTCAATCCAAAATAACTTGTGTGCGTAGCCTATGGACAACATTATTAATAATTAACGAGGAGCAATAGCAGGAAAGTAATGGCCGCACCTCGGCTGTTAGGGCTTTCCACATGTCTTAAAAAACAAGCATTGGAAATACAATAGGTCTCGCAGTAGTAAAGTTTGAGCTATAGGTGTTATTTATTTTTTTGTTTTTTATTTATGTGTTGTTTTTTCTAAATAGCGAAATTAATAGCTTTCTTCTTTACAAAGCCAATAGTTATAATTTTTGTAAATGTGACACCTCTAGCATTTGTAAAGCAACATGTTTTGTATTAACGGGACTTATATGTGACTTATATGTATTGAAATAAAAAAAATCAATGGCTTTTAAAAAAAATTAATACGTAAATAAAATGGATTCTATTTTATATTGCCAATAGCTTAAAGTTTATTAAATATATTTAGTGAAGATGCTGTGGTTGCGCTGAGTGAGTGAGGGTGAGGGTGAGGGTGAGTGAGGGTGAGGGTGAGTGAGGGGTTGAGGGTGAGTGAGGGTGAGGGGTTGAGGGTGAGTGAGGGTGGGTGAGGGGTTGAGGGTGAGTGAGGGTGGGTGAGGGTGATTGAGGGTGAGGGGTTGAGGGTGAGTGAGGGTGAGGGGTTGAGGGTGAGTGAGGATGAGTGAGAGTGAGGGTGAGTGAGGGGTTGAGGGTGAGGGGTTGAGGGTGAGTGAGGGTGAGGTGTTGAGGGTGAGTGAGGGTGAGGGTGAGTGAGGGTGAGGGTGAGTGAGGGTGAGGGGTTGAGGGTGAGTGAGGGTTAGGGTGAGTGAGGGTGAGGGTGAGGGGTTGAGGGTGAGTGAGGGTGAGGGTGAGTGAGGGTGAGGGAGGGTGAGGGTGAGGGGTTGAGGGTGAGAGAGGGTGAGTGAGGGTGAGGGGTTGAGGGTGAGTGAGGGTGAGTGAGGGTGAGGGTGAGGGTGAGTGAGGGTGGGGGGTTGAGGGTGAGTGAGGGTGAGGGTGAGTGAGGGTGAGGGGTTGAGGGTGAGTGAGGGTGAGGGGTTGAGGGTGAGTGAGGGTGAGTGAGGGTGAGGGGTTGAGGGTGAGTGAGGGTGAGGGGTTGAGGGTGAGTGAGGGTGAGGGGTTGAGGGTGTGTGAGGGTGAGGGGATGAGGGTAAGGCTCGTTTAATTAAATTATTTCTGTACCTAGGACTTTTGTAAGTCAAAATAGCTCGGTGCCATTGTATTTTGCACACTGCCATAGGGAAATTCATTAGAAGTGTAATTTACAAGAGACCCGGGCAGCAATTGCGTAAGTGCATCGACCTCTCTTTGAACCAAGCCTCGCTCGGAACTAGCTCTCCAGAAAATTACCTCGTCTGTCAGCAATCTGAAGCGACGCCAACGCGTCAGCGTGTCGTGAAATTATCCCAATGTCTGCCTGGTCGTGACCCCCGTGGAATTAGTAGAATGGTCGGGCCCAGTCTCTGGGCTCCATGTTTACAGACAGTGACTGACGCTAATGGCGGCCGGGCCGTTGTAATGAAGTGATTAAGCGATAACTTCTGACTCTTTGAAGCACACGTTTGACAATAAATGTGCACGAAAGCTTCCATTAGCTCTGAAGAAGGCAACGAAGGCTCGGTGTCCGGGACTACCAGGTTGGCGGCAACATGGATACACTTTTGGGGAGATGCATTTGGTATGCAGGAATATGTCTATAAAGAACAAACCCGCAGGTCCGCCATTCTTTGTTGTGTATGTTAAAAGAGCCAGTTAATTCAGTGAATATGCGTAACTTGATGTGTGATATCTTCATACACGAGACATTACAAACGATTCACTAACACAAATCGATGAGAAAAAAAATATCTACGTTTCGCTTCTTCACACTGTACTTGAGCCAGTTCCAAGCACTGTCAATGACGGGACGATACACTAAAGAGGAACGCGATTTTCCTATGGCCTGTGCATATAAACACAAGTCAAAAGCAGATTTCTAAAATAAAGTGTAGGTGCGCACTTTACACTAAGTTAAAAGGCAGGGGGCACGGGAGAATTATTGCCACAGCAGCAAGCAAATGGTAAAGGGGTGGAGCCTAAGAAAAAGGAGGGTTTACATATATTGTTATTGCCCGACTTCTGCATGTTTGTTACCACGTGGGGGACGTGTTCTTTCTTTTCAAACTAATAGAAAGCGGCTTCCATTTAAAAAATATATAAACTTCCTTGAGTGTGTCTAACGTTAAACGTGCGCATTTTCAGACATGGGTGTGCGATAAGGGTAAGATTATTTAAACCTACCACACAAGCCAATCACCACGAGAACTACCAACTTAAACAAGAGCTAAGCCGAGGGGGGAGGAGGGAGGAGAAATGCGTCTCGGCCGGAGCAGGGGGCGGAGCAGGGAGAGCGGGCTTTGAAATGCACTTCACACGGCCGGCCGGTCGTGAAACTGAAAGCATGGCCGGCCGGCCGTGAAAGCCTTTGATGCCGCAGGGGGTGGAGCGGCACCAGCTGGGAGAGTAGGCAAGGCAGGCGGCTGGGGGCATGTGCACGCGCTTTTAAGCTCAATGCGCATGCGCATTGAGCTTAAAAGTCACGGGCACTGCAAGGAATCGCCACGATTCCTTGCAAGTTGGACAAAGAGTGGATAAGTCCCCATAGTCTCGCTTGCTCGATGCGCATGCGCATCGACAGGCGAGACCTAATAAAAACTGCTCTGACACTTCCCGAGTCCAACTGCACACAAGGACCAGGGTTTGAACTTCTTTCCTGATGACTGCACATCTTCAAGCCTGGATGGGGGCAAAGGCGTAGGTCGGCCTGACATCTGCTCAAGTGTACACTGCGCCATTACTCCAAAGATGCAATCTAGCTCCATCAGTAGTTTCCTCCGCATCACTGTCTCATGGTCAAGGGGTGAATGAATTGCGGTCCAAACACCAGCTGACTTCTTGCCCGCTCCGCTTTTTCACCTCCTTCCCGCCGCTGCTGTCCCTGCGGCACCTCCCCCTGTCCAAACCAGTTTTCCCGCCTCCCAGCTGCTCGTCTCTCCCCAAACCTACTAAATAGCAACCGATTGGTGGTCACGCAGTGGAAGCCCCACTGGTTTGCCAAAGGCAAGCCCGTCTGCGCCCGTCCACGACCAGCGTCAGTGCCCCACCCACACATACACACAGCCGCCCTCCACGCACTCAACCCCGGAAGACTCAGCAACTGCCAACAGCCCATACCTAACACGACCGACAGACAGTTTTCCTGCCTCCGCTGCCACCAGACCCTCACCACCACCCCGGCCTCCAACACCTCAGAAACCAACACCGACGACACCCTAAGATGCATCCTCCTCAACGTGCGCTCCGTACACAAACACGCCATGGAGATCTGGAATCTGCTCGACTCCTCCTCTCGCCAGACATAGTCTTCTTCACAGAGACCTGGACCAATGCCTCCTCCACCCCTGACATCAACACCGTCATCCCGGTTGGATACAAGATCCAGAGGAAGGACCACCCTAATTGGCAGGGAGAGGCCTCACTATCGCCCACAAGAACACCCTCCGGCTCACCACCTCCAGTGAAACCTCCCCATCCGCGAACACCTGCACTTCCAGATCTAGACCAGCCCCAACCTTACGCTCCGGGGAACCCTCATCTACAGACCCCCCTACAGGCCCCCTTCGCCTCCACCATCACGACCTCATCGAACCCCATGCCATCGCCACAATGAACTACATACTCATTGGAGACCTGAAATTCCACCTCGGCAATGCCGGCGACCCCAACCCCACCATCCTTCATGACAACCTCGCCAAAATAGGACTCAAACAACTCTTCTCCACACCCTCGACTATCTTCGCAGCAGATAACGGCGTTCACTACAGCCACACCACACGCTCACTTGGACCGACCACTACTGCGTACATTTCATCGCCAAGCCCAGAGCACCCAAACCAGCCCCACGCCCTCCACGAAGGAACTGGAGCATGGTCACTGACGACCAACTCAACCCGAAACATCCGAGGCCAACATCGCAGCCAGAGAACTCCACACCTGGATCGCCAAATGCGCAGACTAGCTTGCCCCGCTACGAAACCCTGACAAACAGCACCCCAGGAAAGCCGCCTGGTTCACCACCTGCCTCCAAGAAGCCAGACTCACGTGCAGACACCTAGAGAAGAAATGGAGACACATCAAGACACCCAAAAACCACGCCCTCTACAAGGAGGCCATGAGGAACTACCACAACCAAATCAGAACCACCTTCATCCACTCCAAAATCCTCACCAACTCCAAGGAACTCTTCACTGTCATCGAGGAATTCACCAACCCCGCAGCGAAGCCACAGACATCACCCGTCCCAAGACCTCTGCGACAAACGTGGGACATATTTCCACCTCAAGATCAAAAACATCTACGACAATTTCATCGGCCTTCCACCTGACGCCTCAGACGCACCAGCCAGCCCATCATCTCCACCTGGACTCCGATCACAATTGAAGACACCACCTCAACCATGAAAGGCATACACTAAGGGGCCCCCACCAACCCCTGCCCCCCTCACATCTACCACAGAGCCGCCATTGCACGCGAACTACAATGCACCATCAACACCACCCTCAAAACCGGCATCTTCCCAGACAACTAGAAATGCGCAGAAGTCAGGCCCCTGCTCAAGAAGCCGACAGCTAACACCACCGACCACAAGAACTACCGGCCCATCTCGCTCCACCCCATCGCGGCCAAAGTTGCAGAGAAAACAGTCAACAAGGAACTGACACGATTCTTCAAAGACAATACCATCCTTGACCCGCCCCAATCCGGATTCCAAAGCAACCACAGCACCGAGACCACCCAACTCGCCGCCACAGATAACACCCACACCCTCCTGGACCACGGCCACTCTGCAGCCCTCATCCTACTCGGCCTATCACCAGCCTTCGACAGTCTCCCACCGCACACTCGTCGCCAGACTACACAACGCCAGCATACAGGGAACAGCCCTAGACCGGATCCGATCGTTCCGCACTGGAAGAAGCCAAAGAATTAGACTGCGGCCCTTCCTCTCCGATCCCATGGAGATTACCTGCAGAGTCCCACAGGGATCATCGCTGAGACCGATCCACTTCAACATCTACATGGACCCCCTCGCCACCATCGTCCAACTACACGGCCTCAACATCATTTCCCAGCTCATCCTCTCCCTCACCAAAGACCCCACCACGGCCAGACTCAACTTCCAGAAAGGAATACAGGAGGTCACCTCCTGGATGACGAACAGCTTCCTCAAGCTCAACGCTGAGAAGACAGAAGTCCTCATACTCAGAACCGCCCCCTCAGCATGGGACAACACTAGGTGGCTGACAGCCCTCGGAAGCCCACCAACCCCCTCGAACCACGCCAAAAACCTCGGCATTGTACTCTATTCATCCCTCACCATGAACCAACAGATCAACGCAGTCACTTCCAGCTGCTTCAACACCCTCCGCAAGACCTTCAAATGGATCCCCCCGGAGTCAAGGAAGGCAGTCACCCACGCACTCATCATCAGCAGCCTGGACTATGGAAACGCTCTATACGCCGGCATGAACAAGTCCCTACTCCCAAAACTCCAGACGATGCAGAATACCGCCGGCCAACTCGTCCTCAGCATACCCTGGCATGAACACATCAGCCAACACCATCGAACACTCCACTGGCTCCCCGTGGAAAAAAGTCACCATCAAGGTCCTCACCCACGCATACTAATGTCTGCACAACACCGGATCCAAATACCTCAACAAAAGAATAAACTTCCACGTACCCAAAAGAAATCTCCGATCTTCAAGCCTCGCACTGGCCGATACCCCACGCACACACAAAGCCAGAGCAGGCAGACGATCCTTCTCACACATTGTGGCCAAAATGGGGAACAAGCTCCCTGCAGACATCATACTCCCCACCCCCCTCCTCCTCCTCCCTGAACATCTTCAGGAAGGCCCTCAAGATCTGGCTCTCCGGCTAACGGAGCTGCGACCCCCCCGCGCCTTGAGACTCTCACAGGTGACTGGTGCGCCTAATAAACACCCTGATTGATTGGTTGTTTTAATTGGTGTAGTAGCTGGGATGTTTTTGTTCAGTAAGCCTAGGTTAAAAAAAGTTTGAGAAGATGATGGGGCCTAGTTGGTAGCCTGCAGAGTATAGATGTCCATGCTCAACAGAGGTATAAGTTAGTTTTGGGATATAGTAACTAGCCCTTGTTGGAGATGCTTTGTCGTTGGCGCCCCCACACCGCTGCCACCATTAAATGCACTTAGAGCTCTGAAAGGCTCTGCTCCCTTCCAGCTTATTGGTTCCCGCCAACAAATTAGACTAGCTTGTTATGTCTTCGAGCAATGATAATTTTTGCAAATGGCAGTACGGTGCTCAGTCTTGTTAACACTAAAGTGCAAAAGCAGTTTTTTTTAACTAAATGCAGCAGGTGTAGCTTTCATTACTACACAACTGAATAAACATTGAATTGAATCCAAAAAAAGGAGAGGAAAAACAAAAAAACTTAACATAAACATATCACAAATAACCATGTACATAAGTGATTAAGTAAATGTAATGAAAAACAAAGGGCGCTCAAACAATTACACTCATACTCTACACAAAAAAACATTTGACATGTGGAAAATCAGAAATGAGTAGTTTTATTATCTTTAAACCCCATGTACATGTTTTCATTTTTATAGAAACTTTATTATGTGGTTGCTTCTTGCTCTTGAAGTCCATTGTCCTTATGACCCGTAAAACAACCTTGGGTTGAAACGCAGTCGACGCCTCGAACATGGCCTAAAATCAAGAGGACATTATTGTTTGATCGTGTACTGTGTCAGTTGTTGTATGTAATTTTTTTCTTCTGCCACTGCTTTCTGATTTTCCACATGTCAAATGTTTTTTGTGTATAGTATGAATGTAATTGTTTGAGCGCCCTTTGTTTTTCATTAAATTTACTTAATCACTTATGTACATGGTTATTTGTAATATTATGTTTACATTAAGTTTTTTGTTTTTCCTCTCCTTTTTCTTTTGATTCAATTCAATGTTTAGTCAGTTGTGTAGTGTGTGAACATAGCTCAAGAGCCATTGTTTGGAAAACAGCTATTATAACCCCTGGTTCTTGCTCTAGGGTTGCCCCTGTGGTCAGTAAACTAGCTTTTATTACTTGCACGCCTGTGCCACTAAATGGCTTGGAGCTCTGACAGACTCCACCCATTCTAGCTGATTGGTTTTATGTCTTTTCGGGAAATTCACAAGTGTGTTTACAAAACATATTCCTCACGTTTTCCACGGTCTTACATGGTTCACTCTATTCACAGACTGAAAACAAGAAATGGACCAGTACAGTCAATGGGCCTGCCATTTTGATACTGTTCAGGGATATTTCTTTTCACCGTTACTTGTGATTTCATGTATTAAACCTGCCATACTGCAAAGCCAGAATGATCCTCGTAGTTCCAGATGCCAGACCAGTTTTTAGGGCTCGGGCCTACGTCACACTGCGTAGCAGTGTGGACGGAGCCCAAGAGTCCTTTTGTTAGAGTCTCCGAAAAGCTACCTAACAAATTCCTGACTGCTCGTGATATTTCGTCCTTTTTTTTGCCAGCTGCATTCCGATTGGCCTTCTCGTGCGTGTGTTTTCAGAAGAGAGCACGCAATAGGCCATAGGCTGTAGAGTAGCTCCGCCTATTGCATATTCCGTGTGGACACGCGCAGCAGAAGGGCATATTTCTTCAATTATCGCGGCTGTCAGGTCCCGCGGTAATTGAAGACAGATGCTGGGCACGCGTGCACCACTCTCGTTCTTCCTTGAGGCTATTGAAACACTTTGACTGCTATTACGGATGGTAACCACTAGATGGCGTTCCTCCCGTAACATGGTCTACCGGCTGCTCACTGCTACGGAGAGAGCTTGAGACTGCCGTGCCGTAGTGTTCTGGTTGTCAGGAATGAAGTGCGCCTTGTACCCTTGTGCCTCCGCGTGTGTCTGTGTGTGAGAGAGCTTACCCCGGCCGTCCTGTAGTGATCTGATTGACAGGGTGTGCGCCTTGTGTCACTGTGCCTCTGAGTTAGCTGGTAGCCATGATTCCCTCTTGAGATGAAGCCGGCCCGCGTCCTTGCTGCTTCCAAGACTTATTTCTGTGCGCATGGAAGCCCAGCAGGCGCTCGAGGCTGCGGATGCGAGTGTGTTCATTGTTCGCAGCGATGGCGGGTGGACTCAGTCCAGGATTACCTCACGAGCCTGTCCGTTTTCAGATGTCACACGGAGAGGAGGGAGCGCTAACAATGAGGGCATCGAGCTGCGATCAAAGGGGTGGTGTAGGGGAGAGTTTGAGGAGGGGGGAGTAGAGTGTCGGGGTAGGCCACAACAAACCATGTAAAGCAGAGGGTCTTGGATATGCAACTCACGTGAAAGCAAAGAGAAACGCATAACCTACACCAACTGAATGTATTTATTGGCTTGAATGCCTTTACATTTCAATCATCATGCAAGGTGGCTTCCTGTGCTGTGAGCACACAGTGTTTTTTGCAGCCGCCACACTGTAAGCTCTTATTAGCTTCTTACCCGCGCTCAACTAGTCAAGTTATATAAGCATCTAAGCACTAAACTCTATACCTCAAGTGTCTGGTAAGATTAAATCAACAAGATTAGTTCTATTTCATACGAGAGTCCGGACATCAAAGGGCCACTGCGCTATATCAAGGCCCACCCAAGAACTAGCGGGAAGTTGTATCCTGGACAAGAGAGCCCTGCTGATCTGATCGCGGCTCCACCCTTGGGGAGAAGACTGAACTTTGGAACTTATCGAGCCCTGCTGACGCTGTCGCAGCTCATCCTCGTGAAGAAGGAACTGGAACCACGGAGCCCTGCTGACCTCGTCGTGGCTCATCCTTGAAACTCTAAGGACATTCGTTGAACACCCTGAGCCCTGCTGACGTCGTCGCGACTCCTCAAGAACTGACAGACACTCTGTTCACTCCGGATCGAGCCCTGCTGACCTCGTCGCGGCTCGAGGAGTACTCTGGTCCGGCTGGACCCTCGACGCTACCAACAGGACCTGGCTAAAGAAGAGTGAGTACAGCAGCTAGTACAACCACCATCGCCTGTATCCTCCGGCTCGAGGATTGAGAGCTGTGCGCAGGGTATGCTTCGAACTGGCCTAATACTGAGACTGTCCCGCTTCCCTACTCCTTACAACCGAGACTTTACGATCCCTCGATCGCTTGTAAATACATGTTCATTTTGCCTAAACCTCTACTGTGTGATAAAGAACTTGCTTACTGAAATCCACCGTGTGGTGTCCGTTCATAAGTGTGGTGTGAGCTCAGTGTGTACGATCTTAGACTCGGAGTCCTCCCCGGCGAGGACTTCACGCTAGGACTCGGCAGTCTTTCTGGGAGAGGTGGGTCACGGGGTGGTCGGGAGAGTATCCTGGCCCCTGGGATCGCCCCTTCTAACATTGGTGGCAAGTGACGGGCTAAGAGCCTACGTCTAGAGATCGTACAGGAAAATGACTGACACATTACTTGAACGAAGACACAAGAAAAACAGAAGAAAAGACCAATCATGAGTTCCACCGGAACGAGCGAGAAGCCCACATTCCAAAAGGACCTTTTGGAGGATTATACCCACAGAGAACTGAAACAATTCTGCAAGGAACTTCACATCGCTACCACAGGTTTGAGCACCAAGGAAGACTTCCAGAAAGCCCTAACAGCCTGGGTAGAGTACGGGGCCTCCCTCCCCCACCAGAAGGAGACGGCGGAGACGAAGGGCCGCAGACCGAACCCAGCGCCCGGGAGGGTGAGAGAACAGACTCCCTGGCCCGGAGTCCCAGCACGGAAAGGGGTTTGTCACAAGAGGAGCTGACAGACCGAGAGCGAACCCGAACCCACAAGCTAGAGCTAGCGCGCCTCAAGATAGAAGGAGAGCTCAAGCTGGCCGAGAAAAAGTTGGCCGTCGAACAATTGCGGTTACAAGGGGAACTAGAAGAAAAGAAGCTCCAGAGGGAGCATGAGGGAAAGAAACTCCAGCTCGAGCATGAGCGCAGCCTAAAGAAAATTGAGCTGAAAGCAAGACGTGAAGAGACCCGACCCCCGGGTAACCGAGAAACCCCTTCCCCGGTGGAGGCCAAAGTACACATCCCCAAGGATGTAGTAAAAGAGAACTACAAGGTAGACGACATCCAGCAGTGGTTCAAAGCGTACGAGGTCGCCATGACCTCCCACCGGGTGCCCGAAAAGGATTGGGGGGCCGGATTGTGGGGGCTCTTCCTCAGTGAGTGAAGAGACACCATGCTGGACCTGCCCTCCGCCGTCCTGAATTCTTACCAACACATGAAAGACGCTCTGCTATCTCGATATGGGCTCACTCCTGAGATGTATCGGCAGCGGTTCTGAGACTGCAAGAAGCTCCGCGGCACCACATGGGTAGAATACGTGAATTTCTACAGCCGAGCCTTGGAAGGGTGGATCAAGGGCAGCACGTTACCACCTTTGAAGGACTATTCAACCTCCTCACCTATGAACACCTATCCACAAACTGCTTTGTAGAACTGAGACAGCACATTCTGAACAGCAAATTGACTGACCCGCGGCAGCTCGCTGTCAAAGCTGATCGTTGTGTGAACACCCGAGACCCTAGGGGGCCCGTGGGGGACTTTGGCCGAAACGAACAAGGATCTTCCCGCCAGAGAGGAGGGGGAGGTCAAGGTAGGCAGCGAGGGTCCAAGTCCGGGCCCCAGCGTTGCACCCCCCCCCACCCCCCGAAACTAGTCTCAAAGCTCTCCTCCCGTGACTAGAGCAGGGCCCCCCTCAGGTAGACAGGGTCCCCGAGCCAACATAGCCTGCTACAGATGTCAGCAACCAGGGCATTATGCCAGTGGGTAAACAGACAAAATATCGACTACAAAATATCGAATGCACATAATATCGAGTTCAAAATATAGGCTGGACAGAATATAGACATCAAAATTATCGTTTTGAAGGTAAGTAATGTAATATCGAAATTTAAAATATAGATAGTCAAAATATCGAAGTACATAATATAGGTTAATAAAAATATAGAAAATGTAATAATATCGAATTTTTTATAGTGTATTTTATGTGTTAAAAGTGTTTATTTATGTTATAATGTATTTAAATTAATGAATTTAATGTTATTTAAATTTTGCGTAATTTAATTCTGTAGCGGGTTGTGGGTTTATAGGGGAATAGGGTGGGAAGTAATTTAATTATAATTAAATAAATATGTAAATGTATTTATTGGTATTTGTTTATAAATAATTGTTAATTAATTTTTATTTTGTAATTAATTACATTATAACTGCCAATTAATTTTATTTAATTGATTAATTGATAATTATGTTAATTTAATTAATGTAATTTTTGTAGCGGGTTGTGGGTTTATAGGGGAATAGGGTGGGAAGTAATTTAATTATCGATAATTAAATATGTAAATGTATTTATTGGTATTTGTTTATAATTAATTGTTAATTAATTTTTATTTTGTAATTAATTAACTTTTAATTGCCAATTAATTTTATATACTTGATTAATTGATAATTATGTTAATTTAATTAATGTAATTTTTGTAGCGGGTTGTTGGTTTATAGGGGAATAGGGTGGGAAGTAATTTAACTATAATTAATTAAATATGTAAATTTATTTATTGTTATTTGTTTATAATTCTTAAATAATTTTTATTTTGTAATTATTACATTTTAATTGCCAATTAATTTTATATAATTGATTAATTGATAATTATGTTAATTTAATTAATGTTATTTTTGTGGTGGGTTGTGGGTTTATAGGGGAGTAGGGTGGGAAGTAATTTATAATTAATTAAATATGTAAATTTATTTATTGGTATTTGTTGCACTCTGGAGTGGGAATAGTAATTTTTACCCCTACGCTATCCAACACTTTCCCTAATGTTGCACTCTTTGGAGTGGTAATAGTAATTTTAACCCTACGCTATCCAACGCTTTCCCTACTGTTGCACTCTCTGGAGTGGGAATAGTAATTTTTACCCCTACGCTATCCAATGCTTTCCCTACTGTTGCACTCTCTGGAGTGGGAATAGTAATTTTTACCCCTACGCTATCCAACTGTTTCCCTACTGTTGCACTCTTTGGAGTGGGAATAGTAATTTTTACCCCTACGCTATCCAACGCGTTCCCTACTGTTGCACTCTCTGGAGTGGGAATAGTAATTTTTACCCCTACGCTATCCAACGCTTTCCCTATTGTTGCACTCTCTGGAGTGGGAATAGTAATTTTTACCCCTACGCTATCCAACCCTTTCCCTACTGTTGCACTCTTTGGAGTGGGAATAGTAATTTTTACCCCTACGCTATCCAACGCTTTCCCTACTGTTGCAATCTCTGGAGTGGGAATAGTAATTTTTACCCCTACGCTATCCAACGCTTTCTCTAGTGTTGCACTGTCTGGAGTGGGAATAGTAATTTTTACCCCTACGCTATCCAACGCTTTCCTTACTGTTGCACTCTCTGGAGTGGGAATAGTAATTTTTACCCCTACGCTATCCAACGCTTTCTCTACTGTTGCACTGTCTGGAGTGGGAATAGTAATTTTTACCCCTATGCTATCCAACGCTTTCCCTACTGTTGCACTTTCTGGAGTGGGAATAGTAATTTTAACCCCTACGCTATCCAACGCTTTCCCTACTGTTGCACTCTCTGGAGTGGGAATAGTAATTTTTACTCCTACTCTATCCAACGCATTCCCTACTGTTGCACTCTCTGGAGTGGGAATAGTAATTTTTACACCTACGCTATCCAACGCTTTCCCTACTGTTGCACTCTTTGGAGTGGGAATAGTAATTTTTACCCCTAAGCTATCCAACGCTGTCTCTACTGTTGCACTCTCTGGAGTGGGAATAGTAATTTTTACCCCTACGCTATCCAACCCTTTTCCTACTGTTGCACTCTCTGGAGTGGGAATAGTAATTTTTACCCTCCCGCTATCCAACGCTTTCCCTACTGTTGCACTCACTGGAGTGGGAATAGTAATTTTTACCCTCCCACTATCCAACGCTTTCTCTACTGTTGCACTCTCTGGAGAGGGAATAGTAATTTTTACCCCTACGCTATCCAACGCCTTATCTACTGTGCACTCTTTGGAGTGGGAATAGTAATTTTACACCTCCGCTATCCTACGGTAATAATAAACATTTTTTTAACTATATTATGTTACTATATATATATATATAAATGTTTTAACAAATATGATTGTAAAAAATTTTTTTATAACTTTCATTAATTATTTAATTATTATAAGTTAATTTAAGTATTTTTAAGTATATTTTAGTAAATAATTTTTAATATTAATTTAATTTAACATTGTTTTTACTCAAGTCGATATTTTTACAAACTATATTTTAGTAAACAATATTTTTTACTCAATATTTTTGTACTTACCTGTTTGTAGATACAAAGTCGATAATCTGTCTGTCGATATTTTGTCAACGATATTTTAGGTAGTCGATATCATGTCCCTCGATATTATGTCAGTGATCCATGCCAGTGATCCCCAATGCCCCCTGAATAAGAAACCCGCGGCTGCGAGTCCCCCGTGCGCCATATAGCCACAGTAGCGCTGAAAGAGGAAGAGATAGAGGACATCGAGGGGTGGGAGCCCGCAGCCATGACATTAGTCTCCCTCGGGGATAGGGAGATGGTCCCCGGGGCCCCCCTGCCCAACAACACTGAGAAATGCCGTCAACAGGTGACGGTCAATGGGCACAGCATAGGGGCCCTCCGCGATACAGGAGCAAGCATCACCGCAGTGCGATGTCACCTAGTCACAGAAGACCAGATTATCCCCCACACCTCCTGCAGGGTGATATCAGCCGACAATTCCGTCCGCACCTGCCGAATAGCTCAGTTCCCGTTTGAGTGGGGGGGGGGAGTCTCCGGTGACTTACGGGTAGCGGTCCGCACCGACATGCCCGTGGACTGTCTACTGGGCAACGATCTGGAGAGCTCCCCGTGGAAGCAGATGGAGCGAAGGACTCACCTAGAGATGGTGGGCCTGCCCGAATGGGCCTGCGTGAGCACACGAGCCATGACTGCCAGGATGTCCACCCCCGGGGGGGTGGAACCAGAGACCCCTAGCCCGGTCTCTGACGACCCGGAGGGCAGCGAGCGACCCGAGGTCCCCAAACTACCCCCGGCGAGGAAATTGACCTCAACGCAGGTCCCCTAGGCCCTCCCGTCAAACAGACCCCGACCTTGGACGACCTCCCTCCAGTGGCGCCAGGAATGAGGAGCTTCCCAAGAGGAATTCTGCCTGGAACAGACCTCCTGTCCTTCCCTAGTTGGGCCACGGCAGCAGGCCGCCGCCCAGGCTGCCGGTGACCAGTCCGGCTCCCACTTTATCTATTGGGAAAATGGCCTCTTGTATAGTGAACAGAAGTCCGCCGAACTAGGGTCAGCCCGGGTGCTGGTGGTACCCCTACGTTTCCGCGGCTTCCTCCTGAACCTGGCCCATGATGTACCCCTGGCCGGACACCTGGGACAAGACAAAACCTATCACCGCCTGGTCACTCATTTTTATTGGCCCCGTAAGCACGCTGATGTGGAGACCCACTGCAAGTCCTGCCCCACGTGCCAGGCCAGCGGGAAGAGCAGAGGGAAGCGCAAGGCTCCTCTCCAACCCTTCCGCGTTGTCAGTACCCCTATGAACGGGTGGAAATAGACATCGTGGGGCCCCGGACCCCCGGACCTCCTTAGGCCACCGGTTCATCCTCGTCTTGGTGGATCATACCACCCAGTACCCCGAGGCCATTCCCCTCCGGACGGTGACGGCCCCCGTAGTGGGGCGGGACCTCATGGGGATCTTCTCATAGGTGGGATTCCCGCAAGAAGTGGTGAGCGACCGAGGAACAAACTTTATCTCCAAATACATGAAGTCCCTGTGGCAACAGTGTGGGGTGACGTACAAGTTCACCACCCCATACCACCCCCAAGGTAACGGCCTGGTTGAGCGATTCAACCGTACCCTCAAGGGAATGATCATGGGTCTCAAGGAGACCCTGAGGCGCAAGTGGGACATCCTCCTACCCTGCCTCCTGTTCGCCTACTGGGAAGTCCCCCAAAAATCCTTGGGGTTCAGCCCATTTGAGCTGCTCTACGGGCACCCCGTCCGGGGACCCCTCAGCCTGGTCAAGGAGGGTTGGGAAGCGGCACCCCAGGATCCACCCCGAGATGTGTTTCGATACATTCTGGCCCTCCGGAACCAGACTCGGAAGTTCCGGGAGCTGCCCGAGGCAAATCTCGAGGCAAGCCAAGAAGAAATGAAACGTTGGTATGACCTGATTGCCACTCTGGTCGAGTTTCAGCGTGGCCAACAGGTTTGGGTGATGGCCCCGGTGGAACCTTGTGCCCTTCTGGACAAGTGGACCAGGCCCTTCAAAGTGGTGGAACGCAAGAGCCAAGTCACCTATCTCATAGATGTGCAGTCTCCCAGGAATCCCTTGAAGGTCCTCCATGTGAACCGCCTCAAACCCCACTTCGTTCGGTCCGAGTTGGGTTCTCTCCTCGCCACCGACGACGGAGCGGAAGAGGACACGGAGCCTCTCCCCGATCTCCTGTGTGCGAAGGAAAAAGATGGCTCCGTAGAGGGAGTGAGTCTCTCCTCCTGCCTCACCCCCGAGCAGCGCGAAGACTGTCGCCAGTTGCTGGGACAGTTCTCTGACCTTTTCTCTCTCATTCCCGGCGTCACCGGATGGTGCGTCCACGATGTAGACACCAGGGACAGCCCTCCGGTACGGCACAGAGCCTACCGCATCCCTGACCGAGTCCGGGCCTGCATCAAGGTCGAAGTCATCTGGACACTAATATCAGCCCGGGGAATTAACACAACAAACTTGCAGCGGGTGAGACTGATAATAGCACCTAGTGGAGTTACGCCATTACTCGTTTCCACACACAAGGCAGAAGAAGAATAATGTCAACACCCACAGCAAATTCTCCAGCCTATGACGCAGATGGCATGGATCCAGGACAGGTTATAAAGACCGACCTAGAACACTTATCAAATGACCAGGCAGCCATAGGCCATGACGATGTCTCTGTCCCAGACATCTCAGATGATTCACAAGACAGTAGACCAGAGAGTACACAGGGCCGGCTATCCCCAAGCTCCCAAAACACAGTACTGCAGGGCTCAGCATCAGGAATGCCAGGTCAAATTGACACACTGATAAAAATGACACATGCTTCCAACTCTGCAGCCACCCAGCAGGAAGAGGACCAAGAGAGCAATAGGGCTTCTGGCGGTTCACAGTACAGCTCCCAGACTCCACTCCCAAGACTTGACCTCCCAGCACCCACATCCCTCACTGAGGACCATAATCCCTCAAGAACAATACTAGACATTATGGCCCATTCCGATCCCCTAGCCAGCAGCATTATAATACACAGACATACTGGAATGAGTGGCAGCCCCTTAACACTGGTCCCAAGCGAAAGGAAGAACACCTGCTACAGTTCAATGAAGTAAAAAGAGACATTGAACAGTATCCCTCTGAGGTAGTAACTGAGGGAGACATTAGCAGGAAGAGGACAGAGCACGATCTATGCCAAAGAGCGGATACAGAAGCAGGGAACATATCACATGAACAGTACTCAAGAAGCCCCACTGGCAATACAGCAACACTCCAGCGACTGTCATTACACGTACGCAGAGCAGATGATAGAATGACTAAACTGATGGGTGGCTTAGGCCAATTTAATAAGAAGCAACAACAAGCACTCAATGAATTAGCGGGTGCTGCAAGCCTAGCAGGGTCACACAGTGGTGGGGTCCCAACTATCATACCAAAGCAAGTGCCATCGATAGACTTGCATCAGAAAGCCCAAAGTGCAGCCCCACCACAGAGTAACACAGCAGCTTCTCTCACAGCCCACTTAAGTGTACCCCAAGCTCTGTCTACAGTCATTAATTATAATGCTCAGGTGACACCACCACCTACGCCTGTACCTCAGGCATCACCTCCAGTAGTTACACCACATAGGCTAGAAAAACAACAGCTAGACCTAGACAATTTGGACCTGCCAAATGTGCTTGAAAGAGCAGAAAGTAGGTGGAATAGACAGAAAAGAACACAGATAGAAAATGTTACAGTGTTAGGTAACGAAGGACGGCCTGAGGACATCCCACAGGAATATGATGTATCAGGTACAGCATGCCTGCGCACAGCGAGATCTAGAGGACTGAACAACATTGCCCTTTACAGGTCAAGACCGCCATTGACCAATGGTCTGACGCCAATTGAGATAGTAGTACTTGGAGAAGGGTCTGACTATTATGTTGATCCATTCTCAGATAACTTGGCAGGCTGGACAGAAGCTAATGCACCTCAAATGAATGTCTGGCCCCGAGATGGATCTTTTGAGCCAGAGCAAATGGCCACTGCTGAAGAATGTATCTTGCAGGAGGCAGGAGATGACGATTGGAACTACACCTACATGCGCCAAGGCCTAAGGGTCTGGCAGAAATACGCACGCAGGTATTGTCACACAAGACCCACAGGGGTAACACACCAGCTGCCCCTGCTGTCCGAAGAGGTCAATGACCCCCCTATCTCAGTCACTTGGTACCTAACGGACAAAGAACATATGAAAAATAAACTTCCACCCCTCACAGGGGGTGCGGGAAAGTGGATACAAGCCTTTGAAAATGACACCTCAGGTGTGTCATTGGCTATTTGGGATATGAAAAGTCTGCTCACCTTCCTGATTGGAAAGGATGCAGAGGATATGTTTTCATGCATCGACAGAAGGCTTTCCACCACTAATTCAGAATTAGATGGTGATCCTTTCAATAAAATAAGATCAGCACTATGGAACGAACTGCGCCGGAAGTTTCCCGATGTCTCAGACATCGGATCTCTAATGTCACAAACAAGGCAATTAGCTATTGAGAACACAGCTGCTAAATTAGAACAGCAAAAATTAAAGAAAACAAAGACTCTTGATGCAGTTAGGCTAGCTACACCAGTGAGTCAAGCGACTACTGTCACTAATTTTTCACAAGGTGCCTTAAATATACCAGGTGGTTACACACAGGTAACAACACATCATATACAACCACAGCTACCTCAGCAACACATGCCTGTGTACCAAATGGTGCCCCAGACTCAAGCTCTTGTATCACAGGGAGCTACAATACTGCCCCCCATCAATTCGGTTTCACAGGGCACCATCCAGCAGTACCAGGATGGAGGATATTCAAGTTAGAACAGCCCACAGATAACTCTAGTGTGTCCCGTGTTGTCATGTCTCACAAACATTAGAGAGGACCCAGTTGTGAATGTCATGATAAACAACAACACATATAGTTTTTTGATTGGCACAGGTGCTACATTCTCCTGCATCAAGGAGGGGGCACTGCCCATGTCCAACTAGAGCACAAACACACTAGATTTCTCTGGGGCAATATCAAGGGCCCCTTTCACAGAGCCATTACCAATAGGAATAGGAGGTAAATGTATTCAACAGCGTCTACTTTACACAACACAGTCCCCAGTAAATATCTTAGGACGTGATCTCATGGCCAAATTAAATATGAGAATATATTTCAGTGAGAATGACACAATGACTTTCTCCATTCCTGATACACCACCGACCATAATGATGGCTGTCAAACAAAATTTCCTCAAGTTATTCTGTCTTTTTCGATCGTAGGCCTGAAGACTGCCCTCTTCAGTGTCCCATTGCACGCTGACGACGAGTATTTATTTGAATTTTCATTCTGAAATAGACAGTTCACACATCAACGGTTACATTAAAAATACTGAGTCCCCCAGTGTGTTCAACAGAGCTGTCAAAGATGAGTTGTCAAACTTCCTATGTGGCAGCACTCTGCTACATTCTGATAATGACAAATAAACTCCTCTGTAGCACCACAGAGCAAGAGTACCGGCAGAATACAATTGCTCTGCCTTACAGCCAGTACAGTCTACTTTGTTGATGGTTCTTCTACCATTGATCAGGAGACATGAGTAAGATACGCAGGAGCTGCAGTAGTCAGAGCACATCAGAATAAATGCTCAGACTCTTTAGACATTGTACAGCAGATAGCATTGCCACCACATTACTCAGCACAAGCAGCAGAATTGGTGGCACTGATTGCAGCCCTCAAACATGGAGCTGATGAAAGAATTACTGTATATTCTGATTCTGCTTATGTCACCACGAAAACACATTCAAGCATCCTGAGATGGAAAAGGCGTGGATTTCTCAAAACAGATGGCACGCCTGTGATGCACAAACAGTTACTTGAGGAACTAATAGATTCTTTGACACTGCCAACAGAGGTAGCCGTAGTAAAATGTGCTGCACATACAAATGGCCAAGATTTCGTTTCTAGAGCAAATGCCATGGCAGATTGGGCTGCAAAAGAAGCAGTGCGAGGGCCCAGAACTGTACAGCCTCCACCCCCAGAACCAAATGCATGTGCCCCCATTCTGCTTGCCCAAGACACACCCACACCAGTGCAGGGAGGTGCACAGAGTTCAGATGAAGATCCAAGTGAATCACCACTCCCACATACACCTGATCTAACACTTCCATACACCATTGATGACACACAGCAATATGACATTATTGCACAGCTCCACCTCAGGGAGATACAGGAAAGTGCCCCACCTGAAGAAAAAAGAGTTGTGGAAGAAGAGGGGAGTACAACGGGATGCTTCAGATTTCATTTACAGACAGACAATGACAGGAAGGCTTTTGCAAATAGCACTCACTCAGTTACACCTTCCTACACATGTCCCTTGTGATATCATGTCCACAACTTTGCAGACAGAGTGGTTCATCCCCAATGCATATAAGCATACACAACTCTTTGTTTATTAATGCCTCATGGTATCAACAGTATTCCCCTAATTCAGCTACAGCAACAGTTGCATCAACAATACCGGGGCCCAGGGGTCCTTTAGAGAGCTCCGCATTGACTATGTAGACATGACTGACAGATGCCAGAATTACCAATATCACATTGTAGTGGTTTGCCCTTTTTCACGATGGATTGAAGTTGGACCATATGTCCATTGTGACACAGACTGCAGCTACATTCCTGCTTTGTGAGGTCATATGTCACTGAGGATTACTGGACGCCATTCGCAGTGACTCGCAGTGATAGTGGCAGTCATTTTTCAAACATCATTTTTTGACACAACTGCGACAATGTTAGGAGTAAAGAATAAGTTGACTTCAGCCTATCACCCCCAAAGCAATGGTATTTGTGAGCACCTCAACGGCCTGTTCAAAGCCTAGATCAGTAAGATAAGTGCCCAATTGGAAAGTAATGGCTATATTACCTTTCCATTGCTTTGTTTACACTTAGAAACACTCCCAGTTCTGATCATCACCTCACCAGCTTGTCACTGACAGATCAATGAATGTGGTTGTTCTCTCCACCAGACTTAAAACAAGACACTGAGCCTTCTTCTGCTATTGTGAGAAATGAATTGTTTTGTCATTTATGTGCACTAATGCGTGCTTCAAAGTTCCTTTCCATTCAGATATCAAAGACCAAGAACAAGATTCCTATCTCTGATGAACTTCCGCCTATTTGGGACATACATCTTTTTAAAAGAAGCAGTCCGGAAGAGGAGAGACCTCAAATTCAGCGAACACTTGCAAATTGACTTTTCACCCACAGCTGTCCGAATAGCCAGAAAGGAATGGACTCATCGAAGCCATGTGAGGATCCACCCGGCACTATCCGAGATTTGAACATTGACCGAGAGAAGGGCATCATGTACCAACTAACTATCCAAGATCAAGAATGTGGTGATCGTATGATGGCCTACGGACTGAGACGCAGCAACAGAACCACCCTCCATGTCAAGCTTTCAATGAAAAAGATATGTACAATTGCAATTATTTTCTTTGTTATGTTTGTTATTTCAGTAGCCATATTCCACTGGTCAGCAGTGCGATCAGAGAAAGAGAAGCTACTAGCAATGTTAGACCTGCCACCTCAACAGGGCACCCCGTGTTCAAGACACTTTCTGGTAACAAGCAAACTGGGATAAGCACCAGCAGTAGCTATGACACCTATGCACCACCGACCTTGACACCTTCCTCCCCCCAAGCAGACCCCACAGATTGGGACTTGGTACCTGATCTCACCCTGAATCCCCCTATGACAGGTACTCCTAAACGTGCCCGCCAATATAAACGAAGTATCAGAGATGAAATGGGTCATGAGGAAGTGCCATCAAATCGAAGGGGGACCCCACATCAATTAAAGGCAGGTAGACGGGGACATTAAAGATCAAACAAGGGAGGGAAACCTGCCCTAAGTGGTCTAGTAAAAGGCCTCAAAAGAGGTCCGCTATATTATACAACGTGCCCTGAACCCACAAAGAACATTTCACAAATACATTTCCTTAGAATTATCAAAAATTGTTCTTATTTTTAAGTTCATTTTTATCATAAGCAAATTGATATAATTCAATAAATAAATATGTCCAAAAGATGGGAAAACAGCAAAGCAAAAATTAACAGTGGTTCATACTCTGTTATCTGGCTGATTCATTGCTCTGATGTGTGCCGCCGCCGCCGACCGGATGCCCTGTAGGCCCTGCTGCTTTAAAGTCATAGGCCTTAGTTACGTTGACCAGAGAGCTGCCATTTTCTCTCCGTTTAAGCAGAGAGCAGGTCTGACCCAGGCTTCACCCAGCTCCACTTCTGCAAGGCTTCACACTCCTATTTAGGCCCCCACCCTACTGTGTGCTAAGTTCACGAACGCTAAAGTCCAAGTTCCCCTCTATTATTTCAACACACCCCGGAGCACCACCTAAGGCTTTGAATGAGGAAAAGGGAATTGCCAGCCGCAGCTACTCCAAGCTTGAGTGATAAATGTGGCGACAAGAATCACAGACTGGCACATACACACATAAAATAAAATCCTTTTGTGCAATAATAACACTTTTCTGCCGTCCATGCACAATTTATGACAACCTTCCAGTCAACAAGGCGCGACCCTTAGTCTAGACAAGTGTACGAGTCGCATTTACAGGAAAAGGGGCTACATTTGGATGGGAAAGGTACAGGGCAGGTCGTAAGTGACGATGGAAGGGTATGTGGTACAAGATGGAGCAAGATTGCGTTGCTATACACTTATAGCCACCTTGAAACATATACAAAGGAGGTTCACAAAGACCTCTTTGAATTACTCCTCCTGAGTGAGTTCTTCCCATGGGTTACTTGAGAGCCCATGTATTTAGTACATGTACTTTAATTTTGATGCTTTAGGTTATATTCTGTCTTATGAAATGTTACATTTGAAATGTTGCCTTTGCTATATATTCAGTTAACCTTGCTTTTCCTCATTATATTTGAAGTGTTTATATTGTATTTTAGGGACTTCTCACTTATAGGCAAATGCGAGTATTTCCCTAAATAACATGTACTTTGCTTTTTAATGAACTATGCAGTTTGAAAGCCTGTATTAAGTAAATGCAATGTTCGGTACTGAAATCTAAATCCACGTGGCTACCAGTGAATGCGGAGCGCTGGATATTGACCTAAAGTGATTTCTGTGCCTTTATATTGTTGTTCTTAGAAGTTGCAGCTTCTTAATAAAACTGTTAACCTTTCAGTTTCGGTTTCCACGGCTCACATATCTGTTTTTCTCTATTTTTAGAGCAAGGGTTCCTGCACAACCGGGTACAAATTAAGGTGTCCCATTGTCCCTAGTTCTCTCTCACGATCTTACCTGCGCAGGCTTCTGAGCCGTTGCGCCCCGGCCCCTGACCCCTCCTGCCCTGTAATAAATCTCCCTCCAACAACGTGCCAGGCCCGGCTGGGGGGTAGAGGGCTTCCTGAGTGAGATAGGACCAAAGAGTTTAATTTGCCCCTCCGGCCTCCCCTGGGGGACTGGTTTCTCTCACACCTATGGCCTTCCCCTGTGGGCTGGTTTCAATCGCACCTCTGGCCTCCAAGAGAGCTGGCTCCAGATCCTGCTGGGCGTCTGGGAATCCCTGGACGCATCTTCTAAAGGATCAAAGGGCCAGCGGACGGAACACTCCGACGACCCGCCCCGAGGCATGAGATCTCCGCCTGCGAGGGTCCGGGCATCAAAGGGCCACTGCGCTATATCAAGACCCGCCTAAGAACTAGCGGGCAGTTGTATCCTGGACAAGAGAGCCCTGCTGATCTGATCGCAGCTCCACCCTTGGGGAGAAGACTGAACTTTGGAACTTATCGAGCCCTGCTGACGCTGTCACGGCTCATCCTCGTGAAGAAGGAACTGGAACCACAGAGCCCTGCTGACCTCGTCGTGGCTCATCCTTGAACCTCTAAGGACATTCGTTGAACACCCGGAGCCCTGCCGACGTTGTCGCGGCTCCTCAAGAACTGACCACTCTGTTCACTCCGGATCGAGCCCTGCTGACCTCGTCGCGGCTCGAGGAGTACTCCGGTCCAGCTGGACCCTTGACGCTACCAACACGATCTGGCTCAAGAAGAGTGAGTACAGCAGCTAGTACGACCACCATCGCCCGTATCCCCCGGCTCGAGGATTGAGAGCTGTGCGCAGGGTACGCTTCGTACTGGCCTAATACCGAGCCTGTCCCGCTTCCCTACTACTCCTTACAACCGAGACTTTACGATCCCTCGATCACTTGTAAATACGTGTTCATTTTGCCTAAAACTCTACTGTGTGATAAAGAACTTGCTTACTGAAATCCACGGTGTGGTGTCCATTCATAAGTGTGGTGTGAGCTCAGTGTGTACGATCTTAGACTCGGAGTCCTCCCCGGCGAGGACTTCACGTCAGGACTCGGCAGTCTTTCTGGGAGAGGTGGGTCACGGGGTGGTCGGGAGAGGATCCTGGCCCCTGGGATCGCCCCTTCTAATAGATTACATGATGTTGCCTACTAAGGGGAACAGGATTTTGAGGGGTTTCTACATCTGTTGTCACGAGTCAGGAGCTCACAGAGGCCCACACACTGTTCACTATCCAAAACCCACCCCAGGGCATCGTGTAGGTGTGTCTGTCTGTGCCGTCCGTCATTCTTTTTCAAGGGTTTGAATAGTACATTCAGTCTTGTGAAAATAAAGGCTGTTATGTTGAAGATGGAGAACCCCCAAAATAGGTGTTGAAAAACGGTGGCAGAGTTTTGTTTTCACCTGACATCCTTCTTTTGTTTTGTTTTTTTGCGAGAATGCAAACAAACAAACGGATGTACTTGTGTTGTGTACTTGCAAAGTCCACGTGATGTGCCACAAAAGTAATTAAACCCTCTGTATGTTGCGTTAAATATATTCTCAGCAGTAGGGCTGAATACAATGAGTCGTCTTCAGCCCATACCCCAATGCCATCTGTTATTTGAATAGAGGCTGTGCCCCATAAATTAAATTGCCCTGTGCCATCTGTTGATGCAGACACCACTTTTTTTCTTAAAACCTAGAAAGAACCCAGCTCTGATTTGCACTTAGGTTGTACTTTTACTTCCTTCAGTAGTAGTTTCTTCCTATTCTTTGCCCTAACTGGGCAGTGCTCTTTTCAGTGCACTTTTTAATCTAAAAGCTACTTCTGTAATCCCTGATGGAGCTCTTGACAGATTCTATGGACAAATTCAGCTCGACTTCCTTTTAATGGTTGTGGAAAGGCCAAGTCTGTGAATTAACAGATTCGGGGATGGTGGGGTAGTGTGCGTGCGCCATGTGTAAGTGTTTAGTTATCCAGCACAATATCCTTGTTTTCATCTTGAACTTTGCAAAGTGCTATTTTTGTTGCCTTTTCCTGTTCAGACTCCCCAGTGGAGACTCTCAATCCAAAATAACTTGTGTGCGAAGCCTATGGACAACATTATTAATAATTAACGAGGAGCAATAGCAGGAAAGTAATGGCCGCACCTCGGCTGTTAGGGCTTTCCACATGTCTTAAAAAACAAGCATTGGAAATACAATAGGTCTCGCAGTAGTAAAGTTTGAGCTATAGGTGTTATTTATTTTTTTGTTTTTTATTTATGTGTTGTTTTTTCTAAATAGCGAAATTAATAGCTTTCTTCTTTACAAAGCCAATAGTTATAATTTTTGTAAATGTGACACCTTTAGCATTTGTAAAGCAACATGTTTTGTATTAACGGGACTTATATGTGACTTATATGTATTGAAATAAAAAAAATCAATGGCTTTTAAAAAAAATTAATACGTAAATAAAATGGATTTTATTTTATATTGCCAATAGCTTAAAGTTTATTAAATATATTTAGTGAAGATGCTGTGGTTGCGCTGAGTGAGGGTGAGTGAGGGTGAGGGTGAGTGAGGGTGAGGGTGAGTGAGGGTGAGGGTGAGTGAGGGGTTGAGGGTGAGTGAGGTTGAGGGTGAGTGAGGGTGGGTGAGGGGTTGAGGGTGAGTGAGGGTGGGTGAGGGTGATTGAGGGTGAGGGGTTGAGGGTGAGTGAGGGTGAGGGGTTGAGGGTGAGTGAGGATGAGTGAGAGTGAGGGTGAGTGAGGGGTTGAGGGTGAGTGAGGGTGAGGTGTTGAGGGTGAGTGAGGGTGAGTGAGGGTGAGGGTGAGTGATGGTGAGGGGTTGAGGGTGAGTGAGGGTGAGGGTGAGTGAGGGTGAGGGTGAGGGGTTGAGGGTGAGGGAGGGTGAGAGAGGGTGAGTGAGGGTGAGGGGTTGAGGGTGAGTGAGGGTGAGGGTGAGTGAGGGTGAGTGAGGGTGGGGGGTTGAGGGTGAGTGAGGGTGAGGGTGAGTGAGGGTGAGGGGTTGAGAGTGAGTGAGGGTGAGGGGTTGAGGGTGAGTGAGGATGAGGGTGAGTGAGGGTGAGGGGTTGAGGGTGAGTGAGGGTGAGGGGTTGAGGGTGAGTGAGGGTGAGGGGTTGAGGGTGAGTGAGGGTGAGGGGTTGAGGGTGTGTGAGGGTGAGGGGATGAGGGTAAGGCTCGTTTAATTAAATTATTTCTGTACCTAGGACTTTTGTAAGTCAAAATAGCTCGGTGCCATTGTATTTTGCACACTGCCATAGGGAAATTCATTAGAAGTGTAATTTACAAGAGACCCGGGCAGCAATTGCGTAAGTGCATCGACCTCTCTTTGAACCAAGCCTCGCTCGGAACTAGCTCTCCAGAAAATTACCTCGTCTGTCAGCAATCTGAAGCGACGCCAACGCGTCAGCGTGTCGTGAAATTATCCCAATGTCTGCCTGGTCGTGACCCCCGCGGAATTAGTAGAATGGTCGGGCCCAGTCTCTGGGCTCCATGTTTACAGACAGTGACTGACGCTAATGGCGGCCGGGCCGTTGTAATGAAGTGATTAAGCGATAACTTCTGACTCTTTGAAGCACACGTTTGACAATAAATGTGCACGAAAGCTTCCATTAGCTCTGAAGAAGGCAACGAAGGCTCGGTGTCCGGGACTACCAGGTTGGCGGCAACATGGATACACTTTTGGGGAGATGCATTTGGTATGCAGGAATATGTCTATAAAGAACAAACCCGCAGGTCCGCCATTCTTTGTGTATGTTAAAAGAGCCAGTTAATTCAGTCAATATGCGTAACTTGATGTGTGATATCTTCATACACGAGACATTACAAACGATTCACTAACACAAATCGATGAGAAAAAAAATATCTACGTTTCGCTTCTTCACACTGTACTTGAGCCAGTTCCAAGCACTGTCAATGACGGGACGATACACTAAAGAGGAACGCGATTTTCCTATGGCCTGTGCATATAAACACAAGTCAAAAGCAGATTTCTAAAATAAAGTGTAGGTGCGCACTTTACACTAAGTTAAAAGGCAGGGGGCACGGGAGAATTATTGCCACAGCAGCAAGCAAATGGTAAAGGGGTGGAGCCTAAGAAAAAGGAGGGTTTACATATATTGTTATTGCCCGACTTCTGCATGTTTGTTACCACGTGGGGGACGTGTTCTTTCTTTTCAAACTAATAGAAAGCGGCTTCCATTTTAAAAATATATAAACTTCCTTGAGTGTGTCTAACGTTAAACGTGCGCATTTTCAGACATGGGTGTGCGATAAGGGTAAGATTATTTAAACCTACCACACAAGCCAATCACCACGAGAACTACCAACTTAAACAAGAGCTAAGCCGAGGGGGGAGGAGGGAGGAGAAATGCGTCTCGGCCGGAGCAGGGGGCGGAGCAGGGAGAGCGGGCTTTGAAATGCACTTCACACGGCCGGCCGGTCGTGAAACTGAAAGCATGGCCGGCCGGCCGTGAAAGCCTTTGATGCCGCAGGGGGTGGAGCGGCACCAGCTGGGAGAGTAGGCAAGGCAGGCGGCTGGGGGCACGTGCACGCGCTTTTAAGCTCAATGCGCATGCGCATTGAGCTTAACAGTCACGGGCACTGCAAGGAATCGCCACGATTCCTTGCAAGTTGGACAAAGAGTGGATAAGTCCCCATAGTCTCGCTTGCTCGATGCGCATGCGCATCGACAGGCGAGACCTAATAAAAACTGCTCTGACACTTCCCGAGTCCAACTGCACACAAGGACCAGGGTTTGAACTTCTTTCCTGATGACTGCACATCTTCAAGCCTGGATGGGGGCAAAGGCGTAGGTCGGCCTGACATCTGCTCAAGTGTACACTGCGCCATTACTCCAAAGATGCAATCTAGCTCCATCAGTAGTTTCCTCCGCATCACTGTCTCATGGTCAAGGGGTGAATGAATTGCGGTCCAAACACCAGCTTTACCTCGGGCTCCACTTGGACTAAGGCCTAAGTAGTCGGGCTCAGTTATGACCCAGGAACGCAGTCTGGCTCTTGCTTAACGGCAGAATGGCGGTGAAGAAGTCCCTGACTTGGCTCTGTTCAAAGTCTTAATAGCAGTTGCCAAAATCACTGGTTAGTCTGTGGCTAAACAATGTCTTTGTTGAACCCCTCACCACTAAGGCAGCTAGTCCATGGGCAGATCTAATATTGTATGTGCTTGTGTTGGAGTGTGGAGTTTCATCCCAGGATGCATGTGGAGAGTCATAGTATGCATGGAATCATCCAGTGAGTAACTTGATGTCACCTTGTAGCTTTCCGCAGACAGCACAATCCTGTTTAACCTCTCATGTCTTGTCTGTCTGAATGATGCCACTGCATGTCTCACATGACTGGACCTCATGTCTGGGATCTGCAGCATGCTCTCCAGGCTCTTATCCAAGTACACAGAGTAACAAAAAAAATATGGAACTGTTACAGTTCATACATCAAAGGAGCGCACCTGTTTTGGTGGAGGCTTGGCGCTCTTCAGCAGTTTAATGGCTTCTCTTCCAGTGAGACCCAACATTGGGGAAAAAGGTTTCCTAATCTCTTGTTATGGCTGTTTACAAACACTGCATGGTGACCAGCATAGGCATGGGGGGGGGGGGGTTTGGCTCCCACTCTCTAACTCGGAATCAATGTCTTGAAGTTGCCCAGGGCACAGAAAAGCAGACACATGCTGGTGTTGGGCAAATGCAGGTAGTGGTGTCCAAAATCAGTTACCGCCAGTAAGCAGTTTAACATCCTCTCGCACAAAGCTGGTATATTCAGAAGCTGGCAATCTGTTAAATTAGGTGAGCTTTGGCTGTTTGCGCAGTTCGGAAACAACCACATACTTGTCCATAGACTGTCAGTGCTGATGTTTATATGCAGACACTTTACATTGTTGGGGCAGTGTGGTCCAGCCTGCCCATGATTTGCCGTATACACTGGTGCTGCCTTATGTCTTGACTATCAGTGTAATGTTAGAATCGCTAATGAAAGGCCAGGCTAACTTGTCTTCTTGCCTTTCTGTGGAATTTATTTATGCGCCTGTGGGTCGGACAATTTCTTTAGGCTGGCAGGGGCAAACACAACCTGCATATTAGTTCTGGTTTATGATACCCCTTAGAGTGCACAGTAGAACCTTTAAACACGTTTCTCCAATAATCTTGCATTATCAACCTCATGTCCCCACAAACAAGTAACTTTACTCTCTTATCGGCCAGCACAATCACCTTGAACGCTGCACGAGCTTGAAGAGCTCAGACTGGCTGATGGGATGAAAGGCTTAGAGACATCGCTCTCTGCTGCAGAGTGAGTGCGAGTGCAGCGCGAGTGCAGAGTGAGCGCGAGTGCAGAGAGAGCGCGAGCGCAGAGGGAGAGCGAGCGCAGAGTGAGCGCGAGTGCAGAGTGATTGCGAGTGCAGTGAGCGCGAGTGCAGAGTGAGCGCGAGTGCAGAGTGAGCGCGAGTGCAGAGTGAGTGCGAGTGCAGAGTAAGTGTGAGTGCGAGTGCGTGCAGTGACTGCCGAGCGAGTGCAGTGACTGCCGAGCGAGTGCAGTGACCAGCCATCAGTGCACAATTCCTACAGGCACACCAGCCATCAGTGCACACATCAATTGTTAACGCATCCACAATTAACTATTGTAGCAATTGTAGTATGGTGCACTTTTCTTTTAAACATATTCATCTAAAGCGCAGCATGCCACCATTGCTACAATTCCAATCCAACCCATATAATTCCACTACACACCACATGCATACACTCCATAACACATGGCTAAAAGACATTGCCATTTACAATGCCATTAGCTCTAACTCAAGTAAATCCGAGACCTATTGCATTTCCAATGCTGGTTTGTTTAGCTTTTTTAAACAAACCACCCACTCAAAAACATACTGGATGCTAATATTCTATTCATGGTGTTTGAATAGCACATGGCTGCCCCGAAAGGCCCCCCGGCACAGACTCCAGCACACTTGAATGACCTGGGTTGGTCGGGCTGAAGCTATAATAAAAGGGTCTTAGGCGTTTTCTGACTGCGTTTGTCGACCTTTGACTGCCCAGTTGTGAAATGCCCTCCCCGTCAAACTCAAAGGAACAGCTGTTGCATCTGGCGCTCTCAGATGGTCAGCAGAGAAGAGTTGGGGAGCATAGTGATGTCCTCGTTATATAAGGGCAGAGCAGGCTTCAAATCAAGGACACCTTTTCCCTACATACTTTGATGTGCCATCCATACAGCCTTACAATTGATAATTTTTTTAATTGGTAGACCATGAAGCGATGGGGATCTTGAGGAGCGAGTGTGCCGTAGTGTTTTGAATGAGCTGTAGCATGGCTACTCACAATCATTTTGTTCAAATTCTGCATCCAAGCTTTCTATAAAAAACTTAAGAGATTTAGTTTTGCTACAAGACAGTGTCTAGTCTGAAAGAATTAACGCATTCAACATGAATGTCCACTAAATACTTCTCACGGAAGCTAAGTATCAAAATGTAGTCCAATTAATAGTCAAAAGCCCATTAAAGTATAGGGAAATTCTGTGGCGCATGCATGGCAAATTTTTAATACTTAAGACTGCATTACCATTGTGGTGCATTTTCCAGTCTGCTCTGTTGTGCACTTCGAAGTCTTTGTGCCAGGCCTAAACTGGGACAAAGTCTGCTAATTTTCTGTTCCTAGTAGACACCCATGGCTGTTTTAAGCCATCAGTCCACCTTTCTTGTGCAGGCAGCAACTGGCCTGACTCTCAAATGTGTGGCAGAGATCCCTTCACAGCAGTGATTACCAAACTATGCGCCATAGCTCCCTCAGGAGTGGTCAAACCTAGCAGATTGAGCCATGCATCAACTACTTTAATGCATTTAATGTTAATAGGTCCGTTGGCTTTACTTAAACTAATTAGACTTAAACGCATGATTTGAAAGCTCTAAACGTAGTGCTTAACCACATGGCTGCTAGGCGTTTTCCCCTCCTGTGCTGGGAATTGCTGTTTTACTTTATTTCATGACGAGCTGGCCTTGTCATCCGCGCACGGCAGGTAAGCGCCATGACGAGCCCAGCTCGTCATTAGCTTCGAAGGGGTTAATTGACGGCATATCAAGGACAATTACCTCCATAATTTACTGGATCCCCACATCGCAACTACCCCAGGGTAGCATACGCTACCCGATTTATTTTGTTACTGGTTAATTTTTGGTTTTTCCAAATGCATTTTACACCAATGCATGTTAACAGGGAACACCAGTTGTCCGGTCTATTAAACACACAAAGTATTGACATTTGTACTTGAATCATAAGTACTTTCAGTACGCACATTTCTAGACCGGCCTGGAGCACAGGTAAGTAAAACACCATATACAACATAATGCCAACATTTTGAAGTAAGGAAGAGGGACGTTAATAAAAAGTATTTATTTTACTTGCATTGATTTGGAGGCAATTTTAGGGAGGAGACAACGAAAATAAAACTGTACGTGGTTGAAAAACAAAATGTGTTGAAAAAATGTAGGAGTTACCCTGCCAAGACAGGTGTTGGCACATATGACATGGGTAGAACTGGAAGTGCATGCAAATATTCAAGCACAGCAACACTTTGGCAATGAAGCCTACATTCTTAGGGGTGCTATTCAGCACTGCAACTCAGATTAAAAAAAAGTTTGAGAGGTGGAAGAAAGTGCCCTCTTGTTGCATGGTTTACCCCACTTTTTGCTAAACTGCTGATGTACTTAGAGGGTGCCCTGGGTTCCTGCCAAACAGGTACCCATGCCTATGTTATTTGCCTATAACTGCATTAAGACAAAAACCCAATTGACACTCTTTGACCACAGGTTAGTCTCTTGTAAATGGTACCAGTTACTGTGGTCAGGTAAGGGCTGCAGCACTTATTGTGCCACCCTTAGAAGCCCTGAATACGAATACATATACATACATATATATATATATATGTATATATATATATATACACCCCTCATTGCAGGCTGCGTGAGCAGCCACCAACTGGAGGCCCCTTTACCCCAGATTGGGCCTCAGCACTCTGCACCCAGCCAGCCCAGTGCAGCTGAGGGTGTTTCATGAGTGCATCCTCAACACGGGGGGGGGGCGGACTGTGGTTCATACCCCAGAATACCAACTCCCACAACAGAGTACTTGCATGTTAACTGATCACCACTTTCTCTATAGGACTAGATTGACTTTTTCCTTGAAAATTGTTCCTTTTGTGGAGTTATGTATAAGAACTTGAAAAACTGCAAATAATCCAAAACGGCTCACATTTTCTCTAGGAAATGTCCCAGTTTGACATCTAGATCCATCACAGCAAGTAGAATAAGTAATCAAGTAATTTCAACTATATTAAAAAATATTTAGACCTGCAACAGACATTTTCATTCATCTTGCTTGTATACTTTCACCTGCCTTGAAAAGTATCATTTACCTGGGTCAGGCTTACTTTGTTCTAGAAAATAAATATAACTAAATAAGTTTACACATCTAATTGGTCTAAGTTCAGTCTGAGCATTGGCACCTCATTTGCTGATTGTGTGTACAATAAATGCTTAACATTACCCATCTACTTTCACCTTCGGGGTACCACTTGACTGCACACTAACGCATTTTTGCTGTAGTATATACAGAGTCAGCTTCTTACAAGAAGGCACAAAAAAAGCATGGGCAAAGCACTGTAACTGAGTATTTTATTAGAGGCGCTGCCTTGGTAATACAAAACACCCTGCATATGCTTAGAATACGTTCAACTAACTTCATCCCAATTATTTTTATGACCCATAGCTCCCCAAACAGTGGGGAGCCATGGGTCAAGTGAGACTGGGGTCAGAAAAGTTAGGGAACCACTGCCGTCACATGGATGTAATTCGCGAGCTCGGGTTTTCCAAGACAAGCAACGCTGTTTCCCCAGGCGGGGGAAATACGAGGATCTTTGTTTGCGACGGCAGTGGCCGAGGCTGTCTTTCATTTCACGGGCACAGAGACTCAGTCAGCGCAGGACTCCAGGAGCCAGGAGTCCGTGCGGTAGCCCACCTGCACACCTGATTGAAGGACCGCCCCTCCAACCACCGGCCCTACATCACAGCTCGCCGGACCCGCTGGCGCGGGTCCTGCTTTGCGAGCTCGGGTTTTCCAAGACAAGCAACGCTGTTTCCCCAGGCGGGGGAAATACGAGGATCTTTGTTTTCGACGGCAGTGGCCGAGGCGGTCTTTCACTTCAGGGGCACAGAGACTCCTTCAGCGCAGAACTCCAGGAGCCAGGAGTCCGCGCGGTAGCCCACCTGCACACCTGATTGAAGGACTGCCCCTCCAACCACCGGCCCTACATCACAGCTCGGGTTTTCCAAGACAAGCAACGCGGTTTCCCCAGGCGGGGGAAATACGAGGATCTTTGTTTTCGACAGCAGTGGCCGAGGCTGTCTTTCACTTCAGGGGCACAGAGACTCAGTCAGCGCAGAACTCCAGGAGCCAGGAGTCCGTGCGGTAGCCCACCTGCACACCTGATTGAAGGACCGCCCCTCCAACCACCGGCCCTACATCACAGCTCACCGGACCCACTGGCGCGGGTCCCGCTTCGCGAGCTCGGGTTTTCCAAGACAAGCAAAGCTGTTTCCCCAGGCGGGGGAAATACGAGGCTCTTTGTTTTCGACAGCAGTGGCCGAGGCGGTCTTTCACTTCAGGGGCACAGAGACTCCGTCAGTGCAGGACTCCAGGAGGCAGGACTCCGCGCGGTAGCCCACCTGCACACCTGATTGAAGGACCGCCCCGCCAACCACCGGCCCTACATCACAGCTCGGGTTTTCCAAGACAAGCAACGCTGTTTCCCCAGGCGGGGGAAATACGAGGATCTTTCTTTTCAACGGCAGTGGCAGAGGCGGTCTTTCACTTCAGGGGCACAGAGACTCCGTCAGCGCAGCGGAGCCAGGAGTCCACGCTGTAGCCCACCTGCACACCTGATTGAAGGACCGCCCCCACTCAGCGTCGGAATTTAATCAGTCTCCGGGTCACGCAGCGCGGGACCAACGACGGACGAAGCCCGGACAAAGGGCAGACAGTCTGTGACAGTCCGTGGCAGGGCTGGGCCAAATCCCTTGCATTTACAACTAAGGTACTTTGTGTCTTTTATTGTTACTATCAGTACGGTTCAGCTACCCGGAAGCATGGGGAAACGGAAACTGATAGACTCTGGTGAAGCAGTAGGGGGGAGTGATTAAAGGTGGGAAAAAAGCCAAAAAATGCAAAACCAAGCAATCGGATAAGCGGATGACTCATGCAGGAGCCAATTGTGTCATGGATCGAATAGACTATCTGATACAAGACTGTGGGGACATACTGACCCAAGCTCCTAAAATTGTTGAGAAAATTGGTGAGGGTACTGTGAAATCCGGGTCTGGCTTGGGCAAAAGGCAGGATAAGGGAGTGGTGATAATACCTGATATGTTTTTAAGTAAAACTGCTGTGGGGGCAGGGACCAACATTGTAATAATTGATGAGGAGTCATGTGTAGAACAACCAAATCCATCTGTAGAATTTGATGTTAGTGCTGAGGACTTAGAACCCTTATTTAGCAACAACAGGTTCTCTGTTTTGTCTCAGATGGAGAGTGAGGATGCAGCAGGAGTCTTGTTGATTCCTCCCCCTATTGAAAATTCCATATCTGTGTCTCAAACTATCGATGTACATATGTCCCCCGAGCTAACAACCAATCCCTATGGGTAATTATTAAACAACTCTGCGGTTTGGTGGAGTCATTGCAAGTTAAAGTTGATCTTTTGACTGTCACAGTTAATACCCAAAAAAATCATTCTGGCCATGGTTCACTTAATCTTGCAAAAGCTTGCCCGACAGGCCCAATGAACAAAAGTACGGTTGGAAGGAAAGTGCACATTCCATCTGCCCCCTCGACTGTCATTCCACCCATACGCAGTCCGTTGGTAAGGAAAGAAAGGGGGATCACGCAACCCATAGGTAATTTGAATGTAAAGGGGAAAAGTTTGATAAATCCGCCCAAAAGAATGCCCTTAAAATCAAATGTTATACCAGTGGATAGAGACAGAATGGACGAGAATATAAAAGAAAGTTGCCAGCAAGAATCAAGATTGAGTTCCCTTAAACCGTTCAATCTTCACTGTAATGATCATCAAAATCGCACACAGGCTGTGTATATGGTGAATGTTCCAAAAATATCTATGGGACGAGACTATGAGACCCCGGACTCCCTAACGAATAAGACAATCCATTGGATTAGGCATATCAGGGGGTGTAGGTCTGTCATCAGGGAGGATATTGTAAAAACCACAAGAATTGCATCACCAGGCGATACTTACGATTGCATCGAGGTAGTTCTAAAAAAAAAAACGAAGATAGTGGAGGGTTTGCTGGCCTTGGAATATATAACCTGCTCCCCAGATAACTCCCGGATACAAATGAGATCACAACCCTATCAGAGAAGGATACTGACTAGAGAAATCATGGAGAGTATAAATATGGCCTGTTCTGGACTGGACAGAAACGATTGACTTCAGACCCAGAATGGAGAAGTATCCCCCATGAGACAAGTAGTGATGAGGTCCCAGATCATGCATTAATTTCAACGGACCCCACTTTCAGATTTATAGAACACCCGTTCCCAGGTCAATTGTACAGAATAAAGTATCAGATATCCCCCAGGAAATTTCCAGATCCTTATATTCGGAGACTGGAAAATGATCGACAAATCCCGCCATTAGTTATTAACGGATGCAGATTCAAAACGTTAGCGTACGCCGACGATGTGGCTATTTTGACTGCACAACCTATAGTAGCTATTAGAGCAATCGAAGCTGAAGCGGGGCGATTTGGTCAATTTTCAGGGTATAGCCTGAACAGCACTAAAACCCAAATTGTTAAAAACCAGTGGGCAATTTGTAATGACGACAGAGTGGTAGAAGCTGCAACCTATCTAGGGGTAAGAATTACAGCAGAGATTGATAACATTGTTAAAAGCAATCTTGATCCCTTGTTGACCAGCGTAAAAAGAGATTTGGAAAGAATGAACAATTTACATCTATCATTGGTGGGATGCACAAACATTATCAAAATGATGATCTTTCCTAAGTTCTTATATTTCTTTAGGGCCATACCACTGTTATTTGAATACAGTTGGTTCAAGAATATAGAAGGCATATGTAATAGATTTATTTGGGCCCACGGCAAAACTCGGAGAGCGTACAGATATATGACATTACCTAGGGAAAGAGGGGGATGGGGTGCACCTGATTTTCATCTATACTATGTGGTTACTGTATTGCAATATATACAAGGGTTAATTGGGGGGAAGGTTGATGATGTAAGAATACAAGATCTGTCTACAAAGATTTATACTGTCGTATTAGGGCCAAATGCACAGAATTGTTTTTTAAAATGTACAGAATACAGCTACTTTAAGAGAACGAGGTTTAAAACTGTTAAGGCTGCAGTTACGATATGGAATGCTTTCTTAAAAAAAGTTAAAATGGGCAGATATAATAGATATGTTCTACTGCTGAATAATAGTTCGCTCCCGGGGGAGATTTTTGCTGATCAAACTATGATAGATTGGGCAGCAAGTGGTATTACGCAAATTGGGGACTTATTTGATCAAGAAGGCTTTAAGCAATTTGCAGACCTGAGAGAGGTATATGGTATAGGAAACAGGGGCTTCTTCAAGTATTTACAGATTAGAAGTTATTTAAAGAATAAATCTGGAGGGCCAGTAGGCTTCAATAAGGTTGAAATAATGGAGAAAATTAGGATGTCAAGGGATTGCACAATTAGGTCTCTGTACGCAGCTCTGCTGAAAGAAAAGCAGGATGATTTAGAGAAATATAGTACAAAGTGGGCAGAGAAAATAGGGGTTGACTGCAATCGCTTTATTGAATCTTTAAACTTAGGTCGCACGATCTTGAGTGCTGCCCCTTTGCAGTCTCAACATTACAAGACATTATACTTTCTTTACTATACACCTGAGAAGATAGCAAAATGGGGAGGGAATACAGGTATAAATTGCCCTCGATGTAACGAGCTGGAAGCTGATAGCATTCATATCTTTGCAACATGCCCACAGCTATTCTCACTGATCAAGGAGATAGAGGGATTCTTAGAAAGATCTTTGGGGATCATAATTCGCCTCACACCATGTTGGATTATGTTAGGGGTAGCTGAACAGAACCAAGAAGAATTCGTAGATTTTCTCTTTGTAGTAATGGCAGTATATAGGCTGACAATAGCCCGGGCTTGGCTAGATAAAAATCCCCCTAAATTTCAAGACTGGTTGGCAGCCACGTTGTATGCCTTAAGGTTGAGGAAAATGTTTATGCTCGGAAAGGAAGAAGAGGAAGAGAGTTGGGGAGGAGAATATGGGAGCCTATAAGCAAATGGAAAGAGAAGCAAAAGTGGAAAAAAAAAAAAATTTTGAAGGAGATGTGTAAATACAGTTAGGAGTCTGATTGATATATGATTTAGTTGTATTAAAGTTTAAGTAGATATGAAGGGCTAAGGGAAAATGTGGTAATAGCCAATCTACGGTAAATTGTGTAAAAGCTATGGTGTATTATGAATGTGCCTTTGTACATAAAAGAAAAATAAAAAATTTTTAAAAAAAAAAGGAAATTTCCAAATCTATAAATTCTCCTGTATCCACCGGATCAATTCTTTCTTGGAACATTGCTGGACTGAAAACGAAAATGGATTCCCCAGAGTGGGTTTCTTTTATCAGCCGGCATGATATATGCCTATTCCAGGAAACCTGGGCTTTGGAGCAGTTTTATTTCCCGGGGTATCTAAACTATGGAATCCCAGCGGAAAAGAAAGGGAAAGGTCGACCGTAATGTGGCCTGACGATCTGGATCAAACAAGATCTTGCTGTAATGGTTAAGATTATACCCACTAACCACAGGGATCTTCAGGCCCTCATGTTGGAGTTTGTGAAGCGAGACCCTATTTATATATACAATGTATATGCCAGAAGTACCAGGGGAAAGAACTCGGAAATTCTAACACTTCTGGAAGAACACTTAGAGAGCAACCTTCTCCATACTAATATTATAGGAGGAGATTTTAATGTAACTTTTGAGCCTCTCCTGAATGATAACTGGAACCTTTCAGGTGAAGAAGATAGTCCCCATTAAAAGATGGACGCAAATAGCAATTCAGCTTAACTCTCCCTGCCTAAATAAAGGAGTTAGATCTGCCAACGGTAGAACACCAGGTGATAAAAGTGGGGCTAATACATTTAAGAACGGCCCCGGCAGAGTAGAATAGATTATATTCTTGTTAGTTTGAGCCTGTGGAGGTATCTACAGGACATGCAAATTATAGATAGAGAGCGATCACAATCCCTTATCGGCAAAAATATCATATTGGGAATCACCAGTTGCTTTGGAAAGGGCGATTGACATCACCTCTCCAGTGGGCGTTGTCATTACTAATGATATGCGTCACATCCGCTGGTCTAAAGTCGTAGTCATTCAGGTGAATGTAGATTTTATAGCTGGCAAGCTTACTCAGGCAACAAGTGATCTGAAAGGTGCAGTGAATGAGGAGTGCCCAACTATTGGAATTGAAAGTGGAACCAGGATACATGAGGCTTTCTTTAAGGACCTGCAAACGCGGTTTGTTAAGCCATCCCTACAATGTGGACCATGTAACTCCCACCCTCCACGCTGGTATTCAGCAGACTGTAGGCAGGCTCGCTTGGAGCTAGGTAGAGCCCTTAAAAATGGCCCGAGTGAAAATGTGCGTATAGCTAGGGCAGCGTATAAATCTGCTGTCTTTAAATCCAAGCGTTTGTGGGATGAGCAGAGGTGGGCAGCCCTACAAGAAGCAGGATGTCATAAAGATCCCCGAAAGTTTTGGTGTCTACAAGGGGGGTGTGGATAGCAATTCCGATAAACCACAGAACTGGGTCCCGCAGGACAAATGGGTATCCCACTTCAAACCCCAGTTTGCAATGGCAGCAGGCCAAGAGTCTCATCGAGGCACCTTTTACCCCCTTTCTGGAGGATCCATTCACCTTGGGGGGATGTTCTGGCATTGCAATCCGTTGTCCCTGGTAGAGCGCCAGGAATTGACGGCATCCCAGCCCATCTATTCCTACAAGATAAAGATTCTTGGGGCCCATATATACTATTATTGGCAAACACAGTTGCTAGGGGAGCACAGATCCCCACTCATGGAAAGGGGTCGAAATAATTCCAGTCTATAAGAAGGGGGACAAATCCCAGCCTGGAAATTATCGACCAATTAGCTGGATCGATACTACCCAGAAGATCATTGGTAGGCTTATTTTAAATAAGGTTCAGGTTTGGGAAAGGGACCATAGCATCTTGTCTCACTTGCAGGCTGGCTTTAGAACTTCAGTTAGCACGATCAATCAAGTTATGTTTACTATGTTATACTGGAAAACTGTGCTAATTGGTAATGGCAGCCTTTATGCCACCTTTATATCTATGGGCAGCATTTGACTTGGTCCCTCGCCAAATGTTGTGGAAAGTGCTTGATGATATGGGTATGCCAGGGGAACTTTCGTCTTTAATAAGAAAGCTCCACCAAGAGAATTTTGCTCAGATTAGGTGGTAGTCCTGGCAATGTTACATCTCAGTTCCCAGTCGAACAGGTGTTCGCCAAGGTTGCGTCCTGGCTCCAACATTATTTTCTTTATATATAAATGATGCTGCAAACATTTTAATTATTTCTAATGTTGATGCTCCTATTCTTGCTGGAGGTAAAATCCCTATATTAATGTTTGCAGACAATTGTCTCAGTCTCAAAGACCCCGAACGGATTACTAAAGGCTTTGACAATTTGAGGACTTCTGCGTCGCTCATGGTTTGGAAGTTAACGTTCTTAAATCTAAGTACATGTCTTTTAATGTGCCTAATGCTAATAGGGGTACTGTATATATGAGTAGCGGACCACTTGAGAGGGTACAGGCATATAGCTATCTGGGCGTCTGCATCCAACAGGACTTGTCCTGGAGACAGCAGATTGATCTGGCCACCCTGAAGCATCGTCAGCTCTCGGGAGCTTAGAGCATTCCAGGTCCTTGACCAGACCAATAACTCCAGTGTTATCGGTTTATAATGGCAAGGTAGTTAGTTCTACTCTGTAGAGTGTGGAAATGAAAAACTAAAGGGGATGACTGTCTCAGAAAATAATTTTTTTTAGAAAACTAATAAGGTTACCCCAAAGCACCCCACTGAATCCCCTATTTTATGACCTGGGTACAACACCAATATCTCCAATTGCATCTTTGCACCCAATTCTATATTGGCGTCGGATTTGGACTACACCGGAACTGGAAACATACATCAGGGGGCTGCTGGATGTGATTAATAGTGACTGTTCACGGAAAGTCAAATGGTTGGGACATATCTGGAATCTTTTGATTGATTTGGGCCTAGGTGAATAGAGGGAAGATCCATTGCATGCCAGGTTCCCCCCGAAGAAGGTACTCAAGACCTTGTACTGGAACTTGGTGGCCACAAAGATCTTTAGTACCACCCCTTCACACTCTCTTGTAGGTCTATTTTTAGAAGTCAAAGATTGTCCCAAACTTGAGGAATTCTGGGATGTCATTACAAAGCCCCTTGACCGCAAGCTCTACTTCCAGCTAAGAGTGGGAAGCCTACCAGTAAGGGCATTCTCTAATAGATGGACTAGTGGGGGCAAGGTGGCTTGTCCAGTCTGCTCAGATGTTCCTGAAACCATTGGCCTCTTCTGTTTGAGTGCCCACTGTATGCGGCACCGAAACAAAAGTGGTTTCGACCGATGTGTAGGTTACTGGGAACAAGGAGAAGAATAATCGCAGTTAGAATCATTCGCACAGTCCTAATATGTTTGTGTACATAGCGGTGGCAAAATTTCTAGGATGGGCATGGACGATTAGAGCCAGACTCCTGAAAGCATAATACATTAGCTAACCTCGTAGGCCAAGTATCCTTGTTAATAATTGTGTAGTAATATTATGCACATTTGTACTGTTAATGGAATTATTTTATTTATTTCTATAATCTGATTTTAAATTGGTTTTATCTACCAAAATGTATACATGTACTTTTTATATATGGAATATGCTTTTATGACAATCGTCAAATAAAGCTTGCTTGACTTGTAATTACCATGGGTCACTTAAGGCACACAACTGGTATTCCTTCTTGTGGCTCTTTGCCTGCACACCAAAATGTGTAAGGGGGCATGGGCACAAGGGATTCCTTCAGCACATGGTGCCACAGCCCCAGGGAGCACCCCTTTAAATCACATATTTAGTACTACAGGCATTACTAAAAAGGCAAGTACCTCTAGGTTAGACCAAAATGCAGGCACACATCTTTCAGTACCAGGGTACTTTTTATAGTTCCAGCTTTGACCACATTCAAGATCATTTTTCTTGCTTGGTAATTTGCCTGCATGAGGATATCTGTTAAACTGTACATACGCCAGTAGGACAATAGACTGTGGCAAACTATAGATTTCCATGTGTCCATTACTTCCGCACCTCTGCCATCATTGCACAGCATACAATTTTTTAATAATTTATGCAGATTTACACTTCTTAGTTTAGTTATTCTAAATTATGGACTATTACAGAGTCCCATGACATCTCACCTCGCCAGCAAAGATCTGTTCTATATCTCCAATTATATGTTTTTAGAAGACAGTGGATATGCTTATGTGGATTGTGGGCTTTAAGTGAAAGTCATACAGTCTAAGACACCACCCAAACACTTTAACAAATAAAAACATCCCCACCCCCCTCCCCCGATACTTGCAGCATATACTAATCCACAGCAGAAAAATAGGTCTAAGAAAGTCTCCAAAGAGGGTCATCTAGACCATCACATGGATAATTAAAAGTTCCTCTTAAAAGCGTGGTAAAATCTGCGACCCCAGGTCATGTTGGACCTTATACAGTCCAGACCACCTTACTTTCAATTCACTGATGCTCTTTTGGCTTTGCCAAAAGTTATAGAACAAAATAGCCATGGTAGGCTTAACTTTGAGCTCCAAATAGGAGTACTTCATGGAAGCGCAAGAACGACTAACACTGTACAGGGGATATATTCAACCTCTGTAGATTAATTCCAAGCACTCAGGGTCCATGAAGATATACACCGATCTATTCAGTCTACCTTTGGTTAATAAAGTAGATAGATGTTTTGCATTACTGTGAGTGGGGAACTTACCCAATTTATAGCTATACTCCACATGTATGGTATGTGGTTTTGTAAAGGTCTCACGTTTAAGCACAAATAGGAAGCAGACCGTGTAAGAAAATATTCTTAAACTTTACTAATTGGGTGGGGTACGGATAAGTTACTGACAAGTGACTGGTTTCTTCCAGATTGATAACTGCCCAGGCCCATTGAAAGATATACATACGCACAAATTTTGGAAACATTATACCAGCTATTGAAGTCAGTCATAGGATATGGCTCAAATCTGGGTGGTTCCTAACTTTACAGCAGGTAAAAGATTAACCAAACCATAGCCCTGCAAAACTTGATCAGAAAATATTGGCATTCAAGAGACCAAATTATTTTCCAAGCCCACAACCTCAAAACGGATGTCCCGAGAAGGGAGGGGGGGCTAATGTGATGGTCCGGAAACCTAAACAGTCCTTCTAAATGGCCTGTACACGATCCATCCGATAATTCACCAGCATGTTTTACTGTAAAATGTGTATATGTGGCCCAATCACGAAGACCAACCACTCTGAAACATAACCGACCCCATGAAACATCCTAGACCTTTGTTGCTGCACAAAATAGTCTCCTACCCTACAGAACAGGAATTCGTTGGAATGCCCACAGATCACACTGTTAAGAGTATGTGGTTCAATTCCGCTATCCCTAGACGCCTGCAGAACACACATCAATACAACAGTCTGGTTGACAAATTGCAGATTATCCTAACACAAACATTTAATTCCAGCATAAGTATCCCTGCAAGACTAATCAATCCCCAAACATTCTATAGTCTGCCAGTTAAACAATTCTTTCCATACTGAAAAGAAGTCCCCGGTTTATTCAGTGAATGACAAGCAGAGACAGACTCCGGCATTACCAGTTATATCTAACTTACGCTGAGCACCTGGTCAGCCATCACTCAACCCACTCCAGCAATGCAGTATCTGAATGCAGCTGCAGAACATGCAAACCATGTCGAAACATATGGTAATACTAAGCTGACAATTAATGTAGGTTAAACAAAAACAGTCTCCGGCTTTCACCTGGGATTTAAATCTTCAACTGGACCAGATAAACATGAATGAAGGGCCTAATACACAGCAATAAACAGGGGATACCCCAAGAATTAAAAGTCCGGCACTCCAACTCCAAACTGCGATTTAAGATACCCTTCCAAAGCTCAAGGGAGGGGCCCCAGGCATCCTTCAATGCCTTCTCATGGTCCTTCTTGGCAATGGTAAAACCCTGCCAAAGAAAGCTTGCATCTATTGCCATCGACCTCCTCTGCAATGTGCAGTAGTCCTGGCTCACCACAGGGTCCTTAGCAAGGTCAGTCACAACACCTTACAAACAGCCAAGCACCCCATCCCAGAAAGGAGACAAGACATTTCAGCTCTAAACTGTTGGAAAGCTTCCAGCATCCCCCCCACCAAATTGACCTAATGAGATAACCCAATTGTATAGTACTCTTGGGCTTCTCATGCCTAGAGGAAAGCGCATCCCTCCAGTCCTCATTTGAATGGGTGCCTACATCTCAAGACCAGAAATTCTGAAAGGGTCAGGGCATTGACAGGGGTCAATAGTAGTTGGAAAGTATGCCCAGGACATGGACGAATGTTTGCCCTAACTGCCTGAACACTTAGTGGGAAACTGCGAAGTCAATGTAGGTCTCTTAAGGAGACTCTGGATTGCTTTTTAACAGGTTTAAACCTTCCTTCCTGATGCCCTCAGTTTAAAGGCTGCAGTAAAAAAGTGTAACAAAATATTTTAATAAACTCGTCCATTATTTCTATTACTTATTCATCCAAGGTTCATGACAATTCTAGTTGGCAGCATAGGCACTAATAAATATCCAGCCTACTACAATAGCCAACAATCCATACACTGCAGACTTCTAGCCTAGCGAAAAACAGACATGCAGGTTCAGTTACATAGGTAGTGTTTTCAAGTAGAAACACTACTCAGAAAATACAAACCTTAAGCGCAGTAACTGAACTGTTTGCAAGATTTCCCGTCTTATCTAGCATAGATGGACCCGATACGGAGTTTAAAAACATCTTTATTAAGACTCAGATAAGCAAAACACTAGATACAAAAATCTTACACCAACTCTGCACATTATCCCTATACATGTTAAGTCACTTTCAGACTTACATCTGGCCAGGATGGGCATGGGGAAAAGGTGGTGGGCAGAGAAAGCTGCAGCCTTCTTTTTAGAAGTGTAAAAGACAGCCTTCCTGAAGTAAAACCAGTTTCAGTGCATACCTCGACATTGTCCAGTGCTACAAGTTGCCATTTTAAGATTGGAAAAATCCTTTGAACTCCACGATAGCCAGCACCCCCACAAACAGAAATCTAGTCTCTGTAATCCAGTACTTCAAAACCAACGGTAAACCACATGCAGAGTGCGTAGCCAGGCAGTTAATTTACAAATTGCTAAATCCGCTTTTAGGTGAAGCTGCTTGGAACCAGAAGCTATGGTGCTAAAGATGGCTACTGGTTACACTTGGGACATTCGGCCCAAGTAGCCTACTTGCAGGATAGCTGAGCAAAAAGAGCGGTGGTACAAACCAAAAAATGATTCACATCCTTTCCCATTAGAACAGGATAAATATCTCAGCTACAATATAAATGGACTATCGTTAATTAGACAATGGCTAGAATGAAGGCCACTGCCCACATTCCACGTATGCAGCCATATCAGAAGCAGTCTTTTGCGTTTCTAAATTAATGGTGCACGGTCTTCATCCGTATAAGGAATTAATAAAATAAAACTCTGACAATACAATACTGCCTGGAATCCTGTTAAAGCACAAGTGACAATTGTATTAACTGAATATACCACAAGACTTCAAATTTTGAAACCATTACAAGCTAGGAAAAGCTAGCAGCAAGACTTTCTGGATGTGCCCCATATAGTTGCTGTCCAACAGCACAAACAGGATGGATTATGCTGGACCCATCGCACCAAAACCCACTGCATTCAGACAAACTGATAAGTACGGGACAGCTTTCAAGACAGTAGAATAGCTTTACCATGCTGCAGGAATCTGTTCCTTACTGCAAGCTAACATACAAGCTCACTGCTGAAGACAATTTGAAAATTAGAAAGGTTTATTTACACGTCATGGGTCGATTGGGCATTCATCGGTATACCTAGAATTCGGAGGGAAGAAAAACTGATGCATGTGACGGGATCACCTCGTAATAAGATGGAAATAGTCAATTTTAAAACAGGATAAAAATTCCATTTAAATAGACAGCCCTAGTTCATTTATCCCAGTGGGAAGCACCCATACATTTTAATTTTCATAAAAAGCACGGCGGCTTACAGCACTAGGTGTCCTTGGGGAACATACAGGGTAGCTTACAAAATGGCACCGGCGTCAATTTCCCCCCTCCCAATGATGGCCATAAACTACTGCTCACATGAGGTATTTAGGTATTAAAAGTAGTCGCCGTCCCGGATTGTGCTCAGCGGGTGTCTGTTTAGTAACCATATAATCCTTTCAGAAAATGAATGGCTTGCTCTTCAGCAGTTGCTTCGAGGGCTCACCAACATGCTGCTGTAACCACTACCGCTGCTGGAGCCAGCTGAAAGTGGCTCCAGGAGATTGCACAAGTCCAAAGGTGATGCCCCACAAGGGCACAAGCGTTTAGCTCTTGAAGTGAAGACTGGTGTGTTTAGATCTGTCAGCATTAGAGTCCCAGTTTAGCTATCCCAGGTGGAGAGAGAGAGAGATGGTGAAATACGGTGGCAAACTTTGGTCAGGATAAAAAATAAAATTCATGGAAGGATATAGCCCATCCTTCTCCCCCAAACTAACTCTACACTCCAAATGAAAGGGGCCAAAAAAATAAACCATCTTTACATAGCAGTTACAAGGGGGGTGGGGCACGGACACCCGCACACTCCGTTTGAGAAGCAAAGTCACAGTCTGGAAAATGCATAGACTTCTGAGGGGCGCATTATTCATCGTCCTCCTCGTCGTCCTCATCATCCTCCTCGTCTTCGGGGTCATCTCCTTCGTCCGCAGGCTCCCGTTTCCTCTTTTCACCCTGGGGAGTATCTGAGAAAGAAATCCGAGGTTAATGCAGAGCCGCGGGCTGCAAGCACTACCGCGATGTAACAAACATACGAGGCCTGTCCAGGATACCTCGCCCCTCTCCCAGCCACCCACCTCAACCTCTAGAGGCGCGCGCATCTCGCACACGCTTCCACTTGCAGCTGAAAGACAAGCCCCTTGAGTCACTAGTAGCAGCTGCCGCCTCCTGCCCTCCCCTGTAAAGGTTAATGTGATTGATCGCCAAAACCGCCGCGACAGTACAGGCTGTTACTCACCTTCCTCATCATCATCTTCGTCTTCATCCTAGAATGAAAAGAGATTGTTTTAACAAAAAGTTACTTCCAATCTAAAGACCCCATCCCAGCAAAACTGTATACGGTGGCAGAGACAGCAGTCTCTGCATGACAACATCGTGAGGAAACGGAAGTGGTGTCAAGGGATCTCAGAAGTAGATTGAGCAAGCCACTAAATTAATGAGCAAGGTTCTTACCTCGTCCTCTTCCTCCTCCCCGTCCAAGTCATCATCTTCGTCCTCCTCATCAATAACTTCTTCATCCAACTCGTCTTCATCCTCTTCTTCCTCCTCTTCACCCTCTATAAAACGGCGAGAGTGAAAATGTCGTTTTACCACATTTCTACAAAGCCAGCAAGTTCAAGGAGGGTGTACTATGGGAGAAAGTGATCTGGCAGACGGAATATAGTCACAAGCAGTCACAACCCGAAGCCATTCAAAACTATTCTACAGAAAGCTCTGCGCGGGACCCCCGATTAAAACCGGTTCACACACTACACATGAATCTGCGTCAGCCTCGCCTACTGCACATACCTTCTCCATTCTCGTCCAGGTCATCATCCACGCCATCTCCTTCCGGGTCGGAATCGGGAGCTTCCTGGTCATCGGCATCAAATCCGTCAAGGAATGTGAGCGCCGGGAGCAGGTCGAACACGCTCTCTCGGTAGCTGTTTAGCATAGTCACTTCACAGTTGAAAAGGTCTAAGCTGTCCAGCCCGGGCAGTTTTTTCTGCAAAAGAAAAATGTCAGGCGACTTCGTGATACCAGTGTCCGAACAGAATAAAATTACATATCATTTAATTAAAGAACACTTTCGAATGACCTTAGGTCGACTACTACCCAAACATACAGATGGACGCATGCACGTAGAGTGGATACGTCAATAATAGCCCCGGGGCCATTGCGGATTACTCAGGGCATCTCTTCTTTTCAGAGGCAACTCCAGGTAAGTTAGAGCATCTTTATTATAGGCCAGTCCCGTAAACTCCCATGAAGCAACTGCCAGAGCCTAGGAAGGTTCCATGCAGACAAAGAAAGGACCAAACACTCTGCCTCCTCAAAGTTGAACGTTTCATGCCCAAAACAAACAGCATTATCTGGGTGCAGGGCAACTAGCTATTTTATGCTAATTCAGTTTCACAGCCGAGGACATACCTAAACCATCCTACGCCGGCACGCACAGAACACCCTCAGCGGGTCCGTTCGAGGGTAAACAAACAGCTAAAAGTAACAACGTGCCCAAATTCCTACCCGCCTCATTTCTGGGAGGGGCACGCGCAATTGCACTTACCAGAGGCTCCAATGTATTGATGTCCTTGATTTTGTTCCCGCTCAGGTTTAAGTGTGTGAGACTTGGCGTCCGCTCTGCTAAGACTTCCAGACCCCCGGAGATCCTGTTATCGCTTAGCTCCAACTAGGCCATAAAAAGACAACACACTGAAATAACATTGCCAGAAAAGGAAACCACTCTGTTAATTTGACCCTGATTTTGGTTTAAGAAAGGGCCTTGATCAATTGTGAAGGATCGTAACAAATACTCAATTTAAACCCCACTTTGTATTGTAATTTCATTTATATAGCGCTCACTAACCCTGACAAAGCGTCGGAAGTTTTAGAAACTATAACACATTAGTAGTGAATATGTATAGTGAAAATTTGAAAGTAATTTGGAGTGGTGAATATGACAGTTATTTGGCTTGAGAATGATAGTGAAGGGACAATGGGAAAAAGGTTTCCACTGCTATAGCGCTTGCTACCCGTTATACGGTATTTAAGTGTTTTATTTTTTTTACACAAGTAGCACGCCGCTCCTGAACCCATATTTCAGAAAAAGTTGCAGGTGCTTTTTAAAGGTCAGTCAACATAACCCACCAGCAGCATGACATTGAATCAAGTTACGTGGCATGGCCCACTGCTCAGCCACCCATCCGATCTCTGTATTTACCTTCCGCAGCTTTGGGAGTTTGGGGAGGTTCGCCACCGACACCAGATTAATGTTGATCATGCTGAGGAACTCCAAGTTCTCAAACTCCGGGGTGAGCCCTGTGATCTTCCCGTCATCTGACCGGCAGTTGTCCAACACCAACTCTTTAACCTGTAGGAAAGATAGCATCATTGAAGGCCTCAATGTCCCAAACCTCACTCACTCTGGTAACATGCTTGCTCTACCCTGCTAATCCAGTGCCAGGCACTTGGGAGTGAGCCACGTAACTCATGTTCGATCCCATGGACACGACAGGGATCGATTCTTAATTCATCAGCTGCTAAAATAGCCCTCAATACAAAGACCACCATGAAAATGGGTGTCGATTTCCAAACCACGTGGAAAGCCCTACCGAAAGTGGTAAACTCAAAGCACATGGCTAAACAACCGGACATTTGAGCAGCGACCGAATAAAGCACCCTTGTGATCGGAGAGCGTGGCAAAACAAGCTTCGACAGTTGCAAAACCTGTCTGGAAAGGGAGGGGTGTTAAAACCGTGTCGAGCTCCCTATCGTCTCCAGCCTGTAGTTCAACCGAAACCAGCTGTGAGCTGGTCTTGGCTTCTAGAAATCCAGTCACATCAGCTTCACCGTTTCCCGACTCTTGACAGGGAGATCTGTTTATTATGTCTTATAAAAAAAACAGTTTGAGTGCCCTAAGTCAGCAAAGCTGGGAAGCGGAACTTGGAATATATTAGGATGTTTCGTGGCGCTTCTCAAGGAAGACTGCCTCAGCGGGTAGAGCCTCGGTGGCTCTAGACCTACCCAACATGGCATCGCGTCCTCAACATGGATCTACAACGCCACTTCCCATGCACAACTATCATATGCCGGGGGAAGCAACGTCTCCCGAGCCCACAAGCATGCATCATACCCCCAGGAGGAATCGGCCACGGCTGCAAGACTAGTCCTAAGCCCGTATCACTCATCTGATCAGCTGCGGCCGCATAGACCCTCTAGAGAAGCTCGCGAGCACCGTGGCGGCCCCAGCAGCATGGCTCCCTCCCCGGACCCGCATCACCAGCACGGAGCGCCTTTTGCCGGCTCATCCTGGTGCGCGCAGCACTGCTGAGCGGGCTCCACCACAGCGCCAGACACAGGGGGGCCCTAGTACACCAACACAGGGGCAGCCCGGCTCCTGGACCAGACTCACGCAAGAAAAGTTCCCCCCGTTGCCACAGAGCCCGAGTGGAGGCTCCTGGTCAGCGCTGCGGGGCTCGGGCCGCCATGCGGGCAGTGCACGCACACGGCGGCCACGTGTGCACCCCCGGGCACGGCCATGCACTGCAAAGCAACGGAGGCGCCAGGGAGCTGGGCCCAGAGCGGCGCAGCAGCACCCCGAGACTTAGTGGCCGTCTCCGTGCGACGAGCAGCCGGCTGCACCGGTCTGGGGTACACCACTCTCGGGGGGCTTCCATGGCCCCCCGAGAGTGACGCCGCAGGGCGCGCAGCGCGCCCTCAGAGCCATGTGGCCCCGCCGGCCGCCAAGTTTTAAAAGCGGAGCCGGCTCCGCCCGCGCCCCTCAGCCGAGCGCGGAGAGTGATCCCCGCGAGGCCGCCCTCCGGTCAGCACCCGCCGAGGCGCCGGTACCCCCACCACCCGGGCCGCTCGGCCCCGTCCCCTCGGCGGGCCGCTCCGCAAACCCCCCGCGCTGCCGACTCACCTCCCCGGGCTTCCTGTTCCTCAGCTCCAGGTTGAGCCTCTTCTTCATGTCCATCTTGTCTCGGGGTGAGAGCGCGGGGCGAGCCGGCAGTCCGCACGGGTGGAGGGGCGGGCAAAAAAGGGGCAGAAAGTGGAAAAGGAAATGCCGCAACTACTTCTCTTTTATATGAGAAGGCGCCAAAGACACAAAAGAGGGAGGAGGCGGGGAGGGAGCCGGGGGGGCGTCCGGGCGCACAGCGCCTCCTGGCGGCGGCAGGCAGCGCGGCAGGCGCGGGCTGTAAACACGTCGCCTTCGCGCGCCTTTGTGCTGCAGGAAGAGGGACGCCCCTCGAGGCGCTGGCGGGCGGGCGGGCCAGCCTCCGGAGCAGACATGGCCGCCTTGTGTGCCAGGGTAGCACCGCTGCCATGCGCCCACCACTGGGACCCCCGAGGGTGCCCTAACACAGCCGCCCCTCATGTGGTCTCCCAGGAATCCCTGCACACAGAACACATCATGAACACGTTGGACGGAATAGGCTGACTTCCATGATGCAAGAAGTCAGCTTCACGGTTCTTTAAGACGTTACCCTGGTGACGATAAACTGTGTCTTCCCTCCCGGCTCAGGTTTTATTTGTCGCGGGGAAGGCTATATCCTTGTCACTTTTACCAAGCACAAGTTGGCAAAGTAAAGTGCGCAAAGTTTTTGCACTGATTTCAAACGTATTTTTTTTTCCGGCCAGTATTAGTGCCCTTGCACATTGTATGCTGCTAATTCTTTTCGGCACGCGCCATTGTTTCCTAAAAGAACGCCTCCCATTCGTATGTTCCCAGTTGAAATATTGTTGGCTGCATCTTAACTCCGTGTAACATAAATCTCCCGATGCTTATCTTAGTTTTTTTTTTACCAGTTTTGGGATGAACGGTCAAGATGTTTGTGTTGAACAGTTACACGAGAGTTTATTAATTGACGTGCGGTATTTCCATCACTATTCTTCCGCAAGCTCTTAAGTAATGTTGTGTTTATAATTCCTAAATAACTTGAGGGGCTAGGCTATATATATTTTAAATTTCAGTTTCTTGATGGAATTTTTTTTGTACTGAACTACGAACTACGAGAGGGTATGTTTTAAAATTCACACGATTAGACCACGACAAATGTAATTTTTAAAATGAAGGGTTACTGAACAAAAAGCCATATTCCCACCTCACCTTCCACTCAACATATATAACAATAAAAAACAAATTACTTACAACCCCTCCATTTTTCATAGCTTTGACAAATAGTAATTAATACTCTAGGTGTGTATATATATATATATATATATATATATATATATATATATATATATATAATGTGTGTGTGTGCATTGAAGTCACATGTTTGCTCTTTTGTTACACCTGTAACACATTTGTAACACTTATAAAATAACCAAGATTCAAGGTATGATAAACCAAAACAAACTCCTCATCAATAAGACACAATCTTATTTCATAACCAAAGTAGTAGGAAGCATTCTTACAAAACCAAATGAAAAATAAATATTTTTTCTTTTTCGTGGAAAACATTCAAATAACCATTCAAGGATTTGCAAGTCTTCCATGCACAAGACCCCATCATACTGTGTCAAGTGGTCAAGGCATCAGTACCTCAAGAACGCTTCCCAGACCATTAAGATGGGTTTAGTGTCTCGCTCCTAAAATAAAAATGCACTCATAAGATCTCACTAATGGGAAGACAGCAAGAGCAGCATGGTAGAACAGCTACCAGCCCTCAGAAGCTTCGTCTTTCTGCTTAAACATATTTAAAAATGTGTGACTTCACAAATGAAACATTTTTTATGGGAACTAACTTTCGGGAGGTCACTAATCAGGCTGAAGACCGGGACCCATGTTACCTTCCAGGTTGGTTCTGGGCATTTCTGTCTTCAAAACACTTTGGGTAAACCATCACAAGTCTAAAGATGGCCGCTGTATTTACTGTTTTATTTGAAACACCTTGTCTGTACACACCAAAGCAAGTTCTAAAATTGCCTCCACCTTCACTGTGACATTTAGTCCTATGTTCATTTCTATGACAACCTGTATATGTAACTGACTGTGCACCTCACTCTGTGTGTGATCAAGGCCTTTCTACGGCCGAAACACGCTTTACCTTGTTGGGCTAAATATATATATATATATATATATATATATACTAGCAGCCCGCCCCGGCGTTGCCCGGGGCAGAAGGGGGCATAATTTTCTGTTTTTGTGCAGTCCCGGTCGGGTACCCCGACCCCCGCCCGCCCCGACATTGCCTAGACTGCCCCCGCCTGCCTCCCGCCCGCCTGCCTCCCGCCTCTGCCTTACCTGAGCCGCTCCGTACTTGACCGCCACTCCCGGGCCCCTGCCCGCCCGACATTGCTCAGACCGCCTCCCGCCTCGCCTTACCTGAACCGCTGCTCCTCCCTGAGGTCCGGAGTTCATCGCCACTCTTCGCTGCTCGTCACCGCTCCTCCCCGCCTGTCGTCATCACGCACATCTAGGTCACGGTCAGCGCTACATCGCGGCCGGCGCTAGTTTTAGGGGACTACTTTGTTTGTAAATTTTAATTTTTCAATTTACGTTTTTTTTATTTTATGTCGCCTATGTCCATCTACACACCCTGAGGATTCCAACAATGTATTGGGTGTGTGGATTGGCGCTGTGGTTCCCGAGTTTACCTTGCCAAAAGGTTTCTGTTCTCTCTTTATAATAGTAGTATATATATATATATATATATATATATATATATATATATATATACACAAAACATCCAGCTCCCACAAAGAAAACTCCATGGAAGAAGGCACAGGCACGAAGTGGTTCAGGATTCGGCACCAATTTAATGAATTATGTCGCCCTCAATCCCAGGCACAAGAGACGCGTTTCGGCCTGCACAGAGACCTTTGAAAGATTAAATGTTTCAATCACTTGTCAAAACTATCAAACAAGATAACAGATAAAACTATAAACTGCCTGACCATAAAGGAGACACTGCACAACGCAAAATAATCCAACCAAGTATAAAAACAGAGTGTTTTGTTTTTGCCCTGAAGAAGTCCGCGAGGACAAAACTTGTTGGTTACGGTGTTTACCTTGTCTGAAAAAAGAAGTCTCCAATAAAGGATTTAAAGAACAACCCTGTTGAATTGCCATTTCTGATTTGATATTTGATTTGTGAATGCAGGTTTCAACTATACCAGGGATCGCTTCTACAAAAACATTTGTTGATCATTTTGCTAATTTAAATTAAGTGTGCTGGACCACTTTATATATATAATATATACACCCTATAGTAGGGGTTAAGAATGCCTAAATTACTTTCATTTTTCATTTATAAACATCTCACAATTATCAAACATTTCTGTAAAACAGAAAAGGAGCCTATACAGTGTAACACAAACTTAAAGGGAACGAGAGGCATTGTTAGCCAGTAGACTGCATTGAATAACATAACAGAGTAAACTGGCACTGTGCCTTTAAGTTCTCACAGGACCATACATTTGGTGATCTATTTACGAAAGGTCACATATTTTCCCCCACAACAGATCCCAACTTTTCCCATACGACACTCATGGATCAATTAATTTTCCGTAGGTTACTCAGCTCAGTCCGCGCACACTTCCCTACTTGCCCACTGGCACCTGAAGACTTGGTGACTGTCACCCCCGATGGTAAGCACCTAGTATCTAGACTTCATCGCACTAGCATGACTCTTAAACATACTCATGATAGTAAAGTCAGACAGCTGTGAGAGCAGGACCTCATCCACCCTCTCACTGATGGAGATTGGGCGTAGTGCTGCACACAAATCAAACTTGTATCGCCCAACCACCACCATAAACTGCACAATGTCTGGGTTCTACATAGAACATACACCACCCTGGCTAGCCTGGCCTAGATAGATCCATGCAATGCCCTAAATGCAAAACACAAGATTCCAATTTCGCACATATGCCATGGCCTGCCCCATTCTCACTACATACTGAACAGCTGTCTTTGAGATCCCATCACACATGATCTCGCACTAACGCCGAACCCCCTTATGGCAGGTACTCTTGGACAACATCTCTTCTATCCCCAAACCCCTTTGCAGTTTCTATGCCATTGTTCTATTACTGGCTAAGAGAGTAATGGCCCTCCGCTGTGGTGGCACACATCACCACACCCTGACCTCGTGGCTCAAGAGCATGACATACTGTGACCTAAACAGTGAGGTCAACGCTACACTGCAACCTCCATTCTCCAGACTCAAGCATATTTGGCAACCCCTTCATATTTGCTTGTTAACTATCGTTCCAGACTCTTCCAAAGCCTCTCCTCTGGCACTATCTCCCTAGGTACAACCAGTCAAGAGACAACTAACCAAGGCATCCCTTCCTCCCACTCCCTCCCTTTCTTTACTCTTTCCTTTCTGGCTCTGAGTCCCTACCTTGACTGTTACTGCTTACCAATGATGATTGCAATGTACTTGATGTACTTGTTTACGCTTGTGTTTTATACTACCCGTTATTAATGGAGTGGGAAGGAATTCCGAACACTAATGTACATGTATATACAACAGTTGGCCTACCATGTTCTTTTCTGAACCTTGTTAAAATCAATAAAACATTTCCAAAAAAGATGGTACGCGTAAGAGCAGGAGATGAGTGGAAAATCACATTTTGGTTTGTCTTACATGAATATTGCATAATGCCCTTTGGCTTTATATTTCCTATCTCCATCCCTTCCTGTACAGTGTGGGGTCCCTCAGGGGTCGGCATTAAGTCCGACCCTTTTTAACATCTATGTGACCCCACTTGCCAGGCTTATTAGATCTTACGGGATGGAGGTAGTCTCCTACGCCACGCAGATATTGATGTCTCTCGCCCAACCTGCCACCTCGGCTGCCTCCAATTTTAGACACTGCATGGAGGCAGTGGCTCAATGGATGATTTGCAATTCATTGAAGCTCAACGGCGAGAAGACAGAAATTCTGGTGTTCGGAGGTAAGGAGGACATTTGGTCGGCGGAATGATGGCCTTCATCTTTGGGAGTGTGCCCTACACCGACTGCCTTGGCTAGGAACTTAGGAGTCATGATTGACCCTTCTTTGGGGTTGGGTCAGCAAGTAAGTAGGACTATTTCCACCTTCTGGGGCATAATAAACATTCTAAGGAAGATAAAACTTTACCTGTCCCCTCAAGCCAGAAAGCAAATTGTAATAGCATTAATAGGCTCAAGACTAGATTATTGTAATGCCTTATACCTTGGCATTAACAAGAGTCTGATAATGCGACTTCAAATGGTGCAGAATGCCGCCGTAAAGTTTGTGCTAGATCTCCCTAGGCGGGCCTCTGCCACGGCTGCCAGAAAAGCACTGCATTGGCTTCCAATTGAGGCCAGGATTTCTTTTAAGTCCCTTTGTTTGATCTATGGGGCCCTGGCCACTAACAAATCTGGAGGCCTAAGGGATCTGTTAATTCCATATACCCCTTCTAGATCCTTGCGCTCGGCTAACAAATTCTTGCTATTAATCCCCCGTGTCCGTAGAGCTAGGTGGGGTGGCAGAGCCTTTTCAACTTTGGCTCCAAGGTTGTGGAACTCTCTGCCGTCTGAGATTAAAACCCTTCCCTCAAAGCAAGCCTTTAGAAAGGCCCTTAAGACGTGGCTATTTGCCATAGCCTATCCTTAGCTCTGGTTGTGCCTTTTTTGATTTTCTTTGTTAGGCGCCTTGATGCCTACGGGCTGAGTTGCGCGATATGAATTTTATTTCAATTCAATTCAATTCTTGTGTAATGAATGCCCTGGTGGCATTCCAGTTTTTCCTTAATGACGTGCTAACAGAGCACTTAGATTTATTTGTGGTTGTCTGCATTGACAATATTTTGATAAATTCTCAATCGGAAAGGGTCCACAGGAAACATGTTTGAATCATCTTAAAAAAATTACAGCAACATGTTTTATGTTGCAAATTGTCTAAGTGTTAATTTTATGTGACTTCTGTCGAGTTCCTGGGTTTCATTTTAACTTTGCAAAAGCTAACCACGTCAGAAAGAATGACCCAAGCAGTCAAAGAATGGCGACAACACAAAACGTCAAAGACATACAAATACTTCTGTGGATTGCCAATTTCGATCATTGCTTTATCATCGACTTCTCAGCCATTGTGTTTTCACTCATCAAATTGTTATGAAAGAGTGTACATTTTATCTGGAATGCAGTCGCTGTTCAGGCCTTTTCCACCTTAAAACAAGCCTTTATATCTGCATCCAGCTTGGCTCATCCACATGTAACTTCACCCTTTATAGTAGAGGCAAACGCCTCCAATGACACCATAGGGGCAATACTTGCTCAGAGACAACAGGACATCTGCCAATTGCATTTTTGTATAAAAAAATCAATTCAGCCAAATTGAACTATACCAACGCAGAGAAAGAACTATTGGGAAATCCACACAGCATTTAAGAATGGAGGCATTACCTCCTGGGAGGAAAACATCGAGTGACAGTGTTCACCGACCACCGTAATTTACAGTTTCTCAAATCAGGAAATGCATTAACACCTCGCCAATTGGGATGGTTGTTATTCTTTGCAGAATATGATTTCATCTTTATGTTTCAACCAGGATCAGGTAACCAGAAAGCTGATTTCCTTTCTCGCTACTCCAGCAAGGAGTCTTCTAAGAGACCATTAGAATTACCCCACATCATTCCAACTCAACATGTCATAGGGGCAAACACGGTATACACCTTCTTGGAAGAGTTCAAAAAGATGATTCCTTTAGTTGAGTTAGCAGCATGAGTTTTTCTGACCCCCAGTAGGAAAGTTTAAGAAGGTCTACCTTTTCAGGGACCTCAGTTGTATGTTCTCACTCCCCTATTGGGATTACAGGCCATTAGGTGGTGTCATAACACCCCCATGTTAGGACATCCCAGCAGAGTCAAAACCTGAGAATTTTATCTTTTTATTTCTGATGGCTAGGTTTAACTACTGATGTTACCCAATTTGTATCTCCCCTTCGCTCCCACAGCTGAAGCACCTTCACTTAGCACTCGTGTCTCTGCACTCGTGTCTGGTATCGTAGCTCTGCTGATAGAATTGTCTGATTTACTGTGTTAATTTAGAGCGCACTTGCATGGTAGTTTACAGCGCTTGTGTTAGAGCGTGTGCGTTGTCCCTTATAGCGCTTGTGTTGTAGTAGCTCTGGTGACTGAATTGCTGAAATAATAGCGCTTGTGCAATTTTGATTTTGGAGAAGCCCTCCTTCATTGAGGGCATTGCGCTGGGTTTCGCTTTGAATCCCTCCCACCATTTTGTTGTTGTGCTTTCCCCTGGCCCGCCTCCCCGCTACCGCCTCCCAGCGGACCCTCCCACTCACGAACAGAGGGATCTCCACCCCCCAGGCAAGACTGTGACCACCTGGACCTCGTCCCGAATGGTCGCTCCCCCTCGCTCCCACAGCTGAAGCACCTTTACTCAGCACTCGTGTCTCTGCACTCGTGTCTGGTATCGTAGCTCTGCTGATAGAATTGTCTGATTTACTGTGTTACTTTAGAGCGCACTTGCATGGTAGTTTACAGCGCTTGTGTTAGAGCGTGTGCGTTGTCCCTTGTAGCGCTTGTGTTGTAGTAGCTCTGGTGACTGAATTGCTGAAATAATAGCGCTTGTGCAATTTTGATTTTGGAGAAGCCCTCCTTCATTGAGGGCATTGCGCTGGGTTTCGCTTTGAATCCCTTCCACCATTTTGTTGTTGTGCTTTCCCCTGGCCCGCCTCCCCGCTACCGCCTCCCAGCGGACCCTCCCACGCTCCGCCCCCCCACTATCCATTTATGTCAGATGGTCCCACGTGCAGCGTCCACGCGCTACGGCCGCGCCGAAGGTGCGCCAAAGGTAAGCCCGTCTACGCCCGTCCGCGCCTGGACCGCGCCCAGCGCCAGACCCCCTGGTCCCCGTAATGCCCAGCCCACTCGCATCACTTACGATGCCACCACCCTCCTAGCCCTTAACCCCGGCCGCTCCCCCAACTGCGTCCAAGCCGCTCCTGGACTCTCCCATGGACCCTTCGCTTGCAACTCCTGCAAGTTCGACGGCACCAAGAACAACTCCTCATCCACTAACAGCAACCAGATATCTGACACCAACCACCTTAAATGCATCCTGCTCAACACCCGCTCGGTCCACAGGCACGCCATCGACCTCTGGAATCTACTAGACACCTTTTCACCGGACGTCGCCTTCCTAACAGAAACATGGATGAATGCTTCTTCAGCCCCAGATATCACCATTGCCATTCCGGAAGGATACAAGGTCATCCGAAAGGACCGCATCAAGCATACAGGAGGAGGCATCGCTATCGTCCATAAGAACTCCATCCGCATCTCAACCAGCTCAGACGTCAACCATGCTAGCGCCGAACACCTTCACTTCCAGATCCACACCGACCCCAAGACCACACTCAGAGGCACCCTCCTCTACCGGCCTCCAGGACCCCGTGCACAATTCAGTGACGACATCACTGACTTTATCACCCCACACGCCCTCCCCTCCAAGGAATACATTCTATTGGGAGACCTCAACTTTCACCTGGAAAAGGGCAACGACCGCAACGCCTCCACCCTTCTGGACAATCTCGCCAACCTCGGACTCAAACAACTCGTCACTACCCCCATCCACATTGCAGGTCACACTCTCGACCCTATCTTCACCTCCAGCAAACATGTCTCATTCAGTCACACCACAGCTCTTCACTGGACGGACCACAGCTGCGTTCACTTTACCTACAATAAGACCACAATCCACAACCATCCTCAACCCACCCTGCGAAGAAACTGGAATAAAATCACCAGCGACCAGATCTCCTCATCGCTTCTACTAAACCCCCCCGCCCACACCTCAAACCCCGACCAAGCAGCCATCAACCTCACCCAATGGCTATCCAACAGCGCCGACATCCTAGCACCGTTGAAAAAACGCCAAATCAAGCTAGGCAGCAAAAACGCATCCTGGTTCAACGATGATCTTAAGAAATCGAAGAAACACTGTCGCTCCCTCGAGAAGGCCTGGAAAAAAGATCCTAACGCCAGCACCAGGGACGCCTTCAAAAACGCCACCTGCATACACCACCAACTAATCCGGTCTGCCAAGAAAGCCGCATTCAAAGACCGTCTAGATAACAACGCCCACAACAGCAAGGAATTATTCAACATCGTCAAAGAATTTACCAACCCTTCAGCCAACTCCAACGACATCACCCCCTCCCAAGCCCTCTGCGACTCCCTAGCTTCCTTCTTCCACAACAAAATCGCAGACATCCACAACAGCTTCGACAACCGACCCGAAGACCAACCCACCCAATCTTCTGCAGAACCCTCACCCCCCTTGAACATCCTTAACGACTGGAACCCAATCTCCACTGAGGACACCATCCGCCTGATGAACTCCATCCACTCAGGATCCCCAACTGACCCATGCCCTCACCACATCTTCAACAAAGCAGACTCCATCATAGCACCACATCTCCGAGATGTCATCAACTGCTCCCTCAACTCCACCACCTTCCCGGAAAGCTGGAAACACGCAGAACTCAGCGCCCTTCTGAAAAAACCCACAGCTGACCCCACCGAACTTAAAAACTACTGCCCCATCTCGCTTCTTCCATTCCCGGCCAAAGTCATTGAGAAAGCTGTCAACAACCAGCTCGCCGCCTTCCTCGAAACCAACAAATCCCTCGACTCCTCAAAGTCCGGCTTCCGAGCCAAACACAGCACTGAGACCGCCCTCATCGCAGCAACAGACGACATTCGAACTCTACTAGACAATGGAGACACAGTCGCCCTCATCCTCCTCGACCTCTCCGCTGCCTTCGACACAGTCTGTCACAGCGCCTCAGAGACGTAGGAATCCAAGGAAAAGCACTGGATTGGATCACCTCGTTCCTCACCGGAAGAACACAGAGAGTCCGCCTCCCACCATTCAAGTCAGAAGCCTCTGAAGTCATCTGCGGCGTGCCACAAGGATCGTCACTCAGCCCCACCCTCTTCAACGTATACATGAGCCCCCTTGCGACCATCGCTCGCCAACACAATCTCAACATCATCTCCTACGCGGATGACACTCAACTGATCCTATCACTCACCAAAGACCCTAACACCGCCAAAACCAACTTACACGAAGGAATGAAAGAAGTAGCCAAGTGGATGAAGCACAGCCGTCTGAAACTGAACTCAGACAAAACAGAAGTCCTCATCTTAGGCACCTCCCCCTCCGCCTGGGATGACTCTTGGTGGCCAGAAGCCCTTGGAAAAGCCCCCATCCCGACGGACCACGCAAGGAACCTAGGCGTCATCCTGGACTCCTCACTCTCGATGACCAGACAAGTCAACGCCGTTTCATCATCTTGCTTCAACATTCTTCGCATGCTCAAAAAAACATTTCGTTGGATCCCCACAGAAACTAGAAAAACGGTCACCCACGCACTGATCACGAGCCGCCTGGACTACGGAAACACACTATACGCCGGTACCACCGCAAAACTCCAGAAAAACTCCAACGTATCCAGAACGCTTCAGCCAGGCTCATACTAGACATCCCGCGTAAAGAACACATCTCTGGTCACCTGAAAAACCTCCACTGGCTCCCCGTAAATAAGAGGATTACTTTCCGCCTCCTAACCCACGCACACAAAGCACTTTACGAACTTGGGCCCGAATGCCTCAACACACGACTGTCCTTCTACACCCCCTCCCGTCAGCTGCGATCCTCCAACCAAGCCCTTGCCACAGTACCTCGCATCAACAAAACCACTATGGGAGGTAGATCCTTCTCCTACCTGGCCGCTAAGACCTGGAACTCACTTCCCACTCACCTTCGCATTACTCAGAACCACCTAGCATTCAGAAAGCAACTTAAAACTTGGATATTCGACAAGTAGTTCCCCACCCTCCCTCCAGCGCCTTGAGACCCTATGGGTATGTAGCGCGCTATATAAATTTACTTGACTTGACTTGACTTTGTGCCCAAGCCAAGGCAGATCGGACCAGACCTAAAGTGTTCCTTTTTCCATTATCCACCTCGTATAGAATTTGGGAAAACATTTCCATAGACTTTATAGTGAGGCTACCTCCGCGAAACCATTATGACAGCATCATGTTGGTAGCTGATAGGCTAGCACAGACAGCAAATTTTATTGCTTCTATTGCGGTTCTGACAGCCACCCATACAGTCGAACTCCTTTTGGAACACGTGTCGTGCCGTGGGAATGACACTAGGACCCTGGGGCACAGGGTGGGGACAAGAGATACCGGACACCACATCCGGTCAGGGGAGGGGACCAGGCGTCACTAAGGAGCAGGACCTCGGAGCGAGAGGTCGAGGGCAACGACGGGCAACAAGCATGTACTAGAGAAGTAAATAAAGATTGCATTAAGAGCCCTACCGTCTCCTGTGTGTTCCTGGGTCAGGGAACACGACATCTGGCGACGAGGCGACGCACCCATCTGCGTGTCCATCGGAAGAAAAACGCGATTTTACACCAGGAGCCCATCCTGGATCGCATCGTGCCCAGAAGAAGAAGACTGCGGGAAGCGCCAACAAAGCGTAGCGACGTGGGAGCCCACCCCGACCGCCGCAAGAGAAGACTGGTTGTGCCGGTAAGCGCCGTGCAGAGCAGCGCGAAGTTTAAAGAATTGGCCCGAGCTCACGCGAGAGTCTCGGCGGCCATCTTGAGGTCAGGCACAGGAGCCAATCAGCAAGCAGGAAACTCGGGCAGCCATCTTAAGGTCAGGAAGAAACGCCGATTTCAATGAAAAAAACGAAAATAAGCACAGGCAAAGACAAGGAGAAGTAAAGAAAAGGGAAATAAAGTAGAAATAGGAAACAAAAAGGAACACAAAATAAATTACTGGGCAAATTAAAGAAAGAGAAGATAGAAAAAAAAAAAGAAAAGCCAGAAAAGAAAGAGGAAAGAAGAAATGGCAGACTCAAAACCGAGTGCGCAATACAGAAGACCACTACCATTCAGCCTTTCTGAACCACAAACAGGAATTAGATGGGAAAAGTGGATCAGACGATTTGAGAACTATGCGGAAGCTGCGGATGTAACAGAAGCAAAGATGAGAGGCCTATTTGTAAACTTAGTAGGAGATGAAGTGGAGGACCTAATGGTAACTCTGCCGAAAGAAGAGATTGCCACCTATGACCAACTAAAGAAGTGCTTAACGGATAAATTTGATCCGCAGAGAAATGTCGATTTTGAACAATACACCTTCATGATTGCATACCAACAAGCAGAAGAGTCTCTGGATGACTTAGCAACCAGGTTGCGGAAGCTGGTGACTGTAGGAGAGTAGGGTCTGCAATCCTATGATCACCCAGATTTTTTGCTTTTGTTTCACTGGTTTACGACTTTCTCTGGCTGTGGGCCTGCCAATCAGACCCACAGCCTGGCTGTTCTCTTTCTAAATTACCACATGTACCCTAGGTGCATTTACCAATTGGTACTGGGCCACCTTATCAGACCCTGTAACTCAGGGCATAGGTGTACCCAGGGCTGCCAGGGGCTGTAGCATGTATTATGCCACCCCTGGCTGGCCTCCTAAATTTGACACAACTGGCTGCATGACAGCTGGGGCAAAGTCGTGTAATCACCCTTTGCTGTAGGTGTAGTATACCTAGACCTAACCCTAAAATGGACACACAGATTCCTATCAGTCACTCCTATGGCAGGCCTTGACAATCCTGAAGGCAGAGTGCTTGGAATCGTGTGAGATGGTGCTCTGGCATGAGCTGAGCCTGTCTGCAGCTTGCGGAACCAAGTCCTAATAGCTGTTCCATGATATCGCATACCATATACTCTTAAGTGCATTATAATCCTCGCGGTTAAATGCTAACTTTGGTATTGCTTTATCAAAACATGTCGAGTAAGGTGTCATACGAATTGGAATACTAACCCCTCGCCAATTCTGGCGACGGGGTTAGCATTCCACCCTTCTAGAGGGACACGACATGTATGTAACTGTGAACCCCGGTTAAAGTTAACTAAAGCCTCAGCTCCACAAAATGGATGCTGCCACCACAGACACGAGTCTGACCCCCTGCAGCTGGGAGTCCTTCCAGCGAGGGGAGCCTGGACAAAGGGTTTCCTGTCAGGGGCGGTGCTAGCACCGTCCCAGACATGGTTTTGTGTATCCTGGGTAGGCAGGGCTTTTCAGGAAGGTGACTGCTGAGTGGCACCCCGGTGCTCACTACGCATAGGCCGGTCTGAACCAGTTCCAGGGGCACACCAGCCCCTGGCCTGGGGAAGTCCGGCATGGCAGAGGGGTGTAACCACCCCCCTCCTAGTCCCACCCATAGGCAGGACCTAGTCACCGGGCCAGCCCCCCTTTTTTTAGTATAAAGATAGGAGCGGGCCCCCTGTTCAAATTAGGATCATCTTTGGAATCAAGACACAACTTTCTGCGAAAGGACTTCAAGATTTCTTCCTCAAGATTCTCCCTTGTGGCTAAGGAGTAGTCACCCTGCATCCGCAGGCACCATCCTAAGAACACTGCGGTCTGCTGCAAGTCCTTCATCACGAATCCGACGACCCAGCTCGACGAGACCCGGCTTCCCTGGCACCTCTGACCTCTACTCACCTCTACAGCAAAGCTGAGAACTGTGAGTGCGACGAGACCTCGAGGGACCGACGATCGCCAAGACTGCACGACTTCTTTGTAACAAGCCCACCGAGTCTTCCACTGGTGAGTGCTTTGGGGCCCGAGAAGCCCCAACCCTGCGCAGCTCCAGCACCCAAGATCAGCCTCCCTGCATCTCCACGATCTGCGTGGGGCCCTTCTGCTGTTTGCTGTGCACCGCGTTGTTTGGCTACTAGCCGGCTGGCTTGTGGCCTTCTGAACGACGCCCGATGACATCACTGCTGCTGGTCTGGTTGCTCCAGACTGGCCCTTGCTTCCTTCTTCAAGAGAAGCACCCCGGACCCTCCTGGTCCACTCCAGACGCCATTTTAGGTCCACCGCGTGGGCTTGAATTTGCCAAGGCTTTGTTGCCCAATCCTGGGTCCAGCGACGCCGACAGCTTCAATCTTCGTGGGACAGCTCGCTCCTCCATCCTGGTCGCCGACAACGCCTCCTGGTCCGTGAGATCTTCGAGCACAGCGTCACCCACTCACCTAGTCGAGGTGGCTACCATCCGGTGCCCTCCTGGTGCCCACTGACTACTGGCTAGTAGTCTCGAACTTGGTCCCCTCTGCTTTCAGGTGTCATCTTCCATCGATCCAGGCTTGGATCCACCGAACTTTCTTCAGTGGTCGCCTGCCAGCAACTTCTTTCTTCCAGGCTCCTGGTCCGGCAACGAGGATTCCCGTCGTCTTTTGAGTCCTATGCAGCTGCAGCCCCTGGGCTAGGTAACTTCGGCATTTCGGTGCCCCAGCATAGCCTCACTATCCAAGGGTCAGAATCCACTTTCGTTTTCCTCCTACCAGGTCGGGTTCGCCCGAGAACACTAACTTTGCAATTACTAGCTACCATAGACTTTGTCCCGCATCACGCGTGAGAGTGCACACTCTGCACCCGAGTCCCCTAGGCCTCCTGTAAGTAATCTGAAGGTTCTATAGTCAAGTCCTAGCGATTCCTAAGCCTATTAGTACTGTAATTACCTGCTAGTAATTTCGCATTCCACTTTCAGAGTATATGGTTTTCCGTGCCCCTCGGGCATTTGTATATACTGTGCTAACTTAAGTATTTTCGTAAGAGTTTTGTTTTGTGCTTAGTACCCTGTCCTCATAAAGAGTACAGGGCTGTTGTGAATCTTAATAAATAACTGTTTATTTTCATAACACTTGTGTGGTGTCCTTTCACTTGTTATTCAAGGGGTATATGTGTGGTATAACAGCTGGCTTAACACGCCCTCTCGAGTCTTTAGCCTTAGACTGCTCGTATCCACGCTACTAGGATAGCTGGTCTATAAGGTTGACTTACAACCAATCATCAATAAGGGTTGCTGGACTGATACATAGTGTTCACTAGAATAGTGAGCTCTGCATATCAGGCCACCTTCTCACAGTGACTCATTGCGCATTTGACAAATTTGACAATGAACAAGCAATAAGGTTGCGCATCATCGAAGGCTGTCGTGACATCGAATTTCGCACAAGGATCCTAAAGGAACCAATGTCATTAGAAAACATTCTGGCACTAGGGAGGGCTGAAGCCAGGGTGACAGCACATGCAAACGAAATGGAACGAGGCAAAGGACGAGGCACAGAACAGATTCAGCGAATGACGAACAACCGCTCAAGAGGCTGGAGAAAAGAAAGAAATGAACAGGCGGCGAAAAAACAGACGGAAGGAACTTGCTACAGGTGTGGACTAGAGTTCCCGCACAGGGGCCCATGCCCGGTTTCGGCCAGGCCTGCAGAAAGTGCAATGGAAGAGATCACTATGCCAGTGTGTGCCAAGGGAGGCAATTCAGAAATGACAGAGGAAGGGCAGGAAGAGCTTGAATGCCAACAAACAGACACATCAGGCATGTCGAGACAGGGGCAAGAAGCTCATCAGTAGAATCTGAAGAAGAGGAAGCAGAAGAAAAAATGGAACAACTGTACTTCATGACCGCAGAGTCAGAAACAGACAAGGAAGATGATGATGAAAGAATATGCCTGATAGACAAGAAGAAAATAAAGAAAACAGAGTCAGTGAACATCAAGGTCGGGCTACATGAAGCAGAATTTGTCCTGGACAGTGGTGCAACGTGCAACATTATGTGCGTCTCTGAATATGACAAGATGGAAGTAAAGCCGATTTTAAAACCATCTCGGGTCAGAGTATTCACGTGGGGGGCCAAAAGACCAGTGACAAACATGGGAAAATTCAAAGAAGAGCTGACATACAAAGATCAAAAGACAACTGAAGAGATACACATACTGAAAGGAGACATCCCGGCACCATGCCTACTGAGCAACGTCACGGCTCAAGTGATGGGTCTCATGGCAATGACATACAACATGTCAGAAAAGAAGAACATTCTGAAGGAATACCCCAAGTTACTAAGAGGGCTAGGAAAGCTGAAGGACCGACAAATAACACTGCACATTGACGAGACAGTGAGGCCAGTCGCACAGCACCACAGAAGAGTGCCAATACATTTGCAGCCACAGGTAGCAGAAGAGCTAGAAACATTACTAAAACAAGACATAATAGAACCAGCGGAAGGACCGACACCCTGGGTATCGCCAATCGTGGCTGTTCCAAAGAAAGACACCTCGAAGATAAGAATATGTGTAGACATGAGGATACCGAACAAGGCCATTGAACGGGAACGACATCCTGGACCACATTTAGACGACATGATCAGCTGTCTCACAGGCACACAGCGTTTTTCCAAACTGGACCTATGTAAAGGATACCACCAACTAGAACTGGATCCTCAGTCTCGGTATATCACAACATTCTCCACCCACCTAGGTCTGTTTAGGTACAAACGTTTGAGCTTTGGAATCTCATCAGCAGCAGAGATATTTTAAGAAACAATAAGACAGATAATAAGGCCAATAAAGAACAGTTTAAATTACAGCGATGACATTTTAGTGTTCGGCAAGTCAGATGAAGAGCATGACAAAGCTCTAATAGAAGTGTGCTCACACCTGGAGTAATCTGGTTTGATGCTGAATGAAGACAAGTGCGAGCTAGGACGAAATGAACGGGTTTTTTCCGGCCACATCTTCTCCAGGAAAGGAATGCAGCCGGATCACAGCAAGTTGGAAATACTGGAAAAAGCAAAACAACCAACGGATGTAGCGGAAGTAAGGTCATTTCTTGGCCTAGCAAGCTACTGCGCAAGATACATCAGAGACTTTGCCACTGTAAGCGCACCACTAAGAGAGCTGACAAAACAAGGACAAAGTTTCCTGTGGACCGACGAATGCAGCAAAGCATTCAAAAAAATAAGACAAGCAGTCACAGCAGTGGATCATCTGGCCTATTTTGACCCGAGACTATGCACCAAGTTAACGGTAGACGCCAGCCCAGTGGGACTAGGAGCAATACTGGCGCAACATCAACAGGGGAGGGACTCCCCAAGGCAAATAGTGGCATACGGAAGCAAGAGCCTGTCGGAAGTTGAAAAAGGATACTCGCAACCAGAAAAAGAGAGCCTGGCAGTGGTGTGGGCCTGCGAGCACTACCATATGTTCATCTACGGGAAGCCATTTACAATCATAACAGACCACCAGGCGCTCACGACAATTTATGCAAACCCAAATGCAAAAATACCGCCCAGGATAGAAAGATGGGGGATCCGGCTCATGGACTACAACTTCAAGATTATTCACAAGCCAGGAAAAGGGCTGACTATGTGTTGCGGCACCCTCTGCCACAAGCATCACAAGCAACAACGATGGCAGAAGAATACCTCAACTTTGCACTGAAACTCAGCACCCAAACAACAATCCCATTGGAAGAACTGCAAGAGGAGACAAAACGAGATCGCACCATGCAGGAATCAATGAAGATCACCAAACAGCAAAGATGGAGACATGTGAACAGCAACAGCCATGTGGAAAAAGGGGTAGAAAAAGAAGAACTGTTAGCTTTCAAAAGGGTAAGTGAAGAACTATCGGAATGCGGAAACTGAATAATAATGAGAGGCACACGGATTGTGATGCCCAGAACACTGAGAAAAAGGACACATGAACCACACAGAGGAATTGTAGCAACAAAGAAGATGCTGCGGGAAAAAGTATGGTTCCCGGGACTAGACAACATGGTGGAAGAAATTGTGATGCGCTGCCACATCTGTCAAATAACAGGACCGTCATCAAAACCAGAACCACTGCAAATGTCTCCACTACCGAAAGCGGTGTGGACAGAGCTGGCAGCAGACTTCTATGGCCCCTTCGAAACAGGAAGTTACCTGCTGGTGATCATAGATGAATACTCAAGATTCCCAATAGTGAGACCAGTAGCATCAACGTCAGCAAATGCGACCCTGCCTGTGCTAGATGATGTATTCGCAGCGTGGGGCTCACCCCAGACACTAAAGACAGACAATGGCCCGCCATTCTCTGGTGAGGAATTCAAGAAGTTCATGGCGTACCTAGGAATAAATCACCGAAGAATAACGCCACTGTGGCCGCAGGCAAACGGCATGGCAGAACGGTTCATGGGAACAATCAAGAAGGCGATACAGAGAGCAAAGCTGATGCACATATCAAATGGGCAGGCCCTATGCCAGGTGCTAAGGGACTATCGCAACACACCCCACAGCTCCACAGGAAAATGCCCTGCAGAACTGGTACTAGGGCGCTCAAGCAGAACAAGATTGCCACAGCTAAAGGAGGCAGAGCGAACCGAACAAAAGGACATCGCAACAAGAGACAAGGAAAAGAAAGCGAAACTGAAGGCATATGCTGACCAGAGAAGACACGCGACGGGCACAACAATTAAAGAAGGAGACACTGTGCTAGTGAAACAGAGACAAGCAAAAAAGTCGGACAGCGCATTCGCAAAGGAACCTTTGAAAGTGACTGAAGTCAAGGGACCTATGATCACGGCATCAGTGGGCAGATATCACATCACGCGGAACAGCTCCCACTTCAGAGAACTTAAAATAAAGGAATAAGAGACACCAAAGCAAGAACAGAGTGAAGACACTGCACCAACAGAATCACCAACTGACGTCAGAGAACAACGACCAAGAAGAGAGTGCAAGAAGACAAAGAGACTGATTGCGGAGATGTAAAGAGAGACAATAGGTGGACAAACACATGTAGGAAGGATGGAGCTCTTTTCGCACATATCCATCTCTCTCACTCTCCCTCTCTCTCTCTCTCTCTCTTTTGTTCACAACAAAGGGGGAGATGTTGTGCCGTGGGAATGGCACTAGGACCCTGGGGCACAGGGTGGGGACAAGAGATACCGGACACCACATCCGGTCAGGGGAGGGGACCAGGGGTCACTAAGGAGCAGGACCTCGGAGCGAGAGGTCGAGGGCAACGACGGGCAACAAGCATGTACTAGAGAAGTAAATAAAGATTGCATTGAGAGCCCTACCATCTCCTGTGTGTTCCTGGGTTAGGGAACACGACAACATGGTCTGCCTTCATGGTCTTCTGTCGACCATTACTTCTGATCGGGGATCTCAATATACTTTGCGCTTATGGAAAACCTGGTGCTCCCACATACAAATTCAAGTTTGTCTGTCCACCACTTTTCATATGCAAAGTGATGGATAAACCGAACTAGTGAATCGTTGCATCCAACAATACTTTTGATGCTTCTTACAAGATACCCCCATTCCTAGAAAGATATGCTTTGACTTGCGGAATTTGCTCATAATGCAGTGCCACACTCTTCAACGCATTTTTCACCCTTTTATGCTAACTATGGTTACCATCCTCATTATTTACCATTTTATTCCTGCACAAAGATGATTCTCTTCCTTCCGTCTCTGAACAAATCCAGGATCTGGCACAAATGGCATGTCAAATCGAAGGACATGTGGCACCTGCCAAAAAGAAATATAAACGGTTTGCCAACAAACACAGCCAACGTCGACCTGACTATAAATTAGGCATCAAGGTATGGTTGTCAACTCACATCTTACGATTCAAAAGACCTCTCAAGTTCTATCCACGATTTATCAGATCTTTTTAGATTCTGAAGACAGGAAACTGAGTCAGCTAGAGATTAAGGCTCCATAACAATATGAGAATCTACCTGGTTTTCCAAACTTCTTTGTTAAGCCTGCCTCGGACAGGACATACCCCCTCCCTCCACCTCTTTTCATCAAGGGTTCCTTGAAATATAAAATGAAAGCCATCACAAATATGTGCAGGCATATGGAAAATATTTGGTATCCTGGGATAAGTATGGACCAGACAATGACAAAGAGAATAAGCACCCTCTGTTCCTGCTCAATTACTTTGCCACTTTCTAGTCACCCGCAACTCCCCTTCCATGTGAGCTGGGCTTTCAGGTAGTACTCTCAGGGCTTGCAGATTGCCGGTCCATCTCTTGCCCATGGTTGCCCCCTCAGAGCATCTGGTGGCCCAAACCACAGGGTAAAAAACTCCAGGCTTGGTGGGGCCACGGCAATGTGGGAAGGCTCACACCTTCGGGCGCCAGTGGTGGTGCTGCGGACAATTTCCATTCCAATAACCCCTCCATCTCACCCTCACTGACTCAATCCAAAATGGCCACCATGATTATGCTCTTTCGATGGGCCGCAAGTCTTTTGAGAGCATCCAACTCTCAGCAGCCATCTTTATTTTGCAGGCAATATAAAGCTCTTCAGCCCTGCTCCAGCACCTGTTATTGCTATATTTCCGAACCAAACGAGGTGGAAGGTAGGAGTCCGAGGAGCGGCACGAGCTGTGATGTCTGTTTCTGTCCTCGCTCAGCGCAGCTGCAGTTCCTGATCTGACAGCGCTTGGCGCAGCTTACAGATCCAGTTCAGCTGTGCTCTGTGCAGGGTCCAGCATACCGGTGGGACAATTTGGTAGGCCAGTTTGGCCAGCAGAACTTATGAAAGAAACTTGTGAGTAGAAACCTGGAACAAAATTTGCTGTGACGTAACAGCTTACGGGCAGTTTGGCCTTGTTAAATTCTGCAAACTTTTCAGTAGCCTGTGCTATATCTCATTGTTGTGCCTGTGAAGAATGTGAGAACTAACACTGATGCTTGAAACATAATAGTTAACACAGATGCTTATAATTTTGTGCATGCGTCAGAAACAGGCATACAGGGAGAAACAGGTTTGCTTAGGAGTGTGACACTTAACCCTCACTAACTTTTGAGTTGTACTATCAGAAAAGAGATTCCTCATACACACCCTAGAAGAGAAATATGTTATTTCCAAGGGGTGAACATACATTTGTGTATCTCTAAGAATTTTTGTGTTAGGATATTGAATAGCACTACTGAGTGGTTAGGACAATTGTGTATTTTCTTTGCAGGTCTCCTTCCCGCATTACCCTCCCTAATTTCCCTTCCCCCTCCTGGCCACTCTGATACTTTGTGGGCTTCAAATCATAGTCAGAGCTGCTGGATGATGGGCTTCTGGGAGATCTGTTCCTGAGGTTGCAACACTTTGTGACATTGTTGGAGGTTGAGTAATGGGTTGGAGCTGCACAGGAGAAGAGTAAAGAGAGGTATGTTGATTTGAATAGAGATAAACAGTTGGTTTTTCAAGTCCGGATATGGAAAAAAATCAAGAATCCATCCAATTCTAGGAAGGGTTCCTTGACGCTTTTTCCATGGACCAAAATTGCTCATGTGGCTAAACATGCAGTCTTGGTAGCACATGGTAAATGCCAGAGCAAGAGGAGAGTTGCTATGATGCAAACCACTCATATGGATGATAAGCTTGTTATGAGCCCTAGTGAACAAGGTTCTCTACAAAGAAAAATACACTCGTTTTTCAACTTTGATGAAGGTTCGAATGAATGCCTTTAGAGTTGGTCTTCAACTGTGTCAAGTTGAGGTAAAGTTGTGTCGACAATTATGATGGATGAATTGGCCTTGGACAGTATGAACGTGTGTTGTGGTAACATGATGGTTGGTCTTTATAGCATTGCTACTCCATTGCTGTGGAACAGTCTTTGGTGGATTATAGGTCTCTATCAACCCTAAACCTTGTCTGGATTTTGTGCTTTTTAGGTCTCGCCTGTCGATGCGCATGCGCATCGAGCAAGCGAGACTATTGCGAGTTATCCACTCTTTATCCACGCTGCAAGGAATCGTGGCGATTCCTTGCAGTGCCCGTGACTTTTAAGGTCAATGCGCATGCGCATTAAGCTTATGCGCATGCGCATTGACCTTAAAAGTCACGGGCGCGTGCATGTCCGTCTTTGTTTACCCGCTCCGCCCCCTCCCCTTCCCGCCGTGTCGCATTTCTCCTCCCCCCTCCCCTCTCTTCCCTCCAGCTTGTTGTTTGTATAATTTAACCCGCTCCGCCCCCTCCCCTTCCCTCCGTGTCGCATTTCTCCTCCCCCCTCCCCTCTCTTCCGTCCGTCCGTCTTGTTTTCCTCTATTTGCTTTGCTGCAATCTAATCCTGCTTGTTTTTATTCTGCTCGCCGTCGTTTATAATTTGGCAAGTCGCTGTTGCTGTATAAGGATTTATCTAGCTCTAAAGTCTCGTGTTGTCTGGTATTGTTCCAGCCACATCCACTGCATCCTGCTTGGAGTGACAGAAGCTAAAGGGGGTGAGGGGGAGCGACCAGTCAGCCAATAACAATCGAGTTTTCAATGAACTGGGCCATTTGTTGGTTGCTCATACGAAGTAGAAACAATTCGTCCAATCCCGTAGAAGTGCTACGGTCCTATCACTGAGTTTCAAAACAACGGCAGTAAAACGGAAAAGGGACTTCAGTCTCTCTCACAGCAGTGGTTTATTTGGAACGGGGTTGTTTTTAAAACGAAGAATAGCTTACAGTATAGAATTCAAACAGTAAACATCTTTGGTCTTCCTTTTAAAACGTTATTCAAAAAACGTTATTCAGAAAAGTTATGGCAGAAAAATGTATTTGCCTTTGGAGGAGCGGCTTCAGTCTACAGGCTCTGCTTATTATCACGACGACGCCTTATTGGTAGTTCATTGAAGTCACCCTCCCTGTAATTGAGGCACCAGACGTCTAAAATCATAGGTCTGAGGCTGCGCCATGTGCCTCAATACGTCGCATTAGCTGCCACACATTTCCTTCCCCCTTCGTTTCCATTTCGTGCCGCAGCTTTGTTTTACCGCTGTGTGCGCCTGATCCTAACGTGGACGTCCGTATACATCCTACATAGGGAATGCGGACCCTACGTGTGGCGTCACGTGCTGTCTGTATGGTGTGTGTGTGTGTTTTTTTCTTCCTAGCGAATATCTTTTCTGTCACAAGCTTGTTTTACTTATCGAATAACGCCATCGTGTCTTGGCACTGTCCGCCTGCCAACTAGATCTTGCCGAAGCCAAGAGCTGCTTTCTCATTCTACGCTTACTTAGCTGTCGAACTGCCGTTTTCACGATGCAAACTAATAGTTTTACTTTCATCACTATTATTCGTTTTCAGAATACAAATGAACTTCAGATTTTAAGGTATCAAACGTAATGAGGTCGAATTCGAAAGGAAAGAAGTCTAGGCACACAGGTGTGTTGTTAATGGCAGAGAAATATGAAATAATCCACTGGTTCTGACCTTTTAGACTGAACTACTGTTGCAGAGCCTGAAGTCAGTGGTACTAGTTAAACTCTTTATTGTTATTTTCATTTTTTGGTTGGCAGAAAACAGTGTCAGTTGGGAAATTCATTTCTGCTCTTTTCACTGTTGACAGATGGATTCCACCGTGGGGAGGGGGCTCTATCGCTCTCTTGTGGAATATTTTTTTTATTCACAACAAATTTTATTGCATTTATTGTCATCATACAGCACAATGAGCAACATATATATAGACATTTGTTCATGAAGTAATATTTCATTACAGATTTTTGATAACTAAACTAAAACAGTGTAATCTGCTGCGATGTTACTTGTCTGTATCTTACAATGTTACCCCCAGAAAATGTCCATGTTCCCTTGAGTGGTGTTTCACGAGATAGATCACCCTACAGGGTTGTATGTCTGTACTTCGGTATCTATGGTATTGGCGATTAACGTTGAATGTTCTAGGATAAGTCAGCGGGAATCAGCACACTGCTGCCATATTTTCATGTGTTTCTGCAGACATCTGCATGCTTGAAAGACTGATATTTCTAGCCCCATACAGGATCACACAGTTTGTCCGCCCCTGGTCTCCTGTTTCAACAGCCAACAATCGGTATTACCCTGGATTATTAGGTCTCGCCTCACCCTCAACCCCTCACCCTCAACCCCTCACCCTCAACCCCTCACCCTCAACCCCTCACCCTCACTCACCCTCACTCACCCTCACTCACCCTCACTCACCCTCACTCACCCTCACTCACCCTCACTCACTCACTCACTCACCCACCCTCACTCACTCACCCTCACTCACCCTCACTCACTCACCCTCACTCACTCACCCTCACTCACTCACCCTCACTCACCCTCACTCACCCTCACTCACCCCCCCTCACTCACCCTCACCCTCACTCACCCTCACCCTCACTCACCCTCACTCACCCTCACCCTCACTCACCCTCACTCACCCTCAACCCCTCACCCTCACTCACCCTCAACCCCTCACCCACCCTCAACCCCTCACCCTCACTCACCCTCAACCCCTCACTCACCCTCACTCACCCTCACTCACCCTCACTCACCCTCACCCTCAACCCCTCACGCACCCTCAACCCCTCACCCTCACTCACCCTCAACCTCATGCTAAAGATTTACAAAAAAAACCATAAACAATTCTAAATGCACTAACTCTAATGCTGCGAGACCTATTGCATTTCTAATGCTTGTTTTAAAAAGAGTTTTATATGGCTCAAATTTGACCTGAAGATATCAGGTATCAGAGAGCTTTACATGAGCACCAGTTTTGTTACAGATGGACACATTCATAGATTAAGTGATTTGCCCACAATCACAGGATGTTGAGCGTCGTTGCTGAGACTCGAACCCGGTTCACCAGCTTCTAAGCCGACCGCTCTATCCACAAGGCTACATCCAATCCTGTGGTTTTTAATTCTTACTTGAATGTTCATTATAAGGAGGGGTGGTATGTTGGATCACTGACTAAATATCGACGGACATTTATTGCACTTTTTGTCCGGGAGAAATTTAGAAAGTTTCAACGGTGTTATATATGCGCGATGAGCTGAAAAGAGATGATTTCGTCTTAGCCATGATGGTTTCACGATTTTATGAATCAGACCGAAGGAGTTTAGCCACATCTCCTCGCAATGAAGGCCAGTCACCCCCCCTCCCCCCATAGTTCATCTGGAAGGACAAACTCCCCATCAATTTCCTCCAACAACTGCCAATACAATATGGCTACCTCTTTTCCTCCCATTGGTCGTTCCACTAACTTTTGCTCCAGTATACTAGCCTTTCCAAGATGGACGTCTATGCAGCGCTGGGATTTCGCCCAGCTGTCCAGTTGAATGTACTTAAATCTAGAAAGCCCGGGGCCAGCATGACCATATAACTCGTCCCAGGCTATTAGCGATCCTTCCTTTAATAGCTGACCCCATCTTGTAATCCCGGCTTGTTCTATTATGGAAGAGAGACTATCTCTCAAACATAGTGGTAGACCAGGCAAGTCCCAGATTGGGGCGAAATTGGAATAGTAAGACAACCCCAATCTTTTTCTAATAGTAAACCAGGCATTAGTCCATGACTGTAAAATTTTAAGTTTGATTTTTAAAAAAAATGTCTGACTCCCAAACTTGAACATGAATCCATCTACTGCTAGATTCGCCCCAATTTGCATAGCTCTATACATTGACCCACTAGAAAGATTAGATGGCGTTTTTAAAAGCATCCTAGAATGTGACATCTGAAAGGCCCATGCATAATATAATAAATCCGGCAGAGCAAGACCTCCCTTCTCTCTTCTTCTCCTCAACTTTTTCCATGCTATTCTGGTGGATTTGTAATTCCAAATGAAGGAGTTAATTTCTCGCTGGCATTTTTCAATCATTTTGAGGTCAAACGCCATGGGGATAGCATTAAAAATGAACGTGAACTTTGGAATAATACACATTTTGAACAGATTTACACTGCCCATTATAGAAAGTGGAAGGTGAGTCCAAGATTTCAAAAGCATTTTACTCTCACTGTATATTCTATCCAAGTTAGTTTGAGCAATGCTACCCACTTCTTGGGTAACTCTTATCCCAAGGTAACGCATGGAGGTTGAAATGTTTACCCCAAGCTGTATATCTGATATATTCCATGCCATTATTTCACTTTTACTCGAGTTAATGTCATAGCCCGAAATATGACCGAACTCTTCTGCCCGCTGGATGACGACTGGAAATGCCTTTGCTGGATCAGATGTAAAAACCAGGATGTCATCTGCATAAAGTGCTACCCGCCTTTCACATTCTCCAAACCTAAAAGATGGAATTCTATCCTCCTCCCGCAAAAGCTGAGCGAACGGTTCAATATATAGGTTGAAGAGGAGGGGAGAAAGCGGGCAGTCCTGCCTTGTACCTCAGGTGATGTTCAAGGCTTCCGTCAACCCCCCATTGACCAACAACCTGGCCGAAGGGGCACTGTAAAGCTGGTTTATAGTTCTGCAAAAACCCTTCCCAAAGTAGAATTTTTTAAGTACGTCATTCAGATGGAGCCAATTGAACCTATCCAAAGCTTTAGTTGCATCTAAGGTGAGGGTGGCCAAAGGTAGGAATAGGTTGTGGCGATGTCTATGGCCCCTATCAAGTCATGTGTTAGTTCTGATAGTTGTCGCCCTTTAATGAATCCTTTTTGATCTTGATGGACTACAGTGCCAATAACACTGGCCAATCTTGCTGAAATAATTGTTGTAAAGATTTTATAATCATTATTGAGCAATGATATTGGTCGATATGACCCGCATTCCAGGGGAGATTTCCCTGGTTTCGGGATGAGTACGATTGTGGCCTCCCTCATGATTTTGGCGGTAGATCTCCTTCTATTAGAATGCCATTAAATAGAGCCGCCAGCACGGGGGCGATGACATTTTCCAATGATCTATAAATCTCCCCCGGCAGACCATCTGGATCTGCCGCCTTCCCTTTGTTTGATTGACGAATTGCTTTCCTCACCTCGACCTCTGTTATCTCAATCTCTAGGGACTTACTCTGTGTTATTGAGAGCGTTGGAAGCGTAATAGCTTCCAGCCATCTATCCCTTGCCTGCTGGTCATTGGGAAGATCTTCCCTATAGATCGCCTCAAAAAAATCAAAAAAGGCTTTACCTATGTCTGGGTTAGTGGATCTTGCCGTGGCCTCCCCCTCCGTCCTGATTTCTCGAATATATTTGAGGGCTTGGTCAGATTTTATTTTCCATGCCAAAACTTTCCCTGCGGCTTCTCCGAATTTGAATTGAGAGATCTTACTCACTTCCCACCTTTTGTTTATTCTCTCTTGTAAGATGTTTTCCATTTGGGATTTTAACTCGGCCATTTTTATCTGCTCCTCTGATGTTCCTGAGGATGGGCCGATTTTTAACTCTAGTAGGTTCATGTCTTGCTCCAGGTTAGCTACCCTTTCTCTATATATTTTCCGCCTATAGTAGGCTCTGTTGGTAATCTGTCCTCTTAAAAAAGGCCTTAAATGTCTCCCAGACTACAGCCAAGCCTACAGAGTCCAGATTTGTAACAAAAAAAGCTGGCCAGGATGGTTGTTTAGTCATGTTTTTAGATCTCAAAGTGAATGTTAATGCGGAGTGGTCTGACAAATGTGATGGTAGGTAATCTATCGTTGTCAGAGTGTCCTTCAGGCAGTAGCTGAAAAGGGCATAGTCTATTCTGGATTTATGTTTGAAACGGCTATTCCGGAAGGACACCCCTAACTTGTTACCATCTCTTTCTCTCCACAAATCCGCCAAGCCAAGTTGTGTCATAATTGTAATAAGGGTTTGCCTAGATTTAACGGAACTACAAGCTCTGGAGTTTGTCGATTTATCCAGCCTGGGGTTGAGGACGATGTTAAAGTCGGCCATCCAGATCACCGGACCCTGGACTGATACTAGGTGATTCCTGACAGCATCCAAGTGCGAAGGATCGTCTGAGTTGGGACCATAGTAGCCCACTAGGGTGCTGATCTGACCATCCAGCGAGACTTTCACTAATAACCATCTCCCTGTGTGGTCTTCTTTATAGTCCAGGATTTGCGCTTTTGCAGATTTTTAAAAAATGAATATTACCCCTCTGATGTTAGCATTATGGTCTGTGGAACAGAATTTATCGATCCACCTCTGTGTTTTAAGAATAGTGGTGGCCTCTGCTTTAAGGAGATTGTTTCCTGGAGGACTATGATCTGCGCTTGAGAATCTCTCAAATATTGTAGAATACGATCTCGTCTGCCTCTCACACGCAGACCATTGACGTTTCAGGACATATAATGAACGGATGTCATGTTATAGTGACTATCCCTAGCTCCTTCACTCTTTTATGCCCCCTTTGGTGACTTCTTGATATTCGCTTGTTAAAAGTTTGAATTTGGAAAAAAGAACAGGCTGAAAAACTAAAAAGGGCAGACAGATGAGGATTTTTTGCTATGTTAACCTTTCTTCCCCACCTCCCCTTCCACCCCCTGGTAAACCCACCCCTACTTACACTGGCCTGGTGTCTGGCCACATTTACGCCCGCCTACAGCCTTACCCTTCGACCCCCCCGCTGCTACTGTGTTTGAAGGAAAAAAGCTGCTATTGCCGACCAGTATGGACGTAAATTAAAAATCATTATTAGTATCCCTAAAGAATGTTTTGGACACTTCCTTCATTGTTTTAAGCCCTTTTTTATTTATTTATTTTTTTCTTTTGTTTATTTTTATTTTTTACATAGCATTATTTTTATTTTTTTATTTTATTAGTTTAGATTATTTGTTTGTTGTTTATATATTATTATTATTTTTTTTTTCTTATATTATATATTTCCACTCGGATAGGTGCTGGAAGCTGTGACGCTTTACGTATAGGGACCTATAGGGACCTCTGTACTGGGCATGATCTCATTTGGCTTTCTAATAAGTCATCAGCATCCTGTATAGAACGGATATTGAGCAGCTTGTTGTTGTACATGATCCGTAGGAATGCTGGGAACCTCATCTGTACTGTGGCTCCTAATGACCTAAATTTGTCCATGCGCTGCCCCAACTCCCACTGTCTATCCAGAGTGGTTTTGGAAAGGTCTGACCGTATCTCAAAGGAGAAATCTGGACCCTGCATCGTTCTGGCTTTCAGAGCAAGATTTAGGATCTTTTCTTTAAGAGCATATGTCAAGAAGTTGATTAACACCTTTCTAGGTTTGGTTCTTGGCGGGTTCAAGCGGAAAGGATCTCTGTGTATTTGCTGAATATCCTTGTCTAGATCTTCGACTGTTTCGTCAAGGTTAAGGGAGTCTTTTAGTAGCTTAATTATGAAGCTTTTAAGGTCAGCTCCTTCCTTTCCTTCTGGAATCTTCAAAAGTCGGATGTTATTACGTCTTGAGTAATTTTCCAAGACTTCGATCCTCTCTCGCATGCTCTCTCCATCTTTTTGGAGGGTGTGTATTTTGGATCTGGCAGTCTCTAAATTTGTAGTCTAAAGACCCACTGAGTTTTCCAGTATTTAAGTTCTTTCACATAGGCCATCCACCTTTTGATCTAATACCTCACATGATGCTCTTATTTCATTCTGATTAGTTTTAGAGACTGCAAAATCACGTCTTATCTCCTCCCTCATTGCAGCTATGGAACTGACTAAGGCTTCAAGTGCATTACCTACTCCCGGATCTTCCTGACCCCGGTCTACTGCATCCCGCATCGTCTCCTTCCCTGATGTTGTTGCGTTTTGTATCCCTTCATCTATCATTTTGTCTTGTTGAATAGATGCTTTACTGACAATGGTAGTCTCTGTGTCCATTAATGACTCAGGCGAGATAGCAACTAGGGGAGCCTCGGGCGTTACCACATCAGAGGACAGGGTAGAAGAGGAGACCGACCTGGAAATAGCAGTAGGTATACCCTGCCTATCCTGCTTATCCTGCTGAAGGTCCTCTCCCCTAGATGCTGCCATATCCTGCGTGATCTCTAACACTTGGGGCAGAGCTTTGAAAAAAGAGCGCAGTGATGAAGTTATACCCCCTGGGATTTTCTGATTTTTATTTTTAGTCTTTTTTTGCCTAGTATTTTTGTTTCCCTCCTTCACAGATTCTCCCTTAGTCTCAGCTAACCTTATTTTAGACTCCTGACCTGTCTTTGGAGCCAACCCCAAGGTGCACTCTGGGACCTGTAGTTTGCTCTCGTCCAACCTGGACCCCTTACCTCGATTCCTGGTCTTTATTCTTGTAATCCTTACTTGCAGATCTTTACTTATACTGCTGCTTGAGTTGAAACCGTCCCTGGTCAAATCAAACACCTTACTTTGAAGTGGAAAAAAGTCTCCCCGATCTTCTGACTCCTCCGAGTCAACTGCCACACCGACTGCTTCCAGCGCCAATGTTTCTCCAGTAAGGGGAGAGCTTTGCAGGGCTGTGTCCTTCAGCGTTGTTCCCCCTCCTCTTCTGCTGTTAAAGGTTGCACCGCGGAGCCCCCCGAGCAGCGGCCGTACGGCCGCGCCTAAACTCCACGGCTGCCCGCCTCCAACACTGGAGAAAGGCGGAGGCAGGAGAGAGAGGTGCTGCCGGCACACACATTCACCAAGTCTTGATGTTTAGTGCTCCCAATCCTTTCGAAAATAAACAAGCTCCGTTACGAGAGCTCTCTGCGGGTCAAATCCTTCAGCATAGCTCCAAAAGCTGCGGCGCAGCGGTGCTGGGTCTCGGAAGGCTGCTCAGAGCGCGCGGACTGCTCTGGCCAACGGCCGCCGTGTTTCCCCCAGTGTGCAGACTTCTCTTGTGGTTTTTAATTCTTACTTGAATGTTCATTATAAGGAGGGGTGGTATGTTGGATCACTGACTAAATATTGATGGACAAAATATTGACTACCCAAAATATAGATTCCAAAATATCGACAGACAAAATATCGAATTCCTATCTACAAACAGGTAAGTATCAAAATATCGACCCCAAAATATTGTTTATATATATATACATTATAAAAATATCGAATTTCCTAAAACAAATGTAAAATTAAAAAAATATAAAAAATAAATAGCTAAAATATACTTAAAAATACTTAAATTACCTTAAAAATATTAAATAACTAATTTAACTTATAAAAAAAATACAATCATATCTGTTAAAACATATATATATATATATTAACATAATATTAATAAAAAATACACAATATTATTACCCTAATATAGCGGAGGTGTAAAAAGTACTATTCCCACTCCAGAGAGTGCAACAGTAGGGAAAGAGTTGGATAGCGTGGGGGTAAAAATTACTATTCCCACTCTAGAGAGTGCAACAGTAGGGAAAGCGTTAGATAGCGTAGGAGTAAAAATTACTATTCCCACTCCAGAGAGTGCAACAGTAGGGAAAGCGTTGGATAGTGTAGGGGTAAACATGACTATTCCCACTCCAGAGAGTGCAACACTAGGGAAAGCGTTGGATAGCCTAGGGGTAAAAATTACTATTCCCACTCCAGAGAGTGCAACAGTAGGGAAGCGTTGGATAGCGCAGGGGTAAAAATTACTATTCCCACTCCAGAGAGTGCAACAGTAGGGAAAACATTGGATAGCGTAGAGGTCAAAATTACTATTCCCACTCCAGAGAGTGCAACAGTAGGGAAAACGTTGGATAGCCTAGAGGTACAAATTACTATTCCCACTCCAGAGAGTGCAACAGTAGGGAAAGCGTTGGATAGCGTAGGGGTAAAAATTACTATTCCCACTCCAGAGAGTGCAACAGTAGGGAAAAAGTTGGATAGCGTAGAGGTAAAAATTACTATTCCCACTCCAGAGAGTGCAACAGTAGGGAAAGCGTTGGATAGCGTAGGGGTAAAAATTACTATTCCCACTCCAGAGAGGGCAACAGTAGGGAAAGCGTTGGATAGCGTAGGGGTAAAATTACTATTCCCACTCCAGAGAGTGCAACAGTAGGGAAAGCGTTGGATAGCATAGGGCAGAGGTCTTAAATTTTTTGTAGGTTGAGCCCCCCCAGCTGTATTTTTTTAGATGTTGGCCCCCCCACCACCCAGAAATTTCTGGACTCGACCACCACGCGCACATTCCGGGCATATTCAGCACATCACTCGGGGACACCACCACATCACTCTGGGACACCACCACATCACTCTGGGACACCACCACAGCACTCGGGGACACCACCACATCTCTGGGGGACACCACCACATCACTCGGGGACACCACCATGTCACTCGGGGACACCACCACATCACTCTGGGATACCACCACATCACTCAGGGACACCACCACATCACTCAAGGACACCACCACATCACTCAGGGACACCACCACATCACTCAGGGGCACCACCACATCACTCAGGGACACCACCACATCACTCAAGGACACCACCACATCACTCAGGGACACCACTATATCACTCAGGAACACCACCACATCACTCTGGGAACACCACCACATCACTCTGGGAACACCACCACATCACTCTGGGAACACCACCACATCAGTTGGGGGCACACCACATCACTCGACACCACCACATCACTCTGGGAACACCACCACATCACTTTGGGAACACCACCACATCACTCTGGGAACACCACCACATCACTCTGGGAACACCACCACATCACCTTGGGACACACCACATCACTCGGGGACACCACCACATCACTCGGGGACACCACCACATCACTAGGGGACATCACCACATCACTCGGGGACACCACCATATCACTCAGGGGCACCACTCAGGGGCACCACCACATTACTCAGGGGCACCACCACATTACTCAGGGGCACCACCACATTACTCAGGGGCACCACCACATCACTCGGGAGCACCACCACATCACTCGGGGGCACCACCACATCACTCTGGGGGCACCACCACATCACTCTTGGAACACCACCACATTACTCAGGGACACCACCACATCACTCAGGGACACCACCACATCACTTGGGAAGACCACCACATCACTTTGGGACACCACCACATCACTTTGGGACACCACCACATCACTCTGGGACACCACCACATCATTCTGGGACACCACCACATCACTCGGGGACACCACCACATCACTCTAATAGACCACCACATCACTCTAATACACCACCACATCACTCAGCCCAACCACATCATCACTCAGCACCACAACAGCACTGTCCTTTCTTGCTATCAACAAGCATTGCCATAGCCAATAGGACTCGTATTAGGAAAGTGAAAGTTATTGGCTTTGTGAATAACAATGCTATTAATTTATATATTTTCAAAGCCAACACATATTAAAAAAATGTGTCATTTACAATCCCAATAGCTCACACTTTCCTAATGTGAGACCTATTGCATTGCAAATGATTGTTTTATTTTTTATTTTTTTATTTTACTGAGTTTTATATAGTGCAATCTTGACCTGAATCAGGTATCAGAGCGCTTTACATAGCACCAGTTACATTACATGAGGACATATTTATTTTTAGGTCTTGCCTGCTAATGCGCTTGCGCATTCGAGCTGGCGGGAGATATAGGGGCTTATCCAGAGTTTAACCAAACTGGCGATTTGATGCAGTGCACGTGAACACAAGTACGCGCATTCTCGCCACATGCCCTTTTTTAAAGTTCTTTCATTGACTCGTCACTTTAAGTCCTCCCACCCTCTCCCTGTCCAGTTCGCGCTTCACTTTGATCACACCCCCTTGCACTTTTGTAAAGTTCTTTCATTGGCTCCTCACTTTAAGTCCACCCACCCTCTCCCTCTCGCGCCTCACGCTGATCACCCCCCCTTGCTCTCCAGCACGCTATCATGCATCCCACAGCGACCACACTCATTCCACAGCCTCTCTCCCATTGTCTCTCCACTTAGTCCACGCTCTTTTCAGCTGACTCGCGCGCCTCGCGCTTATCAACTCCCCCTTGCTCTCCAGCACGCTATCATGCATCCTACAGCCACCACACTCATTCCACAGCCTCTCTCCCATTGGCTCTTCACTTCACAGCCTCTATCCCATTGGTTCTCCACTTAGTCCATGCTCTTTTCAGCTGACTCGCGCGCCTCGCGCTGATCACCCCCCCCTTGCTCTACAGCACGCTATCATGCATCCCACAGACACCACACTCATTCCACATCCTCTCTCCCATTGGCTCTCCAGTTAGTCCCCGCTCTTTTCAGCTGACTCGCGCGCCTCGCGCTGATCACCCCCCCTTGCTCTCCAGCACGCTATCATGCATCCTACAGCCACCACACTCATTCCACAGCCTCTCTCCCATTGGCTATCCACTTAGTCCACGCTCTTTTCAGCTGACTCACGCGCCTCGCGCTGATTACCCCTCCCTTGCTCTCCAGCACGCTATCATGCATCCTACAGCCACCACACTCATTCCACATCCTGTCTCCCATTGGCTCTCCACTTAGTCCACGCTCTTTTCAGCTGACTCGCGCGCCTCGCGCTGATCACCCCCCTTGCTCTCCAGCACGCTATCATGCATCCTACAGCCACCACACTCATTCCACAGCCTCTCTCCCATTGGCTATCCACTTAGTCCACGCTCTTTTCAGCTGACTCACGCGCCTCGCGCTGATCACCCCTCCCTTGCTCTCCAGCACGCTATCATGCATCCTACAGCCACCACACTCATTCCACATCCTGTCTCCCATTGGCTCTCCACTTAGTCCCCGCTCTTTTCAGCTGACTTGCGCGCCTTGCGCTGATCACCCCCCCTTGCTCTCCAGCACGCTATCATGCATCCTACAGCCACCACACTCATTCCACAGCCTCTCTCCAATTGGCTCTCCACTTAGTCCACTCTCTTTTCAGCTGACTCGCTCCTCGCGCTGATCACCCCCGCCCTTGCTCTCCAGCACGCTATCATGCATCCTACAGCCACCAAACTCATTTCACATACTGTCTCCCTTTGGCTCTACACTTAGTCCACGCTCTTTTCAGCTGACTCGCGCGCCTCACGCTGATCACCCCCCCTTGCTCTCCAGCACGCTATCATGCATCCTACAGCCACCACACTCATTCCACAGCCTCTCTCCCATTGGCTCCCCACTTAGTCAACGCTCTTTTCAGCTGACTCGCGCGCCTCGAGCTGATCACCCTCCCTTGCTCTCCAGCACGCTATCATGCATCCCACAGCCACCACACTCATTCCACAGCCTCTCTCCCATTGGCTCTCCACTTAGTCCACGCTCTTTTCAGCTGACTCGCGCGCCTCGCGCGCCTCGCGCTAATCACACCCCCTTGCTCTCCAGCACGCTATCATGCATCCCACAGCCACCCACCCCCACTGCATCCATCCATTCATCCATCCATACATTCACAACCATCCATCCATCTACCTACAATAATCCATCCATCCAAACATCCTTCCCACTGTATCCATACATCCATACATCAAATTTACAAAGAAATTAATGCTTTATTGAGTAATGAGTAATAAGCACCACTACAAAAGTATGCACAACAAAACATTGCTAAGTTGTGCTGTTGTGCTGCTGAGTAGTGCTGTTCTGGGGCTAAATTATGCTGTAGTGATGTTCAGTGATGGTGTTGTGGTGCTAAGTGTTCCTGTTGTGGTGCTGCATGATGCTGTGGTGATGCTAGCTGATCCTATGGTGTTAGTGAGTGATGCTAGTGTGTTGATGAGTGATGCTCTGGTGGCGGTGAGTGATGCTAGATATGTTGCTGAGTAATGCTAGTGTTGCGCTGAGTGATGCTGGTATTGCACTGGTGCTCTGGTGGGGCTAAGTACACCACCACAGTACCAGGGTACAACAGCACAGCATCACTCAGCATCACCATAGCACCACTCTGCACCACAACAGCAACACTCAGCACCAACACAGCAACACTCATCAGCACAACATTATCACTAAACAACACCACATTATCACTAAGCACCAACACACCATCATTCTGCACCATTACAGTATCACTCATCAACAACACAACATCACTCTGCAACACCACAAACAAAACTCTGCACCAATACAACACCACTCAGTACTACTACAGCACTACCACACCAACACTTATCGACACACCAGCATCACTCAAGACAACTCCAGCATCACTAAGCACCACCACACAACACCACAACATCACTCAGCAACACAAATTACCACAAATTTCTGTAGTAGGGGATCTCTGTGTATAGTCATAATCTAGTGAATAGTCCCGCCCATGTGCGTGGACCCCGGCAATCAAAAATAATCTCTTAAGTTGTCAAAATAATGCAGAAACTGCAAAGACACTTAAGAGAGAATGTAAAGACAAATAATGCAGCCTATATCCACAGGCTACACTGTCCAGTACTTCAACTAGAAATTCCACCAAAAATCACCACACACAGCACAGCCTGCTAGTTTCTACCATAGAGAAACTTGCCTCCCCCAGTCAAAGACCCAGGAATGATAGAGAGGAAGGTAGGGACAGACAAGCCCCATAGGCTGCCATTATGTGGTTTAAATAGGATACTGTGCCTTTAAGAGAACTTTCCAGAACTTCTCCCAGTATCCCAGAATGCATAGCAGGTCCCTCTACTTTCAGTTCTTTTTTCCGGCTCCTGCTTACAGGACCCTGGCATTGAGCTCTCCCTTTCTCAAGGGTTTATTCGAATTGTTTTTGCACTTTTTGACTTTTAAAAGGGTTGCAGTTATTTCTTGGTGCTCTCCTCTCCCTTTTGTGCTGTTTTCTAGGTGTTTTGGGGCTCCAAAATGCCTGGCCTTTTTGTGAAGTGCCCAGCATGTGAGAGGAAGAAGGCCAAGAGTGATCCCCATGAGGTCTGCATCGTGTGCCTTCCGGAAGATCATGTCCCTGAGGATTGTGTAATCTGCCAGCAGCTTTCTGCTCGGACCTTGAGGGACAGATTGAAGATCAGGCTGGCTGGCCTGGAGGATAGGCGTCTGCGGGCTGCAGGTGGGTCTAGGCAGCCTGGGAAGGTTCCCTCTGCCTCTGCTGAGGCCCCTGGGGGGCTCCCCGGGGGCAGGAAGTCCAGCAATCGGTCCCATTCTCCGTCGGCGTCGATGGCATCGAAGACGGCGTCGAGAGGGATGACGACGGCGTGCTCCCCTTCTCCCCGGGGCTCCGGGTCGAGACGGCGTGACGGCTCGACGGCGAAGGAGAAGCCGACGTCGAAGCCGCCGTCGACGTCATCGTCTTCGTCGACGTCGAGATCTTCCTACCGACGCCGAAGGCACAGTGACGTGTATCGACGCTCGCCGTCGAAGCGGCGCCGACGCTCGCCATCGAGGCGACACCGTCGGTCGTCGTCGAGGCGACACCGTCGATCGCCGTCGAGGCGACACCGCCGATCGACGTCGAGGGGCTCCTCGACGTCGGGAACATCAAGACGACGGCGGCGCTCGTCGTCGAGGGCGGACCACCCGACGTCGAGAGGACGGCGGGAGTCGTCACGGAAGAGGAGGTCGACGTCGAGGAGTCGGCGTTCGACGCCGAGGAGAAGAGGGTCGACGCCGAGAAGACGGCGCTCGACGCCGGAGTCCCGGAGACGTCATTCGACGCCGGAGAAGCGTCGTTCTGCGTCCAGCAGACAGCGGTCAGCGTCAAGGAGCAGGTCACCCTCTCCAAAACGGCGGAAAAGGGACTCTAGTCCCAGGAGTCACGCTGCTTCCAGCGGTGGTCGCAAGAGGAAGAGGTCGCCTGCGGATGGGGATGGCTCTCCGCACCCCTCGCCTAAAGGGACACCGGGCTCGGTGTACTCGGAGGTCTACACTCCGTCTAGGCCCAGGACTCCGACTCCTCCCCCCGTGCCTAAGGAGGACCCTCCGCCCAAACCACCACTGCCTTCAGGGGACCCTTCTCCACCTCCGGTCCCTCCGCATGGGCCCGCGCCGCAGCCGAAGGTTCCTACGCCGAGGTCCACTTCCCTGCCGTCCCTGCCTGCTCCTCCCAAGGGGACTCCGAAGCCGAAACCCCAGGAGGAACCGAAGACACCTCGTGATGAGCCGAGGAAGACCCCTCCGCGCAAACCGAAGGAGCGCCCACGAGCTGGCAGGTCTTGCTCTCGCTCTGGGCGGAAGGAGAGATCGAGGCACAGATCATCCACGAGATCGAGGCACCGCCATAGGAGGCGCGAGTCTCGCTCACGCACGAGGTCCTCTGGGACCAGGGATTATTCACCTACCCTATCGGGGTCACCGGACACCAGAGTGTCCCCGATAGATGACCTGGTGGCCTTTCAGGACGTACTGTTGCGGGGCACGGCGAAGCTCGGCATATCCCTGACAGTGCCTACACCGAAGACATCGGTCATTTTCGAGACGCTACATCAGAAGCATCTGTCTCGTCCTCTCCTGCCCCTGGTGCCGGGCCTGGAAGAACCTGCTATGGCTCTGTTTCTCACCCCGGCTGTGACGAGGGCGGCTCCGTCGAGATTACTAAAGAAGTACCGGGCTCCCGACTCGGATCCGGCCTTTTTGAGAGCTGAGCCTCCGCCTGACTCCGTCATCGTGCCGGCGGCCCGCAAGCAGCATGCCACCACCCCGACCTCCACAGTTCCCCCGGACAAGGAATCAAGATGGATGGACTCGGCAGGGAGGAAAGTTTGTGGTACTTCCGCGACCTCCATGAAAGCGGCGAGTGCCACGGCTTTGTTGGGTCGCTACGACCGCGCCCTCTGGGACTCCCTTGAGCGCTTTGCGGAGCATTTGCCCCGGGAGCAGCGTGAAGACTTCATGGAAGTCCTGAGTGAGGGGATGCTGGTGGCCAACCAGATAATCAGCGCGGCTGCGGACTCTTCCCTGTTGGCGGCCCACGGATTTTGCCACGGGATCAACCAACGGCGCCACGCATGGCTCCGGCTTACGTCCCTGAAACCGGACGCACAGCAGAGGGTGGCCAATCTGCCGTTTTCCGGTGAGACCCTCTTCGGGAACCATGCTGATGATGAACTGGCCCGTATGAAGGCGGAGGCCGAAACGCTGACGGCTGTGGGCCTGGAAAAGCCCAAAGAGACCAAGAAGCAGTACCGCCCCTTCCAACGGCGGTTCGGCGGACAAGGCTGAGGACGAGGACAGGCTTCGGGGCACTCGCAACAGCAGCAGCAGTTCCGGAAGCCGTTCCAGAAGCGGCAGAAGGGCAGGGGAGGCCAGCAGTCGGCTCCGGCGCCCAAGGGCCAGGCTGGGTCTAGGCCCTAGGAACTTACTTCCCCCGGATCCGTTACCCACTCCGGTAGGGGGAAGCATCCAACTTTTTCTGGCAGAGTGGAGAAAAATTACTCAGGACAAGTGGGTGCTGAATATTGTTTGCAATGGATACAGTCTTCGGTTCACCAGCCCTCCTCCAGCTATTCCCCCGGTCAGCTCGCAGTTTCAGCTGCGCGAGCTTCAGGCGGAAGAAGGACAAGAACGAGTTCAGGCCCATTCTGGATTTGCGACAGGCAAACAAATGGATTCGCAGAGAAAAGTTCCGCATGCTGTCGTTGCATCAGATTTACCCTCAGTTGCAACAGGGAGACTGGCTTTGCGCTATAGACCTACAGGATGCTTACTTCCATGTGCCCATTGCACACAAACACAGGAAGTTCCTGCGGTTCCAAGTCGGCACCAATCACTATCAATACACAGTACTCCCATTCGGACTGAAGTCTGCGCCGAGAACATTCTCGAAGTGCATGGCGGTGGTAGCAGCACACCTGAGGAAGAACAAGGTGTTCGTCTACCCGTACCTGGACGATTGGTTGATCAAGGCATCCTCCTTCTCGGAAGCGCGAGCACACTTCCAGAAGACGTGCGTTCTCTTGAACAAGCTGGGGCTGCACATCAACATGGCCAAGTCTGTCCCGACTCCGGTCCAATGCATACAGTACTTAGGAGCCTCCATCAATACGCTGTCAGCAAGCGTGTCTCCTTCGGAAGAGCGACGATTATCACTCCTTCGGAAGGCTCAGGCTCTCATGACGTCTCCACCTACAACAGTGAGGACGGTGTCTTCTCTACTGGGATCGATGGCCTCTTGTATCTTCCTGACGCCACACGCACGGCTGCACATGAGACCGTTGCAGGAGTGCTTGGAGGACCAGTGGAATCAGAGGAGAGGATCTTGGGACGACAAGATTCGACTGTCGCTGCATGCTCTTCAGTCTCTGAAGTGGTGGTGTTCGGCGGAGAATCTCCTCAAAGGGGTTCCCTTTCACAAGGACATACCCAAGCAGACTGTCGTGACGGATGCGTCTCTTCTGGGATGGGGAGCGCACTCCGGGACTCTACAGATTCAAGGCACGTGGTCGCCGATGGAGGCCACGTATCACATCAATTTCCTGGAACTCAGGGCTGTTCACTTGGCACTGAAGGCCTTTCTTCCGTCCTTCCAGACCAACTCTCTGCTTGTACAGACGGACAATACCACCACGATGTATTACCTCAACAAGCAGGGGGGCTCGAGATCGCGCACTCTGTCTCAGGAGGCGCAGACGATCTGGCACTGGCTCCTAGCCAGAGGACTGACGATAACGGCCACCCATCTACCAGGTGTGCAGAATGTTCAGGCAGACGCACTGAGCAGGCTGCTTCAGGAAAACCACGAATGGGTCATAAACGACGAAGTACTAGGAGAAGTCTTCGCAAGGTGGGGAACTCCAGACGTAGATTTGTTCGCCACCGCCGAAAACAGCAAGTGCAGAGACTTTGCCTCCAGGTACTTCCAACAAGGGACGCTGGGGAATGCGTTATGGATCAACTGGACGAACAGTTTTCTGTACGCCTTTCCTCCCATTCCCCTGATTCCGGCGGTACTCATCAAGCTGGCCCGGTCCAGAGCTCGGATGATACTCATCGCCCCGGAGTGGCCCAGGCAGTGGTGGTTCACGGACCTACTTCACCGGTCTCTCCTTCCTCACATTCGGTTGCCGTGCAGGCCGGACCTTCTCACGAAGTTCGGGTGACGGATGTTACACCCCAACCTCTCGTCTTTGAGTTTGGCGGCATGGCTCCTGAGATAGTGCAATATGGCCATCTGAATCTGCCCGATGACTGCATGGACATACTGAAGGAGTCTAAGAGACCTTCCACTCGGACTTCATACGCTTACAAGTGGAAGAGGTTTTGTATCTGGTGCCAGTCTAAGAACCATGATCCTACGACATGCAAGGAAGATGTCATCCTTCCTTACCTTTTACATTTGGCGCAGTCTGGCCTTAATGTCCATTCCATTAAGGTACATCTTGCTGCATTGACTGCCTACAGGAAATGCCCTTCACAGACTTCCTTTTTCCAGATCCCTGTGATCAAAGATTTTCTGGAAGGTTTAAAGAAAGTATTCCCTCCTGTCAGGCTTCCCTCGCCTTCATGGGAATTGAATGTGGTGCTGTCCAGATTGATGAAGGAGCCTTTTGAGCCTATTCATAAGGCTTCGTTGCAGCACCTGTCCTGGAAGGCGGCGTTCCTCGTGGCCATTACATCGGCCCGTAGGGTGAGTGAAATTCAGGCGTTGTGCTGTAATGAACCTTATACTGTATTTCATGCTGCTAAGGTTGTTATGCGTACTCATCCTAAATTTCTTCCCAAGGTTATTTCTGATTTTCATGTCAACCAGACGATAACTTTGCCTACGTTTTTTCAAAACCCTTCATCCCCAGCGGAGAAGTCTCTCCATTCCCTGGATGTTAGGAGGGTGTTGAAATTTTATCTGGATAAAACCAAGGATATTCGTAGGTCTGACCAGTTGTTCATCAATTATTGGTCGGTCAGGACGGGTCTTGCGACCTCGAAGCAGTCCATCTCTAGGTGGATTGTGTCCTGCATACAATTGTGTTACCAGAAGGCTAATAAGACCTTAGGAGGTAAGCCTAAGGCTCATTCCACCAGGGGCAAAGCTGCCACGACGGCTCTGCTCCGTAATGTGCCGATTGCGGAAATCTGCAAGGCAGCCACTTGGAAGTCGGTTCATACCTTTGCTAAGCATTACTGCCTGGACACTGACGCCAGGGCAGACGCTCAGGTTGGGCAGGCTTCGCTGCGGAATTTGTTCGCACAGTAGTGGCGTTATGTATTTATTCTCCACCGCCGCTTTGGTGTGGGGATGGGCTTGCCATTCTATTCACTAGATTATGACTATACACAGAGATCCCCTACTACAGAAGGAGTAGTTTCTGTCCTGTAACTCCAGTTCTGTAGTAGGGGTATCTCTGTTATAGTCATAAGCGCCCGCCCTCCTCCCCGGTGGAGATTTTCATCATGTAAAGAATGCGACAGGTCTGGCATGCTTCGCCTTCAAAAAGAACTGAAAGTAGAGGGACCTGCTATGCATTCTGGGATACTGGGAGAAGTTCTGGAAAGTTCTCTTAAAGGCACAGTATCCTATTTAAACCACATAATGGCAGCCTATGGGGCTTGTCTGTCCCTACCTTCCTCTCTATCATTCCTGGGTCTTTGACTGGGGGAGGCAAGTTTCTCTATGGTAGAAACTAGCAGGCTGTGCTGTGTGTGGTGATTTTTGGTGGAATTTCTAGTTGAAGTACTGGACAGTGTAGCCTGTGGATATAGGCTGCATTATTTGTCTTTAAATTCTCTCTTAAGTGTCTTTGCAGTTTCTGCATTATTTTGACAACTTAAGAGATTATTTTTGATTGCCGGGGTCCACGCACATGGGCGGGACTATTCACTAGATTATGACTATAACAGAGATACCCCTACTACAGAACTGGAGTTACAGGACAGAAACTACTCCATCTCCATTATGTAGTACCACCAACAATACCAAAAAAAAATAAGGGCCAAATTACAAACACTCAAAAAATACAATTACGCCACAACTTAATAACTAATAAAAAAATCTATGAATTCATGCAATGAAGGACCAATTAACACGCCAAAAATAAAACCCACTCAATAATAACTTACTAACGAATAAACAACTCATGGAATTCTATTTAAAAGGCCAATCCTGTACATACGCCAAAGAAAATGATCAAGTTACCAAAAAAAAACATGAAAAGACGAACGGAAGTAAAACAATCATGTTATTAAAAATACAAGACCAATACTGTACATACGATAACTGAAATAATAACCCAACACCTACAAAATACATACTGATTCAATATAAGCATGGCAATACTTTAATACATTAAATTATTAATACATAACAGCTCCTATATAAAGGTAAATACTATTTACAAACACAAAGTACTTAAGCAAAATAAACAAATGTATAATATTTACACATTAACAATAACTTTAAATCAATACATTGCTATACATTACATAAAAGTACATTAAAACATTGCACATTCACAATTTAGAAAGTTCAATACATATTTAACTATATACTAAGTACATTCGCTAAAGCCAAAAAAGGCGCGATACACAAATGTCGAACATTACTATTAAACAGTCATACAAATGAAAAATAATCTCTACAAAATCAATAATACATTCACATAATACATTATATAGTCTTACATTATAAACTTACCTGTCAAACGACGCAGGAAGAAGACCGGAACAACAACACGCCTTTCCCACACGAAAGTTGACGAAGATCTGGGAATTTCCCAATTGACGCACGTCAAACACAACGCTACGTCACAAAACGTAGCGCTGCGATTGGCTACAGATTACGTCATACCTCAAACACTTTGAAACTTCACTAAAACACTAGAACGCTAAACACAAAACGTAAATCATGTAAAGGAAACACATAGCGTTCGCCATTTAAAAAAAAAATTATAAACAACGTTACAACACAATACATTAACACACATAACACATCTTAACAAATATACAAATACACACACATGTTACAAAAAAAACATGCAACACACTAACACTCACACAACATCACATCTGACAAATACAATAAAACATCACACACAAAGCATAACGCCACACCATATAATACACTAATAACAAACATCTACACAACAGCATTAATACACACCATCACAGCAACACACCAACTCAACTCTGCAACACCAAACCAACACTCAGCACCACCACATCAACAGTCAGCAACAGCACAGCTCCACTCACAACAAATACAGCATTACTCAGCATCAAAACAGCAACACTCGGCTACACCACAGCAACACTCAGAAAAACACATGCATCATTAAACAACACAACAACATCACTGTACAACACCACAGCAACACTCAGCAACACACCAGCATTACTTAGCGCAACACCAGCAACACTCCGCACCAACACAACATCACTCAGCACCACACAAAAAAAAAAAAATTGCATCAATCCGCAAAACACCTGAAACAATCAGCAGAACAACATTAAGAATAAACCTCACTCACTCTATCGCCCTTTCATCACTCTTTCACCCTCAAACACTCTATCGCCCAACATCACTCTAACGCCCTACATCACTCTATCACCCTCCCTCTCTCTATTGCCCTCCCTCTATCGCCCTCCCTCTATCGCTCTCCCTCTACCGTCCACCTGTGGTTCTGTGGTTCTGTAACTCTGAAGGTCTGTGGTTCGGAGATTCTGAACCCGTACAATGAAGGTAGTCGGATATAGACAATTTTGGTATCAGCGGACCGCAAATGACGAGTGCGGTGTATACGAGTGTGTTCGTCATAATCGATCAATGAGAACACTACGTATTCAGGGATTTCGTTTGAACCCTCTGGTTCCATTTTGTGTGCGGCAGCCCTTTTGTGTGGTTGCCCTCACATAGGCCGATGACTATGGCCGAATGAGTCTTTGGGACACGTACACCTTAGCTGACTTTTGTGTGACCTGGCCGAACTGACTCCCTTGCCTGAGGCTGACCTCGCTGAGCCAGTTCCTTGTTAAGCAGCTGGTCAGATAAAGATCAAAGAGCAGTACATTGCTGAGTTTATGGTACATGCACACACCCTTCTATCTTGCTTCTCATCTGCTTCTGTTCCTTCCTTTATGACTTAATCATTGATTTGGGTTGAGGTCTTTATGATAGGTTTGTCCGGCCTGATCGAACAGGAATATTGGAATTTGTTTGGTCATTTCTGGTGGGCTGGACAATAGAAAGTGGGATTGTCATCATGCGATATGTTTGAAATGTCACCGTTTCATTGGTCAGTTTGTATGTATTTGATGCTAGCCAGGAATGTGATTTTTGGCATAAAAGACAATGCTCCGCTCCTTGAATTTGTGCAGTCTCTAGCGAACCACCCGTGTTGTGCTTCGTAGAGCTCTGTTCCTGGTTGCAGCCAATAAATTTGGGTCTTTGACGTCATCAAGAAGTGTCCCGTGTCTCTGTTTGCCGAGGCAGGGGAATCCGAAGACATCGGACGTTATCCCTGGCGCCGCTGGGTTCTAAAACCCGGTTCTTCAGTTGGCGCCCAACATAGGGCGACTTCAGCGGTACCGGTCCAAGCCAGAAGATTGTGAGGAGCTTCGTGTGGAAATTCTGGAGGAAGGCCTGCCCCTCAGGCCCACTAAATCACTTCCACTCCTCTCTACCTTCGCTAGCGGCCGAATATGCCATGTCTTCCTCCAACTTCACGCTGCTGGGTGACTTTAATATTCACTTCGATGTCAGCACCGACAGTACCGCCAACGAGCTAGTTTCTAGCCTAGCCGCAATTCAACTAGAACAATTAATCAGGTCTCCCACTCATGACAAAGGTCACCTGCTCGACCCAGTCTTTACCAACTGCCCCAACCTAACGGTTGACACTATTACTCCCCTGCCATGGATGGATCACTTCATGATTCCCCTCAACTGGTCTACCTGTAAAGTCACTCCCCCCCCCCCCCCCCCCACCTCACGCAAGATGAGAAACAGGTCGAGACTCCCGCTAAAGCAGTGGTCGAGCCTCCTTTCCACCTTCAAACTGTCTCTTTCCAAAAGCCCTGCACCTGATAGCAGGACATTCAATAAGTGGATCGAGGACTCCATCGACACCATCCTCCCTTCCAGGAAAACCAGGCTAAAAAGAGCCCGAGAAACTGCCCCCTGGTACTCGGAGAAACTCAGGGAACTAAAACGACAGTGTAGAAAGCTGGAAAGGAAGTGGCGCCTGGGATACGCCATCACCGAAAAAGACAGGTATAGGGAAGCCATCAGGGCATACAAAACCGAAATAAACTCAGCTCAAACCAATTACTACAAAGAGAAAATGATGGCAGCCCGATCTAAGCCAAGAGAAATATATCAAGTAGTCAAAAGCCTTTCTAAGATCCCCTCTCCCACAGCCCCAACCTACGATCCTATTGCTCGATGCAACAAACTGGCTGAATTTTTCTTTCGAAAACTCAACAAAATATATTCTTCCTTCGCAGCCCCCAGCCCAGAGACTATCACTGTCATATCACCTCCTCCAAGGGCTACAGAACACCCTCCGCGAGTTTACATGAATGAATTACCACCGCTAGACCTGGAATCACTCAAATCCCTTGCACTTCAGGTAAAATCAGGCTCTCCCCTCGACCCTGCTCCCCCTCAGATGATGAACATAGCCAACCATGTCATCCTCCCCACCCTCATGGACCTACTCAACAGTTCCATGCAAAGAGGAGTGGTCCCCCCCTCCTGGAAACAAGCAATGGTGAGAGCATTGCTTAAGAAACCCAATCTCAATCCCACAGACCCTAACAACGACCGTCCAATCTCCTTGCTGCCATGGGCAAGCAAAATTCTGAAGAAGTACATCAATCTCCACCTCACCAACTTCCTTGAGGAGAATCTTCTACTGGACTCCACCCAAACAGGATTCCGTCCCAAACACGGCACAGAAACGGCTCTTCTAGCCGTCACGGAAGAATCCAGGAGGATCTTGGATCGAGGGGGGTCAGTGGCAGTGGTCCTCCTCGATCTAAGCGCCGCGTTCGACGCGGTGTGCCATAGAACCCTGTTGTCTCGACTATCTCGAGTCTCAGGAAACGCCCTCGACTGGCTGAGTTCCTTTCTCAGCGGAAGAACCTTTCAGGTCTTCGACGGCGACTCCTGCTGCACAAGCAGACCCCTAAACTGCGGTGTACCACAAGGCTCCTCCCTGAGCCCCATGCTGTTTAATGTGTACACGAGGCCGCTGGCTGGGGTCGTCCAACAATACGGTATCAAGATCATCTCGTATGCGGACGACACCCAGCTGGTGGTCTCCTTGACACAGAAGAACAGCGGGATCCCCGAATCCAACCTGGCAGCCTGCATGGAGGATGTTAGAAGATGGATGACAACATCATCCTTAAAACTCAACGGCGACAAGACCGAGATAATGATCCTCGGCCCCCCTACTCTCATCGCCTACGACCAGCTATGGCACGCAAGCTTAGGCCCACCTTCCAACCCGACGGAGGACATCAAAAGCCTAGGAGTATGGCTGGACAAAACCCTTACCTTTAATACCCAGGCAACTAAAACAGCAGCAACCTGCTTTGGGATTATCCGAATGCTGAGAAAGATCCTGTCGATTTTGCCCTTTGAAGCTAAGCAGGTTGTTATTCAGGGCCTCATCCAGTCCAAGCTCGACTTTAACAACGCCCTCTACTTGGGACCCCCTGAATACGTGCTGGAGAAACTTCAGCGCATGCAGAACTGTGCAGCTCGCATCCTTCTCCAGATCCCTCGCAGAGAGTCAGCTAAGGCAGGGATCAGGTCACTCCACTGGCTCCCTGTCAGGGACAGAATAAAGTTCAAAACCCTGTGCATATCGCACCAAGCCTTCCATAGAGCTAGCCCTGAGATTAACCACTCACTTCTCTCCCCTTACTGTCCCGGTAAATCTCTACGATCCACAAACGCATTCCTTGCTGCAGTTCCCAGAGTCAAAAGGTCCAGAGCAGGAGGCAGGTCCTTCACGTTCAATGCTGCTAGACTATGGAACTCTCTTCCCTTCTCACTAAGGTCCAACCGTACTCTCTCGTCCTTCCGTAAAGAGCTGAAAACATTCCTCTTCAGAAATTAGCTCCCCACCTGGTCTTTTCCCTCTGTCCCTCAGTATTCCTTTTCCTCTACTTAGCGCTTGTATGCCCTCGGGCAGCAGTCGCGCTCTACAAAACTCCTTCACTTCACTTCACTTCATCGACCCCTGTATGTCGTCGTGGTCCGAAAGTCTTTGCTGTGAGGTTCCCTGCTTTCCAACGGCTACGAAGGACTGCTGCCCTGACTGTCGCTCTGTCTTGGAGCCATTAGACGATTTGTAGAGCGAGACAATAAACGGGTCTTCTGGTGACGCCATCGACATTTCAGTTAAGTATGAGTGGAGCGTCTCCCAGTCCTTAGTTTTGTTTGGGTATCCTTCGGGATCGCTTTGATTTGGTACCTGCAGGCCCCAAAGCCGAGGGACTCGTGTATTCACGAGACTATCGTTTTGAGATTTCCCTTGAAGTTTGAAGCTAGACTAGTGAACGAAGATGCCTGGTCTTAGCAGACTTGGAAAGATATTTGGTTTTGGTTGTACTAGGGATTCCCGGTTGGAGGATTTGTGTCCGGTCCCTCCGATTGGAACTCCGACCTATGAGCTCTACGTAAAACATGGAGTGGGCCCCATCGCGTATAATGAAATATGGGTTAAATATACCAGGAAAGACGGTGTCCTACAGTGGCCCCGTTATGGGAGCTTTGAAACTGAGATTTTAGACAATCTCGAAGTTAAACTGTTCAAGAAGAAAGCCCGGCTGGCGATGTTTGACTCTTTCCGCATATGGCGAAAGGAAGCCAAACAGAAAGAAATTAAGTTAGCGAAGAAAAATAAACGAGAACGAGGTATGTCAATGGTGCAAGCTGCTATACAGTTTAGGGATAATGAAGAAGAACAAGAGAGCGAACAGATGCTTAGGCAGCGTAAATTAGCGGTAGATAAGTGCTACCCAGCTTTGCCACCTCAACAAGAAGAAGAGAAGAAAGATCTTGTGAAAGATCCTTTAATGTCGCATCTATTGAGTTCGCCAGCCCCTTATGCACAGAATGCTACGGCACCGCCACAAGTTGTAGTTGCGCAACCTCTGGTTGCTTTGCCACCTGTGATTCCTCAACAGCCAGCTCCTCTTCCGTTGGCTCCTATTCCTTAGGTGCAGCCTTCTCAAGGGCCGCCGGCTTTGCTACCTCCTTCGTCTGCTACTCTTACGCCTGTCTTGTTTACTACTCCTGTTACTGTTCTGTCTCTGGTTTCCTCTCATTCTGCTCCGTCTCCTGTTCTTTTGTCACCTTCTCCTTCTGCTCGACAGAGAATGACTGATGCGGTTGCTAGTATCTTTTCTCCTCTGTTGTGTTCATTGGGTATGTCTCCTGTTGTCGAGCGTAGACAATCGCGTAGTCAGTTGCCTGATGCTAATGAACGAACGGTGTTAGATCACTTAGCGCGTAAATGGGTTTCGTATCCTTCGCACTATGATCTTGAGGGTGTTATGGATGTTTTCCATCAATGGGAAGCACCGAAACAAAGATACGTTTTTGATATGATGTGTTCTTTCCTTCGTGAACAATGGGAAGATAGTGAGGTAGGTCAAACTCCGCCTGAGTTGTACTGTATACATTCTGAGTTTGCGAAAGGGACTGTTGTGGGTCTCGAGGTTGAGAAAACAGTTGGGACGTTGTTGTCGTTTAGGAGTGAATCTCCTCCTCAGCGATTGTTTGAGCCTGATTCGTCAGTTAGGAGAAAGGCGCGTCAATATCCGATGCGTGAGGTTCCTCCAGTTTGGAGGCCTGGTGATGCAGCTGCTAATCCAGCGATTCCGCCACACTTTCAGCGTGTCTGGGTACATGTTCCTTGGAAGCGTGCTGAAGTTTTAGCCCTTAAGCAGACTTTGCCTGATCCACGTAAAAATCCAGCAGAGTATTATAAGAAGCTGTCTCAAACTGCGGATTCATGTATTATGAATCTGGCTGATAGAAATATGTTGTTTGGGAATGTTGTTCCACAGCCTATTTGGGGAAAGATTAATCATTCGGATCATGTGCAGGAACCAGGTGATACGTGGAACAATCTTAGAGCTGCAGATGATAGACAAGTAGGTGGTGCTAAGCCTGAAGATATAATTGCTGAACTCCCTGGTAGGATTATTGATTATATGAAGACTTTAATGCCTGCTTTGCGTGTTAATTGGGACAAGTTGTCTGCGTGCAAGCAGAAGAAAGACGAAACTGTGTCCGACTTTTTCACGCGGTTTGAAGAGACATTTGTAGACCACAGTGGTCAGGACATGAGTACCGAAGGTGGTCAAAGGTTGTTCGTTGACAAGTTTGTTCATAATTTGCTTCCCGAATTGTGCAATAAGTTGAAGGATTCTGAGAGTGCTTGGGCTGTTTCTACGTCAGCGCAGATTTTGGCTACTGCCCAGTACTATGAGAATAGGAATAAGGATGAGATAGAGAAAGCGGATAGGAAGACTAAGGAATTGAAGACTAAAGTTCTTCTACAGTAAGCTTATCCGCCTCGTAATAATCAGCGCGATTATCAGCAACCTCAGCAATATCAGAGAAACTCGCAAAGGTTCGAGTCTTCTCAACAGCGTTTTCCCGTAGATCCTAATCAGTGTGCGTATTGCAAAGAAGAGGGTCATTTCAAGAGTAGTTGTCCGGTTCTGTTACAGCGCACAAATGGTGCTTCTGGTGTGAGAGGTCGAGGTGTTCAACAAGCTCCTAGAGGTAGAGGTCGTGGTCAGAATGCGCGTTCTTTGCCTCCACAGAATTCTATGAATAGCTTTGATCAGCAGAATGGTGTGTCTGGTAGGATGCCACAGTATTATGCGGACGATTACTATGTTGAAGGTGAGGATATGGATGGTAATGATTGCTAGGACAGCCATAGACAAAGAGAGGGAGTTGTTTCAGTTCCAGTAGATCAGAGTGGACCCTATGTTGAAGTGATTGCATCAGGTGTGTCAGAGCCTTTTCTGTTGGATACTGGTGCTGCGAAGAGTTCCATTATGCACTCTAAACTCCCTGGCGCACCTTTGTCTGGCTTAAAGAATGTTTTAGTAGGTTTTTCTGGCGCCCCGGTTACGAATCCGATTTCTAGTCCTTTGTCCATTTCTGTTGGACCTTGTGAATTCGAAGCACCCCTCATTCTGATGACTGGTTGTGGTGAGAACTTGTTGGGATTGGACTTATTAAAGAGATTGTATGCGACGCTATATTGTTCTCCTTCGGGGGTACATCTTACATTGGGTAAGAGAGTAATCTCTCCGATGTATTTATCTAAAGATCGACTTCCATTTGAATTGTCTTCTCTCCCTGATTCTCTTTGGGCTACTGGTCCGAACGATGTAGGTCTCTTAGAGATCCCGCCATATGTTGTGACGTTGAAGGCGAATGCTAGATTGCCACGCATTCCACAGTACCGCATCTCTAGTGATGGTGAAAGAGCGCTTTTGGCGATCATCTATGATCTAATTGAGAAGGGTGTGATTGAGGAAACGAGAGGTAATGTGTTTAATAGTCTGGTTTTGCCTGTTCTGAAGAGAACAGATTCTTCATAGCCTCCTGTATATAGGTCCGTGATCGATCTCCGCGAGGTGAATAAGATTGTTGTTCCGCAATTTCCTGTTGTACCTGATATCACGGCTTTACTGACTTTGATCCCGGCTACATCCACGTGGTTTTCGGTGATTGACTTGAAGAATGCTTTCTTCAGCATCCCGATTGCCGTGGAAAGTAGAGATATTTTTGGCTTCTCTTTAGGAGGACGATGTTTCTGCTTTAAGCGCGCTCCTCAAGGCTATTGCGAGAGTCCATCGATCTATAGTCAAGCTTTGAAGTCGCAACTTGATTTGTTGGTTTTACCTGATGGTGCTGCTCTTATTCAGTATGTTGACGATCTGTTAGTTGCTGCTGACAATGAAGAGATTTGTAGAGAGGTTACTTTGTTGCTGTTACGTTACTTGTCTGATTTCCATCACAAGGTTTCTCTTTCGAAGTTGCAATATTGTCGACAAGAAGTTACCTACTTAGGTCACCTCTTATCGAAGGAGGGAAGGAAACTGACCCCAGAAAGAATTCAAGCTATTGCGAAAATGAGTGTGCCTACGACACAGAGAGAAGTCCGTGCTTTCTTAGGTATTACGTCGTACTGTAGACAGTGGATCCCTAATTTTTCGTTGCTTGCGAATCCTTTGATAGCTCTTACTGTTAAGGATACTCCAAATCCTATTCCTTGGACTGACGAATGTCAGAAGAGCTTTTCAGAATTACGCAATGCGTTGTGTTCGGCTCCTGTGTTGGGTACCCCCGATTACAGAAAGCCTTTCACATTGTATGTCCACGAGAGAGAGGGATGTTCATTGTCAGTTTTGACTCAACAATTTGGCGATAAGTAGCGTCCATGTGCTTATTTTTCATCGACTTTGGATCCGGTAGCTAGAGCGTTGCCGAGTTGTTTGAGAGCTACAGCGGAAGCGGCTGTTTCGATTCGACAGTCTGCAGTGGATACCTTGTTGAATCATACCAAGACACAGCACTTAACTAGTGCTCGGTTGTCGGGTTACAAATTGACCTTGTTAGCGAGTCATGTGCATATAAAGAGATGCAACACGTTGAATCCAGCCACGTTGTTGCCGATTTCAATTGAGACAGACGATACCGAACAACATGATTGTTTCCTTAGAACTGAGGAAGAAACGAAAGGGAGGATAGACCTTAGGGATAATCCTCTTCCAGAGTGTGATGGTACTTTGTGAGTTGATGGTTCGTGCTTTAAGCTTCCGAATGGTGATACGACTGCGGCATATGCAGTTACGACTTTGCATAGATTGTTGAAGCTGCACGTATCCCACATAATTCGGCGCAAGCAGCAGAGTTGATTGCATAAACGAGAGCGTGTGTGTTGGCGAAAGGAAAACGAGTGACTGTGTATACTGACAGCCAGTATGCATTCGGTGTGGCTCATAGTGTTGGACGTTTGTGGAGAGAGCGTGGGTTCCTGACTTCGCATGGGACTAAGATCCAGCATGGTCAGTTGGTGAATGAACTTCTTGAATCACTTACTTTGCCATTGCAAGTATTGATTGTGAAATGTAGTGCACATAAGTAAGTTACGGATGATGTTGGTCGTGGTAATGCGTTTGCAGACGAAGTCGCGAAAGAAACTGCGAGAAATGTGATGAGTCAAATGTATGTTGCAGGTTCGGCGAGATGGGTTCCAGATGGAAGTATGTGTGAAGATACGATTGAGAGTGTGAAATCCATCCAAGCTGAAGCTACAGAGAAAGAGTTGAATGAATGGAGAGAGAGCAAGGGTAAATTGGATTCGAATGGTTGTTGGATTGATTTGTCCGAGTATCAGAGATGGTTGTTACCCGATGCGTATGTGCTTCCAGTGGTTACAATGGCTCATGGATTGGCACACATCAGCGTGAAAGGGATTTGCAAGTTGTTGGCTCCGGTTTGGCAGAATGCTGGAATTCCTAAGTGTGCAGAGAATTTGGTTAAGAACTGTATGGTGTGTTTGATGTACAATCCTGGTAAGGGAATTCCAACTCCAGCTGGCCATTTTGCTCCTCCAACGTATCCGTTTGAGGCTTTGCAGCTAGTTTTCATCCACATGGAGAGGTGCAACAACCTGAAGTATGTGTTAGTGGTTGTTTGCTCTTTTTCTAGATGGGTGGAAGCCTACCCTTTGAAGGACAATACTGCTTTGTCCACAGCGAAAGCCCTTGTTAAAGAGTTCTTCCCTAGGTACGGTTTGCCGAGAATGATCTGGAGTGACAATGGGAGTGAATTTGTGGGTCAAGTGATGAAGAGAGTATGTGATGGGTTAGGTATCCGGCAGAAGTTTCACGCTGCAAATCACCCCCAATCAGCTGGTCTAGTCGAGTGCTATAATGGCACCCTAAAATTGAAGTTAGCGAAAATTCAAGCAAGCTCTGGTTTACAATGGCCAGATGCCTTGCCTCTAGCCCTTTTGTCTACTAGAATGACTGTGCATTCACGAATGGGTTTGAGTCCATACGAGGTAGTGTTTGGTCGCCCGGCAAAAATTTGGGGAGTGCCGAGGCCGTCAAAATTTTGTGAAATAGAACATCCTGTGTTGCTTGACTACCTGTATGAATTGACGGCTAAATTGCGTGTTTTGCATCAACAGGTTCACGATTCATTGCCACAAGCTTCTGAAGATCCAGGGCACGCCATTGAACCCGGCGCATGGGTGCTCGTGAAGAATTTTCAGCGAACCAAGAACGAGCAGCCCCGCTGGACAGGACCCTACCTGGTTTTGTTATCTACCCGTTCTGCAGTACGAGTGCACGGTAAAAAGAACTGGATCCACGGCGTACATTGCAAAATGGCTCCTCTGCCTCTGCCGTACGACCGGTGGGTCCAGAAAGGACTTCCTGATTCTGAGATTGAGACCGTGCCTCGTTTCCTGCCATTCAGCGATGCCCGTTTGATTGGAACAAACACTGAGCAAGAAAGTGACGATCTTCTCTAAGAAGCTGTGCCTCCATTGAACCGTTTGAACACTGTTGAACCTGAGCTACTTTTCCGTGAACAGACATTGCCTGGCAAAGAGCGTTATAATTTGCGACCGAGAGTCGCGGGACAAATAAAAATATAAAGTTTTCTTTTTATGATTTTTGCAGGTTAACTCTCCTCCGAGGAACTACTTTGATTTTTGTTTTTCGAACCGCCATCCGGGTTCAGCTGTAGGGTCGCGGTTGCCGAAGTCTTTGGAGTGCAAGCCGAAGACGTTAGGTCGACGGTTCTGGTTGGCCTAAGGGAGTTGCCCTGGGCTGACAGAAGCATTCCTTAGCATAGAACACCCTACCACCGCGAGCAGCAATTAGAGAGGATGGAGTTTTTCGAGATGGAGAGACCTGTTGAGAGAATAAGCTTTAAGAGCAAAATCTGTAAATTGATGACCCGAAAAAGATTTTTAATATTGTGTTTATTTATGTTGCTTAGTTTAATGATGTTTTTAATTGGATATGTGACATTCTCTTTTCAAGTGACGTTCATGCCCACTACGCAACCTATACCTCCTCCTACTATTTCTTCTCATTCTTTTCACCCTCTGCCCGAACATGAAATCGTTAGAAGACTGGAATTTGCTAACAATTCCTTTGTTCAACTCCTGCACCAACACCAGCTAGTAATGAACACTACAAATTGTTGGGTTTGTGGCCTCATGCCCCATACGACCGATAAAGGTATTCCGTGCCTGGTTTTGCCTTTCAGCTATAATGGTTCTATTTGGGCATATAGAACGATGTTCATTTATGCTCATGGTGTATATCCCCAACGTTCCGTGAAAGATAGTCCGAAGACTAGTGCTCTGGTCAAGGGTATAGTCGACATGATTAGAGGAATTAGTTCGTATGAGACTATCCTGAGAGATGAGACACAAGCATACATTGGTTGGAACTTTAGTGGATATGGAGTTAGTCTGAGTGTTAACCAGCGAGCGAAAAGTTCTCCACCGATTTGGATAGTGCCCTATCAGGGTCAATATTGTCTGCAAGGTAATGGCAAGAATCCGAGAGCTCAGTTAGGGAAGAGTGTCTGCACTGAGACTTATGTATTTGCGTCTCAGACTTCCCCAGCGTTCCTAGCAGCTAGGGGTACCTATTTCATCTGTTATGATAAGGCGTACACATGGTTGCCCCCTGACTTCTCGGGCACATGTTTTGTTTCGTTCCTGTTGCCTCCCACTTTTACAGCTGCGGCAGATTACCATAAGACGAGAGCTGCTAGAGGTGTCTTCAGTAAGGAAGATACCGCAGGGCAAGAGTTGGGAGATTACTTTAAGGGTTTTCTGCCGTTCTGGGGACCAATGGCTAACAGCAGGAACATTCGCCAGTTGACGAGAGTGGTTCAGTCCACCATAGTCGAAACTGCTGGTGCCCTTAGTAACTTGACTGCTGAGCTCCAGTCGGATCGACTTATGACACTTCAAAATAGAGTTGCTCTTGATGTCATACTTGCAGACAGAGGTGGAGTGTGTAAACTGATTCAATCGAGCTGCTGCGTTTTCATTCCAGACAACGCTCCGACAGTCTTCCAGGCCATTTCCAGGCTACATAAGATCTCCGAGTCTGTACATATAGGCGAGGGAGATTTGGTCGTTGATGGGATGGTTTTGGGGATTGATATCCACGTGGGGATGGAAGATTCTGATGGTCATTGGGATGATCTTAGCTATCCTTTTCCTGTTCTGTCTCTGTGTACAGTGTGCTCCTGCTATATGTGGCCTCTGTGCTACCTGGTGTGCGAGGAGACCTGTCCAGAGAGAGTTGCTAAGTACTAGGATGGTGCTACAGCAACATCTTGATGATCTGATGAATATAGACCTGGATTCAGATTGACATGGGTTTGGGTTTATTGCCTATGTAAGGGCAAAAGGAGGGTCTGTGGTTCTGTAACTCTGAGGGTCTGTGGTTCGGAGATTCTGAACCCGTTCAATGAAGGTCGTCAGATATAGACGATTTTGGTATCAGCGGACCGCAAATGACGAGTGCGGTGTGTACGAGTGTTTTCGTCATAATCTATCAATGAGAACACTACGTATTCAGGGATTTCGTTTGAACCCTCGGGTTCCATTTTGTGTGCGGCAGCCATTTTGTGTGGTTGCCCTCACATAGGCCGATGACTATGGCCGAACGAGTCTTTGGGACACGTACACCTTAGCTGACTTTTGTGTGACCTGGCCGAACTGACTCCCTTGCCCGAGGCTGACCTCGCTGAGCAAGTTCCTTGTTAAGCAGCTGGTCAGATAAAGATCAAAGAGCAGGACATTGCTGAGTTTATGGTACATGCACACACCCTTCTATCTTGCTTCTCATCTGCTTCTGTTCCTTCCGTTATGACTTAATCATTGATTTGGGTTGAGGTCTTTATAATGGGTTTGTCCGGCCTGATCGAACACGAATATTGGAATTTGCTTGGTCATTTCTGGTGGGCTGGACAACGGAAAGTGGGATTGTCGTCATGCGATATGTTTGAAATGTCACCGTTTCATTGGTCAGTTTGTATGTAATTGATGCTAGCCAGGAATGTGATTTTTGGCATAAAAGACGATGCTCCGCTCCTTGAATGTGTGCAGTCTCTAGCGAACCACCCGTGTTGTGCTTCGTAGACCTCTGTTCCCGGTTGCAGCCAATAAATTTGGGTCTTTGACGTCATCAAGAAGTGTCCCGTATGTCTGTTTGCCGAGGCAGGGGAATCAGAAGACATTGGGCGTTATCCCTGGCACTGCTGGGTTCTAAAACCCAGTTCTTCACACCCTCTATTGCCCTCCCTCTATCTAACATCCTCCCTCTATCTATCTATCACACTCACTCTATCTATTGCATCAACATAGCATCACTCAGCACCACCACTGCGTCACTCAGGGGCACCACACATCACTATGCGCAACAACAGCATCACTGAACGCCACAGCATCACTTGTAGCCAAAACAACATCACTCAGCGTCACAACACCATCAATCTGTGCAACAATTCAACAACAACTGGTTCAATTATTTTCTAGCAATGTTTCAAACTTTATTACAAATGTCAGAAAAATATGTTAAAGGTTTTCACTTCTGTTCATGTTAAAACATTTTTATTTGTCAGGTCAATACATGTAAGACAGGGGGAAACTATATATTCTACCTTTACTAATGCTATACATGTAACATGTGATAATTTTATAACTATTGCCATTTCTAAAAACGTAAATAATACTTTTATATTTTGCACAAAAAAAATAACATTTTCCACACCAAAAGCTCAAACTTTTCTATTGCGAGACCTATTGCATTTCCAATGCTTGTTTTTGTTAGGCACAGGGAGATTAAGTGATTTGGCCAGAATCACAGGATGTTCAGCTTCACTGCCGAGACTCAAACTCTAGAAACTTTGTCTCCGTTCTGGGAAGAACTAACTCTCCCTGGAGGGGGTTAATTCATAGAGCTGAAATGTTTCAGCTGCAGTGTGAGGCGAGGGGTCTCCTCTGCTAAAACCAAAAGCGTGTCTGTTTGTTTGCTTTCGGTTTTAGCAGAGGAGACTCCTTGCCTCCCACTGCAGCTGAAGCTGTCAGCTCTGTGAATTAACCCCCTCCTGGGAGAGTTAACATGACAAAAGAACGGGTACCTCCTGCCCCATCGATCTCCCCTCCCTCCCCCTTCCACATACCAGAATCCTCCAAGAAGACTTGCACAGAAGGAGGGACCAGGGAACAAAGGTCAGATTGAAGTGGAGTGCGCGCCCCCCCCCCTGGAAGGTGTAGCGCCCCCCCAGGGGGGCGCGCCCCACAGTTTGAAGAACACTGGCATAGGGGTAAACTTTACTATTCCCACTCTAGGGAAAATAAATTAATATATTTCACATAATTATCAATTAATCAATTATTAAAAAATATTGATCAATTAAGAATTAATTAATTATCAATTAAAAAGTAATTAACAATTTGTTCAAAATAAATACCAATACATTAACCTATTTAATTAATTATAATTAAATTCCTTCCCACCCTATTCCCCTATAAACCTACAACCCGCTACAGAAAATAAATTAATATTGTTCACATAATTATCAATTAATCAATTAATAAAAAATTATTATTTAAGAATTAATTAATTACCAATTAAAAATGAATTAACAATTTAATCATAATAAATACCAATTAAATAATTAATATATTTAAATAATTATAATTAAATTACTTCCCACCCTATTCCCCTATAAACCCACAACACGCTACAGAAAATAAATTAATATTATTCACATAATTATCAATTAATCAGTTAATAAAAAATAATAATTTAAGAATTAATTAATTACCAATTAAAAGTAATTAACAATTTAATCAAAATAAATACCAATTAATTAATTAACATATTTAATTAATTATAATTACATTACTTCCCACCCTATTCCCCTATAAACCCACAACCCGCTACAGAATTAAATTACACAATAATTAAATAACATAAAATTACTTAAAACAAATTATAAAAATATATACACTTTTCACACATATACTAACATAAAAAAACGCTTTAAAAAATTCGATATTAAAAATTCGATATTTTTAATAAACTATATTATGTACTTCGATATTTTGACTGTCTATATTTTTAAAATCGATATTACATTACTTACCTTCAAAACAACATTTTTGATGTCTATATTCTGTCCATTCGATATTTTTTCCATTCTTTATTTTGGACTCGATATTTTGGTTGTCTATATTTTGGAATCGGTATTTTGCCCATTTACCGGTATGTTCTGTTAAGGTGGTATCTGGGAAACCCGTTGTGTATGTTCCTTTTACTATTGGAATTCTTAGGTATAACTTGTAATGATTGTCAGTATGCGTTCCAAACTCTAATCAACTCCTGACTCGAGATGGGAGTTATCTGTACCAGAGTCGGTGTGTGTGCCATTCTTATCCTTTGGATGAAACTACTTACACATTTTCAGCCGCTGCCTCTCTGCATACCTGCCAACTTGAAGAATAATCTCACCATGTGAGGAGGGGGCGGGCCTTTAAGGGAGCGCGACCTCGTGTCGATAAGTACCTGTGAGGCACCTTTGAACCCTACCCTGCCACACGAGAAAACCAAGTATCTCTAAGAACTGCCACTCAAGAACCATGCTGTCAAACGCAGACACGGAGCTGACTGAGTGACAGAAGAGGAAATTGTCGAGGTGACGGAATCCAAGGGATTCTGAAAAATTGTTTCCTGGACAACTCCCTAAGCAGTGAAAATCGGGGACGACAAGGCCAAAACTGGACAATTGGAGCCTCCACCCTCTCCTCCCGAATCTACCAAAGCCCCATTGGGAAGAGGGGAATCAGAAGAAATACATAAAGCAGTCCCTCCGACCTCGGAAAGGACAAGGCATCCACTGCCCAAGAACCCTGGTTAATCTGTTCTGAACAAAAGATTGGTAGCTTCGCTTTGGAGCTGTTGTCAAACAGGTCCAACAAAGGGACCTCCAAGTGAGACAGAGGAGGGTGAAACAGAAAAGGAACCCCACGAGTCAAGCTCAGAATTCAGCCACCATTCCAGTACCATTCCAGAACCCTCACCGTCCCTGAAGTGGAAGGGACTGACTGGATAGCCAAACTGAGCGGATTCTGGGCTCCAATGGCCAATAAATGATTTACCGGGGATTTTAAATGAACTGAGCCCAAGGCACCACAGCCATGGTCGATGCTAGCAAACCCTGAACATGAAGCCAGAAACGGGCAGGAGCAGAAGACATCGTCATTAATGTCCAAACAGCACACTGTCCGCAGGAAGAAACACCTTGTTTTGTAGTGTGTCGATAAAGAGCGCCAGTAAACAGTCTCTGTTGAGTTGGCATCTGATGAGACTTGCCGAAGTTGATCTTGAAACACAGAGACTGCAGAAAAAACGTTATCACAGGCACTGCCTCCTGAGCCTCTAGAAAAGAAGAACCACTAATTAGCCAATCATCGATATCAGGCCTGGAAAACCCTTTAAACTGAAGCACAACTACTACAGGGAATGGTCAGTGCGCCATCAACAGACCAAATGGTAAGTCCTGAAACTAGAAGTGTTTCCTTTGCGCCTATAGCCGAAGAAACTGCTGACTGAGGGGATGAATAAGGACGTGGGTAGAGGGATCTTCCAGGTCAAGTAATCGCCCTAGTTAATCAAGAGGATGAGTCCCTGCAGCGAGATCATCCTGAAAGAGGCCAACTGAAAAAACGTGTTAAGGAATTTTAGATGCATAACAGGCTGGAATGAACCATCCCCCTTCTGGACTAAAAACAGAATGAAAACTAGACTGAGACCCTCCTGGCCTGGAGGGCTTCGACCATTATCTTCTTCAAAAGTAACTTTTCCACCCTTTGTAGGACAGCAGCTCCTTTTTCTATATTTTCTGATAATGGTGTAGCACAGATCATCGGGGAGGAGGGTGATAAAAAGGAATCCTCTACCCCTTCAAAAAAAATGGATAGAACCCACTGGTTTGACACAGACCATCCACTGCTCGGGAAACAAAAGTCAAGCGAACCCCTACTTCCATATAGTCATTTCCCACTGGAATGAAGGCTGGGAAGTGGGTTGACCAGCCTGGGTCTGAGGTCAGGATTTGTTAATACCAAACATGGCCCCCGATCTCTGGTCCACCATGAAAGGGAGGTTTGTCATCCTGTGCTTGAAATGATTGCTTATGGAAAAAAATACTTCTTGCAGGATTGTGCTTGAAAGTATGGAGAATCTTCTCATTGGCGGCACTATGCACCTTGACATTCAACTCAACATCAAAGAGCTTTGGACCAGGGAACGGCAACTTCTGAACAACCCCTTTCTGACTCTCCTCCAGCATCTATGGTTTGAGGCACAACGCATGCTGTTCAGGCACAGAAGTCCCCGCAGAGGACACCATACATTGTAGAAGGTGGTATCCAACAGAAACTTGAAAAGGATCTCCATTTGAGCCCGCATTGCAATTGGATCCTCCCTTGCTTGGGTGACATTGTACAATTTTTCAAAGCCTTCTAGCAGGACTTGTGAAGCCTAAGCAGAATTTGTGCTAGCCCTGAGACATAAATTGGCCTTTTCATGGGAACTCTTCAATGCCCCTTCCACTTTTCTTTCCACAGGTTCTGACAGTGTGGCCTCTTATGAAGACAAGGAAGAACCAGACGCCATGGAAAAGAGGATCTAATTAACTTTTGGGTCTGATGGAAAAGTGTTAGATCTGGGGGTCTCTAGTTGGCAGAGGTAGGTACCAATGTCCCAATAGGGACCCTTGCTTCTAGTCAGGGTAAGGGGGATACACTCTTTGTATAACCCCTGCTCACCCCCTTTGTAGCTTGGCAGGAGCAGACAGGCTTATCAAAGGCAATGTGTAAAGTATTTGTACCAACACTCACAGTAACAAAGTGAAAACACCAGAAATGGACTCCAAACCAGTTAAGAAAAGTAAAGTATTTTTATCTAAACTACACAAGACCAAAACGTCAAAAATCCAACATACACAGTTCAAGAATATGATTTAAAAAGAGTTCAAGGGTTTGCGTGAAAATAATCCACAGTTTGCATCACTTTTAGCCCAAAGTACCTGTAGATGTGACAAAAGTTCCAAGCGGCAACTGAAGCCGCGAAAAACAATCGATGCGTCACTTCTGAGACCCTGGGGAGGCAATGCGACAACCCCGCTACACGCAGCGATCGTGTTGCAATGAATCGGGTCTGTATGGGAAGCAATGCGATACCTTGTGTGGATTCCGGCGCACAGTTCTCCGGTAGGATGCGTCTCGCACAGGCACGATGCGACGATCTTTGGTGCAGCAGCGTTGATCCTCTTCTGCCGCGGCCCCTTGATGCGCTTGCGCTGAACTCTGCGACGATGTTCGCAGCGACATGATGCGGTCCACAAGCAAGCTGTGCGATGATTTTCCACAGTCATGACAGGCTTTGAGACGATACTCGCAGCGACAGGGGCAATGCGCTCCGCAAGCGAACGATGCGTCGGTTCTTGCAGCAGACGGTAATTCTCTCGCACTGTCGACGATGCGCTCCGCAAGCGAGCAATGCATGCAAATTTGTAGATCTTTTTTTCTTCTTCTTTTCCAGCTCCCCAAACAGTAGGCAACAACCTCCAGAGGCCCCACAAACGGATGAAGCACTCTAGGCAGCTCAGAACTCAGACAGCAGAGTTCACGGGGGAAGCTGGGGGTGAAGTCCTTTTGTTCCTGGGACTTCTTAACTGGAAGCCAGCTCTCCTCAGGCCCTTGGAGATCTTTTCAAGCAAGGGGACACAGCTACAGCATAGTTCTTCCCCTCTCCTTGGCAGCAAAGCAACTGCAGGTCAGCCCACAAACACACATTAGGACAGTACTTCCTCTTCAGTCTTCCAGCTTTTCTCCTTGGCAGAGGTTCCTTCTTGATTCCAGGATGATCTAAAGTTCTGGGGTCTCGGTATCCCATTTAATACCAATATTTTCTTTGTTCTCTGAAGGCAGAGAGGCCTTTGCCTAGTCCAAACCAGTTCTAGTCAATCCTGGAGCACTCTGTTTACATGACTTCTTCTTTCCTTGGAGAGAGAGGGGCAGGGTCATCAGCCGCCCAGCAGGAGGTGGAGTCAGCATTGTGGAAGGCAGGCACAGCCATATTCAGGTCCAGGTGCTATCCCCTCCCACCTCTCAAGATGCAGATGGAGCTATTCAGCCCTGGGCTGACCCAGCCAGCCTCCTGGAGCCACCCCAGCCCGAATCACTCACAAACCAGACAGTCAATTCACAAACAGGCAAAGGCACACAGAAAGGTTAGACAAGAAAACAGCCACTTTCTAAAAGTGCTGTTTTCAAACACAGGATTTAAAAACCATCCCTCCTAAAAGATGGGTTATTAAATTCTGAGTTCAGGGATACCAGATTTCGATTTTCTATCTAGCGCCTATGGGAAGATATACAGGTAAACATTATACACAGCATTCCCCATTCTATCCTATGGGCAAGATAGCCTTTCAATAGTGAAAAATTAAAATGGCTGTAATTCACTATCAGAACATGTCACCCACACTAGTACATGCTCTACCTTTCACATACACTGCACCCTGCCCAGGGGGGTACCTTGGGCCTTCCATAGGGGTGTCCAATATGTACAGAAAGGGAAGGGTTAGGCCTGGCCAGTGTGGACACTGGTCAGGTCAACATGGCACTTAGTAACTGCACACAGGTACTCCGGTTGCAGGCCTGAGACACCATCTAATCATTCAGGCGAAATCCTTGTACTATTCCAGGAAGATCCAGGATGCCGCCCATTCTAGTAGAGAATTATTCTCCACAGTTAACACCTTACTGAGCTGTCCTCTGAATAACAGCTTCCAACCAGATAAGGCATTCACTGACAAAATGGCGACCTACTTTCAGAATAAGGTGCTAGCTGTTTACAATGATCTGTCGATAACAGCAGACAGGACATCCATAGTGCAAAGCGGGGGCGACGGTGTATATAATGCACAAGGTGCTCTCTTATCGTTTTATGTGCTGGATGTGAACAGGCTGGCTGACTTATTGCTGAACACCAAGTCAGGTTCTCCAATAGATCCCTGTCCACCTTTTGTGCTTCATTTGGCACCGGCAGAAATCAGTGCCCTACTATTGGCAGTTTTGAACCAGGTGCTGAGCTCGGGAGTTTTTCCACTAATATGGAAGGAGGCCTGCATTCGGCCCCTGTTAAAGAAGCCCAAGCTAGACCCTTCTGACGAGAAGAGTTTCCGCCCTATCTCCTGCCTGCCGCTGCCAGCTAAGCTAGTGGAAAAAGCCATGAATGTGGAACTATCCTCTTATCTTGAGACATGGCATATTCTAGACAGCACTCAGCACGGCTTCCGGCTAATCATTCAACCAAAACTGCCCTGTTGATGGCAGCAGAGGAAATCCGGAAGGGGGTGGATGAGGGAGGTAGGGTCACGCTGATTCTATTGGATCTCACGGCGGCCTTTGACACCGTAAACCACGAGGTACTTATCCAACGGTTGAGGGATATCGGTGTCAAGGGCCTAGCGTTAGATCTCCTCTCCTCCTTTCTGTCAGATAGGGAACAAGCCATCTCTTGGAATGGTCATCACTCAGATAATTTCACCCTTCCTGGAGGAGTGCCTCAGGGCTCGGCGTTATCGCCTACCCTGTTTAATATCTATGTATCCCCTTTGGCTAAGATAATAAAGAACCTGGGTTTTAAACTGGTGTCATATGCTGATGACACTCAGCTGATCGTCTCTATGCCCCAATCTGCAGACTCGAAGTCAGCTGATTTCGCCTACTGCATGTCGGCAGTTATGCAGTGGATGAAATCGAACTTTCTGAAATTGAACACCGAAAAGACAGAAGTTCTCGAGTTTGGACAGAAAGCATCCCTCTGGAATCATACCTGGTGGCCTACGTCTGCGGGAGCTTGTCCGATTCCAGTGACGAAAGCTAGGAACCTTGGGTTCATCTTTGATAAAGATCTGGCTTGGAAGCCACAGGTGAACCAGGTAGTGTCTGCTTGCTTCTTTGTGCTTAAGGGGCTGAGAAAGTTCTTGCCGTTTATTCCTTACCATCTCAGGAAAACGGTCATAATTGCCACTATTTTTTTTAGAATAGACTATGGCAATGCCCTTTATCTGGGAGCGGGGTGTGCACAACTGGCCAAACTGCAGTCTATTCAGAACGCGTCTGCCAGATTGCTACTCGGTCTGCCTAAATACCACTCCACTTCACAGGCCATCAGGAAGCTGCACTGGCTCCCAGTCCAGAAGTCTTTTTGAATTCAAGGCGCTGTGCCTAGCTCATAAAGCACTGGCGGGAATGGGGGCCTTCGATCTTCAACATCTATTCTCCAGGTACATGCCAACCCGCCCATTGAGGTCTGCTTCTCACGAGCTGGCTTTGGTGTCTAAGATCAACAGACAACGTTGGGGAGGGAAGAGCTTCTCCCATTTGGCTTCAGGGCTTTGGAATGTTTTACCCCAACAGCTCAGGCAAATCTCCAACCACTTGCAGTTCAGGAAGGAAATCAAAACGTGGCCTTTTACTGGATAGGATTGTGGTCATCCCTCTCAGCTTGCCGCCTTGCATATCGCCAAGACGCCTCTGCATTAGTGCGCTTTATAAATACCAGCACTCACTCACTCACCATTTTAGGGCTACTCATGTGGGTGTCACAGTCAGTGCTGCAGGCCCACTAGTAGCATTTGAATCAACAGCCCTGGCACACTCATGGCACTTTACTATGGACCTACTGGTAAAACAAATATGCTAATCATGGATAACCAATCACAATAACAATTTATGCAGAGAGCATATGCACTTTAGCACTGATGAGCAGAGGTAAAGTGCCCAGAGTCCTATAGCCAACAACCACAGGTCAGGAAAAATAAAGGAGGAAGAAGCAAAAAGTTTGGGGTTACCCTGCAAAAAGGGCCATTTCCAACACAACCCCCTTCCAGCATAAAGCTAGGGTAACCAAACGATACCTCAATGGGATTCCCTGCTTGGGGTGATAGAACACGGAAACTGGCCCAAACAGCAGGGGACTATTCCTGATCTACGCCTTCCTGAACCCAGTTGGATCCCTCTATATATACTCTCATGGTCCACCAAGCCAACTCATGTGGAACCCTCCCCTCACCTGTGGACACCACCTGTGCAGCACCTAAACTTAACTTGCTCACAGGTGTGTCCCAACAGACAGACAACAAGCCACAGTGGCCACTGACAGCTGTCAGTGATGAGACCCAGGCCTTATGCCTCTCAGGGCTCTCGAACCCCTGTGGCGTCAGAGCGTGGGGGGCAGTACCCCTAGGTGCTTGGCACCCTTTATCCACTCCCCCTCCTGTCAGGTCAGGTCTAAAATCCTGGCACTGACCCACCAGTCCCGGGCCTGTATCCGGCAGCTGGACAGGAGGCTGGGGTGGGCTTCCCCATACCCGGTCCTCCTCTTCCTTGGGGCTCTGTACCCTCCCACCTGAAGCGGTACCCCCTTCTAGAATAGTCAGGGCACCTGTGATAGGTGACCTGCACCATTCACCCACCAGTTCAGGGGTTCTATCATGCAACTGGGATTCCAGGTCAGGGGGGACACCCCGGACCTGGCCCTCCAACCTAGGGTTGAAACCCTTCAGATGAACCCGGGTCAGAGGCGAGGACTCCCTCCCTCTGCACCCCCTTTCAGAGTTCTGCACCCTCCCACTTGGAGTAATACCCCTAGAAGACAAACTGGTCGGGACACTGTTTACAGATGTCCCTCCCTCCAGGTCAGGCAACACCTGAACCTGGCTTCCCAACACAGGGGCTAACCCAAGCGGTTGAACACTTGCCCGGCGCACCAGGACTTTACTCACAGATGTGTCCACACTGGTAGACAGTGCCCACCTGGCCAACACAATGGTGTGGCCCAGTCCACCCCCAGGGTGTGACTCCTGCCCCCTCCCAGGGTAAACCCTGTCCACCAGGACAACCAGCCACAGGGGCCACTGATAACTGTCAGTGATGAGAGCCAGGCCTCATGCCTGTCAGGTCTCTCTAACCTCTGTGGCATCAGAAAGTGGGGGGCAGTAGACCCAGGTGCCTGGCACCTTTCCTCCACTCTCCCTCCGGCCAAGTCAGATAGGGCATCCTGACACTGGCCTGCCAGCTCAGGGTCCGTACCCTCTGGCTGACCAGAGGTCACGGGCGAGGCTCTCCTCCCCCTAGCTCTCCTTCTGGGGTCCTGCCCTCTCCTCCCAGAAAAGTCACCCTCAGAACACAACTCTCCTACCAGTTCAGGACCTTTCTCCAGCAATTGGTCTACCCAACCTAGGGTCTAAACCCTTGTGTTGCACCGGGGTCAGAGTCGAGGACTCCCTCCCTCTGCACCCCCTTCCAGAGTGCCGCACCCTCCCCACTGGAGTGGTACCCCTGGAAGCCAAACCGGTCAGGACACTGATTACAGATGTCCTTTCCTCCAGGTCAGGCAGATTGTGAACCTGGCCTCCCAACCCAGGGGCCAACCCCTGCGGTTGTACACTTGCCTGGCATGCCAGGACTTCAGGGGACCCACACAGTATCGCCCCGAGGGTGAAACATGACTCATGTGTCTCATGATAGTATGCCTGGCACAGATCTCCTGTCAACTGTCCACCTGACAGTGTGCGAAGATCCCCCAGGACAGAAGTGGTGTCACCATGGTCACTCCTAGGAGACTCAGCCCTTCTAGCTGGTCCCTGACCCACTGGTTCTCCCACTGGGGAACACATCCCCCTCTCACCCCTCATTCTGGATTCCTGCACCCTCCCAAATAGAGCGTCACCGCCAGACCACTGGAGCTCTGTTTACAGAGGCTCCAGGTTCTCCTGACACTAGGAGATCCTCCTCAAATGGCCTGCAAGTACAGCCTAGGTCCCCAACCTGGTGTTCCCTTAAGGAACCCTCCAGGCCCTGAGACTGGGTTTCGGGTACCTTGGGACCCACAGTTCCACACTAACTTCTTCTCCACTGAGACAGGACGTGAGCCCCTACACCCCTCCTAGTCCACTGGGACCTAGCTGGGCTACACTGAACCTCTTCTACCACACAGGTCTGGAAGATATCTGTGCCACTCCTTTTGGGATCACTCCCCAATGCCTCTTCAGACCTTCTAGAATCCACTAAGGGATCTGCCTCCAATGCAAGCTCCCTGGAATCAGAGAACTCGAAATCCACCGGGTGTTGGCATAGCTCTGGAAAACAGGGACTTAAAATATGGTCTCCAACAAATGAATCACACAGTCCCTCACAGTTGTTAACCAAGCTACCCTTTGCCTCAACCTCCAGTGCCTCACACAAATACCCCACACCACTCTCCTGAGACTGGCAAGATAGTATCCGTCTGTCTCTGTCACACAACCTACACTCTTCTGGGTGGTCTTCACACTCACATACCAAGGTTTCTACCATGGGGGAACCCCTCTCCCTGCACCTCTCATCTAGAGTCAGTAGAGTGTCCCTCCCACCACTAGGAATATGGTCCCCGGTATCAGTCCCTCAATCTACTTCAGGGACACTGCACACCACTGGAACTACATCATAAACCTGAACCCCCTGGTGTATGTCAAACCACTCCCTCAAGTCATGCGCCACATCTCTGGGTGTTTGTACCTTTCTCTCAGCACTAGATACCATAATCTTGCTGCCATCATCTGAGCTGGACTCCACCTCCAACTCAGCAAAGCTCACTTCTTGAGCTACACATTTTCCTTCTTCAGCTGAGACACTCATGGCCTCAAGACTCTCGAGCTCCAAATCAAGCTCCCTCATTCTTAATTCATGTGCCAAGGTCAATTTCAATTCTTCCAAGGCATACATCTTCTTGGTCTTCTCTGCCTTGTTCTGGGCTTCTATTTCCATCAGTTTTGTCTCAAGCCTCATGAATTCTAATTCATGATCTCTAACCCTTTGGTTTTCCTCCAACTCCTCTGGGGAAAAACGTCTAGCGGAATGGTTGCTGCCAGCCCTGGAGGCTGATCTGGACACAGGCAGATCCTGTGACCTGAAACCATCCCCTTGTGCATCCTCATCCACCTCTGCATCATCTGTCTCCCCAGCTTCTTTGGCCTCCCACCAGGCCCTTAAGGCCTTCCGTAGCTCCTCCTTCCTGGAGCTGCTCTCCATGGGACATCCAAAGCTCCTGCAGAACTGCTTGAGTTGACCTACTTTGTAATCACTTAACATTTCAATATCAAACTCCAGTCCTGCAACATCACTTGCTGGTTTACCCTTCTGAGACATGATGCATGGATGCCTCAAGGATCAGATTAAAAATAGAACCAAAACAAAACACGGTATGTGGTTGCGTAGTGGTCTGCACTAATCTAGTGATGTACACCAATTACTGTGGGTCAAGTACAAATAAAAGTTCAAATTCTCACCGCTGACCACCAATGTTAGATATGTGGGTCTCTAGTTGGCAGAGGTAGGCACCAATGTTCAAATAGGGACCCTTGCTTCTAGTCAGGGTAAGGGGGATACACTCTTTGGATAACCCCTGCACACCCCCTTGGTAGCTTGGCAAGAGCAGACAGGCTTATCAAATGCAATGTGTAAAGTATTTGTACCAACACTCACAGTAACACAGTGAAAACACCACAAATGGACTCCACGCCAGTTTACAAAAACAAAGAATTTGTATCTATACTACACAAGACCAAAACAACAAAAATCCAACATACACAGTTCAAGAATATGATCTAAAAAGAGTTCAAGGGTTTGCGTCAAAGTAATCCACAGTTGCGTCACTTTTAGCCCAAATTACCTGTAAATGCGACAAAAGTTCCAAGCGGCAACTGCAGCGACGAAAAACAAGCGATGCTTCACTTCTGAGACCCTGGGGAGGCGATGCGACAACCCTGCTGCACGCAACGGGCATGTTGCGACGAATCCGGTCTGTATGGGAAGCGATGCAATACCTTGTGTGGATTCCGGCACACAGGTTGTCCGGTAGGATACGTCTCGCACAGGCATGATGTGACAGACTTCGGGGCGGTGACGATCTTCGATGCAGCAGTGATGCGCGGCGCAGCGTTGATCCTCTTCTGCCTCGGCCCCTTGATGCGCTTGTGCTGGACTCTGCTACGATGTTCACAGCGACGTGATGCGGTCCGCAAGCAAGCGGTGAGACAATTTCCTACATCGACGAAAGGCTTTGCGACGATACTAGCAGCGACAGGAATCTTCCCGCACCGGGGCGATGTGCTCCGCAAGCAAACGATGCGTCGGTTCTTGCAGCGGCAACAGGCGTTGCGACGATCTTCGTGCGACGGGAATTCTCTTGCACTGTTGACGATGTTCTGCAAGTGATCGATGCATGCAAATTTGTAGATCTTCTTTTCTTCTTCTTTTCCAGCTCCCCAAACAGCAGGCAACAACCTCCAGAGGGCCCACAAAAGGATCATGCACTCTAGACAGGTCAGAACTCGCAAAGCAGAGTTCACGGGCGAAGCTGGGGGTGCAGTTCTTTTGTTCCTGGGACTTCTTAAAAGGAGGCCAGCTCTCCTCATGCCCTTGGAGATCTTTTCAAGCAAGGGGACACAGCAACAGCAAAGGCCTTTCCCTCTCCTTGGCAGCAAAGCAACTGCAGGTCAGCCCACAACAAACACACAGTAGTACAGTCCTTCCTCTTCAGTCTTCCAGCTTTTCTCATTGGCAGAGGTTCCTTCTTGATTCCAGGATGATCTAAAGTTCTGGGGTCTGGGTATCCCTTTTTAGGTTTCGCCTGTCGAAAGCTGCGCAAGCGGCTATCCGCGCAGGCGAAATCTTATGTCTAGAGTATGTGTGCTCATGTCCCGCCCCTCTGTTCCATTGGCTAGCTCCATAAATGGAGGCTAGCCATTGGAACAGAGATCTGTCCGTCAATGCCGGAGCAGATTCGTGGGCGTTCCCGAGAATTTTAGGCTTTTGCCCACGTCATGCGGCGGTGGGCGGTGTTTAATTTTTTGTTGTTGAAGGTTTGTTTTGGTAATTTCTCCTGGAAGGCACCGCAACGAGGGACGTCTGCCTGGCATCAGCTAGCAGGTAAGCGGCATATTTTACTCCAGTTCCCGCCCCCCCTCCCGCTGTCCGTGAGCCCGCCCCCCTCCCGCTGTCTGTGTGCCCGTTCCCCCTCCCGCTGTCCGTGAACCCGTCCGCCCTCCCGCTGTCCGTGTGCCCGTCCCCCCTCCCGCTGTCTGTGAGCCTGTGTGTGAATGCATCGTAAATGCTTGTTCAAAGTATGCCGAAACCACATGTGGATTGCCTTCTCACATACTTTTTTCAGGCTGTTTTTAACTAGACGTTTGAAATCTTCTTGGCTGCCTGTTGTCTCCTAACACCTCATAGTAAGCTATGTGGTGTGGGTTTGCTCGCTTGTTATAAACATGCTCGAGCCTCTGTTTACTGTGTGGAGCACTGAGCCTGTGACAGATAGCCTCACTTCGCCATCGAGTATGAGGCCCGCGCGCATTTTCTGTCCCTAGGATGTAGTTTAATGTACACCCCCTTGAATTTGGCAGTGAGCTTGGAGGCGACCTGACATATGGAATTAATCCTCTCACTGCCGGTGTTTTAGTTAACATTAAATGGCGACGCCAGTCACTCCTGAGTGATGCCCCTGTGTGGTATTTCCGAGTGTAATGCATTCTCTGACACTCCCAGCAGAAGGAAGCGGGCAGGGAGCTGCGGGCTTCTACCACCCCCGGAAGTCCTGCCACCAGCCCGGAACCGCGGAGCCCTGCAGCTAGCCCCAACGGTAGCCCACTCAGTGCCAGCCCCCGCAGCCCGGTCCAGAGGGGCCCTTGCGACAAGTACAACCGCCTGGAGAACCTGCTCGGCATCATCGAGAGTGAGAGATGCCCACCTTGGGTAAAGTCGCTGCTCGCTCTTTTCTCAATATCATATTTAGTGACTGTACTTTACATAATGTCTCCCTGGTTGCTTGAAATGTTGAAATGGGACGTTGCATGTTTATTTGCATATATAGATGTATACACATTTAAAACAATGCTCTTAACAGCCGGCCGCTGCCCGTCTACCCGCCCCTCCCTCCTACTCCCTATTGTCGTGAGCTTACCCTCAGCACTATCCTCTGATGTCTGCCCCCTTTGCACCGCCCCTTTGCTCCTTGCCGTCTCCCAGCCCCTCTCTTGCAATAAACATGAACATGCTAGCTGCCTCAGGGTTTCTTCCCCCTCGCCTTCCCTTCCTGTCGCCCCCAGTCCTAATGCCCCCCCCCCTCAGCAATAAAGTAAAAACACACTATGGCGCTGCATTCACTGGCTGCATCGGGGCTTCTTTCCCAGCCTTGCTGCACAGCAGCCGCTCTGCTGTATAGCATAGCTAAAAACACATCGACAAAGTCAATAATTCTCATTGGCGATACCCATTTCGCTTTGCCAATGGTTGTTTTCCTGTGTCAGGTCTTGGCACATTCAGCAGCTGTGGGACACAATGTGGGCCAGGAGGGCACGGTCCTCATCAGGTTCCCCTCTAGAGAAACCAGTGCCCCCCAAGATAAAGAAGCGCCCTCCTTTCCTCATGACTGTGCACACACATATGCAGGGTCCTTTTTACAATAACATCTCTACTATGCAGGGTTTATAGTCAACTTAACATTGGTAGGAAGAGCTGTATGGCCCTTAATATTACACGCCCACATGGAAGTGGTGAGTGGCATATAAAGCCAGATAAAACCAAAAAACAAACGCTTTCCCCAATAAATCTATTCATTGAGTAAATTTTAACAGGCCCTGTGCCACCAAATTATCAGTGCTTGTTACTGTTTGCGAGAGATTAAGCTATTGGCATTGTAAATGGCAATGCCATTTATTTATCTGTTTTCAATACCAACACATAAATAAAAAATGTGTCAATTACAATGCCAATAGCTCTAACTTTTACAAAGGCGAAACCGTTGCATTGTAAATGCTTGTTATACCAATATTTTCTTTGTTCTCTGAAGGTAGAGAGGCTTTTGCCTAGTCCAAACCAGTTCTGGTCAGTCATGGAGCACTCTGTTTACATGACGCCTTTCCTATGAGAGAGAGAGGCAGGGTTGTCAGCCGCCCAGCAGGAGGTGGAGCCAGCATTGTGGAAGGCAGGCACAGCCCTATTCAGGCCCAGGTGCTATTCCCTCCCACCACTCAAGATGCAGATGGAGCTACTCAGCACTGGGCTGACCCAGCCAGCCTCCTGGAGCCACCCCAGCCCCTGTCACTCACAAATCAGACAGTCAATTCACAAACAGGCAAAGGCACACAGAAAGGTCAGACAAGAAAATAGCCACTTTCTAAAAGTGCTGTTTTCAAACATAGGATTTAAAAAACACCCATCCTAAAAGATGGGTTATTAAATTCTGAGTTCAGGGATACCAAATTTCGATTTTCTATCTTGCTCCTATGGGAAGATATGCAGGTAAACATTATACACGGCATTCCCCATTCTAGCCTATTGGGCAAGATAGCCTTTCAATAGTGAAAAACGAAAATGGTTGTAATTCACTATCAGAGTATGTCACCCACACTAGTACATGCTCTACCTTTCACATACACTGCACCCTGCCCAGGGGGGTACCTTGGGCCTTCCATAGGGGTTCCCAATAAGTACAGAAAGGGAAGGATAAGGCCTGGCCAGGGTGGACTCTGGTTAGGTCAACATGGCACTTAGCAACTGCACACAGGTACTCGGGTTGCAGGCCTAAGACACCATTTTAGGGCTACTCATGTGAGTGTCACGGTCAGTGCTGCAGGCCCACTAGTAGCCTTTGAATCACCAGCCCTGGCACACTCAGTGCACTTTACTAGGGACCTCCTGGTAAAAACAAATATGCCAATCATGGATAACCAATCACAATAACAATTTATACAGAGAGCATATGCACTTTAGCACTGATCAGCAGTGGTGAAGTGTCCTATAGTCAACAACCTCAGGTCAGGAAAAATAAAGGAGGAAGAAGCAAAATGTTTGGGGGTAACCCTGCAAAAAGGGCCATTTCTAACACAAAGTATCCTCAAATCCATTCAAAAGTTAACGCTTATTTAGGGACTATTCTGCTTTCAATGTCTTTCCACTCTTTGAGAACAATGTTCTTGATCATGTCATTGAGTGGTAAATCATCAGGAGAGCACCACTGTACTGTGCATAAAATCCATCAAAGGAGGTAGACTTCTGATCAAAACCCAAGACTTCCCTAATGTGAACCAACATGTCTTGAAAATCCTTCCCCTGCATATATTTTCCCTTTTGAGAGGTGTCCACCTCCTCATCCATATCAATCCTTCCACATTTCACATCTACAGCCTTGTCAATCATCTACTGTTGTTGTGCTTTTGAAATATGAAGGAGATCCTTCCCTTCCACTTCTACAATATGGTATGCCTTTTTGAGCACACTTGCCACCAACACCCGTAGCAGCCTTCATACCCGGCCAAAGAGCCCTATCTAGGGTGAAACCGGTCCAAGGTTTCTTGTGGTCCAGTTCGGGGAGGACCTGGCCTGGCAGTTCGGGCTGGACTGTTCACATGAGGAGCAGGGTCAGGACTAATTTGCATATGGCTGAGTCTAAAAAGGTGGCATGGAGGGCAAAAGAACAATAGATTGGGTTGCGGCCCATAGCGATTGCCAGTCACTGAGATGAATTCAAGCATTCCGTCCAGCACCTTGATGTTTTTGCAGCAACCTCAATGCTTGCAACCAAAATGCCCAAAGACACAGGAAGGAAGTGTGTAGGGGTGGGGTGCTGCTTCAGCATTGCAAGCGGGCCATCTGGACCCCGAGTCTGCTAGCGAGGCTCTGGGGTATTTGACAACGCGATTGTGCACTTATCAGGAAATGCTAGGCTGCATCACTAGTTTTTATGCAGTCATGTCTCATTCTGTGAGAGACTTGGTTGCTGGGCAACCAGCATCAATAGAAAGTTGGGCTCATAGCACACTTACTTCCTTTGTCTTTGGGCATTTTGGTTGCAAGCATTGAGGTTGCTGCAAAAACATCAAGGTGCTGGACGGAACACTTGAATTCATCTCAGTGACTGGCAATGATGCTGATTTGTTTAAAGAAGAAGAAAGACAGATATAGATGGAGGGTGGAAGAAAAGTGGGTGACCAGAGGGTGTTGAAGAGGGAATGGAGCAAAAGAGATGTACAGCAAGAGTGTTGCTGGCGGGGCATTGAGATGTGGTGGGTGAGAATGGAAGGAAATCTCAGTGAAAGGTAGGCGGTTATGCATCCAATAAAATACAAATAAATTTGGACAGTGGATGAATAGAGGTTGGCTTAGAGGAAGTCGAGGAAGTGACGTGTACAGCGAGAGAATGAAGATAGTGCTTCAGGGGATAGAGGGGCTGAATAACATGCTGAATGAGAGTGGAGGCAAACTGATGACCGAAACACATGAGGGCAGGGGTGTAGCTTGCCAGTAAGATTGGATGGCGGGAGGGGACGATTAAGGTTTTCCAACAACCATTCTGGTGTATGCTGTTAAAATACATTATTAGAGAAGCAGTGCAGAAGGGGAGCTTAAAGGGCGGTGGAAAGGGGGCGAGGTGCAGATTGGAAGGGGTACTTTCAAAACAACATTTTGTAAAATAACCAAGATTTGCAAGTGTAAATCACTGCTGCTTTTGTTACTGTGAGCTGATATTGCAGTACCGCTACACAACCAGCCCCACTGCTGCAAAACCGGCCCCCACTGCTGCAAAACCGCCCCCACTGCTGCAAAACCGGCCCCTACCCTTCCAGCCTTCCATGGAAATACCCGGTGCCTGCTGCGGCCAGTCTGGCCCTGGTGGCAGGGAGGGTAAGAAAGATGGAGACAGTCCGAGCCAGGGTGGTTTGGGAAGGAGTGTGAGAGGAAAGGTGAGGTGAGCGCTAGGATGAGGGTGGGAGACCTACGAACTGATGATTCATGGTGATGCCCGTGGCATATCAGCTCAGTCACGTCAGGCTGCTACATTACCCACACGTGGCGCTATAGATGGAAAACGTTGGTGCCCCGAGCGGGACATATACAACATTCATTTTCGGTCAAAGGTAAGTACATTCCGAATACGGCAACGTGTGCCTGGAAAAACGAGCCCCGTGCTGGCGAGTTCACAAGCAGTACCCACCCGTACGTGTGCACAGAAGACACCGCCATGTCTGTGCATCGCCCATTAAGGGGCAGTCGAGGGGGGCACTGAAGCCTGATAACTGCTGTATTTTGCTATCCAATCTGCATGTATGCGTGTGGGGAAGGGGCGTTCCTCTGCGTGCACCGTGGCCAACAGCACACATCCATTACCTGTGCGCTAATCGGAGGTTTGTCGTTGTCTCTGAAAGCACACTGTGCGCTACCTTCGCTAACGCTCTCCCTGATGTGAGTTGTGCAAGGAATTGACTCTGTCAAGAACACCCTCTCTCACACACAAACATTCTTGCAGCAGGTCTCCTTCCGGTGGGGTAGTTTGGGGGTTTAAATAGGTCCCAGGCTCTTCCCATTATGATGGGTCTTTTATGAGGTGCAATCAATTAACAGCCCGTCCTTTCACAGGTCGGGAGACACAATGGCAGAGCCCCTCCCCCTGCAAGGGCCGTGATGGGGCACTTGGCTCCGGATTGCTCACAGTTTTACAGCTGATCGCCTCACTCAGAGGCCTTGTCCGCCCCTCAGCTCGGCTTTGGTCCACGCGGAAGGTGTTACCCAGGGGCCAGCGTCCCATCAACGCCTGCCTTCTTATTTGTGATTGCCTGTAAAATACCCGCAGGCCCTTAAAAGAGCCACAAAAAAAGAGCGGGGAACGCAGATGCATTCCTGCCAACCTCGAAGCCCAGCACTCGGTTTATCTTTCCTTTCTAATCGGTGTTAGTAGAGGCGGCTCTGACTTACCCCTGAATTTGCCATAACAAAAAAGATGTCTTTGACTGCAGGGGTGGCAAAGCACTTTCATTGGTGTTTCCCTGTCACTAACACTGATGCTATTTGGAAGGGTGCATGACTACATTTGCTTCAGCCTTCGTGGGCTTAATGAACAGTTTCTACATCAGCGCAGTGCTGGTCAGTAGTATAGTAGTGTTTCAATTTTAAGGTTACTGAAATTGAAGTCATTTGCACAGTGTCTTATCATTTTGATGGGCAGTGTAGGAGTTTTGAAGTATTTTTATTTCAAAAACAAACTTCTAGGTGAAAATGGCGATGAACCTCACAAGACTACAGACCCAAGAGTCTTTTGTATGGTGAAGAAATACGGTGTTACAATGATGCCTTGATTTAATTAAAGACGAGAATGTGTTTTTGTGGATCACGACCCTTTTTCCTCATATACTCAAAAGAACCATCACAAAATCTATCTAGATATTACCCTAACAACTAGAGGGTGCAGTTTGGTCAACATATTCCAAACAGTGTTATCAGGTCCAAACTAGAGGTATCTAAAAGAATAAATCGACTCCAGAGCTTACTCCCAAAGTTTGCAATTAGGCCCATACTCACAGATTTGAGTGCATTCCCAACTCCCTTACTTTTACAATTCTTGTGATTAGACTTATCCACACTGGAAAGTCTGCAAGACTGACTGCAGAGTTTCAAGTGCCCATAAAACCATATACAAGTGAACTTGCAATTAGGCCCATACTCACTGATTTGTGTGCATTCCCTTACTCCCTTACTTTTACAATTCTTGTGATTAGACTTATCCACACTGGAAAGTCTGCAAGACTGACTGCAGAGTTTCAAGTGCCCATAAAACCATATACAAGTGAACTTGCAATTAGGCCCATACTCACAGATTTGAGTGCATTCCCAACTCCCTTACTTTTACAATTCTTGTGATTAGACTTATCCACACTGGAAAGTCTACAAGACTGACTGCAGAGTTTCAAGTGCCCATAAAACCATATACAAGTGAACTTGCAATTAGGCCCATACTCACTGATTTGTGTGCATTCCCAACTCCCTTACTTTTACAATTCTTGTGATTAGACTTATCCACACTGGAAAGTCTGCAAGACTGACTGCAGAGTTTCAAGTGCCCATAAAACCATATACAAGTGAACTTGCAATTAGGCCCATACTCACTGATTTGTGTGCATTCCCTTACTCCCTTACTTTTACAATTCTTGTGATTAGACTTATCCACACTGGAAAGTCTGCAAGACTGACTGCAGAGTTTCAAGTGCCCATAAAACCATATACAAGTGAACTTGCAATTAGACCCATACTCACAGATTTGAGTGCATTCCCAACTCCCTTACTTTTACAATTCTTGTGATTAGACTTATCCACACTGGAAAGTCTGCAAGACTGACTGCAGAGTTTCAAGTGCCCATAAAACCATATACAAGTGAACTTGCAATTAGGCCCATACTCACTGATTTGTGTGCATTCCCTTACTCCCTTACTTTTACAATTCTTGTGATTAGACTTATCCACACTGGAAAGTCTGCAAGACTGACTGCAGAGTTTCAAGTGCCCATAAAACCATATACAAGTGAACTTGCAATTAGGCCCATACTCACTGTTTTGTGTGCATTCCCAACTCCCTTACTTTTACAATTCTTGTGATTAGACTTATCCACACTGGAAAGTCTGCAAGACTGACTGCAGAGTTTCAAGTGCCCATAAAACCATATACAAGTGAACTTGCAATTAGGCCCATACTCACAGATTTGTGTGCATTCCCTTACTCCCTTACTTTACAATTCTTGTGATTAGACTTATCCACACTGGAAAATCTGCAAGACTGACTGCAGAGTTTCAAGTGCCCATAAAACCATATACAAGTGAACTTGCAATTAGGCCCATACTCACTGATTTGTGTGCATTCCCGTACTCCCTTACTTTTACAATTCTTGTGATTAGACTTATCCACACTGGAAAGTCTGCAAGACTGACTGCAGAGTTTCAAGTGCCCATAAAACCATATACGAATGAACTTGCAATTAGGCCCATACTCACTGATTTGTGTGCATTCCCAACTCCCTTACTTTTACAATTCTTGTGATTAGACTTATCCACACTGGAAAGTCTGCAAGACTGACTGCAGAGTTTCAAGTGCCCATAAAACCATATACAAGTGAACTTGCAATTAGGCCCATACTCACAGATTTGAGTGCATTCCCAACTCCCTTACTTTTACAATTCTTGTGATTAGACTTATCCACACTGGAAAGTCTGCAAGACTGACTGCAGAGTTTCAAGTGCCCATAAAACCATATACAAGTGAACTTGCAATTAGGCCCATACTCACTGATTTGAGTGCATTCCCAACTCCCTTACTTTTACAATTCTTGTGATTAGACTTATCCACACTGGAAAATCTGCAAGACTGACTGCAGAGTTTCAAGTGCCCATAAAACCATATACAAGTGAACTTGCAATTAGGCCCATACTCACTGATTTGTGTGCATTCCCTTACTCCCTTACTTTTACAATTCTTGTGATTAGACTTATCCACACTGGAAAGTCTGCAAGACTGACTGCAGAGTTTCAAGTGCCCATAAAACCATATACAAGTGAACTTGCAATTAGGCCCATACTCACTGATTTGTGTGCATTCCCAACTCCCTTACTTTTACAATTCTTGTGATTAGACTTATCCACACTGGAAAGTCTGCAAGACTGACTGCAGAGTTTCAAGTGCCCATAAAACCATATACAAGTGAACTTGCAATTAGACCCATACTCACAGATTTGAGTGCATTCCCAACTCCCTTACTTTTACAATTCTTGTGATTAGACTTATCCACACTGGAAAGTCTGCAAGACTGACTGCAGAGTTTCAAGTGCCCATAAAACCATATACAAGTGAACTTGCAATTAGGCCCATACTCACAGATTTGTGTGCATTCCCTTACTCCCTTACTTTACAATTCTTGTGATTAGACTTATCCACACTGGAAAATCTGCAAGACTGACTGCAGAGTTTCAAGTGCCCATAAAACCATATACAAGTCAACTTGCAATTAGGCCCATACTCACTGATTTGTGTGCATTCCCTTACTCCCTTACTTTTACAATTCTTGTGATTAGACTTATCCACACTGGAAAGTCTGCAAGACTGACTGCAGAGTTTCAAGTGCCCATAAAACCATATACAAGTGAACTTGCAATTAGACCCATACTCACTGATTTGTGTGCATTCCCGTACTCCCTTACTTTTACAATTCTTGTGATTAGACTTATCCACACTGGAAAGTCTACAAGACTGGCTGCAGAGTTTCAAGTGCCCATAAAACCATATACATGTGAACTTGCAATTAGACCCATACTCACTGATTTGTGTGCATTCCCGTACTCCCTTACTTTTACAATTCTTGTGATTAGACTTATCCACACTGGAAAGTCTGCAAGACTGACTGCAGAGTTTCAAGTGCCCATAAAACCATATACAAATGAACTTGCAATTAGGCCCATACTCACTGATTTGTGTGCATTCCCTTACTCCCTTACTTTTACAATTCTTGTGATTAGACTTATCCACACTGGATAGTCTGCAAGACTGACTGCAGAGTTTCAAGTGCCCATAAAACCATATACATGTGAACTTGCAATTAGACCCATACTCACAGATTTGAGTGCATTCATAACTCCCTTACTTTTACAATTCTTGTGATTAGACTTATCCACACTGGAAAGTCTACAAGACTGGCTGCAGAGTTTCAAGTGCCCATAAAACCATACACAAGTGAACTTGCAATTAGGCCCATACTCACAGATTTGTGTGCATTCCCGTACTCCCTTACTTTTACAATTCTTGTGATTAGACTTATCCACACTGGAAAGTCTACAAGACTGGCTGCAGAGTTTCAAGTGCCCATAAAACCATATACAAGTGAACTTGCAATTAGGCCCATACTCACAGATGTGTGTGCATTCCCTTACTCCCTTACTTTACATTCTTGTGATTAGACTTATCCACACTGGAAAATCTGCAAGACTGACTGCAGAGTTTCAAGTGCCCATAAAACCATATACAAGTGAACTTGCAATTAGGCCCATACTCACTGATTTGTGTGCATTCCCTTACTCCCTTACTTTTACAATTCTTGTGATTAGACTTATCCACACTGGAAAGTCTGCAAGACTGACTGCAGAGTTTCAAGTGCCCATAAAACCATATACAAGTGAACTTGCAATTAGACCCATACTCACAGATTTGAGTGCATTCCCAACTCCCTTACTTTTACAATTCTTGTGATTAGACTTATCCACACTGGAAAGTCTGCAAGACTGACTGCAGAGTTTCAAGTGCCCATAAAACCATATACAAGTGAACTTGCAATTAGGCCCATACTCACAGATTTGTGTGCATTCCCTTACTCCCTTACTTTACAATTCTTGTGATTAGACTTATCCACACTGGAAAATCTGCAAGACTGACTGCAGAGTTTCAAGTGCCCATAAAACCATATACAAGTGAACTTGCAATTAGGCCCATACTCACTGATTTGTGTGCATTCCCTTACTCCCTTACTTTTACAATTCTTGTGATTAGACTTATCCACACTGGAAAGTCTGCAAGACTGACTGCAGAGTTTCAAGTGCCCATAAAACCATATACAAATGAACTTGCAATTAGGCCCATACTCACTGATTTGTGTGCATTCCCAACTCCCTTACTTTTACAATTCTTGTGATTAGACTTATCCACACTGGAAAGTCTGCAAGACTGACTGCAGAGTTTCAAGTGCCCATAAAACCATATACAAGTGAACTTGCAATTAGGCCCATACTCACAGATTTGAGTGCATTCCCAACTCCCTTACTTTTACAATTCTTGTGATTAGACTTATCCACACTGGAAAGTCTGCAAGACTGACTGCAGAGTTTCAAGTGCCCATAAAACCATATACAAGTGAACTTGCAATTAGGCCCATACTCACTGATTTGAGTGCATTCCCAACTCCCTTACTTTTACAATTCTTGTGATTAGACTTATCCACACTGGAAAATCTGCAAGACTGACTGCAGAGTTTCAAGTGCCCATAAAACCATATACAAGTGAACTTGCAATTAGGCCCATACTCACTGATTTGTGTGCATTCCCTTACTCCCTTACTTTTACAATTCTTGTGATTAGATTTATCCACACTGGAAAATCTGCAAGACTGACTGCAGAGTTTCAAGTGCCCATAAAACCATATACAAGTGAACTTGCAATTAGGCTCATACTCACTGATTTGTGTGCATTCCCTTACTCCCTTACTTTTACAATTCTTGTGATTAGACTTATCCACACTGGAAAGTCTGCAAGACTGACTGCAGAGTTTCAAGTGCCCATAAAACCATATACAAGTGAACTTGCAATTAGACCCATACTCACTGATTTGTGTGCATTCCCGTACTCCCTTACTTTTACAATTCTTGTGATTAGACTTATCCACACTGGAAAGTCTACAAGACTGGCTGCAGAGTTTCAAGTGCCCATAAAACCATATACATGTGAACTTGCAATTAGACCCATACTCACTGATTTGTGTGCATTCCCGTACTCCCTTACTTTTACAATTCTTGTGATTAGACTTATCCACACTGGAAAGTCTGCAAGACTGACTGCAGAGTTTCAAGTGCCCATAAAACCATATACAAATGAACTTGCAATTAGGCCCATACTCACTGATTTGTGTGCATTCCCTTACTCCCTTACTTTTACAATTCTTGTGATTAGACTTATCCACACTGGATAGTCTGCAAGACTGACTGCAGAGTTTCAAGTGCCCATAAAACCATATACATGTGAACTTGCAATTAGACCCATACTCACAGATTTGAGTGCATTCATAACTCCCTTACTTTTACAATTCTTGTGATTAGACTTATCCACACTGGAAAGTCTACAAGACTGGCTGCAGAGTTTCAAGTGCCCATAAAACCATACACAAGTGAACTTGCAATTAGGCCCATACTCACAGATTTGTGTGCATTCCCTTACTCCCTTACTTTACAATTCTTGTGATTAGACTTATCCACACTGGAAAATCTGCAAGACTGACTGCAGAGTTTCAAGTGCCCATAAAACCATATACAAGTGAACTTGCAATTAGGCCCATACTCACTGATTTGTGTGCATTCCCTTACTCCCTTACTTTTACAATTCTTGTGATTAGACTTATCCACACTGGAAAGTCTGCAAGACTGACTGCAGAGTTTCAAATGCCCATAAAACCATATACAAATGAACTTGCAATTAGGCCCATACTCACTGATTTGTGTGCATTTCCAACTCCCTTACTTTTACAATTCTTGTGATTAGACTTATCCACACTGGAAAGTCTGCAAGACTGACTGCAGAGTTTCGAGTGCCCATAAAACCATATACAAGTGAACTTGCAATTAGGCCCATACTCACTGATTTGAGTGCATTCCCAACTCCCTTACTTTTACAATTCTTGTGATTAGACTTATCCACACTGGAAAATCTGCAAGACTGACTGCAGAGTTTCAAGTGCCCATAAAACCATATACAAGTGAACTTGCAATTAGGCCCATACTCACTGATTTGTGTGCATTCCCTTACTCCCTTACTTTTACAATTCTTGTGATTAGACTTATCCACACTGGAAAGTCTGCAAGACTGACTGCAGAGTTTCAAGTGCCCATAAAACCATATACAAGTGAACTTCCAATTAGGCCCATACTCACTGATTTGTGTGCATTCCCAACTCCCTTACTTTTACAGTAAGTCTGCAAGACTGACTGCAGAGTTTCAAGTGCCCATAAAACCATATACAAGTGAACTTGCAATTAGACCCATACTCACAGATTTGAGTGCATTCCCAACTCCCTTACTTTTACAGTTCTTGTGATTAGACTTATCCACACTGGAAAGTCTGCAAGACTGACTGCAGAGTTTCAAGTGCCCATAAAACCATATACAAGTGAACTTGCAATTAGGCCCATACTCACAGATTTGTGTGCATTCCCTTACTCCCTTACTTTACAATTCTTGTGATTAGACTTATCCACACTGGAAAATCTGCAAGACTGACTGCAGAGTTTCAAGTGCCCATAAAACCATATACAAGTGAACTTGCAATTAGGCTCATACTCACTGATTTGTGTGCATTCCCTTACTCCCTTACTTTTACAATTCTTGTGATTAGACTTATCCACACTGGAAAGTCTGCAAGACTGACTGCAGAGTTTCAAGTGCCCATAAAACCATATACAAGTGAACTTGCAATTAGGCCCATACTCACTGATTTGAGTGCATTCCCAACTCCCTTACTTTTACAATTCTTGTGATTAGACTTATCCACACTGGAAAATCTGCAAGACTGACTGCAGAGTTTCAAGTGTCCATAAAACCATATACAAGTGAACTTGCAATTAGGCCCATACTCACTGATTTGTGTGCATTCCCTTACTCCCTTACTTTTACAATTCTTGTGATTAGACTTATCCACACTGGAAAGTCTGCAAGACTGACTGCAGAGTTTCAAGTGCCCATAAAACCATATACAAGTGAACTTCCAATTAGGCCCATACTCACTGATTTGTGTGCATTCCCAACTCCCTTACTTTTACAGTAAGTCTGCAAGACTGACTGCAGAGTTTCAAGTGCCCATAAAACCATATACAAGTGAACTTGCAATTAGACCCATACTCACAGATTTGAGTGCATTCCCAACTCCCTTACTTTTACAGTTCTTGTGATTAGACTTATCCACACTGGAAAGTCTGCAAGACTGACTGCAGAGTTTCAAGTGCCCATAAAACCATATACAAGTGAACTTGCAATTAGGCCCATACTCACAGATTTGTGTGCATTCCCTTACTCCCTTACTTTACAATTCTTGTGATTAGACTTATCCACACTGGAAAATCTGCAAGACTGACTGCAGAGTTTCAAGTGCCCATAAAACCATATACAAGTGAACTTGCAATTAGACCCATACTCACTGATTTGTGTGCATTCCCGTACTCCCTTACTTTTACAATTCTTGTGATTAGACCTTTTTTTTTTTTTTCTTCTTTTTTCTTTTTTTTTTAATTCTCATATTGCGAAAATTCTATGTATATGGAAAATTTGGTTTCTACCTCTGGAAATATTTTCCGTACCGTCACCGCCCGTTTCTCACTTGCCATAAGATGTTCCTTCTCCTTGTTTTCTCAGAGGAGACTCCTTTGCCATTACATATCCACAAGTCTGTAGGCGAGGGAAGAGGGAGCTAGCCACCTTGGCTACTCTTATGAGTATCATACTCATAATCCAGACTGTGTATTCGCTTAATCATAGGACAGAATGTTATATCCTTTTTATGAATTTACGTGTTTTTCCATAATTTCTTAATAATTAAACCTTTTACTCCTATGACCCCTTCTATCCAGTTTGTTTGTTTTGATGACAGAATTCATCCATTCCCCATGTGAGGGGGCTGTTGGAACAATCCACTTAATGCATATTTCTCTTCTTGCTATTACCATTAAGACAAAAAGTAGCTTTGTTTCCATTACTGTCAGCCCTATTTTATCTGTTGTGTTACCAATCCCAAAAAGAATAAGAAATTCACTTACTTTTAGATGTTTTCTGAATATCAGATTTAGCGTCTTACCAACTGCTTCCCAGAATGTTCTTAATGTTGGGCATCTCCAGAACATGTGGATGTCATCTGCCCTTTCCTCCCCGCACTTCGGGCATTTCTTAATTCCTGCATTCTTAAATTTTGAGAGTCTTTTCGGGGTCCAATAAGCTCTATGCAGGGTGTACAAGTGATTTCTTTTCAGTCTTACAGATTTTAGTGTTGACCAGCATTTCTCTACTGACTCTTCCCATAGGTTCTCTAAATCGTCTGTTTCCAAATCTTTTCCCCACGTTTGTTCTGCTATTTGGTAGCTTTCTTCTTCTTCTGTTAAAAATGTCCAGTACCATTTTGCTACCTCCTTTTTTATGGGTAAGGTTTTTGTCATTTCTTTTTCCAGATTTTTGCTGTCTTTATCCTGTGATGGTATTGTTCTTACCCAACTGTTTAACTGATAATATTTAAATTTGGATATTGTCCCATTAGTAATTTTATTTATTTCTTCCCAGGAGATCAATGTTGAGCCATTTAGTAGTTGACCCCAATAGTTGATGTTGTTTTGTCTTAGTGGATTTGCCATTACGTCTTTCAGACAGATCGGGGTTCCTGGAGAATTCCATATTGGTGCCAGTGCACTGTAGTAGGGAATTTTTAAAGTCAGTCTAATTTGTGACCAGAGTTTTAGTGCTTCTTTAAGGACCTTTAATTTAACTTTCTTAAAGTATTTTTGGTGTCCGAATTTGAACAGATAATGATCCTCTGCTTCTGTAATTATTTGCAAATATTCTGGATAATATTGATGTATCCCCAAAAGATTCCTTATGTTTTTAAATTGGAATGCTTTACAGTATTCCATTAAGTCCGGACTTGCAATACCTCCTTTCTCTTTTTTTCTCCTTAGCTTCCTCCATGATATTCTGGTTCCCTTAGATGCCCATATGAAACTTGATAGTTCTCCCTGTAATTTTCTGAGTTCAGTTTTTTTGAATTGCAGTGGAATGTTATTAAACAAAAAGGTAAATTTTGGGAGGATGTTCATTTTTATAATGTTTGACTTCCCTACGAAACTTAAGGGCAGACTAGACCATACTTTAAGTAGTTTCCTTACGTCTCGGGCTACTCTGTTTAGATTGTTCTGTGCTATTTTGTCTATGTTTTGATTTATCAAAATGCCCAAGTATCTTATCTCTTTTTTTATGTTGGAGCTATGAAAATTGGTATTCCATGTCATTATTTCTGTTTTAGTATGGTTTACCAAATAACCAGAAACTTGACCAAAATCAGACATGATTTTTTCTATAGCTGGTTTGGATTTCTCGTATTCCTCTGTAAATAGCATGAGATCGTCTGCGTATAATGCTAATTTTTTCTCCCAACCCTGATATTTAAAGGGGATTATATCATTACAGTTTCTAATTTTATTAGCTAGGGGTTCTATATACAGGTTAAAAAGTAAAGGGGAAAGGGGACACCCCTGTCTCGTACCTCTAGCAATTTTTATGTTATTTGTGAGATTTCCATTTACTAGAATTCTGGATCTAGGGTTTTTATATATTTCACTTATCACATGAAGAAAGGGTTCCCCTAGATTGTTTTTAACCATTATACTATTTAGGAAAGCCCAGTTCACTCTATCGAATGCTTTAGCAGCATCGACCGTTAGTATTGTTAGAGGAGTGTTTTTGGATACAGCTAGATCTATGGTGCTTATGAGTTCATGTGACAATTCATGTAGTTGTCTTCCCTTTGTAAACCCTTTCTGATCTGTATGTATGAGTTGAGGTATGATCTTTCCTAATCTTGTTGACATGATTTTAGTGAAAATTTTATAATCTGCATTGAGCAGAGATATCGGTCGATATGATTCGCATTTTTTGGGGTCTTTTCCTGGCTTTAGTAGTATTGTGATTATTGCATCATTCCATGTATCTGGCAATGTTTCCTTCTGTGTTAGTATTAAATTTGTTAATTCTGTTAATTGTGGAGCTAGTGTGTCTGTTAACATCTGATATAGTTCATTTGGCAGTGCATCAGGTCCCGCTGCTTTCCCTTTTTTCAGTGATTTTATTATATCTTTAACCTCATTAGGTGTAATTTCCTTATTCAGTTCCCTTTTCTCCTCCTCTGATAATTTCAATATGGGCAAGTCTTGTAGGTATTTTTCTATTTGATCTTTAGATGGATTTATATCTTCCGTGTATACCTCTGAGAAGAAAGTCTCAAACTCTTTTCTAATTTCATCCTCCTTCGTAGTTTGTCCTGATTGATCCTGTTTACTTATGATGTTTATTTTGTTTCTTATACAGTCTGTCTTTAATTTCCATGCAAGCCATTTCCCGCATCCTTCTCCGAATTCATGCTTAGCCAACTTGCTTGCTTCCCACTTAGCTTTCATTCTGTCCTCAAGAATATCATTTAAACATTCTTTTTGTTTCTGTCTCTCTTTCTGCAGATTCTCCTTCCTTGTCGAATCCATTTCTGTGTGTATTTGTGTGTCTAAGATGTTAATACCTCTCTCAATATCCAGTAATTCTTGTTTAAATTTCTTATTTCTGTACGCTCCCAAACTAAGTAGTTTACCCCTAATTACTGCCTTATACGTGTCCCAGGCTATTTGTTTGGAAGTTCCTGTTTTATTATTCTCAAAAAAGATTTCAGTTTCTTCTTTAAGGGCTTGTACTATTTCTTGTTCGGAGAACATAGCTCTTTCCACTGTAAATCTTTTCTGTGTATATATTGTTTTAATTTTTAGTGTTAATTGTATGGCTGAGTGATCTGATAAATGGGCTGGAATGTGTATAAGATTTGATGTGTTTGTTAGTAGATTCCTGTCTACTAGAAAAAAGTCTATTCTAGACCTGTGTCCTAGCCTTTTATTATAAAATGTAAACGGTTGGCTTTTGTCTCCTTTTTCTTTCCATACATCAATTAGGTCTAGATCCCTCTTATATATGCTTAACCACTCCCTCATTTTCGGTAAATTAGATGAGTTAACATTCTTCCCTGGGGGAGACCTATCGTTTTTAAGGTCTGGAATAAGGTTAAAGTCTCCTCCTAGAATTACCGAGGTATCGGCTGTTAGAAGTTGTGTATACAAATTCTGTAAGGGTTCTGGATCATCAAGATTGGGGCCATAATATCCTGCTATTGTATATGCAGTATTTCCTAGTTTTATTTTTGCTACTACCCATCTTCCTTTCTTATCAACTTGTGACGATTCAATATTTGCCTTTAGGGATTTTTTTAGAATGATAATTACCCCTTTAATATTGCAACTTTGATTTGTACATATATATGCGTCTACCCATCCTCTGTTTTTCATTTCCTGGTCCCATTCTTCTTTCAATAAATGTGTTTCTTGAAGTATGATGATTTCACATTCAGATATTTTGAGATATTCCAAGATTTTATTTCTTCTACTTTTTGTTCTCATACCATTAACATTCCAACATAATATTTTTATGGTTCTACTAGTCTCCCCCATTTTCTTTGATCATCCTTTTTTTTCCGGTAGGATTTCCGATACGTTTCGGTAGCATTCAACTTCAATGTTACGCTTTTCTTTTTCCATTTCTTTTCCAATATCAAGGATATATTTTTTAGTTTTTTTTCCCTATTTTGCTCCCCACCCTTTTTTTGATTTTTGTTTTTTGTGCTTTTTGGTTTTAGTGATTTGTTCTTACCCTCCCCGGGGAAGCCTCCTTCTTCTTCTTTCTTAGGGGCTTTCATTTACCCCCTTTCCGCTCCTCTTCTTGGACCTGGGAAATATACTCGGAAGTCTTGCGTTTTTTAGGTGTTTATTTTTTTTGTCTATTATCTTTTACATTTGTTTTCATTTATAGTTTATTTGCGGATACAAGCGTTTTTTTTTTTTTTAAATTGTGGAATTTTCCATTTGGACAGTGTCTTTCATTAGACAAATCAGATTTTTCCCCTCTTCTGGATCTTTAATGTTCCTCATTTTATTTCTCCACATGATTCTTAGGGAGGGAGGGAACTTCATTTGTACCGTGGCCCCTAAAGCTTGTAACTCTGGCATAAGTTTTCCTAGCTCCCATTGTCTGTCTTGAGACGCTTTGGACATGTCTGATCTAATTCGAAATGACCATGAGTCTTTTTTGAAGGTTCCCTCTTTCAGAGCTTCGCCCAAAATTCTCTCCTTTAAGGTATACGTTTTAAAATTTATAAGAATTTTTCTCGGGTTTTTTCTTTCTTTGGGCTTTCCATAAGGGTCTCTATGAACTCTTTGTATGTCTTCATTTAAGGATTCTGCTTCACACCATGGGAAATGTTCCACAAGTAGTTCCACAATAAATTTCTTAATATCACTACCTTCTTTATTTTCTGGAACATTCAAAATTCTTATGTTATTTTTTCTAGCTTGGTTTTCGAGAGATTCCATTTTTTCATTTATGGATTTCCCCTCTTGTCTCAGTGTGTAGATTTCCTTTCTGTTGCTTTCCACTCTATTGTTCAATTTAGTCACTTCTCCTTCTATAGCTGTTACTCTCTCCCCAAGTTCGTTTAATTTACAATCCAATTTTTCACATACTTCTTGAATTTTGTCTTGTTTCGCCTCAGATATGGCGAATTTGTCCCTCATTTCATTCCATATTTTCTCAAGTATTTCATTAGTTTGCCTCCTAGAACTTTTAGGACTCATCGGTCCTTCCTTCTCGGTTACTTGTTCCCCTGCTACCTCATTATTATCAGGTGACGTATCTTCTAAATCTCCCTCTTCTTGAGTAGTGACTGAGGTAGCCTTAGTTGTTGATACCCCTCCTTCAGCCATTTCTTGCTGTTCTTGCTGTTCTGTTTGAGGTATGGTTGTGTCCAGTTTTTTTACTTCTCTTCCAGCTTTAGTTACCGAGTTTAAAGAGAGTTTTGAGTTCAGAGTTTTGCTTTGTGAATTTAGGAGAGACTCCTTTTGTGCGACGCGATTTTCCTCCCCCTCTACCTCCTGTGATAAGCTTTTTCCTTTCAATTTGTCCACTGCTGGTACCAATGTATTTATATCCTCAGCCTCTTTTATCTTTTGTACCTGGACTTTAAAAAAAGTTCTCAAGGAAGGAGTAATTTTTATTTTTTGATTTGTATCAGCTTTATCTCCGGGTAGTTTTAGGATCTTTTTTGTGCGTTCTAGAGATGATTTTTTTGTTTTCCTTCTTTTAACTTCCCTGGGGGTGATATTCTTAGGGTATTGTTCTTGTTTAAGGAAGTTTCTGTTCCTAAGAGAATAGGTTGAGGTCACAGCCACTTCACTTTTCTCTTTCAAAGTGTCTGGTTTCTTTATATCATCACTTCCTTGGAGAATCTGTGTTTTAACTTCTATTTCTTTTCCATTGCTCAAATCTTTTATTTTATCCTCCTCCTCCTGTACCTTCTTATTCATGTGAGTCTTAAAGCTGAACACTGCCTTTTTTTTCTGATTTATGGCTATGTTTATCTTCAAATTCACTTTTTCCAGCGTCTTATTTAACTCTCCTGTCACCTCAGTCTGACTTTGTTTTATTGCCTGACTGTTTATTTCATTTGCGCAAACTTCTTCTTGAGTTACAATTCCACTCGATACCACTCTCTGTTCCCCCTCGCTACAGCCGTTACCTGTGCCGCTGCTGATGCTGTCTCTGCCGCTGATCCCTCGGAACAGGAAGCCCAGTCTTCCACACGCCCTTCTGTGTGCCGCTTTCGCTTTCCCTGCTTCAGCCCAGACGCTGACGAGGCTCACGGAGTATTCCGGGACGTTTCCCTGTCCCCCTGCCGAAGAAACAGCATTTCCTGCAGACTCCGCCGCCAACTCTTTTTCAAAGAGGTAACCGACCATTTAACCGAATTGTTGAGTTTGCGAGGCTGCAAGGCTGCAAGGCTGTGAGGCTGTGAGCTGGTAATATGGCGTTTTGTCCGTTTTACTGTTGGGGTTTATTTTCACTTTGTTCAGCTTGTGCTCCGCTCCGCTTGTGCTCCGCTTATATTCCGCTTTTCCCGTGTTTGTGGCTCCGCTTGTATCTCGTGTTCTCCGTTTCTTTTACTTATTTCATAGTTCTGTGTGCGCCATCGATTACACCTCGTAATCCGTGTCCCAGGTCTCTTTTTGAGGAGCGCTCCGACCGAGCGTCTCACTCAGCCGCCATCTTCCCCTACATAATTCTTATGCAAGTGAACTTGCAATTAGACCCATACTCACTGATTTGAGTGCATTCCCAACTCCCTTACTTTTACAATTCTTGTGATTAGACTTATCCACACTGGATAGTCTGCAAGACTGACTGCAGAGTTTCAAGTGCCCATAAAACCATATACAAGTGAACTTGCAATTAGGCCCATACTCACAGATTTGTGTGCATTCCCAACTCCCTTACTTTTACAATTCTTGTGATTAGACTTATCCACCCTGGAAAGTCTGCAAGACTGACTGCAGAGTTTCAAGTGCCCATAAAACCATATACAAGTGAACTTGCAATTAGGCCCATACTCACTGATTTGTGTGCATTCCAAACTCCCTTACTTTTACAATTCTTGTGATTAGACTTATCCACACTGGAAAGTCTACAAGACTGGCTGCAGAGTTTCAAGTGCCCATAAAACCATATACAAGTGAACTTGCAAGTAGGCCCATACTCACAGATTTGTGTGCATTCCCGTACTCCCTTACTTTTACAATTCTTGTGATTAGACTTATCCACAATGGAAAGTCTGCAAGACTGACTGCAGAGTTTCAAGTGCCCATAAAACCATATACAAGCGAACTTGCAATTAGACCCATACTCACAGATTTGAGTGCATTCCCGTACTCCCTTACTTTTACAATTCTTGTGATTAGACTAATCCACACTGGAAAGTCTGCAAGACTGACTGCAGAGTTTCAAGTGCCCATAAAACCATATACAAGTGAACTTGCAATTAGGCCCATACTCACTGATTTGTGTGCATTCCCTTACTCCCTTACTTTTACAATTCTTGTGATTAGACTTATCCACACTGGAAAGTCTGCAAGACTGACTGCAGAGTTTCAAGTGCCCATAAAACCATATACAAGTGAACTTGCAATTAGGCCCATACTCACAGATTTGTGTGCATTCCCGTACTCTCTTACTTTTACAATTCTTGTGATTAGACTTATCCACACTGGAAAGTCTGCAAGACTGACTGCAGAGTTTCAAGTGCCCATAAAACCATATACAAGTGAACTTGCAATTAGGCCCATACTCACAGATTTGTGTGCATTCCTAACTCCCTTACTTTTACAATTCTTGTGATTAGACTTATCCACACTGGAAAGTCTGCAAGACTGACTGCAGAGTTTCAAGTGCACATAAAACCATATACAAGTGAACTTGCAATTAGGCCCATACTCACTGATTTGTGTGCATTCCCTTACTCCCTTACTTTTCAATTCTTGTGATTAGACTTATCCACACTGAAAAGTCTGCAAGACTGGCTGCAGAGTTTCAAGTGCCCATAAAACCATATACAAGTGAACTTGCAATTAGGCCCATACTCACAGATTTGAGTGCATTCCCAACTCCCTTACTTTTACAATTCTTGTGATTGGACTTATCCACACTGAAAAGTCTGCAAGACTGGCTGCAGAGTTTCAAGTGCCCATAAAACCATATACAAGTGAACTTGCAATTAGGCCCATACTCACAGATTTGTGTGCATTCCCGTACTCTCTTACTTTTACAATTCTTGTGATTAGACTTATCCACACTGGAAAGTCTACAAGACTGACTGCAGAGTTTCAAGTGCCCATAAAACCATATACAAGTGAACTTGCAATTAGGCCCATACTCACAGATTTGAGTGCATTCCCAACTCCCTTACTTTTACAATTCTTGTGATTAGACTTATCCACACTGGAAAGTCTGCAAGACTGACTGCAGAGTTTCAAGTGCCCATAAAACCATATACAAGTGAACTTGACCTTGCAAAAGATATCAGTGTCACCTGAATGCACAAATGCCTTTTGAATGAGGTCCTTACATTTCCATGGCTATCTTCATGAATGCATATTATCAATGGGTGAAAAATGCCACGGGCGAAGAAGCACATTTCAGTGTCACAACCATCAAATATTGTGATAATAATTCCACTTATTAATTAGAGACACACTTTTCAGTAGAAGCCCAGAAAGACATTAGCTGTGGTTTAAAAAACAATTTAACTCTCCAGCAGGATATTCAGGTACACTCATCAAAAGTGCTATTAGAACCTCTCCTGTTTTGAAAGTGAGGTCAAGGACTCTTTTCCATATAGGGACTGGTTCCAAAAACAGTCAAAGTTCGTCTGCCCTCTTTAGATTTAATGGTATTAATCCAGTTTATGGAAGGGAATATTTCAAGGTGGTCCCTTGCACTTTATCACCAAGTTAAGAATACATAGATATGTGTAGATTTACTATTCCAACTTCACATCGGCATTCCATGACAGTATGGTGCAACTCAAAATCGCTAGTATTGTAGATTGATATTTTTAAAATCAATGTTTTGGTACCACACAACACATGTATATACAAAATGTTCTCACAGCCTATACCATATTATAGTTCCTTCCTTCGGTTTAGAATTTGCTCTTTCAGTTTGCACAAAGTGTTTCACACTGTTAGGAGCCAACCTGAAGATTAGTTGCTGAAAACTACTCAAACTAGACAATTGGCTCTCAAAAGTGAATTCAAGAGAGCTGACTCCTCCTTCTACAAATCTGACTGTTGAGGTCATTGCTAGGCTAGGATCATCGGGGTATAGAGAAAAGGACAACCTTAGAAGAAGCACCAGACTGTCCATCAAAGAGTGATTCCTGAAGAGTGTTTATTTTTACTCTGCAATGAGAGGATAGAAACCTGTTTGCTGCACTATTCGAATCTCTAAACTATTAGACAAACGTAAATAACACTAGATTATTCCACATTTATTTGCTTTTTGAAAAGATTTTCGTAAACCTTCTCAACATGTTTTTACCATGGGCATCTTTTAAATTTGATTCTAATTTCTTTGCGTGCTCTTAGGGTTTGCATCTGTTACCATACCAATCTGATAATCAGAAGCCCCTTTCCAGAGGAGGCAAATGGTTTCAACACTTCCCATAAATGCATCTCATACATGGTATGCAAAAATTGCCTGTATGTATACTGACTGAAAACAGATCTGGTGGAGGAGGTACATGTGTCAGTATGCGTGTACGGCAAATAAATATTTAGAGAAGTCTAGCGCTGATAACAAAGATGGACATTTTGTGTGTGTTTGTTGCCAGCTATTAGATGGGTACAGCGGTAAATGGTCAAAATATCGATTCCAAAATATAGACAAACCAAAATATCGAATCCAAAATATAGAAAGGACAAAATATCGAATAGACAGAATATAGACATCAAAAATATCGTTTTGAAGGTAAGTAATGTAATATCGATTTTAAAAATATAGACAGTCAAAATATCGAAGTACATAATATAGTTTATTAAAAATATCGAATTTTTAATAATATCGAATTTTTAAAAGTGTTTTTTGATGTTAGTATATGTGTGAAAAGTGTATATATTTTTGTAATTTATTTTAAGTAATTAATTTTATGTAATGTAATTATTGTGTAATTTAATTGTGTAGCGGGTTGTGGGTTTATAGGGGAATAGGGTGGGAAGTAATTTCCTTATAATTAATTGAATATGTTAAATTAATTAATTGGTATTTATTTTGATTAAATTGTTAATTCATTTTTATTTGGTAATTAATTAATTCTTAAATGATTATTTTTTATTAATTGATTAATTGATAATTATGTGAATAATATTAATTTATTTTCTGTAGCGGGTTGTAGGTTTATAGGGGAATAGGGTGGGAAGGAATTTAATTATAATTAATTAAAAATGTTAATTAATTTATTGGTATTTATTTTGAACAAATTGTTAATTACTTTTTAAATGATAATTGATTAATTCTTAATTGATAATTAATGTTAATTAATTGATTAATTGATAATGATGTTAATTATATTAATTTATATTCACTAGAGTGGGAATAGTAAAATGTACCCCTATGCTATCCAACTCTTTCCCTACTCTTGCACTCTCTGGAGTAGGAATAGTAATTTTTACCCCTACCCTATCCAACGCTTTCCCTACTGTTGTACTCTCTGGAGTGGGAATAGTAATTTTTACTCCTACGCTATCCAACGCTTTCCCTAGTGTTGCACTCTCTGGAGTGGGAATAGTAATTTTTACCACTAGCTATCCAACGCTTTCCCTACTGTTGCACTCTCTGGAGTGGGAATAGTAAATTTTACCCCTACGCTATCCAACGCTTTCCCTACTGTTGCACTCTCTGGAGTGGGAATAATAATTTTTACACCTACGCTATCCAATGTATTCCCTACTGTTGCACTCTGTGGAGTGGGAATAGTAATTGATAATTAATGTTAATTAATTGATTAATTGATAATGATGTTAATTATATTAATTTATATTCACTAGAGTGGGAATAGTAAAATGTACCCCTATGCTATCCAACTCTTTCCCTACTGTTGCACTCTCTGGAGTAGGAATAGTAATTTTTACCCCTACCCTATCCAACGCTTTCCCTACTGTTGTACTCTCTGGAGTGGGAATAGTAATTTTTACCCCTACGCTATCCAATGCTTTCCCTACTGTTGCACTCTCTGGAGTGGGAATAGTAATTTTTACCACTAGCTATCCAACGCTTTCCCTACTGTTGCACTCTCTGGAGTGGGAATAGTAAATTTTACCCCTACGCTATCCAACGCTTTCCCTACTGTTGCACTCTCTGGAGTGGGAATAATAATTTTTACACCTACGCTATCCAATGCATTCCCTACTACTGCACTCTCTGGAGTGGGAACAGTAATTTTTACCCCTACGCTATTCAACGCTTTCCCTACTGTTGCACTCTCTGGAGTGGGAATAGTAATATTTACCCCTACGCTATCCAACGCTTTCCCTACTGTTGCACTCTCTGGAGTGGGAATAGTAATTTTTACCCCTACGCTATCCAACGTTTTCCCTACTGTTGCACTCTCTGGAGTGGGAAAAGTAATTTTTACTCCTGCGCTATCCAACGCTTTCCCTACTGTTGCACTCTCTGGAGTAGGAATAGTAATTTTTACCCCTACGCTATCCAACGCTTTCCCTACTGTTGCCCTCTCTGGAGTGGGAATAGTAATTTTTACTCCTACGCTATCCAACGCTTTCCCTACTGTTGCACTCTCTGGAGTGGAAATAGTAATTTTTACCCCCACGCTATCCAACGCTTTCCCTACTGTTGCACTCTCTGGAGTGGGAATAGTAATTTTTACCCCTACTCTATCCAACGCTTTCCCTACTGTTGCACTCTTTGGAGTGGGAATAGTACTTTTCTGAACGAAATACAGCGCACTGCTCATCAATGCATATATTCCTGCCTGTATTCCTCTGGAACTCACTCAGAGTAAATAATGAACTTTTAATTTGGAATTTACAGGCACACTCGAAGACTGCAAAGAAACAAACCTGAATGCAGAACTCAAAATCCCACAATGCTTTGGAAAATATACTGCTGAATAAAGCTAACGCATGCAGGAATCAGGTGTGCTTTTTTCCGAGCCCATGAAGAAGGGGCGTGGTGCCCAGAAACGCGTCGGCACAACTTATAAACTACCAGAGAGGAGAAAGCAGGAAGCACATTATAGCTGGATGGCCGAGCACTGCAGTGTGCCTTCCCAATGCAGAGGGCAAGTTGCACTTGATATATATATATATATAAACAATATTTTGGGGTCGATATTTTGGTACTTACCTGTTTTTAGATAGGAATTCGATATTTTGTCTTTCGATATTTTGGAATCTATATTTTGGGTAGTCTATATTTTGTCCCTTGATATTTAGTCAGTGATCCGGGTACAGCAGTTTATTACGTAAAGTAGGATCTGGAGCAAAACTTTGCCATGTTCCTAGGAGCAATGGTTTCCACTTAGAAATGTTCTCATAGAGTAAATGGTCCGTGGGAAAAAAAGTACTGAAACCTAATCAGAAACATAAAAGTATTAAGCAAGTATAGTTAGCTCTCTCACTGTGCTTCATGATGTCCCTCAGGACACTTTTTGGCAATATCTACGTCCCTCAAGCTCTATTGCAATCAGAGAGGAGCAGGTGAGCTTTCTTTAAATTCAGTCCCGAGATAAGTTTTGCTTTCAAAATCTTACTAATTCTGCACAAGCTCAGTGACTGTTTCATTCAATTAAAGTAGTAATATCAACATTGCATATGCCTGTAACAATGTCCTCTTGAATATATCACATCCTACTTCTTAAAAGTGCCTCACCCTAGGCTTCTCTCTTAACACCTCTGCTTAGAGTTGTAAATGTATTCATTTATTTAAACCTTATTCTTTATGCGAACCACACCCGAAGGTTACAAAGCACTGCAGAATCATAGGAGAGAGATACAAACCCATATTGGGTTCAGATAGCTGATGCTTGAAAACAAATGTGCCACAAAGGACTACTTTTAGCATCCTCCTTCCATTAAGTTATTTTAATTTATTACGTGCTCAAATCAACCCCGAAGGGTTATCTCAGCGCAGAAACAGGACAGTAAGGGCAGGCTGAAAATGAACCTAAAATAGGTGTGTCTTATGCACCTTCCTAAAAAGGAGATGATTTTCAAAGAGACGAAGAAATGTAGTCTTATGCTTCATGGTGAATGTGTAGGAGGGAATATGACTCTTAGAGGGTAGTGACAGTTTCCAAGCTTCCACAGTAAACAGAAAAGCTTTGACTGGGTGTCAGGTGCTTTCTTTGTTAGTTTTGAGGTTAGGCAGGGTGTGGCTCAAAGAAGCACGACTTTGCAAACTACCAAGGGGCCTAGTCACAAAGGTAAACTTACACATGATTAATCTACATGTGCAAGTTCACTCTTCCACTTTTGAGTACCTTTACTACTTTTGGCTGTTCACCATTTATGAGATTAAAGCTACTCAAAAGTGTAGACTGGCTTTTCTCAGCTGTTTGAAACAGGGAGTGGAGCCACATTTATGAGTGTAAAGGTTCTACAGCCAAAAAAGATCAGTAGTAAGTCCAACACCACACATGATCAACTACTGATATAGCACCTCCCTCCATAGGGAAAAAATAAAATAATAAAAACTGTATATATATATATATATATATATATATATATATATATATATATATATATATATATATATATATATATATTATCACAGGATCTCCCCGGTCCCGGGGAGGAATGGAGTCGCTGAAAGACGGCACTGACACGCTTTGTTCAATGAAGGTGATTTATTTCATCAATCCGTGTGGGGGATTAAACAACAAAAAGAAACCAACGCGTTTCGACAGCGTCCGCTGTCTTGATCACGGTCCGTTTCGAGGTCAGCCAACCTCTTGCTCACGTGCCCCCGTGAGCAAGAGGTCGGCTGGCCTCGAAACGCGTTGGGTTTTTCTTGTGCCAAATAAACCTGAAGCACTGCTAAACTATATTGGGGCCTCGACTCTGGTTGTTTTCGAGTGAAAGAAAAGTGGACCAGGAGTGCTGTATAATATTTAGGGGCTGGCGAACCCCGTCGAGTGCCCGCCGTCTAAAGCGGCAGAAGCACGCCATCTGTGTGTGTTTATATATATATATATATGGCTGCACATACCTCCGTGATCTTTTCGAAGGGCAAAAACGGACGGCACTCCAAGTTGTTGTTTCACCAAACAATGGTTTATTGGCAGACCCCCCTGCCCCCCTGACATACGCGTTTCACCGATTTGGCTTCTTCAGTGTCAGCCATTCTCTGTGTACACAGTCATTAAATCCCCTACCACTTCCCAAAACATAGAAAGTGGACTACTGCTCGCCTTGATGGTATTGGCGGCCATGTTTGAACGTGCAATATTACAATTTGTTTGTAGCATTGTTTCATTATGTTAACAAGGGGTATAAAGTGACTTTTTAGAAAAAGTGCCCGTGCAAAAGTGTATATAGTGCTAAAAATGATAAAAACACTGAGTTGATTGTAAGGCACATTATCAACAAACATTCATTTATACACATTCAGAAGACCTTTGACTCTGTCTTTCTGTCCACCTCACTCGGTGTAAATTCGTTCTGTTCAATTTACAGAAGAGTGTGGATTATTTAATATTTATTTTGAGTGCTGTATTGGTGCATTATGTATAGCCCTGAATGGGCTAAGTGGGTGATGTGTATGTGTGCCTTGTCTTGTCAACTCATATTATGGAGCCCTGTATGGGCCAGAATCCATGTTTATAAATTCTTGGTGCCAGTATATTAAGCTGCAGGCTCAAAGAATATATACATGTTTGGGAATGCAGATCTCACGTGTTCTACTCGCACTACAGTTTGATTCCCCCTGAACCCATCTGGGAGTGGACGTTTAGTTCACTCTAGGTGTACCCAGAGTTCCTCGTCGTTATTGAGCCCTTTCGGCTGCATGCTCTGGAGGTCAATGATGTACCTAGACTCCATTGCCCTAAGAAGTCTTATCCTGTCCCCACCACGTTCCCTTCTATCAAGTTGATCTATAAGATAGAAGGATAACAGATCCCTGTTACTGTCATGGTGGGTCTCAAAATGGCGTGCCACCGGGTAGTTCTTGTCCTTATTGGTGATGGCACGCATATGTTCCAGGATGCGTTTTTTGGCTTGGTTGATGGTACTGCCAATATATCTTTTCGAGCAGGGGCAAACTAGGCAGTAAACTACAAATTCTGAATTGCAGTTCAGAAATTTCTTAATTTCTCTCATTGGCCTAGAGTCATTCGTCCTCCCTTCATATTTGGTTCTTTTCTTGCTGAATTTACAAGCCTTGCAATGCATGCAGGGAAAGAAACCATTGATTGGCTTGTTTCTCGTGCTTTTGGGGGGGTCCGTATAGTGGCTTCTCACTAGATGGTCACTTAGGGACTGACAGCGTCTATAAGTAATGGGTGGTCTGTCTGGTATCAGTCTCTTAAGCGTTGGATCTGTGCCTAGGATGTGCCAGTTCTTGTTGAATATATGCACCAGTTCGTTTGATCTCATGTTGTAACTGGTGATCATCCTAGTAATACCATCATCTGTTTTCTTGCTGGCAGTGGCCTGTAAGAGGTCCTTTCTCTCAATACTGTCTACTCGCTTGGTTGTTTCATCGAGTAGTGTTTTGGAGTACCCTCTTTCTTTGAATCTACTTACCGCCCCTTTCTGCGCCTGTCTAAAATCATTGGAATCTGAACAATTCCTTTTGATGCGCAATAGTTCTCCAAAGGGGATGTTCCTAACCATACTTTTCGGATGGTGGCTAGCCGCGTGTAAGACAGTGTTACCAGCCGTAGGCTTGCGGTAAAGTTTAGTGCATAGGGTTTTCTCCTTGACAAAGACCTCTAGGTCGAGATAGTGAATTGATGTCTGGCTCATGGTGCTGGTAAATTTGAGATTTAGCTCGTTGTCGTTTAGCTTTGCCACGTACTCCTCAGCCGAGGAGACGTCACCCCGCCAAACGACAAACAAGTCGTCTATGTATCTCGACCAGATCATGATGTTATCTAGCCACTTTTCGTTGGACCCCCCCCCAGGCCACGTGCTTCTCCCACCAGCCCACGAAAAGGTTCGCGTAGCTGGGGGCAAAGCACGTGCCCATCGCAGTCCCTCTGAGTTGTTGATACATGTTACCTGCAAATAAGAACATGTTATTATAGAGGCAGAATTCAATCATCTTTACTAGCATTTTGTTATGCTGGTGGTACTGCATACTCTTCTTGCCCAAGAACCATTTTACGGCAGAAATCCCATTCTGATGTTCAATGCAGGTATATAGGCTTGTGACTCCGTTCCCAAATCCGCTTTTCCAGCAAGAAAGGATGCAGACCCAAAATTAGTGTTGAAGATGTTTTATTTCGCGTGAGAAACGCGTTTCTCACGGGTTTTATTATTGTTTTGTTTTAATCCCCCTGTACCCGCCCCCAGGACTCTGACCAGTGTTGGGGGCGGGTCCAAGGGTATGGCACTGTGGTGGGGGGGTGCTAGTGCGCTCCGTGTCCCTTTACTGTGCATGAGGTGTATTTGAACTACAGCCAGATGTATGCCCATTTGGGGAAAGCAACTCCACTTCGAATGGTGAACATATGGTTTCAGTGTAAATGAAGTTTCATGCCACCGTGGTAATCGGACATGTGCAGATAATATGAGTAAGCCCATTTGGGCTTGATTCAATTTCACTTTGTGTAAACCATCATATTTCCATTATGCACTTCGGTTATATTATTTATGAACGCAATGAATTTTCATGTTATTAAGGGGTTCATTATGATGGCGGGCGGACATCAGCCCACCCGCCATCATATAGGTGATGGGACCGTCGCCAGACGTGCGCGGTCCCACCAGCCCAATTAGGATGCACCCGCCATACTGGGGGGCGCATCCATGCCTTTTACCATTGCGGATGGTGCTGCTGGCTGCTGCACTGTCCGCAATGGGAAAAGAGCAGGCATAGCATTTCCCTGCACCACGTGGCAGGTGCCACGCGGTGCCTGCCACTTGGTGCAGGGAACTGCAGGGGGGTACCATGGGTACCCCCCATCCCTGAGGGGGCCCGCAACAATCCCCCAAAGCCAATCTCCTCCAGCCTTTACATGGTGGCATTGCCGCCATGGAAATGCCTATACTCACCTACATCCGAATATGACGTGCGGTGCCTGCTAGGCACTGCCACCATATTAGTGGCCCAGCTCCACCCGGCAGGCAATCATGAGGATTGCCACCAGCAGAAAAGTGGCAGACGGACTTTGCATCCGCCGCGATACCCACCGCCATCCTAATATGGCAGTGGGTATTTCTCATTACGATGGCGTGGGTGGCAATCATTACGCCATCGTAATGAGCCTCTTAGTTAGGTAATTGGGCATGCTCAGTTAAATATAATTCCGAATATGCCCATTTCGGCTGAATGTTATCATATATTTATTTAAATTGTGCTAAGACATCGCAAAAAATTCCATGCATTTGTATTATGCACTATGGCCACATTGATTACTAAGCACATGTAGCTTAATACAAGATGAATTATACTGACAATGTATGTGAGTAATGCATGATCGGCGGCTAGTAGCATACGTTTAAGTCTTTTCACGTTGACAAGGATGAGGAGAGAGGTCACAAAGTGTAAATAAAGATGATGTGTATCGATTGATTGTTTCCTCATAGCCACGCTATACCCTCCCGAAACGTCCTAGTGTTTTTCACTTTTCAGCATCTGTTCCCGTTTGAGACATGCACTTTGCTTACCTCACTCAAGGATTATTGACAGTGGCCCATGACTCCATGTGTATGGTTTAGCTAACTGTGACACAAGCATGTGCCGATGATATGTATTGATTGATTGATTGTTTCCTCAGAGCCACACGCTACCTTTAAGATGGCGCCCATACGCATGCTCCTGCGACATCCTAGTGTTTTGAACTTTTTAGTACCTGTTCCTGTTTGGGACACATGCTTTTGCTACTGAAACGCCACCTGCTCTGCTCACCAGCTACCTTCATGGTGGCAGAGATCGGGGTAGGTCATTCGCAAATCGCGCACTTCACAACTGTAAGTATTGATTCCGGTGTACTGGCTCCCCTTTGACATTCCAATTCATTTACCTGTACTGCGAGTAACTCTTATGATTGTTTCTTCTCAGGGTGTTTTTTACTCCAGTGAATCTTTCCTCTGTACTTATTGTTGGGGCATAGCACTTCCCCCTATATGGTAAACCTCCTTTTTTGAGATACAGGAACTTGCTATCATTACTGCCCCTGAACTGTACATTGGGATTTTGTAACTGTTGTTTTGTCACATGTTTGTTTTCTATGTGTGTACATTTTTCACGTAAATTCTAATGTTGGGTCAGTCCACACTTGCACCATTAGGGTGTAGATGACCCAATCATGTCTTTTCCCCAGGGCCGGACTGGCTACCGGGTTTTTTGGTGTGCCGCCGAGCAAGGGGCTGATTTAGTTGATGGGGACCTGCGTGTGCTGAACTAAATTCGTTTTGCTTTGTTTATTTCGAAGTACACGCAGGTCCTCATCAACGAAATCAGCCTCCACCGCAGTGAAATTAGCCCCCAGCTCGGCAGCATACCAAAACTCCTGGTAGCCAGTCCAGCCCTGCTCTTCCCAACTGTACAGCCTGCCATTGAATGTCAATATCTTCATTTGATTCGTTTTGCTTTAATGCTCTGTTTTTAGGTTGCTTTTTAACTCTGAAGGTATACTATATACTTGTGTGAATGCCTTTGGGTATGATTTCAATATCATGCACTCGTTAGCGATTCAATCACAAGTAGATTAGGATCTTGGTCCTGATGAATTGCTATGATCAGTTTTGACTTTAAACAGGCAAGAAACATGTTGACCTCTTTTAAGTATCACATTTTGAGCTTGTTTGGACCAGTGCATCCATTTCTAGCCATTCAATAATTTTTAACAACAAGCGGACCCACATATAAAATAATCTATGGTATCCCTTAGTTATTTTTAACCTCGCACAACACCAGTTTACTCACATTATCACATTTAATACTGCACCTCACCCTTCTCTTCCTCAAAAACACAAAAGAATTCCAACAAAGAGCCCCCTCGTGGGGTCGGTTGGGCAGTGCTGCGCCGGCCCAACAAGAAGCTGCCCCATGATGAAGCATGACACCCATTGTGTGAGGGCTCTTGCGCCTGAGAAATCGGATTCCTCGATCTAATACTCCAGGCTTTTTAGGTTTCGCCTGGCCGTAGCACTGCGTAGCAGTGCTCGCGCAGGCGAAATCTTTTGATGTACAGTGTGGGGCTTTGTCCCGCCTCTCTCTTCCATTGGCTAGCTCCATAAATGGAGGCTAGCCATTGGAAGAGATTGGTTGTCTATCACTCTTTCCCCGTCAGGACGCGATTCGGGGGCGTTTCTGGGTCTTTTTTTAAGTCCCCCCTCTCCTCTTCCCATTGACTGCCAGAGACGAGGACACGCAGCTGCGGCATTTCTCCACGTTCCTTCCACCCCCCTCCCAGTCCGATGCCTTCTCGCTGATCACGCAGCCGCGGCATTTCTCCCCGTTCCTTCCACCCCCCTCCCAGTCCGATACCTTCTCGCTGATCTTTTGTCATCAGGTGAGTGCAAAAATGTGTGCTGCGATTGCCCGTTTTGCCACGAAGGACGAGGAAAAGAGCTGAAGTCGGCGCCGCGCCTGACGGTGGGCGGGGCTGGCCGGACAGAGAGAAGAGCCTCACAGGCTCCATTTCTGCTTCCCCCGGCTGGGAGGAAGCTATTGGCCAAGAGAAAGGCAGGAAATCCACGGGAGCCTACCCCGCGCTCCTCCACCACCGGAGTGTAGCCAGCGTCTCTCCCCGAGGCTCCCCCAGCAAGAGGAGGGCCCCAGAAAGAGGCCGGCGAAGGAAGCAGACCGGCAGCCAGAGAGTCCCGCATGCTTACAGCAGAGTGACCCGATCGGAGCGGGACTGGAGCAAGGAGAGAGGATTCCCCCACCCCCCACCCCCCCTCACGGAAGCCGGTGAGTCGAAGCCGGCTGGGGGGAAAGGGAGTGAGGTGGCACTCCGCCAGTGCCTTCACCCCGAGTGGCCCCACTTGATAGCGGGCCGCTCCCACGGTTGCGGGGCATTCTTGTTTCTAGAGCCCCGAGAGGCTCAGCGCCGCAGTTGTTTCTTCGGGTCCCCAGGCGGGGGACTCTAGTGCGAGCGGGACTCCAACGAGCGGAAGCATTTGTGCCGGACCCACGAGGGTCCCGGGGGGCATTTTTATTACCGAGCCCAAGAGGCTCCTGGCCCACATTTGTTGCGAGAGCCCACGAGAGGCTCAAGGGGCATAATTGAGTGAGAGCCTGAGAGGCTCCCAGGGGCATTTCTGATTTAAAGCCCACAAGGGCTCCACCTGGGCATGGTTGGTACCTAGTCCCCCGAGGAGGGACTCCCACATCTGGGCATAGTTGCTTTAGAGCCTGCGGGCTCAAACACAAGTAAGGCCCACCTGCACCCTAAGCCAATGAAAATGAAGACTTTTACACTGAAGGGCATCCTGAGGTTCTTTACTCCTCCCTTCGGTACATAGGTGATGATGATGTTTTACAGTCATTAACCAGTGACTGGGTGATGGTAACTTTAATTGAGACATGGAATATTTCATTTTTAGTACTTGACTTTTAGTTCCCTGCCCCCTCGCAGTGCTTGCTTCCCTGCCCCCTCGCTGTGCTTGCTCTCCTGAGTGTGTGTGTGGCTCTGGGTGGGTGTGTGTGGCTCTGGGTGGGTGTGTGTGGCTCTGGGTGGGTGTGTGTGGCTCTGGGTGGGTGTGTGGCTCTGGGTGGGTGTGTGTGGCTCTGGGTGGGTGTGTGTGGCTCTGGGTGTGTGTGTGTGGCTCTGGGTGTTTGGGTGTGGCTCTGGGTGTGTGTGGCTCTGGGTGTGCGTGGCTCTGGGTGTGTGTGTGTGTGTTTGGCTCTGGGTGTGTGTGTGTGTGTGGCTCTGGGTGTGTGTGTGTGTGTGTGGCTCTGGGTGTGTGTGTGTGGCTCTGGGTGTGTGTGTGTGGTAGTAATTGCTGTCTGCTGAGCTCGTCCGCAGGGTACAATAGGTCTCACATTTGTGAGAGATTAAGCTAATGGCAATGTAAATGACAATGCCATTTATTTATCTGTTTTCAAAACCAACACATAAATACAAATTTTGTCATTTACAATGCCAATAGCTCTAACTTTTCCAAAGGCGAAACCATTGCATTGTAAATGCTTGTTTCGACCTTGTCATCTCAATTTAAGAACTGCATACTTCTTTGACTTATGTAACATTTTGTATCCACGAGGGGCCTTTAAAGAATGCGTTGTAAAACTGTAATTCCATAGAAGTAGGACTTGAGCAGAGTATAGAAAAATATTTCTTGAAGGATGTCATTTTTTCATCATGTAGAAATGGGTTGTCCAAGCTTTCTGTGCAGGTTAAAAGTGTTTGATAAATGTTAGATCTATGTCCTTTGGGAAACTTACATTGTATGAAGTATAGCAGTACAGGTTGGATTATTTTGAAGAAGACGTTATCAGAGTGCTCAAAACTTTTCTCTAACCTTAAGCGCAAAGTATCTTATAACTTTGTTTTGACTGAATCTAATTGGCTGCAATGCCTGAAACCCACCCATTTGTGGAAATGAGGCTTTTGAGGGGCCCACCGGTGCAAGGGTTCACCTTATCTGTCCACTTAAACCAACAAAATAGAGATTGGCACGGAAACTGGAATATCAAATAATAAGTTTATTAAACTACATCAATACAACATTCTTGGGTACTGAATGAAGTAGTAAAAGGAATACAGAAACCATGGAGCTTATATACCCGGGTTGGCGCTGAGCAAGCATGGAGACTCAAAGCGGAGGTACAGGCATGTACAGGAATAGTTATTGACTAACATGGGCAGACATAAATCAATTGGTCAGCAAAGTGGGAGGGGAGACAAAACTGCTCCATCAGTTGAAATAGCCTGACAGTTACAGATCTAGAGCAGGTGCATTCTAGCAGCTACAGGCCTTTCTGATCATGTGCAGTGCTCTGCCTCAGTACTGAAGGAGTTAACAACAGTTGATGACTCAAGCGGTATAGAAAGGCAAGCAACAGTGAAGACAGAAGAATCACATGGCTAACACATGGCTAATGCAAGTGGATGCCACAAACAAAATGGCTTCAGCTTATGCTAACGGTAATTTCAGCGATTTCCACAGACATCCCTTTTAGCATTAGCTGAAGACATTCGCTATGCAATAGAGGAAACATGAAAGTTATCTCCTATATTAATCAACCCCAGTTGACTAATCTCTTGATCAGTTACTAGTCAGGCATTTACATTCTGAACATTTAGTTTAGCTGGTGTGCAAGAAGTGCCAGTAGAAACACATAGAGAACAAAGCATTGGGCCACATTGAATACCAAGGCAGCAGGAACAAAGGATCGCAACAAATATACATAAGGCGGATGATAACTTCCAGCCCCAAACAGAAAACAGTGTCCAAAGCCATCCAGTCCAAGTCCATGTCCCTGAGTCTGGGTGGATTTCAGTGGCTATCTTGTGTAATTTAGAAATTGCCTCAAAAACTGAAGGGCGTGGTCAGGGATATACACGCAGCAACTGCTCCCGATAATGCAGCATGCTCCACCACGATCAGCCAAGATCATGTCCAACACCATCCTATTTTGGAGCGCCACAATTCTCGCAATTTGTAGTTCTTCCGTGAGATTTCCAAGTGCCATAGCTGTCTGATTGGTTACAGCCTCTACAACATATGTCAGGTGACTTATCTTTCTGCTGTTTAAGGCAGTACCTACAAAGAAGAACAGCCCCAAATAAAAGTCAACATATTGCTGCAATGCAGTATCAGTCTGATCCACCTCATCATGATTTATTGTCCTTTTTGATCAGCTCTTAGTAATGTCATTGTATTGTTTATAGTCTTAAGTGTATAGTCTTTAAGGTAGGATGCAGGAGCCAAAAACACAGGTGATAACAAAAAGAACACACAACAGCTACCAGACCACCCAACAGGTAGGTGGTAATAGCCTTTACTTCCACAGATAAAATAAGTATTATGTGATGACAAAAAACTGCTATTGTTTATTCCAGTAATGTTTAGTGTTTTAGTGCAATCACTTTTCCCCACAGGAATGCTACCAATACCGCTCACACATTGGTCTGCTCGAGCTCTAGCAACAGCTATAACAGGAGGCCCATTACCCTTCATAGTTCGAGTGTTTGAGAAAACATGATTAAAGAAAAACAGTGTGGCCAACCATGGTTCAGCACTTCAGTTTCAAAATAAATCAATATGTTCTTTGTCTGTGCAAGCACGTCCGGAGTTCGCCGGACTTTCACTCCACTGAGAGCCAGATAAACAAGTTCATGAGGACGGTGCACCAGAATGAAGTAAAAAAGGCTTCTAATATATCCTAATATAGCCTTTATTCTTTTTTCAATTTACAATTCAAACCTCAGCCAACACGCTTCGTTCCATTGGAACTTCGTCAGGGCTCAAATGTCTCAGTTTAGGTTCAAAAGGGTCACAATGTGTCGGTCAGAAAAAGCTAGAATACATAAATTCAAAATCGAGTAAGGCCTGGTTTCTCCGTAATCACCAGTAGGCTGAATAATGCCTCTATATCCACGCTTAGAAATAATGGTATCCTATGGCCTAAAGTAATGGCCCACTATCCTCCGTATAGACCTGGAGGTTAAGTCACTGGGCAATATTCACCCGAATGTGTAAATAACATTCAAAGGGCCAGGGTAGCGTCCATTTGTCCTTTTCAAAAAGTTGACGTGCTCCTTCGTCATTCCGCGTCTGAATTTTGAGGCGAATGGGGACAGGAGTAGTAGCAGTCAATAGATTTTTAGCAGGAGCTACTCCCGCTACAACCCATGTTATCATAGCAATGATGATAACAATGGAAGTAAGTCCAATAACAAACATAGTCTTTCGATCACAGACTCTCGTAGCAATTGATCTCTTCTCCGCAGGCATGTTCATCTCGATGTTAAAAACGAAACAGATGGAGTCCTTAGGTCCTGGGCAGCCGTTGGTTTCTTCACTGAGGGTTGAGCGGGTATCACTAGAAGAGTCCACCCTTTGTAGCTCAGCCTTTCACTAACCCAGGACAGTGGCTCAAACAGTCTTTTTCAACGATGAAGTGTCTCTTTTCCGGGGTCGCAGCTGATATCGGGATGTACCAGGGATCGTATGGTCCGGGAAGACTTCCTCACGTTCTTCAGGTGACGCATCTTGGCCTCTCTCTGTGTCTAGGAGGTGGCGTGATCTTTCAGCGCAGCAGGTTCCACCAAGGCGGACGTCACCCTCTTGCAGTGGGTAGAGTGGACCCAGTTCTTCCAATTGGTCACTCGGACTGCAGTTCTAGTGGCCAGAAGTACTTGCTCGTGTACCTGCTACCTCGATTCCAGGCTGCTTGACGTCTGGAACACCGTCATCATCACCTGGTCACCGGGCCGCTGATCATGACCTTCACCTTGCAACCTGTCTGGAAAAACTTCTCGAACCTGTTGATGAATAGAAAGCAAGCTGTCAGTCAACTGAGACAAGTAGTTGCTCATCAACACATAAGGTACATCATGTATAGGGCTTGGCTTAGGAATGCCCCAAATGTTCATTGGCCTCCCGAAAACCACCTCGTATGGTGTGTGGCCAGATCATGTATGTGGTATCGATCTAATGGAGAGCAAAGCTAGGGGCATGTCTATTTGCGTGTTTACCACAATACCCTCCCCGTTGCGGATTTCCAATATGGGTGTGGGCAAAGGAACGTTTCGGACCAACCGTGCCAGCAACGGCCCTGATCTGTCAGCCTTTGTGTGTTGCTTCTGCGTGTACAGTCGGTGATCAACAATGCGTAGCTCCTCAAGTAATTCTGTGTAGTGAATGTTAGCCTCCCGTAATTGCGTCTATTGCTCATTTGTCCCTGAAGTCTCCCCTTCTAATGCAGCCAAGCTACCTTCTACCTTCGCTATATGTTCCATCAGAGCAATTCGAACCCCAGTCTTAGTGCTAATTGCCACTACCCTAATGACCATTTTAAAGGCATCCCATTCCATTTGGCGAGTACTAGCAGTCCCCGTATTTTCTGAGAAATAATGTGCAATTGCTTCTGAGATGGCATCAATGAATACTAGGTCCTCTAGCAGCATGGGTTGTAGTTTCCAAGTCGGTATGGGAGTCGAAACAATGCCCCACTGTAGTGTCAATTCCTTTGGGTTTTGATCCGATAAGGTTTTGCCCATATGGAGCACAGAAGCAACGAACCCCATCAGGGGCCCGGAACAGAGGAACCGATCTATTCTAGTGTGGAGCCTGTGTAGTGGTGAATAAAAATAATATTCCCTGTGTCCTGGATGTCCTACTCGCCATGCTTCATGAATTTCCCAGCCCTCCGTCCACCCCTTGAGTGCTTCAGTTTGTTTTTTGCTTTCCGTTGCGTGTAGTGGAGATGAGACCTGTCTAAGTCAACGCTTAATACCACATTAAAATCACCCCCTAGCACCCAGTGGTATTCAGCCCAGTCAGTCAATGGTATACTCAGTGTAACATCTATTTTCTGCTCTAGAAGCCTAAAAGGAACATTATTTCGCACCCACACCGCCGCTCCCCTGGAAAAAGCTGAGTAAATTGTGGCTAACAGTAGCCCCCTCCACTTCTTTTGCAGCTTAGCTGCCTCAGCAGCATTAATATGGGTTTCCTGCAGGTAATCTATAGCAACCTTCCTTCTATTGAGTTGCGCCTGGATACGATGTCTTTTATGAATAGAACCCATGCCCCTCCCATTCCAGGTGCAGTAGGTGTACTTATTATGTACTGCCATTGTGGTGCAGATAGCGTATTTGCCACGTGACATGTGGAGACCGAATTCCCGTAAACATGACCTGCGTATTAGCCGAGTATGCTGAAACATACAAATACCCCAATACTACGTTCCCCCATAAAACATAAGAGGACCAAACCTGAAACAGAAATCCAACATGGATTATGAATAAGACATGCCATATTGCAATCGCCTGGGGGAGAAGGTCTGAACTGTGACAGTTCGTATAAACAACACATTGCCCATTTTGGATTGTCCTGGTTACATTAGCATACGAGATCAGGGGGGGACAGCAGTCCTGGTTCTGCTGGATCTCTCTGCGACCTTCGACACGGTCGACCACAAGATCCTGGCCGACCGTGTCGAACGACTAGGGGTCCAGAAAACAGCGCTGGACCTACTTGTATCGTTTTTGGCTAACAGAACTCAGGCGGTATCCCTAGGACCATACCAATCCTCTAAGGTGTCCCTGCCTTGTGGGGTCCCCCAAGGCTCGTCCCTAAGTCCGACACTATTTAACATCTATGTGTCGGACCTTGCTAGTGTCATCAAAGCATTTGGGATGAGCCTGACCTCCTACGCCGACGACACCCAATTGGTATTGGCCATCAAAGGGGATGGTGAGGAAGTGGCCATTCTATTCACTAGAGGAATGGTGGCCATAGGTGACTGGATGGCCACGAATTGTCTTAAACTCAATTCAGAAAAAACTGAAGTGGTCATTTTCGGTCACCTCTCCTCGGGCTGGTCACCAGTTTGGTGGCCAACATCGTTTGGAACTCCTCCTAGTCCAGCCCTCAAAGTTAGAAATTTGGGCGTCACTTTTGATGTAGGTCTAAATTTCATGGCACACGCCAACAAGACTGCTGCAACAGCTCACATGAAACTCAGAATGATCAGGAAAATACTACCCTACCTACTGGATACTGCTGGGGAACCCTGGTCAGCTCATTGGTCTTGTCCGCCCTGGACTACTGTAATGCCCTCTTCCTAAATGCACAATCCACTGTGACAAACAAGATGCAGTCAATTCAAAATGCAGCCGTACGGATGCTGGCGGGCCTTCCCAAGTTTGCACCTGTCTCAAACACCATCAGGGAACTTCACTGGCTCCCGATACGCAGCCGTATCAAATTTAAATCATTGTGTATTGTTTACAAGGCACTCAACAATCAAGGCCCCCATTTCCTTAAACACAACCTTCTCCACTACACTCCAACCCGTTCCCTCTGCTCCTCTCATCATAATCACCTAGTAGTGCCTCGTACTAGAACAGTCACTTGGGGCGATAGGCGCTTTCTGGTCGCTGCCCCTAGACTCTGGAACATCCTTCCTCTACATATCAGGACCAGCCCCTCCCTGTTCATATTCCGCAAACAACTTAAGACGTGGTTATTCGACCAATAGCTCTGTATATTCTGTAGGTGTTCCTAGATGCTGATCCATTCCCTTAAGCCAGCGCTGAGACGCCTACGGGTATTCGCCGCGCTTTAAAAATGCCAATAAATAAATAAATAAATAAATAAATAAATAAAAAAATAAATAAATGGTTCCCTATATAGATTCTTCACTCCGGACCCACTCAAGCAGCCACCCTCCGTAATATACATTGCAGGACCCCTTTATACGTTACCACTCCCAGACATCAAAGAACACAGCATTAGAAGTCTCTGGCAATCTGAGCTGTAATCAAAGGGAATAGCGTTATGCTAGTCTCGGAGTCAGAGTGCACTGCGTTCGCATCCAATGAGTGCACCGAAGTCGCCGCAGCTTGGGCATCGTGAGCAGCCAACGCTGCCGCCACCGCCGTCAGTAGTGCATCCTTTTGACTGTTCGTGATCTGTTCCGATGTTGGGCCAGTGTCCATAGCATTCCCACTGCTGTCATGTCGCGGTCCGGGTATCCCAGTAGATCGTATCGGAGAGGCTCGGCGCAATTGTCCCGATGGAAGTGAAGTCTGAGAGGTCTCCGGAGTAAAAGTTATTTCAAGCCAGTCCGCTGCTTCCTCTGGGTGTTCAAAGAAATATGATTTTTGTCCATAGACTACTTTCAGCCGGGCTGGGAAGAGCAATGCATATTTCAAGTTCCATGCACATAAGTTCTTCTTGACTCCTAGAAAACTAGCTCTGGCTTTCTGGACTGCCGGGATAAAATCTGGGTAGAGAGAGATTGTCTTGTTCTCAAAGCGTATGGGAGCATTCTCCCTGGCTGTCTGTAGGATCGTGTCACTGTCCTTGTAATGTAGTATGCGTGCTATCAGCGGGCCGTCCGGTGCACCCGGCTGAGGAGGTCTGGGGGGCACCAGGTGCGCCCTTACAACACTGTACAGGAGGGTGAGGCCCTCTTTCACCATGTGGTCCCTTAACCAGTCCTCTACAAACTGTGTGGGGATAGATACCTCACTTTGATCCGGTATTCCAAGTATGCAGACGTTATTGCGCTGGGACCGCCCTTCCGCATCGTTCACTCTGTCCTGTAAACCCCTCAGTTGACATTGAAATTGTTCCAGTTGAGTGGAATGCATGGTCTGTTGGGGTATTAGATCGTCTAGCGCCAGCTTATTCGATTTGACCTTATCGGCAATTTTTTTATGGTCTGCTTGTAATAAAGCAAGATTGGTAGACATCGTTCCCATTCACGCCTCCAGTGCTGTCCGGGAGTCACGTGTTTCCTTCAGTATTAGGTCCAGCTTGGCATCATGGGGTCCATCCCAGTGGGAGGTATCACATCATTGTCCGAGGCGCTGGAGGGGTCACTACCAAATGCAACCTGTCCTTCTCCATCTGCGGCCGCATCCGCTTGTTTGTTTTTTTGGGTGTGCCCCATCGTGCCACAGCCTCCGACCGTCCGTCTCTGCTCCCAGGATGTTCACTTGAGGGGGCACCAGGGCACATCAGTATACAACAGTAAGTTCACGGTAGGCTCAGGACAGCTGCGTGAGCAAACTATTCCTGCAGGCTTCAGTACCTCAACTCACTGCATTCTCAGCCATGCACCGGTCATCCACTCCCAGCGTTCACCTCTAGGAATGCTGGTCACCGCACCTCCAGTAGGTGTCAGAGCCGTCCCGATTGAGAGAAAATCACTGAACCCCCAGTCTGGCTTCAGACGTGTTTCTAAAGGTGGAGGACGTCAGTATCACCAGTGTGTGATCGACAATCACATGGGCAGGGGGTGCAAACGGCCAACAGTAGCCCACATATTAGTGCAACACGTAGGCCTTCATATTGGATTTCCAGTGCGTGTCACTAGGTTAGCATGGCATGTGCAGAATGCCGCAGGGTGCCTCCATGTAGATCACAACCCCCCGCCGTCGGTGGGGAACACAGCCGCGCCCAGTGCAGAAGCGGGGCGGGGGGCTCCACTCAGGCTCATTCACCACCTCCCCCGTAGGCTCGTTTCATAAGCTTCAGGTAACAGCTTAGTGAGAGGGGGGGAGGCGCCCGCAATTTAAGCGCTCTGTATCAATAATACTTGCTGTGATCGCTCATGACCTCAGAGCGGTGCCTCCCGTTGTCGGCCTCCTCAGCACCATTCAGAGGCGAGGGCGGCCGCATCCGCCATTTTGTGTCCCACGGCCTTCTGCAGTGTTCAGCAAACAGGGAAACTATATGCCACTGAAAGTGCCCCCCGCCTCTCCGCCGAACCAGATCAGCGTCTGTAGCTCCGCCGCCAATGTCTCCCACCAGTACCGTATTCACGGCAGGGGTCGCAGTGTTTATATAGCTCGCCTCGCACCACACGCAGCTCCGTCCCTCGTCTCCTCACTGCGCCGGTGTCGTCCAGGAGCAGCGCATGATCCAGTAAGATTTGTCAGTTCTGCAGCGTCCAAAATGCAGCTACTGGGTCCTGAAGTATTCCGCTACAGGAATATGGGTGACCCAACCGAGCAGTTCTGGAGAAATGCAGGATATTTTGGCTTAGTGTCAGGGCAGAGAACAGAGCTTTTTCAGCTCACGTCCTCCATGCCCAGCAGATGGCCACACCCCCCATCTGAGGCTGTCCTTATGCTACTTAAAACATTCCTCCTTGTTCTGAAGAGAACAAAGTGTTAATATCAGTGGGTAATGTCACAAGCAAGCCTCCAGGTAACCATGGACAAAATCTTCAGTCCTTCTAAAGGAAGTACATTGCCCTTTGAACATCTACCAGATATTTATAACTTGCAGGCAGAGAGCATGGTTACTCAATTAAGACTTGCTCTAAGATGTATTCGGCAGAGGGCGAAGGCCTGATAAAGTTTGGTTTACAAAAGAGGAAACAAAAAATGTCCCACATTGTGCATCCACGCCAAGTCTTGGATCTCTGTAGACTATATTTTCGATCAGCTGATGCAGGAATTTATTGTGTGCAAAGTGTTTAACTTCTCCTACAACTTTGGGTGAATTGTGGAGCGTTCATTCTTTGATAAGATGGGTGAAGTTTCTTAACTTCATCCAACTTCGAAAATACAAGGTTTACATGTTTTCCCTGAAAGCTGGATGTGCTGCCTGCTGCCTGGATGGGACATCAGGCTATTTCGAGTTAGTTCTCAGATTAAGCCATAGCTACTCAGGGGTCCCCATGCCGTGAGTGACAGTGGGGAAATACTCCCCAACCATCCAATCTCTGCCCCCCTAGAGGCCCACTATAAGGAGTAGGACTTCCAAAATGCAGGAAATGCAGCCTGTCTTGTCTTTAACCCATTCGGCGCGCGGCTAATTCCCTGAGGCGTGGGGGAGGGGGGCCGTGAACCGCACCACGGTGCTCGTGACGAGCTTAGCTCGTCATGCAGCACAGTGGAGCTGTGATCATGACGAGCTGAGCTCGTCACGACTCCGCCCATTCAATGGAACGCCCCGCACAGAAGAGGAAACATCCCCGCGTGGGCGTTCCGCAGCAGTTATGACGAGCTCAGCTCGTCATGAGCACAGCTCCACTGTGCCTCATTACGAGCTGAGCTTGTCATGAGCGCTGAGTTAAAGGCAGCTACCAAATGTTTGGCATTGTCAATGCTTGTTTCCATGGAAATTGTTAAATAAAATAATAGCCACCAGTGTGACACATCTTGGAGTGTTTTTTCTTTATGAGAAAATTATCCCAAAATGGCCATTGGTGTGTCACAAGGCATGTGCACGTGGGCGGTTTCTCAAGAATTCCAAGATGGCTGTGAATGAGTTTGATGCAGCAGCTGCAGCTTTAATTTATTGTTCCAAGATACTGGCAGCCAAAATAGAAATATACATTAAAGAAAAAAAGTATATACATTATAAATAACTAAATAAATAAATAATTACAAATGTTTTAAAAGGGTGTGTGGAAAGGCGAAGTGGGGAGAACAGGTGAGGGAATGTGTGTGTGAAACCTACAAATAAATAACACTTAAAAATGACTTACCAGACAGAAGTGGGTGAACAACTGATACAGTTGGGAATGAAGCGGACTTGTGGGAAGCCTATAAACAAATCAGTGAAAATAATTTTTTATGGACAAAGGAGAGTGAAGGTGGGGCTTTGGGGGACTCATAGTGAGAGAGTGTGGTGTGGGGATGTGACGGGGAATGAGCAGTTGGTGGAAAGACCAAGGAAAGATGTATGTCAGCACTCTCCAGGAGTACTGACTCCCAAATGAAAAAAGTATTACTCTAATGTCACATCGGAATGTTACAACCAATCCAGTTACATCCTTCAGTATAGAATGTACCTTCTCCAGAGCATGGAAATCTTAGCCCACCTCAATATTCATGAGTTCCTCACAAACTTTGTCCTCTGGTTCGCTGTCAGTAACAACTTGGCCCGATCCAAAGAAACACTTTGATTAAACAGTAAAGACCTGATTTAGAGAAAATATGGCAGATTTCACGTCCACCAGAGTGGGAGACGGAAAACTTCCAGCAGACTGACGTGTGGAAATCATAAGATATCTGTCTCTGCCATATTAGGAGTTTTTAATGTCACTTTGTGATTTTGTTGCTGCACTTGTTTTGCCTTTCCAGCTTGCTCAATTCGAGGGTTGTCCACCGCAGCTACCCTGTGCTGTTTGAGTGGAGGGAGCACCTTCTAGGCAATCGCCCTGCTCTTACTCACTTCCGGTTTGCCATACTTGAGCGGCCATTGTGGCAGGGTGGCGCTCTAGTGTTGCGAAGCCGGTTTCCCTATTTAGCATCATTGTGGCGCCGACGCGCAGCGGACACCTTCTAAGCTTGTCGCTGCGCTAGCGCTCTGTGGCTAGATTGGTTTTTAAAAAGAATATCCAGTTTTTAACCGCATCGCTGCGGCGGTTATTTTTCCGCTGTGCGGCTTTTTTCTAAAAGTTGCGTTACATGACGAGCTCAGCTCGTCATCCGCACACGACCACCGTGGCTGATGACGAGCTCAGCTCGTCATCAGCAGCGAAGGGGTTAAGGTCACTTTGTGATTTTGTTGCTGCACTTATTTTGCCTTACCAGCTTGCTCAATTCGAGGGTTGTCTGCCCGGTCCACTGCAGCTACCCTGTGGTGTTTGAGTGAAGGGAGCACTTTCTAGGCAATCGTCCTGCTCTTACTCACTTCCGGTTTGCCATACTTGAGCGGCCATTGTGGCAGGGTGGCGCTCTAGTGTTGCGAAGCCGTTTTCCCTATTTAGCATCATTGTGGCGCCGATGCGCAGCGGACACCCAGCGTGAGGCTTCAAAGCTTGTCGCTGCGCTAGCGCTCTGTGGCTAGATTGGTTTTTAAAAAGAATATCCAGTTTTTAATGTCACTTCGTGATTTTGTTGCTGCGCTTATTTTGCCTTACCAGCTTGCTCAATTCGAGGGTTGTCTCCCCGGTCCACCGCAGGCTGTTTGAGTGGAGGGAGCATCTTCTAGGCATCTTCTAGGCAATCGCCCTGCTCTTACTCACTTCCGGTTTGCCATACTTGAGCGGCCATTGTAGCAGGGTGGTGCTCTAGTGTTACGAAGCCGGTTTCCCTACTTAGCCTCATTGTGGCGCCGACGCGCAGTGGACTCGCCAAAGGCAAGCCCGTCTGCGCCCGTCCGCGACCGTCACGCGGCCGGGGCCAGAGATGCTGCCCGATCTGACACCACTCGTAGGATCACATATAACCTGACTGAGCTATCCGCCCTCAGACCTACTCGGTGCCCCCACACCCTGCTCCTTACATCAGAAATTTTGAGCACGGATTCCGTATGTAAGTACTGTGGTTTCTCCTTTGAAAAAAATCCCAGTCGGGAAAGAAGCCCCCCATCGCACATTCCACCTCTGTCCCTTGGCCCCGCTGTGACAATATCCCTTAAAGCCGGATTAATAAATTACAGATCATTGGTCAAACATTCATTAGACATCCTTCAGTCCCTTAAGGATAATGATTGGGACCTCCTTTTCCTGACAGAAACTTGGCTTAGTGAGGAGACCAACCCTGCACTGACTCTGGACATTCCGGAAGGCTATAGTATATTATGTGCCAATAGACAAAATGGCAAACAAGGGGGAGGGGTGGCGATTATAAAATTAAATGGACGATTACTTCGCCCCACTATGAACGAATTGACTGCATCAAGGGTCTCCCCTTTTGTATTAAACTTTCGGCGTCTATTTCCTGTGCTGGCCTTCTGATTTACCGACCCCCTAACTCTAGCTCCACCCATTTACCAGCCCTAACCGATTACATCATTCAAGCCTGCATGCGGTATGCCAACTTTACGATCTTGGGGGATATGAACTTACATGTGGATGATGTAACTTGCTCCCTCAGCTCGGATTTAATTTCCACATTGGCAGGTTGCAATCTTATCCAATTAGTAGCCCTCCCCACACACAAAGCCGGTCACATGTTAGATGTGATATGCTCTAATCTCCCCAACATATCGGTCATGGATCCCAAACCAGTAATTTGGTCTGATCACTTTCTCATTCCCTTTTTGGTTCACATGACCCATCATGATAGACCCTTTTTAACACCTAAAGAGTTCGGTAGGAATTGGAGTAAAGTCTCCCCTGAATCCCTATCTAATTACTGAAAAGATTCCAATCCGGCCTTAGCTCCTGACCTTGATTCAAGTATATCTAACCTCAATGAGTGGGTGGACAAAGCTATCGACTCATTGGCCCCTCTTAGACCGATTAAAACCTTCAGATCTTCTCCATCAGCCCCCTGGTACTCGGAGGACCTGAGACAAAAAAGTCCGCCTGTAAAATACTGGAACGCTGTTGGAGACTGACTTTCTCTGAAAAAAGTAAAATTGAGTACCGGACGGCTCTTAAAGAATATCGCAAACTTATCATAAAACACAAAAGAGGCTTTTTATCAGATAGAATTGATAAAGCTAGTAATTCCTCCAGAGAGATATTCAAAATTGTTAAATCTTTCACTGATCCGCAGGCTTTGACTTGTCGCCAGCTTGTTTCCCAGTCACTCTGCAACCAACTCTCCGAGTTCTTTGAACATAAAATTGCTATCATCTATGCTTCCTTTCATAAATCAGATATCGGGGAAGAATCGCTAGCTAATCAAACCTCTGCATCAATACTTACTGAATTCTCCGACATCTCAGAAGAAATCACCCTTCAGGAACTATTTAAGTGCAAATCGGGTTCTCCCAGTGACCCCTGGCCAGCGAAACAAAACAAAGCCCTAGCAGGACTCCTCAATCCCCATCTCAATTCCATCTGGAACGCCTTCCTGAGATCGGGTACTTATCCAGAGATATGGAATCACGCATTTCTAGTCCCTATCCTGAAAAAGGCTAATGCGGATCCAGACACCCCCCGAAAGTATAGGCCAATTTTCCTTCTCTCCGCTCCGACCAAGATCTTCGAAAAGCTGGCCCATCAACAAATTGCCAGCTTCATCGAGTCCAAGGGCCTTCTTCACGACTCTCAGTATGGATTTCGCTCTGGCTACAGCACAGAGTCGGCCCTGATTGAAATGGCCGATTCCATGCGGTGGACACTTGACAGGGGTTCGAGGGCGGTGTTATTGCTGCTGGATTTATCAGCAGCATTTGACACCGCCTCTCACCCGATCCTCCTGAAACGGCTGAAATCCATCGGAATCCAGGGCACGGTTCTTAACTGGATTGCCTCATTCCTTTCAGACAAACAACAGGTCCACACTCCTCCCTATACCTCTTCGGTTAGGCCCCTCAAATGGGGCGTCCCTCAAGGCTCCTCGTTGAGCCCGCTTCTTTTTAATGTTTATTTCACCCCTTTGGCCGAATTGATATCACAGTCGGGAATTAAAATAACATCGTATGCTGACGATATCCAACTCCTATTTTCTTATGATGAATTATCTGCCACCACTTTTGATTCCCTAAAAACATGCCTCAGGAATATCGTGAAATGGATGGACCACAATTTTCTCAGACTCAACGCAGATAAAACCGTGGTCCTGTTTTTTAATCAACCTTCTCCCTGAGCCTCTAATCTTTGGTGGCCGAAAGGTTTGAGCATTGCCCCTCTTCCTAAAGACTCGGTTAGAATCCTGGGTGTCAGGTGGGACAACCGCTTGTCCTTTGCTAATCAAGTACAAACAGTCTCTGCCGCTTGTTTTAGTAAAATTAAAATTATAAAAAAGTTTATCAACTACCTGCCCAGCAATACTTGTAAAACCATAGTCCATGCGCTCATAACTTCGCATCTAGACTATGCTAATGGACTCTATCTGGGTCTGACAGCAGGACTGTGCCACAGACTCCAGACGGTTCAAAATTCTGCTTCCCGTTTGGTTGGTGGCATTTCACTAAGACAACACATTTCCCCCTACTTGCGGAAAATGCACTGGCTCCCCATCTCTAAAAGAATCGAGTTTAAAGCCATGACGCTGGCCTTTTGTACCACCAAAGGCCTAGGACCAGCCTATCTCTTAAAGAGACTCCGTCCCTAGTGTCATTCCAGAGCCCTGCGCTCCAACACCAAATTGTTACTAGTCACCCCTAGATTTAAAAAAGCCAGATCTGGAGGTAAAACCTTTGAAGTGTGTGCCACCTGTCGCTGGAACAAACTCCTGCTTCACCTCCGCATGACTCAGTCGGAACTTGAATTTCGCAGTTCCCTTAAAACCTGGCTATTCTGCTAGTATGATTTTCTCTGGACCAACTGCTATCTGTTCAATAGCGCCGGGACACCCCGTTGGGGTAGCTGTGCGCTCTTATAAAATACACAAATAAATAAATAATAAATAAATAAAGTCAAGTGAAAACCCCACAATAGATGCTGGTACCCCCATCGTTGTATTTATTCCGATACTGGTAATGTAATGGGGGGGACATTTTAAGTACACACATTTCAAGTGTCCCAACCACAGTGGACCATTTTACCCAGCATTACAGAGACATTCAAATTCACGTTTTGTGCAAGACATAAATAGATCGATTTTTTTTTAAAGATAATTTTATTGCACAATTAATTACAATTATTGCAATGAGTTCATATAAAAAACAATATGAAGTGCACATGTCCCAATATTATAAAAGAGCATATAAAGAATTTATTTAAGTTTGTTGTTTTAAATATTTAAAAGGGTTTAGGCACTACTTAAGCAACTATAAACATGAAACCTTAAAAACTATGCACAGCATTATGAGTTATAGTTCTGTGTGATAGTCCGAATCTAAAACTGCCTTTACTGCCATCAGATATTTCATGAAGCGTGCCACCAGCTGCACTGATTCGCCTTTCATGCACTCAACCAGGGCAGCTTGACATGTCCGTATAGCAAAAGTACACCAAATAGGGCAAAGCCAGTATATTCTCAGTGTGCGTGGTTTCTCGCAGATGCACAGTATGTGGGTTAGGGATTCCTCTACTGTTCCACATGCTCAGCACTGAGTGGCTACAGTCTCTTTGTACCCTCGCCCATATTTGCATTACAACAGTGGAATATATCCGAACCGTAATTTCATTAATTGACGCTTCATTATTGGTTTTAAGGGGGTGGACAAGTAGTGTGGCAAAGACCCACTATTGTAAAGTTTTGATGCCCAACTATCAAAATGATTCAGAAAAGGGGGTGGTGATGAACAGAGTGTCTGAATTAAGCAGACCACTCTTACCCAGTCCAAAGATCAGGGCTTGATCCATCACCGTTTTTAAGCTCACTGCACCATCCCAGCTCAGAACCTGGCTACATGCAAATTAGTCTGTCCCTGGCCCAGTGCATCATGGGAACAGGGCAGACCAGACTACCTAGCCAATTCTTATACTGGGAAAGAAACAAGCTTCCGGGGACCGGTTTCTGGCATTTAAGCCGTCTTCGGCCCGGCTTGCTTGAATCCTGATGGTGCAATGAGCAAGGGACTCACATCTGAGTATACCCTTCCACGCTTATGGTGGACAAAATGATTCAGAAAAGGAGGTGGTGATGAACAGAGTGTCTGAATTAAGCAGACCACTCTTACCCAGTCCAAAGATCAGGGCTTGATCCATCACAGTTTTTTAGCTCACTGCACCATCCCAGCTCAGAACCTGGCTACATGCAAATTAGTCTGTCCCTGGCCCAGTGCATCATGGGAACAGGGCAGACCAGACTACCAAGCCAATTCTTATACTGGGAAGGAAACAAGCTTCCGGGGACCGGTTTCTGGCATTTCAGCCGTCTTCGGCCCGGCTTGCTTGAATCCTGATGGTGCAATGAGCAAGGGACTCACATCTGAGTATACCCTTCCACGCTTATGGTGGACAAAATGATTCAGAAAAGGGGGTGGTGATGAACAGAGTGTCTGAATTAAGCAGACCACTCTTACCCAGTCCAAAGATCAGGGCTTGATCCATCACCGTTTTTTAGCTCACTGCACCATCCCAGCTCAGAACCTGGCTACATGCAAATTAGTTTTTCCCTGGCCCAGTACATCATGGGAACAGGGCAGACCAGACTACCAAGCCAATTCTTATACTGGGAAGGAAACAAGCTTCCGGGGACCGGTTTCTGGCATTTCAGCCGTCTTCGGCCCGGCTTGCTTGAATCCTGATGGTGCAATGAGCAAGGGACTCACATCTGAGTATACCCTTCCACGCTTATGGTGGACAAAATGATTCAGAAAAGGGGGTGGTGATGAACAGAGTGTCTGAATTAAGCAGACCACTCTTACCCAGTCCAAAGATCAGGGCTTGATCCATCACCGTTTTTTAGCTCACTGCACCATCCCAGCTCAGAACCTGGCTACATGCAAATTAGTCTGCCCTGTTCCCATGATGCACTGGGCCAGGGACAGACTGATTTGCATATAGCCAGGTTCTGAGCTAAGATGGTGCAGTGAGATAAATAACGGTGATGGATCAAGCCCTGATCTTTGGACTGGGTAAGAGTGGTCTGCTTAATTCAGACACTCTGTTCATCACCACCCCCTTTTCTGAATCAACTATCAAAAGACGTAAATAGTTATTGTGTGGCGGTATATTGTTGTTAATGCTGCAATAAATAGTGGCAGATTGGACATTCTAGAATGAGAGGTTGTTCTGTGATTATCGTTGCTTCTGTTTTCCTTGTCACAGTCCATACGTAATGTGATGAGTTCTAACCCAGTAGAGACAATTCACTTGCCCCCTTAGACCAGATATCCGGAACATGACCAAGCAGTCGACAATCTAGTAGAAGCAAAACCCAGTCCTTTGAGAAAGAGAGGGAAGCCAAGGACTGTGAAGTAAAGACTATGATTCTGAGAAAGGAAGATTACCAGTAAGTATTTAAACATTGTGCCTAATGGATGAAATAAGGCTTTTTTTGACCAACTCAACGGTATTGCTTGAAGGATGCTGTGCTTGCACCATTCTCAAATATGAAATTGGAATGCTTGGGACGGGCAAAGCTTTTGCTGTCTTTTGATTCTATACCAAATCATTGTGGCTCCATTTGCAGAAGGAACGAAAACCAAGAGCCAGCTCTATTATAGCTAATCCTTTTATGTGTTCCATATCATGTGTTCCATCTGGGGAGCTTACTGCCACAAAAGCTATCCATAGGCTATCCCTTTTGGAATGTGTCCAGTGGGCTCCATCATGATTCTGTTATCCTCTAGACATGACATCTCTCCCTTTCTTAGTGAAAAGTAACAGATTTCATACATAACATCTCCTCATTTTTAGGTCACGCCTAGGCAGCACCTGCGCTGTCTCTTTGAGACATAGTGTAGCTAGAATAAGGGCTTCAATATCAGCCCACATTTTTCATTAGTTCCTCTTACTGCCCTTTGTAAATACCTACTTTCTTTTGTTAAATTGCTTAGTAGTCCCTCCTTTTCTTCTGTTGTAACCTCCTATGATGACTGCCTCCTGCATGTTATTAATTACCCTTGTGAGCACTCTTTTTTTAGTTTCCCAGCCTCTGCTCCTGTTTTTGCTGTCTTGATAAAAGATGTATCATGTCTGTTTATGTTAGTCTCTGTTCATTTGCCTCAGGCTCATATTTAAGCTTGTTGTGTTTATTGCCTTTCCGAACGCGCTCAGCTGATAGCTGGTTCGTTTCCTGTCCCTCAATCCCCCTCCTCTCGCTGTTCACTGTTGCTTCTTTTCAACTTACTCTCCTGGTCAAACCTCACATCTCCCCACACCTCCTCCATTAGCAGCCACTTATCTTGCCCCTCTCTTCTCAGCACTCCTCGCTTGTGACAGCTGCTGTTCCAATAAAGTTTATCTCTGCTGTTTCAAAAACGTGTTTCTTATTTCCTCCGATGTCTCATGGTTGAAGCCGGGCTTACATGCGCATGTCGCTGAGCACGCCATACGCCTGCATTCCTGATATTAGAGGAAAACTGGGATGCCTGGCACACATGAGAGCTTCAGAAACAATAATTACTTCTCAGCAGGAAATGTCTGTGAGACAGAACACAAATAAAGGGCATGGCAGAAGTACCGGAAGCCTGCTCTCTCATTTGACGTGCTTGCACACTCCCACCTATATAGCCGCATTACGCTAAAGTGACTCTCGACGTCTCTGCCCTGCCTCTGACCACAGTGCAGTCTTCGAGCCATTTTGGGGCCTAATGTGTCTGTATCCTATGTCCCTTGTCTCTTGTTGGCCTTATGGTCCTTTTTATGTGTCATTGACTTAGATGCAGTCGATTTTACAGAAGTAATGAGAAGAAGAGGTGGTGGCGCCTGTTCGCCATGACTGGACCTGTGCAAATCTGCGTTTGGTCGGCGGTTTGCTTGGCGGTATAAAGTCACGCCGATGGTGCACTTTTGCCCTAAGGTTAGTCCAGTCCGAGCAGTGCTCTGCCTTTGAGTGCGGGTACTAAAGTGCTGAGCCATGAGCATGCGCCCCACCAAGATTGTCGACTCCAACCTCCACAGGACCAACAAGTTGCTGCTGTTATGGGGAACAACCCTACACCATGTGGTTTACTTCTCCAGGGATGTGCAGGTAAGCTCTTGTAATGTGATGTACGTAATGCTATACATGCTCTGCTGCCCATCGCTTAGTCCTTCTCTCCTTGAAATGAAAGAAAACGCTCCTTTTAGTAACCTTGGATGCCAGGCGGTTGCCTTTCACACCGTCGCTGCAACCCTCGGGCAATCATGGGCTGGAGATTCTACACTAATGTGAGTTTGGGTCCGAGACAGCACTGCCTGCTTGTCGAGATATGGTTTTTGCACATAAATCTCCACTTTTTGCCTGGATGGCTTCAGCCTGTTGTTTCAGATGCAGGTATAGAAGATATTTACTTCTGGCTTGCCCTCTTCTTCTATCATTACACTTCCTTCTGCCCCCGACATGTGCAGGAGGGAGGGTGACAGGGGGCCTGCTCCAATTTGTCCTAAAGCTGCCAGCCGAGCCGGGTTTCTCCTCATATGACAAGATGATATAAACTCCAGCCTGTCCAAACACTATCTTTGCTTTGCCAGGAGAGAAGTTAGTCGCAAATGTATTTGTTTCCAGGCTTAACTCTGGCAGACCTTAGCAGAACAAAACACACTTATTGCACATTTTACGTTTTAAGCTATGCGTGGTATTGTGTTTAGAATAGCCATCTTTGAAATTATGTTTCATAATTTTTAAACTTGGTAACACAATCCACACACATACACTTCACACCATGCCACAAATCAGCATAATTTCAGTCAACACCACACACTTCACGCCATACAATTCAGCTTTACACAGTTCCATTCCACACCACATAATTTGACAACAAACCACATAATTCAACACAGCAACTCAATTATACAACACACCACATTCATCCAATCCACACCACAGAATTCCACATCATGCCACAAAATTCAACAGCACACCACATTATTAAACTCCACTACATACCACTTCATAAAGCAAAATACAGTTCCCTATAATTACCCTCCTTGACATACAATCCCACTCCAAATAATTCCAGTACGCTCACAATGCCACATAATTACTATCCACATAATTCCACTGCACACCATGCCAAATAATTCCACTACACAAATCCACTCTACACCACCCAATTCCACCACACACAATGCCACGACTAACAATTCCAATTCAAACCACATAATTCCACTCCAAACAACAAGCATTCACTCCACTCCAAACAAAACAAACATTTGCCATGCAATAGGTTTCGCATTAGGAAATTTTGAGCTATTGGTATTGTAAATGACAAATATTTTATTTATGTGTTGGTTTTAAAAATAGCGAAATTAATAGCTTTGTCATTTATAATGCCAATAGTTTTAACTTTTGAAAACGTGACACCTATACTATAGCATTTGTAATGCAATATGTGTTGTATTTACATGACTTAGATGTATTATTATTACAAATAACAATGGCTTTTATTTTTTTTTGATAATTAATACTTAAAAAAAAGTTATGGTAATTTATAATGGCAATAGCTTAAACTTTTGAAAATAACTTTTGGGAAGATTATGTTCAGTGTATTTTATTGGGATGAAAATCCAAGAACAGCAGTGCAATATTAACATCTTTTTGTGACATTTGTAATAAAGCTTGAAACATTGAGAGAACATATTAGAACCAGTTGTTGTTGAATGGTTGAATAGAGTGATGCTGTGGCGTTCATTGGTGCTGAGTGATGCTGTGGACTTCAGTGTTTCTGAGTGATGCTGTGGCCTTCAATGGTGCTGAGTGATGCTGTGTCCTTCAATGGTGCTGAGTGATGCTGTGGCGTTCAGTCGTGCTGAGTGATGCTGTGGCATTCAGTGGTGCTGTGGCGTTGAGTGGTGCTGAGTGATGCTGTGGCGTTGAGTGATGCTGTGACATTGAGTGATGCTGTGGCGTTGAGTGATGCTGTGGCGTTGAGTGATGCTGTGGCGTTGAGTGATGCTGTGGCGTTGAGTGGTGCTGTGGTGTTGAGTGTTGCTGTGGCGTTGAGTGTTGCTGTGGCGTTGAGTGGTGCTGTGGCGTTGAGTGGTGCTGAGTGATGCTGTGGCGTTGAGTGATGCTGTGACATTGAGTGATGCTGTGGCATTGAGTAATGCTGTGGCGTTGAGGTATGCTGTGCGCTGAGTGGTGCTGTGGCGTTGAGTGGTGTTGTGGCATTGAGTGGCGCTGTGGCGTTGAGGGGTGCTGTGGCATTCAGTGGTGCCGAGTGATGCTGTTGCGCTGAGTGATGCTGTTGCGTTGAGTGATGCTGTGGCGTTGAGTGGTGGTGTGGTGTTGAGTGGTGCTGTGGTGTTGAGTGGTTCTGTGGCATTGAGTGGTTCTGTGGCGGTGAGTGGTGCTGTGGCATTGAGTGGTGCTGAGTGATGCTGTGGTGTTGAGTGATGCTGTGTGAAGGTAATAAGGAGGATAGATAGAGGGTAGGAAAGAGAAAGGAGAGAAGAGGGGTGAAAGAAGGGTTGGCGTGGAGATGCAGAATGATGAGGTTAAAGATCACTAAAGGAGTGTTGGACAGCACACATATCATCTGATGTACATATACATTGCTCTAAAACGTTGTGCTGATTGCTTTACTAGGATGGCTTAGCATATGGGCACTTGACCCAAGAGAGCGGCGCTCATTAAAATCACCTATTATAAGTTAATGGGTAGACCAGCATGCCAATCACTATACATAAGTTCTGTTGAATATTTGGGTGCTACGATACTGCCAAGGTCACAGGTTAACGTAGCCAAAAATATGTTTGTTCAGACAGCATGACTTTGCCATGCACTGTCAGCATTGTTTAGCACTGGGTAGCTGCCCATGAAGAACGTAAAATTACATCAAGTCAAGGTAAACTATAGTGCGTGCTCAGAGTGATTAAAAAAGTGTTGCCAAATCTCATATTCGTGCCATGAGTGAGATAAAGCGTGACTCTGTGAGCAAACAAGCACTTTGAAGCATAACTCAATGTGTGTCTAAGTCTGCAGCTCCCAATTATTACGAGCTACATTATCTGTCCAAATGTTGTGCGCAGTGTGTGTGGGTGAGAGAGTAAGAGTGTTTGTGTGTGAGAGAGAGAAAGAGTGTGTGTGAGAGCGAGTGTGTGTGTGAGAGAGTGTGTGTGTGAGAGAGAGTGTGTGTGTGTGAGAGAGAGTGTGTGGGTGAGAGAGAGAGTGTGTGTGAGAGAGAGAGTGTGTGTGAGAGAGAGTGTGTGTGAGAGAGAGTGTGTGAGAGAGAGTGTATGTATGAGAGAGAGTGTGTGTGTGGGAGAGAGTGTGTGTGTGAGAGAGAGAGTGTGTGTGAGAGAGAGAGAGTGTGTGTGTGAAAGAGAGAGTGTGTGTGAGTGAGAGGGAGTGTGTGTGAGAGAGAGAGTGTGTGTAAGAGAGAGTGTGTGTGTGAGGGAGAGTGTGTGTGTTAGAGAGAGTGTGTGTGAGAGAGAGAGTGTGTGTGTGTGAGAGAGAGAGAGTGTGTGTGAGAGAGAGAGTGTGTGTGAGAGAGAGAGTGTGTGTGAGAGAGAGAGTGTGTGTGTGAGAGAGAGTGTGTGTGTGAGAGAGAAAGTGTGTGTGTGTGTGAGAGAGAGAGAGAGAGTGTGAGAGAGTGTGTGTGGGAGAGTGTGTGTGAGTGAAAGAGTGTGTGTGAGTGAGAGAGTGTGTGTGAGAGA